>NC_137083.1:7595550-8795550 GCF_951640355.1 Cnephaeus nilssonii
GTGTCCAACCTCTGCCATTGTCCCTTTCTGACCCCCTCCCCCCCGTTAGACCAGCCCCTTGTTGTTACCTGGGCCACCAGTCACATCCCCCTTCCCTGGAGTCTCTCTTGGCTAGTCCTCTCCATTTCCCAGGAGACCCATTCCCTTCAGGAAGCCCTTGCCAAAGGCTGTGCTTTCAGTGGGCATTCCTGCTTCTTATCTACACACAAGCCATTGAACCAGATCCTGGGTGGAAATGGGGGTCGTTCTTGAGACCCGGGGAGGAGGCTCAGAGATAATGGAGCACGGGGCTGGTCGTCTGGGGACATCGCTTCTGGTCACAGCTCTGCCACCATCCAGAGCGGGCCCTGTGCCCAGTTACCTAACTTTGTGCTGCTTGTATCAGTATCAGTGGGAGCTTGGGCAAAGGGATGGCTAAGGTCCCCTTCACACTCAGATTTCCCACATTCAATCTTGCTCTACAGCCAGAGGGAGAACAACCTGCCGATTTATGTGCATTTGGGTCAGAATCTGGCTGACGGTCATATCAGCAGTTTTACATGAACTAAATCTCAACCTCAGCTTCATTAGTGCAGGCAGGTCACTTCTGCTGGGCTGGCAGTATGTTCTGAGAGGCAGAGTGACCACCGGGGCCAGGAGTCAGGGCGCCTTGCCCAGCCATGCTGCCCGGCCACTAGCTGGAGGGCAGACCAGGCAGAGGGAAGCCGGCGGACCTCTGGGACCTCATCCACTTCATTCCTAAACTGGGGATAGTAATGATATGTGTTTCAGGGCTGTTCTGAGGGGCTAATGCATGTATTAGGGCATGCTTCGATAGGTTATCATCAAAAAGTTATTGAAATTATTACTGTCTCTACTTATCCAGAGACTGGACCTCCTTATATTTACCTTGGGTGCTCTGCCCAGTCCTGTACCATTTTCCAGTTTCCTTCCCTTCATTTCCCGTTGGATGTATGAGTTGGAGGAGGAACTATTATTATACGAGAGCTCCAGTATTTAAGACACTGGCCATATATTGTGCTTTGCTGTTTTGTTTTTAAATACATATTTTTTATTGATTTCAGAGAGAGGAAAGGAGAGGGAGAGAGGGCTAGAAGCATCAATGATGAGAGAGAATCAATAATTGATTGGCTCCCCGGGCATGTGCCCTGACTGGGGATCAAACTAGTGACCTCTTGGTTCATGGGTCGATGCTCAACCACTGAGCCATCACTGAGCCACACTAAGAGGAGTCGTATTAGGATTCCTTTAGTTGTCAGTGATAGAAATCTGATTCAGCCTAGATGAAGTGAAATAAAAGGGGAGGGAGCATTTGTTTGAGTCATATAACTTGAAAGTCCATGGTAGCTCTAGCTTCAGACATAGCAGGATCAAGGGGCACAAAAGATTCTTTCACACTTTTTCCTTTGTCTCTAGTTCTTCTTTCTGTTTTTCTCTATTGGTTTCATTTTTTTTTCCTGGTACACTGTCTCTACCTGGTAAAAAGATAAGCCCAGGGCCGAGATAACCTCAAGTCTTATAGCTTGTTATCTCGAAGAAGGGAGAAGTAGACCTTCTCTCTCTCTTTCCTGTAGCCACATCAACTCTTCCATAAAGAAGCAGGATTTGATCTGCTTTAGTCACCTGTAACCTTCAGACCAATCACTTTGCTCAGAGGTACGGGTAGAGGTCTCTGATTGGCCAGCTTAGGGTATGTCTGTGACAGACAAATCTAGCTGAGTCACATCAAGACTCTGGTTTCCCTGTAGCTTCTTTGGGCCCATGTAAAGCTTGGTCAGCCCAGGCCAGGTTGTGGGTTTCAAATCAGGGAATGTGAGCGCTGGAAAGGGATCCAGAGGTCACTGAGCCCAACCCAGCCATGGCTGGAGAAGAAAAGTGTCTTATTCTCGGTCCCACATGGTTCAGTGCCACTGCCTCGGCCACCTCTGTTGGGAGGATTCCACGAGCTCTCCTGTCAGGACAACTGAAGGATCCTGCCAGAGAGAGAGGCAAAAACTGTGGGTCCCAGGCAGGTTCCGTCGGACCATCCTGAGCTGGGACTCCTCCTGTCTCTTCTCCCGTTCCTCTCCCGCCTCTCTGGACTACTGTATGGACATTTGAGATGTTGGCTACTCAGAGCCCCATTTCAGACGGGGCTGAGAATGGGGGTCCTCTGGGTTTAGCCAGTTCACTGCCTCTTCCTGTACCTTTTTTCTGTAGTGAAGGTGGATCTTAGGACAGAGTCTGTGCTGAATCATAAAACCAAACAGAGAAGATGTCAAAGGGAAAAGCTGTCACCTCTTGCTGGAAAGGGAAGCCAGAGGAGAAGAGCCGCTGTGGGCAGCGTGTTATGGGGCAGTACCTCGTGTGGGAGGGGTTGCTGTGCCCAGTGGTGTGGCTTCCAATGTCCCAAATGCTTCTCCATAATTTCCCCCTCAACAGACTCCCTCAGTGATGCCAGTGCCAAGTTCTGGAGGATGTATTCAGGGCACTCACTGGCTGGCTTCGTGGAGGTCAAAGCCAGCGGTCATAATCGCAGCTGGAAGATGGGTGCTCATGGGAGACAGTGTTGTGCTCTTTCTGATTTGCTGTCTTTTCTTTGACCGATTCTTCCCTCTTGGTAACCTGAAGAGCTTGTCTGCATTTGGCAACTGGATTCCTCCTCTGCAGCCCTGGTTATCCTTTGCCCTGTGGTTGCTGCACACAGGTTCCCAGAGAACCGACCCGAGTGTATGATGTATGTTCAGGACAGCAAGTACCCTCCACGTGTGAGCAGGCCTCCCTCTGCTTAGAGCCACCCAGGGCTCCCTATCCTCTGAAGGAGAGAGCCCAGGCTTCTTCCATCTGGCTCACCCTTCCAGCTTTTTCTCTTGCTCTCCCTTGTCATACGCTTCTGCTTGTGGGTCACTGGACACCCCATCCCTTCTCATGCCTCTGGGCAACTTTTCATGCAGTGCCTCGTTCCAGAGCCACTGCTTCCACTCACCCGCCTCCACTCACCCACCTCCACTCACCCGCCTCCACTCACCCGCCTCCACTCACCTGCCTCCACTCACCAGCCTCCACTCACCCGCCTTCACTCATCCACGTCTACTCACCCGCCTCCACTCACCTGCCTCCACTCACCCACCTCCACTCACCAGCCTCCACTCACCCGCCTCCACTCACCTGCCTCCACTCACCAGCCTCCACTCACCCGCCTTCACTCATCCGCGTCCACTCACCCACCTCCACTCACCTGCCTCCACTCACCCGCCTCCACTCACCCACCTCCACTCACCCGCCTCCACTCACCCACCTCCACTCACCTGCCTCCACTCACCTGCCTCCACTCACCTTCATGTAAGTATCTTCCATTCGTCCACCTTCAAGATTCAGTTCAAAGGTCACCTCCACTATGCGGCCTTCCTAATTTCCCCCAGTGGTGGTGGCCCCTCCACCTGTGCTCCTGCAGCCCCCGCTTCTCTGCCACATGCCCCATTGCTTGTGTTTAGATGGCTGCAGGGAGGTGGTATGACTAAGAGACTTGAGCTTTGCACGTTGGTCTCGTTTTGAAAACTTGGCTCTGCCCCTTACTAGCTGGATGTCTCTGCAAAAGTGACCCGACCTTTGGGGCCTCTGTGTCTTTTTACCTGTAAACGGGCATCACGAACTCTCCTGAAGTGTTTTGTTGAGGATGAAGGAACCAACCTGTGAGGTGCTTAGCATGGTGCCAACTGGTAACGGTAGTAGTTGTCGTTATTGTAATTATTATTGATTCACGTAATCTTAGAGGCAAAAGGGATCTCAGGGGTCATTTTCACGCCTTCAAAGCCTGATTCCTCTCCCCTTGTTAATCATCAGCTTCTCCTTGAACTCTGCCCAGGGACCGGGAGCTCCCTTTCTTTCTGATCTTGTAATACTTAGCGCTGACGATGCAGAGGTTGCTAGTATGTAGGCTAAGCTACTATATGTCTACTTGGTGGACTATTTTATTTTATTATTATTATTTTTAAACAGGATATTTATTTATTTATTTATTTTTAGTTAATCCTCATCCGAGGATATTTTTCCATTGATTTTTTTTTTTTTTTTTTTTTTAGAGAGAGTGGAAGCGAGATGGAGAGATGGAGAGAGGTGAGAGAGACACATCGATTGGTTGCATCCTGCATGAACTCTGACCAGGGTCGGGGAACCTGCAACCAAGGTACATGCCCTTGACCGGAATTGTACCTGGACCCTTCAATCTGCATGCCTACGCTCTATCCACTGAGCCAAACCAGCTAGGGCTTGGGGGACTATTTTAAATTAGCAGTCATATGTATGTATGTATGCATGTCTGTATATATTTAGTCATATATGACCACATTGGATTTCCTAAAAAGTCTAACTCAAAGGCTGGGAGAGGAAATCACAGGGGAAATTAACCTTCAAAGCCGAGTTGTGAGTGACTTAGCGTTTTCTTAGACCTGTGTTCCTCGGCGGGTTTGCACCTGTGTTTTGCTTGCCTCTGAGCAGAGCGCCAGGAGGAGCCGTGGCTTGTCACGTTGCAGCGATGATCAGGCTCGCCCTGTCTGTGATAGACACAGAAAGAACAAAACCCCAGTGACATAATAACACGACACAGCTACAAGGGGTGACATGTTGCTGGCAGAGAGAAGACAAGCTTTTCCTGATGTGGTTTAGGAAGAGCCCTGGATGAGCAGCCAGGACCGTGCTGGGGCCTCAGTTAGCTGGGAAGGGGGAGCAGTGTCACCCAGAGACCAGCTAAGAAGGCAGAGGAGGATTTGGTTCCTGAGCACCAGCTCCCCCAACTCCCCATTCAGCCAGGGCGGCGCTGTCTTTACTCTGGAAGTCTGTGGTATGCATTGGCAGCCCTTAGGAGATGTTATTTGAAATATAATACTCTGTTGCTTAAAAAAATTCAAAAACTTCTAAATCTGGATTATCTCGAAGGTTCTTCTAGCTCCAACAATAAAGCAAAGTTACATCCCTATAGACTTTCTAATACACGTTTAATCTGTAAAAATGTTTCTAAAGTGAAGCAAAATCATATTTCAGAAACGTTTTTTAAAGAATATTTTTTTTGTCCTCCCTTTTCTTCCAAAATTTGCTTTTCTCTGACTGAATCAAAATCCCACTAATACCAGGAAAAAGTCTTAGGCAGGGTGTGTGGCAGGAAGACGAATGTCATCATTGTCACTCCCTTCTATCTTTTCACGTAGTTAAGTATGTATTAGGCAATAAGCCTCTCTCTCTCTGACGATTCCTTCCCCAAGTATGTCCAGGTAACCCAGAGACTCATAAAGGTGGGCCAGACATAAGAAAACCTTTCTGGCCCTAGCCGGTTTGACTCAGTGGATAGAGTGTCAGCCTGTGGGCTGAAAGGTCCTGGGTTCGATTCTGGTCAAGGGCACATGCTCGGGTTTCAGGCTCGATCCCCAGTGGGGGATATGTAGGAGGCAGCCAGTCAATGATTATCTCTCATCATTCATGTTTTTTCTCTCTCTCCCTCTCCCTTCCTCTCTGAAATCAATAAAAAAAATATATTAAAAAAATCTTTCTGCCTACATTCTTCACTTTAAAGGTGTGGAAAATGGGACCCCGAGATGGGGACAAATTTGTATGGGATAAGGTCATGGGCCGTCATAAGGTCATGTGGTCTTTGTGCTATTGGGTGTAGGTAAGCCCCTAGTACTTCAGTTTTCTTACTGTACAATGGGATGATAATCATAGTGTTGGCCTCATGGTGCTGTGGAACTCTTAGAACAGTGCTGGGACCACAGAAAGTCCTGTCACGTGTTTGCTATTGTCACCGTTACCACACTTCCAGGTTCAGACAGAGGTAGTCCAAGGTGCGCAGTCGGGCCCGAACCCCCTTTGGGGACCTGCCTCTGTCTTGCATTCTCCAAACAAGTTGCTAAAATAATCTCTTCTGTCAACATCATCCCCCCTCCTCCAGGTGACTGTTCCCTGTGGGTGACATTGGGTGGCAGCTGGTTTTATTCAGGTAAATGGATTTCACGTTCATATGTTGGCTGCTCACAGCCTGGTAGGAACGCCTGAACGCCGTGACAATGTGTGTGCTTCCAGAAATCCTTTAGTGAGGTGGCTCCAGGTTGGTGGCCGGTGAGGGTGCGAGTCCTTTTCCATCAAAAAGGTCTGTCGCCTCCCCTTGAGGCAGGAGCCTTCTCCACTGGAGTGGGTGGGCTAGCCATGCCATCCCCATCGCTCTCACCTCTGATTCCCGGAAAGTGAACGGCGACTACCCCATGGGTGAGCACTCAGGATTTAGACACTCTGATCTTATTCCTTTATCCGGGTCCCATGCATGGGACTGAACCTCTGCCTCACCTTTAAGTTTATCTTGTGTTGGAGAAGCAGGAGAGTATCTGCTAGGAAGAGAAAGCTGGGAGAGCCCCCGCCTGCAGCGGGGAAAGTAGGGGTAAGGAATCTCAGGAGCCGTGAGAGCCAGGTGTGCCCTGGCTTCATTTAGGGGTCTGACCACCAGTTCTGTGGTGTCAGGGCCGCCATCCGCGTGAGCACCCACTGGGTCTTTTTCTGCCTTGGGTCCCCTGTTAATCCCCCTCCCAACCTCGCACCTGGCCCCACCTGCCAGAGCTTCCGCTTTAATGACATTGACCCAGGAGGACATGACAGTGAGCTGCAGCTTTGTGGAGCCGCAACTCTTCTAGTCTCAGCACCTGCCCCCATCACCCAACAGGAGCCCCTTGAGGAGTAAGCTGCGTTAACCAGCGGCCACTTCTACCTCCTCACTGCTGGTTTATCTTGCGCCCCCCATGCCCCCCTTATTGAGAGAGAGAGAGAGAGAGAGAGAGAGAGAGAGAGAGAGAGAGAGAGGACTTTGTGAGTGGGATGTGTGGTTACTTTAGTCCCCATCAATTGCTTTGATAATTTGAAATGGAACCGGCTCCGGGCGGCTTGTGAGTGAGCGCTGGCCGCGAACGAGAGCCCCAGGTCCCAACCCCTCCGACCCTCGCAGCCGCCGCCGTGGCCCCCCCAGCCCCCGGGAGCACCCAGATCCCTGTTCGCTCGCTCGGATCTCCGCGCCTGGGGCCCTGCTCCTCCTCCTGTGCGAGCTCCCGGAGCCCCGGACACACCCGGCGGGGGTCCCTGGCATATGCGGGCCCCCGGGGTGCGAGGCTGGAGCCCGGCGTGGGCCCTGCGGACGGCGGTGCCCAGCGCGCCCCTCCCTCCGCGCCCGCGGCTGCTGGACCGAGCGCCAGCCCGGGTGCCGGGGCCGGGGCGCTGACGGACGACTTTGCTCAGTTGTCCGTTTTCTCGCTTGTCAGCGGAGCTGCTGCTGGTAAGTGAGAGCCCACGGCGAGGGGGCGCCGGCGGCCGGCAGGGGCGGGGGGCCGCGCGCCCGGGCCGGGGCGCAGGGCGGAGCCGGGGGAGTGGGGTGCCGGCCTCCTGCCCGATCCCCCTGCTCACCCCCCTCCCGCTCTCCCTTCCCACTTTCTCCCTGCTCGCCTCCTCCCCTCCCCACCTGGTCCCCCCTCTCCCCGCCAGTCCTTCAGCTGCCACACCGATTGCTTCGGTGGCTTTGTTTAAAAAACACACACACATCCGAACAGACCCCAGGCGCTTTCCTCCTGAGTTAGGACCACATTACCCCGGGCCATGGCTGCTTACCGTAGCTGCCTACCCCCCGGGGCACCCCGGCCTGGGGTAGCCCGCAACCCCAACCCGCTTTAAGGCTGGATTTGGGGGGCACAGACGCGGGGAGCGCACAGAGCAAGTGGCAGGCTCAGAGGGGACAGCCCCGACTCTCTCAGCCTCACCCCCAGTGCTGACCTGCAGCTATGGAGTCCCCGACCAAGGAGATTGAAGAATTTGAGAGCAACTCTCTGAAATACTTGCAGCCCGAACAGATCGAGAAAATCTGGCTCCGGCTCCGAGGGCTGTAAGTACAGCGATTTACTTGTCTTGCCCCCTTTCCCTCCCCCGTCAGCATTTCCCCACCGGCCAGGCTCCCCACGGCTCCCAGGGACCCCGCAGGGCCCTCTGAACACAGCTCAGAAGTTCCACAACTGCTTCTCTGTGCCTTACAGTCACTGCTGCCTTCCTTTACACAGAGACCTGTCTTCCCGACTTACAATGCCTTGCTGTTTCCAAGTCACTCTTTCTTTGGGGGAAGGAGATGGGTCTTAAGATTTCTGTTGTAGCAGCTCAGTCCCCACAGAGATGTTTCTGGTCCTTTTTGCGGGGGGTGGGGAAGGGGGGGGGGGAGTTTGGGGACTCAGGTCACAGACTTTTTTTTTTAGTCACAGGAAGCATTTTCTCTGCAAAATGCTTGCAAACACCTTGGCAGGAGGTCCAAGAACTGAACAATAGTTCAACCTCAACATGCATTCGGGCTGCCAAACTCTCTTCTCCCTCGTCCCAGCCTAGTTCAACTTCCGACATTTTCCCAGGCTTCTTTCTGGCAGGGACATGGTCAGTGAAAGAAAGGGCTATTTTGGAGAACGTGGGGGGCAGGGGGGGGGCAGCGGCAATATTGGATTTCCTCGTAACCTGTGAACAGTGAGCTAGGGGGTTTGCTTTCCATACAGTGCCCCAGGCTTCCTGTTGGACTGATGGACAAAGATCTCTGCATTTCATCCACTTCATTGGGCTCTGCCTGGTTTCGAGTACCAAGGAGCGGGGTCCTGAAAATATGGGGTGTCTTCTGTGAAACAGTTTCATAAGCTCTAGTGGTGGCTGCATGTCTACAGTCTGCTTCTCAGGTGGCCGGGCAGGTCCCAAAGACACCTTCCATAGTGACCAGAAACGCTGCATCGGGCATTTGGCATCAAATGTGTAGGGCTGTTTAAAAGAAAAAGTTTTTCTCCACGTTCATTCTCTAGGCAGCGGGGGACCCTGGCAGGTAGAAAGCACGAACAAAAGCCCGAACAAAACAAATAAAAAAGGCAGGGATCTCGGTGAGTTCCATCTTAGGGAGGCCCCGTCCCAACTGGGGTATTCGAAAGGGAAGCCAGAGGTAGTCTGTTTCTTTAAGGGGGTCCCTATTTAAAGAGCAATTTATAAAAGCCCTTCCTTCAGCAATCTTAATGAGCTTCACCGCTATTGCTCTAAATGGGAAACCAGGCCAAACAACAGGGCGCGCGGGGCATCTGGCTGCTGCCAGCAGCGGCTGCAACTTATTTGGAAATTCTCTTTCTGGCTGGCAGGCTGTCCTTACGGTGGAGGCGCAGGCGACAGCGCCTGGGTCTGAGCGGTGCTTACAGTAAGCTCATGTCATGCGGAACGAACAGGGCATCTGATCGTATTTTGGTGCACACAGAAAGTTTGTTGTATCCACAAAGCCTGGGTCCCAGGTCTACAGGGTCCAAGTGTGGTCACGCTGGGCCTCCTTGCCATCCCTGGCGGAGGGACTCCCGCCCGCAGAAGCTGCTTCTCCTGGCTGCTTCTCAGTTCACACCACCTCCCTCCAGCTACTCCGGCTGGAGAGAGCATTTGGGCGATGCAGCCAGGCGGAGGGGGACCTTGTGCCATAGAGCACCATCCCTTACAGCTCGCTTGTAGCTTTCTCTCTCTGTTTCACGTCTGTTAGGTTTCTCTCCCCAAGGCATTGGGCGTGATGTTAGCCGAATGTTTGTTTTCTAGTCTCTCACATCTACTCAGCATCCCGTGTCGTTAAACATAAAAGGTGTGGGAAGATTGGTTCTCCTCCAAATGTATGGTTTTGAACCCCTCTCTTTACCCTTTCTACCGAAACGCCCTGCCCAACAAACAGCAATCGTGGGAGATCTGTAACTTCCCTTTCTAATTGGTGAAAAGGACATGTGCCTATTGTTATCATTATATACATAATATATATTTTCCTTTTACTACAATTATGGTTCTTACTACGGCTTTTTAAAGAAACATAACAGTAGCGCTATAATAAGCTGCTAAAGACTCTGGAAACCAAAACACATGCTTATTTATACAACTCGAAATAACACTTCTGCAGCTCACAGAATAGAAACCCCAGGGGATGGAAGTGTGTGTTTGTCCACACAACAGACTTTCAGTGAGAAAAGGGAAGCCGCTCCAGCAACATTTTAGGAAGACCCAGGAGCCGCAATTGGGTTTTCATATCAATTTGTTGCCATGACACCCTTCTAGAAAGGGCTTGGGAGGGGACCACAGGGAGTCAGGGGTTCAGTTCTGCTGGTCTGAGAACGGCCATGTCCAGGGCTTGATCATCTCGCGCGTGGACCATTCAGTGGTATCTGTCTCCTTCTTGTCACTGTCTATCTTGTTTAACCGGTTGTTGAATTTGTCACCTCCTCCCTTATCCTGTACGTTCCTTGGGGTCAGACACCTGTGTGTCTTGCTCACTGTGGTACCTCCAGTGCCTAGAACAGGGTTTGGCACATAGTACGTGCTCAACCAACAGGTGATGACAGGAGCATAAAGGCCTAAGTGTGAGCTTTTAATATTAGGAATGAAGGTAATATATAGTTGGCTCAGCTTATAGGCCATGTGACTTAGCAACACGATATTCCACGAGCTAGAGGGGAGGCAGGTTTTATTGACATCGTTAACCAGGTTGGGCACAGACATCTAAACTGAGGTGGGTCTGGGCAAGATGTGGCAAAGCCACGGCCCAAGGCTGAATCCCACTCTTGTGGGTGCCCAGGTTCTGTCTTTGTGTCCCCTTCTCTGTCCCCTCTTCTGCACTGGCCAGGAGTGGGCTTTCCAGCAGCAAGAGGCTTGCTGAGGCTGTCGTCTGCCAAGAATGCCTGGTGTAGGAGGATGCAGGAGGCGAGCCTCTACGTTACAACCCCCCACCCTCTTCCATGCCTTCTTTTACTCTTCATTTTCTTCTATCTGAATACTATATACTTTGTATTATTTATTATGTCTATTGTCTTTCTCCTGCAACTAGAACATAAGCTCCCTGAGGACAGAGGTTTGTGCGGCCTGCTTTGGTCACTGGTGCAGCCCCAGTGCCTATGATACTACCTGGGGTGCAGTCAATTATCAATGAGGGTTTGAAACCTGGGGTTGTTTCCCATGTTTGTCGAGGGAAGACTTAGAAAAAGCTCTCAACCTTGTAGCATCATCAGCTTCCTAACAGTGCATCGGATATTGGAAATGGGAATTTTGCACGCTGTCTGCCCCAGCTGAGATGACAACACCCTGCCAGCTTAGGTGTTTATTCTCCTGACGACTGTCACTTCCCCGCACGCCGGCACTCAGAGGCTGGCTACGATTCTGGAGTTGTGGTCCTCAGCCTCCCTCTGCAGCTCCGACCCCTCTCATCCACATGCTCCCACGTGTCCAACGGGAAAGGCGCAAACCCTGCTCACCTGAGCTTTCTGAATCGCATCTCTCAGAGGATGCTGCTCTCTGACGTTTCAGGGAGGAGCCTTTTTTTTTGGTTTGTTTTTCTGTCAACCTCAGTTGTAGGAGTGGGTGGAATTTTTAAGAGCCCCCCTCCCCCCATGGCTGTTTTGTTCCGGAATCTTCCAGGCAGGGAACATATGATAATGGCTGCACTTTATTCCTCTGGTGATGTGGGGGAGCCTCAGGCTGCTCGGGTTTGAATCATGACTTGTACCTTGGGCCCTGCCCAGGAGTTTTCCCTTGGCCAGCCTGCTATCGGACGGCATAAAGCAAAGCATAGGTTCCAGGTCTCACCGCCCCCTTGGCAATCATGGTCACAATTGTAATGAAGCTGTCCAGTGTTCATTTTGCCCACCTAAGAGGTAGCCCGTGGAAGACACTTTATGCTTATGCAACACTCTCAAGATGATGAAGCTTTCCCCCTCCCAGGACCTCATTAGTCTTACAAATATAAAGGGTGGTATTGGTTACTAGAGACTATTGTTTTTGTCTAACCAGCAATCTCCCCCCTCCCCTTATTATGGGAACAGACCCTTTCTCTCCCACCCCCCACTCCACCCTGGGCAGGGACAGATCTTGCCTCATCTTTTAGACCCGGGGCCATAGCAGTGGGAAGCCATGGCAGGTCTGTAGGGATGGATGTGAGAGACTTTCAGGAGGTAGACTCAGTAGGACTTGGACCTGGGAATGAGGAGGGAAGGAGAATGTAGGATGACTCCCAGGTGTTCAGCTCGAGTCCCCAGGTGCGCTTTACTTAGATCAGGATCACTGAGGTGGGAACAAGTTTGCAGGTTTGGTTGTGGGTGGGAGCAGAATGAATGGAGAGTAGAGGTCATGACCTCAGTTTGGGACATATGGAGCATGAGGGGCCTACAGGTGTCCTGGAGGAGATGTGGAGGCATGAGCAGTTGAATAAGTGGGCCTGGAGATGAAAGGAAAGGTCTGGATTAGAGATGTAATGTACAGCCCAAAAAATATGAAGAAAATATATATACATGTATAATGTGTGTATATGTGTATATGTGTCTGAATGAAGCTAAATTAGTATTCCTATAAATTTTAGAAGTAGAGAAAAAGCACAGTTTAGTGTGACCCTCCCTAAATAATCTGACATGAGGTTCCAGAAGACACAAGTTCATGGTGTTTTTTTTTTTTTAACTTTTCACATGTATATAGAATATACAAACTCATGTATATTTCTCACTGCCATTTACTTGTTCAACATATGGGCAAGGCCAGCTAGCAATGTACATTGCTTTGCTTGGAACCTTTATATTGGCTGCTTGGTGTCATGCCTGCAAATATGGATTTGGAGCAGAAACTGAAACCTGAGGGGCAGGCAGGGTCATTTCCAGGATTCCAAGGGCAGAAAGAGACCACGGCCCAAGAAGCCAAACAGGATTAGGCTCTTGTCATGGACCTTCTGGGGACCACTGGCCAGGAGTCAGGCGAGACCCAAAGCCTGGAGCCCAGCCCACCGCAGAGGAGCCTGGGGAAGCGTGGCTGGGTGGAGGCTCCCTAGACCCTGCAGGTGGCTGTCCTGTTGTCTAGGCTCGGCCAGTGGGCACAGCCCCCTGCTGCTGCTCCACAGGTGGCCTCTGATGGACACACCTGGCTCCTGTCTCTTGGGACAGTCCACAGCCCTGCCTTAGTCCTCGCTCTCTACAACACCTCTGCTTCGTTCAAGCCCTTTCCCTGCTCTGCTCTTTAAGACCTTCCAAAAATGGTCCTTCTTCCCTCCATTTCCACCCTCTTCCAAGAGCCTATTGCAGGGACACAACAGGTAACATTCTGCCCATATACAGCTCTCCTGTCCCTAAAGGCCGCCAGGAGAGTGAACCTGTAGACAATTACCATGAGAGTACATTGAGTGTTTTCGCTGAAAATCACTGTTGGGACGTCCAAAGAACATCATATTCTGTTAATCCGGAGTCCAAACAACCAATACGCGTAACCAAGACTTTCCCCACACTCTAGACATGCTGAGTGTATCTGGCAGTGAAAGATTAATCCTTGCAAGCTACTTGCAGGTGTATTTTAGGAATAGTTCAAGTTCAGACTGATATCCCCCTCCCCCTACTTTTCTGTCTCTACCCCTCTGACTCTTGTCTCAGGATGACTCTGAGGGGGTCTTACACTGCCTTGCACCGAATCCCCCAAAGTAGGTTACATTTAGTTTCCTAGTCCAGGTGGTTGTTACTTGAGACCCTGTCTGCTAACTCGGGGGCACCGTAAACACTTTCATGAATAGGGGCCTCTGTAGCTTTGTGAAACATAAGGATTAATGACCATAAATCAAGCTGCATAGATGCTGTGTAGAACTGCCATTCTGTCTGTAAAGCCGCTGACTGAGATGCGTCATTCTTACAAAAAGGGAAGAACTGTCCAGAGCCCCCTTCCCGGGGGTCTGGCGTGGTTTCAGGGAAGGTCACTGAAGCTCGGGAGGACTCACTTCCAATGGCAGTAGAGCGCTCAGCATTGCCCCGGGAATGCATCTGCTGGCGGGGTTTTTGTTGCTGTTGTTACTGTTCTCTGTTTTGGATTTGGGCCTCATTTTTCTTACATTTAAATTGTTAAAATGGACAGTGTCTGCGTTCAGATGATGTTACTGGGAGAGAGGGCTTCAGAGGAACCAGGAAGGACTTCTGCTCCAAGGAGCTGTTGCATTGATGTAAATTCACCTGGAATGGTAAATTGCCAATGGCTGCTTTCTGGTAGGAGTAGGCTTTTCCTTTTTATAAAATTAACTTCATTGGGGTAACATTGGTTAATAACATTATGCAAGTTTCAGGTATAAAACGTTATAATACAACATTTGTATACTCCATGCATGCTCATTAGCCAAAGTCTAGTCTTCTTCTGTCACCATATATCTGACCCCCTTTACCATCTTCAAGCAGAGACTTCATTGAAGCAACTCTATGGATCATTAAAATTTAAAAACCTACCCATCCCCTAAACCCAAGGATAAATCTGTGAAGAGTGACATTTTGTTTTCAACCTCTGGATTTCTCTCCGCTTTCACAGTGCTGTCACAGATATGAAGACGTATTTTTGTTTTCAGCTTTTCTCACTGATGTTTATCTAACTAGGAGCCAGGCTCCCAGGAAGGTCACAAAAAGTCTTCTCCATTTCCACCCACACAGTTTTGCTGCACTTATAACATAGCAAGTGGTTGTAACTATGTGACTAGAGGGAAAGTCATTTATGCAAAAAAGTACTACTTGGACTTCTACAAGGGTGACATTTACTTTTTTTTTTTCTCTCTAAAAACTTACTGTTTTTTCTCACTGGTACCACTGATTAGTTCATTGCCCAGCTTTCAGTAATAGATTTTTAGCTAGAGGGAAATACAGTGTTTGGTCTGCTTAAAACAGTGGTCGGCAGACTCATTAGTCAACAGAGCCAAATATCAACAGTACAACGATTGAAATTTCTTTTGAGAGCCAAATTTTTTAAACTTAAACTATATAGGTAGGTACATTGTTATTCACTTAATTAGGGTACTCCTAAGCTGGCCTTTGCTAAAAACTCAAGGGGCCAAAGAGCTGCATGTGGCTCCCGAGCCGCAGTTTGCTGACCGCTGGCTTAAAACATCTTGTTTTCCAGAGGAAGGGATCCCAATGGGGGCCCGTTAGACGGTAATCCGAGTGCTGGAATTTTTAACCCAGGCCCAGGAGAGAAGCAGGCATGAACAGGAGCTTTGGATTTCTGTGTCTGGCCAGCTGTCTGCAGACACACGAGGGGGCTGGGGCAGGAGAGCAGAGTGGAAAGGGAGTAGATTGACCGTCCCGGGGAGAGCTGCTGATGGGGTTGTGTAGTTTGGATGGAACCTCCTCCTCAAAGGTTTCTCCCCTTTCCACTGCGCAGCCAGACTAGATAGACACACGTTTGCTTCCAGGAGTACGTTAAAAATTGATCATCGTATTTACGGCTCTGTTTCAGATGAGCATTCTCTCATTCTTCAGACGTGCCATCCTCGCCCCTAAACCGCACTGTCAAAGGCCTCCTTCATTTGTTTCATCGCATCCCTTTTGGTTAAACCTATGGGAGGGAGTCTTACGCTTTGGGAGTCGCTGCCCTTAAATATGATCTTCCTTTTGCAAGTGGCTAAGTGAGAGGGTGTGAGGACCATTTCCCCCAGTGGAAAACCTAGCAGAAAAATTCTTAAGAAAATGCAAACAGAAACAGCCCTTTCCTAACTATTGGGTTATTCCAGGTGAAAGAGAGTTTATGTCATCTCATTATTTTTTATATTTTGTCTTACTTTGGATCTTTGGCCAAGCAGGAAAATATAATCATTGCCCACATGGATTTTTAATCTGTAGCATCACTTAAGAAATATTTGGACTAGTAAGAGAAGAGAGGTTCTTGTTTCTCTAGTATCTTCTTAACTCCCCCCCCGCCCCCCCAAAAAAAATAGTCCACTGGAAAGTGCCAGGAGACCAAATTTATATAGATTTTCTCACTGGCATTTACTTGTTCAAAATATGGGAAAGGCCATCAGACAATCAATATACATAGCTTTGCAAGTCTAGGCTTTAACATCCGTGTCATGGGAATGAAATCACTGGTTGGAGTGAAAGAAATGCACAAGGACCTTGCATTCTCGGCAACATGGAGAGTAGTTCATACACATGATTCGGTAGAAGTTTCTAGAGGTATCCAGTTCTGCTCAGCCTGCATCCCATATGCCAGTGAAAAACAAAACCAGAGGATCAGATGATCGTGCAGCCCCTCTCTCATTTCACGGGTATTTGTGGCATTTTATCTCCGTGCACTTTCCCACGAGTGAGCCACATGTGACCTGAACTTGTGTGATTGTGTAGTTAACTCTGCGAGTCTTGCTGTGGTGTTCTTTGTTTGTCTGACTCTGTCCTCCAATTTCCTCTCCCTTGAGGGAACCGAGGGCTGAGAACCAAAATTCCCAAAGCTGTCTGTGCATCTGCAGCAGTAGTGACCTCAGTAAGGAAGGATGGAGACGGGATCTGATGGGATCTGGAACTGAGTGAGTCATCATCGCCCAGAAAACCCGGAGGACACTCCAGGCAGCGCTGGATTTCTCACGCCGCCTGTGTGTAGTTGTTACATATTCAACATCCCCTACCAGGAACCCTTCCTGGGCCCAGCTGGGAGGTGTCTTGCTGTCGACTTAGAAACTGAACACAAGTTTTGGTTTTTCTAAGCCAGCTTGTTTGAATATTAAGCCTATTTATAAACCTCATGATTGCAGCACCCACATGGCTCTTCCTCAAAGCTACGCACTTTTAAGAAGTGAAAGACTGCCAGGCGCTTCGCAATTTCACATCAATGCTTAATTGACTCTCACTTGTCCAGCCATCAGGAACGGTTCCCAATCATCTGTTTGCCTTGGGAGTGTGTGAAACTTGCTTGCGGGTGTGCCCAGCACTTTGAGAACTCCTAGCCATCAAAAAGCTAACCAAGCCCCTCAGAAGCATCCTTGCTCCCACCTCATGGCTGTATTTTTGCTGTTTCCTTGTTCTCTACTCTGCCCCCAGGCTGGTCTACGTTTACTGTGGACAGAATCATTCCTGACGTTGGCTCTCCCTGATTGGGGCCAGGAGAGGTAACATGAAGTTCAGGGTCTAGAAGTTTCTGCTGGCTGACAGCCATGGAGAGCTTTGGGGACCTTTTAAAATATTGGGGTCAGTGCTCTTTGCCGTTCGATGATTTCAGTACCCACTTGTCAGAATGTGATCTGAAGCCTTCGAGGGTTGTTTTCAAAGCTCATCACTTTCTCTGACTGTACACGAACGTGCACATGTACACGTGAACACATATACACGCACACATACACGTGTACACATACCGTGCACACATACTGTGCACACCCCATTTAATACTTCTTGGGAAATCCACAATTTCCTAGAACAACTTAAACAGACATTGATTTTCAATGAAGACCAGGAGTCTTAATTTGCTTGCAAAATTAAGTGGATACGGGCCAATCAATAACTCTTGTTATAGCACCTGTGATCTCGGCACGGAGTTACAACCTTTGGAGGATGCTTAGGAATTCCCTGTAAGCAACTCACGGGGGTTCAGTTTTTAGGTTCTTGTTGATGAAAAGGATCTTTGTAGAAAGATACTTTTAGACATTCCTAGGGATTATGATGGTGTCCAGTTTTTAAACACCCACCTTCACTTTCTTTTTCCCTGCCGTCAGAGGGATGCCCTACCTTGTCAAATTAGGGGAAAGTGTGTGGTTCTGCTAAGGTACCTGGGGCCACTGGTGGGTGGGTGTCTCCGTGTACAGCCTGCAGGGTACCTTGGGCATAGGGACAGGAGGCAGCTGGGCAGGGTTTCAGCTCCTCCTCTTAGCAGGACTGAGATTAGCACCCACTTCCTTTGTGATTCAAGTATTCTAAGATAGGGAGAGTTGGGAGTATTCAATTTTCCAGTTTCCAAACCAATCTTTGACCTTTTTTCTTTACCTTTCAAATCAATGAATGACTTTCCCCCCAAAACAAAAGTTGGAAACCGATTGAATTACAATACCGTTATTATTTTTTCAGTACTGTTGTTGTTAATACAATCGCCGACTTGGTTTTGACATGACCTGGATACCCAGCACTGTGCCAAATGCAAATAGGTAGATTCATTTTCCCATCCAGCTCTCACCCCACCTTGTGAAACAGGTATGATTGTTACCCACGTTTACAGTTGAGGAGACTGGTGGTAGGGAACGTGATGAAAGTTGCTAAAATTCACATGGCTTATTGGACACAAAAAATTGGTGAAGGGGCTTGAGCTCAGGCAAGAGATCTGAAGCATTGTGCTGTAATGCTTCTCCTTAAAACAAACAGACAAACAATGCTGTGCCTGTGTGTGTGAGAGTATGTGTGTGTGTGTGCATGCATGTGCCTGTGTGTGGAGGGCAGGGACCCTTCTGGGTACAGTTTGGAAGGCACTGCTCTGGGCCTCCATGGATGGGGTTTTCAGCCTGGCCCGTTAGGATGACCTGTCTTCTGCCCAGCCGCTGCCCTCTCTCCATTGCCCCATCGCCCACCCCACCAACCTTGCTGGCTCCCACAGCACAGCAGTTCCCAGTCATTCTCTCCTTTCCCCATCAGCTCCAACTGGCTCCACGAATCTTGAGATTAGTGATGCATTGCTCCAAGTTTCAAAATCATTACCCATCAAAAGGAAGTTTGAAACACCCAAACAGACCATGTGAAAACATTCCCTCGGTCTCTCAGGGCGTGGACCAGGAGTAGATTCTGTTGACGTTTTTTAAAAACAAAAGGCCGAAAATAAACTGGCTTCTTTTCCAGCTCATTTCCTGTGTTTGGATGGAAAGAACCCATTATGCCCTATTGTTGTTGGTTTTGTTTGTTTTTGGTTTTGTTTGTTTTTGTCTCGTGTCTACGTTTCCTCCTGGCATCCTTCGACTTCTTTGCCTAATTTCCCCAGTTTTCTTTGAAGGCCTCAGAGTTAGCTTTCGGTCTGGACCGCTTTAAGGTTCTGAATCTTTAGATAGTTACTTAACCTCTCTGAGCCTCATTCCCACCCGTATGTGAGATGCACCTCCCAGGATCTGTAGGAGGTCAAAGGAGGAACTCCGCAGTCTCGAGCCCCCAGCCTTCTCTCATCGCGTCCCTCCTATGTAGGCAGCAACGGCTGTGGGAGATGCCTCGCTGCTTGGGAATCCTTAGCAAACAGAGGGGACATCAGTAGAAAGAAAGCATTTTGGGGATCAGTTTCCTGATAAACTCATTCATTCCACAACAATATAATGAGCATCTGGCATCTGCCAAGCACTGTGTCTGGCAAGAGAGAAACTCTAGCAGGTTCCGGACAAGCCACATTCTTGCCACCAGCATAACAGATCATAACCTCCCGGAGTGACAAATGCAGTGACACTGAAAGGGGCATTTCCGAGTCTGGGAGGCCCTGGACGGTTCTCAGGAGGAAGTGATGTCTCAGCTGAGAACTGAAGGATGAGAAGGGCTCGGTCGGGCCTCACCGGTCTTACCAGGCATGCTGATCTGTGAGTAGGATCTTCAGTAGAGTGATCTCCATGGACTTGCTTTTTCTCTTGTGTGTTAAGTGCTGACCTTTCAACTCCTGCATAAGACGCTGTTTGGATTGGGCCTGTCTTGATTTGGGAGCTGTCGGTGTCTAAAAGGGGCAAGATGGGGAGGGAGACCTTCAGGACATGGGAAGCCAAGAATGCATCTCTGGAGGAGCGGGGGAGTGAGTGGCAGGAAGGGGAGCTGGAGTGAAAATCAGATTTGGTCTCTTTGGGTCTCCTAAATGCACGGCCCATATTTTGATAGGTGTGAGTGGCAGGTGCAAATGATTCCGCTATTTGGCCAGCAGGCGTTTTGTTGTGTGCCAACCACGTGCAAGCCCTTGGGATAGACATAGAGATCCATCTACTAGCACCCCTGACTTCAAGAGGCTCAAAACAAGGGGTAAAGGGACCTACACTTTCTAGAATGCCCTTTATGTGGCATGCATAGTACCTGGCAAATTCAGTCCATTATGTCCTCTGAGATCATTCCTTCTACACGATAGATGTGGAGAATAAAGCTTGATTTTTCAGAGAGCGTGCCTGAGGTCTCTTAGCTAGAAAGGAGGGGAAATTGGGTTTTGAATCAGGTTTGTCACATTCCAGAGCCCTCTTGTCTTTCCACATAAGCAAAGATGAGACAAGGCAATGCAAGTGGTTGCCCCTTTTCCCAGGTATCACCTTTTAAAAAAATAAGTATAAATGTTATTACCTTTGAAAACTTTATCCTAGGCACTTTGCAGCCTTATTACCTGTTCTTTTCCTCCATGTCTAATTGGGTTGAACTGGGTGGGCTGGTTTGAGGCTCCTAGGTGTGCCTTCCTTACCTGCTTGCCTCCTACTGACATATTTATCCTTGTTGAACCGCCCCATCAATCTAGACTACCCACTTCATAAAGCTTCTTTAGCCAACCCTTGTATTGGTTATGATCACAAAACAACACTTGAGGTACCTGTCTTAACTTCCTTTTTTAGAATTCAAATTCTTTCAGAGAGTGGATCTTGGAGTTATTATGAGGATTAGTGATGTATGTTAAGTGCCTCTTACTGGTAGGTGTGGAAAATGGAAGCTATTATTATTTTTTCTATCTTTGACTGTCTTGGTGCTCCCAGCAGTGCCTTTGTACGGTGCTTGGCAAATGCTGGGAGAATTCTGTGGAAGCCAAGAGCAAAAGTTTCCTGCTTCCGGCCTCTGAAGACACCCTCTGCCGATTTAGCTAGTTGGGCTTCTGGGTAGAAGCCAGCAGTGTCCATCCAGTTTCTTCCCCCTTAGCTGTGATCCTTGTACTCTCAATGGGTTATTTTCTGCTCCTGCGGAAGACTCCTTAGTCCAGTTCATTTGACAGCAGTTCTAATGAGGACCAAGGGCCAGGGCACACCCACGGCTCACTATGCTCTGTGCCTGTCGATGAAACCTCTGCCCTCGGCTACTGCCTATAGAGTGTGAGTGATAGGTCAGTGGCGATAGGGTCCATGTATGAGAGAGTGGACGGTCGGTGCACATTCATCACAGCTTGTGGAGGGAATGCAGGGCACTGCTTTAGGTACTGGGATGCAGTGGGGAAGCTTACAAAGAACCTGCCCTCGGGGAGCCGACATTCGGTGGGTTATCATTCATTTCTCACCACAAGCTCCTGAGAGAGGTGCTCTGATTATTCCCACTTTATAGCTACACAGTTAGCTGGCTCTTCTCCCCGATATATATGATCTAATGCACACATGTAAATATCTCTGTAGATCCATATAGTTCTACATATGCATGTCTATCTCTATATGTGACTATGGATATATAGGTGTATGAATATTTTGTCTTTTTCCAATTTGATTCATAATGCTCATTTTAAAAAGAGAATTTGGAAAATCCATAAAATGAAAAGAAGTGATCCATTAACCCATTACCTGGGGTCATGGCTGTCATTCTGCTGTGTTTGCGTTCCGATGAATAGATGTCAGTACACATCTAGGCAGGATCACGCTGTGGGTCCTGTGTGGCATGCTGTTTCTTCCCTTAACACTTAACACTACCATGCATGCTTCCATTTGGACAGAGATGTAACAGGTCATAGGGATCCTGGACTTGAAACAGCTGTGCTTGTTTTTTTTTTTTGTTTTTTTTTTAACTTGTGACATACCGATCTGCTAGCCAATCAGTGGCTTGGCTTCCTGGGTGCAGTGACTGTAATGGGAAAGCAGGTGTGGAACTGAGGGTGACTGGGAAGCATAGCACTTCCTGGAGATGCCTTTCCTCCAATCCCCTCCAGTGACAAGCTGACCAAAGCCCTCCTGAGGGTCTGCAGAGTCTACAAAAACTGACCGGGGCGTGAATAACATGGGGATCCTGGGAAATAAACTTTCATGGCCATTTCCCCCTCGAATGCCACTGTGTCCTAGGTGAGAGAGCCAGGTAGGTGTTAGCCCATTGATAGACGAAGAAGCCCTGAGCCCAGTAGGTTGGCCCCGAGGCTACATGGGGACTGTAAATGGCAGAGTCGGAATCAGTCTCTCCTGCTTCCTGGGGAGGTGTCCCTCCAGACTGAGCCCATAGCTGAGCCATTAACAAAATGCTGCTCTCACTGTCCCCTTCCTCCCTTCCTTCTTCTTTGAAGACCTTGTGTCTGATCTTATGGTTTGGCCGCATGATTATGCATTTTCATTTTAAAAGGCACATCTTTAAAGGGACTTCAGTGCTAGACATTGGGGGTAACAGTAAGGATAGTGACAGTGCTAAGAGCTAATAGTTATTGGCCATTTACTATTTGCCAGCAAAAGAAGTGCTTTATAAGCCTCTGGCCATTTACACCTCAACAAGCCCATGAATCTGGTAAACGGAAGACCTGAGATTTGAACCTGGATCCTGATGTCTTTAAAGCTTGACCTCAGCCAAGATGCTGCAGTGGCTGCAGAGGGGAAAGGAAAAAACAGAGGGGGCAGAGCCCTCAAGCTCTTGGGCTGCTTTTTGTAACTGTGAAGACTCTGGTTATATGCATCTGGCCACAAAAGAACACAATAATCCAAAGCTTTTAACTTGAGACCCCCAAGCCTCACAGAAAGTTCCTTCTACAAAGAGTTCCCCTCCCTCTCCATCCCCACTCAAGCGATATTTTTCTAACCCACTGCCTATCGCAAACCCTTTCCTGATACGTGTTTATGCTTCTTTACCCACAGGAGGAAATATAAGAAAACATCCCAGAGGTAAGAGCCTCTTTCTGAGAAAGGGCAGCTGGTTGCTCGAGTCATTTGGGGCACAACTCTGCAAATTTGGCTCATGGTGGACGTTCATTTGCAATAAACTGTCTCTTGGTCCCTTCTCGGTTGCCTGCTTTATCTTGGATCGCTACTGCTGTTGTAATTAAAAATTGATCGTAGGCATTCAGCATGGCACAGTGAGTGTCTACATTCGCATGGGAGTGGACCTGGGGAATCAAAAAGCATATTCCTGCTGAGCTGTCTGGTGATTTTGCTAAAAACTTGGCCTGGGAGGGGCTGTGTATTGGGGGTGGGGGGTGTGCTGCAGGTTGATGGATGAGAACACAAAAGCGTCTTTACACGTTTTAGTGTTTGAATTCTCCTTTGCCTAAAATTATCCTTTGCCCATTTTGGCTGACAAAGTGCTGTTGAGCTCAAAGCATAGGTACAAATTCCTTGAAGGGCAGTGATATCTTTTCGATTTCACTGTGGAAAGGGCAATTTAAAGAAGAGTCTCATCCATCATCACCCTCCATTACTCTGTTTTATTGAGAAGAGCTTGGACAGCATGTGCCAAAGGAATAGAGTTACTTAGGCCGTTTGTTCACCAAGCATTGAAAGCCCACACCTTAGTCTCAAGGGCTCATGTGTGCTTTTCAGTGATTGTATTTGACTTTGGTATCATAGCTTTAAGCAGATGACATTCAGATCAAGAATCACCGAGGCAGTTATAATGCCAATAGGTATCGACAAGTGGTCATGCTTTCAGATGACCACTTGAATGTTACCTTTTCTGATGAGTCAAGTTTGGAATTACTATGTCAATTGTTTTTGAAAACATTATTTTTGTATATCATCTCATAGCAGAGACTCTTGTGTCGTATGGTTTCCAAATAAAGTCAGTAGTCTACAGTGGTGGTGTGATAATTTGATATGCATTATAGAGGTGCACAAATCTTTGAGAGAAAATGGATTAAGACTTTAAAGCTTCCTAGAGATTGCTGGTCTTTCCTAAATATAGTGAGCTCATACAGATGGCTAAATAATTTTGTCTTGTTCAGGTTCATGGGGCACATGGTACTAATTGAATATGAACCACTGAGCAGGATGTAAATTAAACACTCAAGTTAGAGAGCATAATAGTCTTCAGTAGTAAAAGGTAATTTATCACTTTCATGTGTAGTTAACCTGGGGTATGAGATGTTTCAAAGTTGTCTCAGTTTTATTTTAAGGAGAGATCAATGGACAAGTAAGAGAGAGTCTTACAAGAGACTTGCTCAGACCTGTCCAGTTTCAAATTACTATGTCGATTATTTTTGAAAGCATATTTTTGCATATCTGATGTGAATGCTGTTGCATTTTTTATGTTGACGTAAAAAAACAGCACCAAGATTGTCTTGTACCAGTTTCACTGAAGTCATATAAAGTACAAAGTAGTAAAGGATTGATTTGAACTTTCTTTTTAATTACCCACATATTTGCATATGAGATAGATCCATGTCTATTAATCTATGGTTGAGTAGTAAACCATTCTAAACTAATGCTTTAAAACAACTCTTCTTATTTGCTCATGATTTTATGGTAGTGAGTGGTGTGATTGGTTAGCATAACCAAAGACAGAGGTACAAATAAAGACATAGTCACAAATACGAGGACCTCTGCAGACACATGTCCAATTTTCATATGTTCATTTTATAAATCTAGAAATATTTCTGTGTGTAATTGAAGTTAGCCAAAGGCATCTCTCATCTTTTTGGTAATCATATTATACCAATAGTCACCTGCATAGTACTTTAAAAGAATCTTTCCATTTACTTAGTACTTACTATTGCCATACACTTAACTAAATACTGGAAATAGATCTGTAAGATATACCCTCTGTGAAGATGTACACAGGCTTGTAGGTTAGACATAGGTGAACAAAATAGTTATAAAAGGAGTTGGTAAACGCTGCAAGAGATATCAGTATTGAAGGTCATTGAGGACAATTAGGTCTGTTGGGAGGAACTTACATTATATTAGAGGCCCGGTGCACAAATTCGTGTACCAGTGGGGTCTCTCGGCCTGGCCTGTGGGATGGGGCCGAAATAGGCTCTCCGACATCCCCCAAGGGGTCCTGGATTGTGAGAGGGCACAGGCTAGGTCAAGGGACCCCACTGGTGCACAATTGGGGCCAGGGAGGGATGCGGGAGGTTGGCCAGCCGGGGAGGGACTATGGGAGTGCTCCAGGGCATGTCTGGCCCCTCTCGCTCAATCCCGATCCGCAGACCCTGATCTAACCTACTGGTTACCTACTGGTCGGAGTGTCTGCCCCCTGGTGGTCAGTGCACGTCATAGTGAGTGGTTGAACAGCCTTAGCATATCATTAGCATATGATGCTTTGATTGGTTGAACGGCCGACCAGACACTTAGTATATTAGGCTTTTATTATATAGGATAATCACTTCTCTCACTAGATCACAAAGATAGCCTACTCTATTGCTTATTATTTATGGTGCTTGAAAGTATGGGCTTATTAAAGTCTAGTAGGGTAGTTTAGAATCCATTCTCTTCGTTTTCTTTATGTTTTTAATTCTTTAAAAATTGTATATCTTGCTGATTATTTAGGCGTTTTCTCAAAAGGGCAAATGGTTGAACAATATTATGGACTTTAGGAGGAAGACAGCCCAGGACACAAACATATGTGGAGACAATTGGTCACGTGGCTATCACACATGTAGATAATAGAATGACATCTCTCTGTTGCAAGGCAAACTAAGAGTTATTTTCCCTCCCAAGTGTCTAATGCCTTCTTTCACTTGGATTTTTATGTAATCACATTTGATAAGCCAAATAATTGATTAAATCCAGCAAATAATTCCCTTAGTCAAGACTGCCCATGATCAGCCTTCATGAATTAGCATACTTATGAGTCATCAACAGCACCACCACCTTTGCTGTTAAAAATAGATTTTCATGTGTAGGGGGTGGAAAGTGAGTGGATATCACCCTTTGGGAAAGTTGCCTTCTAAGTAGTTGTATCACTGTGTTAGCAGGTGCATCTTCTGCTGAATTATGCCCCTGTTCATTCCTGGGACATGTTAAGACTTGTGAATTCTGAAGCTCTTTTGGCACCTTTAACATAGAATTGGTGGACTGTTGTTCTCTACCTGTGCAATGAAAAATGACAGCTAAATAACTGGTTGGGGAAGGTAAAGTGGTGATAGGATAAATCAAGGCACATATTTTTACATACTTATGGATAATCAATCCCACATACTACTACTTCCTTAGTAGTATTGACATTTAGCACCTAAGGATTAGTGATGCAATCAGGTACAAGAGGATCCTCCAAACAATGAAGTCCTTTGAAAAGTATTTTCCTGTATTTGTGATGACTAATACATTCTTGAAGTAGAAAGAACATGTGCATCAGCTATGAGAATATGCCCAGTTTACATTCCAAGATTGCCAACTAAATCAGTGCAATTTTGCAGTGAGTGGTAGGATGTCAGAGCAGACTAGAAAGAGTAGCAAAGAGGTCTATTTAGAATGCAGGTCACAGATGGACACATTATCCCACAAAGGATAATGCCCAAGGCAGTTAATATGGGAAAGGGCCTATAAATACTGTAATAGCCAGGGGAAAAAGGATGGTGAGAGAGTCTAGATAGATAGTTTGGTCAGAGTTCAGAGTATCAGGCAACTGCCACTCACTCGTGCCTTACAGTCACTCTCCAGCTGTGTCAGCAGGAGTGTGGGGAGCAGATATAGGGAGATAGACCCAGAAAGACTGTGCAACACGAGTTAGGAATTAGATATGGTGAGAGAGGGTGCTGCGATGTAGTAAGTAGCTCAGGAACTGAGTCTGATATTAGTAGCAGGAATGAACTTGGTGTTGAGCTGTCATTTTCTGAGTCCAGAGAATCACCTTGACACAATTCAATCTTCTCTCCTCTTCTATTTTCAGGTCTGATAATTACTACTGTTCTACAACTCACCCAGGATCCAAACTTTTGAGTCACTTTATATGTTCTTCTGTCATGTGTATTTCTTCAACTTGACCTTTTTCTTCTCCTCTGTCACCCATGATACATGAGTGTCTTTACAGGTTGTGGGCTTTTTCTTCTCATTGTTTTCATTCCCATGGTCCAGTCTCATTTCCCGTATGCCTCACTGACTGTCATATCAGAATTGCCTTGTGTTTTCTATCACCCTTATTCATGGGTGTTCTCTTTTCATGTGCTGAAATCCCATCTTTCTTCAAGATCCAATTCAAAGACCATTTTTTTGTTTCCTGGAGCCTTCTTGATCTTTCCACCTAAAAGAGATCTTGCTCTTCCAATTACTGTTGCCCTGATTCTGTGTACAAGAGTTAGTTGGGTGCATGTTATTCTTCTTGACATCATTGTGATTTTATTGAGTAGGGAATATATTCCCTAAAGCATGGTGCCCTGGACATAATTATTAAATGTGGATTGAATTTATGAGTGAATCAGATTGGGATGCTCCATATATTTCCACCATGAGTCAGAACTAAAGTCAGAATTACCAGGTGAAACTGTGGATAAATAAGCTCAGACTGATAGATGACTCATAGGTGTTTTTTTGCAGATCACCAGATACTCCCACATTCAGGCTCAATTTGGCCTTCCTACTGGCCAGGGTGGAGTCCTATGAGGTCAGCAAGCCAGATGGCATGCATGGGCAAGAATCAGAAAGTACATAATTGCTTGCTTGGATCATTGACTCTGATTTTCTTTTCTATTTAAGTTATTCTAACATGGAACTCTAGCTTTGGGTGGAAACTATGAGAGTACTTTCATTCTACATCAATGCTTTAATTTCTGTCTTTTCTCCATTCAAACCACAAATTCTGGAAGTATTCAATACAGTGTCAAATACCTAGTATATTTATTTAAGGTGCATTAGAATGAATATTTGATAACTGCATGGTGTACATTATTTGGTTGTTCTATGGTATTTTGCCAAAATAGTTTGAGAATCATTTTCTTAGATTGTCTAATAAGGCCCACTTATGTCTTTAAAACATTGGTAGCACTCACACTGGGCATATCACTGTGCTTTAAAGTTAAACCCAGACTTTAGGTTGCCTGAGTAGGTAAGGCTCTAAATCCCTCCTAATCCCAGTGGCCCTCAATGCTAAAGAGGCACAACTGACTCAATCATGAATAAGAGCTTCCAAATTGGGCCAAGTCCGACCTCCAACAGTAGCAACTTAAGAGGCAGCTTTTGGAGTCCTTGGAGGCACGGAGTCCAACAGTGCAGGTTAGAGTTTGTTAACCGTGGTACTACTGATGTTTTCACTGTGGAGGCTGTTCTGTGCATTTAGTAACATTCCTGGCTTTTACTCACTAGATGCCAGTAGCAACCCCACTTCCCCTCATTGTAATGACCAAAAATGGCCCCCGGAGGGTAAAATAATTTCTGCTGGAGAACCACTGGTGTAGGTAAAAGATTAAGAACCCGATCAGGATTTTGCCTTAATTTAGCTGTGTCAAAATTCTCCTCCGTGATTCCAATGTCCTCATCTGTAAAGAGATGAGGTTAAACATGAGTATGGCTCTGGTTCCTTTAGCTTAAAAAATGATATTCTCTGATTGTAATTACTGAGATTCTCCCGCAAGAAAGCCTGACTACTGAATGGCATTTGTTGTGATGGCCAGCACTCTGTGTCCTGTAACTGAATCACTGGCAAGGAGCAGCATTTCTGATGAGCAGAGACTGGCCCCATAGTGATGGTCCTTTGGCCACCAGCTAGATCACTCTTGGTTTAGACACTCCTAATTTCACCTAAATAATGTGAGCAAGGCATTAAAAGGACAATGACCAATACACAAACTTTGGTAAAAAACACAGATATGTCTGAAGGGCACGCTGTTGATTAAGTGTATTGTGTGTCTGCTGTGTCCCAGCTGGTTCTCATGTATTATCTTATTTAATCTTCACAGTGATCCTGTTTTACAGATGAGGGACTCAGGGATAGTAAGTCACTTGACCGAGGTCACCAAGCAGAGAAGGGGTTGGGCTAGGACTTAAAGGCAGGTCCTGAGATGCCAAAAGCTTCTTGAGTTCTTTCCACCCTGGTGGTTCCATAATTTTTTACAGTGGAAGCTCCCCACCCCCATGAAGCCACTCAACGCTGAATAAAACCAAAGGGTCAGAAAGATTGGAGTTCATTTTGCCACTCCATCAATTGTTTTTTCTCCTCAGGATATTTTATGCTTAAAAATTTTCAAATTTGGCCTCAACCCTAAAGTTAAAGCTCTCAGGAAAGTTTAAACAAACCTCCCACCCCTCCAAACCCTAAAACATATAAAACTCATTATGCATAAAAAGTAGATAACAAAAATAGAATCAGTTAAAAGAAAACTAATTCTATATTTTTCTATCCTCTGATTTAATATGATAATCCCTTTTCAAAGTTCTTGAGGTCACTGCCTGAAGTTTTCCCTTTGCCTCTCCAAACCTCCTCCTCCCCCTCCGCTCCTCCTCCTCCGCCTCCTTTTTTTTTTTTTTTTTAAAGAGAAAGAGAGGAAGGCGAGGGATAGAGAGATAGAAACATCAATGAGAGAGAAACATTATCAATCAGTTACCCTGCATGCCTCCTACTGGGGATCAAACCTGCAACTTGAACATGTGCTCTGACCCAGAATCAAACCAGTGACCTCTTGGTTCTTGGGTCAGTGCTCAACTGATGAGCCACATCAGTGGGCTTATTCCCATAACTTTGGGATGTCAGGGGTGGGGATCTGAATGAAAATTTCTAAGCAAGCTGGAGGGAGTAGACTATGTTGAGAACATGCTTTGGAAGAGGCATGTCTATAGTCTGTTTATCCATGAACTGAGAAGGACATAGGGTGGGATCAAGAGCAGTGGCTTGGAGTCACCTATACTTAGCTTGAAATCTGAGTCCTAGCACAAATCCTGTGTATGGCTTGGGTAGATTCCCCTACTTAACAGAATATTAGTTTCTTCTTTGTCAAATGGAAATAATATAACTTGCTTCCTAGGGTTCTTGGGAGGCCAGGATGAAATAGTATATGTGAAGCACATAGGAAGTCTTTGGCACCCCCCACTGGGGATCGAGCCCGCAACCCAGGCATGTGCCCTTGGCCGGAATCGAATCTGGGACCCTTTAGTCTGCAGGCTGACGTTCTATCCACTGAGCCAAACCGATGAGGGCAAAATTTATGTTCTTTAAACTATCACAGAGTGACTAGCACTGTATTTCACTCGTTGATAGCATACATTCTAGCGTCAGCATGCCTGGCTCTACCATTTCCTAAGCATACGATCTTCAGTAAATTACTTAATTTCTCTACGCCAGTGGTTCTCAGGTGGGAGCGATTTTGCCACAAGGGGACATTTAGCAGTGTCTGGAGACATTTTTGGTTGTCACATCTGGGACTGGGGTCTCCTACTGGAATCTAGGTAGAGGTCAAGGGTGCTGCTAAACATCCTACAGTGCACAGAGCATCTCCACCATAACAGAGAACGATCTTGTCCAAAATGTCAATAGTGCCAAGGTTGACAAAACTTGCTCTAAGTCTCACTTTCTTCATCTGTACAGAATGGAGGAATAATAGCACTCAGCACATAGGGTTGTTGTAAGGATTAAATGAGGCAAATATTGAAAGCATCAAGTGTACTTCCTGGCTTTTGGTAAGTGTATAGAGTCCTTTAGCTGTTATGTTAGCAGTACTGTTTTGACCAATGATCATTGTTTATGTAGCAGATACATGAATTTTGTTATGTACTTTATGTAACTGACATATACGATTTTACAGGTGTATTAGATGGATTTACATTTTATAAAGAATAAAATTTAAAAACACTTTAAATCTTGCATTGAAAGAGATTTTGAAATAGTCTGCAAGGGATAATATTGTTTAGTGTATGTAAATACTAGTATAGTATGCTCTATACTGAATCAAATCAGAAAGCATAAATCTCCATGCTGTTATATTCCATTATCCATGAAAAAGCATAAATTCACAGGTCTTAAAAGAAACACTTTGATATCATTGCATATTGTTACATAGGAAGCAAGAAAACAAAACAAATTTACTGGTACATGATGTCCCATCCCTTACATGTGGGAGTACAGAAAATAAATTATCATAGCAATTTCAGTGAAAACTAGTAAGTACAAAGTGAGCCCCAATAGAGATTAGAATGGATTCCTACTTAGTACCTCAGATGAAAAAAAGTGTGATTGAGAGTCAACCCATAAACAAGAGCTCACTGGTTGATTCCTTCAGGGGACATGCCCAGGTTGCGGGCTTGATCCCCAGTAGGGGGTGTGCAGGAGGAAGCTGATGAGTGGTTCTCTCTTGGTATCTCTTTATCCCTCTCCCTTCCTTCTGTTTAAAAAAGAAAAAACGTCCCTTGAAATGATGCAGGCCCAGTAGCCAGTGCAGTACCTCTGAAAGCCTGGCTCTGTCTGGAGTCCCAGAGCAAGGTCTCCTGCTGTGAGTTTGTGAATTGCGGTGCTCTGCCCCCAGGGCATAGGGCTGTCCCCATTGTCTCGTTGCCCTCTGGTGTAAATACAAATGGAGGGCTTGTGGGTTGACTTTTCTATAGGCAGTTCCTTAATCTTTGGTGTGTATTTTATCATTTAGATTTTATTTTATCAAATAGTTTATGAACCTGATAACTGTACTATGGGGTGTGAGGTGGGTATCATCCTTCTGCTGTTATGCCAAATCCAAAATTCCAAAAAGTTTTGCAATGGCTTTGTGACAGTTTTACTAATTCTAGTGTACTATGTTGTTGGTAATAGTAATAGAGTTGCTAGTCACCACTGCTAACTCATAACCCATTATCAAGAGAGAAAGATTGAAAAAGAACTCTTTTGGTAATGCACACAGTGCCTGTTACCTGGGTGAATGGAAGCCTCATTTCTTCAGAGGACATAATTATGAAGGTACTACCAATGACGGTGAGGATGATGGCGGTGATGGTGGCGGCGGCAGTGATGGTGACGATGGTGGCCATGAGCACAGCTTTGCACTAAGACTGTGGATCATGCTCATTAGATCACACTGACGCCCTACTTTCCACCTGTTTGCGTTACATCTGCGTTTCCACTCCCTGCTGATTTCTCTGTATTGAGAAGTGTGTTCTGGGAGCACAATTTGGGGATTTGACAGATGAGGCTCTGATGAAGCCATTGTAAAGCTTAAATTGCTTCCCACTTAGCATCATTATTTTGAATCGAAAGAAATTTTCCCTAAATTAGTCTCTTGTGTGGAAAGTGGATCATGTTTAAAGGTTACTTTTGCTCTTTAGATTGGTGGGGTGGGTGGTTCCCCTCCTTGATATCAGTGACTTACTTCTGCTAATGGTTTGTGTGGGACATTGTCAGGACATAATTGTGCCAGAAGTCTACAAACAAGGTAATGATGGTGTTGGCACTCAGTGTGGATTTAGGGATCCGAGAGACCCAAATTTAAACCTCACTTCCACTTCTCCTTAACCTTGTGACTTTTCAGCCAGGTAAGCATACATATTCTCAGGTTACTAATGACAGTACCTAACCTATAGGGTTGTTGTTGTTGTTTTTTTTTAAATATATTTTATTGATTTTTTACAGAGAGGAAGGGAGAGGGATAGAGAGATAGAAACATCAATGAGAGAGAAACATTGATCGGCTGCCTCCTGCACACCCCCCACTGGGGATGCGCCTGCAACCAAGGTACGCGCCCTTGACCGGAATCGAACCTGGGACCCTTCAGTCCGCAGGCAGACGCTCTATCCACTGAGCCAAACCAGTTTCGGCCCTATAGGGTTGTTGAAAAGGATTAAATGAGACAATGTATGTGTGGTATATGACCCATTTCTTAGTCTATTATAGTAAGTACTTAATAAATATTAGCTGTTAATATAACATCCTCCCTTCCGCTAAATATTAATAGCCACTGAGTGCCATTCTTTATCATAATTAAGAGCGAGACCTTGCAAAATCTCTGCAAAACTTGGCCTCTGTCAAGGACTTACTCTCCTTGTACTAGAGGTGAATTCTTCAGGGTCTTGCATCAGGGGGTAGTTGCAATGGAGCCACCAGATTATGGGAAGAGGTGGGAGGGGCTGCTGCCTTGTGCTTCAGACTGTGAGGACAAAATGGAGGTCTGCAGAAAGAACCTTTAAAAAAGAATCCAACTGTTTTAGCCAAAGATTCTAGGTGTCATCGGTTCACTGCTACTGTCCTGGTCCCTCTAAGAATGCACAGGTCAGTGGGCAGGGACCTAACATACCCATCAGTGATTTCAAAGGGGGAGGTCAGATTTGCAAGATGAAAGCCAGTCCACATGGTTTGCATTGATGATACTACTGAGAGGTTGAACAAAGAGCAAATGAAAAAGTACTTTGTTTTAAAAATGAGTTCTACTGAAAGTATTGGGTAAAATAAAGCTAAGCATATTTTATTTATGGATGTGGTTTTGGCCTGTCTGACTTCACTCCCAGACTCTTTATTTCACTATTTGTTTACTGAGTGTCAACTATGTGATGGTCAAGCACCGTGAGAACATTAAAAAAGAAAAAAAAAAAAGAATGAGATGTGGTTTCTACCCCCAAGGAGCTGAAGGCCTAATGGGAGGGAGGTAGAGACCAGGAAGGTAATTTCAATATAAGTGTTTTGAGGGAGGTGCAGAGGCATAGGGGAGGGTTCTCAGACAAAGGGGCACCATTTCTAAGAAGAAAAGTCATCTCTGAAGCAAACTCCGTGGGAGTGGCAAAGGCCTTGTTTGAGACCCTGTTATCCTAGTAGCAGTGAGGCTGGCCTGGCACTCGGAGAACATTCTTCCACTGCCCAAGTCTGTTTTCTCTGAGCTGCTCCCTCCCTGGGACTCCTTCATGCTCATTACCACATGGGGTCAAGATGAGCTTTCTCTCTCTTCAAGTCATGGCTGAGATGTGGGGCTGCTTTTCCCATTTCCTCCGCAGCAGCTGGGGCCCGTTGCTGTCAGAGGCAAGAACTGCCCCGTTAATGCACTTCATACACTAAGACATTGTGGACTCATCCTCTAGGAATTCCACCCACCATGGGAAACTAGAATTTCCCGGGGGGAGTTTAGTTTGGGGCCCATCATTGTGCAAATCATTTATAATGCACATTCATAACAAAATATTATTTCTTGATTCTTCTTCTTTTCAATCTATAGCAGTGGTCTAGATCTCAAAACAACAAACAAACAAGCTAGGCTGAGGAGATCTTAAACTTGGCTTTGAAATAATAAGGACTGACGATAAAAATAAAATAGGCATAATAATGCGTGGTAATACATGATAGTCACTATATTCCTGGCTTTAGAGCTTTCCACATGTGTCTCATTTACTTCTTACTATGCTCTCTGAGGTAGGTGCTATGGGTGAGAAATTGTAGGGCTTGGGCTCAGTTGAGGTCGCTTTGGCTCTTGACCCCTACCTCTTAACTCCTGTGTTATCCTGCCTCTCTCCTTGACTTTGGGGATATTGGGTTTGGAGGTAAGAGTGGGGCTATGACTTGGTGTTGGCATGACATTCATCACCAGTGCTGATCACAGTGAGCCTCTGTGGATGAATTGGGCATCTGTAATGCCCCTGTTTCATGTCCCTGTCCCTTCAAAGCTGAGCCTGACAGGGGCTCCCATGGACATACACACCTGAGGGAGAAAAGGAAAGTCATCTCTGTAGAGAATGAGGACTTGGGTGAAAACCATGCCAAGGAAAAGGAGCCAGTTGCCGAGCCTCTTCTTTCCCTGCCAAGGGGGTCCACGTGCCAGATTGGCATCTCTGTGCAAGGCGCAAGTCTGTGCTGGCACACACCCGCTTCTCTCCCTGCCTGTGAGATTGACGATGAGATGTGGCTTCTGATTGAGCCATAACTGGGAAGTGATGCGGGGGTGAGGTGGGGGAGGGGGACTCCCTCGAAGCTGCAGCCCCATCTGTCAGGCCCCGAGGACTTGCTTCCTTCCTCCGTCTGCTTTCCAAGGGTGGTGCTGACGCCCCTGGTCTGTGAGGTGCCTTTGAATAGCGAGGCTCGCAGGTTGGCGTGTAGGTGCTGAGAGGTACTGTCTGTGATCTGATTCTCATGTGCACATGTGACTATGGGATGGTGGATTTTAATCTACGATAAGAGAATAAAGCCTCTCATTCCTTCTAGAATTCATCTGTATCCCCCAGTCTGGTCACTTTTGCTCGTGCATACGTCTCGTGTTTCACATGTGCCTTTGGGGATTAGAGGTCCTGTTTTCTGTCGGCAGCTGTGTCCACACGCCCCCAGCACTGAATGGATTCACTGTGAACCGATTCTTGCTTGGAGTTGTGAGAGCGGGGTATGCCTAGGTGGCAGAGAGACGGGAAAACTCTCAGGGTGTGAGACATTCTTGACAGTGACACTTCTAACCAGAGAGAAGCAGCCTGGGCTTGTTGTGAAGTCCCTGCTGATCTGAGACACAGCCTGGTCGTCAGTCAAGTGATAGTAAGTAGCTTTGTCTTCTTTTGTGCCATGGGGTCTCCACTCCTGTTTTAAAAGTCCCCACCAAAGACCCTGGATGCAGCCTCTTCTCTCCAGGACCACACGTGGCTTTTCTAACCAGTTGCAGCATCCTGGATTTCTGTAAACATGTGATGATGACACATGGCCGTTATCTGTTTAAGAGGACGTGTATCTGCTCTTTTGGCCATGCCACGGCTTTGACCTTAGAAGGAATCTTAGACACCATCTCGTTCAGCCTCAGGTGAAGCAACAAGCTCATATGGTGAAGGGTCATGCCTCGATACTAGTCTCCTTACTTCCAGGAAACTAGAGAAATCATTCCACAACCTCTTGGTTTCTCTCCACCAAGCAGTGATGCTCCTGGAATAGAAGCCTGTGGCTCCCACTCTCCAGTACCTTCTGACCATGTCAGATACAGTTTCTTTGCCCTGGCTCCTCCCACTGCCACGTCCCTCCTGTGTACAGGCCCTTGGACCCTGTGGTTAGGAGACCTCCCCCTGTTCTTCACACCCTGTCCCCACACTGTGTCCTTGCCTCTATTTCCTGCATTCTGCCAACCCCTCTGTTGACTCTACTTATCTAACCAGGCCCTGGTCAAATCCAACTTCCTCCTTGACCCCAACATCACTAGGCTGGGTGTCAGGGGCCCCGAGTTTTAGTCCCGCCCCAAATAAGCTACACTGTCTGGGCAAGGTCTTTATACTGTTGTATCTCAGTTCCCTCATGTGACAAAAGAACCCGCCCTTGATATTGCTATCATTTCATGATATTCCAGTTCACACCAACGTCTCCTTTCTCACAGTGTCGCCCTTGAAACACTGTGGAGAAGGTGTCAGCTAGACCTGAGTTTCCCAGCTCTGCTCTTGATCAGTATGTGGCTTGAAGCAAGTTATTTAATCCCTCTGGGCCTCCATTTTCTTATTGGCAAAAGATAAGGCAGTTAGGAGGATTAAATGTATACTAAATTTATCTGACACACATTAAGCACCATTAGGATATTTCTCACAAAAAGATTAAATCGTAGGTCATTCAGATAGAACATGGATATGTGTTCAAGATTTTATTTAACTTCTTATTAGTGAGGGAACTGGCAAAATGCTGCAACCAGTTTGAATGATAATTCAAAGAACAGACACTTTTATAGATGAGGAATCTGTGAATGGGGAGACCTTTTCCCACAGGGGGGCAGGGAAGTCAGCTGGCTCTCCACTGGGCAGAATGTATTTGCATGTCTATGGACAGGAATTATTTTGCGTTATCAGTCACCCACAATTTACATAGCTGTGAAATAGCTCACAGGCTACATTGGACGTGCCTCTTGTGAAGAGGACAGAAGCAAGAGAAAGATAAGCCACTCGTCACCTTTAAGCTTTTGCGTGGCTGTAGTGTATATCATGACTCACCTTCCCTTGGGTAGAACACATCTCCTGGCCAAGTCCAACATCAGTGGGATGGAGGAATTGCAGGTCACCTGTGGGGGGAGAGGGTCCATAGGAGGAGATGTTTTTATTTTATTTTATTTTATTTTATTTTATTTATTTTTTTAATCAACTAATATTATTTTATTATTATTTTTTTCACACTTTTTTTTTTATTAAGGTATTATATGTGTACATATCTTACCATTGTCCCCCCCAACCCCACACCCATACATGCCCTCACCCCCCAGAGTTTTGTGTCCATTGGTTATGCTTATATGCATGCATTCAAGTCCTTCAGTTGATCCATAGGAGGAGATGTTAATAGCATCTACTACAGTTTGCATTTGTTTTGTAAATTCTTAATCAGATTTATTCTAAGCTCTCAAGTTTATTATAAAGTTGACCAAAGGAGGAGCTCGTGAATCACTTGAGGTCTTGCACCACGCTCACCGTCCATTTATTTCTTCTTTTTATTTCTATCCACAGCATCACCAAGACCCTGACTGATACACAGATAAGTAGAAGCACTCTGACGTGCCCAGTGTTCCATGAGAAGACTGATTTTCTTGCAAAGATCTGATTTTCTTAACATATGCCATCAAAGGAGCGATTTCTCTCTATTATGGGAAACAGCTCCCTGTTCAGGTGTAGACGGACATGGTGGGAGAAGCTTTATTCTTAGATCAGCATTTACAAACATGAGTGTGGTGTGTTTCAATAGATTGAATTTTGATTTGGGATGAACACATTTGCGAATGTGTTGTTTTTTTCCCTCTACAAGTAAAATATGAATATATTCTCTCTATAAAAAATTAAAGTATTCCTAAAAGGCTAAAGAGTCCAGTTCTCTTTGACCCAGACCCCCTTCGTCCCCTCGGCCATCCTTACCCCAGGTTCCTCCTGAGATATCATGACTGTTATCAGTGTGGGTGTATGTATTTTTATAATTGTATGTTTCTGCACCATGTGTTTTCAGTCAGTCATACCTTGGTGGTTTTTCTATGTCACTCATAAAAATTTACTTCTTTTTTTAAAAATTTATTTATTGATTAAGGTATTACTACATATGTGTCCTTATCCCCCCCCATTACCCCTCCAAAATTTACTTCTTTAAAAAATTCATAATATTGGCTAAATCATAAGTAATTGGGATGTTCTCCTAATGACAGGATTTAGGTTGTTTGCAGTGTTGGCTGTGGTAAGTTAGGCCTTGGTGAAAGGGAAGGCCCATTATTGTGCTTATGAAGGGCTGTCTTTAAAATGCACAAATGCCATGGCCATCCTCGCGAGGTCTCGCTCTTCAGATGCACTGGTGCGTGTAATCGATGTTCATTGCTTTGAAAACCCCTTCTTTAGCATTTACACAGATTTTTAAACCTAGGTCGCGTTACCTGTTTGGGTGAAAGTCATTATACATGGAAATTCTGCATTTCAAGTCTCCATTCCTTGACTTTATTTCTATGACATCCTGTGATATGTATCCCCCCCACTCCACCCCTCGCTACACTTACCTCCATTATTTTTTCAGGTCCAAGGTAGCACATATTATCTCTGAATTTATTCTGTTTCAAATCTTCAGATCATTGTTAAAACAGCCATGTACAGCATCACTTTAAATCACAAAGGTAAACTTGAGATGAGCAATTCTTTGCTTTTCCAAACAACATGGGAAGGATAAAAACCGGAAACAAAATAATAATAATAATAATAATAATAATAACAACAACAACAACAACAACAACAACAGCAAACTGAGGTTGAGCTGGTTTTCACATTAGCATAGCTCTTTATGATTTGAATAGATCGAAATGGTCACTCCAGTGTCCTTACTGCTCATTCTGGTGAACTTCTAGTAGTAAGAATAATGAAATGTTTGAAGAGATGTGGTAAGTGTGTTTGAATGGATACATACTTGGGAGGGGGAAGCTTGGGGCCTTTTAGATTTACACTGTAAGTTCAGATCTGTGCTGCTGAGCCCTTGAAATGTAGCTGCTACTGCCACCGGTTACATGGTAAACGTCTGGGTACATTGAGTTAAAGAAAATATACCATTGCTATTAATTTCACCTGCCTATTTTTAAAAACGGTGCCACGAGAAAAGTTCAGGTGCTGAATGTGACTCATAGCATCGTTCTCGTGGCCAGCGCTGCTGTGGCTGTTAGCGGTGGGGAGGGCTGGCCCTGAGCCGGGGGTGCTTCTGAACCCTCCTCTTTTTTTTTAATATATATATTAAAATAATATATTTATTGATTTTTCACAGAGAGGAAGAGAGAGGGACAGAGAGTCAGAAACATGATGAGAGAGAAACATCGATCAGCTGCCTCCTGCACACACCCACTGGGGATGTGCCCGCAACCAAGGTACATGCCCTTGCCCTCCATCCACTGAGCCAAACCGGTTTTGGCCTGAATCCTCCTCTTGGCTAAGGACATACGTCAGTAGTAATCCCACCTTTGGTCCCTAAAGGTGATTTAAAAAAATTTACTTATTGATGAGAAAGAGAGAGAAACATCAATTTGTTGTTCCACTTATTTATGCATTCATTGGTTGCTTCTTATATGTGCCCTGACCAGGGATTGAACCTGCAACCTTGGTGTATCAGGATGATGCTCTAACTGCAGACCACTGGCGGTCCGTGAGGTCCAAAAGGTTGGTGACTGATGCTCTAACCAACTGAGCTACTTGGCCAGAACCCTAAAGGCGACTGAGTCTGAATCCCAAGAAGACTTGCTTAATGCCTTTTTTTTCTGATTGGCTTTTGAATTTTTAATATGGTTTCAATGTAAGACATTATATTAGATTTTTGCTGCTCTGAAAACAGGAAGTAAAGAATTTGAGGAAATGGTAATCACTACATTAGTTTAACAAATAAAAACTTTTTTTTTTTAGTTTTGTTTTTTTTTTGCAGTTCACAATGCAGCCCAGGACTCATCTTGACAGAGGATCAGAACTGTGATTTTTGATCGCTAAAAATTCCTTCCTTCTGCCTCTTCACCATTGTTGATGGGTTTTGTTGCCTTTGCAAAGAAAGCCCAAGCAGTCGCCTTCGTTTGTGGCATATTTGGAGTCATATTTTCCCAAATTGGTAAAGACAGCGTTCTTTTAGGTTGCCATAACTCGGTATCTATTTCAACAAACACCGCACCACCAATACTTTTAGTTTGGCTTTTGTCTGCCTCTGAGGATTTATTTTTTTAAATCAACAAGCTTTATTTTTTAGAGCAGTTTTAAGTGCACAGCAAAATTGTGTGGAAGGCACAGGTAGTTCCCATATAGTTCTACCCCCCCCCCCCCCCCCCAACACACACATACAGCCTCCCCCACTGTCAACATCTGGAACCAGAGAGGGACATTGTTACATTGATGGACCCACATTGACACGTCATTATCACTCAAAGTCCCTAGTTTACATTAAGGGTCACTTTTGGGTTTGCACAAATGCATAATGACCATATATCCATTATTATGGTGTCATAAAGAATAGCTTTACTGCCCGAAATATCCTCTGTGCCCCATCAACTCATCGCTCTCTCCCCCAGCCTCTGGCAGCCACTGACCATACTGTTGTCCTTTCTAGAATGGCCTGTAGTCGGAATTATTCAGTATGTATAACCTTTTCAAATAGGCTTCTTACACTTAGTAATATGCATTTCAGTTTCCTCCAAGTCTTTTTATGGGTTGATGGCTCATTTCTTTTTAGCACTGAGTAATATTTCATTCTCTAGATCAAGGGTGGGGAACCTTTTTTCCTGCCAAAGGCCATTTGGATATTTATAACATCATTCACTGAATATCATTCCCTTAATGTAAATTTATGTTGCTACGAAGCAAGCTCCTAGATTTATTGGATTTCGAGTCCCGCCTGCGGTTGCCTTGGCAGGGCCAGACCCAATGATTTCATGGGACTTGTACGGGGCCTGCGGGTTGGACGTTCCCCACCTCTGATCTAGATGGGCCACAGTTTACTTGTCCATTCACCTACTGCGGGGCGTGTTGGCTGCCTCCAGTTTGGCATCATGAATACAGCTGCTAGCAGCACCTGTGTGCAGGTTTTTGCATGGACGTACGTTTTCAGTCCATTTGAGTAAATACCGAGGATTGTGATTGCTGGCTCACCAGGTAAGAGTGTGTTTAGTTTGTAAGAAACCTCCAAACGGTCTTCCACAGTGGCTTGTGCCACTTTGCTTTCCTACCAGCAAGGATGAGAGTTCCTGCGGCTCCGCATCCTCACCAGCAATTGGTGTCGTCCGTGTCCTGGATGTTGGCCGTTCTTTCCGATAGGCCCGTAGTGGCGATGATTGCTTTAATGGGACCAGATCAATGAGTGGTTCCGTTGGAATTCTCTTGTAGCAGCAGAATGCAGTTCTTAGAGGATGTTCTGAGATGACAGCAGGTCCCTTTGTGTGGCTTCAAGGGAAAAGGGAAGGTGGCAGACCAGAAGAGGGGTCACCGGCATTTCACTAAAGCGGCAAGCTGTGGCCAGCTCTGCTCACGGGTGAACTCAAGTATAGGCTGTGCCCTTGGCAAAGGAAGAGGCGGGAATGCCGAGTCTAAGCTGGAGGCTACCTTTTTGTTCCATGTGGTGCTGGTTCATTCTCACCACGGTTTCTGAATGGCACCGGGGAGAGTGCGTACGTGTGTGTGCACGCATGTGTGTGTAATACTGGTTACGTCAACATGCAGCTTTTGTTTTCTGAGAGCAGCTTGTGTAACCAGCTGTCAGATGGAGGGCCCTTATTAGCAGAGCAAATTCCTGGGAAGGTATTAGGAGGAAACAGAAGCTGCCAGAACTTGGGTGGCCTGAAAAGACACAGCGAGGTAGGTGTTCTGATCCTCCTCCCTAGGACCAGCGAGAGCACGTGCTCCCTGTGAACAGGGCGCAGGGCGGGCCTGCCTCCTGAGTGGGGGACCGCTGGCTGGAAGCACCGAGTGGGAACTGCATCCGTGGGGTGGGTGCTGAATGAGCAATTATGGGCAAGCTAATTGAGTGAGCCATTCATTGACCTTCATCAGCCTCTTCCTGCCTTAGTGAAATCCCCCCCAGCGTGCACCTACGCCATGGCTCTCCCTCCTTCCTGATGCTGCTAGAATGGGCTCTCCCTGGCACTGCCCATGTCTGCTGGGCTCCTGTAGTTGTCTGTCCTTTCAGAAGCCTCAGCCAGCCTCGCCGGGATTGGCTCCTCATGTTCTGAGTGCAGCCGGGAGCTGGTCAGTGATGTCAGGTTCCTAATGACCATTCTCAGGCCCCACTGCCCCTTGGTTTCTGCTGACGCTCCCCACCTCCCATCCTCTCCCACCTTCACCTCTGCTCCATCCACAACTGGACCCTGACCTTGGGTTTCGGGCTGACCTTGAGCCTGACCTCTCTCTTATTCTATCTGTTTGATGTCTGGATACAAGTCAATGTAAACGAGTAGACACATCCACTAGGAGAGATGGGAAAGTGTTCTCTGAAAAGATGGTGACATTTCTTTGACCCTCGAGGTCAGCAAGGACCCATTGCATTCTGGGATGTTTGCCTCTCTGGCAACTGATTCTGGGACCACTTTTCTGCTCTGCTGGTCCCTGGCCTGCATGGCTGCTACATGTTGAGTCTCCTGGATGGATTCCCTCATTGGGCTGGTGCTTGAAGATGCCACTTTAGTGTTCTGTTTGCGTCTGTCCAGGTCAGTGCAATTCACTGACAGGAAATAAAAGGGTGGATTATGTTCTCTGAGAGAAGTGAAATTGCAGTTACCTTGGGAAGGAGACAGCGGTAGAGAGCAGGGTGTTACATGTTCAAAGCCTGGCTCTTATCAGCATGCTATACCATCTCAGCCCAATGGCTGAACTGCGTATGGGACCCTGTGCTTCCAGGAGCTTCCAGCTCTTTGACTCAGGGCTCTAGGCATTGAACTTGGGCCCACTCACAACAGATGTACCTCCATGAGAGGAGCTCTGCCTTGATGTTTCACCTTGCCATTTCGGATGGTTGTTGAAGGAGGAACAATTATTTTATCACGAAGTAAGGTCATGCTGCCCGGCCAGTGTGGCTCAGTGGTTGAGCATTGACATATGAACCAGGAAGTCACGGTTCGATTACTGGGCACATACTCAGGTTGTGGGCTCATTCCCCATTAGGGAGGATGTAGAAGGCAGCTGGTTGATGATTCTCTATCATCATTGATGTTTCTATCTCTCCCCCTCCTTTCCTCTCTGAAATCAATTAAACAAATATTTTTTTAAAAAAGAAGTAAGGTCATGCAACAAGGGAGTAAGGAAAGGAGAAGAACATGATTGATACTTTTATTTTTTCTTATTGGAAGAGAATATTTCTTGAGTCCCTTACTGAATGCCATGTATATTTAATTCGCACAACTACTTTATAATGTACCCATTGTATAAAGGCTTATGGAAAAGTTAAGACAACTTTGCACCTTGTTCCCCAGATCAGATTTTTGAGCAATTTTAGATCCACTAAGGATGATTGCACATCTTCCTTTTTTGTTCCTCTCTTCTTTTCTTCAAAAAAGCATTTATTTTTGTAACCTTATTCTGCACTCAGGATTGCATACTGTTTGACTTGGTAGAGATAAATCTCATGACATATCCTGATATTAATTGACCATATATTTTAAAACCCTTTTATTTTTAAATAATGATAGATTCACGGGTAGTTACAGAGAAATGTATAAGGAAGTCCTGTACATCCAACCTCCAGCCTCCCTCAGTGTTAATTAACATGTTCCATGACTACAGTATGATATCAAAGCCAAGAAGTCAACATTGCTGTAATCCATAGAGCTTATTCAGATTTTATCAGTTATGCCCACACTCATTCGCATGTGTGTGTAGCTCTATGTGATTTTTGTCACATGTGTAACCTTGTGTAATGACCCCCACAATCAAAAGACTCTACTGTACAGCCATACCCATCCTCCTTCCTCCATCCCTAATCCCTTCAACTATTAACTTGTTCTTCCTCTCTATCATACTGTTATTTTGTAGATGTTACTTAAATGGAATCATATAGTATGTATCCTTTGAGGACTGATTCTTTCTTCACGCAGCATAATTTCTTCCAGGTTCATCCAAATAGTTGTGCATATCAGTGCTTGTGTTTTATTGCTGAGTAGAGGTTTTTGCTGTGGATGTACCACAGTGTTTAAACATTGACTCATTGAAGGATGTTTGGGTAGTTCCCAGTTTGGGGCTATTACAAATAAGGCTGTTATGCATACTTGTCATCAAGTTCTCGCATGCCAGAGGTTAAGTTCTTCTGAAGTATGTTTTGGAAATCATTTGAACTTTAGTGTGAGAAAAATCATTATATTGTATAGGAAGTCTGACAGCTATAGAGTGAAAACTCAATTAGAACTTAATGACGGTGGTGAGGCTGTTTTCCAGCAAATATAATTTTTAACAAGCTCATAAGTCAGAAGAGATTTCTACCATGGCCAGCCATGTGTTAAAGCTTTCACCAATCCCACTGGCTTTTGTACTGGTTTTGTTTTATCCATCTAATTCTAGAGTTAACATTTCTGCCAGAATCAGTTGTGCAGCAGTGTGTCCCATTTCTTAGTTCTTTAATAGAAATAACTCAGCCATAAAAGCCAGCAGGAGAATACTTCATTGAGAAATTGGCCTTTAATGTGTATGTGCGTTGTGTATGTGGGGAGCAAATAGGCCTTTCAATGTCAAAAAAATATCAGAAATAAAAAGAAAGGTAAGAAAAGCAAACTCATACTGGGTTGCTTTGTTGGTAATAGGAAAATAACAGTTTGTTTCATATTGCTATCCCATATCCCTGGGATTAAAATAAAATGACACGTGAACATGATGAAATAATTAAAATTCTATCATTTATTTTTTATTTAAGTAGATCCAATTTGATGGAAGAAGGCTTTCTCATAACATCCTTTTCAGAGAGAAATAGGGAGGTGTAATTTGCAATTGACATCAGCAGATGGATTATCGAAACCGTGGTCACATTCTTCTTTTGTCTTTAAAATGCCAGGCCTAGCTAAGCTAATTCATTTGTTTGTTTATTCATTTGTTCATTCATTTATGCACTTATTCATCCAGATAGTCTCCTAAATCATTAATAATGTTTCATTATATACATCTGGATACGAAGGGGTCCCCATCCTATAGTCTATGCTCCCCTTAAACTGCATTATTTCCTATCACCCCAGGATATCTCACATTCATGACTTTTCCTTGGAAGTACAGTTGGCCCTTATGATCACTTATTTGAACTCTACCTGTTCTTCAAGGCCAACCTCAAATAAGGCTTGTGATGAATGCACTCATGGAGCTGACAATCTACCTGGCAGCAATATCGAAGAGTTTACCTCATTCACAGAATCTTACCAGAGCACCAGGAAGTGAGTTAATTTCCACCGCCAATTTTGTCAGGTCCTCTACACATGCCTCCTCCGTTCCCACCAAGTGGTGAGAAAGAGAACTGATTCCAGGGGCTGCACTTGTTAAAGGGGGTCTGCACGTACCATTCCAGGGAGAACCTGTAGGTCTGTGGCAGGCTGGGCTCCTTGACGAATTGGATTCATTTGGTCCAATGTGTTGCCTTAAACTTTGCAGAAATGAAGTTGAATGGACATCAAGAGAAGCTTCAGGCCTGGTGGTATAGCACATTAGTGGACCTCAGAGTACACGTTAGCGTTATTTATAGAGATTGCTTTTATGGGGAGCTACCTAAAAAGACATCAACTGAATGAAAAGGCACTGAATTTCAATTTTCAGAATATTGCTTGCAGTTATCACTCCATGAGTCCAAATGATTCAAAAATTTTCATTCCATTTTGACGTTTTTTAGCAAAAATGGTTGAGCACTTTTCAAGTACTAAGCATTGGGGATATAAAACGAGAAAGATGAAGCCTGTTTGGGTTTCAGAAAACATCCAGTCTAGAGGGGAGAGACAGATCTGCCTCCAAATGACTTTAGTATCTATGATAAGTAGTATAATAGACATCTGTGCAAAATGCCAGAGGAGGCGGAAAGTATTTCTCCGCGCACGCGCACGTGTGTGTGTGTGTGTGTGTGTGTGTGTGTGTGTGTGTGTGTGTGGTGTTTACTCTGGCTATAACTTTTATCTCTAATAATAATGAACACTAAAGAGACAGTACTTTTTAATGTCAAGGAAAGGTGGTAATTACTTTATACTTATTATTTTATTTGGTCCTTGTGGTAGACCCCATGGGATGGGTACTGATGAGGAATCTGAGCTCACCGAGTATCAGTAATCTGCTCAAGGTCCCGTGGCCGAGCCTATATTCTTGTCAGCTGTGGCTGCCCAGCCCCCCTGGGCTCCCTGTCCATGCTGGTGGCTCCCTGAGGGTCTCAGGGGGGATGTTTTCCTGAGGCCACTCTCTTCCTGTTTGGAATCCATGTACATACTAGTATGTGTGCTTCTGAGGTGACTTCACTGGTGTGATGGTTAATTTTCTGTGTCAACTTGAGAGGTCTGGGGTGCCCAAGATGAAACGTTGTTTCTGGGTGTGTCTTTGAAGGGTTTTCTGGATGAGATTAGCATTTGGATCGGTGAACTCAGTGAAATAGACTCCCCAGTGCTGGGGGGCAGCATCCACTCCACTGCTTCCGCTGGGGCATCTTACCTCATCTTCTCCTGCCCTTGGACTGGGGTTTTCACCATTGGCTCCCCTGGTTCCCAGACCTTTGAACTTGGACCAAATTACACTGCTGGCTTTCCTGGGTCTCTAGCTTGCAGACACAGACTGTGGGACTTTTCAGCCTTCAATTGCATGGCATTAAGTTTCCTCATAATAAATCTGTGTGTGTGTGTGTGTGTGTGTGTGCACATGCACCCGCATACATGTACACACACACACACACACACACACACACACACACACACACACACACACACACACAGTCTGTATCCTCTTGCTTCTGTTTCTCTGCAGAACCCTGATTAATACAATTCGTATCTGGGGAAAACACTTAGATATAACAATGCAGTGACATTTGTGGGTCTGTTTTAGAAAACTCACTCTTAGCAGTTCCTGCTGTGGTTCTCACTAGGTTCTCAGCCTTAGTCTCCAGCATTGAGTCTGGTCAGCTGTGTTTTAAGGTGCCCGCCACTGCTGATGGGAAGTTCTGATGGGGAGCTTTGTTCGAGCTGCTACCTAACTTTTTCACTTTTGGCCACTCACATGACCCTCCTGAGCCTCAGTTTCCATGTCTGCAACATGGAGATAAGAATGCATTTGCTTCTCCACCCATGGGTCCAATGGGCAGGGCACTAATTCCTGTGTGTGATGGTTCAGTCAGTGGGTCTCTGATAATGATCTGCTGTGCATGCTGGGTAAGCAAAGGCCCATCCAGACAGGAGCCATCCTCCTGGGGCTCTTGGCCTCATGGGAGAGCTGGCACATGAATAAGCTTGAGCACAGCTACTACTGCACACATGTCATTACACAAACAATTCTACAACTGCTAGTTACTAGTGATGTAATGGCTATTGCACAAATAGTAATAGTGTGCAGTAGGCAGCTGCCATTTACCAACAACCTATGATACACCAGGAAAACGTGCTTTTGCTTAGGCATCAGAGTCAACTTCTGATATGGAATTTGTTGTTTATTTTTAAAATTCACTTTTTAGAAAATTTGAAGTAGTACATGCGTGGTATAAAATTAAGACATACAAAAGGGCATTGGATAAAAAGCTAGTCTCCTTCTCATTGTAGATTTCTCAGTCCTACTCTCCAGAGAGAACTCACTGAGAACTTTTTTGTACCCTTCAAGGGTTCTTATTCTCGTCCTGGCCTTACACTCATTCTTTTCTACAGATGTGATCATATTATGTACAATTCTACACCTTGTGTACTTAGTGCACTTTCTCTCTCTGTCTTTGTCTGTCTCTCTCTACATACACGCATGCACACACACAGAAAATGAAAGAGAGAGAGATGAATCCCTATTTTTGATAGTGATCAGTACTCTTTTTTAAAAATATATTTTTATTGATTTCAGAGAGAAAGGGAGAGGAAGAGAAAGATGGAAACATCAATGATGAGAGACAATCATTGACTAGCTGCCTCCTGCACACCCCCCACTGGGGATCGAGCCAGCAACCTGGGCATGTGCCTTGACCTTGGAATTGAATTGTGACCTCCTAGTTCATAGGTCAGTGCTCAACCACTGAGCCATGCTGGACAGGCAGTACTCTTTTTTTTTTTTTTTTTAGGGAATCAGTAAGTTAAAAAACCATGTCATGTGAAAGTATACTGTAAAAGTAAAACTATAAAAAAGTAACAATGGCCCATATGAGCTGGGTGGGGTGTTGAACTTGAGCTGAGTGGCTTCAGGAAGGACCCTGGTTGGGTGCGTCCTGGCCGTTGAATGGAGCTGGCACATGACTGGTAGGCAAACGGGTGGGTGTGGGGAGTCTCACTGAGCAGGTGCATGTCAGGGCCCATCCTGGGCACCGGCTATGTGATGGAAGCACCAATCTCCATGCCTCTCCTCCTGGTGTCTGAGGTTGGTCGCAGGACTGGCTCAGGAACTGAATGGGACTGCAGCAGCGAGTGACAGGGACAGAGAGGACGAGGGCTCCCATCTCCAGCCCTCCCGGGTCACTTTCCTGGTCTGTGTTTTCCCCCACTTCCTACATTTCCATCCCTCCTACCTCACCCATGCTCTCACCAACCTTTCCTGGTGAAACACTCCTCTTCTTGAAACCTCCCCAGCACCCTCACCCCCGTCCCTATAGTATGGGGAGTGGAGCAGTGATAAGAGCGAACTTGCCTCAGTTCTCACTAATGGTCCAGAGATCTCTTAAGTTTTTTACATGGGTTCACTCATTGAATCCTCAGCACCACCCGATTAGAGACTGTTTTCATCCCCTTTTCACAGATGAGGTAGACCGAGGCACCGAAAGTTCACACCATTAGTGAGTGAAGCCCCGTTTCATATTATGGGTCTGATTGAACTGTCTGACGTAATGACCATGATTGCTATCCTTTAGTCTTCACGAGGACCATGGCGTCCGTGTGGTTACCTCCGTTATTGCAGATGAGGATGTGGGAGCTCAGAGCAGCTCAGCAAAGCGGGTTTTCCATTTGAGTCTCACGTTCTTTCCCCTCTGACACGCTGCCTCTGCACATACCCCTTTGGTGCTAGAGGATCTGGTGCCCAATCTACCCACTGCTACAGCCATGCTTGGCATTGCTGCTGGCACAGAGCAGGCACTCCGTAAAGAATTGTCCCACAGTCAGTCTCTCTCTTGGCTGCTCTGTGTGTGAGGGTTCCTTACCTGACCTGAACTTGACAGCGAGTCCCAACTCTGAAATGATATATGGAGAAGTCTAAACACCGGCCCCGGCTTAATGCTGACATGGCCCTCGGCGTTCATCTGCATCCTTGCCCAAAGGTGGTTTCCTGTCCAGGCGGGAGTGCACGCCCTTCGTGTTCCTGACCTGGCCTGTGAGCAAGAGATTTAATAATGTGTCAGTGTCAGGGGCCTTTTCCTGAGCTGAGGGTGAGGGGGTTGCAGGGTCCTGGAGCCGGGGAATCGCAGGATTCCTGGCCTCCTTCAAGGCTCTGCTGCGCTGCTTCCTCAGCTTCCTCACCAGACAGGGAACATGGACCACTGAGAAACCACGAATAAATACTAAGGCATTTGTTTGGCTTGGATGCTGGTGACAGTTCAAATTGATGTCGTTTGTTTGTTTTGTCCTAAGACTTGGCACCTTTGCTAGGAAATCAGTTGGCTCATCAGCTCTATCTAACTCTGTATAGATATCAACCACCGCCCCCCCCCTTCTATCTGGGGACCCTGGGATGGACGTTTAGATGGAGTTGGGACAGATCGCTAAGTTGGACCACTTTCCCAAGTGCAGTTTGAGCACAATGAAGAGATGATGTGTCCCACCCATCCTATGAAGAGCATGTTTGCATATTAATGTAACTGCATTTTAATCCTCAATCCTTAACTTTCAAGACTGTGCCCCTGGAGGCTGTGCTTACGACTGAGAGTGTCTGTGAGTTCCAGCAAGGCCATGCCTGTCTGTGTCTGATGTCATTCTGTTGCTCCACTCTCACCCTCAGTGCCTAGCAAAGTGCTTGGCACACAGTGAGCCAGCCGTAAATACTGGGAGAATGAATGGTGTGTCTTCAGGGAGGTGAGAAAGGTCCAGGTAGGAAAGAGCTTCTGAAAATGCTCCAAGTATCTTGGCTCCTCGGTTACTGGCATTTCTGTCCTGTTTTAGTGCTTGCCATTGACCCATGGTGTTTCTGACAGCAGAGCCCTTAGGTGGTGGCACAGTAACCTTGGCTGTGACCTTCTCGGTTGCATTGGCTTTTGCACAGAGAGTTGCTAAAATTAAACTGTTGCTTTGGCTTAGTGCTGTTGACCCACTTTCATCATTTGAGAAAATGTGCAGACATTAGAAAATTTGCCAGAGGCTGGAATTTGGCCATGGAAATGAATTTTGGTTAATCCCGCCTTTAGCAAAAGAACTTCTAGTATTAGAATTTGCATGTGTTAACCAAATTGTTAATTATGCTCAAAGCAATGTGCATGGTGCTTAAATGAACGTAATCTTGCTACTAATGGTCATTTTCTGCTTCAGTCCCTTTAATTGTATTATGGACCCATATATGTGATCATGTAGCTTTCTTTAGTTGAACAGATCTTTTATGGATCACTAATCTAAACTTGTAGTTGTACTTGAATGTGTACAAGCATAATTGATGATGATAATCCTATGTGTTACCTTTGTTTCCTGTTGTAGGAATTAATTGCAATAATATATGTGCAAAGGCCAAGCACAGAGTCGGACATGTGGTAAAGGATTGCTAAGTATTTAGTCATCCATTCAATATGTGTACATCTATGTTCCCATCTGGTGATACGGCTATTAAAAATAAGGTATCATTTTTAGGAGCCATATAGTGATATTTCATTTCCTGGTGGTTTTTAAGTAGATGATTTTTATTCTTACATTTTCCAGGTTCAGATGATTGCTCCAGAGTTCTGACACAGAGTTCTGGATTCCCAGTTCATTCTTGTCTAAGCACTTGAGAGGTTCACATGTATGTTTTCTTTGAGACAGAGAATTGGCTTTGTGATCATTCTTGCGGTCTTCCCTCTACGTGGAGGTGGGACGGCCCACTATCTGGGCAAGACAATAAAAAAGGTGTTAATCTCACCACTTGGCAGTGAGTATCAAGCTCTCTTGTCAAGAAAGCCAATACAGGGTGGGGCAAAAGGAGGTTTCCAGTTGTGAGTAAGAGAAACACAAACTTTGTTCTTGTGTTAGTTTTTATTCATTATTGTATTATTTTCCATACGAACAACTGGAAACCTCCTTTCCTCCACCCTGTGTTTGTGAAACTCCCTGACTGTGGTTGAGACCATTGTCATTCGAAGGGCCAGGACAGCCACTATTCCTTCAGTTCTCCAGGCTCTGTTGTTGCATCTGGCTGGCAATTTACTCGGACCATTGTAACATCTACACCATAGGTGGAAATGCCTTCAAGGTCTCTGACTTTTGTTCCATCCCGATGAAGACCTGAATCCAACCACTGTGAGTGGGGGCGAAGGATGGAAGATGGCACCAACATTTCTTGGGCACCTACTAGTTAGGTACTGTGCCAGGTCTTTTACCTGTGTCATATCATTTAATCCTCATAACATCCTTAGATGTTATGTAGGTAACATCACTAGAGATGAGCAATCAGAGGCTCCTTGTGCTAGAGTAGCTTGGCCAATGTCTGAGTTCCTAATTTGAACCCAGGTCTGTCTATTGCAAAACTCATACAACTCCTGTGCTGACTTGCCTCATGCAACACCATGGTTGTTATTTAATGTTTTGTTAATATTTGTGGAAATATCAATCATCTCTACATTTTCATGCAATAAATTTCTTTTAAATTTGGTGTTGGAAATGGCTCAGCTTTCTGTGAGCTGACAATACTCCCTTTGATTGCGTTGTGAGCGTTATTTCACTTCTCGCGATTTCCTTTTTGCCTGATGGGAGAGTCAGGCTGAGTGCAATAATTCGTTGCAAATTATTATAAAAGTAATTCTCATCTCTGATTTCTGGTACTGTTATCTCCCCCCTTCCATCTGGAATTTCTTACTACTCTCTTTTCTCTTAATTTAACTGCCTCTTAAGCTTCTGAGTTACTAATGTAAGATATACATTGTAAAATCATCATGACACTTTTAAAGAAGTTCAACAGCTTTTCCCATCTTGGACATCAGCTGAAAAAAGTGTAGCAGTAGGGAGATACTGGACCTATTTAAGCAATAGCTTTATGTCTTGTTCTTCCACATACATGCATGTCTACAAGCACATGTGTGTGCATGAACACACACAAATGTTAGCAGGCAATGCCCTTGACTCTCCTACCCACGACCTGTGTCTGTCTGTCTTGTGTGACATTAGTCTCACTGACCTATTCTGTCATCACCTGATCTGACCAACCACACAGTGGACCTAGAGGTCATCCATCCAAGGGACACTTTCCCAGTCACTCCTCTCACTCTCCTGTTTGAAAGCTGTTGTAAAAGAGGCATTTTATGAGTGTTGGAAGACTTCACAATAGATCTATGACCTTGTAATTTAGTTTTGGACATCATCTTGGATGATATTTATGACGTCTTTCAGGCTATAAATTCCTCTTCTAGCATGAGGGCTGGGACTGAAGTGGGGCCTGGGTGGGATGGGAAACTTCTTTTGCTAGGCAGGGCCATGTCCATGGAGTAATCATGATGGTTCTTTACCGTGTGGTCCTTCAGCCTCTGCTTCGAGGTAGACATTTAATCTTCTCAGCTTCTCTCTCCTCCTTGGGTTTCATAGCCAGTGAACACATGGAGGTGTGTGTGTGTGTGTGTGTGTGTGTATGTGTGTGTGTGTGTGTTTGTGTGTGTGTGCTGTGTGTCTTGAAGCACAAAGAGGCAGCTGGTTCTGAAGGCTGGCATAGAGTGGGAGCTTCCTGCTGAACAGATGTCCCTCTCGGGGTAAAGCCTGCTGCTCGATAAACCTATGTTTGCTGGCACCTGCACCCATTTCCAAGGGTCCTCCTCCCTCTCAATAGGCAGCCTGCACCTCAAGTAGACAGGCAACATGGGCCACTTAGAAACCATGAACAAATACAAAGGCATTTGTTTGGCTTGGATGCTGGTGACAGTTCAAAGTGATGTTGTTTGTTTGTTTTGTCTTAAGATTTGGCACCTTTGCTAGGAAATGAGTTGGCTCATCAGCTCTATCTAACTCTGTATAGATATCAACCTCTATGAGGTTCTTTGGGGAATTTCACAGTTGAGTCAAAAAAATCTATTCTTGCTCACAAGAAACGGACAACCCATTCCATTTTTGCAGAGCCAATATTTACAGGAGATGAGAATTCTAAAAAATTAGAAATACATATGATAATTTTAAACATTTAAAAATGGCTTACTATTAAATAGATTTAGATGCAAAGTTGGAAAAATGAAAAAAGTTGGAGACATACACTGTACTGTAGAACAGAAATATACTGTATGGAGCACAGGCCTTGGAGGCACGGTGGAGAATGAGGTGTTGCAGGTGGATGTGTCAGTTTGTATTTCAGGTCCTCAAAGATTGCAGGATGGATTTTCTTGTCCAGGAAGTATTTTTAAAAATAGACCTTTAACCAAAAGGGGCCTCACTGGCTCTCTTTTTCCCCCTTCTCTTCTCACTATAATTTTAAGAGGCCCTGAACAGTAGCTATTCCTGTAATTAACGGCAATATATGGGTTACTCGGGGGAAAGAATAAACTGCCTTTGTGAATAAGAAAAAATATCCAAAATAGAACCTAGAGATAAGCATCTCCATGAAATGAGCAAAGGTCATCTGGGATCATTTGGACTTCCCTCCAGGTTGGTCTTGTTTGGGATACAGGCTGGAAAACATCTCTAGAGAGCGTTTTCATGGCCCAGTCAGTCCTGGCAAGGTGGGTTTTGTTTGTTGGGCGAAGACCCAAATCATCTCAGACTGGCTCTTGCTACATCTGGAGTGGGACCAGGGATTTTGCTGCAATGGACTCGTTGGTGAACAAGCATTTGCTATTCCTGCTGATATTGTTCTGCAAACCAGTTAAGAATGATGACTAAACAAGTTCTAATAATTATTAGTTACTCTTCCTGGATTTGCAAAAAGGTATGAATCTTGGGTTGAATTTACTTATTTTGTAGATGTCCTTGCACTGTCTGGGATCCCAGAGTTCCTTGATTCACAGTTGCTGGACCTGTGAAACTTAGTGGCTGAGGGAGAGGGGAAATGGTCATTGTGACTGCCCATGAGGCTGTCAAGAACTCCCTTTTTGCAGCCCGCCATAGGTCAAGGAATGCCGTACATTTAATCATCACACTTGAATATTTTTACAATGTTTGTTCTTTTTATGACAAAGATGGTTTAGATAATAATGAGTACCTATGCAGATGACAAAACTAAGGCATAAGGAAATGGGGGTGCTTACACAAGGCCATAAAATAAAATTAGAGGTGGAGCAGCAAAAGAATTGGGGTCCTTTCTACCCCACATCGTGATTGTCGTCTGCCTTTGCATCTGGCTTCCTCTGTCTGGGAGCACATGCCGCTGCTTATGACACGGACGAGATACAGGAAATGGGGCTTGGCTGTCAGTGGTTCAGCGTCATCGTGGAATTTCCACGTTCCAGTTCCTCTTCCTTGGGATTTAATGCTTTATCCCATTTTCTACACAGAGCCTGGAGAAGACATGCTGCGAAGTGGGAAATATGCTTCCAGCATCAATATTGTCCTAAAAGAGAAAACTCAGGGTTATTGCATTCAGCCAATTAAAAAAGTGTTGTGCTTTTTTTTTTTTTTTTTGAGATCACTTTGGTCCATCATTTTCTTTTACTTAGGGGCAAAGATACCAAAGGAGATGACAAGTCTTCTCAAGGTCACAGTGTAAGTTAGTGTACGTTTGGGACCATGACTCAGGCCTTCTCATTTTCTGCCCCATTCACTCTTTACTCTGTTGCATCTTTTACTATGTGTGTTGGGATTCAAACTACTTGCTGTTTAATAATGTTTCCTATTGTCTTGTAAGGTTTCATGAGACTCCCACTCCAAAATTCTTTCATTTCCCATACCTAAAGCTTTTATATCTATAACCAATGGTTATATTACACAAGAGGAAGAAAATTAGACTTATAGAGGCTATCCATCCATCCTCTGATTTGCAGTTGATCACTTAGGAGATTTGAAAATAGAGGTCCTGGGTCCCTATGTCTCCCTTTCTTGTTTCTCCTAAATTACGGTTCTGAATACCTGTCAGCCGGGACCTCCGGTACTTTGTGTTTGAGCCCCTCCCCCCAGTCTAGCTCAGACTTGATTCTTTGCATATCCCAGAATGCTTTGCATAACCCAGAATATCCTTAAATCAGCCAACTCAGGTGTGAGCCTGGAAAACAGCAATTATCTGTTGGGTTAAACATTCATATTGAATGATCAGGAATGATCACGCTGTTGTTCCAATAGAATAAGGTCGCAGCTGTTCTTTGTCTCAAACATGGCTGAGACATGTTCACAATACCGCATTATAGTATCTCAGAGTGAAACCACTTAAGTATTAACCCCTTCATGTTGGCATGTATGAGAGACACAGAAAGCATAATTATTAGATAAGAAAAATACCTATAAGAAATGTTCCCAGAGCAACTAGCATAAACTAATCAGAGTTTAATATTTATAGACAATGCATTAAATAGGTGCTGATTGTATGGTGTGAGGATTAGAGACCAAAACTTTATTGCATTACATATAAAATGGCAGTGTAGAATGGAAAACAATGAGACTTCAACTGATTATAATTGATATTCATATAGTATCTTTCTCCCAAGATTCTGTCAAGTGCTGGCAAGCCATCATTATTTGTCATCTCTGTGTGGCAATGCACAATAGGGTTCAGCATATGTTTGCTTATAAAAGAGTCACACTTACTAATATTGGTGCCATAATATTTAGAAACTATATTGTTTCCACAGCTACAATGCAATCATTTATTCTCTTCTGCTATCAAGCCATTGAAACTTAGCTCCTCCCCAATGACTGCAGGCACACCTGACTTAAGGGTGCTGGACTTAATCCTGTACCCTACTCCCTGTACCACTCTTCTAACCTCCCAAGACTATGGATGCAAAATGAATCACATCAAAGGAATTAAAATTTTCCTGACTTGCATCAACACCTCCTTGCCCCTCAACAAAGTCTTCCCCAGTTGTTTGGGTGTTCCCAGGGGAGTCTCATGTGTGATGGTGAAACTGTTTGCTCCTGGGGTCCTCTCTGAGCCCTTCCTTCTTGCCTGGGTGTGGTTTTTCTCTTGAGGCAATTTTAGAAGTTCCAGATCTCTGCACTGTTGTCTTGCACTGCTCCTGACAAGGGGCAGAGGAAGGACTTAATTTACATCCTGGAAGAGTGAGGTGGAGGCAGCTGGATGGGCCCACCCTGTCCTAGTTCCCAAATGCCACTGGGAATACGTGCTTTGAATTGCACATCTCATTTGCATCTCCCTGTGTACTTTTCTTAATCTCCTCCAGAATCCTTGGCTGATCAAGAGCTGGTTGTTTCTTTAGCAGAGATTTCCTGATAAACAATTTAAAGGTTCCTCTTTTTTAAAAAAAAAACTCCACCAAATAAATAAATACATGAATAAATGAAATAATTGTGCAAATAAATAAAGGAATATCTAGTAGCTTAATCCCAGTATATCCAAGAATGTTTTCTTCCACACAGCTGTTTAAGGCACAGATTCAATAAATTTTAAGTAGTCTGACTCTTATAATCCTTTGATTTAATTAGTATTGATATAAATAACATAAGTTTAGAGTTTGTCTTGAAACAGATGTCTTTCTTCCTATCTAGTTTTCTTTCTTTTCTCCTGTTTTTTCTCTTTCTGTTAAATATATTTTTATTGCTTTCAGAGAGGAAGGGAGAGGGAGAGATAGAAACAAACATTGATTGGCTGCCTCCTATACACTCCCTATTGGAGATCGAGCCCACAACCTCGGCATGTGCCCTGACCGGAATCGAACCCAGGACCCTTCAGTCCACAGGTTGATGCTCTATCCAATGAGCCAAACTGGCTAGGGCTCTCTTGTTTTTTCTTTCTTTCTTCCTACCTAGCTTTCTCTTCTCTCTCTCTCTCTCTCTCTCTCTCTCTCTCTCTCTCTCTCTCTCTCTTGGAATTATAGGGGTTTAGAGAGAGCCACTTATAGAGGACAGATCAGGGTTTGGCTGGGGTCATAACCTACTTATGTCAATTCCGGGGATTGGGGTAGGTGCCCTGGGTAGCATCTGTAGGTGTGCAGGGCAGGGAGAGGCATGGACTGACAGACAGTCGGAGGGAGGAAAAGGGAGCCTTCGGACATCTTGAGTTGAGGTGAAGACAGGGCTCTGTCCCATGTAATAACAGCAATACTTTACATTGGTGATCACTTCACCCAGCTCAGAAAGTACTCTTACAGGAACGCGCTTCTTATCGGGCCCTTCAGACAGCTTGGCTGTGAATAGAGTCGCCCAGTAGAGTTCTCCCTGTTAGGCTAAGGGGATGTGCAGGGGAGGGCTGGGAGTTTATTTTATTTTGTAAAGTGAAGTTCGGACGTCTTTTTTCTTGGAAATAAAGGTTTCTGAGAAATCGTTTCTTTGGGGTCAGTCATCAATTTAATGTATCCAATTACATAAACAGCCCTGCTGTTTTACAAATGCAACCCAAGGCCCTTTTGTGTGTTAGGAGGAGAAGCATGGGAGAGTGTGTCCCGCCCCTGTGAGGGTGTGGTATTAGTTCTTTATTTCAGGACCGGTCTAGTACTGAGGACCAGCCTGCCCTCAGCCCTCAGCCCTGTCCCTGGACTGTTCAGTCTTCCCTCGGAAGAGGAATGATGGTTTGCAATGTCTCAACAGCAGCCTCCCAGTGTTCTTTTCTTCACACGTTGACTTTTGATCATCATTTCCCTCCATTTCTCCTCTGGTGTTTTGAAGTAAGGGTCATCCTTCTCTGAGGGGAACTGAGGAATGGGCCTGGGGTAGGAAGTAGAATAAACAGCTGCTCTGATGTCTTGTTACCTTCCTGGACTTCCTGTCTGAAGCTTCCCTATCACACTTTGTTGATTTCCTAGACTTTCTCAGAGACACAGAGTTTGTATTCCCCCATGACAAGACCTGTTTATGTCAACATTTAATTTAACAGTCAATGTTTTTATAAACTGAGGTTACAGAGACTTCACCAACTGAATTAACTTTTCAAAGATCATTGCACCAAAGGTCACTTCCTTGGGAATTATTTTCCAGAACTCTCCATCTAGAGTGGGGGATCCCTAAATCTTCTAGGCAGGACCAGCTACATAATTTGTGGGACCCAGTGCAAAAGGGAAACGTGGGCCCCTTGGCTCCAAAATCATTAAGAGTTTTAAGATGGTGACATCAGAGTATTAAATCAAGTGGATCTGGTTTAGAACAATGACATGACCCAGGATGAAATGGTAGAGTGGAGGGCACAGCTGGGATAGGGTAGGTCAAAGATGCTGAAGGCTGCCCAGAAGGAAAAAGCAAAGAATAAGACACACACACAAAAAAAGGAAAATAAAGGGGTGAGGGAAGACAGTGAAAAGAGAAACTGGGAGCTGGTATGGGAGAGAAGGAGAGAGAAAGTGCTAGGTCGTCTGGACGCAGTTTGCCCCCATGTTGCCTCAATGTTGGTGCCCTTGTTTTCTCTTTCCCTCAGATCCTCCTACCATTTCCCAGCCCAACTGTCACTTTCCCTTCCTTGCAGAGTCAGTGCAGAGTTCCTCTCCCCAGGAGACTGTCCTGCATTCCCAGGCTTGAGTGTGGGGGAGCAGGGTGCTTTCAAGGCATTGCTGATAATTTAATCGTTGCACTTTGACCTTCATTTGCGCCAGTTCTTAGCTGGACCTCTCCTCCACTCTCTCTCCCTCATCCTGTGTTGCTTCCCGGGTGCTGGAAGGCTCAGTGTGTCTCCAGCCTGGAAGGAGGATTCTGGAAAACGCTCTACAGGTCACTCCTTTTCTTCCATAGCAACCAGGACTTGGTTATAGTCCTTATCCATCGACTGCCAATCGCAGCAGGCCAGGCCACGTGTCTGCGTTTTTCATTGCTCTCTCTCTCTCTCCAGTGCCCACATTGTGCTGGGTATGTAGTAGGCATTCAATTAAATACCTGTTTAATTCATGGTTGAGCACTCCGGGTTATTATTATTGTTGGCTTACTCATCTATTTACATTCTCAGCTTTGAGTTTTGTCCTGTAGCGGTAACTATATCTTACTTATCTCCGAATTCCCAGGGAATGAATGAATGGTTGATTGATTAATTAATTGATAAGGGTCAGCAGAACGTGGGAGGGAAATAGGCCAACTGTGTGGAAGAATTGCATTTGCCAATTGTGAATGAAAGCCTTACCCAGGAAGTACTGCAAGGGGGAAGGGGCTTCTAGAACAGTGATGCTCAACCTCGGCCACACACTGGGATCACCCAGGGAGCTCTGAAGAATCCCAGTGCCCAGGCCACATCCAAGAACCTCAGGCATCATTATTTTTACAGGAAGAAAGGATTGGTACTACATGGATATTTTGGTAGCATTGTGTATGTACTTGTCATATTTAAGAAAAAAGTATAGACAGTGAATTACTGGGTTCTTTGGAGGGTACACAAGAAGAAATGGCCAGTTCTTCCAAGAGCGTCAGAAAAGCTCCCTAGAATCGGGGTTAGGTTGAGCTGTGCCCTTGACTCCCATTCGCGGTTTGTCAGGCAGCTGCAGTGAGGAAGACTTGAAGGCAGAAGGCCAAGGAGTAGATACACGGGGATGTAAAACCACTTCAGAGTTTCTGGAGACAGAAGCTACGTGGAGTGGTGGGTCAGAGGGTTGGGGAACAGGGGTGGTAAAAAAGATAAGGGGTGAGATAAGCAGGAGCCTTATCACCAAGGGTGTTACATGCTTGCATGAACTTGGGCTTTCTGATGCATGGGGGAGATTTAAAAAAAACACACAGATTTATTGAGGTGTAATTCCCATATTATAAAATTTACCAAAGTGTACAATTCAATAAGTTTTAGTAAATTTACAGTGTTGTGCAACAGTCACCCCAACAATCTTAGAAAATTTCCTTCACCCCCCAGAAGTCTTTCATGCCCCTTTACATGAAAGTTAAGTGCCACTCTGCTGACATTACTTTCCCATGTCATTAAAGGCTGTAAGTCACGTGAGACTTGAGGGCGCTAAATCCTGTCTTCCTGTTATTCATCAAGCTTATATTTATTGAACCCTTAGTATGTCCTGATGCATCCCAAGTGGCCTCCTTAGTCCCAGAGTAGATGTCACTTACAAACACGGCTGTCACCTACAGTGAGCATTAGTGTACTTTTAGTGACAACACACTCCACTTTCCTTTTCATTCACAGGAAACCAGATTTCTGGAAATGGTTCCCTGTTAGAACAAAAGGAGAATGTTGGCCTGGCCATCCTTAAAAAGACAATTGGATCTTGACAAAAGACTTTCACTGTTCAGTGTATTGTTTTGCTGTCAAATTTCTTTTTTTTTTTAAAAAATACCCCTTTTAATGAACAGAATAGTGAAGAGATCTGATTTTCATATTTGAGAATATATCTGTCTTAATAAAAACCATGTAGGACATTGGTATGTGGGAAAAGACACTGGCATTGATGTTTAATGAAAATAGTAAGCCCAGAAGACTACTGCTTAATTGGAATTTTTAAAAAATCGTAGATCTCTTTTACTATATGATTCTGGCAGAAAAAAAGTATTGTTCTCACCAAGTATGGCTTCAGTTTAGAATCAGCTACGAACAGTGGAAGTTATTACTGTTCAGCCTACATAAACCATAATGACCAACCCTGACGTATTTTAAAGAAAATCTGTCCTGTGTTATCTCATTGGCTAGTTCATAAAGACAGTGTCCATTTTGGCTCTTGCTTATAATACTGCATGCATAGTGGTGAAGGGCACACACTCTAGAGCCGGACTGCCTGAGTTTGAATGCTGGGTTCTGCCACTTACCAGCTGTGTGACCTGGTATGGAACGATGAGGAGGAGCCATTCATTAGATGGCAAAGTGAGCTATGTTTTGGGACATCCGGGTGGACTCATTAATTCATTCATCCATTCACTTATTTCCCTGCCCACTGGTTAGGTATTTATTTTTGCCTACTATATACTAGGCCAGTGGTCGGCAAACTCATTAGTCAACAGAGCCAAATATCAACAGTACAACGATTGAAATTTCTTTTGAGAGCCAAATTTTTTAAATTTAAACTTCTAACGTCACTTCTTCAAAATAGACTCGCCCAGGCCGTGGTATTTTGGTGGAAGAGCCACACTCAAGGGGCCAAAGAGCCGTATGTGGTTCTCGAGCTGCAGTTTGCCGACCACGGTACCAGGCAATAGCCTGAGAGCTAAACAGGGGTTGCTAACTGAGAGGGTGAATGTCATACAGAGACATCCCAACAAAAAGGGTGAGTAGAGTGTACATGCGAGGAGGCCCAGATGATAAGGAGGTGTGGCCGAGGCTGCCTCTTTCTTCATGGACCCACTTGACTCCCAATGTTCTTAAGGCACCTCTCTCTAACAGGAAGCACTTTTATAAGCCATCACTTAATCCGCGGTGGGATGCCCTAGCATGAGGAGCAAACCCCAGCAGTCGTGTGGCTGTGTGGTGCGGTGGACAGGGTGGGAAACGGGTAAAAGTCCTGTATCCAGCTGACATTGCAGCTGGGAATAGATTGGCAGAACATAATTATTGGAAGTGGCAAGCCGCCAGGTTCTCCGAGCCCATGCTCTGTGCCTGCCGTGCCAGCTTGAGGCTTGCTGATGACCGGAATTATCAAGACCACTGTTTTATTGCTTTGTTGCAAAATGGGAAATTTGCAATGATTCACTAATAATGTGGGGCCATGGGTAAAATTGCTTCAAATCATCAAAAAGTGATTACAGTCATGTGAAACACTGTGGCACATTACTTTGAACGTTACATCTCATGCGCCTAAGCGTCACACAGCAAAACTGTGCACCAAAACAAAAGCTATAAAAAGACCCGCAGAAACAGCAAAAAGGAAACACTGAAGCAAACCAGTTGGCGTCTTTGAAAACATACAGTACGCCTCTTTTGGATATTGCATCCAACATCCCTTGAGCGTGGAGGGTACAAATAAATGCCCATGTAGTTACTCTTTAACTGAGTAATTACACGCTTATTCATGCCCCATGGATTGGTTGGCAATTACACTTGAAATTGCTAGGGGATAAAATGAGACCCGCTAAAGTGGCTCCCGTGAAGGCCTAACCCAACATGGTTGAAAATGCTGGTTTGTAAAATGGTTCTGGTGGGTTTTTGATAATGGTGGTTTCCAGAGTTTGAGTTTGTGATAAACACTTTTTAGAAGGACGGAGAAAAAACTGTGCTGCCGATAGTTTAGGAGTTTTCTTCAAAATTCTATGATGAGTCTCGGTCTTCCTTTTTCTCAGAATAAAGCCGGATCGACGTTTTTCAGAAAGCAAGTTGGGTTGAAGTTGATGCGCTGTGCAGGACTGGCTTTGGACCAACCTGTAGAACTGGGCTGGGGCTTCTGGGATGAGACGGAGGGCGTTTTCAATATCATCCAAATAAATCCCCAGTTGCATTTTCCGGTAATTGTCAGGTACACTTTAACAATGCTTCTCTCCCTCCTAAGAAGGGTTACATAATAATAATTGGTCATAAACTTCCACTGTAGTTTAAATTATCATTGACGAGTGAGTGTTTTGTAAAGCGATGTTGCCAAGTCATTACCACCCTTACTAGTAGTTCGGAAGGCTTGAGGGGGAGGAATTAGCATTAGAGGAATCCCGTGAGAACAGGCGCTGTGCATGATGGTGTCCTGAGAGGGAGCTAGAGTCACTGAGGGGCACTGACCGTCATTGCCAGAAAACAGAACTCAGAGAAAGAAGAGTGGAGAGAAATACCTCCACTTCTCTCCTTCTGGCCTTTGACCTCTTGTGCGTGGCTCCTATTGATCCCATCCCACCAGACTCCCGTCAGGGAGGGAGCTCTGGTGACGGTCTTTAGGAGGAAGTCTCAGGTCCTGGAGCAGGGCAGGGAGGGCAGGAGAAAATCCAGAGTGGGTGTGGTGGCAAAGGGAAGAATCCCTCAGATCCTAACAACAACAGCTGTCATCTGTTGGATTCTTGCTGTAGGCCACACCCTGTGCTAAGTGCTCTACACATTATCCTCGGGCACCCTAGGCCCTCAGGATGCTCTCTATGAATGATCCTCGTAGTGACTCTGAGGGTCAAGTCAGTCAGAACATAACTGAGGCTTAGACACAGGCTTGGGAACACAAAGCTGGGTTCAAATACCAGCTCCTCATTAAAAAAATTTTGTATATATTATATATGTTTTATTTATTTTTAGAGAGAGAGGAAGGGAGAGCGATAGAGGGGTAGAAACATCAACGAGCCTCGGCTGCCTCTGGGATCGAACCAGCGACCTCTTGGCTCTCGGGCCAATCAATGCTCAACTGCTGAGCCACACGAGCTGGGCCCAGCTCCTCGTTTTATTGAAGCTTCAGCTTGATTAAATAACTCACTCAGGATCGCACAGCTTGTCCGCAGCAGCGCGGTTGAACCCTAGCCTTCTGTTCCCAAGCCTGTCTGCTCAGCAGTGATTCACGCCCTTCCGAGCTCCCTTCAGTCTTCTTTCCAGGTTGAAAAATGGGGAAAACTGGTGCAGCCTGCAGCGCCGCGTGGCTAGGATGCCTTCCTCCCCAGTGGAGGTGGAGGCTTTACCAAGTCTTTCCCCCGTTCCTTCACGGATTCTCACCAAGACCTCAGTGCAGATCTAGTGATGTGTCCAGGCAAATGAGTAAATAGAAATTTAATGCAGGGAGAAGAATAGATAGTTTTACAAACTGTCTATTCAACAATGCAATGTTCATTTCTTAGGAAAAGCAAAACTGCAATAAATTCTTAATCAAAGAAAGGAGGTTTGTGTCCCAAACAATTGAATAAGTAAAGACTCAAGAAAGAAGGCAGCCCCGAGCTGTGTTCCTTTCCTACCTTAGCAACACGTTTCAGCTGCGAGAAGCAGTTTCACAGATCTTCCTTTCTTCTTTCATGTTGTCTCCTTCCTGCTTCCTTCCAAGATTTTTTCAGTAAGATTACTGTTGATTGTTTTGACTGGGGAGCTATGGTGTTAGCGTTCAGTGGATAATCCGAGCTCCCCATAACGGTGTTATTCTGGTTTTATGTTTAAAAAATCTCTGTGTTTATATTGAGCATATAACAAGTAAACAAACAAGCAAAATATGCTGAGCAATATGACCTAGTGATTCAGCATGACATTTGGTCTTAAACAAAAAGTGGTATTCACACTTTTTTTCTTACCTTTTTTAAAACAAGTTTGCAGGTGATATTAAGTAAGGTAATATCTGTAAAACGCTTAGTAGGGCATCTGGCAGGTGGTTATTGATCAATAAACTTAGGCAGTTGTTTTATTTTGATGATTACCCTTGTTAAAAATGTTTATCTCTATGGTGAGCATCTGACTTCTTTTTCTTATTTGTATTTTTCCATGTTTCTAAAGCGTTGCTTTTGTAGTGAGAAGTTAACAAATTTGCTTTTAATCAGAAGAAAAAGGATAAACCCCAAGACACCTTAAGCAAGATACCCTCTGAAAGGTCTAAACTTATTATGGGAGTTGACATGATGAGTCAACTGATCTTTTCAGAAGCCCTGGGTGTGCTCATGTTCAACCCGTGACCTGTCTTGGTCCTGATTATTCCTGCTGACCCTGTATCGAGCCAGCTTCTGAGCCGGGTGTGTGGGTGGGAACATAGATGTCAAACTCAGATTTGGGGGAGCTGAATCATCTGGCCAAGACCAATCTTGAGGAGACACACTGGGCATCTGGAACCCCCATGTTAGCTTTCTGACCTCCCATGCCCATTTCATTCCTGTCGGCCGTCTTCCCCATTACGGCCCATTGACAACAACTCGTCTGTCTTCTGCTGAAGCCTTCCCCACATTCTCTGACCAGTGAATTTTTTTTTTAATCCTCACCCGAGGATATTATTTTTCCATTGATTTTTAGAGAGAGTGAAAGGGAGAGGTAGAGAGAGAAATATGGATGTGAAAGTGACACATCAATTGTTGCCTCCTGCACATGCCCTGGCCGGGGCCAGGTATCGAGCCTGCAACTGAGGTTGTGCCCTTGACCGGAATTGAACCCGCAGCTTTTCAGTCTCGGGCTGATGCTCTAACCACTGAACAAACCGGTTAGGGCTCTGACCAGCGAATTTTAAGGTCTATTGCTTTAGTTCTAATTCAGTGCCTCCCCCATCTCTCTCTGACCCCCCTCCAGCCCAGCCCTAGCCCCGCTCTAGCCCTTTCGGAGGAGTCACTTCTCTTTGAGTAGAAAATGTGTCCCGTTAAGCCTGCCCATTGCAGGATTTATTATTATTGTTAACAGGACTGTCTCAAGCTAGAAAGCTTTGGTTTTCAACGGTTACAAATAGCCCCAAAGGACTCACTCTCCTGTGCAGACTCTCGGGGGTCATTGGCAACGGCCAAAGGAGATGAACTTGCTCTAAGATGCTTGTACTTAGGTGCTCCCACAGCAAAGAGATTTGAGGAGTAGCAACAGTTTTGAAATATTATCTGGGCTCCTCCAGGTAGAATTGGTTTACTTTTAGTCAAAGGCCCATGAGATCGGCAGGAACAAAGTGTTTCTTTATTTTGTGATATTTTGATGAAATAGTGCCAGAAGGTTTTTGAACATTTGGAAGCTAGGGTTTGATTTCTAATTTGAAACTCTGGGCATCACAGACAGACTTTTACCAGGGCTGCTAGCTATGTTTCTGAGACCTGAAATCTGAACTGTCTATGGATTAGACCAGCGGTCGCCAACTGGTGGTCCGTGGACCACTGTGGTCCGTGAGGTCCGAAAGGTTGGCGACCGCTGGATTAGACAATCTATAGAAGGATTTGTTTTTGTCAATACCCACTTTCTTCTTGTCACATATTCAGTAACTCCTTTTATTGATAAAGTTGAAAAGAGAGAAAATGGTTCCTGGAGATAATTTTATTGGTGTTGGTTTTTGCCTGGGTTCGGGTGAACTGATATACATGTTTAATATATGCATGTATATATGTTTGTGTACATGTATAATATGCAATATACATGTAGACATGTCTATATGTGGGGAAAATTCCAGCAGATCCCAGCATGATCCACTATGGAACTATAGATGGGCAACTGGGAGGGCAAATTTCTCAGTTTAATTGACCAATCTCTCTATGATTTTATACCGTACAAGTCCCTTGTTCCAGTGTTCTTGTCTGTCAAATGGGATTATTTGCTATTTTTTTCTCAGAAGAATGGAGTGGGGACAAATGAGAGCATGCATCCCATATACTCTGAGATCACATATAAACAAATATGAAATATGCATTTAGAGCCTCTTCATTCCTTTTAAAAAGAAAATGTAATATTATGTCTTATATAGTTTACCAAATATGTACAGAGTAACTTTATTCATATAATCTAAATTCAATTATATAGGCAAGTGTGCATTTACTGTGAATAATATGTAACACATATGAAACATGTATAGGCTGTAGATAAAAGTGACTTAATGGTAGTGAAGAGTTTTAGATACATTTGTTTCCTATTGGAAGGCTTTTCTTTTTTCTGCATATGCTGATAGTGTAAACTCAGCTAGATTCATTGCAGATCATTCATCTTTGAAGTTAATTAATTCATTGCTTCTCTAGGCAAAGCAGTTTATGCTTATGGAATAGAAAGTGACACTTTCTTTTCTATTTCTTGAGAGAGTGGCAGACAGACAGTGTCAATTTGTTAGACAAAAATGAGAAAGGAGATGATAAAATTGAACACCCCGAGCTTGTTGCTGGGAAATGCGTGAACAGGAGGAGCTCAGGAGAGTAGAAATTGTGTGCTTGACAAGGATCCAGGAGAGAAAAGAAAGAAATAATCCAGAATCCGCAGCATTTTTTGACATTTTGACTGCTACACCTGATAAGATTTTGGGAAAACTATGTACAGTCAAACCTCGGTTCTCAAATGTCTTCCATCTCGAATAATTCGGTTCTCTAGCAACTAAGTTGTTCATCAAAAAAAGTTGTTGAGCAAGCTTTGGTTTTCAACCTGACAACCCTTTCATGCTCGTGACAAAAAGCTTCTCTCTGGCAAAACAAAGGTGAGAATGTGCCGGAAGGAGTCAGTTTACCACTAACACCCCAGGAAATAGTGCTAAGAATATTTTTGTTTTTGTTGCTGGTGAAATGGACAATTAGCATAATTGAAGAACAAAAAGAGGCCATCAAGAGTGCTAATATTGCTAATGGTGTGAAAGTAACAGTGATCACAGGCAATTGAAGAGGTAGAAAAACTGTTGTTGATTTGAATAAAGAAAAAGCCTTAGCCACTGATAGCAGCGAAGATGCTGCTTACAGACCTCCTGAAAGGCACCCCTGGACCCAGTGCTGACAGTGACTTGTTTAAGGCTTGTAGGGGTGGTTTGATAAATATAAGAAAAAAGGTGTTTGTTTATTGATTAGACGCTACATTAGACATGTACTATATATAAGAAAGGTTAAAACGGGATCATTTGGGGGTCTGGAACGAATTAATTCAATTTACATTATTTCAAGTGGGAAAAACGATTCTTATTTTCCAACAATTTGTTTATCGGTCAGCCTTCGGGAATGAATTAAGTTGGAGGACTGAGGTTCTACTGCAGTCACTCCCATATTTTATTTTTGTAACAGGACAAACAATGGGTCCGTGCTGCCTGTCACTGCTTGAGTCAATTCGGCAGAGACAGGGTTGAATCCTATAGAGCGTTTATTCCAATCCTGCCGGCAGCATGGGAGAGCACAGGTCATCCACAGACATCTGCTCTGCAGCCCCCCATTAGCCGGCTGCTTATATTGGTAGAAGTACAAAGATTACACGGGAACGTAGTCCGAAGTGCAAATGGGCAGTTTACAGATATGCAAGGGCTGGGATTACACAGGGAAATAGCCAAAGGCTGTGCCAAATGGGCAGTTAACAGGTAAGCAGAGGGCTGGGATGGTCAAAGGGTTGGCAAAATCTGGGGTCTTCAAAGGGTTGGCGATTCTGGTTTCTGCAACAAAGTTGTTAATCTTTCCATGAAGATAGGCAGCTCCCGGATGGAGAGGATGGGCTGCGTCTCCAGGTGAGCTCCCAGGTCCTGAGTGCGGCTGCCAGCCAAGTTAGAATGTGCCTTCTTTAATCAGAACAACGCAATCACGGTGAACAGAGCATGATTAATATTTCCTACAATTCTAGCTGGCTCCCAACATTCTATTTCTGCCCCTATCAATTTGACATGTAGACTATAATTTGACATGTAGACTGTATTTACTTGTTATTTTGAAATCATTACAGATGCACGGAGAATTGCAAGAGTAGTACAAAGAACTCCCATATACCTCTTATCAGACTCATTAATTGTTAATATTGGCAATATTTTGACAATGTTGCTTCATCATTCATTATCAGTCTGTCTTTCTGTTTGTCATCTATCTATCTATCATCTATCTAATCTAATCTATCTAGTTTTTTTTTTTCTCTGAACCATTTGAGAGTTAAGTACTCTCTTACCCTTACCTTCTTCAGTGTACATTTCCAAAGAACAATGACATGTTCTAACGTAATCACAGTATAATCATCAACTCAAGAAGTTAAACTGATAACATATTCTTATCTTACGGTTTTGTTCTCAAATTTCGCCACTTGTCTCTAGTCCAGAATCACCTGTTGCATGAATAGGAAGCAGTGACTCCATCTTTTTTGCTTTCATGATCTTGACATTTTGGAGAGTCAAGGTTAGTTATTGTGTAGAATATTCCTCAGTTTGGGTTTGTCAGAAATTTCCTCACGATGAGATTCAGGTCGTGCATCTTCGGCAGGACTGTCCTGGATGTGTCCTCACGATGACCCCTGGGGAGGCCCCTGGGGAGGCACGGGCCGCCAGTGGTCCCATTGTTGGTCTGTGAAATTTGATCACTGCCCCCAGGTTTCTTAAGATAGTGCCCTCCCTCCAGGTTTCTCCACTGTGAAGTTACCATTTTAATTTCAGTAAGTTGAAAATTATGTTATTTTTTGGTGAATTGTAAATAGGGGTAATTTAAAATAAAACTCTCGTATCACTCCTTAACGTGCCTGCAACATAAGTATTTCCTTTGATTTGATTTGATACCTCATATCACTCTTTGAAAAAATAGCAGGAACAAGTTCTTCTTCAGCAGTTGGGAACTCTGTTTTTATTATTTATTTATTTTTTTAAATTTCTTTATTGATTAAGGTATCACATATTTGTCCTCATCCCCCCATTCCCATCCCAAACCCCTCCCCACGCATGCCCTCACCCCCCTGTTGTCCTTAACCACTGGTTAGGCTCATATGCATGCACATAAGTCCTTTGGTTGATCTCTCCCCTATATCCCCACCCTCTCCTACCCTCCCTCTGAGGCCCGACAGTCTGATCCATTCCTCCTTGTTTCTGGGTCTGTTCTTGTTCATCAGTCCATGTTGTTCATCATTTCCCCTAGATGAGTGAGATCATGTGCTACTAGAAATACCCTTATAAGAACCAAAAATGATACAAGCAATAATGGTTATGCTGAAAGGCAAATGAATCAGTCTGTAGTGAGTTTCTTTCTGGGCCAACAGTTCTTTTGCTACCCAATTTCAATGTCAAATAGGGGTACTCTGTTTTTATTCCACTTCTCCTGGAGAGCATTATCTAAGTTTGAACATCTCTTCTTGACCATCCAATCATGGTGTCCTGAATCTCCCCGCCCCCAATATTAATTGAACTGTATTTTCAATTTCCTGTGACCATGAGTCTTTAAGTGTTTGATTCCCCCCACTCTGGATTGGGATATCTTTACAATTATTATTGTTAAGTCTCCAAAGGAGGAACACATGAGGCCAGAGTGGTGAGGAATTACGAATTTATTCGATCATCCGCACACCAGGTGGCTGAGCCTGGATGACTCCAGCACACAGTGATGGGAGTCAGTTGCTTTTAAAGGACTTTTGGCGTTTTTTCTTCTTTTCTTCTTTTTATTCTGGGCAGAGACTTCTTTATGCATACCCGGAGGGGAGATAATGGAATGTGGTCACCGCAAGTGAAATGTGGTCTCAGCAAAGGGAATGTCCATAGTGAAATGACCTGAAAAGCCAGTTCCTGGGGGTGGGGTATCGATTCAATTGCTCGATCAAACCTAACAATTATTAGTACAAAAGAGATCAAAACTATATGAATGATTTACAATTTTTTAAAAAAGAAATAATTGTTGCATATAAATAGTAAACCCAGAAATATATTTTAATAAAACAGGGGGAGGTGGTTTTGATGCCTTGATTAAACCAGGTATGGAGGACCCCTATTTGTCTGTGTTTTCATTGGTCACTGCTGAGGTTTTTACGAGGGAAAAGGAGTGGTGGGAAGTGGATGTGGCAGGAAGCCTTGGCCGCAGGAAGGTTAGTTTTGGGAAAGACTGCACACAAAAGTCTGGAAATTGATTTCCCAGGTAAATACCTCTGTGCTAGTTAACCAACCTAAAGATTTGCCCAGAATTACAAAATTCCATAGAGTCATCTAATATCTGAGGGAGAGCTAATAGGCCCAAATTATTCCCAGGTCATACACTTACTACAGTATTGCAAAATGTGTCTGGGTGCACTAGGATACATGGTAAAATATTTTGTGGATTTCCCGAAACCGCAGCAAGCTCATTAAACCAGAAAGAACAATTATTGAGTGACTACTGTTTGCCAGGTGCTGTGGGAGCCACTTTTTAATATGCTTGACATATGAAGACTGGAAATAACAAAATAGATACATTAGGGGTGGATGTTTCAATTGTGAAAGGGAACTTCGCAAAAGGATTAGTCATAGAGTTTCAGTAAAAAATCAGTACTCTCTATTGCACTTTTAAAAATAAAAATCAGTTAATAGATAGTTCCTTAGGAATATTTTAACCACTTATGTCAGATGTACCGACCTCTATGCCTGAAGCATGTGTTTTCAAAAGCTAAGACATGTTTAGATACGACTGTAATTTCTAAAGGAAGCAATTACAGGTGTTGGCTGGGGGCTTATTTGGGTAAATGGATGAGACCTGGACAAATGCGTGATCCCGGACTGGGGAAACTGAGGCCAAGCCTTTCTTGTCTGGGTCACTTGGCTTGGCTCTAGGGTGAATGCAAGGTAATTCGCCCTGCAGCTGGTTGGATAAGAAAAGATTGTACAGCGTTAACTCTGTGACAACTTGTAAACCAGGAGAGGCATTTCATCAAATGAATCGCTGCAGTACGTTCAAGGTTTAGAACCCCTCAGCGAGCGGCAAGCCGGCGGCGCGTTGGCGTATCCCGCATTCCATGTGGGCCAAACTGGGGATCAGGGACTGCAAACTGTGCTTTTACTAAAACCCAGATGGTTTTCAGTGTCATTTAGCATTTGGATGGCAATTGGTTAAAAAAACATAAAGCGCATCAGGTCTCGGGCACTGCTCAGTGTTTTTTTTTTTTTTTTTTTTTCATTACCTTTATTGTTGAAAATGTTACAGATGTCCCCATTTTCCCCCATGGACCCCCTCCACCTAGCACCTATCCCCTCGGCCTTCTGGACCGGCCTGCATATAAGCATGGGTCCCCCAAAGGTGGAGCAGCTGCTGGATGGTGGAGGGAATGCCCAGGCTCTTTACACAGACCAGGTGCCTGTGGCGCTATTGATCTGTGGACCAAAGCTGCCTGAAATGCGCCAGGCAGGGGTTGGTCAGCGCCAGGCACAGGCCCGCAGGCGACAAGCGAGTCCCTTCTGCTCCGTAGGTTGGAGTCCAAAGCTGATTGCGTGGGAGGGACGGGAAATGCTTGGCAGTTCATAGGAAACGTCTACTCCGCTTGGCTGCAATGAAAATGAGTCCCTTTGCTTGTTGGGGGGAGACCCTGTATTACCTCCCTCTGATGAAAGTACCCAAAACAAAGAGTGCTTGCCAAGATGATAGAAACTGTCACACTCAGATTTTAAAACTCAGGGTTCTACTGGCTCAACACTAGGCTCCATAGTAACGGGACCCGATTTGTAATAGCAAGCAGTTCACCTCCGGAAGCCAGGCCATTACACTTGCTCCCAGAGATGCCCTTGGTGCAAACGTTGGACGTGGGTGGCCCTCAGTGTGGCCAGATGTCACTTCTGATCTCCCACAGTTCTAAAAGTTCTCTTAGAACTTTTCCGTGTCTAAGCTTCTTGAAAGAATACTGTGGGCACAGACAGAGAGAGCCGACATAAACAGTTTTCCATTTTTTATATGCAAAGTGTCACTTTGACGTTCTATAACACCAGCTGACTTCTTCCTTATCACTCAGGAGGGAATCACTGACCGTTACTAAGTCAGTTCTGGCCGCTACTCATCCTGAACGGGTGGTTCTCAACTCTGGCTCCTCCTTAGAATCACCTGGTGCCTTGGGATGTCTGGTCCACCCCCCTGTCCCCCACCCCTAGAGATTCCAATTTAACTTGTCTGGTTTAAAGTCCTCCAGATGATGCTAACGTATAGCCAATATGCCTGAATCATGCGGCATGGCTCAAGTGAGAAGCAGCTCAATCCCAAATTAAAGCATCTGCCCCTGGCATTATTGACTTGGGCTCACGGTTAAAATCTCTGTAGGCGTTCCCTGTTTAGAGACTCCCAATACGTATTGCACGGAGGTCCCTACTGTGCTTCAGCAGCAGCTGCTCTGAGTAGTATCCCCCAGCCCCAGGTTAATTCAGCATGTGCCAGTGGTCTGTGTTTACTCCCAGCTTCCCAAATTTGACGAAAATGCACCCAAGCTGACCGAAAAGTCCTTGGAGAGAGAGCCACAGAAGGAAGGAGGACCCCCTTCGAAGGCGCAGTATAAATTGTGGTGCTTTTCTATTCTTTGAAGAACTTTTGTAATGAAAAAAATTTTCGAAAATAGGAAGTCACGGTTCAATTCCTGGTCAGGGCACATGCCTAGGTTATGGGCTCCATCCCCAATAGGGGATGTGCAGGAGGCAGCCCATCCATGATTCTCTCTCATCATTGATGTTTCCATCTCTCTCTTCCTCTCCTTTCCTCTCTGAAGTCAATAAAAATATATTTATTAAAAAAGTAAAACAACTTCTCAACTCCTCACTTTTATCTCAAAGATTTACATCCTTTCTTCCCCTTTGTTTATAAACCACTAAGTGAATAATTTTATTTGCTTCGTCAACTGTTTCTCTAAGCATAGCTGTCAGCCTAGACAACTGTGAAAATGTTCCATAAACCGGATGCCATTCATACATTTTGTCCACCCACATCACTTTATTATACCCTCATTTGCTTCAAATACCCAAATGTAACTTGGTTAACTGCAAGAGAAAGATATGCCTGGGAAGTTTTATGGCAGCCTGTGCTTAGATTAAAGCCTTAGAAATACATTTTACCTCTAAAATATGCTGCTTAAAGAAAACAAACAGTTCCATGAATTCAGAAAACACAGGCCTACAGTAAAGTTAGTAGGGTTACAGCCTCCAGATCGACATATTCAGAATATAAATTCAGAATTAAAACTCTATTAAAGCTGCATTACTATGCAAAACGATAGAGAAAAATAAAAGACTATTACGTTATAAGCAAAATCTGGCTCTAATTTCAGAGAATCCTTACTCTGGGCAATGAGATTTTATATTTAAAAGATCAATTGCAGTGGTGTTTGCAAAGCATTTCCCTAAGATTGTTAACTAGAGTCTACCCCAAACAGCCTGAAGTATATGTAAGAGGAGCCAAGGATGCCACAACAAAGGTATTTTAAAAACGGTTAAATGTTATCAACACAGACTTCTTTTTTATTCTTCATACCATGGGATTTCATAGGCACACTACGGTAGTATGATAAAGAGGTAAAGGCGTGAGCTTTGGAGGCTGACAGGATTCTGACTGTAGCCCTACCACTTAATTCCAGTTTTCTCACCTATTAAACGGGTGTTAATAATATGTATCTCATATGGGTGTGAGGACTAAATGAGTGAATATATGTCAAGTTCTTGGCACAGTGCCTGATACAAAAGAAATATTCAACAAATAGTTATTTTTAAATAGTTAAATATTATAATCATTAATAATAGAAACAGAATCACTTCTGTTGATTCCACTGAGGAAGGAAGAATAACTTTTCATCAAGAAAAAAAAATCTAACTCAGCCTCCGGACCAAGATGGTGACATAGAAGGTTCCTGAAGACCCCTCTTCCCAAGATGCACTGAATGTACAGCTCCCCATGGGGCACTTTTCTCAGAGAAATCCAGGAACTAGCTGGGCCACTCCTACACATTAGATGACTGAGAAGATACCCACATTCAATAGGGTGGTGAAGGCTGAGACACTCTCACCGTAAACTCCACCATCAGCACAGCACCATATAATCCAGAGGGAGCCCCCAAAACTCCCAGCTCCTCCCCCGGGAGGGAAGGGTTTGTATCACACCTCTAGCACCCCAGCTTTCAAGTCTACTACCGAAGGGACAGGTCCTCAAATCACCTTGCTCTGGAAGCCAGAGGAGCTTGCACTCATGAGTCCTTCCACAGGACTGTGGCTCCCCCAGGGCTCAGTGCAGAGAGAGCAGATACAGGTACCTGTGGCCCAGTCTTTCCCTGGACTGAGGGTCTTGCTTCTAATATGCTTGAATCTAGGTAATGATGAGATCTTCCCTGGAGCTCAAAAAAGCGGGTGGGCACTTCCCTCACCTTCCCCACCTTGCTCCCTCCAACATTAAAATGCAGAAATGCCCATTTCTGTTTCATGCAATAAATCCATATATGAATTTACATTCTAATTAAGAAGGTCTAATCACCTTGACCTCTTGTAAATCTCTTGGGGTTTAGTATTGGAAAGGCCTTCAGCCTAACTACCTTTGATGGTCTTTGATGTATGGGGTTGTGGGTAGCACTCAATATTATTTACTATAATGTTATTATTTCCACAGGGTTAAAATCAGGGCAGTGATTTGAATCTGAACTATTCAATATATCATTTCTAACAAAGGCTTCCCCAGAGCAGAGGTATAGATATTTTTAGCAGGTCATTTGGCAAGCATCATGATTGACGAACATTATCCTACTGAAGAGTATGGTTGTTTGGAAGAAACAGAGAATTACGAAGAGTGGATCAATAGCTTGCCAGGTCCTTACTGCAGGTTGAATGTATTAATTTGGAGGAAAAAAGGACATATTGATTGATTGATTTTTGTTTTTTTTTTCTTGTTAGTTTTTTTTGTTTTTGTTTCCATTCAGTTGCTGTGTGAGAAAGTAACTTATCAAACCCAATATCAAGACAATTAATGTCATTCAGTAAAATATTTCTTCAACAGACTTATTCACAGAGCCAGAGAATTAAAACTGCTCTACAAAGGTTTGGTTTTGGCAGTGTAATGAGCCATAATGCCTGGAGACTCAGAGGCCTGACTCATTTATACTGAGGTTGACGTTAATTTGCTTTAGAGAGCGATACCCATCTGTGGTTGTTGCATTGGTAAACGGCCATAAAATCTTGAAGGTGCCTCCAAAGCCTTAGAATGAAATTGATGACTATAAAAATCTTCTTTTTCTTTAAAATAATCCCTGGGATCTAAGAGCACATGATCTAATATAACATACCTTCTGTTTGTAAAGAGAGAATTATCCCTACCAAAGCCAGCCCTCTATGTATCTTGTGGTTGGTTGTATTTGAGATGGAACCCAGGTCAGGAGTGGAGCCATTGCCCTCTCGACCTGTGGCTGAATGGAAGCGATGCCTTGTCCATGGAGGACAGCTGCCTCACCTTGAGCTGCTGAGTCTTCCTGGTGCCACTTAAGTGTCTGCCCATACCCAGTAGTGGGATTCCTCTCACAGTAGGCTGTGAAGTATTTACTTTTTTTCTTGGGGATTGGCAGCAAATAGCCATGTCATGCTCCTGTCAGCATCACATCAACAATGCATTTCCCTTCACCGACTCAGTGTTGGAGAAAACTGGTCCAGTGGCTTTAGAAGGGTGGGAACTTATATTGTCTTTATAGGTTATATAATGGAACAGCCTCTCAATGCTATGCTTCACACATCACAAATTAATATGTTTTACTTATTAAAACTAGGACAGTGGTCGGCAAACTCATTAGTCAACAGAGCCAAATATCAACAGTACAACGATTGAAATTTCTTTTGAGAGCCAAATTTTTTAAACGTAAACTTCTTCTAACGCCACTTCTTCAAAATAGACTCGCCCAGGCTGTGGTATTTTGTGGAAGAGCCACACTCAAGGGGCCAAAGAGCCGCATGTGGCTCGCGAGCCACAGTTTGCCGACCACGGGTCTAGGACTGTCCCCTGCACAAAAAAATTAAAAGTGAGCTCCGTGAGGCAATGCTTTTCATCTGTTTGGTTTACTGTAGTCTCCTCACACCTAAACAGTGTCTGGCACAGGGCTGCACAATTAATATAGGAGTGAGAAAGCAATGTCTCAGCTACCCAGTGCCCTGCCCTTGCCCAAGGAGGACTGCATTTGCATAAAACATAAGGTCGGAGTAAATGCATTGATTCTTCTATCAGGAAAACAGTACGGTCTGAAGATGATGCTTTTGGGCTTATTATAACTGTCTCACATTCCTGGCTCTCTTAGTGACTTTATGTCTGGAGGTAGACAATTTGATTTATATGATCTTACTTTCTACAGTTTTATAATAGATAAGATTTCTAGATATCTTTGTAAAGTACTTAGTAACTCAATTTTATTTGACAACTACTTATTGCCTGAGATATGCAAATCGCCCTGTAGGCCCGAGGGGTTTTAAGAAGGAAAGAGAGGCAGTCTTCGTGTTCGGGGATCTTGCAGCTTACTGGAGGAAGTCACAGCAGCACTAATACTAACAATAACACTTGCAGAGTGTGCATTATCTGCCAGGCACTGTTGTAAGTTTCTAAGTTTTATATAGTTGTAAAATTTATAAAATATGTGTTTTATATGCTTACATATAATTTAATCTTCATAGTGTCCTCTGTGATGGATACCAACATTATTTCCCTTTTACAGGTAAGAAAACCAAGACAGAGAAGTTAGTATAGACATTTAAGGCTAAGCAAGCCCAGCGAAAAATTCTTTGGATTCGGTGAAACGTGAAAGATGTGTGGATGTTATTAATTCTAAAAATGCATAAGTAGCATCAGTCTAGGCCAGATTTGTCATGCTCAGAACTGGAGGTTGGGCAGACTTTCCCGGGGGCAGGTAGCAGGAAGCAGATTTAGTGGACAGGCAGGGATTTTCGGGAAGCTATAGTAATAACCAGCCCATGTGGAAGGACTATAACTCAGCAGTTGAGCCGTGAATATTGAAAACGCTGTAGAGCAAGGTCAAGGCCAAGCCTGGCTCTGGAGCTGCTAGGGAGCATGTAGGTTGGGCTATTATGACAGATGTTGGGTAAGGCAGGATCTTATTAAAGGACACAGGCTCAGAGCCCACAGATCAAAGTCTACACAGCAATAAAGCTGGCCTTTGATTAGATTCTTGGGAGATCTTAAAGTCTATAGCAAATGGATTGGTTCTAGAAGGATAATGGAATGAGTGAATACTTGAATGAATGAATGAATCAATGAATCAATGAACATCTTGGTGAGGCCAAGTAAGTCGAACTAAGTGAACAAGGGATATTTAGAGACAGGCAGACAGCATTGTCACATAAGTGCTTTTTCTGTGATAATGGATTTATTCTTGAGCAAACCCTCTCATTGCTTCAGAGGAATAGTGACCATCTCTCATAATTAAACTGGAGTCTTGTCTTTCGAACTCTTTTCAACTAGCTATTATAGATGTTAAAAGACAGTACTTAAAAAGAAGAAAAAACGTGAAATAACTATAAGTTACATTTGTCTCTGTGGCATGAGCACTGTTGATCGAAGCTGTTCTTGAGGCAATGCCCTTTGATGTATTGCCTCAACCTTTTGCAGCAAGGATTCAGAATCTGGAGAAGGGGCTGCGCAAATGGATATACTAGACAAGAAATATAAATTTAGAAGGCATGGGGCAAAGCCAGGTGGAGGCCTCACCCTCTAGTGGAGCGGCTCCCTGAATCTCCGGACCCATGGCTTTTTACTTACTAGAATATACATTTGTCCTTTAGCAAACCAAACAAACATATCAAAGGTAAGGTTTGGTAAACAGTAAAAGATGATCAGGTTAGGAGATTGCCTTTAGCCACCATTGTCTCAACAGAACAATGGATGCATAGCTTTTAGCCCTTGCTAACGCCCCAAGGTCCATCAGCCTTCTGAGGGACCTCTTGCATTTATTATGCTAACTACTTGTTGGTCTTTGCCTCCAGCAATGTACTTGGTAGTTGAGTATTTAAACTTTGTGATGATTGAAGAAGAGAGATGATAATGGAGGAAAAAAGAATTAATTTACTTCATCCTTGTCCTGAAAACATGCATTTAGAATGAGTTGATTACAGTTAAAGTGACAGATATTGTTGTAGGTCTGCTATTTGCTTTTACTAGATTCCTCTTATCAGAGCCAGTGTGAGCATCCCTATTTAATGCACAAATAGAAAAACCAAGGTATATGTTGACATTTCAGATTATATGGATCAAGTTGGATTTAGAATTGCTAAATTCTTCTCTGAACTCCTTGTCATAAAGCTTTCCCTTCCATACTGGAATACACATATAATCCAAAGTATTTTATTTGCCTCAATGTGATAGGGTTTTCCGATGGTAAACTCTACGTTCTCTAAAGTAAACTGTTTTTTAATTAAGATCTTGTTTTACAGTTGTGTTGGAAATGTTTGTATAATTAATTCATACTTGGTATGGAACCAACTTTGAATCTGACCTGTAAATCAGATTGGAGCTGCTTAAAAATCATTTGAGTGATTTTGAGCCAATCTGAGTTATGTTTATGTGTATTTATTTTAGCTAGTATATGCTTTTTTTTTTTTTTTTTGCCTTGGCCCTAACCCAGACTAACTGTATGGCATGTAAGTGAGAAGGAATGAGGATAATTGCTGGTTTAAGAATATAACTGTGGTGGATTTATCTGGCATACAACCCTGAGATGTAGGTGGAAGGTAGCAAGCTGAAGGGAGATTAATGAAGTGGACTGTGCAGGTTCTTTTTGAAAAAAACTTTTGCTCTTTGTGCTTGTGAACACAAATGCTGCTTAACAGCTACAGCTGAACTGCTTTTATGAGGCTGGGATTGGAGAACTCTTTGTAAGGACAAATACCGTCAAAAGCGGTGTCAATGCCATTGGTTGAAATTACTCCAGACCCACGGTTTTCAACCGGTGTGCCACAAGAACTTTTTAAACATGCAATATCTGTTTTTTTATTCAGGGGCACTGACCTCTTTTCCCTTAGATTGTCAAATAATAATAAAAAAAAGACAACAGTCAACACAACAATAGCTATCCTATGTGAATGAATCAAAATTATACCTATTTTTTGTAAGATCGGCCAAAAATATAGTAATTCTTTGGTGTGCCCCAGACTTTTAGTAATTAGTTTATGTGTGCCAAGAGATGAAAAAGGTTGAAAATCGCTTATCTAGACTGTTCTTGTCTCCATCCCAGACCACAAATCCCAGAGGTGGTTCGATCACTTGGGTGGCCTTTAAACTTCAAACTAACCTACTGCCTGCCTATTCAAATTCTGGTGTCTTTTGTCTGTTATTCCCATGTTCATCCATAGCCACATCTCTGATTTGATGTCTGCTGTATAACTCCTGCCCTCCTGGTTTTGGCTTTGTCTTTCTGGCTCAATGTTGATTGTTATCATTAGCTTCTCTCCTGCTACATGACCCAACGTGGCCACAAGTTATTATTTATGATGCCCTCCCCCCCCCCCCACCCAGTTCATTTCCTATGAAAATAGAACCAGACACAGCTGTTGCAAAGCACTGACTTGTACCCTGGGGAAAATTGAAAATTTTTCATTGAAAATTCATGTGATTAGCTGTGTACCACCTACAAAGCTAAAGTGAAAGTTGAAAATAGGGTTTATGGATTGTAAATAGTATGGGACAAACAGTAGCCCCAAATGCATGCATCCTTTCATTGTGATGATACTTATGCTAAGTGAAATAAGCCAGTCAGAGAAAGACAAGTACCACATGATTTCACTCATATGTGGAATTTCATAGTTTAGTCATTTGTTAAATCACCCAATCTGTATTATTTGTCGAATAGCATAATGGTTAAAAACATTGGCTCTGGAGCCAAAGCCAACACTTTTTAAGTGTGTGGCCCTGGAAAAGTTATAGGAATGCATACAATTTCTATAGGAATAATATTAACTACTTTATTAGTACTTCATTTATTTTGAGTACTAAGTGAGGCTATCCTGTGAAGTCAAGAGTATTTACTTCTTGAGGTCATAGACCTTTCAGTCTTGCATGCCATGCATGGCACAGGTACTGACAGAGGCATACCACCTGACCATGGCAACACGCCATGGTGTACCCATTAATGGTAGATGTCCAGAGCAGGGTGGAAGCACGCTGGAATGAGAACATCCATATACTCTTACCGGGGAGGGTGTTCTGGCTCTCTACTGCCCACACAGATAGTGAACCTTAGCACCACCATCAAACCTTGGCATTGAAATGAATGACACAATAAAAGAGGAATTGTTCCATCAAGAAGCAAATTAAAGAAAGAAAACTACATTGAATCTTTTCATGGAAGGTCAGGTCCATGAGCTCAAGAAGTAAATTTAAAGATCCTAAGGAAATTTCTAGGTTGCAGGGCAATATTACTAAATGATTTACTTTCCTGGAGATTTATCTACTGAGAGTTGTCAAATGAAATCAAGATTATGGGTGTCCTATAATTAAGTCGTTGTGTAGTTCCTGGGTCTCTTTTTAACTTTGTCTTTAAATTAGTATTTTATATCTTTCTCTCTTCTTTGCCTCCTTTATTTTCAGTGCACTCATCTATTTCTCCCATAAGTTTTATTTTGCTCTGGCTATTTGGCTACATATAAATACTTCTTGACTTGTAGGAGTAATTTTCACCTGTCCCCAGGTGATTTCTGACATTGAAAGTAAATGACTCTGTCAAGTATATTTCCAAAGAACATGTGCATAGAGAAGTTAACTCGCTTTATAAATGCCTTCATATAAGAGATATATGTTCCAGCTATGCATAATAAATCTGCTTATAGCTTTGGGTTATTTTTGTACATTTACAGTTTTTCTTTTTTATTAGATTACTTTTCACCCTAAAATAAATTGCCTGTTCAATGAGTTGCAATACATTAACTTTCAATGAAGAATAAAACAAAAGGGGAGAATATAAAATTATAAATAGACGTGTAAATGGCAGTAGCCTAACAATAGGAGACTTATCTTCGTCTAGCTTGTGGGGCATGCGATTGCATTTCCATCATTGTTCACAAGCAGAACAGCCTTATTCATATAAGCCTTCTTGTTAGGCTCGTGTTCTATAAAATGGGACGCAAACACCTGCTTCCCATAAAGTTTTATAGGTTCCTATTTATTAAGTACCTTTTATGCTTGCTGAGTTTTCTCAGTGATAGTCTCTATATAGAGTGAGTTATAGAGTCACAGCTGACCCTAGCTATGGGGGTCTGCATGTTTGGGGAAGAAATCGTGCCCAAGAATGCAAATATGAGGATTCCCATATAATATGACAAAGATGCCACTTTCTTGCTCTTTGCTTCTACCTATATTTATCTTGCTTCTACCTATAGGGCTCAGAACTTCCTGCCCTCTGTGGTTAGTTTTGACCACACACACACACACACGTACACACCCCAGGAGGAAGTTGACACATTATCAAAGTCTAGTCTTGATCTTCAGTTTAATTCTTTTAAAAAGAATTCCGCCTTGCATTATAGTTATTTATATACCCAGTAGAGTACCTGGCACAAAGTACACACACACACACACACACACACACACACACACACCACAGCTACTAGGGTTTAAAAGCATTGTGCTAACCTCCCTACATACATTATTTTACATAATCATCACCAAACCTATGAAGCAGATACTCTTATCACCCCCCCCCCCCTTTTTTAACCAAAGAAGAAATGGAAATATTGGAAGTCTGAAAAACTTGTTCAAGGTCATGCAACTAGTAAGTGAAGAAGCCAGGCTCTGGAACAGAGCTCTGTACTCCACATGCTGGCCTGCTGGGCTAGCCCGTCTCTTGTTCACTCATTGCTGCATGAATGAATGTCTCCCTTATTCAGCCGGAAGCCTCTTGCGTTTTTTTCTCTCTGTCGACCCTATGACACTTGCCATGGACTTGGCAGCAACAAATGCTGTTGACTCAGCAGTACACTGGGGAGCAGCATGGGGATTTCTGATTGACACATCTTTCTATATGAAGACCAGCTCAAAGGCAACATAGTTCACTGTACAGCTAACTTCCTTAAAGCCAAGGCAAAGGCGGGATTCACAGACTGCCTATCCTCTGCGTATAAGCTTCTGCTCTAATACAAGAAGTTAACATGCTCTTGGGAATTATTAAGGAAGCTGCCTTTTGAGAGATAAGCATTAATTAGAATCTCATGATACTAACACTTTAAAAAGAGCCCGGAGATACTGGAAGAGCTGTGTGAGAATGCGTGAGATGATTAAATGTGTTAAACGTGTGTGTTTAGGAAGAAATGATAGGAATATTTAACATGAAGAGAAGGTTGTGGTTAGATAATAACTTCAAAACATATGAAGATTTTGGAAAAATTGATTGTGACCCATTTTGTATTCAATTTGTACACTAAAAAAATGTACTTAAAGTGAAAAGTTTGCCTTGGTATTTATTATTCATCCAACATATTTACTTAATGTTCACTGTGATCATAGTACTATAAAGGAAATTTCAACCACAATGACTTTAAAAAGAGACAACAATTTGGAAATATTAAGTTACATAGTTCCCATAGTCCCGCTGAAGTGGCAAATTGTGTTCTGGCTTTAAAGTGTAGAAGGAATTTATTACAAATCTTTGCAAGAAGAAGCATAATATTTTCAAATAGATAATTTCATCTCTAAAATTTTTCTAAAATAGATGGTATAACATTTTATCGTAGTTCAAAATTTTCCCAGGAATTCAAGATAACAGAGTTCAGGTCTATTGATATCTGATTACGTAATACTAGAGGCCTGATGCATGAAGATTCATGCAAGAATGGGCCTTCCTTCCCCTGGCTGCTGGCACTGCCTTTGCTCCGGCCCGGAGCGGCTGGGGCGGTGCGGACCACCCCACCTCTGGCCGCTCGGTGCTTGTGTATGCAAATTAACCTGCCATCTTTGTTGGGTTAATTTGAATACTCACTCCTGATTGGCTGGTGGGCATCGTGAAGGTATGGTCAATTTGCATTGTACTCTTTTATTAGTGTAGATAGTGATAATACATAGCTGATCTGTAAGAATAAAGATGTTCTCTCTTATATGTATGTCAGAAATAAAATAGAATATTGTCAATTTGTGATCTATTTGCTTTTGTTTCTTTGGGTCTAGAATAATGTACAGCACATGGGTAGTCTTTAAATGTTTATTAAATTAAATGGAAGCAATCGTTTGATATCTGTAATGAGCCTGTACTATTAGGTTGTGAGCATTATGAGACCAATGACTTCTCTGTTGTTACACAGTGTCTAACATGGTATCTAGCCTGCAGTAAGTATGTCCATCCAGTATGTAAAATAATGAAATAAAAAAGTCTTAGCATAGGTTTTACCAAATTTTCAATTGAATGATAATTAGGGACTATATTCAACTACTGGGTAAGGTGTTCCTAGTTTATGATGATAAAATCATCTTATCAACCAATATGGGCAATTGACAAAGCATCCAAACCATTTCCATAAGCCATTTAAAGTTAATTAGTTATGGGCATGAACCATAGAGGATGCATAATTTACTGCTAACATATTAATTTTACTCACTTCGATTGAGATGAGAGTTTTAATGAGGTCTTTATTGAGTTGGTTCTTTCTCAGAGGAGTGATGGAAAGTCAGTGAATGTTGGAAAAAAATTCCTATTTTTGACATTTCAATAGTGAGTTGAAGCAGTACTTAGCAGTGACCAGTAGGAGAATAATTATACAGAAAACCTACTTGCTTCATATTTATATGTCTGGACACACTGGGTTTAGATTTTTTAAAAAACACTTGAGTTTGTAATATTTCCACTCAGGAGAATCTGAAGAATCTGCAATATTAACAATTGTCATGTAAGAGACCCTACATGTAAGAGAAATTTTTTCAATCGCATGTAGATTTTTTCCACCATCAATGACTTTGCTTACAAATTTCATGTTGTAAGAGCAAATTCAGAGTAGTTGCCCATATAGTGAAGTGTTTGGGTCTCCCATTGAGATATATTTTAATCCATTTGACTTCTAAATGTTGTATTTTAAATGATTTGAACTAAAAAACAATCCACACATGATTTCATTAGGGTTTCCTGAGAATTATTAGTTCCTAAAGGTTCAGGCTCCTTGGAACAAGGTTTCTTGGCATTACTGACATTTTAAGGTAAATAATCCTTTGTTGTGCGGGCCTGTCCAGTGCATTATTGGATGTTTATCTGCCTCCCTGGCCTCTAATATACTAGATTCCAGTAACACCGTCCTGCTAAAACCAGAATGTCTTCAGACATTGCTTAATTTCCCATGGGGAACAAAATCGCTCCCCTTGAGAGCTCCCATCTGAGGATGAGAAGTGATGGGGAACACATTCCAGAGTCACCTTAATCTAGGAAGCCTTTGGGCAAAGTGAAATAGGTAATAGATTGATCTGCTTCCTTCCACTTATTGAGGGAAACACAGTCGTGCTCATTCCAAAGGTTTCCATATTATTTTCATCACTCCTTTCTTCCCTGCCTCTGTCCTCCCTCAATCCCCATCTTCCCTTCTCTTTTACTGTTTCTTTATCTCCTCTTGGTCCCAACCCCTTTTTCATACAAGACATAAAATCTGTGATTTTTAAAAAACACCTCTGTTAATATCTGGACATTGAAGGATCTTCGGGCCTTACAATATTAGCTGGTATTTTAAAAAAAATATTTTTTTTATTGATTTGAGAGAGGAAGGGAGAGGGAGATAGAAACATCAATGATGAGAGAGAATCATCGATTGGCTGCCCCCTACTGGGGCTTGAGCCCGCAACCCGGGCGTGTGCCCTTGACAGGAATTGAACCTGGGACCCTTCCTATGCACTGAGCCAAACTGGGTAGGACAGCTGGCATTTTTTGATGCACTGTTATCTGTGGTTCAGGCTGACTGGTGTACACGGGACACCTGTGCTCTAGGCTAGGCCCAGAACCGGCAGCAGTGCTGTGCTAAGGGCACTCTGGCCGCAGGCGACGCTGAGTGAATGATAGCCACGAGTTGCCAGGCAGAGAAGCAGGGAGGGTTGGAGATGACTTTGTACTGTTTTATATTAGAAACATAAATAACTTCCTTCAGTTAAAATGTAGTTGAGATGGAGGGAGCCATTCCCGTTAAAGATGATCATCTCAAGCCGTTTATTGCACTACTTTTAAAATTCTGATTGGAAACCTGAGGCATACAAAAAGAAGACAAAATACATATCTATGCAAATCCATTTCCACTGCCTCCAAACAGTTCTCACAGGTTTTTGTGACAAACTGGAGCAGTGGGCATGCTCAGGCTCTGCTGGTGAAAAAGGAGAAATTGCTATCAAGTTTTTAGTGGAGAATTTAGCAATTCATGTCAAAAAGTTAAGAAATATTTCTTTTCTTTGATCCTGATACTGGACTTCTAAATTTTGTCCTAATAAGAAAAAACAAAAAATAGATATAAAAAACGTTTAAATACAGTTCTTAATAGCAAAAATTAGAAAAAACCTGAGTATCCTACATTAATGGACTGATTGAATAAATTATAATATATATTTAGTTGAAAACTATGCTGTAATTAAAATTATGTTGAAAAAACATTAAATAACATTGGAAGATATGGGTAATTTTGTTAGTATAAAAGCATGCTACTAAATAATTTGTGTAAGGAAAGTTACAAATCATTTAAACAAATCTATTTATGGGTCATAATTTTTATCATAGTTATTTTATTTTTTTGTTAGTCCTCATTTGAGGTTATTTTTTCCATTACATTTTAGAGAGAATGGAGGGGGGAGAGAGAAACATTGATGTGAGAGAGATACATCAATTGGTTGCCTCCCATTTGTGCCCCGAACCAGGGCCTGGGATCAAACCACCACCCAGGTATGAGCCCCTGGCTGGGAATTGAACCCGTGACCCTACCGTTAATGGGCTGATGCTCCAACCACTGAGCAACACCGGCCAGGGCTTCTCTTATTTTAATAGATATTTCATAAATGTTCTACAATGACCAAGTATTCTTTTTGGAATACAAATAAAGGAAAGGTTTTTAAAATTTAAGAAACTCTAGTGGAGGCCTACAAAGGGAAATGCCAGTGGCAAGTGTGTTTATCTTTGTGAAAGGTTTATTCCATTTGTAGATATTTTTAAAAGATATTATTTTCATCTCACATTTAAACATGTGTGATAGTAAAAAAAAATCCTCTGTTACTCAGAGGAATGTTAGGAAACGTGTTTGATAAAACCTGAGAAAAATTCCACACCAGCATTTTAGTTGAGGATGTTCTATGGTGGGTAAACAACTTATTATTGGTTTTCTGACTAGTGGAAAGGAAAGAAGTAAAAAATGATTACATGTCGGGTAATTTGTAGTCTTTCCCAGAAGCTCTTGTAAATTCTTCTAACCATGTGAATGTGGGAGAATTAATAGGTTGTGGAGTCCGGGGCTTCATTAGGGCCAATACTTCAAGCACGGGACAGTGCATTTGAGAATTGGCAATAATAATGATATGCCCATTTGTCCTGGTCAGCTCTGTTAACTGGTCATCAGAGAGTGTCCGGAGAGAGAGAAAAAAATATTAGAGAAAAATCATATTCAGAGACAAAGGGAAAGAATTTAAAAATATATTCTTTCATCATTGCAGAGGTAACAACGAAACACATCTGTGTATCTGAGATCACCTCCCATTGAACTTGTGAGATCAGAAACTGGAAAAGAGAGAATGCCAGAGAGGAAATGTTGATGAAATAGGAAGCTGGGTTTAGGGATGGTCGCGTGGTGGTTTATTATTTCCACAAATGTATGATCTTAAATGTGTTTTGCTCCTTACCTTTAAATCTCAACACGGAATAGAACACTTTCAGTGCATAAAACTATCTTGTTTTAAATTTACAGTCATCGTAGCCCTAGCTGGTTTGACTCAGTGGATAGACTGTTGGCCTGTGGACCAAAGGGTCCTGGGTTTGATTCTGGTCAAGGGCATATACATTAGGCTCCTAACTGGCCGGGGCCCTGGTCGGAGCATGTGCAGGAGGCAACCAATCAGTGTGTCTCTCACATTGATGTTTCTCTCTGTCTTTCCCTCTGTCTTCTACTCTCCCTAAAAATCAATGGAAACATATCCTTGGGTGAGGATTAACCAAAAAAATAAAAAATTTACAGTCGTCATTTCATCTCAGGTTTTCCGGACCCCTTGCAGGCTGGTGGCAGCGCTCCATGGCTCCCCAAACTCCAGGCAGTAGAACATTCTAGTCCTGGGGGAAGGCAGGAATCCACACCTTGGCCACTGCAAGCCGTAGTCAACGGCCCGGAGCCACCGCACACACAGTGGCTCGGGCTGCTCACTGAGCCACATTCTGACTGTGCATTGTGAAGGCCAGCCCCAGAGCTAGTGAAGATGCTCGTGTGGTTCTGATTTCACGGCAATGCTGGGCAAGCTCAGCCACATCTCCTCTCTGGGGAGACCCGCCATCAGGGGTCACACCTGCTCCACGTGGCCTGTGGCTGTGCCAGGCTGTGGACAGAGCAGGTGTCCCCTCTGTTGCGATGCCAGGTCAGGGACATCACTGAGCCTCAGTTGTTTGTGGTCTGGTAGGGAGAACGGCAAACTCCCTCTCTAGAAACCCTCGATAGCACAGATGTGAACACACCACTCCCTCCTCAAGTTTCATGAATCTCATGTACATTCCAGAGTCAACAGCAAGTGCTGCACATTTCATGATTCCCTTGACGTCTCTTTGCCCTTTAATAGAGAATCATTTAATAGAATTGTTTCTTCCTCTTTCCAGTCCCCGAGCTAGAAACTGAAGCTCAACAAATCTCTTCTGAAAAAACTTCTTCTCTTTACATGCAATAATAGAACATATTACGACACCACGAAGGTTGAAGTGCCATTAAAAAAACAATCTTTCAGAGGATGTACTGATATTTAGGAGGTTTGAAAAATGCTAAATGAGTAAGTCTTAAAATAGTGGAGGCTTATACTGCTCATGAGGGGAAAACTCCACAGCACCAGATAGTAATTTTAAACCACAAACATTACCATCGTCAACCATGAGGACTAATCGACTTGGGGCAGTGGAGTGCTTTATTCATATTGATCCATCAGTATTCGGCAGGATTAGTGCTAATTCCTTTGTAAGTCAACTCTCCCTGTAAATTCTGATGGAGAATAGCTAACAGGGGACGAGTTTTGTTCCTAAATAGTTATGTTCCTGTATTCACTTTTACCTTGTTTAGCTACTTGAGCTATATCAAGCTTGTGTTTCTAACCACAGAGGGTGGGGGCAGCGCATTTTAATAGAAGGAACAGTGAGATAAGTCCCAGTCCTCACCCACAAAGAGAGGGAGGCAGTGCTGGTGAATGAGATGGTAACACTTCAATAATAATAAAAAAAAATCTCTCAGCTTGTCTTGTTCTATTAATATGTGGCAAAAATGGGAAAGCTTTGGCTTTTGACACATTCGGTTATTAGAATGAGCTCGAGTAGACAGACAATGAATGATGATCCACTACAGGTCCAGACCCTCCCCCTCCCTCACCGCCCCCCCCACCCCCCCATCCCAGAGCTATTACAAAACAGTTTGTGGTGGGAAGGAAATTGAATGTTAAGTATGTTGAAAACAAACTTCAAATGTTAATAATATGTAAATTGTTTTGAAAAGCACTGTACAGTACAAGGCAATCACCAGGACAGGTTCTTTCACACCCTTATTGCTTACCCCCTCCATCAGCCTCATGCCTCGCTTTGAATTTCCTTCCTTATAAACCCTTCGTGGCCAGCCTGCCATCCTGAAATTACCCTCGAAATGAAACAAACTTCAGAGGATGAACTGAAAAGGGACGGTGAACATGTGGGAGGGAAAGAGCCTCAGACCTCAGAGGTCCCAGGGGGTCGTGGCCAGTAGAGGTGGAGTCGGTGGCCCTTTAGTAAAGTCACCAGGTTCTTCTTCCCTCATCTGGTTAGTGTGACGACCACTTGCTGGCATCTCAGTTTCTTCCGTTGACCCTGACAACCCCCAGCATGGAGGAACCTTGAGTCTTTCTCTGGTTCTCACCAAGTCCCCGACATCACTGGTTGTAAGCCTTGTTGGATCATCTTCAAAGCCATCAGATACGGTGTAACAGCCCACCGGTGAACGTTTCGCTCTTCTTCCCTCCTGCCGAGCAGAAGGACCTGGGAGATAGATAAACACTAAGTAGCCCCATGAACAGAGAGGCTACTTACACAACCAGCCAGGGAAGGACGACTTAAGAGCAGCCTGTTCTCATCAATATTCCGCTGAGCTGAAGGGCTGTGTCCTTTTCTTTTTGAATTAACCTATTTATTTTGCGATAGGTTCACATCATTATAAGAATTAATACAAAGAGATTCTCATTAGTAATCCTTTAGTCAGTTTTCCCCAATGCAAATATCTTGCAAAACAATAGTACAGTTAGGATCTAGACATTAACATCTGTCTTCTTCAGATGTTCCCAGTTTTATTGTGCATGTATGTGTGCATATGTTTACTTATGTGCAATTTTACCATGTATGTAGGTTTGTGCATATGTTACCACTGTCATGATACAGAAAGCTATCATCATCATGGGTCACTTTTTCATACTTGTCTTCATCCCACTCTCCTCTCCCTCTAACCGCTGGCAGCCACGACTCTGTCCTTTATTTTCATAATTCTGTCATTTCAAAAATGTTACACAGGTGGAATAGTATAGTATATAACGATTTGGGATTGGTTTTATTCACTCAGGATAATTCCCTTGAGAATTATCTCATTTTTATCCCAAGGTTTGAGGGGTTATGTCATAATCAGGATAATCATGTCTCTCACTTAATAGGATTATAAAGTTAGCAAGCCACTTTCATATGCAATATTCATCTGATGCTCTCAACAGGATAGAAACAAAAGACTTAAAAGAAAAGAAGTATAGATGACGTGGTTCAATTTTGTAGCTGTGGCAAGGTTGGCTGGCTCTTCAGCAAACCCCCTTCCTCACCCTCCAGGGATGCACCTGGACTGCACCTTCCAGCTTCTCTTTTGGACAGCTGGCCCTGTGACTAGGTTCTGGACAGTGGGACAGAGGTGATGCATCCCAAGTCCAGCCCGGGAAAACCTCCCACGCAGGCCCTTCCACATTCTTTTTCCTTCTGGGGCCATCTTGGAATCCTGTGTCGAACTTGGTAGAGCCCCAGGGTGGGACACATCACCCTGAATTAACTCTCTGGGATCTCTTGGCTCTCCGAGCTGTGAGTGACCAGAGGCATGGAGCAGCCACTGTGCCTCTGGAGGTGGCCGAGGGAGGGAAACACTAGCAGACTGTCACACGCCCTGTCCTTCATTTCCTCCCCAGGTCTGTCCTCGACCAAGGGCATGCACGGCACTGTCCTCACACACTCAAAGCAAGTTGCTGTAAGAGTTTCTCCGTTTTCTTTGAGTTTTGTTGTTTTGTTTTGTAATTCTTCCGGAATTAATCTTTAGGAAGGGCGCTGTGCTATTCAGCACCTTGTTAGCCATTCCATGCAGGTCTTTATCCAGGAATTAATTTTATTTCTGTTATTATAAAAGAAAAAAAGTAGAGGAAAAAGGTAATCTTGGACTTACCTTGCTAAGACATACTATGTTTCTGGCATGGTAGAATTCCTGTGCTTTTGCTGGGTGTGTGAGCTTTCGCATCTGGATAATCCTACCAATGCAATGCAATTCTGATTAATTCAGGGAAGAAAACCGAGGGAGCCATGGGGCTGGGTGGGCCCTTAAGATGTAGGGAGGCGTGTCTGTGAGTGGTTTCAATCTCCCTGAATCTTCCTGCAAACGTTCTCCTCATTTCTGCTCATCTTCCTGTTCTCATCACTCCCATTCAGAGATGTTTTCGGTTCTCGTTCCTTTGCTCTCTTGAAACAGATGTTTTTGAAGTGACATGTTTATCTGCAGAGAAAAGTGATGGGGATTCTTTCCACATGAATAGCTGCAAATGAAAACTGGCTTCTGGAACTTACCTTTTTGGCAGCCTGGCAGGCTTTCAACTCTACCTCCCCACCACTCCCCCCCCCCCCCCAATCCCCAACCTCCCCCTTTCCCTGCACCTCACAGCCCCAGCATGGACTGTGGTAGATTCTGAATGATGTTCTGGGTTTTCTTTTCCATTGTTTTTATTTACTTTTTCCTGAAGAACAATGGCCAGTAAAGTGGGTTCTTCCATTAGCATGCTTTCCCAATAAGCTCTGCCCACCTAGAGTCACATTTCAGGGAGATGGTGTTTTCCTAGAATAATGGCCAATCTTGCACTTTTTGGGGGACACTATTTCCTTCTTTAAAATGTGTGAGTTGAGTGGTGGTAAAAACAAGTAAGGGATAAATTGGCTGTTAAGAAATGTTTTTTTTTTTTTTTAATAAGATCAAGAATGATTGGAGGTGCAGAAGAGACACCTTTCTAAATCACTGTGTTATATGACTACAAGATCTCCACAGGAATAAAATCAGTATTATAACTCACAGTGAATGGAAACTTTAACCCTGGGTCATAATGACTCCTAGAACAGCATACAAATAGAAGGCTTCTTTTGCACCAAACAGTACTTTCTGCTTAGTGTTCACAGTCCATGAGTAGGCATGCATGCACACACTCACTCATGCTCATACCCACAAACACGCACCCTGAAAGGAGATTTACCATGTAGAACAGAGACTAGGAGAAGACTGAATATGCAGGGTTGCTCCATGGCCTAGCTTCATGAAAACAAAAGGAATGCAAACATTCACCAGAAAATCCACAGCAGCCAAGAGAGCATGTAGTGATACCCTTGAACAGGTCCACGCTAATGGAATGGAACAATCACGTGTAGAAGCAAGTAATTAAAAAGCAGTATTTATTTGCTGTTTAATTTTTTTCTTGTGGCAGATTTTTTTTGCCTACTTATGTTGTGCATGTATTAATATTATAATATTGAAGTATTTATGCACATCCTTACATATACCAGCTGGATCTAGTGAGGGAAAGCCTGTATCTGCAGAAAATTACTTATGATATTCTTTTATTACTCTTTTGAATGTCTATTGGATGTGTAGTAGTATTCTCTCTCTCTTTTTTGGTGGGTGGGGCATATTTTATTAAGCTTTTCAAAGACACAGCTTTAGGCATTATTGATTATTTCTGTTATAAGTTTGTTTTCTACTTAATCAAGTTTTGTTTTTGTGTTTATTTTTTTTGTCTTTTACTTTCTTTGGATTAACATGTTCTTTTTAAATTTCTTGAGATAGTTAATGAAATAACATATTTTCAGATTTTCTCCTTTTTTAATATATTTATTTAAGTCTACACATTTCCCTCTAAGCACTGCTTTACCTACATGCCACAAGTTTTGATATATCATATTTTCATTAACATTTAAAATTATTTTCTAATTTAATTTTGACCCAACATCATTTAGAAGTATATTCCTAAATTTCCAAACATTTAGAATATTTCTAGTCATTTTTATTGTTAATTTCAAGTTGAGTTTCACTGTTGTCAGAGAACATTATCTGTATGATTTCAAATATTTGAAATTTGTTGAGACTTCTTGCTATGACCCAGTATGTGGACAATTTTGCTAACTGCCACTGGTACACTTGAAGAGAATGTTGTACTCTGCAACAGGGTAAAGTGTTCAGAACATGTTCAATTGCATCAATTTTGTTAATGATTTTGATTAAAATCTTTAATAATCTTATTCATTTTAAACTAGTTATTAACTTATATGAAAGGTATATAAAATGTATATATGAATCTAATATTTTTTTCTTAAGTGAAAAATTAATTACAGCCCAATAATTAATTTAAATCTATCGGTACATCTGTATGTGGGTATCATAGAAGCACATGTCTCTTTTATTTATGGCATTAACAAAAGGTACAAGTTGTATAACGAGGCTCTTCTTGCCAATCATTATTTTTGTTGGTGTTCCTGTTTTCTGTTTAAAGGCCATTAAATCAGGAAACCACATGTCCAAAACAAGTCCCTTCCCAGAAATTACTGAAAGCAATGATCCATACCACCACCAAATTCATGCAACACCCTATTAACACATGAGAGATAACATTTGTGCTGCACTGTTCAGGTATCAGACAAACCTATTTGTAACAAAAATATATAGTATGCTCCCCCCTCACTAAGTGCCTGCATTCCTCTACTCTGCTGCTAGGTTGGTGTTTCTAAAATGCAAATCTTATTATGCTACCCCTTTACCCCATTTAATAAATTTCCAGGGCCCCTCCTTACTTCAGGAGAAATTAAATTTCTTTAGCTTGGCATGCCAAGCCCACCAGGGTGTGGCTCCTGCCTTCTTCTCAAGTTGTATCTCTTCACATATCCCCGAGTTCCAGCCATCCATGGAATTTTCTGGATGGATCACAGTCTTTAGGCTGCTTTCTCAGTCCACAGTCCACCATTTCTTCATCCCATCCTGCTTTCCTGGCTGATGCCTATCTGGCCTCAAGACTGCTCTGATGTCACCTTCTCTAGGAAGGGCCTTGCTATTTGGAGAGTCCTCTCCTCTGTGCTTTCTTAGCACCCTTGTCCCACCTCTGCCACCACGCTTGCTGTGCTGCAGGGCAGGTGTGGATTAGCTGTCTGTCTTTCCTCATTGAGGGAAGACACTGTAGTTCCCCCCTTTGTATTTCCAGAGCCTGCCTCAGTGCCTGCACACAGAAAGCACCCGGTAAATGTTGGGTGAGTGTTTCAAGTGCAGCCATCTTGATTATAGAAACCGACAAATCACCAGAAAAATACTCAGATGGCGTCATGGGTGACATTAAAGCATAAGCCTGAACATCTCTTTGGGCACTGCATTTGGGGGAGTTGTTCTAATTTACTTTCTATGGCATTTAGGTAAGCGGCAGGGGATGGGAGTGACATGGAGGAAACAGGTGTGTGAAAAGTACACGGAGACGCCTTTGGCTTACGAATCCACGGATATGAGGAACTGCAACGGTGATTTTTTATTCAAATTAGTTTTGAGGACTCGTGATTCATTGGGACATGTAAGGGAAGTGCTGTGAAGGATGCAGTTCCCTCTCACATTCGTTCAAACCGAACAAAAGCCCGTCGGAGACAATAGCCATCCTTGGCCACAATGGCATTTGACGAGCTGCTCATCCATTCTCAGAGGGAACAACCTTGGGCAGAATAGACAGATGCAGAAAGTATGTTTCCTGGCTTTTTGTCCCAGTTTATTTTTACTTGTGCTTCTCTTATGATTTCATTCTCGTGGTGTCTAAAACTTGGCAAATATATATGTTCTCAAGGCATAGTGTTGTAGGGTTTTTGAGACCTCATCCGGGTAGGAACAGTGCTTAGTCCATTGTAGGGTTTTTGAAGTTGTGAAGTTGAGTCAAAAAGTTGCTTCCTAATAAAGTCAACCCCACTGGTCCTAGAAATTATCTTTGTGGGATGGTAGCGGGGAAGACGTTCTCCTACTCCAATAGTCTTTCAGATTTCAAAATACAGAGTTGAGGCCTTCTCTCATTTAGTTCCTCTCTTCCAACACTGTTATGCGTCCCAAACACTGGCATGGTATCCAGGGAACTCAGGCCGCAGGACTTGTTCTAGACTTAGGGCTCAGAGAACTGAAATGATGCAACCTTTCATTGTCTGTCTTGGAGCAAAGACGCAAATGGAAAGCACAGAGGTTATTTGGGGAAATGAAAGACTCATGTGAAGGTGCGATGGCTCCTCCACAATGAAATGACACATTAGATGAACAGAAAGGCATCCCGCCAAGGTTGGAAAGCATAAGCTATTCCTAAAATGGTGTTGCACGTCTATACTGGAACTGTTATTTGGCAGCCTCGGTGACAGCAATGGATGGAGTGCTGGAAACTCTGAGCATTCACTCAGAAGAGAAATTTTACTGTTATTGTTGTGTATCTTCTTTTCTCTTCCCTCCCTTTCTCGCTTTCTCCCTTCCTTTAGGTGTGCAGACCAAAAATCTTTGTGAGTGGTATTAAAAAACTAGATGCATAGACTCCAGCTTATCATGGCACCTGTCCTTGGGGACATTGGCCTTTTCAAAAAATATTTTTTGAAATAAGTTTTTATTGATTTCAGAGAAAAGGAGAGCAAGGGAGAGAGAGATAGGAATATCAATGATGAGAGAGAATCATTGATTGGCTGCCTCCTGCACCCTATCCCCCCACTGGGGATCAAGCCCCAAACCCAGGCATGAGCCTTGACAGGGAATTGAACCAGTGACCTCTTGGTGCATGGGACAATGCTCAGCCAACTGAGCCACACTGGCTGGGCACCATTTACTTTTTTCAAAAAGTTTATATAGTTTTTGTGTTGCCATAATTTTTTTCTTTTTCATTTTGTCTTAATATGTTCACTTTTTATTGCATTATGACTTCAGCTTTCACCTTTGTTTCACAGATCTGCTTTCTTGAATTTAATTGAACACAAAGCAGACAGATGCTCCCTAAAATTTATTTTTTGTTTCTTTTGGTGAATTTTCTTTTCAAAAGTGTGTCTTTGTCTGCATTTTGAGTGCTCTATTCTCTGCTTCCTTATTGCTGAGTCTTTTCACAGATTTTTTTTTTTTTCTGTTTTGTTGTCCTTGACTAAAGAGAGGTGAATGTTGTCTGGGTGTTGTCCAAGGCTCCCTTCACTGCCTGCCAGGGTGTTGGTGGAATCTTCTGCTCATCTCATAAGCTAGAAGGATGGGAGTAGACTTGAATTTTTGGTACCATTTACGCATCCAAAGGTATTTTATTCTGTGTCATTTCTTCTCTGGGATTGTTGAAGCCACTGGCGAAGCGTTTCCAGCTTCCTGTCGGGTCAGACCTGCACACTGGATACATACATGTGGCTGTGCCCAAGGTCTGGCTCTACACATCAGGGGAACCCCCACGGCTGATTTCTGCTCACTGTGGCACAAAGTGGGGGACTTCTGGGGCAGACGATTTCAGTGCTGCTGATCTGAAATGGTGAAGGGTTCACGGTGACGCTTTCCCTAGGGTCCTGGTGGCCAGATCACAAGAGATCTGAGGCTCTTCATGACATGATAATGTCCCCAATGTTGTGCTTCCCCAGGAGTGGGGGTTGTTAACAAGAGTGGTTATAAGTGATAGTCCATATGATGTTCATGATCATTTTAATTGTACATTGGCTGACTGTGATTCGTTTTTACATAGCATCCTTTGTCCTATCAAACAGAGTCAAGGGTTGGGATTTGAAGCGGCTCCTTCAGAAATGAATGACACTGGTGCCTGACCCCCTCATTCCTGTGTGTGTGTGTGTGTGTGTCTGTGTGTGTGTGTGTGTGTGTGTGTCCCTGAGTACTCGTGGGCATGTCTAATTGCCCGGCATGTAGCAGGTGTGTTAGCCTGGGGTCATGCCCTGGCCCTGGGAATCGACTTTGGTTCCACAGGGATTCCCTTTGGCGATCCCCTCCACCCAGGTGGTAGCAATCTAAGTTCAAAGCACTTTTATGAAATACAAGTGAAGTGAGAATTTGACGAAGGATGCTTTGGTTCCTGCTGTCTCAAATATGTGGTGTTTACAAACAATAAATATTTTTAATGGTTTCAACTCATAATAAAAAGAGTGACATAGGAGCATATACAGTAGGAATAGGAACTTGTCTTAGGAAAAGAAGTGTCAGTCATTTTCACGCGAACTTGTCCTTATATAATTAGCATTATGTTCCATGTGCCACTTCTTTTTAATCTTTTAAACGGTCTATTTTGTAAAGGGTGGTTTGGTTAAATCTATGTTGTGAATCCACTATCCATTTAATTGGAGACCCATGAATCTATCCCCTTTGAAAGGGGATAGACCTCTGTCATAGGGAATGCCTTTAAAGTCTTTGTTTTCTGGAAAGCATTTTAATGATGAAAGTTGGAGTTTGTCCACACCTGAGAATACACTTGATGGGTTCACATATACATGGCAATTCTATGAAATATAGATAGAGATATCTTGCATTATACCATACTATTTTCAAAACTTGCTATTGTTGTTAAATTGCTTTCTGATATTTGGCAGGATAGGAGTCTGTGGCCAGCTTGAATTTTCATTACTTTCAAATAATATATTTTATTTTCTCAAAGATTTTCAAGTTCTTTTCCTTATTCTTTCAATTAAAAAATTAGAATGGCAGACGTTAGATGTTTTCATTTGTTGTTTTCCTGGTTGTATTTGATCTCTTTTCATCTGTTCATCAAGGTGTTTCTTCCGTCTAGGAAAACTTCCTTGATTAAAGCTGCTTATATTTGCTTCTTATGGAAGCCCTATTGGCAGCAGATAGGACAATCTGGTTCTTACTCCTATTAGCCTTCCATTTTCGCCTCATCATTTTTTAATGCTTTGTCCTTTTCTCGTAGGTTTTGAGAATTGAGATGGGTCCTATTAGTGATTGATGGACATTCCTGGCAGGAACCTGAAGCCCCAAATGAAGGGAGAAATAGAAAAGTTTAAATTCACCCTCGTTTTACTTTGCCAGTTGCCGGTCCAAACAACCTGGAGGGCAGTTGGGCTCTTGGAGGAGAGAGAGCAAATTAGAGGCAGACGTAGCCAGGAATGCTTTTGCTCAAGAGCTTCCATTCCTTTTTTGGAGCAGCTCTCAGGGCTGGCCGCTGCAGTCTGCCCTCCTTTGGCAGGCGGGCTGTCTATGGTGTGTGAGTGACTCCAAGCCCTTCCGTGCCAACCACCTGTCCTGCGCTGCCTCTGAAACCCAGAGCACTTCCTAGAGCTGCTGATGGGAGCCACCGCCAACCTCACCTCCCAGGGGGCAGAGACCTCTGTCCATGTGCTTTGCCTATTTCCCTTTGCATGTTAGAGGTTCACAGTCAGGTGGCGATTCAAATGAACGTTCTCCGTATTTTACATCATTGACATTCCCGGGAATTTCTTTTGTATGGATGACCCCTTGCTTACATTTTGAGGTTGATCCAGAGTTTTTCCTTCTTTTTTTTTTATTGCTGATCATTTTCATGTGGATCTAGAGGGGAGTAGTTTACATATTGCCAAGAAGTCTAAGTGTTCTTTCTTGTGAATACAAGTCAGAGGATTTTGAAGTCAGGAAGGTGGGCTCAGCCTTGGGAAATGGAGACTTGATGGTAATCTTAAGTGTCCTGCTGCAATATTTCTCATCTGGTTGCCTATGATGATCAAAGTCACCAGATAATGGCAGTGATGGTAATGATAACAATTGCCTTAATGAAAAACAACCAGGAAATGAGATGTTGGTCAAAGGGCACAAAGTTCTAGTTATGAGATGAATAAGTTCTGAGGATCTAATGTACAGCATGATGACTAGTTAGCAAGTATTAGTTTTGAGTATTATATATGTGAAAGTTGCTAAGACAGTAAATCTTAAATATTCTCATCACAAAAAAATTGTAACTATGTGAGGTCATGGCTGTGTTAACTAACTATATTGTGGTGATCATTTTCCAATCTGTATTAAATCATCACGTTGTACACCTTAAACTTACACAATGTGATATGTCAATTACATCTCAATAAAGATGGGGGAAAAACAGACAGTGGGTCACATGGTTGATGTGACTATATTAATATCAATTTGATTTAATACTTATAGCAATCTAGGAGATTTGTTGGTTGGACCTCCATTTCATAGCTGACTCTCATAGAAATTAAATAACCTGCCTGCCCTGGCTGGGTGGCTCAGTTGGTTAGAGTGTTGTCCCATACACCAAAGGTTGTGGGTTAGATTCTCAGTCAGGGCACATACCTAGGTTGTGGGTTTGATCGCCAGTTGGGGTGTTTACGGGAGGCAAATGATCTCTCTCTCTCTCTCTCTCTCTCTCTCTCTCTCTCTCTCTCTCAAATCAATCAAAACATATCCTTGTATGAGGATTAAAAAATATAATAATGACTTGCCTGGAATTGCATAGCCAATATGTTGTGAAGTGTCCTCAAAGTTTCTGCTCTTTTTTTTTTTTTTTTTGCTGTCTGTCTGTCTGAAGTTTTGTCCTATCTCCAAATCTCTGTGGTGTTTAGTATTCCCAGTTACTGGACTTTGATCATCTGTTGGCATTTTATGGCTCTACATACTAGGTCCTTCTCTGAGGAGAGCATGCTTTATCATTTCTCTTATACCCTCTGGAAGTCTTGACTGGCAGGGGGGAAGGTCTTGTCCTCAGTTCCTAGGTTTATCACCCATCCTCATGTTTGTTTGTTTTTCAACTAGGGCATTTATCTGCTCCTAGAGGCATCCTTCCTGTCCAGTGAACTATTTTGCCTTCGTGTCTACCTTTGTAGCCCTCTAAGATTATTTTGGTGATTTAGATCTGCTTGGCTGTCTTGGAAGACCCATGGGCCAGGAGGCTGCTATTCTCCATGGTCACTGTGAACAAAGTACTGTCAACATAGCAGAATCTCAACCTGATGATGATGATGTTGCTGGTCATGCTTTACTGCGTCCAATTAGGGCAGCAAAAATTAAAAACAGAGAAACTGCAAAACCATTGATAATATAGGGAATTCTTGAAACATAAAAGCTGGAAAGTGTTGTGGGTGGTCAGTGTCTGGTAGATGAGAACATTTTTATTCTTGCTTCATAAAAATGTGTGCATTTATTTTATGACTTGCTCCTTGAGATATACTGGTCAGCTCCATCATTAGATGAATATTTTCCTTTACAACACATTGGAATAAATAAAAATATTGAATGACTCTAAAATGTGTCACTGTAATTGTAGGGTCATTCTTTGTTTCCTTTGTTCTAATTGAATTATGTCTTTTCCTCCCTTAGGTTACGGTCTTTGGTCAAACAGTTAGAGAGAGGCGAGGCTTCAGTGGTAGATCTTAAGAAGAATTTGGAATATGCAGCTACAGTGCTTGAGTCTGTATACATCGATGAAACCAGGTAAGCTAAAAATGACAAGAAGTTAGTGCACTGATGGTGAATTTTCCGTCAAATGGCCCTTCTGAATTGTCCCCCATGACATATATGGGGTAGCATTCAAATGACTGGCCTTGGAGCTTTAGTTTCCACAAGCAAACGGGGTAGATTTGAGCTCACATTTCCTCTGTACCTCCTCATCTATCAAAAGGAGCTTTTGATAGAACTATCTCATCCAGCCATTATGACACTGAAGTGAGACCATGTAATAGGGGAAAAGGCCATTGTAAAAATCTGGTAAGATTTTCTATCAACTGTAGGCTTCTACTATGATTATTGCATATTGTTAGGCTCAGTCTAAATATTATGGGCCTACTCTAGTTCACAGTATCTGTCTCTAAGTGGAGGGTCTGGGGTGAGGGAGAAGCATTTGTTCTCTTAAGCACCCCGTGTTTCTCCTTCAATCTTAAGTATGACATTTATTTTTCTTAGCCGACTCTTTGCACTTGAATTATCCAAAAGTATTAAAGTGCTTCCAATTACTAAATGCATTTGAAAACAACAAAATTGCTTTTCTTTTGAAAAACAAAGTTGAAATGATGAATATGAGATCTTCTTTTTAAAATTCAGATAGGCTCCTTTGTCAGTATTTGTGCATTCTTACATTTCTATGCCAAATTCCAATCTGAGATGATTCTTAGATGATATCCCAGTCATCTGAGAATTCTGTGGCTTAGTTTTTGTAACATGGTTGGTTCCTAATTTAAGGAAATTTGATAACATAGTCCCCCCTCCCTCAAATGTTATACTTTATCCTCTTTCCCCAACTGATGTGTTTAAAGAAAAAACAATCTTTTTATTAACACCAATTTTTACTTCTTTTTAGTAGGGCTTAATATAAGTATAAAATACAATTCTAAATTTGAGGTAACTTAGTATATTTATATTCTGTTCTAGTGGTCTGACCTATGAACAAGTTTGAAAAATCAGCTAAGTCCACCTGACAGATGACTTAAATGTCTGTGCTCAAATAAAGAACTGTTTATTTGGGGAATTTTGCTTGAATTTAATCATCTAAGTTTCTGTGGTGGCCTATCAAACCAGAGAATATCAGTTGACATTGTTAGGGTTTGAGTAATACTTTATAGTCTATTAGTTTTTCTTTTTAAAAATTACTTTTATTGGTATATAAATGGCACAGAACATTGTGTAAGTTTAAAGTGTACAATGTGTTGATTTGACACATTTATATATCACAATATGATTACCCCACAGCATTAACTAATACCTCTATCACGTCACATAATTATCATTATATTTTTGTGATGGGAACAATTAAGATCTAGTCTCGTAGCAACTTGAAAGTTTATAGTACATTATTGTTGTCTATGGCCAAGTCTTTAAATGTCAACTAAAAAACCCAACAATACCATAAGGTCCATCTATGAAATAACCTTCCCTGTGCATTGTTAAATGGAAGGTTTAGATTCCATTCAAATTCCACAAACCTAGGAATCAGGATGCTGGGTGCTCTGAGTGCAGTGGGTCTGAGACCCACAGAGCCTGAGATGGACTCTGTGTGACTTCCTCTGACTCAGTTCCTTGTCCAGGCCGGTAGAGAGAGCCATCCTGAAACATAACTTGTAGAAAAGACATTTCTGCAAGGCAAATGGTGAGCTTTCACTAGCCTTACCTAAAAGGTGCTGTATTTTTTGTGGCTGATTTAATTTGGTTTCTTTGCACCTGTGTCTGCAGATGAGGGGAGAGGAGCAGCTGTTCAGAACAGAGAGCTCTCACTTCAGGTTTTGTCTGTGTCCGGTTGTGTTTCTTGTGTTCAGGCGACTCCTGGATACGGAGGATGAGCTCAGTGACATCCAGTCAGATGCGGTGCCTTCCGAGGTCCGAGACTGGCTGGCCTCCACCTTCACGCGGCAGATGGGGATGATGCTCAGGCGGAGCGATGAGAAGCCGCGGTTCAAGAGCATCGTGCATGCAGTGCAGGCTGGGATATTCGTGGAGAGGTAAAGACAACTGTCATTCATTCGATAACTAAAGCAGCATAAGGAACACCTGTTCCCCAACAACGGAAGATTTGCTTTGATGTACTTTTGGTGTCTTTATAAATGCTGAAAATCCTGGGTGCAAACAGATAGTCTTGAACAAAAGATAGCAAAAGCATTGCTACTTTCCTCTCTGTAGCACCATTAGGACAAGCTTTTGCCTCTGGCTCAGATTCTTTTTGTCAACTGAGTTGAGTCCAGTCTCCCGCTTTTAAAGAAGGACGTCATTGAATCCATCATCCTTGGACACATGTGGAGGATGTCTGCATCTGGGACAGGTCAGGGACAGCTTGTTGACCCCGGAGGGCAGTTCACTGAAAGGGCTTCAGTTCCCCTTGGAACTTTCCAATTCTCTTCGCCATTTTGTTCTTTGAAATTACATTGCTTCCCTTCCCTGGACATAGATTCCAGAAATCGATCTATTCTTCCTGTACTCCTTATTATAAAAATGGATTTATTCTTCCTGTAATCATTATTGGACAATTACAGGTTTTAGAATGTCACAGTTCACCCGGGATGTTTCCCTGCTTATTTTTGGCAATTCTAAAGAACAGCTCTTCTAAATGGGTTGCCCATAGGAGCTCATTGTCCAGGTTAAAGTTCTATATTGCATACTCTCTATGTTGTACTAGAATTCTCTTCTGGCAGAATTTTAATAATTTAATTTCCAATTTGAGCCACACAGATTTCATTCTTTTTTGTTTCCAACAGTTCATATGTTTGGGATTGTGTTAATTTCTTTTGAACTTTACACTTAGGCCACTTGATTGACTATGAAAAAAGATTACAAAAGAAATGTTAGGTGCCTTGGGTCGCCAGGTGACAAGACTTCTCATTACTTGTCAATACTTGTAAGATATAATATTGCATTTTCTCCTTCTCTGACTTTGGCAGAATGTATAGACGTACATCAAACATGGTTGGACTGAGCTACCCAGCAGTGGTTATAGAAGCATTAAAGGTAATACCAATGAAAAAGTATTATAATGCACAAGGTACTCTATAAAAGTACAGTTACACTTGTCATTACGAAATAAGAGGCTTTCATTTATAGTTCATTTAAATATTTCCCTGTCATTCCTGATTTTTTAAACTTTTATTATCTTTTACTTATCTGTTTAAATGGTATCACAATCTTTTCAGCCTTCATCTTGCTAATTGTTTTATTAAATCAAACTCTGTGTGTTTCATATTTTTCTACTTCCTTGGAGTCACTTCATTATGGGCTCATTCTGACTTTGGCCAAAGAAGATCAAATTTGATCTGGTTATAAATATTGAACATCAGGAAGATCTTTGGTGATCATTATTACACCATTATATGATTTCCTACTCTAAGTCCATTTTATAGATGAATAAACTGAGACTCAGTGAGATTTTTTTTTTTTAAAAAAGACCATTAGTTAGGGGCAGGACAAAGGTTTAATACCAGAGTTCCAGGTATACAATAAGCCATAAATAATGGCATGAACATAGGCCCCACAGCCCTGATCCTCTCCATATGCTCTCCTGTTTTCCCTAGACTCCCACTGAGCCCCCAAGTCCCATTTGAAGTCATGCGGATGTTTGAGTTTAAATGGTCTAAAACCGGTAGAATTACTCCCAATGAGACAAGCTCTTGGAATTGTACAGAATATTTCTAAGAGTCCCAGAGCAGATATATTCCTCTGGGTGTGTGCTGATTCGCATCCACTGGTCTGAGGGTATCCCAGTTGTGTTGAAGCTGATTTGGCTTGTGGATTTGAGGGTGGGCTGTGCTAAGGCCCAGGATCACTGGGCTGGTTGACATTGCATGGTGTCTACACATGGAGTTGCATCCACTTGCTCAGGGATGTCCCAGCATTCTGACTATGGTTAAAGCTGTTCTTGTCTTTCTCTGAAACCTGATGATATTTTCAGAATATAACTTCAATTACCTATTCATGGAATTGGGGGTGGGAGTGCTTCTTGATCAACATAATGTCAAGAAAAAGTCTTTTAGGGCCATTTTGATTATATATTTTATAGTTCTTTTCTCTTGTCTCTGTTCTCCATTTTCTGTCACTTTTTCTTTTAAACTTTATTGAATTTATTGGGGTAACATTGGTTCATAAAATTATGTAGGTTTCAAGTGTACAGTTTATACTACATCATCTGTATATTCCTTGTGTGTTCACCACTCAAAGTCTAGTCTTCTGCCATCACCATATATTTAACCCTCTTTACCCTTTTTCCTCTTTCCTACTCCCCTTTCCCTTTGGTAATCACCATACTGTTGTCTTTGTCTTTGAGTTTTTGTTTGTTTGTTTGTCTTTTTTGTTTGTTGCTTTCAGTTTTATATCCCACATATGAGTACAATCATATGGTTCTTGACTTTCTCCAACTGATTTATTTCACTTAGCATGATATTCTTAATATCCAACCATGTTGTTGAAAATGGCAGTATTTTATCTGTTCTTGTGGCTGGGTAGATACCCAGAAGAGGGATTGTTTGGGCATGTGGTAACTCTATTCTTATTTTTAAGGAACCTCCATACTGTAATGGCTGTATCAATTTACATTCCCACCAGCAGTGTATGAGGGTTCCCTTTTCTCTCCAATCTCTCCAATACTTGTTATAAATTGTCTTGTTGACAATAGCCATTCTCACAGGTGAATTGCCTCTTGGCTTTTTGGCTAAGATCGAGTGTAGTATCTGTCCTTAACAATTCAATATATCATCTCAACTCATGGTAAGAATATGAAAGATACTCAAGAAGGATACAGCAAGGAGACACGTTTTCTCTCATTCCTCTTCAACTCCCACTTTAATGCCTAATATATCAGTGTGATTTACAGTGACATTTCCCATTTAATCAGTGAAATCAATTCACATAAGATTTGATGTTTCATAACATCCACTCTGAAGATGCATTGATTTTCATAATTGAACCTGAAACATTGAGTGAGTCTTAGGAACATTAAAAGCATCTTTTATTTTTAATTCCTTCCTTTATTGGGAACATAAATACAGGTGATTATACAGGCACTAAGAAATTTATGAAAATATGTCTTCCGAATTGGAGCATCTTGTCTATGTAGAATAACTGAAGGAAACGTGGAGCAACCTGTGATGTGCACGATGGTTATTTTATGCTTAGGGAAAAGCGATTCTCGAATGTACACATGTCTTTCTGAGGGGAGGGTACCTAGGTGATTCAGACAAGGAGTAAGTCCTAACTCCCTGAATTGCTCTCCTTCTCCACAAGTATTTCTGATATGTGTACAAGGCTAAAACATATTTTCCTCTTGGTGTTGTCTCCTGTTCACTGGGGAAGTTCAAGACCTTTAAAAATGTAATATTTTTCTGCTTCCCCAGGCTCTGTTTTATTTGCAGTGGATTAGAGGGCAGTTGGAGAGATCACACTGATATATATATATATATATATATATATATATATATATATATATATATATTAGAGGCCCAGTGCATGAAAATTCATGCACTGGAGAGGGGGTGTCCCTCAACCCAGCCTGCCCCCTCTCACAGTCCGGGAGCCCTCAGGGGCGGGAGGTGACCCGGTGATCAGGGAAAGGCGACACCCCATCACACCTCTGCTGCTGCCACTGCCAGCAGTGCAAGCCTCGGCCGGCCCTGGTTACCTGCACCTCGGGTGGCCCTGGGCAGCTGGGCAGACACCATCCGAGGCTTGCCTGCACCTCGGGCCGGCCCTGGGCGGCTGGGGGGCTGAGGGGACTGGGGGATCCAGAGGCAGGTGCCCAGGCGGGGCTGAGGGGACTGGGTGCCACCATCTTGTGGCTGTGAGCGCCACCATTTTTAGGGTGGGGCAGTCAATTAGCATATTCCCTCCTTATTGGCTGTGGGTGCCACCATCTTTGCGATGGTGTGAGGGTCAATTAGCATATTCCCTCTTTATTAGATAGGATAGCTTTTTTAAATGTTGTGCCTGTTAGAAAAATGTTGTCTCACTTCACTGCCAGCAGTTAATATGGGATCATATTGTTTTCTTCTATTACAGAAATGTCCCCAAGGACTGAGAGAATACAAGTCCATAAAATAACCATTGGGCTCTGTCATGTTAAGCTTTGTGATTAATGTGAGAACATGGCATAAAATAACGTTTAAGTAAAAGAAGCATTAACCACCGCCCATCTCTAAATTTGAAATATGTGGCATTTCTGTTCTTCTTATGTTTCCCATTCAGTAGCTTCTAATGTGGGGTGTTTTCTCTCGAGCCCTCTGAGGTGGGGTTACTGGGAATGTAGACGTGTTCTGTTCTTTAGAAGGGCGTCTGTTTGTGTGACTGCAGAAGGGACATCTGGAGAGACTCCAGGTTTAAAGTGGGAGGAAATGAGGAGGCTCAGGCTTCCTTTACGTAAAACCAGACTGACAGGAAGTCTGTGCAGTTCTCCACGGGAATGGTCCTTGAACCAAGTTTGGTAAGAGAGGAAGATTGGTTTAAAACAGTTAAACTAGGTGCTTGTTAAATGCAGATTCCAGACCCACCCTAAGACTTCCCAGAGTCCCCCGCCTGAAAATCAGCATTTCCCCTGGGCACCCCCAGTGGCTCTGAAGAACATTACAATGTGAGAATCAAGGCTGAGCCTTCTGAAAAGGAGGCCCCGGAAAGGACATCCACCCTGCTGTCTACTTACTCATCCTCTCATCTCTCTAAGTCCTAATATTCAGAATAAATTGGACTTCTTGCTATGATAATCTCTTTATTTCCAGTAGTAGCCTTTCTCTCTCTCTTTTTTTTACTCATTCTGGAGAATAGGATTAAACGTTGTTAGACATGACAAAATGTTGTCCCACCTACGGAGTAGTCAGAGGACTTTTCTTTAGGACTAATGGTCAGAGAATGGATGTCATGGCAATGGCAATTATAGTAATCAGGGTGAAGGTTCAATTCTTGGGTTAAGCTTAAATGGCCCCACCATCTATGGTCTGGGCCCTATTGGGGTGTTTATGAGGCCTGGATTACAGCTTACATTCACGGAGTTTACAAATGTCATCTGCTGGCAAGGCTATCGCTAGGTGGTGTCACAGGAGTTAATACCTGGTTCTGCTACTGAATAGACACTTCATTTCATCTCTCTGAGGTTCCATCTGTAAATCTGGGGAAAGTAACACCTATTTCCAGAGTTGTGAGGATTTGCAAATGTAGATAAATTACCTTACACTGTGCCTGGTACAAAAAAATGTGCTCAATACTTGTAGCGATTTCTTTAGTTATTATAATGGAGGAGAAATTATTGAAAATGGAGGTGAGGTTACCACTGGTATGAATTGAAACAATCTATTTTGAGATGCTTTTGGAAAAATTTGGTTTTCCCTGTAAATGATTCAGTTTTTCTGTGCCCTGGCATCCACGAGAGAGAACCTTGATGACCTTGGGATGATCTTGACAGTGGAACGTTTGGAGAGACAGGATTGGAATGGATGGGTGATGTTGGGATGCAGTGAGGGCTGAGATGAGAGCCACTCAGGCCAGCGGTTCCTGATAGCCCAGGTCTTTCCCAGGGCACCATCTGACACCCTGCCCGAACTCCATGTGGCCTCACATGGCTCTTAACTGTCAAACTCACAGCCATACACTTGCTCTACTGAAAGCGAGACTCTGTCATAATGAGAAAGTGAGACTGTTGCTTTACCTGTTGGTTAAACACAACTTTGTTTATAAATAGCTGGTTATAAGTCAAAGACACATCAGGCAGTGTTTATATATTCTGGAGAAGCTATTTATAGACAAATAAGACTTTGAACTTAAAAAAAAATAGTATATGAGGTGTGTGTTCAGCTTAGGTCTTAGTTTTACTTTTTTCTCCAGTAGGGTGACTTACAGATTCGAGGACCAAGTCCCCAGATCAGTGACTCCAGAAGTGGTGACATTTTTCTGACCCATGCGATAAAGACTTTCTCCTTGGGTCCAGCTCAGCAGTTTGGATCAGAGTGACATGTTGTTTTGTATTCTATATCGTGCGTGTTCCTGAACACTTTAAAGTGGGTTGCTATCCTCAACTGCGGACTAAGAGGAAGTCTGCACAGGGCATCAAGGGACTGGGGAGAAGTTCAGAGTAGGGAAGCACTGAAGGTTGTTGTCAATGAACTAAACATTTGAAATTCAGCCGGGGTAGGGAGTGGGAGGCCTTAATGGACAGAGCCCGAGCTTAGGGTGACCATGTGTTTGTGTGCTGGGCGCATCGTGTCCTCGCCAACACTTACTTGTGATGGGGCTTCAGGGAAATGAGGTCACTTCTCAGTTTTCTCATCTGTAAGATGTGAGTAATAAAACCTTTCCCTTCGAGTGGTTTTCAGGATAAATTATGTATTTATTACTGGTCATGATGCCTAGATATGGTAGGCACTCAATAAATTATAGCTGCTGTTATTAGTTATAAGACTATTTAATATTTGATCAGTAAATGCTATGTAGGTCTGCCAGGTTGGAAAAGTGTGAGTGTGTGAAATCCCAGGCCGACTCCCCAGAGAGAAATCGGTGGCTGTTGATGAAGCTGTGGACTAATGCATCTTTCTCCCTGCCGGGTCCTGCAGGATGTGGACAGGTGGTCCTTTGATGTCTTTTCTCTCAATGAAGCCAGCGGGGACCATGCACTGAAATTCATTTTCTATGAATTACTCACCCGCTACGATCTGATCAGCCGCTTCAAGGTCAGTGCCTAATGGAAAACACGACAACCACACATTTATCTATCCTTGCATGATCTGGGGGCCAAGGCCAAGAGAATCCTTTTAATACAGACCCCAAACTGCTCGGGGTGACTTGGTGACGCATCGTCTGGACAGTCGCTGCCATGGGACTCCTCTGTGGTGGGAACTTTTCATTACTCCCCTGCTTGGCGGGGCTCCTTGGCCAGGGAGATGCTGGAGTCGCACGTTTTGATCCCAGTCTTCCTGGGAGGTACCACCCGAAGCGTGCACTAGCAGAACTCCCCGTGGCTCTGCTCACTGATCTCATTTCAGCCTGGCTTCATGTAAACTCTCCTCCATCAGCTGGGAGACTGGATTTCATGTAAATTCTTGTACCATCAGCGGGGAGACACCGATGGAGACAGAATGCAGGACTGCTACCTCCTCAGACTTTTTTCCCCATCACTTGACTCCAATGCAGACAAATACCCTCACTTATCATCCTGACAGGTCATTGGTATTGCCCAGCCATTCATGCTTCCAATGAATTCTTCAGCCTTAAGTAGAGAGCGTGAAACGTTTCCAGTGTGCAATCCCTTCAGCTTCTCACTCGCAGAGTCTGGAGGTCGGACCGGGTTCTCCAGCCACCTGTGAATTCATCGGCTGACATCTGTCATATTATGTTTCTCAGACGTCCCTCATTCTAGGGATGAGCCTCTGGAAAATGCAGGCCTTTTTCTCTATAAAACATTGACTTCTCTGGACAGCACGGTGCCTTAGCACTTTGTATTTAGGACTGTGTATTTGGGGGTGTATTTCTTATATAGCCATAAATATTTGATGACAGTGGATCTTAATTTTTTTTTTTGCACCAGAAACCTGTTTGAAAATCTGGTGAATGCCTGAGACTCTGTCCTCAGAGCAAAGCTCCATGAATTTCAGTGGTTCACAGGCCTCTCATGAACAGCCCCAAGAAGCTAGGTTTCTTGGTACTTCATTTTCAAAAATGAAAATTGATCTTTGACATCTGCAAGGCAATGTTTAAATTTTTAAAAATATATATATTTTATTGACTTTTTTACAGAGAGGAAGAGAGAGGGATAGAGAATTAGAAACATCAATGAGAGGGAAACATTGATCAACTGCCTCCTGCACACCCCCTACTGGGGATGTGCCCACAACCAAGGTACATGCCCTTGACTGGAATCGAACCCAGGACCCTTCTGTCTGCAGGCCGACACTCTATCACTGAGCCAAACTGGTCAGGGCACAAATTTTCAAAGCCAAAGCGTGGAAGACTGGGCTCCAGGAAGAACATGTTATGGGCCCTCGCAGCATCCCAATAGTACTGGCCTCATTTTTCTTCCTGATGTGATGTTTGCTCTCCAGGAACATGTACTCTTTCCTTTTCCCCCCAGTCTTGAACTTGATAATTTATCCCAAACCAAGGAACTGATCCCAAAAGCTTACCCAATAACTATCATAAGGGTGCCCTTATTTTCTACATTTTGCAATTGTCCTTCACTTTCTGCCACATAGAAAAAGAAGGTATATATTTATACATACTTGAGACAGAAAAGCAATTAGGCTAATTGGAAATATTATTCCACATTGCAAGGCACCTATAGTAAATTGTCAAGTAATAGACATAAGGACACAGGTTGTTTCTGTTTCCATATATAACAGACGATGTCTTTTTTTTTTTTTTAACGTGTCCATACGCACAATCACTTTCCCTAAAGGGCTCAGTTTTCCGGAGGTGGCAGCTTGCATTTGTTTTGCAATTATTTAATGACCTAAGATCTCGGTGTACTTTATGTTTTGTCATAAATAAATGAGATGCACTGCATAGTACGCGCTCATTTATTTCTTGAGAAATAAAAGTCCCAGACCTTTGCTCGAGGAATAAATGACCCCATACCCTTCTGCCCTACATGTGTTTGAGCTGATCCTGTGTAATGTTTTTTTTCCTCACTTAAAGCTACTAAACCACTAGCCCATTAAACTTACTACTCTTTTTCAGATCCCCATTTCTGCACTCGTCTCATTTGTGGAGGCCCTGGAAGTGGGATACAGCAAGCATAAAAATCCTTACCACAATTTAGTGCATGCCGCGGACGTAACACAGACGGTGCACTACCTCCTCTATAAGACAGGAGTCGCTGTGAGTACAGATGGGAACGCTAGGATTACACAAACAGCTAGGTCTCTGTGGTTGGTCTCTATGCCCTTTTACTTTGAAATCTTCAGAGATAGACATTCTGTGGGTATGGTTATTCATTAGCCCATAAACCCAGTACACATTTATTATCTTTTCAGCAAGGACATGTTGAATGACTTGGTCTAATTTCTCACTGAGTTAAAAATGAGATACAGTGGGAGGAGTGTGGGCTTTGGAGCTAGATATAGTTGGATAGAAATCCTTATTTAATTACTTATTAGACTGTGACCTATGATGAATTGCTTGACTCTCTGAGTCAGGATTTCCTCATTTCTAAAATGGTGAAAAATACTCTATCTTGTAGAAGTGCTGTGACAGTTCAGAATAAAGTATCAGAAATATGATATGAAGATGTACTTTGGACTTAACTATTCAACATATATTTAGCTAGTTCCTACTGTGTATGTGCTATGGCGATATAAAGGTGAATTATACACAGATTTTTTTTTTTATCCCTCAAGAAAAACTCCCAAGCATTTATGCTAATGCAAGTTATCATTAACGTAAATGTTATATCATAGCAGCCAATGACCGTGACGTACTGCATAATGTTCTTAATTGCGCTTATTTGCCATTGAATTTTTATGATCAATTCAGGCCATATTCAGAATAATTCCTAAATATAGAAACTGCTTTCCACCCACTCTCTCTCCGAAATACAGCTCAAAACAAACTTCTTTCACTGCAAGCTTACAAAAGTAGTGGGAAGCAATCTGATGAATGGAGAGCACATTGCCACTCTAACCTTTCATTACAAACCAAGAGGGGGGAAACGCTTTAAATCATTCCAGTTTTATAAAGTGTGAGACACATAGGGAATCAAAACATCCCATTGACAAAGCGATGCCTGGGCCTCAACATCGACTCATTGTGATCTGTGTAAATCACTCATCACTGCTTAGCTCACACGCCTGGCAGGCGCTTGGATCCTTTCAGATTTATTTTGCTCACTTCTAAGGGACAATCCTTGAACAGAACTGGATTGAAGAGTTTCTGATTGCATAGACAGGAATCAGACCCCGAGCTCCAGTCAGCTTTTGATTTAGGTCAAAAGAGTCCAAACTCCAAAGCAACCCCTTGGCCCCTTTCGTTGCATTTGTCGGCCAAGGTGCCATTAATTTTCTTTTGCTTATTTTTTAAGAGGAGAGAAGCTGTGCATCTTTCTTTTGATCATAGCTGATGTCATCATATTTGTAAGGGAAATGTCAAGACTTCTAAATGGCATCCCAGTTAAAGAGTGCCAAGTAATTTTATTCGTCATCGTGGTCAGCAGAATTTTGGCCCCCATGACCTTTGACTTCTTATGAGTTGTCACACTTGTTAATATGTCTCATTAGATGGCAAAAGGGACTTTGGAGGTACAAGGAGGGTTATTAAACCTTAAAAGGCAACAGGTGGGGCAGAAGAGAGTGCTAGCTTGAAGAGGGAGAGAGCCAATGGAAAGCATGAGAAGGAAACCAATTGCCAATGCCTTGAATGTCCCTAAAGGCAGACTTTCCCAGCTTCAGAAAGGAATGCAGGTTCCCTAACACCTTCATTTCAGCCACGTGGGCTCCCAACCAGAACAGCCAGCCAGCCACACTCTGCTGACGTCTCCCCTATTTTGACAATTTTTTATTGACTGTCTATCGCATTGAGCTTAGGTTCTATGGATATAACTCTATTTTTGAGTTCATATTTTATTGGCTTGTGTCATATTTAATTACATGATTATGATAACAGTGCAATTGGTCAAAATAGGGTTTGGAATAAGCCACACTGAAACGTAAAAGCATCAATTCAATTAGTAACAAAAGTGAGCAGAGGGTACCAAAGGGCAGCTAGCAGTGATGGATATTCGGTCATGTGGACATTGGGCAGCATGGTTTACAGAAAGGGTGGGAAGCATCAATGAATCCATAGAGCCTCTGAGATGGAAGTCACTCAAGGGAGCTTCAAATGCTTCTCGAACTCTACCGTGCATCAGAACTATCTGGGTGGCTTGTGAAACACAGGTGATGCTAACTCTGCTGGTCCAAGGAACACACTTTGAAGACCACTGAACTACAGCCAGTTTTGGTGGAGTGGATGGGGACAAGTCTCTTCAGACTTTAGCACGCATAAGGTGGGAGGCCAGGTGTTACCTTTCCATCTGTCTCTCTACCTATCCACCTTCGAGTGGGCAGACGTTAGGTTTTCTGTTAGACTTACAGCTTGGCATCATATTTAAAATTTTAATTTTTTTTCTGTGTCTACTTTGGAACTGGAGAATTTGAGAGAGGGTGCAATGAGGGCTTTCAATGTCTGCATGCTCATTGTTTTCTGCCTCCTGCACGCCCCCTCCTGGGGATCAAGCCCACAAGCCCGTCATGTGCCCTGACTAGAAATAGAACTGGTGACCTTTTGGTGCATGGGATGATGCTCAACCAACTGAGCCACACCGGCCAGGGCAGGCATGCTGTTTTCAAATCACATGTCTCCTCATCTCTTTACAGAAGAAAAACACCATTTCTGTCTTTCCAAAAACATGGCAAGAGCTGACCAGCTGCAGGGTGGAAAGACAGTAATGTGGGTGTGTTGTCAGCAGGCTGTAGTCAGAAAGAGACACATTATCTGATTGCTCTGTAATCTCCCTTTCAGAACTGGCTGACGGAGCTGGAGATTTTTGCTATCATCTTCTCAGCTGCCATCCATGACTACGAGCACACGGGAACCACCAACAACTTCCACATCCAGACCCGGTGAGGACGTTGAAAAGCGTGGAGGAGAGGCAAGAGGGGTCAGGGAGAGAGTTTTATAAGCCAGCAAGGTTCTTTTGAATGGTTGCTCTATTTTGAGTTTCTGGAAAAATGAATTAAAAATTTTTAAATATATTTTTATTGATTTTAAGAGAGGAAAGGAGAGGGAGAGAAAGATGGAAACACCAATGATGAGAGAGAATCATTGATTGGCTGCCTCCTGCACACCCCACATTGGGGATTGAGCCCACAACCCAGGCTTGTGCCCTGATGGGGAATTGAACTGTGACCTCCTGGTTAATAGGTCGATGCTTAACCACTGAGCCGCAGCCATTGGCTGGGCTGGAAAAATGAATTTTAAACAAACAAGAGACCAGCTGGGTGAGCTTCAATTAAGACTTAAAGTGTAAAGCTGTCTGCTCCCAATTCTCGTATTTTATTCACATCTAATATACATCTCCTTTTCCTCTATTCTAATGCCTGCTCCTTGTTACTTATTTTTAATAGGAGCTGGAGCAATGTACAGAAAGGCACAGGTGCCATGTAGACTAAATCAGTGGGGATGGGAAAGGATGGGAGTATCTTTGTTGACGTGAAGGATAACCAAGCCTGCTCACCCTCTGATCTCTGGGATTCTGGTGGTGCTCCTCCCAGTCTCCCTAATTTCATCTCTGCTCTGTTCAAAGGCATAGGTTTGGGGAGCTAGGACCACCAAGTTGCCCACGTTGACTGTCTCATGCAGGCCATTCACCACAGGCAACTTATGCACCCTCCCTAACAAACTGCACAGGTAAACCCAAACCTCTGTGGGGATATTAAGTATGGGTCTAAATGCCCAACTCTGGACCTGTTGACGGTCACAGACATCACTAATCAATCTGGGTATTTTTTTTTTCTTACTAGCTGCAGACTTATCCCTCGTAGTCCTCTCGTAGAATCCCAGGCAGCTGTACCAATCAATTGTCATTTGCACTTAGGATGAAACCTTATCTGCCCTCTCTTGGACTCGGAACTTACCTTCTCTTAAGACAAAGATGCAGAACTAGAGAGAATCTGACAGCAGGGTTAACTGGACCTTGACATAGGAATCAAAAGAAGCGAGGCCCTAGCTGGTTTGGCTTAGTGGATAGAGCGTCAGCCCTCAGACGGAAGGGTCCTGGGTTGGATTCCGGTCAAGGGGATGTACCTTGTTTGTAGGCTTTATCCTTGGCCCTGGTTGGGGCTTGTGTGGGAGGCAACTGATGGATGTGTCTCTCTCAGATCGATGTTTCTCTCTTTGTCTCTTCCCTCCCCCACTCTCTCTAAAAATATAAAAAAAAAAAGGAAAAATATCCTTGAGTGAGGATTAACAACAACAACAAAAAAGAAGCTAGAATTTGGGGAAAGGTGACAAGGCAAAGAGAAAGAAGATGGGGGAGGGGCGAGTTTAACACCGATAAATACCTGCTGATTTCACTGAACGAGCAGGTGCACAGTTCAGATAGGTTTGTGTTCATAAATCCATCCACATGTGTTTAATGAACTCGGCACTTAATTGTGGGGTACACAAAGGACGGCAGTATCCTCTGATCTGTGTTCAGAAGGGGAATTTCAATAGAATGGAAGCAGACAAAAGGACTTAAGCCGTTCGCTTCATTTTCTGCCTCACGTAGAGCAGTCTCAGCTGCTGCAAAACAGTCTTTAAGTCCTGTTGCAAGGTCTTTAAACACGGGGAATTCCACAGAGTGGAGCCTTTGCTCTGAGGACCGAGAGTAGCACCTGCCAAAGGGAGAGAGGTGGATGGAAGAACCGTACCTGAATCATGGCTGGAGGCCAATGTTAAAACCCGTCACAACGCAGAGGGAGGTTAATTTCAGGAGTTGGAAAATAGCTTAATGTCACAAAACACACATCAGTTAGTGCCTTCCTTACCTAGCAGGCACAAGATCAGATGGCTCGCCCCAGGATTTGCGTGTTTTGTGCTGTATCTTCACAGGAGTGGGAAAACTCCAATGGGCTCAGTTAAGCGTGGTTTGGAGTGAAGTGCAGACCTTGGCCTTCTCTAACAGAACTTTATCTAAAGCATCCCAGCCTGTGTGCCCCCTGTTCTGAAAACCAAGTCTGTGACCAGGTCCTTTGTCCTTGGATGGTGTGTTAAGTCTAACACTTTAAAGGTGTGCTAGATAAATTTCAAAGTTTGGCCAATGACAGGTGGAAGTTATCTTGGGGGACAATGGCCCCACTGTCAGAGATCTCGCCTGCATCCCAACCCTGACTCTGCGGGGCTCTGCGGAGTCACTTTACATCTCTGGGACTTAGCTTCCTTGATGAGAAACCAATAGGCTGTAATAATCTCAGATTTCATTAAATGAAGGATATGGAAATAGTATACAGCTCTGTGTTTGCTGTCATTCAATTGTGGGATGGTCTTTGAAAAGTGACTAACAGTTGTCATATAATCCTTATATTCTTCACTCTGTTTTCTATGTATGGCTTCTGCATGGTAACATTTTAAGATCAGCCCTGGCCTGTTTGGCTCAGTGGATAGACCTGGGCCCACAGACCGAAGGGTCCCAGGTTTGATTCCGGTCAAGGACATGTACCTCCACTGCAGGCTCGATCCCTGGCCCCGGTTGGGGTGGGTGCCAGAGGCAACCAGTCAATGTGTCTCTCTCACATCAATGTTTCTCTCTCTCTGTCTTTTCCCTTCCCTCTACTCTCTCTAAAAGTCAATGGAAAAAATACTCTGGTGAGGATTAACAAAAAATAACCAATTTTAAGATCAAGCTACTACCAGAGGAACTTGCAAGCTGTACCTGCCAGGTGGTATGTGTTCAGAGAATTAGAGATAAAATAAATTATTTTATTTAATAAAAAATTAAAGTTGTTCTAGAAAACAAGGAAGTTTGACTTGACCCATATTTTTAAAAAATCATCTTTGCTTCTGCCAGCAAATATCATGGAGGTCTGGTTATGAACAGTTTTCAGAGAGTTCTCAGATTGGGTGGCACCTATTTTACATCCACATATTGACATGAAAATACCCTACATATATCAATTGATCATTGATACATGATCAATTGATATATGTAGTTTTTAGTTTTAGCTTCTTTTTGTTGATATAAATGGCATCGGGGCGAAGGTAATTGCTAAACACAGGGAAAAGAGATGGTGTGTTCTAGCTTGAAAGCGTTAACCTGAAAAGTCTCAGCTGTTTAACATACCAGATTATTTTTTGGCTTTCTGTTCAGGTCCGACCCAGCTATTCTGTACAACGATAAGTCTGTATTGGAAAATCATCACTTAAGTGCAGTTTATCGCCTTCTGCAAGAGGATGAGGAAATGAATATTTTGATCAACCTCTCCAAGGATGACTGGAGGTGAGGATGAGACAGGGAGGCCAGGAAAGGAATGGTGAGGAGAGATGAAATACGCTGCTTTGAAGAAATCCATTAACTGAAAGATAACTTACATTTAGTATCCTGTTTCTTTGTAGGAAAGCAATTTTAATACCTGATAGATTTCTTTGGATACATAAGTGCATTTGACCTTTTAGGACCTTTGTAAATGAATGCGTTACCATTTATTTACTGCATTTCAACGTAGAATAACATGGCATTCCACTTTCAGAAGGCCGGATAATCTGCTAATAAGCCAATCCTCCTGCACATAACGGCTATAAACTATGATCAAATACAAACAAACACAACCCCACTGACTTGAGAGTGAACAAAAGTAGGCACATTTTGAAGGGGTGTCCATACCTGGAGACTGTGACAGGATGAAGTGAGTGTGATATTTTTGTGACTTCACCCTGAAGACAGTCTATGTAGTGGTTCTCAACCTTTTTAACGCCCCTACCCTTTAATACAGTTCCTCATGTTGTGGTGACACCCAACCATAAAATTATTTTCGTTGCTACTTCATAACTGTAATTTTGCTACTGTTATGAATTGTAATGTAAATATCTGTGTTTTCCGATGGTCTTAGGCTCTATAGCAGTGGTTCTCAACCTGTGGGTCGGGACCCACAGGTTGAGAACTGCTAGCAGGGTCGCCTAAGACCATCAGAAAACACAGATATTTACATTACGATTCATAACAGTAGCAAAATTACAGTTATGAAGTAGCAACAAAAATAATGGGGGTCACCACAACATGAGGAACTATATTAAAAGGTCGCGGCATTAGGAAGGTTGTGAACCACTGGTCTATGTCAAGGCAACAGCACTAGTTGGCTAAAACCATATTTATACAAAGACCTTCACTGTTTTTCTGGCTAGAGAGACCAGGGTAGGAACAACCAGAGCTGCTATCAAGTGAGTTAAAACTCCAGAAAAGAGAGAGTCAAAAAGTAAGGGGAAACTCAAAGTCTGTGACCATCTAAATGGCATGCAAAGAACAGGAAAATGTGACTTATTTGCAGGGGAAAAGACAATCAATAGATGCACTCTCTCAGATGAACTATTGTTGGAATGATCAGACTAGGACTTTTAAAGCAGTTCTTCTATTTATGCTCAGTGAGGTAAAGGGAAATGTGCTTGTAATAAAATACAGTGAAACTGAACCAGTGGAATGAAAATATAAACAAGAGCAAACAAATTTTAGAACTGACAAGTCAAATATTTAAATTGAAAAATTACTATACTGGCTTAGTAGCAAGTTGGAGAAGACAGAGGAAAGAATCAGTGAACTTGAAAACATCAATCAATATTATCCAGTTTGAAGATTAGAAGACATGAGTAGCTTAGGGACCTGTGAGACAGTTTCGGGCTCAAGTTAGATTACAAATGTCACAACTAATTAACTGGTTTTGATTGGAAGTGGCAAAAAAGGAACTAATTTTTATTTTCCATATTTGACTTTCACCTTTTTTTCTCCATGGGGTGTCCCTGAAAGGGAATTTCGGACCTTGGTAATTGAGATGGTGATGGCCACGGATATGTCCTGTCATTTCCAGCAGATCAAGGCGATGAAAACTGCTCTGCAGCAGCCAGAAGCGTGAGTGTGTCCGTGTCACTTGGTTTTGATAGGTGTTTGAGCTGGAACCGGCCCATGTCGTTGCTCCTTTAAAATGTACCTCCTTCGGAGAACTTTGTCAAAAAGTCTCATAGTAACTGGGGATATTTGGAGGAAAGAGCATGAGAATTGTATATATCTCAGATTCTCATCAGGGTTGAAATACATAAAAGGGGCCATAATAATCTGTCCCAATTAGAACTGAAAATATTTCCCTGCAGGAAACCAAATTATCAAAGATCTACCCAATGCAGAGATGACACACACAAGTCAGTGAGTGACTCTTGGGTTTTCGTCTTTTTGAATGGTCCAGTCATTGCAGAAATAGTTTCGAGTCAGTTTTTAAAGTGTCCAGCTCAACACACGTGGAGACCTCGCTGGTGAATATTCCAGTTATAGGGTGATGTGATGCTTTCCCCTCAGTTCAGCCGAAGTGGGGCTTGCCACAGGAGAACGGAAGGAATTAAAAAATTAATGCTTTTTAAAAGAAACGCTTATTGAGATTCTGAGAGCTTGATCAGCATGTGCTTGGCTCCTTTGGGTGTACAGGATTGAAAAGCCGAAAGCGTTATCCCTGATGCTGCACACGGCAGACATTAGCCATCCAGCGAAGGCGTGGGAGCTCCATCATCGCTGGACGATGTCACTGCTGGAGGAATTCTTCAGACAGGTACCTTGCGCTACCCCTCAGGGCTTTCATCGCCGGATAGTTTCTCAATTTCATATTTCAGCAATGCTATGAGATCACAGTAATTTTCTTGAGGAGGGAGAGTTTTCAGATTTTTTTTTTTTTTGCCTCCTGGTCATGTGATGTTTGAATCTTACATTCTGGCTCTCAGAACGTATTTCTATCCTATGCATTTCTATTTGAAAAAAGAAAAAGCAGTTTCTTGTGGCAGTGTTGTGTGAAAATGTCATCTGAGGAGCCCTTTGGTTTCTGTATTTTTCTAATGGGTTGAGCAAATGTTGACCAGTTTGGCATTCTCCTGTGGGATTAAGATGGCAATCTTTTACTGTTATAATTGGTTGGGTTGTTTCTTTTGAGCTGGCAAACCATATTGTCAAATTCCAAGCCCGGTGTGGTAATTTGGGGTCAGGAAATCACTAGAAGCCACTGTTTAAATTATACTTAAATATATTGCACCCCAAGACACAGGGCTGTGTTTTCTGAAAGAAAAGCCAGACACTTTTATGGGTGTACATTGCTTTAAAAAATGTTTTTAAAGGTGCATAAAAGTAGAAGGATAGAAAGGAAAATAAATGTGCTGCACTGAGATTGATTTCTTCTCACCCGGCTGGCGTGGCTTAGTGGTTGAGTGTTGATCTCTGAACAAGGAGGTCACGGTTCGATTCCCAGTCAGGGCACATGCCCAGGTTGTGGGCTCGATCCCCAATCTGGGGCATGGAGGAGGCAGCTGAATAATGATTCTCTCTCATCATCGATGTTTCTATCTCTCTCTCTTCCTTCCTCTCTGAAATCAATAAAAAATATTTTTAAAAAAGACTGATATCTTCTCAAGAAGAGTTGCCATTAAAATGTCCGCTTCGAGATGTGAGGCCCTGAGGTTGAAGGTGTTGATGTAAGAAACATTCAGATCTCTGAGTCAAACTGACAACAATTGCCAAGAGCAAAATCTCAAATGCTCTGGAGAGTGACAGTCTTGCAGTTTCCTTTACACATTTGGAATTAAGGAGGGAATGTAAGGAAGATTACATGAAGGTGGGAGAGAGCAAGGTGAGGATTGGAATTACAGGACAGTTAACAAGATTATGTGCTCTCTTGAGGGTGGTTATGCTTCTGAGGAGTCTGAAAAAGAGGTGTTTCAAAGGTGTGAACCTAGATGCACAGAAACAATGGACAGGGCTTGCTTAAGGCAAAGATAAACCTTTCCCTAAAGAAGTTATATGCCTGGGGTGTGACTGTCCACCATGACCTGCCCAGTTAGGGATTTATGATCAGATCACCTTGTGAGGTCATTCTCAGTTACATTTATTATAGTACCCATTCTTTTTTTTTCACAAAGGCAGTTTGTCATGTAGATTGTGGGACCTAAATTAGAGTTAATTCAAGTTAATGCTGTTAATTCTTGCTAATTCAAGAAGGGAGATTCACATCATAGATTCAGAGACAGCTGATATTCCACAAAATATTACTGAACACTAGTCTCAACTTTGTCTCCTAAAGTAACAAGAGATATGCTCTTTCACTGGTTACTCAGGTTTTTGGAAGAGAATTACTCTTATTCTTATGCTTCTAGTTTAAATGGAGAAATTGTAGAAGGCATCTAAGTGTTGCTCTTCTTCTGAACTTGTGCACAATATATGGAAACGAAGTGGGACTAGAGCTAACAGCATATTCAAGTCCAGAAGGCCTTTTATTGGAGTTTTTTTATTCCAACTGGTTTGAGGTCTGGGACTAACCAAATTATTCCTCTAGTTCTCAATGGTCTTATTTGTGATTTTATTTTTTTATTTTTTTTTGGGGGGGAGGGGTAGGGGAGTTGGTGGAACTTAAAGGAAGGTTAAACTAGATGTTTTTTTAGGGTCCTTCCAGCATTAAATGTTCTACATTTTCTTCATTTTGTCTATGGTGCGTATCAACCCATATGCAAACACCCCTAAATTGTTAAATGAATACAGCAGCAGGTACCCCATTCAGCATATGGCTATTTCCTCTTGCAGTCACTTCTTGGCCTCACAGAGTAGTTCTCAAGGAGAACCTGATAGCATGGGAGGAACTAGAAAAGTACAGGTGTGGCTCTGTTGAATATATGAGAATGACTCTGCAAACTCATCCTTAATCGAGATTTAATTTTGAACCATTTTCCCAGAAGCTATTTTTCTAATATGAGTGAGAATATTTCCTCCAAACATCCACTTCCCTTATCATATGCTTTCTTTGATGCTGCTTTTGCAATACACCCCTATAGCTAATAGTATTTGATCTGCAGCCAAAGTTAGGTCATAGCTAACTCATATAAGTTTGAGGTATTGATTTCTTTTTTTTAATTGTGAGAGAGTGAATATGAGAAATTACTTAAATATTTGAACATTTTTCCCCATAAAGGAAACCTTGTTTGCATACACATATGCTTGAATTGAATGAAAATGTGCTAGAGGCAATGTGAAAAGAGCCATATTGAATTTCTTGCCTATGGGAATGGAATGTTAGCTCACTGCACCAGAATGGTTTTTTAGTAATTATGATTCAGTAAATTATTTTTATTGATTTAATATTTTAACCTAGATGTCATAAGGCCATTGTAAGTAACCCACATAAGAGAAGTGTTGCCTCACTCTTAGCTGTAGATTTTAAATTGGACAGTGCAAATGGGAACTCTCAATGGGACCTTAGAATCCTTGAAAAAATTACATTTGGAAGTTGGGTTATATTTCAAAATAAGGGCATAGCCTCAGTATTAATACTAGACCTTTTAGGCTTTGCTAAAGAATAAGTTACATCTTCAGGTTTTTTTTCCTTTTAATATATTTTTATTGATTTCAGAGAGGAAGGGACAGGAGAGAGAGAGCTAGAAACATCAATGATAAAAGAGAATCATTGATCAATTGCCCTCGTGCATGCCCCACACTGGGGATTGAGCCCACAACTTGGGCATGTGCCCTGACTGGGAATCGAACTGTGACCTCCTGGTTCACAGGTCGATGCTCAACCACTGAGCCATGCCAGCTGGGCACATCTTTAGTTTTATAACCCTAATTTACAAAATCCAAGCCACTACCCCAGGATGCTTTTCAATAAAATATTGGCTTTAATGAAGTGTACATTTGCCTTTTTGAAAAATACATGTTGTTAAAGTCTTGGGGTTCATTTCTGCTGTATTGCTGTATATTTTTATATTTTGTAGATGTCCCCTGTAATTCTTTGAATTTCCTCTGTGTCTGCGATTATTTTCTCATTTTTATTTTTCATTTCATATATTAGTGTTTTCCCTTTCTTCTCTATGAAGTTAGCTATTTGTTTGTTTCATTGTGTTTTTTTAAAAAATTTTATAAAGCCTTATTTGATGTTTTCATTTTTATTAATTCTTTTCTTCTATTTGAATTTATTTTGTTCTTTTGCTAAGTCCCTGAGCTGAGTACTTTATTCATTTCTTTGTGTTCCACCTGTTTAATATTAGAGCACACAAGGCTAGGTGTTTGTCTTTTTTTTTTTTATCATGAATCTCAGAGCTTCTGCTATGCACCGTGTTCACAATGATTCTTTTCTAAATATTCTGTAATTTTAGTTTAGATTTTATTTTTTACCCAAGTTGCTTCAGTTTTTCTTATATAATTTTTTTTGTTTATATAATTTTCCAGTGGTAGGTTCTTTTGCTTTCTAGCATTTGATCAAAGAACTTTTTCATTGTTTGGATTTTATTGTGAGATTTATTTGTCACATACAATCAATTTTTGTGAATATTCATGGCTCTTGAAAAATAGATTTATTTCTTGTGGAGTCTAGAATTCAAAGAACACCAGGAACATATATATATATATATATATATATATATATATATATATATATATATATATCTTAAATAATGATGTCATTTAGGTATTTTATATATCATAAAAAATTGGTCTATCATGGGTTGAAAATATTGACCTCCTTAGTAAAGAAAGAAGTGTATAAATAATTCCACAAAGACCAATAGTTATAAAGATATAAAATATTGTATCAATCAAGTTGGATTTACCTGTAGAAGTATATTTTTTCATATTATTTTCCACACCTTTTTTCCTCATTCATAAATGCATCTGTCCTCCAAAGGGAATTCAATGACCACTATTTTAAAATGGGCTTTTAATAGTTGAGTGTACTAAGCTCAATTAAGTTTCAAAGATGTATGTGTTATGTAGATGTGGGTGTGGGCAAGGTGATGGGATAAGCTGTTTAACATGCACTTTTTCAGTAATAGAATTCAAACTAATGCTAGGGATAGGGGGATAGGGCAAGGGAGGAGAGGATAAAGGGGGATAAATGGTGATAGGAGACTCAACTTGGGGTGGTGAGCACAATACAATATACAGATGACATATTATAGAATTGTATACCTGAAAGCTCTATAATTTTATTAACCAATGTCACCCCAATAAATTCAATAAAAATTTTATTATATAAGAACGCAGCTTCTCACACTGAAAACAGAAATGCTCACCTCTTACTCGTCAAGTGGTTAGTGTTCACCACCCCTTCTTCCAAACCACCCCCATTAAATGTACCAGCAAAACAACCTGTGTCCCTGCTTCGTAGAGAGAAGAGTGGGTTTTGTTGGTTTCAGCTGAGCTATGCCACTCAACCATCTGCACAACTACAATGTATGTTATAAATTTTCTTCTTTCTGTTCATACTGCTCAAGCAGAAATAGCTCAGGAGTAAATAATTTTCTTTCCAGTAGGGTTTTTAAAAAAATCTTTATTGTTGAAAGTATTACATTATGTCCCCTTTTTCCCCATTGACCTCTTCCCCCATCCCCTCAGGCCTTCACCACCCTATTGTCTGTGTCTATGGGTTATGCATATATGCATAAATAATCTTTATCATGCTACTTGAGAGAGAGAGAGCAGCCTTCAGCAAAGCATCCTGGGAAACAGGAGCATAGTGTCCCAGGGATGTCCACACGGGGGTGGGGAGGTGGTGTGTGTGTGTGTGTGCAGATGGAACTGAGCCACTTCAGGATTGTTCCTGAGACCCTGGGATGTCTCCAGCACCCATGGTGACCCCGCTGCTCAGCTTCCTCGTACCCCATTCCTTTTTCTTCCTTTCAATAGATATGTGTGTGTGAGCTAGTATTCTTTCTCTTTGGTAACCGGCCTTTGGAAAGAAAAAGCATTGTTTTGAACTAGGCCTAGTTTTTGAACCAGGTTGTTATTACTCTTCATTTACTATTAATTTATTGGTGATATTTATTATAATCAGAGTGTATTTGATGTAACAGATTCACTGAATGTTTCTCAAATTTTGACTTAAATATTAGAGATACCCATTGGGAAATAATTATAGTTCTTTTTATTTATTTGCACACATTTTCTCATTTAATCCTCACCATAATCCGATGAGGTAGAGATTATTATTCTGAATTTTACAGATTGAAACACTGAAAGGTAGAGAGAGAAGGTAAACTTTCTTTGACCACACAGCTAGCGGGAGGAAGGCCAGAGTCAAGCCCAAGGCAGTAGGCATTAACCCGAGCAGATTCTTTCATAACAAAGTGAATGAACACAACGTGGTCACCGTTATTATATGGTGACACGTTTCCTTTCCTCGGGGGGTGTGACTGAAGGGCTGAGCTTCTGGTTCAGGTTCTTAAAAACCGTCATCGTTACTTAGACTTCCCATGGCACCTGCTGCTTTCAGCGGTGCTTTCTGGTGAGCCCGTGAATCACGATTTGTTACTATCTAACCCGACAAACACAAGCAGTTATTTGCCGCTCTGCTTGCTCAGCCCACTTTGCATTATGGTCTGAGGCCTGTGGCTGAGAACCCAGAAAGAAGCACGCGCACCAGCTGTGTGTGGGTTCAGGTAGCAAAGGAGAGGAGATCCACATCAGCCAGTTTGAAGTTTTCTTCTTTAAAAAAAACATGTTTTTATTGATTTCAGAGAAGAAGGGAGAGGGGGCGAGAGAAACATCAGTGATGAGAGAGGATCATTGATTGGCTGCCTCCTGCAGGCCCACCACTGGGGATTGAGCCCACACCCGAGCATGTGCCCTGACTGGGAATCAAACTGTGACCTCCTGGTTCACAGGTCGACGCTCAGCCACTGAGCCACCCCTGCTGGGCTGAATTTGTGTCTTGAACACTGCCCGCAGCTGGGAGGGAGTCACTGGCTCAAGAGAGGCCTCAGGTGTCAACATGAGACAATTGGAAAACAGGTGGCAGCTCTGAGTGCTGTGTTGGCTCCAGGCCACAGGATGCTGTTGCTTTCCATCCTTTCCTCGGGGACCTGTGGTGCCCAGTGAGGCCGTCTGTGCCACCCCGGGCGCTCTGCAGTGGAGGGAAGGATGGAGCCCAGCAGCCTTCGGCCTCTTGGTGTCTGTTATGCAGAGAAGCGGGCCCCTAAGGACTTGGTACATAATGGAATGGTAATAATGAAAAAAGGCCACTGGCCTTCATGGCAGCTGAAGTTGCTGCATGAAATCTGGGTGGCTTGGCCTACTGTTCTTAATTCACTGTGACCTCCTGTGATTCTAGGGGGACAGAGAAGCAGAGTTGGGGCTGCCTTTTTCTCCTCTGTGTGACCGGAAGTCGACCATGGTTGCTCAGTCGCAAGTAGGTACGTGTTTGCCAGGCTTTGGAGAGAAGGAAAGACCTGAGGGGGTGTCTGGCCGTGAGGGCAGAGGCTCCCAGTGCCTCCCCGGCTCCATTCTGCTGTGCTCTGCTCCTGGCTTCAGCTTGGTGGGTTGCTGGAGCTCTCTCCCCACCCTTCTCCCCGAAATGGGCTGTTTCCTGGGAAGAGTAGACAGTGACATCGCCGTCTCCATCATCTCCTGCCAAGAGAAAAGGGCCTCAGCTTTGCAAGGTGATGCAGGAGTCAGTGGCAGGAAGCCCATTTTTCGTGCAGCCGTGGACGTCTCATGCCATTTCCCTCAGGGATGTCTGCAGGACAGCCCACTCCTGCAGGACCCTGCTTCCGGGAATGGCTCTTTCTAATCCTCTCCCTCCCTCCCTCCCTTCTTCCCTCCCTCCCTCCCTGCCCCTCTCTCTCCCTCCCTCGCTCCTTCTTTTCTTCCTTCCTTTTCTTTCCTTCCCTCTTTCCTTCCTTCCTTCCTTCCTTCCTTCCTTCCTTCCTTCCTTCCTTCCTTCCCTCTTTCCTTCCTTCCCTCCTTCCTTCCTTCCTTCCTTCCTTTCTTCCTTCCTTCCTTCCTTCCTTCCTTCCTTCCTTCCTTCCTTCCTTCCTTCCTTCCTTCCTTCCTTCCTTCCCTCTTTCCTTCCTTCCCTCCCTCCTTCCCTCCTTCCTTCCTTCCTTCCTTCCTTCCTTCCTTCCTTCCTTCCTTCCTTCCTTCCTTCCTTCCTTCTTCCTTCTTCCATTCCTTCCTCCCTTTCTTCCTTTCTTCCTTCCCTCCTTCCTAAAAACTTTTGAGCACCTTTTCTGTGTGGTAAGGATAACTTTTGCTTGCACTGCTACTAACCATAATGTATGTGCATTATAAAAATCCTCAGCTATGAGAGTCCCAGTGTCACTAAATTAAATGTCACAGTGCCCTCCAGCTGAAAAGAATCTGAAATCATTCAAAAAATAAATTCAATAAGGATTTGATTTTTTCTACTTGTGTTTTGAGTGCTCATTTTTTTTTTTTCATAATAATGCATATACTGAGTCCCTGTTAGGTGTAGAACACGGCTAGAAACTACAATAGATGTTAAAAAAAAACAAAGACAGATTATACATGGTACCTGATCTCAAAGATGTGGAGCCAATATTTGGTGGTGGGTGAGATGTTATGAAAACAAAATCCACTAGAGTGTTACAGTGTTAAGGTAGTTTTGTGCTTCATGTAATCAGGGGCAAAACAGTGTGTGAGCCGTTAGGCCCAGAAAGACTTGTTGAGGGGTGATATTTGAGTTGGGTCCTAAGAGATAAGTAGGCAGATGGAGCTATGCAATACAGGTGTGCTAGGGGCAGCTGGAGGGCAGTTCAGACAAGGGATTAACATATACTAAGCAGGGAAATTTAAAACAGTCTAGGAAGACCAGGGAATTACAAACAGTTCAATATGGCTGCAATAGTGGAGAATAGAATGAAGCGAGAGACATGTTGAGAGAGAAAATCAGGCCCAAATTATGGATTGTATAAAGATAGCATGCGCTTTATACTTCCTCGTCGGAAGGGAGGGCATATCTAAAGCTTTTTAGGTGAGGCTTAAACATATACTGATGGGCTAAATCTGGGGCACTGCTTTGGGCTCCTCCTTTGTTTCTTTCCTTTGACTCTAGGGGTCACGTTTGTGCTCGTTTAATCTCTCCTATAAACTGAAGGCAGGCAGGGTATGCCACACACCTTAGTCTTTTATGCAGCGCCTATCACAGCATTTGTTGCATCGTGGATGTTGAATTCATATTTTTAAGCACTTGATTGGAACAACCTACTAAAAAGTCAGGAAAATTCTGTGGGAGAAACAGAGCTGACTCGCGATCCTCAAATCAAGGAATATATTAAGTGAATGAGACCTCAATCTGATCTGGGGCTCCTGTGTAGGCGAATTTAAAAGCTAACACTCCTCAGTTTCGGGGGGAAGTACGGAAAGGCCCCAGTGAGTATGCAGTTTCCCTGGAGCATCGCTGTTTCTCCGCAGGTTTTATCGATTTCATCGTGGAGCCCACCTTCACGGTGCTCACGGACATGACTGAAAAGATCGTGAATCCGCTGATTGAGGAGACCTCCCAGGCTGGCGGGACAGGACAGCGGCGGTCAAGGTCAGTGGAGAAGCTCGAAGGCTGGGGTCAAGTTGGCCTGTCCCTGAGGGTAGAACTCTCCTTTGGAAGGGATGGGGGTGTGTTTCATAATGATGCTTGCCCTCCCTCCTTCCTATAAGAGAGTTGTCTGCCTTTTCCTTTTCTCAGGGGAGTTGAAGTTATACTATTTGCACTCTCCGGGCTGGCCTGGAAGGGAGTGCCCATGGTCTAAATGATGATTGGCAGGTACCCTGTAGAACATCTCTCTCCCGCTCATTCTCTCTCTTTTGGTGCCTTTGCTCACGGCAGGTTTAAACATCCTGATCCCATTACTTAATTAGCTGTGTATTCGAAGGCAAAGTGCCTCAGTTTCCTCATCTGAGAAAATGTGGATTATAGCACTCAGAGGTTACAGGGAGGATTAACCGAGTTGTTCAATCTCTGTAAAGCCCTTTTAACAAGGTCCAGCACAGAGGAAGCGCCAGCTACACCTGAGCTAACACTGAGCCTTTATTAGTGGTATTCCTACCCCTCCTCCTGTCCCTGCAAAACCTTGGGCTTTGTTATGCAGGAGAAAGGAAAGAAATGGAATGAAAAGACAAAAGAGCAGAAAAGAGGAAGAGGAGGAGCAAACCGCAAGAAGGGAAGGCAAGAGGAATGTTAGGACAGTGGGACCCTAGGGACACTCAAGGCGGATGAACCCAGTCAAGGCTGCAAACAAAGAGGAATGAAGGCCGTTGCCCAATCCCACAACCCACAGCTCTGCAGACTGGGCTGAACTGTACTGTGCTCTGCTTACGTAGTCAGCCCCGGGAGTCATCCAGTGGGTTGGCATTCATGCCAGTCACTGCTTAGGCACCTGGGAGTGTGTGATACTTTTCTTGAAAGTTACCCAGAAGGATGGCACTTTCTAAATTTGCGAAGTATCTCATGTTTAAAGCGTAAAGTAATATTGATATAAAAAAAGGTCTCTGGTGTGACTGCTCTCCACCTTCCCCCAGGAACATAAGGAAATCACCCTGCCCGGGCCTCGGGGTTCCGGGGCTCAGAGGCACCCAACTACAGGGGGAGGCATGGCTGGAGAGGAGTAGGACTAAGTGGCTGAGTGACTTGGAATAGTGGTCAGTGAGGAAGCAGGTGGATAAACTGTGGAACCAAGTTGAAGTTCAAGTTCAAACTAGTTGATTGCAGAAAATCAAGGACAGAAAAGATCACATAGGGGATTCTAGTCATGCTGAAAAAGAGGATACCAATCAATAACAACAACAAAAACATAGGGACTATCGCTACTCAGGAGGCCGAAATATTGATTTTCTTTTTCTGCTGAAAATACAGAATTTCCCATCTGTCACAAGTGGAAAATGAGAATTACAAACCTCAGGACCCAGGAATTTCACAGCAATAGCTTGATGATGGCTAACCACTCCTCGTTTGAGCCTGCTCACGGGCATACATTTCCCAAACACGGAACCCTCCTCTTCCAACCCTTCTTGCCTAATTCATTTCTTGTGTGTGATTTCCCCCCTCCAGTTTGAACAGCCTCAGTTCGGCAGATGCAAAGCGATCGGGTGCTAAGAGCGCAGGCTCAGAAGGAAGTGCCCCAGTCAACAATTCCGTCATCCCTGTTGAGTACAAGAGTTTTAAAGCCACGTGGACTGAGGTCGTGCACATCAATCGGGAGCGGTGGAGGGCCAAGGTGCCCAAAGGTAACCTTCTACTGGGGAATCTTCTAGGAGGCCTGTCCAAACCACCCAGCACCCGCTCATACACAAGGCTTGCCACCCTCATTTATAGCTGTTGCAAAGGAAGTGGAATCTCAGGATAGAGATTCAAGTGGCTGAATGTTAGCATTTACCCTTTAAAAAAAATTTTATTTTTCAATTACAGTTGACATTAAATATTATTTTATACTAGAGGCTTGGTACACAACATCTGTGCACTGGTGGTGGAGGGGAGGGGCCGTGTCCCTCAGCCCGGCCAGCAACCTCTTGTAGTCTGGGATGCCTCGGGGTCCTTAGCGCTGCCGCTACTGCCACTGTGCTTGCCAGCCGTGAGCCCGGCTTCTGGCTGAGGAGCGCTCCCCCTGTGGGAGCACACTGACCATCAGGAGGCAGCTCCTGTGTTGAGCCTCTGCCCCCTGGTGGTCAGTGCATGTCATAGCAACTGGTCATTCCGCCGTTCAGTCTATTTGCATATTAGGATTTTATTATATAGGATTAGTTTCAGGTGGACAGCATAGTGGTTAGACAGAGCGATCCCTCAATAGGTCTAGTAATTACCTGGCGCCATACATGGTTACAATATTATTGACTTTATTCCTTATGCTAACTTTACATCCCCATAACTACCAATTTGTGAAAAAATATTCAACCTCTTTTGATCCTCATTTCATTTAAAACTCTATGCATGAATGGATGACGCAGACCTCCAGGCCTCCCTGTAGCATGGCCTTGACTGTCATGCCGGGTTCTGTGCCAAGGGTGCAGAGATGAGTAATAGACATCCTTGTCATTGAAGCTCCTGGGGGGAGGGGACATCTCTATGGAGTTTCTTTCAAAGGAAGAAAGGGAGTTGTGCTCATCACCCGCACCCACCAGCCCTGAATGACCCTCCCTGTAGGCAAGGAGGGTTTCACCCCCAAACACAACATGCCATACTTTCATTCACCCAGTGTCTACACAACACGGGGGAAGCGTGGAGGGGCTGCACTGAGCACGTGTTGGTTATCTCGGTTCCTTGTACATTGGGGTGCAGCTTCCAGTGAGGGAGAGGAGAGACCTCCCTTGGAGTTGGAGTTATTCCAAGGACAACTACTGTGACTTACTCACAAAACCCTACCCAGGTGGCGGCTCATTTCAGGCGGTGCAATAGGTTTATATTTACGGCGCTATTAAGGCCTCATTGGGCCCTTATCAATTCCAGACAAATGTTGCACCCTGAGCTCTGGAAGGAGCCCGTGCCTCTTCCATATTTCACCAATAGCCTCTCACAGTCCACTCAGAGGCCTTCGACATTCAAATCCTCGCCGTTGGCAGGCGTTGCAAGCAGGGACGGTCACCACTGCATCGTCTCCAAGGAAGCAGGCACTTGTAATCAATTACACTCATTACACTTGAAAACCCAGGCCCTGACAACACGCAGTGTGAAGAGGCACTTCAGAGTCATTTGCTGGCAATCATCTGGCTTACTAAAATTACCCCCTAAATGAATCACCTCGGGGAGCACTGGACAGCTTCTTTGCCAGGGGAAACTGGCCGTTTGAAAAGGACAGGTACATAAACAGCTAATAATTCTCAAATCTATTAGGGATGCTGATAGAGATATGCTTAAGCTATTTTTGAAGCATAAAAGGGCTTGTCCCTAAGGCTGCTGCAGGTATTTGGGAAGGCATCTACAGCCAGGACTTGCAGGACGCCTGGGCTGGAGCCCAGAAGAAGGCGTTGTATTTAGAAATAGGGAACAGAATTTAAGTTCTAATAATAAATCAAGTCCTAATATAATAATTATAATACAGTAACTATGTCTTCTTCAGCTGAAATAAGAACAGTTGCCTAAATTGACAAGCCTATTTTATTAAAAGAAATTAATTTGATTTAATATTATAAATACATGCAGTTAATTCCTAGTGTTTATGGAGAAACTCTTGTCATAAGTATGATTTAATGTTTGCCAGTAATGTTAGTCTGGGTCTTAGTATTTGACTTGAAACTGTTAGGATGAAAACATATTGAATCAAAGTCACTTTGATGTGAGCTCAGATAACAGCAACAAAATATTTTTACTGATGTCAATAACTGCTGCACAATGCTTAGTAAATAAGTAAAAAGATGAAGAACAACAACAACAACAACAACAAAATAGGGAACAGAGAGAAAAGGGACAGGCAGTGCCCGGGTTATGTATATTTTGTGAGCGGATCGTTTGACCATCAAAGCCAACTCCAGTTAGTGGGATTAGGGCAATTTGAATCCCCACTCGCCTTGTACTCTTTGGCAAATGCAGGTAGATTCTTTGAGAAAATTCCATTTGGGGCAGGGGTGAGGAACATCTGGCCCGCGGGCCATGTAAAGCCCTCAACATCATTTGGTCTGGCCCTGCCAAGGCATTAGGGGTGAGTTAATTAAATGTTTGACCAAATAGAGCAGGCTAATTTTTAAGTTGATAATTTTTTTATGGCCCGAAAATGATGTTATAAATATCCAAATGGCCCTTGGCAGAAAAAGTGGTTCCCCACCCCTGATTTGGCGGCTGATAATACATATCACAGAGCTAATGCAAAGAACAGAAAAGATACAGGGTGTATACACACTTTAACAACTGATAGCTCAATTTTGAAAATGAAATATATTTTAATAAACACTGCCTTTATAAGTATTCCAAGTGTGTGTATACATTTTTGGGGACACCCTGAGTGTAAGGCACGGGGGACAGAGCCTGCACATGGCTGGCGCCTGTAAGTCTGGCCGTTACTTTTCAAATTGGAAAGGAAAGTTGAACGCCAAGTTAAGAAGACTGTTAAAATGCCCACCTCGGACTAATATTTTATAATATTTTCAGCCTTTCAGCAATGCTGTTGACTGGTTGACAGATATTAAGAAACACCAGTGTGTTTCCGTTAGTGGTCAGTTTGAATTAGATGACACCAGGCTGTTTTGCTCATTGTTTTTTTTTTTAGAAAACCCTGATTTCATGAAAGCTCCCTGCATGGGGCACTTGTACATGTGTTCATGTGTTGTTATCAAACTGATCAGAAATGGGACTGGCTCTAAAGTCTTGATTCCATTAGCCAATCTGATCTACAAAGCTAGGTAGGCCAGAACCCATAGTTGTGAGGAAAGATTAAGTCAATACCTTTTACAGCTCTGAGAGCTGAAAAATCATTATTTCCAAACAAAGATGTATAGGTATAACCATTTGCAGGTCTGATCAATGTTGATACATTTCCATTCATTATTTAATACTTTTTAAACCTTTTTTTTTTTTACTGGTGTAAGAATAATGCTTGTTTAGTTTATAATGCAGAAATATAATTAAAAATATATAAAAAGAAAATAAATTCACTTACAATCTCTCTAGCCAGATATAACTGTTGTTGAAATTCTGATGTAATTCTTTTTTATTTGATTTACCATGCATTTATATAAGTAAAAGAATTCCCTGTAAGCTGGGATCATAGTATAAGATTGCCTTGTATTTTACTTTTCTTTTCCTATCTTGAGCATTTTATCCTGATGCTGAATAGGTTTAGAAAGTATGATTTGAATGGCTACCTTGTATGTAATACCATAGTTGAATCATTCCTCTACAGAGCATTTTGTTTTCAGTTCTACATTATTGTATACTAGAGGCCCGGTGCACGAAATTCGTGCACGGGGGCGGGGGCAGCGGGGAGTGTGTCCCTCAGCCTGGCCTGCACCCTCTCCAATCTGGGACCCCTCATGGGATAACCAGCAGTTGGACATCCCTCTCACAATTCAGAACTGCTGGCTCCTAACTGCTCACCTGCCTGCCTGATTGCCCCTAACTGCTTCTGCCTACCAGCCTGATTGTCCCTAACTGCTCCCCTGCTGGCTTGATTGCCCCTAACTACCTCTGCCTCGGCCCACACCTGGTACCCAGGATTCCCTCCTCCAGCTGACCACAGGCACCCAGGATCCAGGCTTCCCTCCCTCTGGTCAGCCATAGGCGCCCAGGCTGGCTGCAGCCTTAGGGGATGGTGGACAGGGGGCTTCGCCTGTGCTGCAGCTGCAAGTGCTGGAGCCCAGGACTGCAGGGTGGGCGGCTTCTCTGTCTCCCAGGCCACAGCCAGCCACAGGTGCTGGTGCCCAGGACTGCAGGGTGGGCGGATTCTCCATCTACCATGCTGTAGCCAGCTGCAGGTGCTGGCATCTGGACCACAGGGTGAGCGGCTTCTCTGTCTCCCAGGCCACAGCCAGCCACAGTTACTGGTGCCCAGGTCCACAGGGTGGGTGGCTTCTCTGTCTCCCAGGCCACAGCCAGCCACAGGTACTGGTGCCCAGGACCGCAGGGTGGGCGGCTTCTCCATCTCCCGGGCTGCAGCCAGCCTCATGTACTGGGGCCCGGTTTCTCCATCTCCCCCAGGACGTGGGGCGGGTGGACATGGGGTGGGCAGCTTCTCCAGCTGGCTGTAGCCTGGGATCATAGGGCAAGCGGCTTCTTTGTCTCCCAGATCGCATCCACCCTCAGGTACTGGCACCCGGTTTCTTGTCTCCCCCAGGATGTGGGGAGGGCGGCTTCTCCAGCTGGCTGCGGCTTGGGATCACGGGGCAGGCGGCTTCTTCATCTCCCAGGTCGCAGCCAGCCTCAGGCGCTGAGGCCCAGTTTCTAATTCTCCCCCAGGAGGTGGGGCAGGCGGACCTGAGGTTTCTGCTGCTGGCTGCAGCCTGGGATCACAGGGCAGGCTGCTTCTTCATCTCCCGGGCTGCAGCCAGCCTCAGGCACTGGCACCTGGTTTCTTGTCTCCCCCAGGACGTGGGGTGAACCGCTTCTCCAGCTGGCTGAGGCCTGAGATCACGGGGCAGGCAGCTTCTTGGTCTCCGTGGCTGCAGCCAGCCTCAGGTGCTGGGGCCCGGTTACTCCGTCTCTGCAGGACATGGGGCAGGCGGACCTGAGGCTTCTGAGGCTGGCTGCAGCCTGGGATCATGGGACGGGCAGCTTCTTCGTCTCCCGGCCGCACCCAGCCTCAGGCGCTGGGCCTGGTTTCTCCATTTCCCCAGGACGTTGGGCAGGCGGACCTGAGGCTTCTGAGGCTGGCTGCAGCCTGGGATCATGGGGCAGGGGGCTTCTTGGTCTCTGTGGCTGCAGCCAGCCTCAGGCGCTGGCGCCTGACTTCTCCAACTCCCAGAGACCTGGAGAGGCTGGGGGGCGGGGCTGCCGCCATGTTTTCAGTTGAATTGCATACTCACTCAGATTGAATGGTGGGCGTGGCTGGGGCGTGGCTGGTGGGCGTGGCTTGTGAGTGTAGCGGAGTGATGATTTGCATACTACTCTATTATTAGATAGATAACATTGTTATGAACATACAAGTTTAAAAACCTTTGAGGCTACCTCTGATTATTTGTCTGGGATAAGTTTCTACATGTGGAATTTTTTTGAAAAAAATAAATGAAAAAACAAAAACTTAAAACTCTTGATATCTACTGGCAAAATTTTCTCAGAAAGTTTTTTTTTTTTTTAACTTACGTTCCCTCCCAGTAGAAGTATAGTGAGAATGTCTATTTCCACCTTCATTATTATTTCATAATAACTCTTCATATATTAAGGATAGTAATTCTTCAGTTGGCAAAATATGTTGCAATTTCTGCCCTACTTGTTTGTCATTTGCCTTTTAACTTTGGCAGAATGGTCTTTTAAAGTACATCCCATTTTTATTTTACTAGAGATTACCTTTAGATTTTTTATTGAATTATCTTTCTATCAATGTAAATATCAAATAGTATGTAGTGATACTCCTTCACAAGTGCTGAGAAATTTATTGAATTTTTACTTACTTTCTCCATTTTCACCAATTTTTATTGAAATAATATGAGATTTTCAATCTAGGTGATTATAAATAAATTGTTCATTTATAATGAACTTATCATTTGACATTATTTTTATATTTGCATCTAGTTTTATTTCTAGCTTGATAACAATTACTTTTAAACACTAAGATTTGCTAGTTTTATTGAACAGATTAATGTATTTCCTTATTAAGTTTTTGACATTGAATTTTTCTGTCAGCTGGAGCACTTCTTTGGGCCAATACTTTCAGAAAGGACCCGTGGGCACGCCTGAGTCCTTCGATGTCTAGCAGTGCCTTACTGTTGTTATGGTAAACAACTGAGAGTTGACTGTTCAAAATTCATATGGTATTTTGGTTATTTTTTTCAGTTAGTAGTTTCTCTCTCTCTCTGTTTGTAAGTAGGTTAAGTAGGCATTTCAGAAAATTATATCAAGGGATAAGTAGCCCAATACTATTTTAACCAACTGGCCTATCGTATCGTTATTCAGAAAGGCAAATTAAATGAAGAAATCAATGTATTTCTGCAAAACTGCATGGACATTCGGTGTGAGATAGAAGCAGCTCTCAGGAGGACTGCAATTTATGGATCACGAAGCCTCTACTCTACTTGAACTCTTTAGCTGCTTGCTTTCGGCCATTTCATAAGAAGTCACATCACAGATGCTCTGAGATGGTTTTGAACGGCACATTTGCTTTCTGCTAGCATAGAAGCCTGGGAGTGCCAAGCATGTCAAATCTCTAAGACCAGGAAAAGTGAATTCTGTGCACACATGCCATCATTGCAATCTGCTAGCACATACAGATTGATTGTACTCTCACCTGCTTTTTCTCATTGTAGAAAAATTTTATGTATATTAATAATTTCACCCTGAAAATATAAGGGAAGCTGATTACCGTGGAACAGGCCTATCTCCTGTTGATTTAATCTTTTTTCTTCTGGATGTGTTTATTTTGAGTAGTGCCACTTTAAGGCCTGAGGTTGAGCATACCAATATCAGAAATAGGAGGAAGAGGTGGAAGCAGAGAAGGTGAAGGACAGTGCAGAGCCACCCACGTGGAGCATGATCGCTTCAGGGAAAGGAATCATATAGTGGGGCCAGCTCGAATCGGAGTTGATTATGATGTCGTAAGAGTTGCCATTTGTTAATTTAAATATTAATTGCCTGCTGTCAGCTGTAGTTGAGCAAAAACAGATTTGTTTCTGAAATGCACCCCCTGCCCAGTTTTCATTTTTGCTGGATTTCCCATAGAAAATTGGTCTGACTCAGTTGTCAAATGAATTTTTATTGCTCAGATCATCTTTTATGCTGTTTTGTAGTAAACCAGATTTCAACTTCTTCAGTTTTTAATCAAAATTATTTTTAACTTGGGGATGTTTTAAATGTAGAAAGTTTGCCACAGATTCAGTGGGTTTCTTGGAGGGGATTATACATTATTTTATCTGAAGCCTGAGTTTGAATGAATTCTCTCCTGCCATGCCTCAGTTTCCCTCTCTGCATAATAAGAACAGTCATCTTTTTACTCACCTACGTTAGTGGTTAAGGAAACCACGTTTTGTCAAGTGGCTAAGTCTTTCGGGGCAGGACGTTACATTTGTCTACTTCCTGTACTTACTCCGGTCTGGATTGCTGATGATGGAATATGTACCAGCCAGGCTCATTGGCAGAGAGGGTGAGTCACACGCACTGTGGACATTTGTTTAGTCAACAAATGCTCCAGGAGCATCTGCTATGTGTCAGGTGTTGTACCAAGCCCTGGGAATTCAGGGATGGAGGTGATGTTTGACCTTTGCCCTCTGGGCACTGCAGAAGGACAAGAGGAAGTCTGGATGAGCATTCTAGCGGGCATCCTGTGCCCTGCAGTCTATAGAGAGTGCCGTCTCACCATCTTCTTCTGCAAGGCCGCTCTTTTGCTCTTTAGTTGTACCTTTCTGTGGAAGTCAGAAGACATATTATATGATTTCCTATAAAATAAAAGGCTAATATGCAAATCGACTGAACAGTGGAATGGCCAGTCGCTATGACACACACTGACCACCAGGGGGCAGATGCTCAACACAGGGGGAGTGCTGCTCAGCCAGAAGCCCTGAGCCAGGCGTACAGCTGGCAAGCACAGCGACAGTGGCAGGAGCCTCTCCCGCCTCCGAGGCAGTGCTAAAGATGTCTGACTGCTGGCTTAGGCCCGCTCCCTGTGAGGGCTCCTGGACTGCAAGAGGGCACAGGCTGGACTGAGGGACCGCCCCCCCCTTCAGTGCATGAATTTCGTGCACCGGGCCTCTAGTGTGCACATAATTGTGTTATTTTGTAAAGAAACCTTTCTTTGCCTTGTCATTGTAAATTATAACGACATCCTGTCAGGAAAGGAGAATGTCATAAAATATTGAATGGCAATCATTTAAACTTTAAAGCAGTGCTTGTTAACCCTGATTGCGTATTGGAATCATCCAGAGAGCATTTACAAACCCTACTCTCACTCTTCATTTGTGTTGTCTGGGGTGAGGCCAAGGCATTGGTTTGGGTGGGGTGGATGGGTATCAATGAAGGGATGAATAAACATCTCATAATGTATCAAGGAGAACATCTGAGCCAAGCAAAAGTAAGGGCAGAAAATGTAAAAATAAAGCCGGAGGTTGTAGACATCCACAAATCCAGTATCACAAAGTCCCAAGAACATGGACACCAGCACCAAATTTGGGATTTGTGCCCTTTAGCAGCTAAAACAAAGGGAAATGTAATCACACGCATAACCCACCACTCTGGTGCCTATTAGATTAAAAGTAATCCTGTTGTCCATGAAAGTTAGCTTTTGTCGGGACCAAGACTAACCAAGGGAAATGAAGAGGACCCCTGACGATGAGGTGTAGGACACTGCTAGCACATCTAGAGGGAAAAAAATCAGCAATGTTCTTCATAACGGAGGCTGATGGCACAGTCGGAAAGGCCTTGTGTGTGAATTAAATGCTGAGTCTCCAGGCCTTTAGGGAGGAATTGTCTCTGCTAGGTGCCTTCCATGTATGTTATTTCCTACAACCCAGATCCACTTGGCGGCCTCCACGGCCCTGTGTGGTCTCAACCCCTCATGTCCTTGGTCATTTGACCACATCATCTGTCACTAACCCTTCTCTAAATGGGCTTTAGCCATACTGGCTAACTCAGTGTCCCTTGAACATAGCAAACTCATCCCTACTCCATGGCCTTACTTTTTTATTTCCTCAGCCGCGAATGCTATTTCCCATGATTATCACATGGCCAGCAACTTATCCTTCAATATTCCATCAAATGCCAGCATCTTCACTCTTTTGCTGGTCGTGTTCTACTTACTATGCTTGCATTTTTGCAAAACCCTTTTTGCCATCTGAAATTCTCTGTCTCTTTGTGGTTTGCTCACCTGATAAAGTTCCTCTCTATTTTGTAAGTCTGCTTGCTGCAATGTGACCAGTACCTAAAATGGTGCTTGGCACTGTAGCTGTTCAAGAAATACTAGTTGAATGAATAAGCCTATGTTTTCATAAATACTTGACTAGATGCAGGTAGGCGATATTTTTGTTTAAGTACAGAGCCAGAGCCTTTCGCAGTCAACCGAATGGGAAAGCAGGCTGACACCCTCTCAGTTAAAGGGGAGACACAGATAAGGACACCTGGCCAAACTAAGCGCCACCTCTCATCTGTGGACAGTTTGCAGACATGTTTTTGAACACTTAATTATCCTCTTCCTACTTTTAACTTTACAAACAGTCACCTGAAACCGTATTATTCTAGTGGTGGTGACTTTTTACTTTATAATCACTTGCTTATGTTTAAACTCCAGGTCCTGAGCAAACCTACGTGAAACTCCATTTTTTTCCTGTGACCATGGGAGATTTTGCGGCCTTTGAGCCTCAGTTCCACATTGTAAAGTAGCGTTACAATGATGGTAGCTACCATCTGAGGTTTTGAGAATGAAAGGAAATGATCCTTGGAAAGCATTTAGCATCAAACCTGGCATAGGGGACACACTGATGAGAAGTTATTGATGATAATACTATTATTAATAATGCCAATTAAATATTGGTTTATTAATTATTATGATTACTTTCTCCCTGTCTCTTCTTCTAATCCACTGATTTCAGAAATGGCATAACCATGACCTGATTTTATTTATTTCCTGATCATCCATGCCAATCTGACTTGAATTAACTGAAAATAAACCCAAAACACTCAGTCGCGCCTTCGGTCACTTGAGTGTATTATTACCAGTGCCCATAACAGGTTTTGGGCAAAGAGGCAGTTCCCCTAACGGCGTGACCTCTCTCTGTCTTTTCAACGCCTTGCCCAACTTGCCGTGGACACAGAGGAGAAGGCCAAGAAGGAAGCCGAGGAGAAGGCTCGCCTGGCTGCGGAGGAGAAGCAAAGGGAAATGGAAGCCCAAAGCCAGGCAGAAGGCGCAGCCGGCCAGGCGGACAAAAAGACACCTGGGGAAGCTCAGAGTCAAGTCAACGGAACGCGCCCCAACAAGAACAACAACGCTCGTGGGAAAAACGCCAAAGAGAAGCCGTCAGGAGAAAAGCGGCAGAACGGTGAGTGGCATCACCCGGGGAAAGGCCCCTCTTGGGGTGGGTGACAATATCACTGACATTTAATGAACGCTTACCGTGTGCCAGACATTGTTGGTGCGATTTCACGTTCATGAAACCATTTAAAAATCCTAACAACGCTGCGTGGGGCCTACACTCATCCCCATTTTGCAGGCGAGGAAACCGAGATTCAGAGAGGTGAGATCGCTGGCTTAAGGTCAAACACCCCCGAGGTAGTAAGTTCAGGTCTATGTGAGGCCAAATTCTGTAATCCACAGTCAGCAGGTTCCTACTGGTTGGTGCTGTTGCAGGGGAAGAAGAAATAGGAGAACTATTGAGACTGAGCCTCTGTCCACGAACGCCCTGTAGTCAGTTTACTGCAGGGCTAACACACTCCTCTGTGAAGGACCAGGGAGTACATATTTTGGGTTTTGCAGGCCATGCGGCCTCTGTCGCAGCCGCTCAGGGCTGCTGTTTCGGGGTGAAAGCAGCCAAAGGTACTACATAAGCAGGTGAGCATGGCTGTGTCCACATAAAATGTTATTTATGAAAGTGGAAATTTGAATTCTATATAGTTTTCCCACGTCATGAAATAGTCTTCTTTTTCCACCTTAACCATTTAAAACATGTAAAAACCATTCTTAGTGTGTGGGTCATATGAAACCAGAGCAGGTTTGGGCCACGGGCCATGGTTTGCCAACCCCTGGTCTGGTCAGGGAGAGAAGCGAATGAGCACAGGTGTGCCAGTCACCAGGAGGGTTATGGGTGCTGTGGGAGGGGTACTAACAAAGGCCCAAGCGCAGAGGTGGCAGTAACTGCTCCGAAGGTGGCCAGGGGGGCCTGGGAGAAGCAGAGCAGGAGCCTGAGTCTCCAGCGAGCCTGGGTGAATTTCACAACTGTGCTGATTTCCCAAAGTAAGCAATAGTCTACCATTTCCCCTAAAATCTAAGTATGAAGTGAGAGGTGGGAAAAGAAATCAATTTAGAGTGATAATCAGAAAGGCTAATGGAGGTTCTGGACTGAGTTGCAGCAGCCTAATTAAAATGATTTATAACCGCACACACGGGCTCTTCTGTTCTGCCTGCTCATTGGGTAACAGCTCACAGCAGCCGTTACTCCATACACAACCCGTGGGAAATTACCTAATGGGTTTCGTTGAGGAACATCATCAAACAAGTGCGAGTCACTTTCCCAGCGCCCTTCCTTGTGGCCGCCCAAGGTATTTCCGGGCGAGAGCTGAAGGACCCTGGATGAGTGGGGTTCTGGGGGTTGGGGCCCCTAGCAGCAATTACAGGATCTGCTGAGCGTTGGTCTCCATCCAGGCACTTCCCCCTCAGCCTCCCCAGCCCTGGCCGAGGAGAAGGCAGGCTGCCACGGGCTGCTGGCTAGCATCTGGCAAATTGAACTGCTCCTGCTGGCTTCTGGAAGGCATCCTGGTCTTGCTGCATCTGTGGGAAAAGCTCCGGTCCAGGGCAACCTGAAAGGCTCCGTATAGAGTGTGTTAGGGGTGTGAAGGCTCAGTGAGTAAAGAAAGGCCATTTTTCTATAGGCAGATCCTTGAGTCATCCCTGCCGTCCTTAAAACAGGGACGAGCCAGTATATGGATTATTTCATGGCACCTCCAAAGAAATTCATCTGTTTTGACCATTGGTGATGATAGAGGGTGACGACCACATCCTCTACTTACACGCCTCCTGCTTGTGGCTGCCCTTCCCCTCCATCCCTCCAGCCAGTGCAACCTATTTCAGAATTAAGAATGAGGAAATTTGGAGAGTTTATTGACTTCTAACATAGCTTAGGATTTGTCACATTTCATTAAAAGTACTTACTTTGTAGAAGACATCACAGTAAAAAATTGTCTTGCATTCTTCTTAAATAGCCATTTATCAGTCTGAAGGTCAAAGGCATTTAGAAATGGTACTATCAATAGGAGCTTGAAGTCTAAAACTTGAGCTTCCTAGGAAAGTCCCAAAATATGGTAGTTGAGAGTCTGGCCTCTACAATTAGACCCATCTGTGTATATTGTGGTAAGTTACTTTATTTATGGCATAACATGGAGATGATAGGGGTTTCACATCAATTCTTTACAGGTCGATTTAAGCAAAATCTCTTTGTAGAAAGATCAATTGGCCATTTATTCAAAAACTGTCAGACAAATGGCTTAAACCAGGGCTATGGTAGACAAGAGGGGCAGTTTCAGAAGGAGACCCACATGCAAGGGCAGGGGCAGAAATATGTAGACAGGTGGCTGCAGTGAAGGAAAAACTCAAACTTGGAAAACTTCCTCAATCATTTGGTGAGTTAGTTGTTCAGCAGATTGGTCATTTAGTGAATTAAACATTGATGAATTTGTCTCCTGGCAATAACAGCACCTTCATAATGGGTTGTTATAAGAATTTAATGAAGTGATGCACACTGCCTGGCACAAAGAAAACAAAAAAGGGTCAATATGTCTTGGGCCCGGCTTGCTCCTTCCTGGTTGCAATTATTATTAGGGTGCTTTTGCTTCAATAAGCACCAGTATGTTAGTGGTAATGCATTCTTGGTTTTACACAGGCTAAAAAGAAAGCTACTATTAGACACTGGTAAGAAAAGCATCCAACACTTGAGAATAGCGGTGGGGGAAGGGGTGCCATGTTTTTTCAATGTATCACTGGCATATTGTTGAATAGACTTCGGGTGGGGTGGGGAGGTGGGGGTGGATAGGGGGTGAGGGTACTTCTCTTAGACAGGTGTCAGCAGCCTCTCTCTCTGAAGGGCTGGATAGTAAACAGTGCTGGCTTTGTGCATCTCTGATGCAACTATTCAACTCTGCCAGTGCAGCAAGAAAGCAGCCCTGAAATACATAAATGAAGGTGCGGCCATGTTCCAATAAAACTTTATTTACAAAAGCAGATAGCAGGCTAGACATGCTCAGGGGCCATAATTTGCAGGCCCCTCCTCTAGGTGACTTTGTTGACTTTGTCATTTACTATTTAATTTAAGCCCAGGACCTGTGAAGATAGATTTTTGACTGGTAGAGGAGATGACCCCAAAGGTTATGGTTTTATTGCCTTGTAGGACATAGTCAGTTTCGTCTCTAACCTAGCAATCTATTTTAACACATTTTACAAATACCTATAAATATCCAGTTCCTTAAATACTTCTGGAACCATCCTTACTATCTCCCTCATTCCCTCATAAATTTAAATGTGTTTTGACGTTTTCATTCTACATTTGTGTGCCAGTGTTTTTTAACTTTTGCCAATTACATTTCGACAAGCTCCTTAATTAGAATGCTATTTATAGCTCCGTTTTAGAATAATAACAATTGTCCTTGAATGATGTGTCAGATACCACATTCAGTACTTGAAATGCATCTGTCCATGCATTATGCCTGTAAAATAGATATTAATATTCCCATTTCACAGATAAGGACACGGAAGCACGTAAAAGTTAAAAAGCTGTTCATTGACATCACTTACATTTAACCCAGGCTGTTCCTCACTCCACAGCCTAACAATAAAGTTGAACTGCCTTTCTTGAGGATAAACACCATTGCCTTAAGTACAACCCTGTTAAACAGGAACTTTAAATTAAAAAATATATATTTATTTAGAGAGAGGGAGAGGGACACACAGAGAGAAACATCATCAATCAGTTGCCTCCTGCCTGACCCCCAACCCGGGCATATTCCCTGACCTGGAATCGAACCAGTAAACTCTTGTTTCCTGGGTCGATGCTCGCTGAGCAACACCGGCTGGGCAGAAACTTTAATTTTAAGATCATAAACCAATATCCAGGACCTAATCTGTGGTCTAAAGGATGTTTACATCCGACATGTACCCCCTTGTGACTAAAATTATACTGTACCTTCTCTCTTTTTTTTAAACCTTGACAGGTTTAAAGTTATTTCTAACTTCCTCCTTAGGTGTCTACATATTCTATTTTTGTTATGTTTTTTACTTGCAGGTGACTTGAAAGATGGTAAAAATAAGGCTGACAAGAAGGATCAATCCAGTGTCGGAAATGACTCAAAGAAAGCAGATGGTAAGGGCATAATTCTCAATACATTTTCCATAGATGTGCCATTTAATGCCAGCTTGTTAGAATTTTACCTAAAATTGAAATGGTGGTTGTTACTATATCCTTATCTTAGACCCTGAAAAAGCACTTCACCACATTTAAAGAGGACTGTTATTCATTTTTCACTAATTTATAAATTATTGTTGTATCTCTTCTCCTCCACCATCCTTTCTCCATCACAGATGCATTCTATACCTTCTTTTCACACTGCCATTTTTCACTGTAAACTTTATAAAAAGTTGACTCTGGACTTGCTGATTATAATGGAATGGAATGTGAGTCTTTGATCATGAACTGTGCTGTGTAAATGGGAAATGTTCCATGTTTTCAGTTTTTGCATTTTTTTTTTACCTTTAATTAGTTATTACTTTGGTTAAAAACAAACACAGAAATCTGTTCCGCGTGATCATTACGCCGGGAGGCCCACACACTAGAGGGTGACATAGCTGCAGAATTCAGGACGACAGCCCCGCCCCAGCTAGAAGCAGCCTCGCAATGTTCTTCATGAGCACACCTTCCGCTTTCCACACCCAACATCCCACTCTTTCTAAACCCCGAGAGTTTTCATTATATCCCCCTCCAAACTTCGCGCTATCCGTTGAGAGACCTACTCTCACTTTTTACATAAACCTTCTGTTCCAGTGGTAGCATGAGCTCATGTCTAGCTATTCCCTCCTCTGTGTACATGATATGAAACTAAAAAGGAAAGTTTCCAGGTAGTGGGTTTTGTTAGAGTCCCAGACTCTTTGAATCCGACCTCCTTGGAGACGTTGGAGTGGATGCTACGCTCCTCCTTGAATTCTTTGGTTGTAACGCCAGTGAAGAACCAGTGCTGGAAAGGCAGGTTGAGGAATAAGGAAATTTTGAACACAACTTCTCACACTCATATGCAGGAAAGAAATCTGAAAAATTTCCCCTATGATTATTCAAATAATTCAGTCCAGGTGTTGTATCACAGAATATCTGGAAAGTGTCCAGCTGGTATGGCTTAGGGGTTGAGTGTTGACCCATGAACCAGGAGGTCACGATTTGATTCCCAATCAGGGCACATGCCCAGGTTTCTGGCTCAATCCCCAGTGGGGGAAGTGCAGGAGACAGCCAATGGGTGATTCTCTCTCATCATTGGTGTTTCTGTCTCTCTCTCTCCCTTTCTCTCTCTGAAATCAATAAAAACATATTTATAAAAAAGAATATCTGGAAAGGACACATGCAGTTTTTCACCAAATTGTGCGAACAAAAACCACTTACCTAGTAAATACACTGTCCTTGAATGATTGGGACTAAGATGTGAATTATATGAAGATAATATAGAATTCAAATAACAGTCTCTTACTAGACTCAGGGGTAAAGTTTATTCAGATACTAGAAGTTTTTTGCCAGATATCATTTGCCAAGTCAAGGTAACTCAAACCCGAAAATGTGTAGTAGAGGAGACTGGTGTTAGCTCTAAACACATCGCCTAGAAACCCTGGCCCAGCAACTTTGCCCATTCCAGTTCCTACAGCATAAGGCCCCAAATAAACCAAGGTCCAAATCTTTAAGGTGGAGTCTTGAATTTTGTTAATTTTTGTATTGTGCTACAAATATCTGTTATTATGTTGTCATGTGGTGGGATTGAATTTTATTATCTTCATTAAGTTCTTTTATTTCACCTGTGCCCTCTTAACCAAATTGCCCCCTCCCACCCTTCCCCAAAATGTGTATAATTATTTTAAATACTTTTGAGAGGGCATATCTAAGCATGATTAGTGCCCAGTGTGATCAAACCCGCTGGGATTTGAAGTTTCAACATTGTATGCATTTAGAAAGAAATTGAATGGAAAGTGAAGCAGAGTTGGTTGTTCCCAAACTCCAGTGAGCTGAGGCAGGCAAAGAGGGAAGGAGCATGTGCTGAAAGAGTAAATTACATCCTGGCATAATGAACACATTGCGGTTGTATATTATCTCTGTCAGGCTCCTGAGGTACTATTTAGTGCCCTGCCCCACTAATTTTCTAACTGACTTCAAAGAATGAATGATACATCTGATAAGGGGTTAATTTCCAAAATATATAAAGAACTTATACAACTCAACACAAAGAAAACAAGCAATCCAATGAAAAAATGGACAGAGGACTGAATAGACACTTCTCCAAAGTGGACATACAATGTGAAAAGATGCACAGTGTCACTTATCATCAGAGAGAAGCAAATTGAAACAATGATGAGATATCTACTCACACCTGTCAGAATGGCTAACATCAATAATCAACAGACAGCAAGTGTTGGTGAGGATGTGGAGAAAAGGGAACCCTTGTGCACTGTTGGTGGGAATGCAGACTGGTGCAGCCACTGTGGAAAACAGGGTTTCCTTAAAAAATTAAAAGTGGAATTGCCTTATGACCATGCAATTCAACTTCTGGGGATATATCTGAAGAAAACGGAAACACTGATTGAAAAGAATATATGCACCCTATGCTCATTGCAGTGTTATTTACAAGAGCCAAGATTTGGAAGCATCGCAAGTGTCCATCAGTAGATGAGTGGGGAAAAAAGCTGTGGTACATCTACACAATGGAATATTACTAGGCCATAAAGAGAAAGGAATCTTATATTTTGTGATAGGATGGATAGACCTGGAGAGTATTATGAAATAAGCCAGTCAGAGAAAGACAAGTACTATATGATTTCACTTATATGTGGAATCAAATGAACAAAGTAAACTATCAAACAAAATAGAAACAAACTCATAGATACAGAGAACAGATTGTCAGAGTGGAGGAGGGTTGGGGGCTAGTGAAAAAGGTTAAGGGATTAAGCAGAAACACAAACAAACAAACAAACATAAAACTCATAGACACAGACAATAGTATGGTGATTGCCAGAGGGAAAGGAAGGTAGGGGGGAAGTAGCAGAGGGCACAGTGGGGATAAATGGTGATGGCAGGAGACTTGACTTTGGGTGGTGAGTACACATTGCAGTGTGCAGATGATGTTACAGAGTTGTACACTTAAAGCCTGTGTGGTTTTATTAACCAATGCTACCCCTCTATATTCAATTAAAAAAAAAAGAATGGATGTCGTTTTGAAAATACCTTGCTTACTCTTAGGAATAAATATCTGGGCTTCTGAGCCAAGATTCTCTCAGGGCCTGAACTTTTACAGTGTCATTGAGAGACTTGTGGGGTACCACATGAATGAATCATTTTTAGTGGGTTTTAGTCATATTTGAAACAGCCTAGCTTCTTGGATCTGTCATAATTTTTATAGTTGTCCTTAACTATGGACTTGCCCTTAACTTTACTTGACTACATTAATAGAGATATGTGATAGCCACTGTTTGTGACTCTTAAAAGATGGATTAAATTCTCTTTAAATTGATCCATAGATTTCATGTAATCCTAATTAAAATCCTAGCAGACATTTTTTTTGGTAGAAATTGACAAGCTGATTCTAAAATTTATATGGAAACACAAAACACCCACAATAGACAAAGCAACTTGCAAAAGAAGGAAAAAGTTGGCCTGATTTCAAGACTGATACAGCTATAGTAATCAAGACAGTTGGGTATTAGCATCGAGATAGACAAATGGATCAACAGAGAGTCCAGAAATAGATCCACATGTATATGGACATGTTATTTTTGACAAAGGACATTCCATGGAGAAAGTCATCAATGAACGGTAATGAAGCAGCTAGATATCCATTCACAAAATGATGAACTATCTATACTTCTCATCAGATACAAACATTAATTAATACTTAAACATTAATTAATGAAATAGATTATTAACTGAAAATGATCGTAAAAATTTAAAATGTGAAACTATAAAACTTCTAGTTAGGAACACCAGAGAAACTCTGTGGTCTCGGGTTAGGCAAAGATTTCCTATGCAGGACAACAAAAGTACAAACACCATGAAAGAACAAATTGATAAATTATAATTTATCAAAATTACAGATGTCTACAACTTCAAAAGCATCATGAGGAGAATGAAAAGACAGCCCACAGAGTGAGGGAGAATAATTCCAAAAGAATATTTGATTTCTTCTTATATTCAGGATGCAAGTCAACCTCAATATCCAATAAAAAGGAAACAACTCAAGTAAAAACATGCAAGAGATTTAAACAAACAGCTCGCAAGCAAGCACATTAAAAGATCATTGAAATCATCAGGGAAATGCAAATTAAAAGCCAAATTAAAAAACCATATGGAGAGAAAGCAAAACAAAACAAAGCTTACATGTGGGGAGTAGGTTTTCCACTTGTATATTATATTCATGTAATAATCTCTCAGCTTTCTACTTCACTGTGTCTGTCAGGATACAACTTGATCAGCTCATCACCTCATTGAGGAAATGGCATTCCTTGCAGCCACTCTTTCTATTTCTTAAGTTGCTTATGTTCTCCTCTTTAAGGTCTCAGTACCGGAGAAATGGAAGAGGCAGTAGAGCCAATATTCTTGTTAGTTTGTGTAGAGCAACTAATTGTGATTTAAGTTTGTTGTGTACCTTAGAGGGTTTTGCCTGTGCTTTGATCCTTCACAGGACTGACGTCTCATGACCTTGACTTGCTGCAGGGCTCACAAGAGTCACCTAAAAAAAAAGAAAGAATGTGTTTTTCCTGTTTTCCTTCCAGCTGATCCCTACCAAGTTAGTTTGAAATGTAATAAATGAATGAATGAATGAATGAATGAATGACTTGGGAATTTTTTTAGATGTCTTTTGTTCTATATAATGATGTAGCAAGTTATTAATTTAAAAAAAAACAGTGGAAGGATATAGTCTGGACCTTTACACTTGGGTTGTAAAAAAATAATGTCATTTTTAACTAAACCTGAGAAATTTTTGTCCTTTGCCTCAGGGGCAGGGCATCATGACTTGCTCTGCTGTGGAGTTGGTGGTGCGAGATAGATGGGGCCTGTACAGACCGGGAGGCAGGCCCTGCTCCGTAAACCCAGGGGGAAACAGCCAAGCAGCAGGGCACAGGGAGAACTGAGACACATGTCTATCTGTACAACAGAGACTCGTCCTGACTTAGGCTCATGTCCAGAGATTTGAGAAGCAACAGATGCACATTTACCATTATTCAGAGGGCACGCATTTGTTGAGGCCACCATCAATTTCTGTATCTACATAGACACCTGTATACCAGTATTCTCATCTTAGGGAATCATACCTACCTCATTCTTTTTTTTTTTTTTTGTCCAAATATATATATTTTTTGTCCAAATATTTCCCCCCCCTCCCCATTCTATTCAGGACAGTGGCATCAGGCTGTCCTTATATACCAGAATAAAGAACTGCCTTATTTCAAACCCATCAAAACCTTGGCTTGTAGTTGCGGTCTGCTTTTATCACCGTATTGTTCCAATCAATGCTATGTCTTCCCACAGGGCTTCTCGTTATCACTTGTAGCTGATGTTGGCTGTGTACTCGTCCATGCAGAACCATAGAAACACTTGAACACACCCATTCCTCTTCAGCACACTCCTATTTGAATCAATCCCATATAGACATGGGGATGCTACAGGGCATTCTTTATTTATTTAACATTTTCCCAAAATGTTGGAAGATTTATTTGTTTGTAAGCAATTGTCAATATGATTTTAGTCAGACCTATCGTGTTCACAAAATCTTTAGAGGACAGTGGTCTTAATGACCATCTTTGTTCAAACTTGTTCCCCAATTTATGTTGCATAAGGTATACATAAGACAGTATAGACAAAGTTATGGACTCTGGAGAATTCTTGACAGGATATTTTGAAGTGAATTCTACTTTGTGGTTTTTCATTTTGTTCTGCATGTAAGAACTATCTTGTCTGGGAAACATGAAATTCCTTCATCTGGGAGCACTCAAAACATATGTGATAATATAAAGAGAGGCCTGCTTAGAAAGTAGGGCTCTACACATTGGCAGACAGAGGAGTTCCACATTGATAGTAAATGAGGAGTTGATGATGTTGCAGAAGACTTGTTGACACAAAAAGGAACACTTATGACCAATGCCTGGCAGTGACTTCCCATTCACTGATGTACAATGTGGCCATGTACACTCTAATGCTCATGTCAACTGGCCAGTCAGTGTTTTTTTTCCTCCTGAAGGAAAACCTACCTGGGAAGTCAAATCCTATCAAGGTTGCTTGTCAAGCTGAGACTATAAGGGGCATTAGTTGATGAATTTGTTACTTCACGGTAGAATACCCTGATACATCTGTCTCCACCATTGGGATAGACCTGCCGAGAAGGATGGAGGGGGGCCATCTTGCATGCCCTATATCCTGAGTACAGGTTCCTTCATGGTACCTCTTTTTCTGGTCTCCTTTTTGACCACAATTTCAGCCATGAGATTTGTTGATATTTTGGAGTAGGTCATCAGTCTTGTTCACTTTTTTAGTCATCTTTGATTGCATTTCTGGACTTCAATCTTGAGGAGACTTACTTGTTTTTAAGGCAGATGATCTCAAAGTATTTCTTTCTTCCCTCACCCCCACCACAACCTACCTGATTTTCATAAACTTTACACCCGGCTTATGCCCAGACCATGAACTTGGTGGGTAAAATAGGCCAAGGATGGTGAACACTGGGCCACCCTGTGATTTTCTCTCACACCCAAGACAAAGCTACTGTAAAAATAATATTGAATAATTTCTAACTTACTTTTAAAAAAATCTGTGAAACATCAGTGCTTAACTGATTTTAGCAATGATTGATTTACAGTAATCTCTCCATTCATCATGCTACTAACATTAACATCTGCTGCCTTGAGGTAGTTTCTACAGATAGTTAATTCCATTCTTTGGGTGTTTTACTTGTTTCCCTCTCGGAGGATAACATTATTTCTTAGTCCTGGGAAGATACCTTATTATAGCCTTCTTTTATTGACAAAAATAGGCCTATTTAACGGAGGAATTGCCCTCCACACGAGAATCCAGCATCCTTTTGGGTTATTTTCTAGGAGTGCACAGGAGCCAAACATCTGGAATGCCCCAGGTCCCAATTAAGAGAATTCATCATAAGCACACATATTCTGATTTATATCGTATTTCCCTTAGCCATTTGTCCACGAAAAATCCAGTGACCTACTTACTTAACAAATTCATATGGAGCATTAACAATGCATTAACAATACCGTGGCTTAGCAAGAAGAGCTGTAAAATATTTGTTTTTCAAACATTTTACATCTTTATTTTCTCAAGTAGCGTGAAAGCCCAAGTGTCTAAACCAGTGGTTCTCAACCTTCCTAATGCCGCGACCCTTTAATACAGTTCCTCATGTTGTGGTGACCCCCAACCATAAAATTATTTTCATTGCTACTTCATAACTGTAATTTTGCTACTGTTATGAATCGTAATGTAAATATCTGTGTTTTCCGATGGTCTTAGGCGACCCCTGTGAAAGGGTCATTGGACCCCCAAAGGGATCGCGATCCACAGGTTGAGAACCGCTGGTGTAAACCCTCACTTCGATGCCCGTCAAAGGAAAATGGGAAACAGTAAATGGCCGAGGGAATCGCAGCATTACTTTCAGATGCCTGTTATTCTCACGCACCTGGATAAGACCTCACTCATTAGATTCTAAAAGGTCTTGCTGCTTAAAATTTTTGGTTGATATGCTTCAGTGTCATTTTCTAGATAACCTCAGAAGCTGTGCTGCTGGTTGACCCAACGAGAGGAGTTATTGTGAGTGCAGCAATGCTGAAACCCAATATAATAGCTTTCGAGGAATGAATTTGGGGGAAAACTATTAACCAATCCATCATATGTGGGTGGGAAGTGGTCAGATGGGGGTGAATTAAAAAAATCTCCTCATTCCTTTTTTCTATGAACTTGTACTCTTGAGAGCCTGGAAGTACAAACCCTGTTACTTACACATGGTTCTAGCGTTGGTGACTCCCAGTGGATCAGAACAGCTAGAAACACCTTTTGGTTACAAACATCTGTTTCAAACCAATGCTTCTTTTATATAGTTTTAGGTACAGTGCTTTTCAAGGAAGGTATAAAATAGACATCCTCATGGTGGATTATAAAGGAACAAGGTGACATGCAACTACTATTATTCTCCCGTACATTTTTTGTGTTTCTGATACCGCATTTGTTGTATCAAAACAGCAGCTTAAAGTGTGTGTGTATGAGATATGTACATATGTATACATATATACACACATGTATATATACAAATACACATATATAATATACATGTGTTTGTATATATGTTGTATGATGTAAGGTTGATGAGTTTTTAAAAATTAAATTGTGTTATACTAAAGAAAACTTATAAAGTCAACTCGTTTAACAGAGCTGTTTTAGAATCCAGTCTCTTAAAAAAAAAACACTACACAGTAGAAATGTCAAATAAAAGTATATTATGTGCTCTTTCTTAATGACAAAATTAATCTTTTAAAACAATTTCCATTGCAATTACTGGTATATAGCTTTCAGTGGTTCACTCTATCTTCTAGACATTTTGTTACACTCTTAATGTGCAATTGTATTTTTAAAGGAACCAGTTTGACAGAGAGAATTACAATTTGGAACTACTGGGGAAATGTGATTTTTTTCTTAATATTGATGTTCAGGATTAAAAAATGACTTCTTAGTATTCATGTAATAAGTATTTATCTGTTTTCTCCCTAGAAAAATCATATTTTTTGTCAGACTCTATGCAAGGGATTGGAGAAACACAAGTAGCAATACATTTACCAAAAGATATTCTATGAACATTATGAAAAACTCTTTAAAATAACAGCTGCCCTTGAGATAAATATGTGGCAGAGCCAGGAGCCATCGACGTCTCCATTGTTAATGCCATTTCTCATCTAGACACCCACATGCCAGTAGAGCTGTTAAAAATGCAATATCAAGCGGGTAACGAAGCTTCCCCGCTGTATTTATCCTTAGCATTCTCCACCCCAGGGCAGCCTGGTCTCCAAGTGATGACAGCTGTGTTTTATAAGTATTAGCCCTCTACAATATGCACTATTTTTATTCTATACCCTGGAGCCACAGTGAGAAACATGAGAAAAAGGTGTTTTTTTTTTTTTTAATTTCATTCATTTTGAATCTTTTATTGCTTTTCCTGAACTAATAAAATTGAAGAAACCATGAAGAGAGCAGTCAGAATGTCTCAGGTCTAGAATCCCAGAGCCTCACTTAACTTCCTCAGAAGGACTTTCTTAGAGTTTCTGGTCTCTGGCTTCTTGTTGGCTCCCCACATGGGGGGTTCAGAGACTGATCAGAAACAGAGCTCTCTGTGCAGACTGCTCTGCCCTCACCTGAGCCAGAGGAGGGGTGGGAGCTGCTGATGCCTGACTTTCCATACCTCTTAAGAGTGGGCCAGGCCTTGGGCAACTGGAAAGTTGAGTGCTGTAATGGTTTCCTCAGGAGTTAAAGCACCAGGTGTTCAATGCAGAGAGTGGTAGCAGTAAAATACCTTGGGCAGTGGGGGCACTGAAGAGCAGGGACAGTTATTCACAGATTTTTAAGAATAAATATTTTTATTTTTCAATTATATTTGATGTACAATATTATATTAGTTTCATGTGTACAACCCAGTGATTAGACATTTATATAACTTAGTAGAGGCCCGGTGCATGAAAATTCATGCACTGGAGGGGTGGGTGTCCCTCAGCCCGGCCTGCTCCCTTTCACAGACTGGGAGCCCTCAGGGTTGGGAGGTGACCTGGTGATCAGGGGAAGGTGACGCCTCCATCACACCTCTGCTGCTGCCACTGCCAGTAGTGCAAGCCTCTGCTGGCCCTGGTTACCTGAGCCTCGGGTGGCTCTGGGTGGCAGGGCAGCCGCCATCCGAGGCTTGCCTGCACCTCAGGTGTTGGCTGTGCAGTCGCCATCTGAGGCTTGCCTGCGCCTCGGGCCGGCCCTGGGCGGCTGGGCAGCCACCATCCAAGGCTTGCCTGTGCCTCAGGCGTCGGCTGGGAAGCCGCCATCCGAGGCTTGCCTGTGCCTCGGGCCGGCCCTGGGTGTCTGAGGGGCTGAGGGGACTTGGGGACTCCGGAGGCAGGCACACGGCGCAGCTGGACCTGCCTGGGGGCAGGCCCAGCCGTGCCACGTGCCTGCCACTCCAGAGGGACTGAGGGGGCTGGGCACCACCATCTTATGGCTGTGGGCCCTGCCATCTTTGAGGGCGTGGAGTCAATTAGCATATTCCCTTCTTATTGGCTGTAGGTGCCACCATCTTTGTGAGGGTGTGACGGTCAATTAGCATATTCACTCTTTATTAGATAGGATGATATGATCACCCCGATAAATCTAGTGTTCATCTGACACCATACGTAGTTATCACAGTTTTATTGACTATGTTCCCTCTGCTGTACTTTACATCCCCATGACTCTTCCATGACTACCAACTTGTACTTCTTAATCCCTTCACCTTTTTCACCCACCCCTCAAACCCCTCCCATCTGGAAACGGTCAAAATGTTCTCTGTATCTCTGAGTCTGTTTCTGTTCTCTGTGTTTATTTTGTTTTAGATTCCACGTACATATAAGTGAAATCATCTGGCATTTGTCTTTCTCTGTCTGACTTATTTCACTTAACAAAATACCATCTAGGTTCATCCATGTTGTTGCAGATAGCAAGATTTCATTCCTTTTTATGGCTGCCTTATATTCCATTATTTATATACACTACTTATTCTTAATCCATTCATCTACTGATGGATAGGTTGCTTCCATATCTTGGCTATTGTAAATAATGATGCAATGAACATATGGATATATGTCTTTTCAATTTAGTGTTTTGAGTTTCTTAAGATAAATACCCAGAAGTGGAATTGCTGGGTATTCACATATTTTAAGTGTGAAAAGAAAGACCATGCTGTGTAAAGGAAGAGAGAAGGCAGAAAAATTAGAGAATAAAAGTTTGACATCATCATTTTTCTCAGTGATAGCATGCATGCGTGGGTCAAAGGAAAGATGAAGAAAGAACACAGGATTGGATTTAAGAATTACCATCCTTTGTTCGGTTCTTATTCTGTATGTTTGGACCAAATGGGTACATTTTAGGAGGTGATAGCATAGGCAGGTTTCAGGAAATTATATTCTCACAAATCTATCTATCTATCTATCTATCTATCTATCTATCTATCTATCTATCTCTATCTATCATCTATCTATTCCATCTATCCATCCATCCATCCATCCATCCATCCATCCATCCATCCATCCATCCTAGTAGGGCTATAGCATTGATACTATAGGCAATACAATTTATTTAGAATAATCTTACTATAATCATATCCTCTATTGCTTAGGGCAAGGAGTAAGCATGCATTCTTACTTTGGGTATTTGGTTATAGCCATTTAAAATAGCTGTTTTACACTTATGACATAGAATACTGAAATTTATGCCTGGCTAAATCCTAACAACTATTTCTAAAGTAATGTTTATTTGTTTTGTGTAGTATTTCCTCATTATTAAAAACAAAACCAGGACCCACGTATAAGCCCCATGGAAATTCTATTAGACATTTAAAAATGACTTTGGTCTTACCACATTTATTCTTCCCCAGTTTTGTTTTGTTTTTAAATATCTTTTTATTGATTTCAGAGAGGAAGGAAGAGGAAGAGAGAGAGAAACATCAATGATGAGACTCATTGATCGCTGCCTCCTGCACTCCCCCTACTGGGGATGGAGCCCACAACTCGGGCATGTGCCCTGATTGGGAATTGAACCCTGACCTTCCGGTTCATAGGTTGATGCTCAACCACTGAGCCACAGTGGCCAGGCTATTCTTCCCCAATTTTATTCTTTTTTTTTAAATTGTTTTATTTAGCTTTTACCATTCTTTCTGTTGCTTACCATATCACTTCGTTGTTTTTGTAGAAAGTTGACTTTATAGAGAGGCAGCTGTGGTAGAGTTTCTGGGACTCAGCCAAATCAGCTTACTTCTTTGAGTTTGGGTGATAGTTAGGCATTTTAAAAAAACCAAACCCAAGAAAAATGAAAAGTGTTACAGAATTTTTAAGTCTAGTACCAAACTCTTATGAGGCCACCTCATAGATGCTCAACTTGTGATCTAGGAATAAACATGATGACCTGTAAACACATTTTAAGAGTCAAGTCAAAACTTGAACTTGATGCTTCTTCTTAAGACAATGATCTTTAAACCAAATGGTTTAGGTCAGCATCTCCATTTCCCTGCAGCAGGAGGATGGGAGGGGTGAAATCAACAAGGCCACGTTGTTGTAAATCTCCATCTCCCATTTATCTAAATCAAGTTGCTGAAACCTTCTTCGCTATTCATGCCTTCAGAGTAGATACATTTCTGTGAATTCATACAAGCACACACTTGAGGCTTCAGAGCCCTGGTGGCTGCCCCTTTGTGAGATGTCAGAAGTCTTGTCAAGGGGGAGGGACAGGGGATTGACCTTGCTTAGGACCTTTCCTGAATTATTTCAAGTTGGGCGAAAATACTTTCCATTTTGGTTCTTCAGTCACTCTTAAAAAGGTGGGTGAGTTGAACTACTTTTTGTGGCTTCCAAAAAGCGAACATATATTTACAATTAATGGAATTCAAAGCGGCGATAACAAAAGTAGTCAAGTAGCTCAGTTAAACACAGAGTGGCTTCTTATACATTGTCTTAAGATCCCCATTTTCATATACTTTGTCGTCTCACCCAACTTCAGTTTAAAATGCTTCTGCAATTTTAGTTTAAATTGAAAACAAATACACAAAACCAAAATACAACCAAGCAAGTGTAGGACATTTGAAGTTCAGGAGAAGAATTGTGGAGTGAGGAGAGGGGCAGACGTGATTTACAAACACTGTCACAGCTGCCTGCATAGCAGGTGCACCTTCCCTGGGAGATTTATCCCACACAAAGCCACTGGTAGTGAGGATATTTCTTTATAGGGAATAAAATTTTTTGACATATCATGCTTTGCAATTGAATAATATAAAAGTCAGTGTACTTATGATTTTCTTTTTAATGTAATAAAAGTCAACATTAGAAAAAGAATGGAGAGTAACTCCCTACTCATCATTATGCCTATATCTGTCCCATCTGCCTCATGCGTATTTAATTTACTTCCTTTCAATTAAAAAATATTTGTCGAGCATATGCTATGTGTCAGGCATTGCACTGCATGTAAGAAGAGTTATAAAGATAAATAAGATATTTCCCACCTAGTCAAGGAGTCTGGGGTGGGACTTCTCCCTGCAGATAGCTATGACACTAGTCTCCTTTGGAGTAAGTGCCTTAAGAGATTCATAAACAAAAGTTACTTTAGAGAGTGCATGTAGTCTTTCTTTGGGAAGACTAGGGATGGTCACGCAGGCCACAGTCTCAGCTACGAAATATCTGCCTCTTGTTCTTTCACTGTTGGTTGTACTTCCTGACAATGAACACAAACACAGCTCAAATATACAAGCATCCTTTACTTACCCCTTCCCTCTACTTCTTGACCAACTCTTTTCCTCCATCCCTTGATTGGAGGTGGAAGAGGGAGGGTAGACATCCATAGCAGCCACTCCACCACCTCTCTCATAAGCAATGACTAGAAAGGGAGGGTCATCTTTTCCCAGAAGCCTTTAGGTCCCATTAACACCCCAGATGGCCCTCTTTCCATCTCTGGGACCCAGCAGTCTAGACAGTGGGTCTCTACTAACCCAGGCTGCACGAAGGAGGAGACACACTTTCCTTATTGGATACTTGAGGTGCCCTGGTGTAACAGTGGTCCAGGTCAGCCACCTCCAGGTATCTGCCCCTGGTTTCCTTCCAACCAATTGGTCATTTGTTTAAAAATTAAACTAGCCTTATATCATCATAACAAAATTGGGTTTTACATTCGAGGGCCTTGGGACATCTCTTAAGGTGGTTAGTACTATGATGACCATCTAAAAGGAGTCTTATTACATATGACCTCAAACTGCTGACAGGGCCAGAGAACCGAGGAGTCCTATCTGGCAGATCCTACGTGGACCAAGCTGCGCAAAGAAAATCAGACACAATGGAAATTTTCTAACCCTTGATTTCAGCTTGTGTTTCCTTTTTCCCTCTCTGACAAGTTCCAACGATGAGACGGGCAATTTCCCTCACTGGTAATGCTAGGGTCAGAGTGCAGTGATTGGTTGGACGTTTTTCTTTTTTCTGTTATTTCCCCCAGATGGGTGAAAGTGCTAATGGAGGGTAAACACACACAAGACCAGAATGGAGAAAGAGGCCTGGATCAATGGCCCCAGGAAAATTGAGACTCCACCGTAATTAATAGATCAGGAAGGGCTCTCCTGTCCCTCAACGAGATTGCTGCCTGACTTAGACTAAGTCTTATTTAGGAGAGTATCTTACACTGTAACGTTGAGCGGGGAACTTTCCTCGTCCTCTAAGGACTCCTAACATCTCTGTAGATGATGGTGTTATTCTTCTTAAAGTGCCCCATCCCTTTGGAGCCCTGCTCTGGAGGAAACCCTCTCTAACTGTGAGACGTGAGGATTTTCAGAGCATGCAGCATGTATGGGAAGCAGAACATAGTGGTTCTTGTTTGCTTGCTTGCTTTTATAAAATTCTGTCCTAAGTCCATTGAGGTTACATGTTATAGAATAGGCCAGTGAGAAAAATCCAGTATTGTCTATTTCCATTCACTTGGTCCTCTTTCATCTGTGTCTTCTTCCTCTCCCACCTCACTCTGGGTCCAGTAGTAGAGAATTCAGGGGATTTACCCTTCTTCACAATGAATTTAACATCTTGCTTTAAATATTTTGGGAAACTTTTGAGGGTGAGGCAAAAATTCTGATAGAGCAGGGGTGGAGAATCTCACCTCCGCCCCCCCCCCCCAAGGGCCATTTGGATATTTTTAACATCATTTGTGGGCCATACAAAATTATCAACTTAAAAATTAGCCTGCTCTATTTGGTCAAACATTTAATTAACTCACTCCTAACATCTTGGCAGGGCCAGACCAAATGATTTTGTAGGCCTTATATAGCCCCAGGGCCAGACATTCTCCACCCCTGTGATACAGGGACATTGCTTTTGGCATTGAAATTGTCGAGATTAGATGAATCTGATTTTTGACCTCTGAAGCAGATGGACTAGAGTTGGCCATCACTGTCATCTTGATGGCAAAATAAGGTGTCTTAATATCCATATTGCATGAGTCAAATGTTTGGTGATCTAGTTTCAAGCGATTAGTAAGGTTTCAAACGTGATCTGTGTTTACAATTCTCACTGAGATTTTCCCTTTATGAATAGAGCGATTATGTTACAAAGGAGACAGCCATGACTAGCCTTGAAATGTTTAATTGGTGCCCCCCCTTTTTTTTGCCCCTCAGATTTTCTTCTCCTCAGACCTGGTGGGTGGAGAAGGGGGGGAAAGGCAGCATTGACACTCTTCTTTTTCTTTTTCTTTTTTTCAGATTCAGAAGAGTAAAAAACACCTCCCAGACAATAAGAGAGGCTGCCAATGTCTTGCATCATTTTAGCTGAGCTTCTTCATTCTCCTTCTCCTCCTCCTTCCACAAAGCTGGGGATGGCGTGCAACTTTCAAAAACAAGCCCCCCACACTTGGCCTGGTCTCATGCCATCTCCTCCCAGATGACTGGCTGGGAGCTGGCTGGGGGGCCTTAGAACTCTGGGGGATGGTCCCTGTCCCCCAGCCCCCAGAAAACAAAACAACTTGAGATTTTGCACAAACAGAACCAAAACATGAAGGGACTTCCTCAGAATCCTTTGCTAATGCCCTGGCTTTCAAGGCACCCGTCTGGCCTGATGACAGTGGACACCATGGAGATGCTGAGAAAGGCCTGAAAAGGCCACGCACACAGCAGTTGCCATTTTGTTACTGCCTGTGCCGTTACTTCGTGTCGTGATTTTTGCACGGGCTGCCGATGGTGGAGACAGCCGGGCCGGCTTCCCTCCCAGCCCCTGGTTGCCCCTTTCCGGAGCCAGGAACATTTCTTTTTTTTCACCAGGTTCCCTTCAGACTTAAAAAATTGTTCTTAGGCTTTTCTTGCCATCTATATACTATGAGATTCTTTTTGTTTTATAAAAAAGATGTTTCCTATAGCAATCTTTATTTGATGCTTAATTTATCTGTGCATTCGTTCATAAGAACCTGAATGTTTCTGCTGACGACCGTGCTGTTCAGGTGGAAACACAGTGTTTTCACGGGGTAGCATCGTCGCTAAGTAGTTATTGACATTGTGACCACCGGCGGGTCCTCTTCTTTTGGAGATCTGTGCTTTGACGTAATTGCTCTTCTGTCTATTCCAGGAAGTGCTGGGGGCCTTTGTAGCAGGGAGATGTAGCAGAGAATTCTGTTCATTTTAGTGAGCCTTTAGAGGTACCCAATAGGAGATGATTCACAGCACAAATCAAGAATAAGAGGTAGCCTGGAAAGAGAATCAAGACACAGCCCCCTGAAATCAAGTCAGACGAGACCCAATGGAGTGCTGGGAAAGCAATTTTATAGGCCTAAGTGGTGTGATTTGGATGAAACGGATTCTGAAGACATGGTTATGGTTCACAAAGGAATATGTGAGTCCCTCCCAAGGGGAATCGCATGGATCCGCGTGAACGAGTGGGATTCGTAATAGGAAGAGAGGGCTCTCTGCTAAACCCGAGGGTGTGGCCCATTGCGCATTTAATTTCTACATTTACAAAAGCACAAAAACAAACATTTAAAAATCCTCTCACTACTAAGGCAAAATGTTGGCATTTCTTCAGACGGACATAGGGAGACTATGTTTTGTCATCTGCAACGCCTTTGCTTCGCTGAGCCCTTCCCCACAGAAAGGCCTGAAGAACTCTTGCGCATGCCTGTGGCGCACTGATACTGGAACAGGGTTCTTCATTTTGCCTGGGAATCACACACATTTTTTTGAGCCTCCCCCTGCTTTCCCAACAGTGACCATAGTAAACGAGGTGGTCACACAAATTCAACCACAGCCATAGCAGTTCTGGTAAATGAGCAAAGCAAGCCACAGCTATCAGAGTTATTGCGATAACTGGCAATTCATAATGGGCCTTGGTGTTAGGGAGGCAGTGAAGAGTGGTAGGGAGAGGGAGGAGTTAAGAGTCCTGTCTCAAGGGGACAGTTGCTGGTCAGCTATGGAATCAGTGCTGTGAAGGAATCAGAGTCCTTTAAAAATATGTTGTTATTGATTTAGAGAAAGAGGAAGGGAGAGGGATAAAGAGATAGAAACATTGATGAGAGAGAAACATTGATGGGCTGTCTCCTGCACGCCCCCTACCAGGGATTGAGCCCATAACCTGGGCATGTGCCCTGACCGGGAATTGAACCAATGACCTCTTGGTTCATGGGTCGATGCTCAACCACTGAGCCACACTAGTGGGCAGGAATGGGGGGTCTTGATAAATAACAAAGATTTTATAGGAGCCCCCCCAAATTTTAAATATTGGCTACTAATTCAGAAACTTACAAACACTGTGCTGGTCAGAGAAAATGTGCCTATGACCTGCATTCAATCTGTGGGACATCAGTTTGCAAACTGTGGTCTTAGAGGTGTTCTGGTCTGGTACAGGGATGGAATACATCCAGTACTTGACTTTGGATCCTGACCTTTTACCTCAAGTCGATTCCATATTTTTGTACGCTGGGCTTTGCAGCCAGTCCTAATAGAAAGCCTACAGCTTCCCTTTTATACTCTAATGAGCAAGACTAAACACTATTAAAAAAAAAAGACACAGGAATATAGCCATTTCTTTTCTAGCACCAATAGAATGAAAATATACTTCATTTGCTTTAAGTCATTCATTAGCTGAAAAGGGAATGGGAACAGAATTTCATTCAGTATAGACTCTGCTTGGAACTCTCTGTGTGGGAAAAATAAAAGCTCCATGTAACTTTTATTTATATATTCTTTAAAAAAAAACTGTTTTGAAAGGACATTGAGTAAAGATGCAGAATGATCTATTTTTTTTGGAAAACATAAAACAATGTGTTATTATGCTATGAATTGATACTGGAGCAGATAAAACATTAAAATAATGATTCCAAGCCCGTATTGACTGGATTAACAACTTCTCTAAAACTCTAGCTCACTTTCTATGGTCTGTTGGTTCTCTTGAAACACCTTCCTCCAAACTGAGCAGTGATACGGGACACGCATCCTTCCATCGCTCGGATTGTGGCATCTTACTGTGGGTTACATTGTCTCATAGAAAGCGAGGGCTCACACACAGGAATTAAGAATTGACTGGTACGCGGGGAAAGCAGTAGGGACATTCCCACCACGGACAAACCAAGTTCTCCATGTCCTTGGGGGACAAGGGACACATGGAGTTTGGGTTCCCATTTTACCAAACAGCTCTACATTCAAGTTTTGTTGATGTGGCATGTTTCTGTGGCATAATGACTACCATTGGGAGGTCTTTGTTCCATCTTTTATTCACACCAACCTTTCTTGGTTTATGAGCCTACCAAACAGCTTATGGTAGCACGCAAGGGACTCGTTTCTAACCCATTAAGTTCAAATGGATTTTCTTCCACTGTCCATTTCATTCTTGCAGCTTTTAAAAACCATTGAAAACATCTGACAGGATCCCATTAAGGACCTGGTATACTTAAACAATAAAATGATATCTAAACCTCTCAGAGCCAAAGGATAATCTGGTGTACCTGTTTACTTCATTTGCAGACTTAAAGCCATTTTGTTATGTATCCCACCTGGAACCATGCCTTTAGTAAATGTGGGAAGTAGAAAATAAGGAGCAGTGTTATCACAGGATGTGAGGCAGAGAGCAGACAAAGGGATGGAGACTAATTTTGTGACCCATGTTTTAGGAGTGAAGATACTGGTCTTTTAGTGCCACTTCTATTGTGGATCATCTTTCTCTAGATATATAGATGATAGATACAAAGATGATAGATAGATAGAATATATAGGGTCTTCCTAAAAACATATACATACTCTTGGAGTAATTATAAAGGCAATGTTTATTACAATATATTTCATTTTCAAAATTGAGCTATCAGCTGTTGAAGCATGTATACATTTTTGGGGGATGCCCTGTATAATATATTTTCTTCTATTCTTAACCCTTGATCAGAGACTTACATGATAGAAATTACTTGATAACATTCCCATGGAGTATGGGGAAAAACAAAAGAAAAAAAGCACAAAACTCTTTTTCTGATAATGAGATAGAGAAGATTCTAAGATTAAAGCCCATGTATGTAGTATTATGTTCCAAGTAAAGGGGATTTAGGGAATCCAGGAACTTTTTTTTTCTCAATTGGAAACTTTGTCCTAATACCAAGATCCCCACACATTCCACCAGGAATCACCGTGGGTTCACCATGGCGCCTGGCACCCCGCCTTCAGGGGGCACACGGAGAATCGTCCAGCTGAATTCCACTGTCCACCTGGGAGTGCGAACTAAGTCCAAATTTACCCGGCGATTTAGTCAACGTCTTCCATAGGCCAAGCATATCGCTAAAGGCTTGTGCTCTAAGTATATGCAGAGATAGCTAGTAACAGCAGCTTTTCATGAGGGTTGGGAAACTGCAGGTCATTTGGGGAAAATTGTCAGAGCCAAGTGTATGAAAAGATAAAAATTTCTCTATGGCTTTTGGATTTAAGAAAAACAGCAACAAATACAAAACAAGATTCTTCTGAAAATGCTCTTCCAAAAGGGGTGATAACACCAATCCTGTGGATTTATTTATAAATTCAAGCTGAAGCATTGAAAACCCCAAGTGGACTCCCTTGGAGCAAAGAGAGATTCCATACGTGCCGTGTGGGGGATCGTGCCCAGTGTTGCTCTGCCGATGCCATGGTCGGAGTAGCTCTGAATCACAGCAGAACTGGACGTTAAAGAACATCATGCTGCACTAATGATATTATATTGGATCTCACGTGTGAATAAGTGGAAAGTCATACTTGCAATTCATCAACACCGATCCGTGAGTAAAAGGCCCCATTATCATTTAGAAAATGAACTGAATGGAAAAGCTGGAACGAACAGCACACTATTGCTCTGAAATATCCCTCGAGAACCAAGAGACACTTTACCTGCCAAGTTCACATTTCAGGCGTTAGGGTTTCCTCTCATCAAAGGCCCTGATGGGCACAGAGGTGCCACTAGAGTTAGAATGGAAATAACCGTCTAGCACATGAGGCCAAGTTCACCGGAGAAGTGAATTTGGGTCCAGGGAGGTTAGACAAATGGGAGTGGCCCTCTGGATGTTCTCACCGGACATTTGTACAAGCCGGATGCTCCGGAAAAGTCTGCAATAAGCAAGAACTGCTTCATCGGAAGAACATTTTGTTTTTACCTTAAATAGGAGTGGGATGCCCTGAGAACTCATGGAAGTCCCCTTACACACTCTTTATTCCTGATTATTTGAACCCATGCCCCCCACCTCACCCGTTGTTGTTTTTTTTAAATACTGGCAGATGTATTTGAAATGAATTTACATTTGTTCTGGCTTCTGTGCCCACGTGGAAATGGATTGAACCCTGACATCTCCAGGGGCAACTGGGGGCTGAGGCAGGCCACTCACTGCCGTGGTGGAGGCTCTTGGCTTTGTCAGCTTCAGCCACGATTCCTGAACCTCGCCCACGAATCTTCATGGGAGCTACAGAAGCATTTCTCAGGCACGCCGTGGTGCAGGGTAACTCATTTAAATAAAGTCCGTTAGAACCCAATAGCTTTGGAATGGCACGTTGCTGTAGTCTTTGCTTCTCTGTCGTGCCCTACCTTGGGGTGGGGATTTGTGTACCTGTGTCTTTGTCTTTGGGTGTATGTGTGACGGCACAGAAACACAGTCACACACCCAAACACATAGATTTCTAGTAAAGACCAGAGGTATTGCCCAGCAACTGATTCTTGAGGTAGAACTGCAGAGTATACATTTTCCTTTTTCTTGCTTTGATGATATTTTTATACAATTTTGTATGCTGTAAAAAGTTTTTAAAAGTATTTGCTATTTTTATTTGTAGAGCTCAGGTAGGATTTTATCAGCTCTGGGGCCCACGGTCCAGCCAGATTCCTCCCCTCACCTAATTTAAGAGTCCGCTCTCTTTTTCATACCCTTTCTCTGACCTTTCCCTTCTTTTCTTCTCATTTTTGTACCTTTTTGCAAATTGCGTCTTTTGCCTCTGACAAGGCACACCATTCTGCTTGCAGTGTTGCCTTAGCACATGATGGGAAACACAAAATGATGGGGAAAAACAACCGCATCTTGTTCCTGTGTAATCCACATGAGGGAATGTTGGGTAGGAGGAGTCAGGGAAGAGGGACCAGGTTGGGGAAGGGAAGCAGGAGAAGGGAATTTTCATGGGAACTCAGATTCCCAAAGCCAGGAGAGTCACGCCAGGCTAACGTGATGCTGTTAGCGTCTTCCCCTGCACAGAGCACAGCTTTTGCTGTTACAGGGTTTTTTTTCTCCTTAGGATGGCGGGCCCTCACCCTGGTGTGCACACTCTCCTAATGAGGGCGCTGGCCATATGTGAACGGGTAAATCAGCTCATCTCAGCCTTAGATTTTGCTGTTGTTCAGCTGGATTGGTGGGAGCTGCCTGGATGAATGTCAAAATGCTTGTCAAGATTCAAAAGAGGGAGGCAAGCAGAAACCAAACCCCAAGCCCCAATTCAGATCGTGCCAAGTGAATAGTTCTTTGGCGGGATCTGGAAGGGATCTCTGGGTGTGTTCTCAGAATGCTCCTCTGCAAGGGAAGATGGCGAAATGGACGGGCCTCTGTTTTATGGCAGCGATAGCATGGACTTCCACGATGTGAAATATGCTCCAAGCCGATGAAAGGCAGGTTGTAATTCACATTTGTATATCAAAGGGCAAGAGAATGGCCATTCATTCTAAACAAGAATGTTTTGTTCCCTGTGATACTGGCTTGTACTGAAACTATTTCAAATGGCATGGTGTTACATCTCCAAATGCAAAAATAAAACATAGGGACTCGTGTAAAGCAGGGTGTGCTGACTGCTCTCAGTAAATCCCGTGTCTGTTGTAAGTCTTTATTGCACAGAGGAGGCTGATGGTCCTCCATGCATACTCCCCCCCAGCAACCAGCAATGAATACGTACCTATATGTTCTTCTGGTTACCAAATAAAAACAATGCGTTCACCTCTTGATTGGAATTCGAAAAATGAAAAGGCTGTTGGTTCTTTTAATGTTTTCCTTGGTTGTCTATGTTCTGTCCCAGATGTGGGGCTGTCTGAACTTACTCAACAACCCATCTCCTTCGCATTCCTCCAAACGCCACGTGATGCCCAGGTACCCGTGCTTTTGCCTGCACACTGGAAGATACACATGGTGTATTGTGCCTCATCTGATCTCTTTTGAGGTGGATGGGTTATCAGAAGCTCCTGGGAGGTGTAAGAAATGCCGGTAGTCATGGAATTAGGTTGGCTTCCGTATGTTCAGTTTTCTTCTGGGTACCATGATATTACGGTTTTATAGTCCTGCGATGCTAGTTTTCAAATTCCAAACATTTTTCCTTCTCCTCTTGCGAGGGCTACCTGGCAATATTTTCCTTCTCTCCAGCCATGAACGTACAGAGTCTGAGCAGGGAATGGTCCTTACCCCTGTGTGTGGGCGTACAAGTGGCTTTCCTCCTTCAGACCACCACTAAGAGGGGCTCCCCTAGTGGTGATGGAGGGTATTACACAAACACCACCCTCTCTCCCTGGCCACCTGGCCTGTTGCTCCTGTGTAGTAATTCCACTGGATTGTTTTTCTGGGCTGTGGTGTTCGTCTAAAGCAGCTGTGCTTGCCACACATTAAAATACGTGTTTTTAATTTTTTTTTCTGAAAGAAAAAGCAGTACTTATTTTGAAACATATCAAGAAGTATGATGCAATTAAAATCATTGGTAATACCCTGTCCAGTGATTACCCCTGTCAGTTCTTCACTGAACTTCCTCGTGGTTTTTGCTATACATTTTTACACAGTTGAGGCCATTCAGTCCAGTACATTTAATTTTGTATTATGGTTTTTACCCATATACTATTGGCTTGTTAGCATTGTCCCATTAAAAAAACACACACCACATACCTCTTTATTAATGTAATTTAAATAGCAACGTAATATTTTGTTTTGTGACCCTAGCACAATTTTACTTAACCACCTCTCTGTTGGACAATTAAGTTACACACTTTTATTTTTGACAGCTGTAAATAACGTAGCAATGGAGCTCTTTGTACATAAGGCCTGGTTGAATTTCTGAATATCTCCACTGGAAAATTTTCTTAGATGTACAATCACCGGGCCAGAGGTTGTGAATCTTTTTTCAGACTCCTCATTCACATGCCCAACCCCAAAGCATATTCAAGTCTTAAGACCACCTCATTTAAACCGCACGTAGTGTCGCATGTCTGAATAGCTCTTGTGGTTTTGATCATTGTTCTGTGTGATGAACGGAGGTGAAGTCTCACAGAAGCAAGCATAGTACTGATGGCGGTTGCATCGTGAAGGAAAAATGTTACTAAAGACTCTGCATGGGCCGCTCTCATTAATTTACTATCGGAAAAAAGCTCTTAGGGAAGCTCAGACAGGTGGGAACCCTCACACTCTCAGGCCTCCCACAGCCCTGAGCAGAAGGTGGACTTCTCTGGATGCTGTTTTGTCAAGGCTGTGAAAGGGCAAAAATGATGATTTGTTCCGAGGCATCAGGTGACGACGGCTTGGTGATGTCCGCCACACCCCTGATGGGACACAGAGAAGAGGTTGGTAGATGTGCTTAGCAATAGCGATGGACTGAAGCTTGTGGGTATCAATCGGGCAGCCTTGCAGTTGCTAACCGGGAGGGATGGAGGATGCCTGGTTGACAGGCACTTTTTCTAGTTTAGTCTTTCAGCAGCCGTCTCTGCCTGGGGGATCTGCTCGTGTCATAACAACATTGCTATTGTTGGACTATTACTAACGATGACACATGGTCTCAGGGCTCTTACATCACGCTTTCCCAGCAGCCTTGGGCTTGGCGGGGCCACCCCATTGGGCAGAAGGGAGATTTTTGTTTGAGGTCAAGCTGCAAGTCACCGGGGTTTAGTGCTAACCCCACGCCCTGAGTCTTAGGTGTGTGTAGTTGCCCCAAAGCGGTCAGCAGTGCTTGTCATTTCCATCGCTGTCCTCTTTTCCAGACCTCCTGATGAATTGCATTTATTGCCCTTTAGCTGAACCAACCAAGGGCATTGCTTTGAAATATCTGAAAGCTATTCGTTTGTCAAGAGTTACTGCCAGCCCCACAAACCGCGGTGATGACATTTCACCCCGGGCTGACTGATTGGGTTGTTTACTCTTTGGGCATTCAGATACTGTAGGTCAAGGACGATGTAATTCATGACCTTAAGTGCTTTTCTCCCAAAGATGACATGCCAGCTACTTTACACACACACACACACACACACACACACACACACACACACACACACACCTTTCTTTTGAATGTAAATAACAAACATTACGTTGGCCAAGCATTTTCACGTGTGTATTCTCACTTGATCCTCACAAATACATACAGAAATTGATGTTTTTAAATCTTTATAGATGAGGATAATGAAGGTTAGCTGACGCACTGATGTAGTTATTTACTCGTTTTCATTTTACCGACCTCAACTATTAAATATTTCAGAATTCTAAAATCACATACATTTAATCAACTTGTGTTTTTTTGTTTGTTATGAAATGTTAAGGCAGTGGTTGGCAAACTGCAGCTCGCGAGCCACATGCAGCTCTTTGGCCTCTTGAGTGTGACTCTTTCACAAAATACCACGGCCTGGGCGAGTCTATTTTGAAGAAGTGGCGTTAGAAGAAGTTTAAGTTTAAAAAACTGGGCTCTCAAAAGAAATTTCAATCGTTGCACTGTTGATATTTGGCTCTGTTGACTAAGGATTTTTCCGACCACTGGGTTAAGGAAGCAGAATAAAACTCCAGGCAGCGAGTTGAGCGAGGGTAGACAGCATGGACCCGGTGCTCGGTGCTCGTTAGCATGCAGCCACACAGGCTTATAGGCCCCCCAGGGCCCAGTACTAAGTCATGAAGTAGATCTGAGTTTCCTGGAAAAGCAAATAAAAATGAAAAGAAGCCATTGACAGGATTCACATCATTCCATGGAGGTAATGCTCACCAGTTGTTTAGAAGAAAGAACGCCTCCCTGAGGGCTGAGAGAAATGTCTTTCAGGAACTTTGAAAATGCCCAGGCCCAGGCTCTACCCCAGACCAATTAAAGCAGCCTTTCTGGAGGCAGGGCCTGGGTATCCACACAATTTCTTTAAAATCCCCAGATGCTCCTAATGCGCAGCCAGGATTGAAAAACGCTAATGGTGAATTCTGAGTCACCGACGGGAGCGAGATCTACACCAAATCCCAGGGTGACCTCTGTGTCCCAAGGCCAAGGCTGGCTTGGAGCAGCAGAGCAGGTCGGAAGCTGGCCCGGAAATGCATCCTCCAGCTCGGGTTCTGATGTTTTCCTGGGGAATGGAAGGAGGGGGAAAGGTTTTGGAAACTGAGTTGAGTATTATTCCCACGCACGGAACTTAGAGTAACGTGGTTGGTAATTTGGTGGCTGTGGAGTGGAAAATGATTTCAGGAGCCCACCCTCAGTTATTGGGGAGCCAGAGAAAGGCTGATTCAGAAACTAATCACCCCAGTGGTGCCCATTGAAGGCCTGGAGAAATTACAAACAGGTTTATTTTATGCATCTCCGCCTGCTACCTGTCTATGACTCCCGGTTAGGAGAGGCACTGATGGGTAAACCTCTGGCTCCATCCCTTGGAGATTCCGCTTCAGGAAAGGGCAATGGAAGCCATTTATAAAAATCACCCCAGGGGGTTTAATCAATCATAGGCAGGTTGGGACCCTCTGAGTTCCCTACCAACTCTGACATCATGGCGTCTCCGAGACGTGGAAAAGAGCGACCCAGCACTGACTGCCATGCTGCAGGCGCCGCAGCGACTCAGCACTGACTGCCAAGGGGGGTGTGGATCAGGCCTGGAGAGAGAAGCAGGGTCTGATCCGTAGCCTCCATGGCAGCTGTTGATCAGCCCTTGCTTCTTTTTCTTTCCTGGCCTTGCCAAAAGCTGTGGGGGCTACTGATCAGCCCTGCCTCTCTGATCAGGCCTGGAGATAGGCTCGGAGTCGCTGACTGTCATAGAAACTGACCAATCAGAACCAAATCTCAGTGAACTGAGAGGAGCCAATGGCTGCCTAGGAAGCGGAGCTTTTGACGCTGACTGGCATAGAAACTGACCAATTAGAACCTAATCTAGGTGAACTGCGAAAGCAGAACCTAAGGTGGGGGCTGAGGAGGGGTTTTAAGGGTAACAGCTGTTTGGTGTAAGGTGTAAGAAAGCGGTTCAATTTTTTAATGACTTGTTTGGCAGTATAGTGCATATGGCTGGCTATCAGTCTAGATATAGGGATTATGTATTTTTCTCCACCAAGAGCATCTCCTCCTACTGAAAAAAGGCTTTTCCTTCCATTTAAGCAAACCTATCCTATAGAATCTATCTATACTAATAAAAGGGTAATATGCTAATTAGACTGGGTTGACTGGCCATCTTCCGGATGTCTGACTTCCTTCTGGACAAAGCCATGGTGGTGGGGGCTGAGGCAGAGGCAGTTAGGGGCGATCAGGCTGGCAGGGGAGGGCAGTTAGGGGTGATCAGGTAAGCAGGCAGAGGGGTTAGGGGCAATTAGGCAGGCAGGCAGAGGCAGTTAGGGGTGATTAGGCAGGCAGGCAGAGGCAGTTAGGGGCTATTAGGCAGGCAGGCAGGTGAGCAGTTAGGAGCCAGCAGTACCAGATTGCGAGAGGGATGTCCAACTGCTGGTTATCCTAAACTGGCAGTCGGACATCCCCCAAGGGGTCCCTAATTGGAGAGGGTGCAGGCTGGGCTGAGGGAACCCCCCATGCATGAATTTCGTGCACCAGGCCACTAGTAGTAGTAGTAATAATAATAATAATGTAATAATAATAATAATAAATGATAACACAGAAGACTACAATGAAACAGTCTCAAACACCATCCCAAGCGTATTTCTCCACACCTCACAGGGACTCTGGGGCAGGGAAAGCTTACCTATCCCCTTCAGCTCCCAAGATCCTGCTTCATCTGAGGGGTCATCTGTGATCTTCACCCAGGACTGTGGTGACTCAGGAAGACTTTTCCCAGTTAACACAACCTCCATTCACAGCATGGCAAGTAGACTTTATGAAAAGTGTGGGTAGATTCAGGGGACTTGTACCAGAAAGTACTTCACATGGAAATATTTAACTCCTCTGCCTAAGAAGTGTCTCTGTAAAGTCAAAAACAACAAAAACTAAATACAAAATAAAAAAGGAGAGAGATGCAAAGAAAAAAAAGAATTGTCTGCATTTCTGCCAGCTCGGACTTCAGGCACCTGCCGTGTTGCTGGATTCTGGCCTCCAGGGATCTTTGGATGGCAAACTAAGGAAGTGAATGAACAATAAATATTATTTGTATTCAGATATAAAATATATATGTACATTGTCTATATGTGTCTGTGTGTATACATCTCTCTATATATAGAAGCCCAATATGCAAAGTGTCCCTTCGGGAGTTCAACCAACAGGGAGTTCAATTGCTCCCTATGGCGTGCGCTGACCACCAGGGGGCAGCATGGAATGAAGGGAGGCCCTGGCTAGTAGCCGGCAGCCGCTAGGAACCCTACCCATGCATGAATTTCATGCACTGGGCTTCTAGTATCCTATATAATAAAAGGCTAATATGCAAATCAACCAAATGGTATTATGACTGGTTGCTATGATGCGCACTGACCACCAGGGGGCAGACAGTCAATGCAGGAGCTGCCCCCTGGTGGTCAGTGCACTCCCACAGGGGGAGCACCGCTCAGCCAGAAGCCAGGCTAATGGCTGGGGAGTGCAGCGGCAGTGGTGGGAGCCTCTTCTGCCTCTGTGGCAGTGCTAAGGATGTCCGACTGCCACCTTAGGCCTGCCTAAGCCGGCAGTCGGACATCCCCCGAGGGTTCCCGGACTGCGAGAGGGCGCAGGCCAGGCTGAGAGACCCCCCTGCCCCCCAGTGCATGAATTTCATGCACCGGGCCTCTAGTTTATATGTAAAATAAAATATGTATGGGTATATATATGTACACACACACACACACACACACACACACACACACACAAATGTCCTTTTGCAGATCAATTCAGCCCTCTTTAGTTTTGCTCTCTCTTTCCTGATCCACATACTGGGGGCTTCCTTCTCATTCCCACAGAGCCCCTCAACTGTTTGTATGAACGGAAGATACTCCTTTCCTAATAGGAACTCCATTGGCAGCTTCGGGATTGGGGGAGACCTCCATGCCCTCCTTTTGCAGATGAAGACCTGAGCTTCCAAGAAATCAGTTAACATTTTTAAGGTCCAATAGGGAGTAAAGGGACAAAGCTTGGGCAAACCCCTGATTCCTTGATCCTAAGTTCAGGACGTCCCTTCCACAGCAGGATTCTTTGTCCTGGTGCATGTTAGGATCCTCTGGGGGGCTTAGCAGTCCAATGCTGGAGCTCCTCCCTGGTCCCAGGAAGCCAGGACCTCTGGGCCAAGTGCTCATGCTACTGCTTATTCAGCAAGTTTCCCTGGAGAGTCTCAGTGCAGCCCTGCGCGGTGTGTTGGTTCCCGACATCCCAACCTGCCAACCAGGAGACTGAGAGTGACCTCACGCGCAGGTGTCGAGGCTGCGCTCCTGGCTTTTCTGGACCATGGAATACACGCTGCTTACAACCTCACCCAACCTTCTTCCAAACATTTCCAGACCCAGACTTTTGGATCACCTGATAACATTTTAGAGGAGCATTTACCTGTCTGAGAGGTCTGTCCACAATCCTACTTTTCCTCATCCTCTTCCTCCTCTTTGCAGGCACAAAGAAGCACTCTCATGGCTCCCCAGCCCCGAGCACCAGCTCCACAAGTCGCCTCACCTTGCCAGGTGGGTAAATGGCATCGCGCCGTGATCTCAGTGATCACAGACAGCAGACAGAACCGCTTTCTCAGGTGTTGAGGTTAGCAGTTGATAAGCTGGGAATCTGGCCCTATACTAGCCAGTCTGCTCCACGTGATTGGAGGGCCTCTCTCACCCACTTTTGTCAAGTTCCTCCAGGAATGGCCCTGATAACTCCATACTTGGTTCACAGTCTCTCCTGCTTGCTGATGGAAAGAACAGAGTGTTGTTCTTCCTTAATTTCACCTGGATGTGTTTTGGAAGTATCTGGGAGACAGATGGTGCCGGGGAATGAGTATGAGTCTTTGGTGAGAGAGACTTGGGTTCAAATCCCAGCTCTACCATGTTCAAACTGTGCAAGCTCACTCCACGTATGGGGCTTCTTGCTTATAAGTTTAGGATAGTCCTGACTCACAGTGGGTGCTCACAGCTAATCTACCATAAGGAAACATGGAAGTCATGCACGAACCCTGCTGGATCCCATCTAACATTTTACCAGGAAATTTTAAGCATTCATGATGATTCTGTATAATCACTATTTAACACGAGAGGCACCTATTGGCCATTCTGTCTCCGTGTGTACACAGGCTTACATTCTCTACCATGATTTAATTTTTACAAGTAGAACTTATAAAACACATTGTTTGGGGGAAGAGGTTATAAAAGGAAAACATAAACATAGTATGAAAGTAGAAAAACTTAAAAAAAAATCTATACTAATAAAAGGGTAATATGCTAATTAGACCGGATAGACCCGATGTCTTCCAGACGTCATTTTGGATGTCCTTCCTAACAAAGCCAGGGCCTGGCTCGGGGAAGCTGCCTGCGGTCCCCGGTGCTTGTGGCTGGCCTGGGGTAAGCTGGCCCAGGTCCCAGATGCCTGTGGGCGGCCAGAGGGAAGCCCGGGTCCCGGGTGCCAGAGGGAAGCTGGTGCTGGCAGCCGGGGGAAGGAAGGTCTACTCTTGCACGAATTTTCATGCAGTGGGCCTAAAGTAAAAATTATAAGAAGGAAAATGTTGCCAGTACTACCACTCAGAGGTAACCAAAATGACTGTTCCTTCTTTATTAGATTTTTCCCTCCCTAGGGTGGAATTATACTCTACATGAAATTTGTCTCATCTCTTTTAAAATTTGCTATTACATCATGAGATTCCCCCTGTGTTATTAAATATTTTAAGACTATTTTAGTGCTTGACTAACATTTCATATGATTAATTTATACCATAGTTATATGCAGAGGCTTGACTGCGTGGGAAGTCAGTGCCCCTAACCCCTGTGTTGTTCAAAGGTCAACAGTATATTCATTGATAATTTGCTATTAATGTAGCTTGTATTTTTGTTATTATAAACTAGTAGTGCTGAGCACGAATCTGTGTGCCAGTAGCTTGCCAGTAGCTCACTGCCGCCCTCCAGTAGCTGTCCGCCCGCTGCCCTGCCCTTCTGTAGCTCCGCCTGCCCCTCCTCTCCCTCGCCTCCCCTCAAAGCTTGCTCCCTGCCCCCTCCTGTAGCTCTCCGCCACCCACTTGTAGCTCGCTGCCCCACCCTCCTGCTGATCTGTGATCCAGTCGTTAATCAGTTGGTTGTTATGCTTCACGGCGTAATGACCATTTGCATATTACATCTTTTTATATAGGATAACCTCACATTCTTGTACATAAATCTTTCTATGAATTGAGGACAGATTCCTATATGTAGAATTATTGGCTCAAAGAATAGGTACATATTTAGGTTCTTAACACATGAGAGTCAAAGTGATTTCCCAAAAGGTAGCATTATTTTATACTCTCAGTGACGTGTTTGCCATTTCACTGTGCTCTTGCTCATGCTAACATTAATATTTTACCAATTTGATGATGATAAAAAATTATATCCATATGTGGCTCATATTCATTTTATTTTTTTAAATTGTTTTCCAATGTTAATTTGTCTTTTACATTTCTTCTTTGGGGAATTACCAAATTTGATCCATTCTGAGAGGGACAGTGCCTAGCATTTTGGTCGCTGATACAGGAATGTTTTGCAATCAATAGTGTGTTATAATTTAATTAGCATGTTTTCTTGGTTATACATGAAATAATAGTTTACTTTATAATCAGTGGCATCTTAGCTTAGATGAAATATAATCTGTCTATCTGCTTTTTCAACCTCAACTTCTGTAGCTTCCTCACCCCCATCTAACAACTGGACTTGGTGTCCACCAAGTAGGCCTTGAACTTTATTGCCTCTGTCACCCCACCTGAAACATTGCTTCCCTTTCCTCCCTGGCTAATTTCTTTTTGCAGTCCCTCCAAATCATCTTGGTAGCATTAATACTTACTTATAAGGATTTGCTAAGAAGCGCTTTTACCCAGTGATAGGTGGCTTTTTCCAGGGTGGGGACTGTCTTATTCTTTTTTTTGCCTCAGTGCCTGCCAAGGTGACAGGCACATGTTGGATACTCATTAGTGTTGATAAGGCTGGATGGATGGGTGTGTGAGCGGGCACTGTTTATATTAATTTATGACTGTACAAAAAGCAGCCATCCTCAGGAAAAGGCTCATTTTCAAGTTTGAATTTGCATTAACTATACTAACTTGCTTTTTAGTATTGAGTCAACCTTGGTCTGTAGTCTCTGGAGGCTTCTTGCATCCTCTCCTGCTTGTGCCCTTAGGACCATAGACATTAGGAGAAGAACAGCTCTGAACCAAGCAACTCCAGTGTGTAGGGATGGTGTTTGCTCTTCTGTGGAAGGCCATGACATTCCAAGGTGAGGTGGGATCTCTAACATCATCCTGGACATCTACAAGGATGCAGAGCTGACCTGGCTCCTGTCTTCAGTTCTGGAGGCCTGCTGTTGGCCTGCTGGGTCTCCAAGGCTCCTGAGCCAGAGTCTCAGCCACTGTGGCCTTGCCTTGGTTGGGCAGTCTAAACTGGCCCAAGTTGGGTGTCTTAGGTTCCGAGTTGGGACCACTCCAAAGCTGTAGAGTTGGAGTGGATAGCTCTCATGCTTTGTCTATCAGACCCCCTCCACCACATGTGTTATGATGGCAGCTCACTACTTCTTCCTACCTCAGGAATACCATGTTGCCACCCTCTGACTCAGGTGCCTATACCTCAAGCTGTTTGTGCTGGCTATCAAACAGTTAAAAATATCTTGTTTAAGATACTCAAAAGCTCAATGGAGGACTAATAATCCTTAAAAAACAATAAAGTAAAATTATGCAGAAACAAAACTACAAAGATATGTAAAACAAATAACTCTAAAATATTAAATGAAAAACAAACACATTACCATTCAAAATTTAAAAAGAGAAAGGAAAACTCAAGTGGACCGAAGATGAAAAGAAAATTCATGTTGGGAGATAGTCCTTAGGACTTTATACCACACACGACATAGAGAGAGAATCAGATCACAAATGAAAGAGCATGAACTATAAAACTTAGAAGAAGACACAGGGATACATCTTCATGACCTTGGATTAGGCAATGATTTCTTAGATAGGACACTTAATGCCCAAGCAACCAAAACAAAAAAAATAGATAATACAACTTTGTTAAAATTAAAAACTGTTGTGCTTCAAAGGACACTATCAAGAAAGTAGAAAGAAAATCCACAGACTGGAAGAAAATATTTGCAAATCATATACCTGATAAGAATCTAGTGTCCAGATGTGGAAAGCATTCTTACAACGCAACAATAAAAAGACAAATAACCCAATTAAAAAGTGGGCAGAGGATTTGAATAAACATTACTCCAAAGAAGATATACAAAAAGAATGTGGAAAGATGGTCAACATCATTAGTCATTAGAAAAAATCAAATCAAAACCACAATAAGATATCACTCCACATGCACTAAAATGACAAGAATAAAACAAGTGTTGCCAATGACCTGGAGCAAGTGATACCCCCATATATTGTTGGTGATGAAAAATGGTCTAGCCACTTTGGAAAGCAGCTTGGTAGTTTCTCAAAAAGTCACAGAGAGGGACCATATGACTCAGCATTCCACTCCTAGGTATATTTTCAAGAGAATGGAAAACATATGTTCACACAAAAGCTTGTCCTTAAATATTCACAGCAGCATTACTTGTGATAGCTACAAAGTGGAGACAAACTAAATGTCCATCAACTGATGAGTATATAAGTAAAATGTGGTATATCTGCACAATAGATTATTGTTCAGTCATACTAAAGGACTGATGTACTGATATAGTCTATAACATAGATAAACCTTAAAGACATTTTGCTAAGTGAAAGAAGCCAGACACAAAAGGCCACATATGATAGGATTTCATTTATGGAAATATCCAGAATAAGCTAATCCATAAAGACAGAATGTAGATTAGGGGTTGCTAGAGGCTGGGGAGAGAGGAGAATAGGAAGTGAATTATCATGGGTATGATTCTTTGAGTGGCAATAAAAATTTTATGGAATTAGATATTGCTAATGGTTGTCCAACCTTGTGAATATACAAAACCACTGAACTGTACACTTTAATGGGGGAATTTTATGGTATGTGAATGTATATTTCAATAAAAGAGCTTGGAAGATAGATAAATGGCTCAAAAGACTCAAATTCTTATATGGAAAATGCACCTCAGTTGCCATCCTATATAATAAAAGGCTAATGTACAAATTGTCCCCTCGACCAGGAGTTCAACTGTGAGTTCGACCAGGGGACAGGGCCAGCCAGCCAACCTTCCATGTCCCCTCCCCCCCGCCGGCCTGTCTGGACCCCACCCATGCACAAATTCATGCACCAGGCCTCTAATACCTAAATAAAATCAAATGCATGCCTAAGAACAGTGTGAGAGGGCCTAAAATTACAACAAAAATGAGAAAAATCTTAAATACTATGAGAAACTGGTTATGTTCAGGGAAGCTGCAAGCAGGTTGCCTATAATAAAATGGAAACCAACTGACAGCAATATTTGCCTTGGTGATAGTAAATGTGGGAAGACAATGAAGGTAAATCTTCCATGTGCTGAGGGACATACTTCCACAAGGAGAAAAGTGAACTCCAGAGCAAGGTGTGAGATACAAGGATTAATGGTGCACACACAAGTAAATAAAACATGCTGGTAAATTTGAGTAACTAGTCACTATAAAAATAATGTCCAATTTTGTGTTAAAATAGGCAACAAGCTATTGATGGAAGGAGGGTTATTCCATAGGAGTTAAGGAGTGCTAAAATCTATTTTGTCTTTGGGAAGAACTTTGTAATTTGGCAAATTTTTAACACAAAGAATCATCAGTAGAATAATTTAAATATAACCTACAGTATCTAAATCAGCAAGAGAACACCAACAAAGGGAATATAGAAAATGTATTAATAGAAGGCAGAAAGGAAGAAAAAGAAGCAAGGAATAAAGAATAATGACAAAATCAGTAAAGTCAAATCCAAAATAAAAACAAAATTAAATCAGTAGTACCTGTTTTAAAAATATCAGTAATGATAATAATTGCATATGGCTTAAACTCTGGTATTAAAATACAGATATTATGTGATTAGATTAAAAAAAATCCAAAATCCAGCTCTATCCTGCTTTTAAGAGACACTTAGAAAACACACTCACACAGAAAGTTTGCTGATCTATGGCAAAATAAATTTTGTGCAAAATATAAAGCTAGGTCTTGGGAAAACATCTATTTTAACATCTGTTTAGCAGGCTACTATACAGTAGATTTAAGTGAAAAATCTACTACTGTCTTCCAAAACAGCTTTGTTTGTCTTTATCCATGTAGACATGATTTTACATATATTTCAGAGAGATGCATTGTTTTCCCTTTCTAACCTATTGAGTGATAAGGGTGTTGAAAATTCAGATATAAAGGAAGTTCTGCAAATAACGTGCCCCAATCCAGAAGCCACCAGAGACCACGTCATTAAAGAACAGCTTGTGTGGTTTCTGAAACTACCTGAGGGGTCCTCCTGCAGCTCCAGCACCAGAAAACTAGTCTGGGGACCTCGCCTTGAATCCTTGCACATCTTTAGCAAAGTGACTCTTACAGGGTAAAGCCATAGCACCTGCAGCCAATTCTTTTCTAGAGCCAACTTCACCTCTGCTTATGGGGTTGGTGAGCCTCATCGACCTCCATGGGGGGGGGGGCGTAAATGGTGGAGAGCTGAGGATACGTTGGCTCTCGCTGGAGGAGTGGCCCGGAGCTTCACCGCCTCTTACGGTCATGACTGCCACTGCGGAAGAGTAGTCAGTGACTTCCTTCTGAGCAGATGCCCCTGGGTGCCTCGGTCACACCACTTTGCTGGAGGGATCCCTAGATGGAAAGGTACAGTACTGTAGTCACTCACCGATGCGGATAGCTCATGCATTGCTCCTCTGTGTGCAGCTGCTGGCGTGCACGGTAGTGTTGGCAGTAGACGCGGCTCTGCTTTTAACCTCCACCGCCTGTTGTAGACAGAGTTTGTGTGTGCAGATGCCAGCTGGCTTGCAATGACATTGTTGTGTGTCCTGTTCTAGGGGACTACGGCTAACACGTCCATCCAGAGGATCCCTCAGAAGAGGACAGACCAGCTCTGAGGTCTGAAGACATTTTAGGAAGCTTACGTTTCTTTTACCAAAACAAAATATTATGTACATTGTAAGTTATTGAGTGATTAACTTCAAAAATGTTAACTTCTGACCCCCCCTAATATGGATTTTTTATAATAAATACTTTGATACGTATTCCACATCTATCAAATATCAGGGACAATGATAGGTTCTTAACATGTATTATCTATGACCTCATTTAATCATCACAGCAACTCTTCAGGAAGGTACCATCATCTCCATTCCACAGATTAGGAAATGGAGGCATAATCAAATAAATAGCTTGGCAAAGTTGGCACTCCTTGTTCTGAGTCTCATTGACATTGACACAATGTCAAATCGCCCGCACTCTACCCGCCTATCTTTCGCACTTGTACTCTGCCTGGGGATTAGACCAGTTACCCATGTACCAAGTTCAAGCACACTTCTTTTACGTGAAGATGCCAATGAGTGCTGTATTGGCAATTGTCTTTTATCTTGAGTTCATTTTGAGGGATGGCAGTTGTCATTCTTGTCATGGATTAGATCAAAACGCATTTGTTATTTAGCCCTCGAGCTCTAGAACACTGAAGAAATTTATCTTTACGGACTCTTTCTGGCGTAGGTCGTTGTTGATGTGAAGGAGGGACATAAACACTACTGATTTCGCCTTACACGTCCCACCTTCCTATGCATACGTGGAAAAAATGCACACATTGATGAGAAAAACCAAGCACAATACTTCGCTTGTATAATCTCCAAATATCCCCCCTTCTTGGAAACAGCGGGTCTCATGTCCTTGGTGCTTGCCAGGGCGAACACAATGAAAACAAAGAACTTAGCTGAGGATGATCATCTGCTGGAGGGAGGACTTTCTTAGTCTTTTATTTTTAGTTAAAGTAATACTTTTATTAAATGAACTCATTTGTCATCAACTCATAAGGGTGCAGAGCATTTAATAGGTAGCAGTTATTTTAAATATGGGAGGAAGGCTCTGAAGTCAGACCGTTTGGATGAGAAACCAGAATCCAGATTCCTATGCACTAGCTGTGTGAACCTAGGCAAGTTACTGAAGCTCTTTACGCCTCCGTCTCCTCACCCCGAAAGGAAGCGATACTAGTGCTTGCCTATTAGGGTTGTAGTGAGGACGATAGACCAGCTCAAGTTAAATGTGTAGCATGTGCTCAGTACACAGTGTGTGTCAGATATTGTGTGTATATATATTTTTTACCATGGCAGGTCCTGAACGGAACATCACAGGTCTCATATTGTTCCATCCTCAATGGAACTGATGTTAATAACATTCCAATCCCTTGCAATTCAAAACTCATGGGTGATTTTTGTAAGGGCTTTTAATTAGATTTTAGACTCATCCCACAAGTAAACACTGATTTGAGAGATGGAATGAATGGCAGGGATTTTGTTCTTCAGGTAAAACAACACTTGAAAGGCATTAAATAATTATTCTATCTTGTTAGTTTAATATATGTGTGTGTGCATGTGTGTGTGTGTGCAAATGTAGATAGAAACTGTCTATAGATGGAAATGGATTTTGAAAAGGTAATATCATGGCTTTATCTTTGAAACAGAAGAAATCATGTGTCTGACACTTCTTGTTATAAAAAGGTGCCAATATTAGAAATTGTCCAGAAGCTGAGAGTGAGCCACGTCGCTGCCTTTGAGCACGGCCCCAGTGCGGGGTGCCAATTGCCCCACTGCGGTTGCAGGAGTCGGGAAGAGCGGGGTGCTGATGCAGCTTGTGGTTCCACTCCGGGAATCCGGCTGGACTAGGTTCCACGAGGACCCGTCATTGTTCTCTGGGGCCTGCGACCACTCAGTGCAGAACAGCAGGGTGTGCTGCAGGAATGAGATGGATGTGATAGGAGAGCGGATTAGCCCAGTCTTTCTGAAAGTGTTCCGCCAAATACTCTGTGACTTGCTCCTGATAAAGGGGGCTCCTTTGCCTGATAAAATTGAGGAATCTGCATGCTATCGGCTATTCTTAGGGATTCATAATACGCTTCTCCGTCATTTAGGTATCAAAGTCCTACCATGAATAGACTCGTTTAACCTTCACCCAGTTAAATTGGACTTAAGACCCCCTCCCTCCCACAACAACATCTCTTTCATTCACAACTTTATTGAAGGTACTTTGAGAAACAGCAGCCTAAACAAGGAGTTTTATAAAACTTCAGTAATATTTTAACACCTGAATCCAGCTAACAGCCATCTATTTTATATGTGAACTAGAGGCCTGGTGCACAGATTTGTGCACCAGTGGGGTTCCTCGGCCTGGCCTGTGGGGACTGGGCTGAAACTGGCTCTTAGATATCCCCCAAGGAATCCTGGATTGTGAGAGGGCACAGGCCAGGCCAAGGGACCCCACCAGTGCACGATTGGGGCCAGAGAGGGACTACAGGAGGGCTCCAGGGTGTGTCTGGCCCATCTCACCCAGTCCCAATCGACCAGACCCCAGCAGCAAGCTAACCTACCGTTCGGAGCATCTGCCCCCTGGTGGTCAGTGTGCGTCATAGTGACTGGTTGAACGGTCGAATGGTCAGACACTTAGCATATTAGGCTTTTATTATCTATCTATATAAAGAGGAAATATGCAAATTAGGCCGGGACTCCATAATGGGTCACGACCAGACAGGAGGAGGTTGCACATGCAGGTGAGGTCCGGAGTGGAGACAGGGGGGCCAGCAAGCCACCGCGCCCAGCTTGGGCCAGCCCCCTGGAGCCAGAGCGGACACGGACAGGGACGGGGGGCCGGCCCGCAGCCTCCGTGGCCGAGCACAGGCCCGGAGAGGAGACGGCGGGCCCACCTCCCACGGAAGCAGTGTGGGTCCCTCCCACCTCCGGCGGAAGTGGCGCGGCTCCCTCCTGGCTCCCGTGGGCACCGGCGGCTCGCTTCTGCCTCCCGTGGGAGCCTCACGGTTCCCGTGGAAGCAGTGTGGCTCCCAGCGGCTCGCTGCGGTTCCCGCCGGCTCCCGCGGAAGCTACGGGTGGCCTACTGTGCCCGACATTGCACGATGGGCTACTAGTATAGGATAAATCCGTATCTATTTTCTAAAGAAAAACACTTCTATGCAATAGTCTCTCTCCTTGTCCTCCCCCCATCCCACACACATAGCTACCAAAAGCAAAATGGCCTCAGAGAGAGAGACACAGAGAGAAACTGGTGGGTGGCAGAGGAAGTGAAGGTCATAGACGTCTTTGGGAGGAATTGTGGTATTTATGACAAAGATGAGATTTGAACCCAGGAGGACTAAAACTCCTAAAAGAACACCACTTTTGTGAAAAACAAACATCCTGTGTAATTGCCAAATAAAGGTGATGAAGAGTCAGTTTTTGACTTGAACTTGTCTTTTCCTAAGCACGTTTGAAAGTAGTATCAATGATGACTTTGTCAAGTGCAGGTTCTATGCAGACACGTGACTTTGTCAAGCCTTCATTAGCTAATGAGATCCTTTCCGCAAGTACATTGCTCCAAGAGACGAGAGCAGACTTTGTGACTGTGCCCTGAAGAGGAAAGGGTCCACCTTGCTGATGAACAGGCATGTGGGGGGGGCGGGGGGGAGTGGCTCTGTTCCCAGTTTACTTCTTCTCAAGTGGGGAGGGGATTGCATCAGGTCTGCTTGGGTTCAGCTGTGGGAAGTGCCCAGTCACTGAAGGGGAAGGGTCAGACCCCCTTCCAGGAATATCTCAGGACTGAAGGAGTCCTCAGGAGGCCACCCCAGCACCCCAGAAAGAGAAGTCCCTGTTAAACTCTAGATGGCGCCCTCATCTCTGGCTCTGCTCTTTTGCCCTGCGATCAAATCGGGGGTCCCCTGTAGAGGGGAAAGGCCATCAGTGCAGACAAAATAGCACTCTCTGAATTTCCCTTTTCTTCACATTTTGAATGAATGCCAGGCATAGAAGTATTTCTACCATGTCGGTGGGGGGCCGATCTCTGTCAGAGGGTTCAACTCTATTTGCCATGACTCCGGTGGCAAGGAGAGTTTTTGTTCTGATGATCAGAATTCCAGCAAATGGTAAATGTTTCTTCAGGCTGAGAAGTGGAAGTTCAATAATACTTTGCCTGGGTTCGTGCTGAGCAGCAAAAATGGAATGAATGTGGAGAGGGACCGTGATTTGAGCGCTAAATCAGCCGGCCTGATGTTGGCACCACCAGCTTTGATGCTGAAGCCCTCTCCCATCTCTACCCCATTCTCCAGGGTAAGGAGACTGTTTTTATGTTTGTCCCTAGACTGTGTTGTGCTGCGATCCCTTGTTTACCCTAAGAAACTCTGAGATCTTCAACATCTCCGTTGTTCTGCATGTGCATTATGGTGCCACCACAGCACCATGTGCTGAACGTCTTCCCGTGTCAGCCTAACTCAAAAGGCAAAGTTGGTGTGTGTGTGTGTGTGTGTGTGTATTCTGGGGCTTGTAGTAATGGAATCACTAATCATGCTTGAGCGCTTTTTCTTCTGTAAGCAAGCCACAGGTTTCAGAGAGGGTTCCTAGAATGGAAGCCCCCCGAGGGCAGGGATTTCTGCCTGTTTTGTTCATGGTGACATCAGCAGGACACGGTAGGTGCTCTAAGATGCCTATGAATGAATATTACTCTATAGGCTGTCAAATGTGTATGCAGCTAGGAGCTCTCTGAGATGTTTCCAACTAAGGCCCAGAGTAAACATAGTTTTACTGTCTTTCTATTTTGTATGATTTTGTAGAAAAGGTCTAATCTACGATACTGTAGAAGACATTTTAGTAGTATGTTTCTTTGTAAAAAGTTGTGTCACTCAAGCCTGATCATAATAGAAAAATTAGAAAGTGTCAATAACCAACAAGATATAAAATAATCATGTTTATACTACTTACAGATAATCACTGCTATGGTTTAAATGTATGTTCTTACAGAGTTTCCTGTGCATAATATTTATATGTTTTTATAGGAATAAGGTTAGATCATCTATACTGCTTTTTTATTTGCATGTACCTCCATTTTTATTAATAGACATCTATATCATTTTTCCATAGTGCCACAGTAGGATATTTAATTCCCTGTGATTGTACATTGAAGTTGCTTCTAATCTCCTTGATCATAAACGCCATGCATTTTCCTTTTATTGGACGAGATGGGCACAGCTGGTTTCTCTCTTGTTTAATGGAGCCATCCCTCAGTCCCACTCCTGCAAGCAACCTGCCCATCACACTCCTGCTGGCCCTTCCGTGGGAGCAGAGTAGCCGCAGAGAGAACTCGCATTCCGGGCAATGACTCAGCATCTCTGCTCCTCCACACCTTTCACCTCATTATTACCCCTTACCTGTTCCTGATGATCACTTAACCAGGTTTCACCTTATTCACCTTCACATTGTCCCCAGCAGGAGCAGGAAGGGGAAGAGGCGGGGCAGAGGGTGGGGATATAGCAGAGGGAGGAGTATCAATTACCTTCTTCTGCGTACAGATCTGCAGGTCAGACTTTTCTTATTATCGACAGTCCACACTTTATTCAGATTTCCTTGGTTGTTACCTAGTGTCTTTCTTCAGTTCCAGGGTCCCACCCAGGATAACACCTGGCATTTAGTCACACGTTTCCTGAGGTGCCTCTTGGCTGTGACAGTTTCTCCGCCTTCCTTTGTTTTGGGTGACTTTGACAGTTTTGGGGAATATCTGTCAGGTATTTTGTAGAATGTCCCTCACCTGTGACTCATCTGAAGCTTTTTCATCGTTAGAATGGGGTTATGTATTTTTGGGAGGAAGACCACAGAGGTAAAGTGCTATTTTCATTACATAATTTGCATTTTCATCCCGTAAAATAGGGGTGTATACTACCAACACCGCTTATCACTGTTGACGTCGACCTCGATCTCCTGGTGGAGGAGGTGTTTGTTAGATTTCTTCACTGTAAGGTTACTCTTGGTCCCCTTCCCAGCCTGTACTCCAGCCCACACAAAAGGCTCCTTCTCCGTGAGGGAGGTTCATCAACATGAATTATTTGGAATTCTTTTGCCTGAAAAGTGTGTCTACTCTCCCAAAATTATTTATTTATTCCAGTATGTAGTTATCTTGGTACAAAGCCATGAATGTTTATTTTATACTTTGGGTTATAATTCCATACTGCTGTGTTTATTTTGATGGTCAAATAATTCCAACTTTGGCCATTTGTGAGCTCTTTCATTTTGTGGGGGACCCTTTGTCCTGTCTTTCGTTGTATTTTGTTTGTTTTTTGTACTTTCTTACTTTTCTGCCACTACAAGATGCTCCAGGTTCATCTTGTTCTCCAGTCCCAGAACCAGCCGTTTCTACAAGGAATCCTGGATCCATTCATTGGAGAAGAGTATTAGAAGCCACGGTCTGGGTACTAGCAGTGCTTGTTGCTACTGAGACTTCTAGGCTTGTAGCTACTTCATCGCTTCTAGAACTTTTCAGCTAATAGACCAAGAAAATGTGTGTTTATGTGTCCATCTATATCTACATTAAGTGAAACTTGAATTCGTACAGCCACTTGGACCATTCTGACCCTTCCACTTATTTGTATATTCTGCTCCAGCAGTGAGAACCCTGGCTCTCACCAGCCATTATTCACATGCATGGTTGTTCAGTTCCCGTAGACCAGTGGTCGGCAAACTGCGGCTCGTGAGCCACATGCGGCTCTTTGGCCCCTTGAGTTTTTAGCAAAGGCCAGCTTAGGAGTACCCTAATTAAGTTAATAACAATGTACCTACCTATATAGTTTAAGTTTAAAAAATTTGGCTCTCAAAAGAAATTTCAATCGTTGTACTGTTGATATTTGGCTCTGTTGACTAATGACTTTGCCGACCACTGCCATAGACACATAGGGTACTGTTGGAATTGTTAACTAGTACTCCCAACAATACTGTCTACCCATATACAGTACTTGTTCGCAGCCTTGCTGGGCTTTAGTCTAACAGAATGCACTCACATCCAGTTCTTTAGGTGAGTGTCTTTTTGCTACACCCTATTCAATAAGACTGTTTCCTACCTTCGTAATGCCATTAGATTGTTTTGTTACATCCTGCATTTCATTCTGTGATTCCTAACCTCCGAAATTATTTTTAAAATTTGCATCCATTAAGGTTCACTCCTTGTGCTGCAGTGTGTTCTGGATTTTGATGTATCCACCTCCATAGTACCATTCAGAATAGTTTCGCTGCCCTACAAATCCCCTGTGCTCCACCTGCTTGAAACCCCCTCCTCCCTTCCAATCCCTGGCTGTCCCTGATCCTTTGATCATTTCTATTGTTTTGCCCTTTCAGGCGTGTCCTCTAAGTGGAATCATTCAGTGTGTAGCCTCCTCAGACTGGCGGCTTTCACTTAGCATTCATTACACATGGAAGATTTACCTAAGTCTTCACACGGCTTGACTGCTCTTTGCTTTTTTTTTTTAAAAAAAAATTCTTTATTGATTAAGGTATTACATATGTGTCCTCATCCCTCCATTAACCCCCCAACCCCCCCCCCCAACTCATGCCCTCACCCCCCTGTGCTCTTTGCTTTTAACCACTGAATGACACTCCCTGGTATGAATGTTCAGCAATTTGTTTCTCCATTTAACTATTGAGGGACTTCTTGGTTGCTTTCAGTCTTTGGCAATTATGAATAAACTTCTATAAAATGCATGTACAGGTTTATATGTGGACATACGTTTTCAAGTCCATTGGGTCACTATCTAGGAGCACAACTGCTGGATGACAGGGTATGACTATGTCCGGCTTCCTAAGAAACTGTCACACTGTCTCCCAAAGTGGCCGCACCATCCTGCATTCCCACCAGCAAGAGTGAGAGCTCCCTCACCAGCAATGAGCATCATCAGATTTTAAAATTTTTGTTTTATCCATCCTAATCGGTGTGTAGTATATATATCACCATTGTTGTTGTTTTAATATACTTTTATTGATTTCAGAGAGAAAGGGGGAGGGGGAGAGAGAGAGAGAAACATCAGTGATAAGAGAGAATCATTGATCGGCTTCCTCTTGCATTCCCCCACTGGGGACTGAGCCCACAACCCAGGCATGTGCCCTTGACCAGAACTGAACCTGGGACCCTTCAGTCTGCAGGCCGACGCTCTATCCACTGAGCTGAGCCGGCTAAGGCTATCACCATTGTTTTAATTTGCAAATCCCTAGTGACAAAAATTGAGCATCTTTTCCTTTGCTTTTTTGCTATGTGTATATCTTCTTTGGTGAGGAGTCTGTTCAGATCTTTGGTTCGTTTGGATACGTGAGCTTTATATATATTTTTGCAAAATTTTCTCAAGGATGTACTTTGTATTAGCAGCTCACGATTGCCTGCCACATCGCAACCCCGGAAGCTTACAGACAATGCTAAATGCTGGTTGGTGACAAGGCTCGGCTCACTTCCGTTTGCCTTGCTCTTCCCCAACGTGACCCCCCTGCACCCTCCCTCTTCCTTACCCCCATTCTTCATTAGAAAAGAACTTCACATGCTGGGCTCATCACTGTTTATCTCTAGGAATTTGTCTTGATTTAAAGTGAGTGGCCAAGGTGATAATATGCTTATTCATCTGTCCGATTCATCTGTCTCCCTAAGACTCCAGGGAGAGTTTAACTCTGTTTCCTGGTTTTGAAGACAACAGGTCTCGGGGTAAGGAGGTTGTTGGGGCCTTCTGAGCTAACGGCTGTCTGTCCTTCCTTTGCATGGCCGCCAGTGATCAAGCCTCCGCTGCGCCACTTTAAACGCCCCGCTTATGCATCCAGCTCCTACGCGCCGTCGGTCCCCAAGAAAATGGAGGAGCACCCTGCAAGGTACAAGATGCTGGATCAGAGGATCAAAATGAAAAAGATTCAGAACATCTCCCATAACTGGAACAGGAAATAGGTCAAGGGGAAGAGAGGGGGTGGAGGAGGGGCCCAGTCTCTGCCTCTCAGCACTCACCCGCCACCAGGTATACCTCCAAAGGACTGCTGGGGGTGGAGGGGAGGGAGGGAGGGCCGGTGCCATCATGGTTGAGCCCACCAGGGCAAAGAGGAGCTGCGTGTGATTTTTCCCTTCACTCTTCTGCTAAAAACTCATCAGTTGCTGGATTTGGGGGTCAATGCAGACCTCCCAGCAAATGAGTAAGCGGGTTGTCTCATGTGGCTTTTATTGCTCTAAATCTTTCAAAGTCTAAATTGGACTAAAATTAACACGATGCAACCTGTTCAGAAAAAAATGAAATTCCTCCCCTTGATACTATTTTTATCCCTGGAAGTTGGCTTGCTCCACTAAGACTATTGGTTAGTAATCATTGTATTTCATAACTGCACTTCTGAAGCCATTTTTCTCAATTTTAAATGCAATGTTTAAAATTCAAATAAACATGTCCCTTTCCAAGTAGAGGCACTCCAAACAAAAGTTGGGCTTCTGAATGGAAGCAGTCTTAGTGGGAAAAGAAGACTTAGGAATTATGTGTTCATAGATATTTCTGAACTTGCGCTTACTGAGCGGATCCAGGTTCAAAGTTAAGACCCTTGTTTTGGTTCTCATTGCGTGCCTCAGGCCTAATAGACTCGTGTAAGGCTGTGAGGGTTTGCAGGAGAAAGGAAGATGACCCTGACCTTCACTCACAGCAGACAATGCTAGGAAGCAATGAGGTGCCCAGGCCTCAGAGAGTCTAGGTTTGAAACCTACTCCAGGATGTGTCCATTTGGTCCTGTGGTCCTGGGGCAGGAGGGTATAAAATGCTGAAGCTAATTGGAATTCCTTAATTGCACATTTGTCTCTGTAAGGTTGAAAATGCCTTTAAGTTAAATTTCAGATCATCTTCCTAGCAGACCACATGGCTGAGTCCTTTGGGAGCTCAAATGCTCTCACAGGCGTTGGTGGAACGGAAGTCTGCACCTCCCTTCTCACTGTGGCGGCATTTTTAGCCCAACTGGGTCTCTCCTAGAGTTTTGTTATTGTTGTTAATCCTCACCTGAAGATACTTTTTTCCATTGATTTTTAAAGAGAGTAGAAGGGAGGGGTGAAGGGGAGAGAGAGAGACATCGATGTGAGAGAGACACACGTGGATCGGTTGCCTCCCACACTGGCCCTGATGACCCAGGTACGTGCCCTTGACCCTTTGGTGTGCAGACCGTCACTCTAACCACTGAACCACACCAACCAGGGTTCTCCTAGAGCTTTTACTTTGGCATTAAATTCACAGAAATTGTAAGGAAAGGTTCAAGGCCAGACACAGCTTTCGACCCCTTCAGAAAGTCTGATGAGGGGAAACCTCAGGCTCACTGTCAGGCAGTTCTGATCTCCAGTCCTGTCCTGTCTATGCTGGTTGCAGGTCCTCGAGCTAATGGCATAATCAAGCAGCAGTTTATTTACGTAGAAAGTGGGATTCATGATGTCCACTGTGTCTTTGGTGACGAGAATGAAAGATAAGGGAAGTTCTGATGCTGTAGCTAAGCCTGGCTAGGGACAGGGCCACAACAGGTGTAGCGATGAGGATTCCACATCCAGGAAAATATCTCCAGGACCACCCCTCCACCCCCACCCCCCAAAAGAAGCTGTGCCTGATGCCACACCCTCTGGGGTCTGATTGTAAAGGGTTTCAGAGCCTCTCCTTTCATTCTCTGAAGTTCATTTCCAATAAAATGGCTTATGCAATTGAGCCAGTTAAAGAATTTAATGCCCATCAAGCTACTAAACAATTTATTTAAAACTAGAGGCCTGGTGCATGAAATTTGTGCACTGGTGGGGGTGTGTGGTCCAGCCTACGCCCTCTTGCAGTCCAGGAGCCCCACAATTGATCACCCTGCAGAGGGAGGCCCCTCCCACCACTGCCAGCTGGGTAGCCTGGGTCTCCCTCTGCAGGGTGATCATGGGGCGATGGCGGCCCCCCCCCCGACCAATCTCATTGCACCAGCCTTGGTGGCGGCAGTCAGTGCTAGGTTGTTGCGATGCCCATGGCACAGGAGGGATCGAGAGGTCAGCAGTTCAGCCTGCTCGCCAGTCCCTGCCCACCCGAGCCTGCTGCACGTGCAGCCTGGCGTTCAGTCATCTATTTGTTCGTTTTGGATGTTATGGACCCTGGCTCTTTATATATTAGGATATGCTTTGTGATAGTATTTCAGGGAAATTTAATTACTAGACAAAAAGGAAATGCTTTGTTAGGGAAGCAATTGTAATTCTTAGCTCCCAGCATGGTGTCTGATCAAGAGGACCCTTCTGCAGGCTGGTGGTCCCTATTCCACCTAACTTAGATTAACTCAACAGGCCACTTCTACTTGTTTGTAGACAGGTGCCTTCGTGCTTGCTGCACACAGCCATTTGGCCACACAGTGAACCTGCCCATGGGGTAGTGGCTTCCTTACTTTGCTATCCAATGGATTGTGGACAAAAAAGGGGCAGTGTAATAAGTGTAGCCTAAAGTAATCTCATAGGGTGATCTGATCATACATTCCTACTGGGCAGGTCATGGTGGATAGTCATGCCACAGACATGCAATTTCTTTAGTAAAAGGTTTATGTTTGCCTTAAGCAAGCCCTGTCCATTGTTTCTGTGCATCTAGGTTAACACACCTTTGAAATGCCTCTTTTCTGGACCCCTCAGAGAATAACCACCCGCAAGGATGCACATGATCTTGTTAACTATCCTGTAAACAAATTGCCTTGTTTTCTCCCACGTCCGTGTAATCTTCCTTACCTTCCCCCTTCATTCCAAAGGCACAAACAGACTACACACAGTCTTTCTGGGAAGTGTTTTTCTCAGTCTGTTGAGATCTTGCTTCCAGGCATACACTTTGGCTTAAATAAATGCTAATAAACTCTTATAAAATTTTAAAAAAGTAAATATCAACGTAAGAACGTCCAAACCTGCAGGATATATTTATGAGTTCTTACATCAACAGGATCAACCCCTGATGGTGTTCCTCATTTATCCCAATACCTCCAGGGTCAGGTAGAGAGGTCAAGGTGGCTGTGCTTTCTTGGCAGAGAAAATTAGCTCCCTCTGTATTATTTGGTCCCAAGATGTTATTTCAACCTTTGCTAATGTTTTCATTGAGCAGATGCCCAGATATTGAGATTCTGCATTGCTTGTAAAATGTCTACCATGTTAATTGCATGATGCATTGTATAGAAATGCCAAATTATATATTCTTATAGCAAATAAAAAAGATGCTTTTAAAGGACTTCCTTATATGTGAGTCATTATTTTCTTCTCCAGAATTCTGGGATTCATTGGGAAAGAGTTAGATTTCCCCTGTGCTTGGCACTATTCAGTTCTGAATATCTTGTCATGAGGAATAGTATAACTTACCCTTTTCAATTTGCTTCCTGATTGTGTAGGCAATAGCTTAAAAAAAAAGTTATCTACACCACAAACCCAATAAATTAATACGAGTAACCTATAATAGCAGATAGTCCGAAGGTAAAACACCTGTGTTATCAACTAAGTTTATCATTCCAGGTTAAGCTGCATAGCTAGTGGTTAAGAACTTGGACTGTGGGGTTAGAAAAACCTATAATTAAATATGGACTCTTGTCTTTTGTTTGCAATATGAGCTTTACCAGGTTTTGTAATCTCTCTGAATTTTAGCTTCTTCAGCTGTAAAATGGGGATAATAATAGTACCTGACTTAATATAACAACACGGGCCAAGCATACACTAAGGACTCAACAAATATCAGCTATTATTTCTTGGAGTGTAGTATAAAGAAGTTAGGCTTTTGAGTTAGGCCCCTTGCTAGTTGTGTGACATCAGGTAAGTTGTTAATATTCTTCAACCTCAGTAAAAAAGAAGTTAATAACTTAATGATCTATTACCCACCAGGCTGTCCCCACAGGCATTAATTTCGGTGTCACAGAGCACTGTAATCTTTAATATGCATTCCTACATTCAGTGGGAAACCCAGTGTCCCCACCTCAATGCTCCCTTCACCGGTGTCCCTGCCCTTGGAGTTCTTGGGCCTCCATTAATTATCTGTTCCAGCTACTCTGAATCCCTGAGCTCCCTGCTTCTTACTTCCTACAACTGCTACTCTTCATTCTGTTCTTTTAAAAAATATATATACACTAGTGGCCCGGTGCACGAAATCTGTGCTGGGGGTGGGGTGGGGTGGGGGATGTGTCCCTCAGCCCTGCCTGCACCCTCTCCAATCTGGGACCCCTTGGGGGATGTTCAACTGCCAGTCGGACATCCCTCTTGCAATCTGGGACTGCTGGCTCCTAACAGCTCACCTGGCCTGCCTGCCTGATCGCCCCTAACCACTCTGCCTGCCAGCCTACTCACCCCCAACTGCCCCTCCTTGCCAGCCTGCTTGCCCCCAACTGCCCCCACCCTGCCGGCCTGTTTGCCCCCAAATGCCACCCCTGCCGGCCTGCCCACCCTGCCAGGGTTCTGTGATCAATGCTGCGCAGAGGGTGGCCCTGCCCACCCGGCTGGGGCTCTGCGATGGGTCCTCCCAGCCTTGGTGGCTTGCCTCGGCCCTCCCAGCCACAGCTTTGTCCAGAAGGAGGTCCAGAAGATCGTCCGTAAGGTGTCCTGGTCTAATTAGCATATTACCCTTTTATTAGTATAGATTTTCTTATTGATGTCAGAGAGGAAGGCAGAGGGAGAGAGAGATAGAAACATCAATGATGAGAGAGAATCATTGATCGGCTGCCTCCTGCACGCCCCCACTGCGGATTGGGTCCTCAACCCAGGCATGTGCACCAATCGGAATCAAACCATGACCTCTTGGTTCACAGGTTGATGCTCAGGCACTGCTACACCAGCTGGGCCTTCATTCTGTTCTTATTCACCCCATTTCATTCCCCACATTCAATTCCTTTGTTCTTCTCAAGTTCCCCCAATGTATCATCCCTCGGTTGGCCTTCATTCTTTTTCTCTGCGATTCAACACCTCTTCATGTGTCCAAATTTCAGTTGATTCAGAAAAAGGAATATTGTTTAAAGATTGAAACGTCATTATACTTTTCTTTGAAAAAAAGACTTTGCTGCTCATATCTGACTCTGTTTCATCTTAAGGCTCAAAATTCCTAGAGAAGAAAGAAATACAGCGCTAAGCCTCACCCTTACAAGTGGGTCATTTACCTACGTCATTCTGTCCCACAAACATCTACCCGGGGAAGTTCCCAATGACCCAGAATTTTGGAAACATACCTGGGTGTAGTGCCATTATTTCCTAAAATAGGCTAGAAATGCTTTGGGTGATGGTGCATTAGAGAACACAATTGAGTCTTGAGTCAACAGTCCCCCATCTGAAAATAAAAATGCAATGTTAATAAGCCACATGAAATGTGTGCTGATAAAAGGACATCACATGTGGCTCATTTCTGGAAATGAGGTGGAAACCATGCTGAACGGGTGGCACAAGGACTTGGGGAAGGCACATCCTTAATTATATTGGTTTAATTTGATGGAATCAAGGTTCAGAGCCAATCCATATAGACACACTCATTTCTTAGGCTGCATTGCCCCCTGGTGTCTCTTAGAGGCAATACACATATATAATAAACTAAATACAAGATATGTTATATAGGGAAATAAATTATTTATAGCACCATTTAATTATATTAATTGCCATTTAATTACATCATCCTAAATTTCTATTTGTTATCCCTAGTATGCGAACACACAGGTACAGCCTCCATTTCTAAGCCCTTTTCCCCTTTCCTGTCTTCGTCCAGAGAGACTGGGCAAGTTAACGTTCAACTGCAGCCAGGTGACACAGTTTTGGCTGATACGGTGGAAAGCTGCCCCTTTCCGCTCTTCCTGCCTGGAATACCGACTCAGCCTGGATGCACACAGCCGTTTCGGGTCCACGAGGTCATGCTGAACATGAACATGAAACCCAGCGTGAAAGAACGGGCCCGTGCTCCTGGTTATATCACTGAACCACACATCCCTGGTCTGACTCTTGGGACTCACTATTGACGGGTGAATTTGGGTTTGCTGCCCTCCTGGCCCCTGGCGGCCTTTCTGGAAGTGCTGGAAGCCATGGCCACTGAAACGACTCCAGTGATATTTTTTATCACAAAGTTGATGCCGTCTCTTCCCGGGCTTAACCACTCGGGTGGCTTCCCACAGCTTTCAGAACACAGTCTCGGTGACTAGAATAGCTGGGGTGCCCTCCGTGAGCGGTGCCTGCCTGGCTCTCCCCATCGTCCTTGCCCCTCCCACCCAAGCTCCATGAGCTCCAGCTGCTGGAAATACCAACAGCCCCAACGTTCAAAGCCTTTGCATGCCCCTCCCCTCTGCTCGGTCTGGTTCCACAGAGCCAAGATTGAGAGTGGGGTGGGGCAGGGACCCCACAGCGAGGGGCAGCACCGGGGGTATGGTCCTGGGCGGGCTGAGCTGGTGGGGATGTCCCGGCCCGGGCAGAGACCTGCAAACACTCTAAGTCAAGGTCCCGGTCCAAGAGGACCAGCCACGCTGCTCACTGAGGAGAGGGAGGTGAGACAGGGGGTCAGAGGGCTCAGGCCCGTACTGTGCCTTGCTCTTGGGTGCCTCTCAGGAGGACTCCTGCCAGTGCCCCGGGCTTCCCAGCATAACCACCCGCATCCGGCCCACTTCCCAGCGCCATGGCTGCCCAGCTGTATGGCCTCGGATATGAGATGGAATCCTTCTAGCAGCCACTTCCTTATCAATTCAGGGCACACAGTAGTAGCCAGAAGGATGACATCCTAAAATGCATGTAAAGTCCATGGCGCCTCCTAGAGGTGGCCAGTGCTTGATTAATGGTTATTTATGTTCCCATGGAGACCACGAGTGCTCCTCAAAGTGAGAGGACCGTCTCTCTCCCATGGCGCTGACTTCTGGGGGCTCTGGGAAGGCTCTTCTGCCCTCTACCCTCCATAACGTCTTCCTGAGCTGGCTGATGCCCGTTCATTTCAGGGGGATCACTGTAAAAATGTCTCTGGGAAAGCGGGTTTGTGTTTGCGTGTGTGTGCGCACCTGTGTGTGTGCGTGTATCTGACCGTGTGAGTGATCGCTGGCGCCAGGCAATGGTGTCTCAGTGAACGGGAACTCTTCAAGAATCCTCAGGGATCTCAGCAGGCAAAGGTGCAGCCGGAGCAAAAGTTTGCCACTGAGTTTGGGGGGCATCTATGGGGTGTGGGATGAGGTGGTCATATACCAGTACATCTGGGGGTGGGACAGTGAGACCAGCAGGGCACTGTCTCAACACATGTTGAGCATTTCCTGTAAGAGCGTCTGGGGGACAGGCTTTCACACGTTCCTTTTTAGCGTATCTTCTCCCCTTCCTGAGCAGGAACTGTCGCTCCTGTTCTATACGGGAAAGCGGAGGCTGAGCGGGTCAGCGCCCTGCAGGAAGCCACACACCTGGCCACTGGCGAAGCTCCTGTTGGAACCCCAGTCGGCCTGGGTCCAGACGCTGGCCTCTGTGCCGGCTCACCGCCTCCCAAGGAGCCAGTGAGTTTGCTGCCCTCCTGGCCCCTGGTGCTTGGTGCTGTGGCAATTAGCCCCCTTAGGACGGCCCCTTAGAACACCTCTCTCCTAGCTGTTTGTTGTTAGGCAACACCTGTTTCAAATGAGATTGTGTTTGTTCCTGCTTTTTCCTCCTCAAGGCACACAGTTCCCCTTCCTGGCCTGGGTGGCTGAGGGGCTAGAGGGAGGTGTGGACTGATAAACTCCTGGGCCCAGGGCACCTCCTAGGGCGATGGGGTGGGAGGCGGTGAGGTTCAGATGGGGCTGGGAAGAGAAACTCCAGCCCAAAGTGAAAGCAAACACATCTTCATGGAGCGCCTACTATGCTTCCCAGGCTTTCCACGATCTTATTTGACCTACAGAACGGCCCTGTGAGGCAAGCAAGGCTTCAACCTGTTCATTCCTCTCCTTATTAAATAACGACCAAGATCAGAGTCGTTCACAATGGTTATTGTAGAAGAAATTGATTAGGATTTGGCTTTCGACGTACTGTACGACATCACGATGTATTTAGAGTGGGAAGGATAGTTCACATGTGATAGAATGAATTCAGATGATTATTTTAGGGAGACCAGTTTGAAATACAGTAAACCCTCGGTTTTTCGCACCTCATTTTAACGGGCTTCAGCTGTAACAGACAGAATGTAAAAATTAACACCCTGTTAATTTAAAAATGCTTATAACCAAGATTTGGTTATAATTAAAATAACAGGTTATTTTGTTTTTTGTTTTTAATTCACTGTTATTTTTAACAAATTTTAGTTAATAGGCCATATGTTGGGAAAAAACACCGTAGTAATTTTGCCGACATAAATAAATATTACATATCTACTACTGTAGTCTATGGACTTAAATCCAAGAGTCACAGCTTGTAAGCAATGTTCGACAAATGATTTGCACGTGATCACGCCGCATCTCGCGGTAATTGGTTCTGTTGTCTCCTGCTGTGACCTTCTGCAGTTAACTAGGGAGGGGTTCCCGCTAAGCCACGCCCCAGCTGTGTGCATTTGTTTACTCACGGTGACTGGTGAATGCATGAATTTAGACCTATTCAGTATAAATTTAAAGTTACTGTAATACATACAGAAAACTTTTCTGTGAAATTAAGCTTTTCATACATGTTTAATTTTAATTATACAAATGAGTCTATATAAGTAAAACCAGGTAAACTAACTTGTTAATTTTTAACATACACATTCAGAAAACCTACTTTATTGTCTAACAGACATTCTCTTAAACACGCCACGCAGATTCTTTTGTGTACCCATCATCTTAAAGCTAATAAGTTTTTATCTTTGAGGAAAATCACTTTACAAAGCAAAAATACAACTCAACATTGTCTAACGCAGTGGTCGGCAAACTGCGGCTTGCGAGCCACGTGCAGCTCGTGCAGCTCGCGACCCGCGGTTTGCCGCTCTGTTGACTAATGACATATTAGTCAACATAATGACATATTCACACAAATCCGAATATGCATCTTTCCAATCAATGCCAAGTATTACTGGCAGCTGCAATGCATCAAAGTCTCCAGCAGGTGGCAGTGGTGTCTAAGAAGAAAAGCTACTCTCTGGGACAGTGGTCCTCAGCAATACACAGAGCAGGCCTGAGCCCTCTGATCACACTGTCTCACCTCCCTCTCCTCAGTGAGCAGCGTTACTGGTTCTCTTGGACCCTGACCTTGACTTAGAGTGTTTGTAGGTCCTCTGCCCGGGCCGGGACATCCCCACCAGCTCAGCCCGCCCAGGACCATACCCCCGTTGTTGCCCCTCGCTGTGGGGCCCCTGCCCCACCCCACTCTCAATCTTGGCTCTGTGGAACCAGACCGAGCAGAGGGGAGGGGCATGCAAAGGCTTTGAACGTTGGGGCTGTTGGTATTTCCAGCAGCTGGAGCTCATAATTAATAAGCTCGGACGATGGTGAGAGCCAGGCAGGCACCGCTCATGGAGGGCACCCCAGCTATTCTAGTCACCGAGACTGTGTTCTGAAAACTGTGGGAAGCCACCGAGTGGTTAAGCCCGGGAAGAGACTGCATCAACTTTGTGATAAAACATATCACTCGAGTCCTGGCCGGTTTGGCTTAGCGGTTGGAGCCTCAGCCTGCAGACCAAAGGGCCGTTGGCTTGCTGGGTACCTTCTATTAAGTCAGCAGGTGCGTGTTGAGCCTTGCTCCTCCCCAGGCCCTGCCCTGGGTGTGCAGGGGATCCGTGAGGAATAAAGCAGGGTGTCCCAGCTTGGGGACCTCACAGTTTTAGGGAAGGAAGCATTGTTGTCATTCATTCAAGCTGCTCTTGGAAAATAAACCCATCCTGTGCACTGCAGTGGGAATGCAAAGCGGTACAGCTGCTGTGGGAAACAGCAACAGAGAAAGGCGACCTCCGATAGCCTGCTGGGTCAGAAGACCGAAGGGCTAGGCACGGAAATGCCAGGAGATAGGTTAGGGGGAATGAACTAGAAAATTACAGGTGGGCAGGTCACAGGTGGGCAGGCCACAGGTGGGCAGGTCACACGTGGGCAGGCCACGTACAGGACATAGACTAGTGTGGTCCCATCCATGGGGCGGCTTTGGGGTTACAGAGAGGAATTCAGGTAGGGTCTGTGGTGAAACAGCTGCAGTTGATAAAAGCTACAGCACTGTGGGGAAGGAAGTAAGACCCCCGCCTCACTGATTTGTGGCTTCAAACTGGCAGAGACCAGCTCAATCCAACAGGGTGAGTAATTCCACCTCCCGGTAACCCCTCACCTCTTTAGATGCTCATTATAATACGTCAGAAGCTACATGGCACACCCTGAGCCGCCAGGGAAACAACAGCCCACATAAGGATGCAGAATGGCCAACGGAGCTCCTCCAGGTCCTCTCCACCCCTTTCCAGGGACGATTCTGAACTTGCCTCCTCCTCTTCACTGAACGCCCTAACCCCCATTTACCAAACCTCAAAAAAGGAAGCAAGGCCCACGAAAAACGGGGGGCTGCTCTGTCTGTGGAGCAGCCCGCTCTCTCACTGCCCCACTAAGAAACTCACTCTCTCTTGAACCTCTCTGCTGGCTCCTCTTTGAATTCTTTTCTTGGGAAGCCAAGAACCCACAATGGGTCTCGGACCCTTCTCCCCTCCCCCCTTCCTAGAATGCCCGCATCAGAATGTCTCAGCGGTTTATGCTTCAATGCAGGTGGGGGTGAGTGGGAGTGTGTCTCTGAGGAAGGCAGGCAGGGAAGCCCCCAGGAACCCACAGGACCCCTAAGGAGGGGGAGGAGCCTGAGGATAAGGGGCAGGTAGCCCTTCTCAGAAGCCACCAGTCACTGGCTGGAACCACCTGCTAATACAACTAAGCACAACGCTTTGGGGGTTGGGGGGTGGGTGGGGAGCAGGGGCAGCTGGGGGGAATGGCCCTTTTCAATGAGCCGGGAGGTGCCAGCCTTCCGCCAAGCTAGCCTCTTGCCGTGGGGCTGACCTTGCCCATGATCTTGCTGGGGGTGGTGGTGGGGGGGAGCGGGCTGAGAGCTGGGGTGAGAGGACACCCCTTTTCCTAGGGGACTATTTGCATTATTTATTTCCCCGGAGTGCCATACCTCCTCCAAGGCTGAGTCTGCGGAAGCAGGGTGTTGCTCAGAAGGGCCTGCCCCGTGGAGGAGTGGATGCTGGCGGACAGGGTATGTCATCCCAGAGGTGGGCTGCCTTGCGGCGGGCACAGACCCCTGCAGACGTCCCCGCACCCACTCAGAGACTCCCGTCGTGTGCGGGCAGGAAGCCAGGCCTGGGTGCTGCAGAGGGGCGTTAGCATTTCATTTCCCTAAGACATGGACCTGGGAAAGCCCCCACCCCCACCCCCACCCCGGATCTGTGCTCTCACTTGGTGATTTCATCTTAGGAAGCAGAATTCAGTATTATTAAGGAGAATTACCGAGGAGAATTAGAAAGCATGTGGACGGCACAGTTGGCCGCTTACAAGACGGTGCATCAAGGCCTTGGAGGAACACCCACCGGAATGGTGCCCGGAGCTGAGCAAGGGGCTGTGTGCCTCCTTGTGGGGAAGGGGGCACTACGGACAGTTCCGTGTGGGGTGCCTGGGGGAGAGGGTGTGAGAGCACTTGGGTAGATAATTTGGGGAGGATGTTTAGCAGTAGAGCTTTGCTCTGATTGGATGGTGTCAGGAAGTGACCAGTATCATCCCAGGGCGTCTGAACAAACCTGCTGGGCAGGGGAGGAGGGGAGGTCAAAGCTGAGACTGTAATTGGCGGGGAAGCCAGTCACTCCTCCTCCCGCCCAGCTCGGTGTCCTTGGCCTTGGCGGGGAAGAACACGCTGGGTGAGATTTATACGCACCCCCTCACAGGCACACACACGTGCCGCTGAGGACGGGTGATGCAGGCTGTGTCCTGAACCCCTCGGGACGGATCAGATGGCTCTCCTTTTCCTGTGAAATGAGTGTCTGTGGCTGATAGGACTTTACTGGAGAGGCCGGTCCGGAAACCCAGCCCTGACCCCTTTAGCTGCTGAGTCTGAAATCACGGTTCCGCACCCCCGAGGAGAAATGTTTGTGCTGTTGGCGACGGCACTGCTCCTTCCCCACATCCCCGCCCGGAGAGGAAGGACAGCTTCCTCCATCCCGGCCATTAGAGCAGAGCTCTGGGAGGGGGTTTGTAACGACACAGTTACAAATGATGGACGTGCCTCTGCCCCAGACCTGCCCCCGCTGAGCTGCTGGCTGGTTTTCTTCATCGCCGGCTTTTCGCTGGGCTCCCAGGGAGGGCGGCTGCCATTTGGCTGCTGCACAGCCCGGGGCGTCACCAGGGACGTGGTTCCTATCCGGAGAAGCATATTAAAACCCATCCGTTACCCACGCAATGAACCCCCTGCGCTCGGTGCTGAGTGGGAACCGAGGGCTGTGCGGGTGGAGGCGGCTGCAGGAAGGCTTGGGGCCCCGGTGACCTACTCCCAGGCGTTCTGACCTGCTCGGCCCAGGGCGAGGGCTTCTGTACCGGCCACCAAGGAGGGACGGGCAGGGGAAGGACACATGAGCTTCCCCTGTGCTCCCACGCAGCCCTGGGCTCCCTGTGTCCCGTGCATTGGACGTCCCAGCAGGATTCCCGCTCAACACAAGCCCCGCAGACCCTTGGCTGTGAGACCAGAGGCCTTCCTCGGGACGGAGAGGCTCGGGGGGAGCAGGACTGGCCGCGCAGCCCTCTGTCTGAGTTGATCCCTGTGCCTGTGGTGTTGACCTTCACATGTGGGATGGCCCATTTCAGGGAAGGGTGGAGCTCACGCTGGTGTGTCAGATGCCACTTGCCCCGCACACTGCGTGACCACGAGGGCGAGCATATATGGCGAGGATGCAACCTTTTGAAGAGCAGGAGTCCTAGATGTCAGAGCACGGCCCCTCTGCGCGGCCCCCAGGCTGAGACTCCCCAGCTCCAGCATCGGTGAGGTCCTTACCTTGGCTGCCCACCACGCTCACACCCGCTCTCTGATCCCCACTCCTGCCTGCCGGGAGGAGGACTTGGTAACGGGGACCTGTTCTTGGAGGGGTGGCTGTTCATTGGGAAGCCCTGGGTCCAGGAAGCCGACCAGCTTGCTGTGGCTGGGGTTCAAGGTCAGCTCAGTAGTGACTATCCAGTCGCCTGCAGGAGTTAGAAACCGTGAGTTCCTCAGCGAGGCTGATGGCATGGCATGGCAACCTTGTGCTATCAAGCGTGGCTTCTTACCAAGTTCCCTCCCTGCCTCCCTCCCTCCCTCCCTCCCTCCCTCCCTCCCTGCCTCCCTCCCTTCCTCCCTCTCTCCCTCCCTCCTCACTGGCATTTCTTGAGCATTTACATCATGCTAACCTCTACGCCAGGTATAGGGAATGAGTGGCCGCAAAACCAGACACAATCCTGTGTCCCTGGGCCTAACACAACCGCGAGGAGGTAGCTGTGAGTCAGTGTCACACATGGGGGGCCATGAAAAGAGGTAAGGACGATGGGGAAGAGAACGTGGTAGTTAGAGGACATGCCAATGATGGAGACACCGACCTGGTCAAAAGGATGAGGAGTGTTTCCCTGAGGAAGGGGTGTTTTGCTGAGCGGGACTTCACTGGACCTCGGGGCAGTGGTGGGGTCTTGGGGGACAAGCGGGGAGCATCCTGGCGGTGGCAGGACGCTGTGGTAGGAACTGTCAGGAGCCCAGTGTCTCTGGAGCCCTTATTTGTGCAGTTTTCTGCCCTAGTTTTTGGGTAATCACTTATGGTCATTATCGTGTTCTGACCCCTGTAGAGACGATGCTTGGAAGCCAGTTCAAGGGCAGCCCCGTGTCCAGGAGCTGAAGGGGGCATTCTCAGTGCAGCCGCTGGGTGCATTCACACACGGCCTCGGGAGCTGTTTGAGCAACACTTTCACACTTACAAATCACATGTGGCGAGGGACCCCCGTGTCCCCAAGATGGCAGAGGTTCTGCACAAGCCAGCATGGAGCTGGCCCCGTATTCTCAGCCAGGAAACATCATTGCTGGGATGATTTATTTCCCTAACCGCACGCCACCCCGGTCTTTGTTTTGAGAAAATAACTTGGACCAACCAGGCTGGGGGTGGGAGTGTTCACTAGTCGAATTTAAAAGGAAGCACTGCTTGAGTCCTTTAGGGTCCTCGCCTGATCCTTCAACACCAGCTTCGGCTTTCCCACGTGATAACGAAGCATCAGAAGCTGGCTGGGACCTCAGGCAGCAGCTTTTAAAGAAAGTCTGCATTTAAATGAAGGCACCAATCCTGTGTGGGGCTTTTCTAGAGTCTGTGTCTCCTCGTCTCAGAGAGCCTCGGGTTGGGTGGACGCCTTCGGCATGAACAACTGGCCCACTGGTGGGCCAGTTCTGTTGGGGTGCCTTTCACGTGGGCCTTCTTTCTGAATGGGCCACCGTGCGATGCATTCATTTCCCTGATATGACTATTTAGTTGGAGAAAAGTCACTCACAATGAATCGAGTACTATTTGAATCTGAATGTGATCTTTCATTGTTAAACCTCTACGTGCCTGGAAAAGGGCCACGTGGGTCAGGGGAAGTGAGGGAGATCTGGCTTCCATCCGAACCACCCCAAGTTGTCCAGGGTTGGTCAGATGTTCTGGCTGGCCTTGTCCCTCACTACTCTGTGCGTGCCCCTTTGAGGCTGCCACTATTACGAAGACCATCTTCCCAGGAAGAGGAGGCTGGCCTTTCAGTTTGGGACCCCTTACTTGAAGTACGTCTTCAGAGGCTGTCAGTCAAGTCCACATAATTGCTACCCACTTAATACCCAGACGACGGGGACTTGGCTGTGGAAAAGGCACAGTCCATCCTCTGAATGTACTGTAACGTTGTCCTGTGTTATAGATGGGTATGGCTTTGAGCTTACAGAGCTCTTTGCCATACATGATCTCATGTAATTCTCAAACTATGAAGAAGACCAAGTAGGGATGACTATCCTCATTTTCAAGGTAGACACAGAGAGTTCCAGGGACTTGTTCAGTGTGGCACTATCGGGACCAGAACCCAAGGCCTTTGTCTCTACAACAGCCAGTCTACTTCCTACCCCACCCCAGGGAGTTAGAAATGGGGAGGAGTCTTTGGAGCACACCCCGTGGGCACGGCTGCGGGAGTAGCTCGTGCTTGTGTAGCAAGTCTGAAGGGCCCGGACGGCATCTTTGTTTTCTTAGTGAGAATCCCTTGGTAAAAACTGCTGCTGGTGGTGACAGAATCCTGTTATCCACAGGCCTGGACTTACTTTTGGCTTCTTAAAATCTTTACGGTGGCTTGTTTCACTTCAACCACCAGCCTGGCCACAGCCTTCCTCCCCTTTTCCCGAGGCTGTGATTAGGGCCATCGGCAGCGGAAGTGGAGCCCTGGGATCAGACTGGGGAGAGAGCGTCAGGGCCACAGGTGGGGGTGGGGACTCACCAGCGGCTCCCGACTCCAGTGTGAAGGCTGGAGGCTGGAGCCAGTGGGTGAATATGCCAGGTGGGCCAGGCGATGAGATGGAGAACCTAAGTTCCCTCTAAAGGGGCACCGTGCTCAGCGCCCGCTGACGCTTGCCAGGCTTCCCATCGGGCCCAGAGTAGCCAGGTCCAAGGTGTTTTTCCAAGAGAATCTAGAAATCTAGAATTTTATGTCAATTCTCCTTATTCGATTGTAAAATGTCAACGACTCATTCAAACATTTTTAAACCTCTGTGGGTCAAAACCAAACCAAACCAGACAATTCCGTAAGTCTCTTTCGCAGCCTCCCCTTTGTGATGGGAAGCACAGAGTATTTGTAGGAGAAAGGCGCCAGGACGTCGAGGGGAGGGGGGGTGAGAAGCATCTTTATTATCGGCAGGGGCTGCATCTTCTCCACGTTTGTGAGAAGGACAGAAAGAGAAGGATTACCAAACTGTTGGAGCCAGGGTAGATACAGAACTTTCAAACGATCACTTTGAGGCAGGATCTGCCTTTCCCCATGCCCCTCACCTGGTGGATGAGGCCCTCATTTGTGCAAAGCCTTCCCACAGCCCCCACACGCTGCAGGCTGGGGGGCTATAGTGAGACTCCTGCCATTAGCTAAGGCCAGACCTTCCCCTCCTCTCCAGGGAAGCATGCTGGGGTCTAAGTAAGTGAAGATGCTAAACATATACGCATGGCCTTCCAATTAATTTTTCCAAAGTGAAGTCATCACAAGCGTTGGTATTTTACCTGCTATTAGTTAGTGAGGATTCACTTGTGACACAATTCACAAATTTTAGGCCAACATGGTTAAGGGATGTTCTACAAAACAAAGACAAATAGGACCTATTGCTAAGCTTCCCAGAGAGACCAGAACGCTCTTCCTCTGGTGTTTTCAGCCGTGGTGTGATTGGCTGGGCGGACTCCCCCAGCTCATCCAGTCACCTTTAGGGCATCAGTTACAAGGGTCTCAGGAATGTCACCAGGGACACTTGGACTTTTGAGAAAAGATGAGAGCGATAAAAGACCATGTTTCCAAAGCAACCAGAGCGTTTCTAACGCTCACACTCTCACCTCCCTCACTGGCAGCGGGAGCCCCAACCTGAACTGGCGTTTGGATGGTGTCAGTCAAGTCCCGCCCAGCAGCGTCAGCCAAGACACAAAGGATCCCATGTTCTCCGTGTCCTTTGCTCCAGGAATTGACCCAGAAGATGCAGAAGCGAAACACCGGAGCTTTCCCTGTTACCTCCCAATTTAGGATGACGGTCTGCTCCCTTCACTGCATCTGAACCTGAAAACTCACCAGGTGCGAATAGGAACCAGATCAGAGGAGAAGAGGGGCAGATTGGCGGCCGCAAGCTGACATGGTGTGTCCTCTGGGGAAAGGTGTCTGATCGTAAAGGAGGACTGTGACAAAATGAGAGCAGCAACAAGTCTATTTTTTTCTAGGTCGCGTAGGGAACCATCCTAACCTATTTACAAGTGGTCTCCGGGGGAATAGCTTTAAATAGCCATCTTATCACCATCCTTTTCCTCATCTTCCAGGATCACTTTGGGTCTCTCCTCCCTGAGCAATGTCACATCTGCAAAACAAAGCACAGGTCTGCAATTGGGTGCCTCTAATCAAAATATCAGACAGCCTTCCAGCACAGACCCAGTCCACAAGGGCACGGTGACCCCGAAACCTCTCAGCACCTGCACAGCTAACGGCGCCAACCCAGAGAGAGGGAGCAGGGTGGCCCTATTTGGCGTCCCCAGAGGAGCTGTGGCTCAATGAGGACACCACACTGGCTACAAGGGAACGGTCGACCTGGGGGTCGGAGGCAACAGCCACCCTCTTCTCTACACTCTCTGTTTACGCTTGTGGCCCTGTACGGTGGGAAGCATACGACTTTTGGAGTCCAGATGACTTGGATTCTCATTCTGCCACTCAGTCTGTGTTGGGCCAGTCAACACCTTCACACCTCAATGTTTTCTTATGGAAACGAGGACAGGGGTACTTATGTAAAGGGTTGTTTCCACAATTAATTAAGAAGCAGGGACCAATGCTCAGCACTGCACCACACCCGTGAGCAATGAAAAGCCTGCCTTTTCCCTCCTTTCACTGTTGGACGGTTTATTTTCCTTTTGTAAAGAACTGGTAAGCCTGACGAAGTCAACCTTACACTCATCTTACTGACATCCGGGGGAAATATTGAGCTTAGGCTGCGAACACGCCACTTCTAAATGTCAGTACTAGTCCATTATAAGTTACCATAGCTCAGAACACAATGAGAGAATACGGAATGAGTCGTGAGTTTTTCAGACAGTGATATGGCTCCAGTATGAAAACACTACTCTTTGTTGCAAGGTGATTCTTTTTATTCTTTGGGGGATTGAAATAACTTTCATGAAATTTTAGGGATGTTAGATGGTTCCTTTCTCAGCATCCTTACCAGGCAAAATGCAAGGTTGCTATCCCTCCCTCTAGTGGGCTCCACAATATTTTGTTTTAAAATTGTACTGTCTGTGAAAGTCTGAAGCCTGAACAAAATTTTCTGGACTCATCAGCCCAGAAAAGACCATCTGAGGAGGTCTAAGGGATTGTGCTCATCCTGTGGATTGGAAAGGTAGGGTCATGTGAATGAAAACACCAAGGAAGCTGTGACTCAAGGTCAGCCCTCTGTGGTGCCCCAGCCAGATAGTTCTGTTTCCTATCAATGCCTCGCACCCCCCTAACCCCCTCCTCATCATCAGAGACCTTTCAGTTCATGAAGCATTTCATAAAGATCTAAACTTCAGGGAGGAAAGCTGGGCACCACAAGAGGCCTTTCGACAACCTTGGAATCCATTCAACAGCAGCAAATTAATGAAGACTGTGTGTTGATCTTAATAGCTACTCATTTGATTCAGTCCCTAGTTTGTTCATATGGGCTCTTTACCAATTAGCTGATATTTATTGAAGAAGAAACCAATTTCAAGAGTGTAGCTGAAGCGAAGTCTTTTGCATAAATCACCTATGAAACACGGAGGAGATATTTTTCTCCTGTACCAGCTGTGTGGAGGTTTGGGTTGTATTGGGAATGAAGGCTATCTTGCTGGAGAACACAGAGGTGGCTATGCTGAGCCCGCAAACTTTTCATCTCGCCTTCCTTGATGTCGCTTGAAGCCAAATTTGGGGTTAATTCAAAAAGGGCAAGAGCCTTAAAATTCCCAGATCCCAGTCAACTTTCTGATGATTTGGGGTGTCCTTGAACCTTAGCCATGTGAGCAACTGGAGAAATCAAGGTCAGCCATCGAGGTCAGCCCTTCCCAGAGTGGGCGTGGCTTTTCATAGGAACAGAGGAGACAATAGCAAGTGAAAAGGGAACCAGCATCTGTTTTGGGGTAGCTAAGCATTAATTTTAATATCTTATAATGGAAAATATATGGTAGTTCATCAAAATCTTGATTTCATGTATATCACGGCCTAGAATGAAGCTTCTATCAATAGTGTCTGCATCTCTATATAATCACTACCTTCTTATTCTTTTTTTTTAAATATATTTTTATTTATTTCAGAGAGGAATGGAGAGGGGGAGAGAGATAGAAACATCAATGATGAGAGAGAATCATTGATAGGCTGCCTCCTGCACACCCCCTACTGGGGATCGAGCCCACAACCTGGGCATGTGCCCTTGATCGGAATCGAACCCGGGATCTTTCAGTCTGCAGGCCGACGCTCTATCCACTGAGCCAAACCAGCTAGAGCTACCTCCTTATTCTTAATGCTTACTATTGTTGGCTTTGGTGAGTTGAGAATGAACAAGGTTTGCTAAACACTGTCTTTCTGGTTTAACCCAGTGCAGAGCAGAGGTGTGTCACTGGAGGAATGTCCTATAGTCAGAAAGCTTTGCCTTTGGTGGTCATTCAACTTTGAGCAGGTCACTTAACCTATCTGGGCCTCATTTTATCATCTGTAAAACCAGCCATAAAAGAATTTGTATTTCCCACAGGGAGTGATGCCACCATCAGATAGATCTAGGCCAACATTCTTTTAGGTGCCAATCACACTTTACTGAAGCTCTGTTACATTGTAGGAATCACTGGACAATACGTCTGTCTCCCCCACTGAATGGTATTTTAATATCCAGCACAGGACTTGGAAAACAGTAAAGATTTAGAAAATGTCAGTTGCCTGTTAGAGCTTGCTGTGTTTTTAAGGCCAAAACCATCAGTCCAAGGTCTCTATGGGTCAATCAGCTTTGCAATAAGCTGTCTTAGGCCATGATCCCACCCAGAGCACCGACTAAAGCTGCTCACCTGCATTATAGGTGTGTGCCTCTGACTTATGGGAGCCAGGGCTCAGATACTGCCTTTCTTGGTGAACCACTCCAGAGAGAATGCTCTATTCCCAGAAGAACAGAGAGGGGTAACTTTCAAAGGATGTATAAGTCTTCTTTCTACAAGTACATTATTGAGCTATGATATCCAAAAGCTCATGACTCAATATTCCAGAAGGCTTCTTTTCAATGATTCTAGCCTCATTACTCTCTGCTTTCTCTGGTCCCTTTTCCCAAAGATTTCAACTAAAGACTTCATTTTCCTTAAGTAGACCTCAGTTACTGAAGTTTGACCAATCATAACCCAATGCTCCCTGCCATACAGTCACCAAGATGGGGGCTGGCGGGAGCTGGGGGGGGGGGGGGGTGCGGCTGGTGACTATGGGCCAAGTTGGGAGCAAACCTTGGGCTGGCGATGAAGCCCAAGATGACTCCTCACTGAGGAGTTGTCTGGCAATTGGAACCCATCAAATAAGCTCATTAACCTAGAGGAATGAAGGTAGTTAGCAAGATATTTAGAACAGAGAAAATCCTTGTCCAGTCTACACGTGCCAAGGACTAATGAGAGGAGATATCTCTGGAGTGCGTTTGTCTCTGAGTTCCTCTCAACACCCTATCAGCACCAATGTGAGTCTCTCTGAACATCTGCTGAGGGCTTTATCCTTATCAGCTTAACTGGCATTTCAATGATTGCCAAATCTTTAGATACTAAAAGGCTCTTCCAAAATAAAGCGCTTCAGTAATATGCGAATAAAAGCTAGAATCATAGAACACTATGATTGCACATACAGCACAGATATTTGTTGATTCAAGCAATTTCATAATGTGTCCAGAGTCTATGGATATACATCTCCCCCTCCAGCTCTGTGAACTTCGCACTATTGGATACACATATTTTACTCATTGAGAAGCTGCTTTCTTATGGTGGAGATATTAGGATGTGGGCTGCTTCCATGGCTAGATAAACAGAGCTCAACAGTTTAGGAACTTCCTTGAATTAGCAGGTCGATATGAGGAGGTAAGTAAAACATGGTGGTTAGGAAAATCCTCACCTCTAGAAATGGTTTGACTTATCTCAAAAATATAAGGTTGAACAGAGAATGGAGGGGAACTAACAGGTAGTGAGGTCTTTCAATAAATCAGGAACTGTGCTAAATGTATTATATATACTTTATTCAACCATGTTAACAATCTAGGGGACAGGTTTTATGGCCCTTTCAGAGATGGATGAAGCAAAGGAGGCTCTTATGGTTTGTGTTGCCCAGGGTCCCAAAATCAGAATGGAGCTGAACTGGACATCAAGCCTAGACCTTTCTGACTCCAAAGCCCATGTACAGTGCTTTATACTAAGGTGATTGATTCCTCTACCAAGTCTTCCTCTAGAACAGTGGTCAGCAAACTCATTAGTCAACAGAGCCAAATATCAACAGTACAACGATTGAAATTTCTTTTGAGAGCCGAAAACTGACTTCTGCGCATGGTCCACGAAGTTTCAATCACACTGTACGTGAGCGCCCGCACGTGGTATTTTGTGGAAGAGCCACACTCAAGGGGCCAAAGAGCCACACGTGGCTCTCGAGCCGCAGTTTGCCGACCACTGCTCTAGAAGAACTTCAATAAAAATACAATCTCCTAATGGAGAATTTGGAACTACAGAATTGTGATTTCCAAAGAAAATATATTAAAAACACACACACCCAAGTACTTATTGACTATGGCTATAAACACAAGACTGGACTAGACATCCAGGTCAATGCCAGCAACCTACGGCAATCCCAGTCCAGTTCTCATGAATTCATCAAACAACTCACTGATGTAAATAAACTTAAATAACAACTACAAAACAAGAACAATAGTAAAAGAGATGACAAAGTCTTGGTATTTGCATGTCAATGTCTAATACAGAGCTAGTTCAGAGTGTTATACTAACATTGTACAATAAAACACTGCTCACAGGTGAGACAGACCTTGGTTATAACTTCCAGGGTTTGATTTTTAGCATAATTTGATTCATTCATCTATCATCTAATCATCCCCTCATCAAGCCAATCAGTCACCCATCCATCAACTTCATCCACAGAAGACCTCAAAGTGGCTAAGTTACTTATATTCTCTCTCAGTTATCTGTAAAGGGATATAATAATGACTTTATTACATTATTCAGTTGGTTTATAAAATTCCATCCTCTACTCGCCAACCCAGCTATCCATATAACACACACACACACACACACACACACACACACACACACACACAGTCTAATTATGAATGTACATGTCTTATCCCCCAACTTGCACATACAATTCCCAGGGGCAAGAGTGTATACACTGGACTGGCTGCTTTCTAGCCTGGGGTTGTGAGCAATGTTAGCAAGATTTCTTGGCTTGATTTGATACATATTAAGACATCTATCATTATATCTGCATCTCTCTCTCTCTCTCTCTCTCTCTCTCTCTCTCTCTCTCTCTCTCATTTTGAGGATTTGGCCCATGTATCCAGGTGTCTTAGGAAAATCAGCCATCAGCTGTAGGGTGCATGATCCTCAGAAGACTGGGGAGGAAGATACTTCAACTCTCCTCAAGGACCCGCTGACGTTTCTATTTCATTGGCGCGGTGCATTTGGCCAGTTCTGCTGAAGTGTGAGTAATTCTCTGACCCTCCCCATCTCCACGTCAGCCCTGGGGGAGCTGCCGTGAGAGTAAACCTGAAAGGCAGAGGAAATGCTGCTCCTCTCCAGAGCACTCTGAGCGACACAGATTGCCGGGCAGGACAAAGGCCATGCCCGTGGCACCTCCAGATGGTGAGGCCCTTGTCCTGTTCCCACCGCCCCTGCGAACGGGCTGCACCAGCTCTTTTTACCTGCAAAGGGGGACATGTGCAGGGCAGGTGTGTCTTTTCTCCTTGGCTTCTTCTGTTCCAGGTCAGTGTTCTGAAGAGCTGGACTCGTTTTGCTCTCTGGGTGTCTCTCTTGGACCTCGTATCTTGTAATTAAGTGTTCTGAAAGCACACCTGCATAGTGAGGGAAACAGGGAGAGACAAGGTCAAATACACGCATCCTCAGAGCCCAGGTCTGTGCATCCATCTTGGCACATATACTTGGAGATGGCTGTGCCTATATCTCTTCAAACTTATTGTAATAAAAGCACTTTCTTTCTGAGAATTAGTATCTATTGAGGTGACACCAGAGAACATTTTCTATGAGGAGGGTTTTATTTGCCTAATTTGAATGTGATATTACTGCCACCACCACACATCTGAAGAAAGTGAAGTAAGGGAACGTGCCCCCAGTAATGCAGCCCATAGGTGTCCGAGCCAGGCACAGAGCCCAAGTTCACCTGTCTCCTCCATCGGAGAGATGGGTTAGTCACTGTTCTGCAAGCCACGTGCTCCGCGCTTCAATGACTGACTTAGTTCTCTACCTCCACCCACCTGCCTTCTCACCTCTCTTCATGGGAGGGTTTTCTCCATCATTTAGAAACTCTCTGAAAACAGCCTCCTCTGTAACTGCCCCACATTCACTGCCCAGACTGAGCTCCTGGGTCCTCATGTAAGGACCTCCAGTGTGACATTCCTTCTTACTTTGTAATTCAGCTGTATCTGTGCTTCTGTTGTTTCCTCCCTCCCTCCCTCCCTCCCTCCCTCCCTCCCTCCCTCCCTCCCTCCCTCCCTCCCTCCCTCCTTCCCCTTATCCCCTTCTTCCTTCCTTCCTTCTTTCCTTCCTTCCTTCCTTCCTTCCTTCCTTCCTTCCTTCCTTCCTTCCTTTGAGATTAAATTGCGGGGGGGGGGGGGGGGTAACATTGGTCCTTCCCAATGTGTTCTATTTGCTTTGTATCCCTGTGAGTGGGCTGTGACTAGAGAGAACCTTAAACAAGTGGCCTGGAGGGAGGGAGATAGAGGAATAAGACAAAACAGAACACTTGGGAACAGAAAGTATCACATGTCACATGCCAGGTGTCATAGGGACACCTCAGCTATTCCCAAGCCATTCACTTAGCTCCAGGGCACAGAGCCGGGCTGCATTGCTCAGCCTCCCTGAGCTCAGGTGAGGCCTGTGACGGGAGGAAGTAACGGGAGCCTCTGCAGGTCTTCCCTCCACTCTGCCCCCCCAGCCTGCAGGAGGCTGATGGAGGCCTGCATGAGGGAGGCTGGTGGAGGCCCATGTACAGGAGGCTGATGGAGGCCCGTGTGCAGGAGGCTGATGGAGGCCTGCATGAGGGAGGCTGATGGAGGCCTGCATGAGGGAGGCTGGTGGAGGCCCATGTACAGGAGGCTGATGGAGGCCCGTGTGCAGGAGACTGATGGAGGCCTGCATGAGGGAGGCTGGTGGAGGCCCGTGTGCAGGAGACTGATGGAGGCCTGCATGAGGGAGGCTGATGGAGGCCCGTGTGCAGGAGACTGATGGAGGCCTGCATGAGGGAGGCTGGTGGAGGCCCGTGTGCAGGAGACTGATGGAGGCCTGCATGAGGGAGGCTGATGGAGGCCCATGTGCAGGAGGCTGATGGAGGCTCATGTGCAGGAGGCTGATGGAGGCCTGCATGAGGGAGGCTGATGGAGGCCCGTGTGCAGGAGGCTGATGGAGGCCCGTGAGTGTGGGTGACCCCAGAAACCGTGTGCTGAGGATGTGTCAACCTCCCCCACCGGAGTCCCTGAAGGGCTGTTTGGAGCAGAGCTTGCCTCCCCCACCCCCAACTGCTACTATTGGTGAGAGAAAAATGAACTTGTATTGTGCCACCCACTAATATTTTGGAATTTATCTGTTACAGCAACTGTGTGTATCGTGACGAAGACAGATGCATGAATTGTACCAATGATTACAAAACTCCCAAATCTTTAAGAAAAACAAATTGCAGGACCAATGTGACCTAGCGACAAGCGGGTCCCCTTTACAGGGGAGCGAGCCGACTCGTGGCCCTTACCGGGTCTGAAAGGCGGGGCGTGCGGCACGGGCGTGTCTTTCCTCCGCGGTTTTCTTTGGTCCGCCTCGATGTTCAGGGCAGCCTGTGCGTCTTTCCCTTTTCTTGGCTTCCTTTTGAGCTCACAGTCCTGAATGAACTGGTCAGAAAGGCCATCTGATTGTGACAGGATGCAAAGGCAGCAAAAACAACATGACATGGGTAAGCGTCTGGTCACAGACTGGTTGGCTTCCAGGTCTACCTGACGGAAGGGGCAGAAGCCATCGCTCTGCAAATAAAGTATTTCTCTTCTATGGCCTTTGCTACAGGGAACCTTAGGACCCTTGCACGAATGCACGTAACCAAATGGAACTAGAATTCTGTAGAACTCCAAGTGCACTGGAAAGGGATGGAAAGTCAAGGCAAAGAGAAACTTTAAAATATCGTTAGGCAAGCCACAGACTGGGTTTCAGTTACATTTCTGCTGGGAGAACGGGTTCTCTGGGCTAAATGCTCCTTCCCAATGTCCTTTGCTCAAGGCTGGCTTTCTCTGGAGACCCCAAGGGCCCCCAGGGACCTCATGCTGCCTGGGGCCTTGTAGTCGGGTGTTCAGCACCTCACCCACCGTCACTTCCATGGCAGCCAGGTCATGCTGGTCCTTCACACTGGGGCTTCCCGGTGGTCTTTTCACTGCCCTGGCTTTCCACGGCTACTATTTGCCCAAGAGCCTTCTTAGAGATGAAGGATTATAGGCTCTTTTGTAATTTTATTCTCCATCGCCTCTCTTCCCATAAATGCATTGAATGCTGAGTAGGTGGAGAAGGACCGATCGAAGTTCAGATCCTGACTCTGACACTTGCTAGTTCTGAGAACTTGGGCCTTAATTTCTAGAAACTTTGATCTTCTCTCGGCTTTTAAAGTGGGGATAATATTGGCCTGGCCAGTGCGGCTCAGTTGGTTAAGTGTCTCCCTGTGCACTGAAAGGTCGCTGGTTGGGTTCTCGGTGAGGGCACATGCCCAGGTTTTGGGTTTGGTTTCTGGTGTGTATGGGAAGCAACCGATAGATGTTTCCTTCTCACATTATGTTTTTCTCTCTCTTCCTCTCCCTTCTTCTTACTCTAAAATCAATACAAACATAAACAAATAAAGTGGGGAAAATATTAAATTAGTGTGTATGAGAGAGAGAAATAGGAGGAGAGAGAGAGAGAGAGAGAGAGAGAGAGAGAGAGAGAGAGAGAGATATGATAATGTTGGTAAAACCCTTGATACATTTGATATATTTTAGATGCTCAAAAAATTTTCACTTTGGCCATTGCTCACCCCTAACACCTTCTGATAAGCCCAGAGAAAAGCCCCCCCAATATTCCTAAGTCCTTTCATACTGACCCCAGTCCTGTGTGTCTGTTCACATTTTCTGAATTTTTACCCATCGCTTTTTTTTGCTCGTGTGACGCCTTTAAAAGATTATCTAGGTATTATTACTGCATATGTCTTCTTTGCCCTATTTGATGACAAGTATCTTGTATTTTATCCTTAGAAACAATGAATAAATATTTGTTGAATGTATGCTTGAATGAATAAACTCAAACATATTATGTATAAGGACCTATTCTGTTAGGATTCAAAGAAGCTACAAGGCAAAAAAGCTATTTGTCTTCTCTGGAAACTCACTATTGCCTGGATAAGGTCTGGCTATATCTACAACCATGAATGAATTTGGGAAAATTCAGAGATTAATTGAATCTTTTCAGCTTCCTCTCTCCCTCCCTCCCTCTTCTCTTTTCATGTCCCCCCTCTCTCTGTCTATCTTATTCTTCCTGTTTTATAAAAACATTCAGGTCAATTTCTTTCAAACATTGAAGGTTAAATGCATCAAACCTTTCCACTTCAGTTTTGTGGATTTAGACATAACTTGTGTCATTATTCATTTATTTATTCAACAAATGTTGATTAAGTTTCTATTGTAGGCCAGGCCTTGAGCTAGACTCTAGGACTAAAACAACAAGTAAGAAATAATCCTTGATATCAAGCTGCTTCTGGCCTATTAGGTTTTATATCTGGATGATCCTTTGTTTCAGAAAACTCAATATACATGAGGAACCTATCATCAGAAATATTTAATAACCATACATCATCAAAAGATCACAATATATAACTAAAAAATCAAACAGCATCATTCTCTTCAGACAATTTAATAGTAATAACTATTTCCTTTCACCTTAAAAATTTAATTCCTATAATTTCAATTTAATAAATATTAATTGAGATTCTACTATGTGTAAGGCACAGACTACATACTTTTACCTTTATATACACCAACAAAAGGGGGGCGTTCAAATCATTCTAGTGCATGGGATGGACCAACACCTCTTCTGATTTGTCAATGCCTGTGTTTACCAGTTGTTAAATATTCGCAGATGAGGAAACCAAGGTTTAGAAGGCCGAATAAAAGATTGATGGTTACATTGCTGGTGGGTAAGGGCATCAGGATTAAATCCAGGCTCTTGGGACTATGAACCTTAATGCCTTGTTGAAAATGCAATTTTAAAGATTTGTTACCACATGGCACACTTAATTCTGCCCCCCGCTCCACACACACACTTTATACATACCATAGACATTTGTTGAATGAATGACTGAATGTTGCTCAGAATGGGTGCTGCCCAGCTGTGGGGTCTCTGGATGTACAGACAGGACACAGACTAGTCATGGGGTCACCATTCAACCTCAGGATATGACTTGTTCCATAGTACACAGACCAAGACATTTGCTTCAACTTTAACTTTTAGTTCAATTACACATTTCCCCATTTTTGGAGAATTCTGGAACATAAAATATCTTGATGGCAAACGGGGAAAGGGTGGAGGGTGAGGGGAGCCATAACCAGGCGAGGCATAAACGAAGGCTATGAATATGCAAAAGGCCCATCCGTCAAAGTCTGAGTGTCTCATTTTTAGAAATGGGTAGAGGCAGAAATGTTTCTGGTATTTTCATTACAAAGGTTATGCGAAAAGTCAGTTCTGGAAAGGAAACAGATTGACAATAAAGCAGAACGGGGCTATTTAGAATTCTGTCTGGATAGGCAAAGGGAGATATTTGAAATATTTTATTGGCACCCCACATGGGGTGTGTGTGTGCCAGGAAATACTGGAAACGAGCTACACTGCCACTTTCCATCTATTGCCTCGAAATGCTCTGCCTGGAACCCTTTCAGACCTCCAAAAAGATAACAATGCCTTTCTCTCCTTTTTTGTTAGAAGTCTAATGAACTTCTCTCCAGTTCTTCAGCGAATATTCACATGGCAGGCCCCACGAACCCATGGCTATTTGTCCATCTGGGTTGGCTGTCATCAGAAGGCACAAACTATCAGGTTTTAGGGGGCCTCCCTCGCCTTGCCTGCAGACTAAATGGCAGAGACCCTTCCTTCTGACTTCCACAACTGACATTCCTGCTGGAGCACTTACCCAGGTGGCTGCAACGAGGGTCGAGCTTGTCCAGTCTGTCCTCCGAGAGGTCCAGTGGCTGCATTTGCTCAGTGGACATCATCAAAGGAGGGCTGGTGTGTGTGTTTCTTCCCCAGCACAACAGAAGTATAAGACACAAGTCTATTAATATGTCCTCTGTTCATTCATTCACTTGTAAAATAAGTATATCTATTGAGCACTTACTATGTTCCCAACTCAATCCCATTTTCAAGTCTGCCTCTTCTACTTAGCTACTAGAAGCTCAAATGTAAAATTTAAGCTACAATAAATCAATGCACATGGATTTATGGGTAATTGGCATGTTTCAAATATTCAATATTTGTCCTCTCTCAGATGCACTGCGGGGTTTCAGAATGAACACTTGTCAAGTCTGAGTTAGAAATGAGTTAGCTGAGAGTTGCAGAAAGTATTGATTAAACCTTCCCTGTATTTTTTCTGTTGAATTCTGCAAAGTAAGATTATGCCTACTTCACAGAAGGGGAAACTAAGGCTCAGATATTCTAATTAATTTGTTTACTTGCACATCTATTCAATAGCCATGCCTGGACCCAAATCCACTCCTATAGACTTCCACTAGACACTCCAGTCTCTTAAAAATAAAGTGGATTTTTGGAGCCCTAATTGAACATATCTTCTGGGTTTTGACCATTACATTCTCTAACTAAAAAGGGAAGAGACTTCCTTCTCAGCCATATTATAATGATAGTAGAGAGGTGGTAAGAAAAAAATCTAGGTCTTGAAATAGATCTTTATTATTTTCTCCCTAGGGATTCCTGACATTAGAGCAAGTCTGTTTCCCCTCCCCGCCCCACCCCCATCTTTCCTAGACCACAAATCCATTGAACTTTCCAAAGCTATTAGTTGTAGACATTGTCCAGGGGAAGTGGAAATCCAGAATGGACATGTGTCAGGTCTGAATGAGAAATGCATTAGTTGAGATTTACAGGAAATCCTCATTAGAGTATACCTAGATTCTGTTCCTTGAATTTCTTTCAGATAACTCATTACTCATGTCCTACCATAGTAAGAATAGTTGGAGAGGAATAAGATTAAAATGATCCACTGGTCCTCTTGATATTCCTAGACCCTTGGTATGCAGAGGAACGCATGCACCAACTATGTTAACATTTAAGCTCATAGAATGAGTTCAACTCCATTGTCTTATGAGGAATAAGCCAGTTTTCTGTGGGAGGCTGGAGGGCCTCTCCCCCTACAGGCTGAGATCATTGCTTAGCAGATGGAGCCATTAAGGGATTACTCAAGCCTGCCTTTTAGAGTCACTCTGAGCAGACTGATAGTACCAAGTGACCTCAGTAGAGATCAATTTATACCATTGTCTTTAGTGTTTGCACACAGACTTCCTACTCCCTGAGACCATAGGAAGCATGTTGTTAAGTTGGGTGGCCAGTCCCTTCCTGCTTGAGTGCAGAGGAAAACTATGGGGCCACCTTTCAGGATGAATGGGCTCAGTGTTGAGGTCTAGAGATAAAGTTATAGCTTCAAATATGGCCTGTGCATCTGCTTAACCAATCTTCCTCTTCTTTGGGCAGAAAGATGTTAGCCCTGTCATAGACTTTGTGCTGAAAATCACCCCCATGGAGAGAACCTGGTCAAAATATTCATTCTTCAGAAGAGGTTAAAGATGAGCTTCCATTAGTTACACAGTTTGAGTCAGAGTCATCATTTGAAGCAAGGACTCCTACCTTCCACTCTAGGTGCTACCTGACAATAATACCCCTCCTTCTCTGCAATCCAAAGTAAGCTGTTCTTTGTAGTTAGATCATAAGACTGCTCTTATGTGCCTAGTAGATCGTTATTTAATTGAAACCTGAACTTTCAAATAGATCTAGATTATATCTCAGCTCTTGAACTAAAAAGCCACATGACTTTGATAGACTATCTAAACCTTAATCATGTAGTGAGGGTAAGTGGAGCCAAAGAGCAATAGCATCATGTATGCCCTTCCTCCCAACAAGCTATTGCTGCTATGAGAGGATTTGCAAAGCCTATTACCTCAGGGACATAGTTCCCCTTGTACTCCATCCCCATTCTTACTCTCAGTTTTCTTTTCTGCAAAATAGAGATTAGAGTGTCTGTCTTGTAGAGCTACTCTGAAGATGAACTAGGACAATTTCATGCTTTGCATATTGTAGCACGTGAGTAAGTGGCAGTCATTGGTAAGTAACATTTGCCTATACCCAACTAAAATAGCCGGCTACTGAAGACCAGGTGTGTACCTGAAAAATTCTATGCACTTATTGAGTCTTCCATTTTCATGTAGATGCTGAACCATGAGACCACCAGCCTTCATCTGAGCAAAACGGTATCGTTGCACTGAACTTGAGAGAGAGAGGCCTGCCCTTGGGGGATGAACTGTACAAATATCAGAAGTCCCCATTCAAGGTGGGGGTATCGAGGGATTAGTCACACAGGGGACACCTGCTTCCTTCCAGGATAGCACTTGGTGTCTGGGGGGAAACAGCACTATTTTAAATCAGTGGAACTGAAAGAACGTTGGTGGTGAACTGGCAAGCCTCTGCTGGCTAGGGGCCTGATAGATCTGAGATTTTCCCATTACGGACAATATCCCCGTGCTGGGCAGGGACGTGCTTTGCTCATGGGAGTAGAAGACACTTTTATCATGGATGATGTCATTATGGTCTTCTTGGCAAAAAGAAAACCCTTCACACGGAGGCAAGAACAAATAAGGGGAGGAGAGAGATACTTGGAAGTCAGCATCACCTTATTAATAACCATCATTTTACCTGCCTGTGGAAGGTTAGGATGAGATGACCCCTCTCTCCCCCCACTCTCCATGTGTATCCTCATGGGGAGGGTGCTCTGTGGGACTGAGCCATTGTAGGACATGGACTAGTCTAATTCTTAAACTGAGAAAAGGAATGTCTCAACTTCCTGTTCCTGGTCTGCGTGCATTCCTCTCTATCGTCTCAAGCTCAAGCATCAGCGAGGGGACGTCGCTGTCATCATGCTGTCCCGAGAAGGTGTCATCACCTCCCCTGGCAGCTCGCTATAATTGGGGATCTTCCTGAAGCACCAGCTCCTTTCAGACCTGCATACCTGCTCCCCTGGGTCTTCAGGTTCCACCCAAAGGGCTGGGGCCTTAAGATTGGGGGAGTGTCATAGCTGTTCTCTAGTACAAAGGTTTGTGGCCCTTTAACATTGTCTTGTGACTTATTGGTTCAGTGTGGTCTCTGAATTTTAACATTCACACAGCGATGGCTTGGACTGCCACTGTGCTTGTCAATATCAGCCTGCCCTCCCTCATCTGAAAAGCCAGGGCCCATGTGCTGTAGATATCAGGAAATCGGTATTATGTAACACCCTGGAGGGTCTCAGCAAGCACCACAATCACATGCATTACGTCTGCAGCAAAAATATGAATATTTGCACTAAATGATATAGCTGAAGAGCACGAAATAATTTGTATTCTTTCAGGTCAGGTTTTCCTATCAATTGCATTTATGTTGAACTGAACAACAACAAAAAGCTTTTGGTTTTCAAAGTGTTTCAGATTTTTCAGCAAGAGAGTAAATAATTCTGGGTCTGGATTATTTTGTCTAAGGTGTTTGAGAGCATGGGGGTGGTCTGGTGTAGCATGTACAAGAGACCAAGTGACATCATTTCCAGGGGTGGAGGCTGTTTTCAGGATCCTGATGCTAAACTCTTGCAACTTCCTCTTGCTAATTCTTACACTTGAGAAAAACACCACCCTTTTCTCCCCACAGAGAAACACTTGTGAAGCAAATATCATGGCGAGAAGAGACATTAACTGATGTTGCACAGAGAATGGTTATTAATTATATAGGTCACTTTCTCTTTTGAGAAAGGAATGAGAGATCCAGGGCCCTGGGTGCCAGGGAAGGACCCCACCCACAAAGTTGCAGAAGGACAGGCACCCAGAGCAGCCTGCTGAGCTGAGGACACATGTGGGGGAGCCTGCCTCCACCAGCTCAGAGCTAGTTACTTCTTCAGGAAGACAGAGGTGCTATTTCTGCAGCTAAAAAAGATTGGTCAGTCAGTTGGAGGTCAGAAGCTAGTCTGGGCATTTTGTCTTTTCTCTTAGCACCGAGCAGATTTCTCAGTTGGGTGTTAGAATACATCATTTAACTCATGGACAGGGAAGTCCTCACTGATGGCAAGCATTTGGTGTTGGACGGTGATATGAGGTGAAAACAAATGTTGGGTTACTTGTGCAATTCTCTAGCTGGGTGAACTTGGGAAAGTTCTACGTACGCCTGGAAACTTGGTTTCTACATCTGTAAGATGGACAAGATAGTGGCCCTTCTCCAGGGTTGAGAGTATTAGCAGCACAATGTGTGGGAAGCTCCCAGCCCAGACCCCAGCACGCACACTAGCACTTTAAGAAATGTGAGTTGCCTTCTTTGCTCTTTCAATCTCCCCTTGTGATTACAACAGGTATGTCTAAACAGAACGAGTGGAATCATCTCATCTCATCTCTGGCCTGTCTGAGGCTAATGACGCGATCAGAACAATGCAAGGTACCACCAACTGCAAGGTCTCAGGGACGTGGTGATACCGATGCTCAGGAAAGAGCGAGCGGACACTCTGCTTAGCTGAAGGGCATTCTTAAGAATTTACCAAGTCATCAGGCCTGGATTGACTTGAAGGCATAAAAAGTGACAAGGTAATGTCCACAGCCCAACGTGGAGTTGGGGGAAAGGACCCTCAGGTCATGTAAAACTCATATCCTTTGTCATATCTCTTTTTAACCTGAGGATTGAATTCAGGACGAAGAGTACCACTTATTAAAATCAAGTTTGCTCATTGAGAAGACCTAAATTTGCAGTATTCCTGGAGGGGTGACTCCTCCATGAAGTAGGACACAGGGAGGATTTTTGATAAGCACACTCTCCCCAGCCTTGAACGATAAGCCTCCCCACGCTGCTGTGTGAACCTGCAGCCACACCAGTGTTCTGGAAACTTTGCAATTTAAATTGCAAGGACCCTGGTTCTCACAGATCTCAGGACTCCACCGCCCTTGAAAATGACAGGAAAGTGGTGACTTTCCTGATCTCCACTCAGTCCCAGCTTAGCCTTGCTCCAGAAAGCACCCCCCACCCCCAACCCGGCCATCGACTTTCCAGTCTTCTTTGCCCCAGCAACAACAAAGAAACTATAACTTATGGAAACTTGCTTTTCTCCCCATAAAGTTCTCCGAATGCAAATGCAGAGCAAATGCAGAGCACTCACCTGTCAGGGCAGGCGCTGGGGTGCGAAGTGCAGAGGTGGGGAAGGCGTGCTTCCTCCCTGACGCTGGGTCGCCTCTGGCTGTGGCTCCTCCTGCAGTGGCTGCTGCTGCCCAGCTCCAGCTCCTCTTATCAAGGGACCAGCTGCCGCTGTTGCCATGGGGATGCTCCCTTTCTCAGGCGCAGGGCAAGGGGGATGGAGCGGGAAAGAGGACTAATCTCACAGCCTTGGCTCCCAACGGAAATAACTGCCCATTACAAACACACAACACCCACAGCTGTGCCGGGAGTACCTCGTGTGTAAGGCCGGTCCTTTCATCCCTGGGACAGCCCTACACCGCAGGTTTTCTTTGCAAATATGGAAACTGAGGCACAGAGAGGTTAGTGGCTAGTCCTGAAGGCACACAAGCTCACTCTCACCCTCACATGGACCTGCGTTTAACTTCAGAGTACTTTCACTCACACACTGCTGCCTGGGAAAGGAGTATTGCAGAGAAGAAAGATAGTAGCAACGGCTGACATTTACCTAAGGCTTCCCAGGTTCTGGGCATTCTTTACCCACGGGGGCTCATTGAATCCTCACCACAGCCTGTGAGATGAGCTGCTGCCATCACCCCCATTTCTCTGATGAGGAAGCTGGGGCATGGAGCTCATCAACCCTCTGCCCAAGGTCTGCCCACTAGGAAATGGGAGGGCTAGAGTTGGACCTGGGCAAGCGAATGCTAGCATGCATGCCCAGAACCACTTTGCAGTCCTGCTCACCCAACAGGGCGTTTCAGAGCGAAATCGCCAGCAAAGAAAGCAGCCCTCACCGTAAGGGTCGGGGCGGGGAGCCCAGGAATAATGTGCTCCTTCAAAGGAATGATCCCAAATGCTCCAATACGAGGAATGCTCTCCAGGAAAGGCCGAAGGGTGTTCAAGCAAGGCTGGGGGCGTGCCCTGCCCTCTGATGGAGAGGAAGGGTCGTCTTTGGGGTAAACTCACTGGAGGACGTGTCCCTGTGCTGATCAGAGGCTCAGCAGCTCCTAGTCACTGGCCTGAGCCTCGAGAGCAGGATGATGAGTCCCAGAGGTCAGCAGGCATCAGCACAGACTGGAAGGGCTTGGGACACCTGAGGGCAGCCAAGAGGCCACCCACCAACGATGCCCCCTACCTTCCTTTCCTTCCTGAGGCTGCCCGCAGGGCAGGGCCCAAGATGCCCCTCAGGGGCTTCAGTGACCTCTAGTCCCCGGTATTGAATGATCAATGCCTCCTCTCCATTTGCCAGCATCCCAAATAATAGGGCTGGGCCCTAATACACTCCCCTGAGGTTGGCTCGTGGGGTCAGAATTTCTGCAGAGGCCATGGCAACCAATCAGCAGGCAGGGGCTTCCTTGTTGGCCCCAGTTTGTCTTGGCCCTTAGTGGACCCCTAAAGAGAGATGGAGGCCGCCAGAAGGTAATGCTCTTGGCTAGGGCAGGACGGAGACCCCGGGTGCTGAGGGCCAGTCCCCAGAATCAGCTCTGTTCCAAACTGCCTGCTCTTCTCTTCTCACCAACAGCCTGTTTGGCCAGTGGCTTAACATAACCTTCATTTCCCAACATGAGTGGAAAACATACACTTTCCTCCTACACTCTTCAATTCTCTTTAAATTAAACCTTTTCTGAGATGACTGTAGAGTCAGTCACATGCAGTTGTAAGAAATAATAAAGAGCTCTCCCGTGCCCTTTAAGCAATGGTACCATCTTGCAAAACTATAGTACAATATCTCAACCAGCATATTGATGTTGATACAGTTAGATACAAAACAGCGTCATCACCACAACATCCCTCAAGTCGGCCTTGCATAGCCACCCCCACCTTCTCCCTCCATGACCTCCCTTTCCCCGCCCCTCCCACTCCTTAACCCCTGGCAGCCACTTATCTGTTTTCCATTTCTATAAGTTTGTCATTTCAAAATGTTATATAAAAGGAAGCATACAGACATATCCTTTTGGATTTGTTTCCTGCCCCGCCCCCCACCACTCAGTATTATTCTGGGGGTTCATCCAATTTATTTCATGTGCTAACAACTTGTTGCTTTTTGTTGCTGAGTAGTATTCCATGGTCTGTACCAAAGTTTCACCACCCGCTTGTTATAGGACACCTGATTTTCCCTAGTGTTTGGTGACGACAAATAAAGCTGCTATGAAAATTCATGTGCAGGCTTTTGTGTAAACGTGAGCATTCATTTCCCTGGATAATTGCCCCAGAGTGCAATTGCTGGCTCTTAGGGCACTCGTATGTTTAATTGTCTAAGAAACTGCCAAACAGTTGCCCAGGGTGGCTCCACGCTTCCTGTTTCCACCAGCTTTTTCTGGAAGATCCAGCTTCTCCACCTCTTTGCCAGCAGTTTTTGTGAGTCATTCTCATAGGTGTGAGGTGATCTCTCGCTGCGGGGTTACTTGCCTTCCCCTGTTGACAGATGATGTTGAACGTGTTTTCATATGCTTGTTTGCCATGTGTATGTTCCTTCGGTGAAAGGTCTGTCTCTTCATGTCTTTCACCCATTTTCTTATTGGATTGTTTCTTTCACTGTTGAGTTTTCAAATTTCTTAGATATCCTAGACTACACTAGTCCTTTATCAGAAATATATGTTTGCAAATGTTTTCTCCCAGTTTATAGCTTAACTTTTCAAACGCTTAACAGAGCCTTTCATAGAGGAAAAGTTTCAAATTTTTATCAGCCCCACTTACCATGAAATTATTTTTAAAGCATATAATGTTGAGATTCCTTCTGAGGCTCCTCAGAGAAGCTGAACTGTGTGAGGAATTTTAAAACGCTATTTTGTCACTTAATTTCCCAAGTTCAAAGGAAGTATTTCAAAGAGAGAAGAGTCTGAATTCCTTATTTCCCCTTTGAATAGACATTTGTACACCTCCCAAGTTCAGGCTGTTGTCGGTGTTTTTTTCAGGGTCTTCTATGCGAACTTTGATTGATTGTGCCCAACCCCCGCCCCCCGCCCTTTCAGGCAGATGTAAACAGCAACTCAATGGCAGATGGTAATGTAAATCTATACCTCAGAGAGCTCTCAATAACAGCCACATATGTGCCGCGTGGAAGTCAGAGACCCCTGGCCTCCAGTGCTCCCAGCGTAAGTGCAAGGAGCCATGTGTCCATGGCATGATTTGTGGGTCCACGAGCCCTCGGATGTGTGGCTGAATGAATGGCTCCTGGCTGCACTGCGGATGGATGCCTAATGGTAACTCGCTTTAAATGAATATGCTTTTATTTTAGTCTCAAATAGTCCATCTTAATGAATAAGAGCGATCACAGTGATGCACATTTCCAGACTATTTATTTTAGTCAACAGCCGGTTAAATGTGCACTTCACATACCTGCCTTCTAAAATCAGTCTAAGGCAGTGTCTGTGTAGATGGGTGACAGGGCTCCAGCTCCTTGGAGAGAGGGAAAGAGAGAGAGGTAGACAACACAGTAAACGTTTGCAGGCGGTTTTATCCCAGAGATCTTGCTGGATCTCTTTGGTTGCCTCCTGCAGCCCTGAGAGAGAAGAAGTAACTGTTTCAGATCAGCATCTTCTGGTGAATAAGCGTCTACGTCTCTGGTTGGGCAGTTTGAACCACATTTTAGTGCTTCATCAGTACCAAATTCTGATATCTGTATTCTCATCCAATTTAAATAAACTGATAGAACAAACTTAGTATTTCAGAAATTGTCAAATACTTAGTAGGTACTTACTGAAATGAGGGGTAATATTATTAACTTACTTTGGGTTAGTGGAGATTGACATGCCATTATAGGAAATAATACAGAGAGATAGACCCCTTCTATATTTTGCCCAGTTTCCCCCAATAGTGACATTTTGTAAGATTATAGTATGACCAGATACTGACATCGTTACAGTTCACTTGTCTTATTCCAGTCTCTCTCCTTGTGTGTGTGTGTGTGTGTGTGTGTGTGTGTGTGTGTGTGTGTATCTGAATGTAAGTTCCACACAATTTTATCCCCTATGTAGGTTCATGTATCCACCACCACAGTCAAGATACTGATCACTTCCACCCCCATGAGGATCCTCCATGTTCTTTTTTTATTATAATCACACCCTCTTCCACTCCTCTTCTCTGGGCCCCATCTTAACCCCTGCTAACCACTAATCTGTCCTCTACTCCTATAATGCTGTCATTTCCAGAATGTCATATAAATGGAATTATATACCATGTAACTTTTCTATTGGCTTTTTTTCACTCAGCTTTATTTTCTGGAATGTCATCCAGGTTGTTGCATATATCAAGAGGCAATTCTTTTTTATTGCTGAGAAGGACTCTACCGTATGGTGGTCCCTGCGCTGGTGGTCTCTGTTCATGTTCTTCTGTTCTCCTGCATTTGAACAGATCTGACCCATCATTTGCTCCTTCTTGAAAACCAAGCTGAGTTTATTCTTCCTGAGTAACATGCTTTCAGAGCTGGACATCTGGCTATTGTATAAAAGTGTGATCACCACTCAGCAGGACAGCAAGGGAGCCATGTGGCTACTAGTCGGTTACTAACCCAAAGCTTTGCTTGAATATTAATTCCACCATGGCTTCTCTGACGCTCAATTAAGACAGCTCGCTACAGACGAGAAGCATGCTGCCATGATGCTGTCCATGCAGCCCTAAGTCATCAAGGGCACCCTGTCCCTGGTGGCCTCTCACAGCACATGAGGATAAACAGGCCGGTGGAGAGGAATGCACTGCTCTTTCCCATGCTTGCTTCCTTCCAGCTAAGCTGTTACAATTTCCCAAATCCGAGACTTGCCTGGATTCTGAGAACTCTACCCCAGAGAGGTGGCACATAAAGGAACCGAGCCTAATCCCCACCACATCACCAAAGCTTGTCAATGCTACTTTGAGCGCTCACATAAGTAGTTGGAGAAAACCACGAGGGGACTACCAGATGGTAATAGTGGCAGCCTCCACACACTGTTTATGGGGGTTTCTAAACACAGAGGAAGCAAGCACATCTATTTTCCCAAAGGGCACATAGAATTTTCAGGTATATGCAATGCAGTTTAAAGCTTTCGCTGCTCAGAGGTAGTTAAATGAGGGGTTATTGTGTTTGAATTGTGCTACAAAAATATTAATAAGTTCATTAACCTTCTATGAGCACAAGGAAAAGTGTTGACTAAGGTTTTTATGGTGTAGAAAAATCTTTTTTAACTTTTAGGACTTTTCCTCTTTGGTTTCAACTACATGAAAAATGACACACAATTCAGGAATATGTGAAAGCAAATTTCAAACCCAGCGTGCATTTAAAATAGCAGCTATAACTTCTGTCCTTCGTTTCAAGGAAATTACATGCCGCATGTTACTGCACTCATAAAGCCGGTGGGAAACTCTCCTCCCAGGTTCTGGCCAGGGCCGCTGCAGAGCTCTGGCCTCTCCTCCGGCCTGTCCAGCACGCGCTGGCCCGACAGGGAAGCTCTAGAATTCCTACACAGGAGCAGCTCCGGTGGCCTCTGGTCGGAAGGAGAGGTAAGAGGATCAGCCTCTAAGCTGCATTTGCAAAGCAAGTGCATGGTTATTGCTAGATTGCACGCTCATTTGGGTTTGCATTTGGGGGGCACACTATGGGGAGAATAAGTCAGCCAGCCTTTGTGTCTGTCAGTGTTTCCAGAAAGACTTTTCTTCAATTCCCATCACAATCCAGGAACCTGACTTGATAGCAATTGCCCTTGAGGTCAATTTCAAGCATCTACCTACACCTTCAATCAAGACTCACTTGATCTGATCCCATCTTAGCTCTCCTACCTGCCTACATAATTTCCTCCCTGTGCCCCACACACATTCTTGTCTCAAGTGTATACTATATATACTAAGAAAGAAAGCACACGATCTGAAAGCATAGAGAATTGGGCTTAGATGCTATCATATCTAGTTACACTCTGGGAGACCACAGACAATTTAATCTCTGAGACCCCATTTTTCCCACCTGTAACAGGAAGATAGTAATATCTGTCTTACAAAATTGTAATGAGTATTAAGAGAGATAATAGCATAAAGGTATGTGATACAGTGCCTGGTTTATAGTAGACACCTACTTACCCTCTTCCCTTTTCCTTCGCCTCATATACCCACCCCCTTCAAATTCCTGTTAATGATAAAATCAAATTTAATTTTGTCAAATAGGAACCTCCTGGATCAACTTAGACAAAAATCTATATTTGGTGATTCAGTAGAACTTTGAAAATCATGCGTGAGAATATCTAGTAAGAGGTGATAACTCCATGAACCTTCAATATGTACTCCTTACATCCACAGATGGGGAGCAACTTCTGCTTACCAGTTAGGATGTAGAAAACTTTCAAGATCCTAACAATGAGAACAAGCAAGATAAGCCACAAAAACCATAGGGCTTGGGCCTGAAGTTCTAGTTACCTATAGTCTTTTTTAAAGGACAGCACGGTTTCTCTAGAATCCAAGCTCTAATGGTCAGTAGTTACCAGTTAGAGAAATGAAAGGCAAAACAGAGTTCACAGTCAGATATGCAGGATCATAAAGGAGAGAACCTGGAAGAAAATCGGGCCAAAGCAGGAGCAGGTATTAATTGATAAACAGGCTCTCAAAGGATCATTACAATCCCTAGTGGGTCTGGCTCAACTTTATGGAGAAGTGGGCACGTGGTGCATGAATATTTGGAAGTGACTGAAAGATAAGGTGTCAAATCACTCACAGTTCGAGGTCAACTGTCTCCTGACATAGAAATACCTGGGTCAACTGGAGCGATAGCTTGGGACCTGTCACAGGAGGGAGGATGGCTAAAGGAGTCTGCTATAAGAGTCAGGCATTCCAAGGCTGAGCACAGAACCTGGCTGAGCAAACTTCCTCTATGAGATAAACTGACAAGCTCTGAAGGATGGGGGCCAGAGAAGAGAAGGGGCATTTTGTACTCTTTTATTTTAAAATTGTATTTGGTAATCCAACTGTCTGTAGGCAGCAATTCAGCCCTGGGGAAAGTGCCCATTGAAAAATGTGTTGAATGGCGGACCTCAAATCTCATTACATGAGTAATGGTCTAACAAAGCCTGTCTATTCTTTGCCGCCCACTTGAGATTGCTCAGGGAAAATAACCCCTTAGACAAGAAGTGGAGTCTAATGCAAATGCTGTTTTTCTACAGATGCCTTATTGTTCCTTTTCCAAATATAGCACTGCAGACTGTAGTTGGTTTGTGATGTAGGAAAACCATTTGGCTGCTGGGAGGCAGGAAATTGGTGTGGAGTTGATAGGCAAATATGTGGCCTGTGCTTTACTTTGATAGTGCTATTTGGAATGAAAAGCAGGTTTTGATGCTAAATTAGAATACCATTTCTATAAGGACCAATTATATAAGAGTAGTCTACATTTTTCATTATTAATAGATTGTTCTCTTGTGACCAGTGATGTACGGCTTGTTTGAGGTACTAAAGGTTAATAGGGGTTCGGATATTTTGGCTAGTGTCTTTTTCTGGGACAATTCATGAGAAGTTTCCTGCTAAATATAAAGTGACCTTGCTTTTTGTTTATGATGAAAAGAAGAGGAGAGAAAGAGAATAAAATAAATCTATTACAGTTTGAGTGCTGCCCATATTACTCTAGCAGGTCTCGCTGTATCCTTTCGTGCCTGGAGTCAACCACACACAAGGCATTCTTATAGGATGTCAATATGCATCACATCCTGCCACTGTCCAACTTCAAACCCTTCAATGGCTTCTCACTACATTCAAAATACAATCCAACTCCCAGCCATGGCTGGAGCCCCTATCGGACCTGGTCCCTACTTCCTCCTTCCTCCACTGGCTCCAGCCTCACCTTCTCTCTGGGCAAATTCAGTCCCAGCAAATACAGGTGATGGACTTGCCCCTCCCTCTCAGGAGACACTCTGACTCAGGTGTTTGCTTGCTTGCCTTATTTGTTTTTAGCACTTTGTTGAGCTATAATTTACATACACTGTAATGAAAGTGAACAATTTAATGGTTTTTAGTGTATGTTCAGAATTGTGTAATCATCACCATAATCTAATTTCCGGATATTTTCATCGCCCCCCAAAGAAATCTTGTACCATCATTAGCAGTCACATCCATTCCCCTGCCTCATTGTCTAGCCCTAGACAAACGCCAGTCTATGTTCTGTCTCTACAAATTTGATTATTCTGGACATTTTATATCAACGAGACCATAAAATATATGGTCTTTGGTGGCTGGCTTCCCTGCGACCAAGAGACAACTCCTCTAACTTAAAGGGAGGTGAATTCTGAAGCAAAAGTGAGAACACTATTGCTTAGGTTGCATTAACTTTATTAAAGACTTGCCATGTTGTCCTAATAACTTTTTTCTCAATGTCTCCACTGCCTGTTGAGACTGATGATCCCAGACTCAAAAACCTTGCTGTCGATGGGGAGTTTCTGAAAGGTATAAACAAAGAAGTAACATGGAGGGATTCTTAGCTATGTATGTTTTCCTCCCCAAACTAAAAATTCCTTGGTGGATTAGACTATGTCTTATTTATGTATACCCAATATTTATTAGTGTTGATATGTTAATTAATGAATGAATTAATTCTCTTGTCCATTCACTCATCAAATTCTTTTATGTTTTAGGCCTGGGGATAAAATATGGAAAGATGACGACAGACAAGTCTCTTCCCCATAAAGACTTACATTCTCGGAAGGGATACAGCCACTGAACAAGTAAACAAATAAAGCAATAAAAATCCACATAATAAATGCTATGAAGGAAACAAAGCAGGGTAAGTGGGCAGAAATAAATAGAAATGTATGCAGGAAGAAGCCCTATCTTGCATAGGGTTGTTAAGGGAAGCCTTTCTGAAGGGGTGGCATTTGAACAGAGATCTGAATGAGAAGATTCCAGCCATATGAATATTTGGGGAAAGTGGGACAGCAAATGCAAAGAAAGAACAGCACCAAAAATGCCCCTGAAGTAAAAATGCCCTAAGGTGGTCAGGAATTAGCAAGAAGATCCAAGAAATTGAATCACAGTAAGAGGGAGACAGGAAGGGAGAGAGCAGTATGATATGAGGTCACAGAGGGATGCAGGGTGGGTTTGTGTAGAGCTTTGTAGATCTTGGTAGGGAGTCGGGATTTAATTATAAATGTGCTGAGAAGTCATTGGAGATTCTTATGTGGGAGAGCAAAGTATCTGATTTATGTTTTTAAAAGACCACTCAGAATTATTATGACACTCCATTCTGAGCATAAATGTCTTGGTTAGGCGAGGTGGATTGAGTGTTGTACCACACAGCATGGGAAAGCCTTCCATTCAGCCCTATCTTTGGAATGCCACCCTGACCTAAGAGGTCTCAATAAATCTCTTTGAAGGGAAAAGTTCCTTTGAGAGACGATTCCTGTTGGATGATGTCCCGTGCTGTTGGCACGAGTTTATAAAACACCTTTCCTTCAAACCATCTCAGACCTGGTAATCCAGGAGGATTCAGGTACTGCATCTTCATTGCTGTCATCATAAACAGTTGCATCTGGTTGCTGGGGAGCCAGCCACGTGAGTCTGTGTTCCGTTCCAATGGTAACTGGAACATCAGTTTCTATTATGTCCTGACAGACAAATGATTAATTAGCACAATCAGCATCTCTCCTTGAAAATGGCCATGGATCAGTGTGTTCCTCTCCATCATGTAATTGAATCAGGGCCCACACACCTGTTTCCACTTCCTTTAAACAAACACCTGCCCAATAACCAACACAAAGCGATATTAAATCCCAACCTGCCTTGTGCGTAAGTACATCTTTCAACTTGACCTAATCGATGCTGAAAGCTAGGAAAGCACAGGCCTCAGAGAAGACGACTGCCTGATCCTCACATGTAATCAGAGCGTCTGCAGCTCTGGCCCCACGCGGGCACGTGGCAGAGCTGGGGTGGCTGTGCTGCAGAGTCAGGCCAGCCCAGGCTCAGGCCTGGTTTTCCAGTTGTGTGACCTTGAGCAAGCCACTTAGTCACTGCAAGTCTCTGGTTCCTTATCTTTAAAATAGGGATAATGATGTTTACCATGTTTGTTGTTCTTCTATACGACTTACATTTAGCATTTTTTACTATAATACGAATATTAACATCACTTTAGGTTGGCAAATTTCAGTTCTGATTAAGATAGAGTAAGTGTTCCTCCCTTTCTTTCCCACTGATTTTAATGAAAAGTCCTATTCAGTGTATGCAGAGCAACTACCTGAAGACTCTTAAAAGTATGTAATAGCAAGTCAACTGGGGAAGAGAATAAAAAACTCCAAGAACCAGCTCCTGGAGATGAGTTTCTTTCCTCCCATATTTTCTGGCTTAGATTCTAGGGCAGCCTGAAGCTTGAAGCTGTGAAAGAAAATAATAATAATGCAAGAAAAATCCTCTCTCTTGGGCTAGAGAGTTGGGGAAGGAGCTGATGGGAAAAGAGATATTTTCCCTCTAAGCCCTACCTTCAGCATCCCAAGGAAGTGGCATCCCCATGGCAGTGGCAATGGCAGCAGCAGTGAAGGTGGCATCGGGTGTAGCAACTCCAGCAATAGGGAATCTGCAGGCTCTTGTTTTGCTGCTTTTCCCTGAGGTAGACCCAGTTTCAGGAAGTTCATTATCGTGCATGGATGCTAAAACCAGGGTTCTGTAGGCAGAGCCAGGAAAAGGAACCCGTGGGAGTCAGAGAAGGTGGGGGGATTCACAGAGAGGAGCTAGCAAGAGAAAGGGATCCTTTCAATCTCTATATAAAGGATTGGACTCATCATGACCTATGATGCATAGAACTTGATCATAAGCAACATAACGAGGCGCTGAGAACTGAGCAGGATAGACCACCACCCAGCAAAAACGGAGAAAGCTTGTTCTGAAGAGAAATGCACATCAAAACTCTTCCAGCCCCAACCCTTTGCCCAGATCCAGAGCCACTTTCATATTTTTAGGCCATTTGTCACAGCAGCACCCCACTTCTTGGAACCAAAATCTGGGGCTGCCATCATAGAACATCACCAACCGGGTGGCTCGGACAACAGAGGTTCACTTGTTCAGAGTTCTAGAGGCCAGAAGTCCAAGATCAAGGTGCCAGCAGGCCTGGTTTCTGCTGAGGACTCTCTTCCTGGCTTGTAGAGGGCTCCCTTTTCTCTGGGTCTTCGCATGGCCTTTCCCCTGTGCAAATGGGAAGAGAGGGATCTCTGGTGTGCCTCCTTCTTTGTATAAAGACACCTGTCTTGTTGGATTAGGGTCCCACCTTTGTGACCACATTTAACCTTAATTATCTCCTTAAACACTCTAGCTCCCAATGCCATTCTTGTACACGGGGGCTAGGGCTTCAAGATATAAATTTTTGGGGGCGGGTGGCAGTGGACACAATTCAGTCCGTAACATGTGTCTTTATAAAGAGAATGTTATATGACGTAGTGGACTGTGACTTTTCATAGATGTAGATGTGTCTCACTTTGAGCACAATGAAGAGAAATCCCAGGACATAACATCATTTTATACAAAGCAAAGCAGTTCTCTATATTTCAATAAAATGTTGATTAAATTCCATAGGATCTTAACTCTTGTTATCTATCCAATGAGCCTATGGTAAAACTGGTTTCATTATATGACGTTTTGCTTAAAGTCCCAGAACCTATTGATGATGTTAAGTGAGGACTTACTGTATGCATGTTGGCCAGCACAGATTACCTGTGCCAGGCACATAGTAGGTGCTCACTTATTCCATATTGAATGGAGATGAAAAGATCCTGAGTTCCCCCTGGGTTTAGCCATCGAGTAGAATATTTAAAAATAAAAAAACAGCCCATGAAAGGCTGACAGACACTTCTCCTTGGGGAAAGCTGAGAGAGGGTTGCTCTGGCTAGAATGTGCTCTTACATTTTGTAGGAGGGCCATCTAGAGGGAGACACTGATGTCCTTCTCTCCAGCAGGACAGTTTGACCAAGGGGCTGGACCTAACTCTTCCCCGGGCTGGAGGAGACATCCTGGGGTGGCTCTCCCAGGTGGGGGTGGGAGAGGAAGGCAGCCAGATGGGTCCTACCTGAGCAGGGAGCCTGCTGGCCATCGTCCAGAGGAAAGGCAACCCCAGGGGCCATGGCTGGGTGGAGGTGGGCATGTGAAATCTGGCCATTCTTTTCTCCTGTCCAGTCATAAGGGTGCGGGTTTGTTTCGTATGCAGGTGGTTCTCCTGTGAGAAGATCAAGCTGCTAAAAGGAAAACAGAGACAGAAAGAGTGGACAGTGTACCTTATTTACACCAAACAGCTAACGCAGATTGTGGGAAGGCATTTGCGGGAGGTGAATTCTCTAGCATGGGCTTGGCCAGCAGCAGATTCTGGCAGTGACTCAGCCCATGTTTGGTCCAAAGCTGCGTTTCTTGTTCTCATTTGGAAAATGGGCTAATAACATTTATCTGGAATTTACAGGGCAGAGCGAAAGACTGGCACGGGAGTTAGGGGACCCGAGTTCTCATCCTGAATCACCCTCAGCCAGCCACGTGGTCTTGAGCAGAGCAATGTACTTCTCCGGACTTCAATGTCTTTATATTGAAAACGAAGGTGCTGGCACCTAACCCTGGGATCTGAAATGACTGCACAATCAGGTTTCTCACTGAATGCACCCTCCTACGGGGGGCAGGATACAGTCCAGCCCCACACCCCCTCGTGCCGTACCAACAGGATCCCTTGTCTGATCTGCTGAGCCCGGTCTCCTAACTGCAACTCCAGCTCCTCCACCTGCTGCCGCAGGGCCTTGCGTAAAGTTTGCAGTTGCTCGGCCTCCTTCCTGCAGGCAAATAATAGAAAACCAAATTCCACAGCCACCTCCATCCAAGGGCCGTCTCCCGCTGCTCCTCCGAAAATGTAGGTCGTGTCTTTGCTATTTCTTACAGGAGAATGTCACCTTCTTTATTTGTATCAGTTGCAGACACGGGCATATTACTAGGGCAGATTTTCCTTTTTTTTTTTTTTTTAAATAACTCTACTGCAGAATAATTTACACACCATGAAGTTTACCTATGTTAAGAGTACAATTCAATGATTCTTGGGGAATTTGCTAAGCTGTGTAACTGGCAACATCCAGGTTTGGGACACTTCCATCTTCCAATAAGAATCGTCATGACCTTGTACCGCTAATCCCTAGTCCCTCAACTTCAGGCAACTACTCATCTACGTTTGGATCACATACTTTTAATCTATGTGAAAATAATGCAGATTTTCAAAACCCCAAAAACTCCGACATCTGCATTTACACGAGTCCCACTGGCATTGATTAAAGATGTCCTACTGGCTAGCCCCCTCTTCCCAGCTGCTGCCCGCATTCTGACCTCAGAGAGCCGTGGCCATCAAGGGTGAATGTTTTTGTCTGGCAAATGGCTCTCACAGACTCCCACTTAGAAAAGGAGAAGAAAAACATGAGAGCCAGGAGAAGCTGGCCCATTTCTCAGTAGCCCCGCTCCGGGACACTCATCTGTCCTGCCCTGATTACCTTTCTGCTTCAGGTGTGGGGTTGGTACTTACTCTTATGGCTCCCTCAGATAATTACCTCTCCTCGTCTGACATGTCCCTGGAAAAGAGGGCCTGCTGCCCTGCGAGGTGCTTTTCCATTTCCTCCAGGTGCTCCCGGAAACCCTGGCAGAGCATCCTCATTGCTTCCATCTCGCGGGCTGTGCACTGAGAACCAGCAGAGAGAGCTCAGGGAGGAGTCCTGATTCACCGCAGGAGTGTGCCAGGGTGGGGCCCGCCGTCCCACCCGGGTTCACCGCTTTGCCCCACTGCTAATGTGCGGGGAAAAGAAGAGGGAAAGACCAGCCTTGGGCTTCTCCCAGCAGCTGGAGGCAGTACAGGGTAGAAGCTGTTGGATGGCCCTGGAGACATTCTGTCCAGGAGATGGGAAGGCAGTCTGGAGGACTAGGTGATACCGGGATGGGAGAGTGTAGATCTGGGGTGGGGAACCTTTTGTCTGCCAAGGGCCATTTGGATATTTACAACATCATTCAAGGACCATACAAAATTATCAACTTAAAAATTAGCCTGCTGCATTTGGTCAAACATTTAATGAACTCACCCTTAATGCCTTGGCAGGGCCAGACCAAATGATTTCTTGGGCCTTATATGGCCCATGGGCCGGACGTTGCCCACCCATGTGGTAGTTGGAGGAGAGGAGGGCAGAGGGCTAGAGTACGGGCTTGCATTTAGAAAAGTGGAGTCTTTCTCGTTCCACTTTGTTGCTGAGTACTGCCTTGCTCTGAGTCTCTATAATTGAACACATCTGTTCAGATGGTTATGTTTAATTAGAGAGTTTTCTAAGAAAATTTTTGTTAGTCTTAGCTTGGCTTCACCACAGTCCCTGGTGATTGAAAATGGAAGACCATCTCCAGCCAGCTAAGAAGGCCATCCACAATGAGGCAGGCACAGGTGAGCATCCCATCCCCACACAAAGTGGAATCTAGGATTGGACTGTCCCCCCAATCCTGCTCCCCATTACTCCTGATGGGCATCATCCTTTACATCTTCCTTTCTTTGCATGTCTGTGCTTTTGCCTTGGTGTCCTTATTTAATTATCTTCTTAGAACCACCAAGCCCAGTCCATTTGTCAGGCACTCTGCTGATTTGCTGAGTTCTACTGGCTATCTCTGGTTTTCCAGCCCAGGTTGGACTGTGCTATGAATGGGTCCATAACCCAAAACCCCAGCATCCCTATCCATCTGACTTTGGGTGCTGCAAATGCTAGTTGGAGCCTAACGCTCTCTCCACCAGGCTATGGGTTTGGACCCCCTTCCTGATTAGCATGGCAGAGGCTGCTAGTTGCCTACTCACTATCTTTCTCCCCTTTATCCTTACTAACAAATTCTAATAGCTTAGGGCCGTGGTTGGCAAGCTGCGGCTTTCGAGCCACATGCGGCTCTTTGGCCCCTTGAGTGTGGCTCTTCCACAAAATACCATGGCCTGGGCGAGTCTATTTTGAAGAAGTGGCATTAGAAGAAGTTTAAGTTTAAAAATTTTGGCTCTCAAAAGAAATTTCAATCGTTGTACTGTTGATGTTTGGCTCTGTTGACTAATGAGTTTGCCGACCACTGGCTTAGGGTAAGCAATGTGTCTAAGTAAGAAACTCTGTTTCTCAGCATTCTTGGCACGTAGATAGCAATGAGGTGGAAGTGGAGAGCATGGAGCTGGGATTCTAGGAAGCTCTTTAAAGAAACTGAGTTCTCAGGCAGGTGTCTTTTAACCTTTTCTTCTTCCTTCCATGGAAACCTGTCTTATAGCTCTGCTACTTCCTCCCAGATCTGCTTCTAAGAAGTCCCAGATTCTTACCTTCTCCTCAAAACCACCTGGCCAAGATCCTGGCAGCCCAATGGCTATTTTTTTTTTCTTATCTGAATTGTCATAGTGAAAATATTTTCCTAAGAATGATATTTTTATATTGAAAACTCTCTATCATTTTGCTTGGAGAGTTGGGTTTTGATTCTTTCCTATCTTCTAAATTTTATGCCAAATAACGTATTTTGTGTAGCAAACTCCCCAGTTACTTTTGCTTCAGTGTGAGTGCATCTGAATCAGTGAGAGGAGTGTTTGAAGCATTACTGTGTTGGCAAGTGTTTTAAAGGTGACTACAATTGTGGCTCTTTAAATCAGAAAAGGTCTTAGAGACCATGAAGGACTTTCAGAGATCAAGTATCGTGACAGAATGGCTAACTTGTCCGAGGTCAAAAACGACAGTCAGATTTCAAAGCCAAGCCTCCCGGTTCATTTCTGTTCTGAGTCACAGTAGGGACTACAGTGTGGCTGGCCACATGGAGAAGTTATTTGTCCTTTGAGAGTGAGCTGATGAGGAGTACCACTAGATTCCTGTAAGGGGACTATGTTCTATGGACAATGAGGCCAGGGGCTTGGGAATATGGCACTCAAGTAGGCTGAACATTGTAATCATTGACATTTAGATGTCATCTATTTTTTTGAGTTTTTGTGATTGGAAGGTATGGGGCAGGGGTCCTCAAACTTTTTAAACAGGGGGCCAGTTCACTGTCCCTCAGACCGTTGGAGGGCCGGACTATAGTTTTAAAAAAACTATGAACAAATTTCTATGCACACTGCACATATCTTATTTTGAAGTAAAAAAACAAAACGGCAAAAACACCCACATGTGGCCCGCGGGGCCGTAGTTTGAGGACGCCTGGTATGGGGGCTGGGATAGATGGCCTATGGCTCCCTGTGTAGGGAATGACATGGAAAATTCTGAAACACTGCCATCTTCTGGTCATTTGGAAACACTAACTAGACATTTTGGCTCTAGAACAAGTATTGAAGTAGTTGCAGAAAAAAAAGGAAACCTTAAACAAAAAATAAAATAAAAAGGGGAAGGGACTGTTTTGAACTCTGTTTTGCAATATAAGATCTGGGTATACATAATACAACATCACCAAACAGCAATGAACTTTTGAAATGGCTCATAGTACCTTTTACTAGGGTAAATGGTGTATGCTTTTCTTTTTCTTTAAATCTAAGTCATGAACATTAAAAAAGAATTTTCTAATATCCAAAAACTGAGTTTCTGATACATCTTATTTCCTTTTATGGAAAATTTTCAAAAAAATTAACAAATCACTGTGAAGAATTCACTTATATATAATAATTTAATTATATCAGTAAACCATTATCTTAGGTAACGCACAAGACCTCACAAATAGCATTCACCAGCCTAGTGTTTCTCTGCACTATTACATCCTTCTATGTAAAGTGGGGAGCTTTTAACCTGCAATGCTCTTAATTTCCACATCTGTTTGGAACTCCCATTGTCATGTAAGAGATGGTATCTGTCACTGCCTATAATTTTCACTTGGTCCAAGACCTATTCTCTAGATAAGTTTTTCACTGATCATTAATTTTTCTACCCCTACCTAGCACCTCGCATCTAACTTAGAGCCATTTTTCTCCAGGATATTTTTCAGGCCTTACACACCCAGGCTCGCTCACTGTAGATGCTTTGTCTCTTTGTTCTTGAGTTTGTTCTTTAGTTTATTTAAGTAGCCTCTTCTCATGGGTGAATGAAATACATTAGTTTCACTTGCTTTTCTTTCTCTCTCTCTGTGTGTGAGTGTGTGTACACCTGCACAGGAGTACAAATATGCACATGTATGTGTGTTTTGATTGTTTCCTTTGAGTGTGTTTGTGGTTCCCTGGATTTAAATTAAGAGAAATAAATGCATTGTCTCTAGTAAAACCCATGTAGTATGCATTTCAGCAGGTGTATAATGCCAACTCAATTTGATATAAAAGTACCATTTTTTTGTATAATTGCAAATTCTAAGAGGAGAGAAGGCTGAGTCAATGTGAGATGAGGTACCGGAAGACATGGGATGGTGACAGGCATACTCATCCGAACTCCTGTTCATCTAAAACCTATACGCAAGTCTGACGATGGGCTGCAAACCCCTGTATTTTCTGACAAAGTGCGATATGTCATAGACTCCAGTCAGGTGGAACGTCTATTTCCAGTGGCCAGATCTCCCCACACAGTTGGGGAGACTCTGAATAGGTTCAGCGAGACTGAAGGGTTCATGCAAGATTATACAGCTACGTGAATGTAAGACAGAGAACTGGTTCGTTAGACTGAACTGAAGATGGCGTCCAGATGTGAATTCATGCAAGGTTCCACAGCCCTCTGAAAAATGGGAATTAATCAGAAGGTTGGCCTTCTTTACTTCACAAGGTAATGTGAAGTATGAAATAAGAAGAAATTTGTGAGAAGATACCATAGGTCACACAGCACTCTGCACATACTACTCCTGATCTGCAACAAGAAGGTGTGCCCTGAGCTTGCATTCAGAAAGGGAGCCCAGACGTCACCCCTGAGGGGGGTGTGTGCCTCGCCTGCCTCCCCGACCTGCAGAGGTAAATACTTACAGAGCACAGCTCCCGCACCGCAGTGCCCTGAAGGGCTTCCAGCGTCTTCATGAACTGGGCTTCTGGGTGGCTATGTGAGCACGGGCCATGCCTGCAGGCCGAGTGGTGGTGGGGATGGTGATGACAGCAGTCACAGCAGGGGGCAGGTGCAGCATGGCAGATGTCCTCTGTGCAGGGACTAGGGAAGCCCGTGTCTAGAGAGACAGATCTGGAGAGGGGCTGGGCTTTGTTTTCTGGAGCTGAACAGTGATGCCAGGACCTGGGCTCACACAAATAAGTCTGAACAGAGACATCACTGAACTGCCTGGCTTCGGTCCCCAGGACAGGTTCAGTTGTGCTAACAGGGTCACACACAGTGCATTCTAAAGTAGTTCTTCTAGAATAAGTCCCCAAGGCCACAGCATTCTGAGCAGCTGACACCAGGTTGCAGGACATCTGGGTTGTCACAGACTCGGAGCTGACAGCGCTTGAATCAGCATTTGAAGAATGGTTTCCCATCTCAGATTCTGCCCTGGGTGGTATGTGACCCCAAGCACTACACCTTGGCTTCATTTGGGGAGTGGTATCTCCAGACAGCTTATCAGGGTGGGGAATGGACTTCTCAGATGTTTGAATAAGGTCAACTAGATAGGGCGTGATGTCACTGGGCTTGGGGACATGCTGTGTCAGGAAGGTGTTGTTGATGTCAGGACAGAGTTGACTGCCTTCCGTTCCTCTTGGGGCCTCAGAGTCAACGTGAAGGAACTTGTCTTGAGGGTGACCCACTCCAGGTGAACTCTGAGGCTCACAGTGGAGGCTATGCACGCCCAGGCCCCCAGCTCCCTCCAGCCTCAGGAACCCATCCTTCCCTTCTGTGAGGTGGGTCACCATAAACGCCAGAGGATGGTCACGTCTGGAAGCCATCGTGCTGACATTGGCCTCACATTGGGTGTAGGTCACGGGTGGGGGCTGCCTCTGATGGCTGTCTTTCCTGGGGTGTTCTCCCCCAGTGCTAGCCGTGTCCAGGGCCATATCTGAGGCCAACTGTTCTGGTTGTCCCCCCATGGCCTCAAGCTGAGACTCTTTCTCCACCACAGCTGTTGAAAACTTGTCCTCTAAGATACTCCAGTCTTGACTAGAAGAAGCTGTGCTCACCACACTCTTGGAGTCAGACTCGCCTGCCTCTGGCTGGCAGTCCTGGAGTAGCCCTGAGTGCTGGCCCTGATCCCTGGGCTTTCTACTTCCACTCTCAGCAGGACTCGGGCCTCCAGGCAAGGAGGGCATCTGTGGAAGAAACCAGGATAAAGGGAAAGGGGTCAGGAAGTGGGGGAGACGCTAGGTGTAAGAAGTGCTTTCTTTTTTTCCTTATCATTACCATTGAGTCAGGAGATAAGGGTTACACACTGGGTTTTTGTCAGTTTACTACTTTAACTGGGACCTTCTTCCTAGGAGACTCAGCTTCTTTGTTTAGTGAAACCAAAAGAAACTAAAAGGGAAAGGGATGCTGAGCTTTCTGGCTCCTCGTTTAATGTCCCCTGTCCCTTGGGTGCCTGTGGCTCATGTCTTCTAAGCTTTGGGTGCCTTTCCCAATTGTGGCAGCACATTTCAATCTCGTCCGTCTGTCCTTCAATCCTCTCCCAGCCCCCACTCGGCCCCTACCTGTGGGGCTGGCGGGTCCGGTGGCTCCTCCAGGAACCCGCTGCTGTCAGACTGGCAGCTGTTTGCTCTGCTCACCGTGGCACCTGCAGAGAGAAGTGAGGAGGCCTGGTGAGTAGAGTGAGAACAGGGTGACAATACTGGGCTCAAACCCTCCATGTGGCCGTCATGCTGTAGATCCTCAATCAACGCCCGCTGCGTGGAAGTGTAAATGAATGAGGCGATTCCAAGGTTTTTCCCCTCAACTGTCAGAGGTCCACGTAAAAGTGCATTGCTGCTTTCCTAATACAAGGAGTAAAACAGGAAACAAAGGCAGAGGAACTAATGTCTCTCAGCACTAAATAACAATATGAGTGTGAAACGCATCATTACTAAAGGGAAGAAAATCCAGAAGGAAACACATATGCCTTAAATGTCACACTAACAAAACATAACACCCCAAATCTATACATCTGCGTACATACATATATATATTGCACTGAACGGAATATTTGTGTCCCTCCCCCCATTCATATGATGAAATTCTAACCCCCAGGGTGATAGCATTAGGAGTTGGAGCCTTTTGGAGGTTATCTGGTAATGAGGTCAGAGCTCTTATGAATGGGATTAGTGTCCTTATAGGAGGAGAAAGCTCCCCTGCCCCTTCCCCCAGGTGAGGACACAGAGAGAAGATGAGCACCTATGAACCAGGAGGCTGACTTTCACCAGACATTGAATCTGCTGGTGCCATGACCTTGGACTTCCAGCCTCCAGAACTGAGAGATATAAATTTCTGTTGCTTATAAGCCACCTGGTTCATGGCATACACTGCAACAGCAGCCCCAATGGACTCAGATATAGAGATTCTTTTTCTTTTGACTAAATGTTGGGTAGGAACTCTTTACAAACCTCATTTGGACTCTAGTTATAGGACAAGTCCATGTCATGTTTTAGAATGCTGCTCTGGCCATTTCGAGAGGCTGGAAGGGGCAGAGAAGAATGATGTTACATGTGGGCAGGTAACGAAGGTAAGCATGAACATCTTGAAATTCTGCATTTGTAACTTCTTCTTAATGGGTGGGGGAAATGGGAGGTCACTAGGAAGTCACCCTGCTAAAGGCTAAACTGTAGGATTTCTTTTCTCTTCTTAATGGGAAATGCTTCCCTTTACACTACTTTATGGGCTAGAGGAGGAAGTCTCCTGGGAAGAGGGTGGTTGGAATGGAGCTTCCTTATCATGCAAAAAGCAGAAGGAGGAGTCTTATTGGTCCTGGAAGAAAAGACTGGGGGTGGGTTGAAAGGAAAAGGCTGCTGGTTGGTGGGTGTAGTGCTTGGATGTGTGGTACCTGGGTGAGAAGTAGGGAACTTGCCTTGGCTTGAAGAACAGCTGCTGCAGAAGAATTCAGAGGAAAAAACACAGACACTCCAGCCTCCTTTTGTGTTCTAGGTCCAGCCTTCAAGGCCAGCTGTGCTAACAAGGGCGGCGCCTCCTCTCCTTGCAGGACTTCCCTCCAGCCTTGCCAGCCATGTGTCTGAGCAAAGATAGCAAAGACTGCTGGGAGAGACATGGTCCCATGGTTCCATGGAGACACATGGAAGTCCAAGATCAAGGCACCAGCAGATTCAGTATTTGGTGAAAGTCAGCTTCCTGGTTCTTAGACACTCATGAGGTCCCAGAGGCGGTCTACCAGCCAAAACCCCAGCGACACCTCCTACCCCCTGAGGTCAATGTAAACAGGAAAAAAGCTTAGATTTATAGAATTAAAATTTAGAAACTCCACATTCATGAATTCCCTTCAAATAAAATGAAAGACTAAAACCCAGAGGATATACATTTTAATACTGAATTTTAGGGACATGAAAGAAACTCAAGCAAAGTTTTGAGAAAACAATGTTCTTGGATATAACGATTACTTCTTATTGCATACTTAAGGGTAAAGCATAAAAAAATATTTACTAGTCATAGACCTAAATAAGACCTCTGCTTCTGGCAAGCTGGAGTAATAAAAACCAGATTTTCCTACCTCCTGAAATAACTAAAAAACTGGACAAAGTATATGAAAGTATGGTTTTAAGGAAATGGACATTGGGTCATTAAAGATGGCAGACCCTGAGAGGCAGGGACAAATCACAGGAGCCCTACAATGACCCAGCCTCCTGCCTTGAGAGAGTTCATAGGCCAGGCTGCAGGGAGAGTGAACCAGGCAGACCCTGGCAGACTCCCTGGGTTGAGGAGACAGAACTGAGTCTGGAGATACTGAGCCAGCAGGAGTCCACAGAGTTGGGTGGGAGAGAGGAGAGAGCTGCACAAAGAGAGAACTCGAGTGTCCCTCTTGAGTCTTCAGCCAAATACTGATCATCTCATGCATGCAAGAAAACTCAGAAGACCATGGAAAGGAGCATTGGAAAGGATTCAAAGATGCAATGCCCAACACTCCCCCAGACCTGGAACAATGCATGTTCTCACCGCCAGCTTCCAAAACCTCCTAATTCACAGAGCATTGGCAGGATAGAGTACTCAGATGGATCTTAACTTTGGGGAAGATAAGATGGCATCGGGCAAGAGTCATGCAAGTAGGACCAGCACCCTCAGGCCAACCCAGCCCAGTTCCTGAAACGAGCCCAAGACTGGGAGAACTTTAGAAGCGTCATCAACTCCAGTGAGATTTTCCCTGTACACTTACTATGCCCAAGGAGCCATAGCTCTTTATGACTCCACTAGACTGGGGCCTTGGCTTCCCACCTTATGCCTACCAGTCCTTTTCCCTTGCTAGATCTTATTATTCAAACCCTCCCCTACTGGGTGGGTCCTGTTCCAAAGAACTGCCAACCCCTGCATGAGTTTGCCATGCCCCTTAAGCTGCTGGTTCCCTCTCATGGTAATCCCGTAACTTCTCTATGCAGTAAGCTCCTGAGATCCAGGTAGGCTCCATAACTGTCATCTGGAAAACCTGGAGCTGGATCTGCTGAGTTCAGATTCAGTATCTCCTTCCTACTGGCTGTGCGATCTTGGACATGTTACCACGCTCGCTGAGTCTGTTTCCTCATGGAGAAAAGAATGAACATGGTAATCATATTTTACTTGTGGGGTTGCGATGAGGATCATATCCAATAATATATACGTGAATATTTATGCATATGGTAAAATGACATAAAAACGTATACATGTATATATATACACACATATATACAGTTTTGCTGCGGAACATCATTTTAATATTTATTAGAACTCAATCACTATTAATATCATTACATTTCATTAGTGAGCATAATTAGTAATAGTAGTATTAACTAGATTTTACTTTCCTCACATTGGTGGGTCCTACTTTGGAAGGACCCATTCACCTTTTGAAACATTTCTGCCTGGGAGGAGACAGATGCCTCCGGCACTTTGTCCGAACAATCACCAGGTGGCAGCCTTACACCAACCACAACAAGGAGGAGCCAGGGCCCTGCCAATCTCTGATGGCTCAGTCTTGCAGGAAAAAGCAAATGGAAAAGCTGCTTGTGGGAACTGGGTTGGTAATAAAAGCTCCCGGATCCTACAGGCAAGTTTTCCACATAACTTAGTCTGAGTTCTGAGGCTCAGGGGGAAAAGCCTATGGAATTGCAATATAAACGAGGGCCGGGGAACAGAACAGGAGTCTTAGGGGTGTGATGTACGCTGGAGTTGTGTCGAGCCAAAGAAATGGTTTAATCTTAGACTCTGGGGTTTACCATCTTCATCTTTTCTTTACTGTTCTGCATTACCTATTTCTTTGCCAACTTCCCCTCTCTTTGTTCCCAATGGTAGAAAATTCTGTGACATTACAGATTATGCAAACTTAACTGCTTCCAGAAGCTGGGCGGTAGCCAGTGTGTGAGCAGCTGGATTTAGACAACAGGGAGCAGGGTGGGTTGTCTGCACTTGAGAGTGGGCCATAGTCACTCCACAGGAAGCAGGGTAGGAAGCCAGGATGGTGCCATCCACCATCCAGTACAGGAATCCCTTCCAGAACTTTCCTTATAGAGAGCCATCTAGCTAGGGCTTACACACTTGTGTGACATGGACCTATTCCGATGTAGACAGAACATATACTTTTTAGAAAATGACTCTATTAGGAACCAAATCTATTTTAGCGTTTCTGTTTGTTGGTCATAGCTCTGCTCCGTGGAGTAATACAGTCAGTCTAACAACCCCCTTTTCAAAGCAGCTGTCTCATTCCCTCCAGGCCTGTTCTCTCCAGCCTAGCTCTCCCCAGATCCCTGAAGTGAGTCCTCACGGGATAGGGCTTCCAGACCATTTGTGTCTTGTACATTTGTGTCTCACATAAGCTCTTGCTTAATAATGTCTGCTGTAAATCTGGAACTCGAAGTTGAGATGTGTTCTGACCAGTAAGGAACAGAGGAGGCCCTTTCCTACCTCTGGATAGTTCACTTCCACACATACAGTCTGCCATTGGGTGAGGCTAGTCAGAACGGGTGCCCTGCATTGCGTCCTACCCAAACTAGTCTCTGCTTTGACTTCAAGAAATACATGTTTTGAAAAGTAAATGAATGACTTCGGTAGTGCTCTTGTAAAATTTGATCTAGCTAGTTTGGGACCATGGTTTCATCCCATCAGGAATAATTTTGATTTTCATTCTGAAGTCTATCTGTGTTATCCGCAGCTCTAATACACATTCTTGCTGTGGGCCAAGTCACTGACAATATTCTGAAGAGAACAGGCCACAGAGACAGAGCCTGGGGGTGGTACGGCAACTCTCTACTCTTTCCTTTAACAAATGTCTACTGGTCCCTGAGGGGTTCACCCTGATCTAGAAACTCCCTGGGGTGTCAACCAAGGTGCCTGCCCTCACAGAGCTTTTATTTATGTGGACTCAGATCCTAGAACTGGAGAGAGGCTGAGAATATTTGTGATTGAGGAAAATATTCCTGAAGCAATTAATTCTTCCTTCTATGTTAGGACAAATTTTAATGTAGAACCAGTGCTAATCTCAGATTTTAAAACAGAAGAAGTTTCCAGTCCAAAATGAACAATGTCCCCACCACTATTTGAGACAATAGGTGGACTGCAAATGTAATACCAACTTATTTGGAGCTTTTCATTTCTGCACTGATTCAACCACCATAGTCCTAGAGACAACCAGTCCAAATGCTTTTCCTCTTGTGAAGCTGTCCAGGAGCAAACTTGATTCTTGCTTGAGTGAACAGGCTGATGGCCAGGTGATTATGTCAAACGCTCAGATAGTAAGAGGCAGTAGAAGTCCTTTTACGTGGCAGCCTAATACATCAAAAGTAATAATCCAGGATGTGACAGGAAATAAAAAAAATTTGGAGTCTCTAAGCTGGAGAACTAAGATTTTCATCAAGAATCAGGCTCATGATTTCCAACTAGGATAGTTGTAGGACGTGTGGCTGCGCCAAACACAAGGGGAACTCTCCAGGAAGTCAGAGTGTGGGTTGTTCTCTCATTGCCTCCACTCCAGTCCTTCATGGCCTTGTCTGTGCTCCAGACTTTCACAGTTTTCAGTCAATAGGAGGCACCAGAAGTGGGAGACTGAAGGGCAGGAGGAGGAGTGTGGAGTATTTATTCGCCACCTCCTCCTTCAGGGACTTTTTGAAAACAGCTGTATAACTTCATGGTAAGAACTCCTGGTGGAGTTTCCCTTCTAAGGTTTCCACGTTCAGCAGGCTCCAGTAATGCGATCCTTTCCCTGTTTTTTTTTTTCAGACTTGGGGGTGATCCTGGGCTATCTATTCCTGCCAGCCTTGGGGTGCTTCCCCATCGCTTACTGGCTCCTGGAATCCAACTCACCTCTGTCAATAGTTCCTTTTCAAAAATATTTTCAGTAAAACCCTTTGCCACTATCACCATTTTTTAAGAATAGGGCTATGTCTCTTTCCTGCCTGAGTGACAGACCCCCAGCACAGTCAACCAGACTAGTACGAATGCCTTGCCATGGTCAACGTAGTTTTCACATAGCATTGTATCTTTCTATTTTAATTATGATTACTCTGCTTTTTAATAAAAAAAGTGGTTTGGGTAACGTCAACTCACTTAAGCTTAGAGGAAAGATGGACAGAGGATTGGGCATTGTCCTCCATAACTATCGTATCCCTTTCATCTCTTAGTCCTGTTCATTTTAATGAGTCTCTAAAGAACATCTTCATGTCACCCTTTCCCCTACTACTAATGTTATTTTTTTTTTACTGCTTCCAAGTCATTTTAATTTCTGATAAAAGTTATTTTCTGATAAAAGTCATTACCTGCGTTCGATGAGCTTGTCTGTGGACAAAGCCACAGATTAAGGATAAATAGATGGCAAAGAAAAATACGAAGACTGCCCTTTAATCTCATGTGGGGACAATGAAAAACATCTTCCCCAACATATTTGTTTTAGAAACACATAATTCACAAGGTATACCTTCTGAGCAACCAAATAAGTAAAATGATCTTAAAACAGCTGATTGGCCACTCTCTAAAAGAAAGCTGGCTGTACGTATATATGCATTCCACAAATACTTACCTACTGAGTGCTTACCACGTGCCAGACAATGTGCTAGGTGCCGGGGACACATGGTGAGCGAGACTATGCCTCTCCGCTCCGGAAGTTCACAGTCCAGCATTCTGAGAACAAGCTCTGAGGATGGCATTAGCCCTTACAAAGCGTGAATCTGCCTTCATAACAAGAGCTTTTGGGCACATTGAAAACGAAGTCCCTTTTTCTGGGACCCCAGCAGCCCCGGTTCCTCCTCTAGAGCATGGTTTTCCTGACGAATGTGTGAACGGGATTCAAATGCTGAACGCTATTCAGAAAAGAAAGCCTGAATACCTACTGCGGGGGGAAAAACACATCAAATTGTTGTATCTATCTTTGGGATGTTCATGATAGCAAAGGAAAGCGTGACAACAGAGGAAAAAGGACAATCTACAGGTAGTAAAATGAGAACAAAAATAAATTAGAAAACTTATCTCTACCTTTGAGCCCCAGATTAGTGGTGGCCATTTAAAACATTATCATGGCAATGCTCAGAACATAAGGTTATTCATCTAGACTGGAAGCGTGAATTGTGGGCATAAGGTGGCCTATTTCAAATTGATTTCAAAAGGAGTTGTACGGTTGGCCTAATTTCAAACCAGCAATTTGAATATCTTTAGTCACACAAAATACACTCCATTGCTTTATGTAATGTTATGATTCTCTTTTCTGGACTTTGCTCCTACAAAAGGAAAACCAGAAGATGCACGCACAGTAACAGATTTTTGAGGCTGAATTCTTTTTTTCTTGGTAGAACATGTTTTTGCCAAGTTTACAACCCACTTGAACTTCTGTCTGTTCTTTGATTTTAGAAACAACTTGAGCTCCTTTTAACATTGGTAAAAATCACAGATTTAGCTATAGATAAAGAAGTCTTAAGAAAGTTTACAGAAAATTTTTATCATCCCCAAATATCTTTAAATAAAGAACTTTCCTATTAACTTTCAGTGAAGCTGAATCTGATATATAGTGTTTTAACTTAAGGAGAGATCATTTTATTTTGATTAGGCATTTATAACCTAATTCTATAAAGGAAAAGATTTTTAAAAAGACATCCTAAGAAAAGCTCCCTCTAATCTTTATCTGTTTAAAGAATATGCATTATTTAAACACTTATTTGATCATTTGTTCCTCAACATACATATTTTTGAGTGTTTCTAGGGTAAATTCTGGTGATTGAAGAGAAATCAGACATTTCTGACATTAAAATGCTGTGTCATAGTGGATTTAAACTGCTTAAATTTAGCTTTACACATAAAGTTAAAACAAAGAATACGTTAGGAACATGTTACACAGAGAACTGGCTAATCAAATGATCAGGATGGAAGACTCAGGACTGAGAGCCTTGGGTTTGGATTTGTCATTAATTATCATTGGCACTAGGAATAAACCTCATGGGCCATTTCCCCCTCATATGTAAGGAATGAAGTTTTGCCTAGAAATTTACTCATAAATCTTCCATCCTATAATGAAAAAAGTCTGGTTGCCTGAAAAGAATTACAGCCCCACCTTCACCCCTAAATATCTAACATGAGTATGCATATTGGCTCAACATGGCTCACAAAAGTCTACAGAGACATGGGAAGAATACCTTGTATGTATTTACAAACAAAAGGAGCAGAGACTAAACATACATTAAAAAAAAAAACCAGCCTGGCTGGTGTGGCTCAGTGGTTGAGCGTCGACCATGAACCAGGAGGTTACAGTTTGATTCCTGGTCAGGGCACATGCCCAGTTGCAGGCTTGATCCCCAGTAGGAGGCATGCAGGAGGCAGCCGATCGATGATTCTCTCTAATGGATGTTTCTATCTCTCTTTCCCATTGATGTTTCTATCTCTCTCTACCTTTCCCTTCTTCTCCCTGAAATCAATAAAAACTCAATACAATATTATGGTTAATATATACAGATGAAAGGTAATGGGACTATGTTTTTTAGAAACTGGAAGGAGATGAAGGTAAACAGGGAGTCAGGGAGGAGAGTAGGCAGGGATGTGTTCTCAGACATGCTATCAAGTGACAAACAAGCAGGTCTTGCAGAGTGAATCCTGAAATGCTTCCTCATGATACATAAACCATTTCATTTCATACATTTTGGCTTCTAATAGAATGCGTTCTGCAACTGCAAAACACATTTTATAGTAAAGCTACATCGGTGAGGTGTTTGCAGCATGGAACTCATAGGACGATGTGCCACTTGGAGTCAGAGAGGTCTGGGTTTTGTCTTGGTGCCAGAACTCACCAGCTGGGTGAACCTGAACAAGTCACGTAACTTTTATGAGCCTTGGTTTCCTCATTCACAAACTAGAAAGAATTGTAGATAAGTCTTAATACAGAACTATAATTTGGGGTTCCACATGGCAACCCAATTAAGGAAGGGAAATTTCTGGCATCTGCTTTTGGCCTTCTTAGGCTCTCTTTTGCTTTCTTGACTCAAAGCCTTTCCTAGCATCATCTCTACTTTCTCTAAGGAGAAGAGCCTCCAGGAACCATTTAGCCTTGGGACTGGGCAAAGAGTTATTCTTGACTAAAAGATTTCTGAACCTTGGGTACCAAGAGTTGGCCACACCCAGATGTCTCTAGCAGTGTTGTGTATCAGAAGAAAAGGACATGAACGGATGCCCCAAAGAATAATGTTGATGTGCCTTTTTTGCATTTTCCCATGGACAGCCCTAATTATTTGTGATGGGATATAGGTCCTATTGTGGTAATAGAGGGGCAAATTGGGTAGTGATGAAGTAGAAATGATAGTAAGTTTGCAGAACTGATCACATTTTTGATCTGGGTACAGACATCTCAGTTCTTGCTTCTATACCACTAATGGTACCAAGAAGGTATAATATTTCCTAAGAGTCTGTGAGCTAGATGGGCCTCTGTCTTCCCCAGGCTTCCTTAAGACCCAGGGAGGTCTGAGTACCAGGAAATGTCTGAACAGCGTGCACATCAATAAATATGGACACTTCTGAGATTCTTTCTCCACCATTTTCCTTGCTACAAAAAGAAGAGGGATTTTCTTTTATTTTCCTGCAGTGATTTATAGCCTTAGAAGTAAATTTAAGCATCTTCCTTTTTGAAGAGGTCAAGTATTTTCTTCTGAAATTCAAATATTTTATCTCTATTCTTTCAACCTAACTTACTGAACTTATTTTGGGAACTAAAGGGGGCACAAATATAAAGCAGGAAATTATTGTATGGGTGATTTTTTTTCCCTTTAAAAGATGAGACATTGAATTATTTGGAGTAAAAGGACTTGTCTAAAGGGCAACTGTTGATGGAGGACACCAATCGGAATGTGTTTCCTCTGAAATGATTTTGTCTGAACTCTGTTATTTCCACTTACAATGACATTTTCTTTACAAAAAGCAAGATGATTTGGATTTTATGCAGCTACTGTTGGAGACATTTGGTTACTATTTCAATACCCCTCTTGCCTTGCTTAATACTGCATAGAGATATGATACCTTTGACAACCTAAAACTTACCCCTTTGCACTCGCTTGCTTTTTTCTCGATTCCTTTATTCTAATGCTAACCGGGTCGAGTCACACTTGACATCCGAGTGCAAAAGGTTAAGGCTAATTTTATTATAGGTTATCAGTGACATACTTGACATTGAGAAACTCCTTTGCGTTAGTCACCCTCTCAGCAGAGGTCTATCACTTTCTAATTGCTGGTGTTACCTCCATTCTAATTATAGCAGTGCTGCAGATCTGAGGTTATCTATAATAATAAAAGGGTAATATGCTAATTAGACCGGACATCTTCTGGACGTCCTTCCTGACGAAACCAGGGTCAGAGGGAAGCCAGCCCGGGTCCCAGGTGCCTGAGGGAAGCTGGTGCTGGCAGCTGGGGGAAGGAAGGCCTACTCTTACACAAATTTTCGTGCATCGGGCCTCTAGTTGGAGTAATAATAGGAGGGTCCCTTCCCAGACTTTTCATCCTGAAAGATGCCAAATTCTTTAAGAACTGAACCAGTTGATAGACTAATTGTATTGATACCACTGATGTGCAACCATCGCTGGGGTGTCTCCCTCCAGCTGTTCACCATCTCACAGCAGTGCCTGGGAGCAGCTGGTTGGAAAGGAAAGAAGAATGCCACTTGGCAAGCAAGCAACAGGGGGTTTGAGGAAGAGAAGATACAACTATGTAGACTGAACTATGACCAGGACAACTGCACCGTATATCAAACCAGCGAGATTAAAATCATTCCTCTTTTAAACGGAGCACTCAGATTCGGAAAGGCGAATAGGCAGGAGAGGTTTGGGCGTCCAACAATTGTTTGAAAGACAAGCTAATGTTTTAATGCCGCTAGTGTATATGCATTTCAGAAGCCTTTCGGGTCGTGTGTGTGTGTGTGTGTGTGTGTCTCATTCACTTGTGCATAATCCTCATGCTGCTTCTTGTTTTGGGAACAGAGGAAATCACACACACACAAAGTCATTGAAAATGATTCTTCCAGCTCATTGGGAAGCTACTGTGTGATTTAAGGTATTAGCTATTTTCAAAGCTAAAATAACCGATAGTGCCCATGGATTCAACAAAATGATGAAAAACTTGAATCTTTGATGGTAAGTGAAGGGTGTGTTATGAAGTGTATTACCTCTTTCTCTCCCTGGTCCCTCTCTTCACTCCTCTACTGTTTTTCCTGAGAATATTTTCCAAAATATCACTTTAACACAAGCCTTTTCCCCAAGGTTCGTTTCTAGGGAATCCATCCCAAGACCAAGGGTAGAGATGATTCATAACTGAACTCTAGAATCTGTATGTTAAAAATCTAATTATTGAAGCACAGCCGGTGTGGCTCAGTGGTTCAGCATCAACTTATGAACCAGAGGTCATGGTTTGATTCCCAGTTGGGACAAATGCCTGGGTTGCGGGCTCAATCCCCAGTGTGGGGCATGCAGGAGGCAGCTGATCAATGATTCTCTCTCATCATTGATGTTTCTATCTCTCTCTCCCTCTCCCTTCCTTTCTGGCATTAATAAAAAAATATTTTAAAAAAATCTAATTACTGATAGCAAAAGGCTCAAATTGGTAAAATATTCACCATTAAGCTCTGAAGGCTAACCATAAGCATACTAAATGGAAAGAAGTAAGTTAATCATAATTTATCTTTTAAAAATCATAGTCTGATGGACATAAAATATCTTTTATTTCTCTAGATTCAAAGCTCTCCCTCCATATCAACTCAGATCCATAGGAATCTATGATACTGGATTATATTATCTTTGCAAAGTTTTATCTAAGTGACCTTGGTTTCATTAAAGTCTCTGGGGTTTGGCCATCTTAAGGTTCCCTCTGATGGCCAAACTATATAGACATTGAGGGAGGAGCTTGATTTTGTTGTCTTTTTATCATAGGTAGCAATATAGCCCCTGAGAAATCTCCCTATTCTCACTCACCTATTGAATAAACATATCTTAAGCTTCCAATAGGTGCCAGGTCCTCCTCTAGGTTACCAGAGTATGTGTTAAGAACTTTGGACACTATGAAATCCCTAGAGGCCCGGTGCATGACATTCATGCACGGGGGTGGGGGGGGAGGTCCTTCAGCCTGGCCTGTGCCCTCTCGCAGTCCGGGACCCCTGAGAGGTCCTTAGCGCTGCCGCGGAGGCAAGAGAGGCTCCTGCCACTGCCGCTGCGCTTGCCAGCCATGAGCCCGGCTTCTGGCTGAGAGGTGCTCCCCCCAAGGGAGCGCACAGACCACCAGGGGGCAGCTCCTGCGTTGAGCGTCTGCTTCCTGGTGGTCAGAGTGCATCATAGTGATAGGTCGTTCTGCCGTTCAGTCAATTTGCATATTAGCCTTTTATTATATAGGATAATTGGTTCACTTTACAGTTAACGAAGGGCAAATGCTTGTTTTTGAAGTAGTCTTATTTCTTAGGAGGCAAGAACTTATTAAGATTACCTTATTATTATAATAGAAACAATAATGATACAACAATGACAAAAACAAAACTGCCTGTAGACCAATTCTACATACTTTAAAAAGAAAGCCATTGAATAAAAACAGAATAGCTAAAGTTCATATCATGTTCTATTTTATAAAATGAATTTGAAATCTTATTGGTTAATGCATCAGACCCTGATCAAGGTTAAACCTGTGAGAATGCCATGCAGGTGGGCAAATTGCACATGTGAAGGAAATAGACCATGGCAGATATCATCGTTGATGTCTGTGTGGGCACCAGCATCAGACTAGAGTTGGCAGCAGAAGAAACCAATCAAAATCTCAGCTGCTCTGGCTCCAAGCCCCTCTCTAACCTCTCTTCCCAGGAAGAAGAACCAGCCTCACCTCTGGCTTCAACCCTCCCAGGAAAGGCTAAAAAGATGAAATGCCAACTCTCCTCCCAAGGCGAGGAGAACAGCCCCAGGAAGGTCAGCCAAAGCCTCTTCTAACACCAGTCTCCTTATTTGCCCAACCTTTTCTAGAAGCTTATGCTTATCATACAGAATGAGGTTTGCTATACAAGACAAGAACTGGCAACTTCCTTCTAACAGGTCCTGAAAAGGGAGACGGGAAGGTGTGATTTCCCACAAGCCATCGATCTTCACATTCCTTTCATATTACCTGAGACTTTGGGCAAAGCACCAATTCCTGAATTAATGGCCTAATTTCTTAATGTGATCTTCACCTTGAATGATTTTATATTCGCCATTGCCAGTAATTAAAGGGATGTAGGAAGGAGTGGGGAACAACAGTGAGGCTGAGTGGGGCAAGAATAGGGGATAAAACGTGAGATAAAGAGCATCTGAAATGCACCCACTTTCCCTCCCCTTCCTTCTTGGTTGGTGGCAGCTATCAACGACCTTGGCCACACCCTTGCTTCCTTCCACAGTCACCTTTCCAAGCTCAGGAAAGATTTTCTAATCTTCTAAAACAACCTCTCAGGCTAAAACAAAATAAAGGGACCTCGGTTTCATATCTGAGACAAAGTATCCTTTGAAAAGCTCCAAAACTTATCTTTTGTTAAACAAAAATATTAATTTTTATAAGGGGCATAAAAAAGCAAGCTCCTGTTTATTTTCATATCTAGCATAGTCCTGTGGAGGTTTTTAATAATAATACCAACAACAATAGTAAAAATTGTGATTATTATCATGAAGCCTGAATTTTAATAAACTCACCCCCTGGTGAAATCGTAAACTTTGGTTTATTTCCTTCTACGATGTGGACAATTTCAACCATATTAATATACCTGAATATTAAGGTTCCCTTAGAAATACAGCATTTTTTTCTCTACTGACCTATAAGTCTATTTCTACCTACATATTTATATTAGGGTGGTATCTTGACTATCCTAACATAACAGCATTCAACCTTTTGCTAGGGCAACAGAGGAGTCTTTGAGCAAGACTAAAGCTTGGGATCAGACAGATCTGTGAATCCTAGCTTCAGTCACTCAATAGGTGAATTACCTTGATGTAGTTACTTAACCTCTGTGTCCTTCTGTTCCCATCTGTAAAATGGGAGTAAACCTCACTTACTCCTATGGTTGTTTTGAAGATGAATTAAGACTGTGAAATGCCATGGGTAGTGCCTGGCACCCAGACTTCTCAGGACAGGTCTATTCCCATTCCTTAAACCCAACCCCCATGACGACACCTCTGAGGAGGGGATGCCAACCCCTAGCTGAGAGATGGCTCCAAAGATGTATACAAAGAACCCTTAAGAGAAGTAACTATTTCGTTAGGACATGCACTTGGACCAGCTAATTATCACTCAAGGCAAACTGTGTAAAGGCCTATGTATGGTAAGGACCTATCAAAATGTATGGGAGCACTGAAGAAGGAGTTTTGGGAACAGGGTTCTTGGAGGAGATGACAGAAGAGGTAATAACTGAACTGAGACCTTGAAGGATGGGGGACACTGGCACGTGGAAAGGGGATGGGAAATGGACTCCGGGAAAAGGGAGCCCTGTAATTACAGAGATGTGAACGTGGGGATGTTGGGGGAGCTGAGCCTCCCAGCCCATGGAGAGTGCGGGCTGTGGGAGAGGAAGTGAGACTGTCAGGATGGACTGAGGCCAGGATGGCAAAGACCTCGAATTCAATCCCAGGGAGATTCACATTCATACACAGACAATTCAGGGCAATACTTTTTTTAAGGATACATTTTCTAAGAAAAAATATCATGAATGAACGCTACAGCATCTTTATGGGATAAAACCTCCCAAGCAAGTGCAGGGGATTATAGCTCTAGAACTTAGCCTTAAGGAACTGGCCTTTGCATTGGACAGTGGATAATACCCAGCTTCACACCATTGGAACATACTCAGTCAATTAAGAGAAGTACTGATTGCCGGCTGCAAAATATCCCCATGGTGCCAAAATGTCTGTGGAGTGGGGGGGAGGGGGGGAGAAGGTGTGATAATTAAAAGAATTGTTACTTGCGATGTCACAGGATCCAATGTGTTAACTCTGCATGCTGGGAAGCTAGAGTGCTCCCAGCTGCCACGGGGAGGGAGGATGTGGTTTGATCCCTGGCACCACTCGTTGGGACAAGATGAATCACAAATGTGTTAATAGTGAGGTTCAATGTCATAATGTGCCAGATGGAGGTGGTTACATCTCTGATTGATTGCCTCCTGGCCAAGACAGGGGTTTTCCAGAAGGCGAATGTCTCCAAATTGGCACTGGAGCTCTAGGGATGAGCAGGTCTTTATTTTGGTCAACACGGACCTGACATTCTCGACTTTATGAAGTGTGGCTCCCCCGAAGACCCAGGCAGCCAGGAACAGGATGCAGATGAGGGACGATGTGATGAGTGGTTGATATATGGAAGACATCGTTTTGTGCTGGACAGAGCTAAGCGTGGCTGGGAACAAATCTATGGTTGCGGGGGGGTGGGGTGGGGAATTGCAGTAGAACCCTGCTTGCGAACACATTAAGTAAAAGAGAGAGAGAGAGAGAGAGAGAGAGAGAGAGAGAGAGAGAGAGAGAGGAAGAAAGAGAAAGAAGAGAAAGAGCAGGAAGGAAACACTTCCCAGCTTCAGACACCAAATCCCCACAGCAGCTGAGTCGGATGCCAGGCTGGGCCCACCGGGCAGAACTGCAGAGCACCGCAGAGCATCGCGGGGTGACCTTCCCTCCTGTCCCCTCGCACTCACCCCACCATAACCACCCAGCCCTTTGTTGTGGTTGTCGGTCTGCCCCCCAGTGCAAGCTTCCAGCTCTAAGCAGCCAACTACAAGGGCAATAACTGTGGTGTCCTACTGGGAGCGAAGGCAGCCTCGCGTGCAGGCGCGGGGTCCTAATACAGGACAGTGAATAAAGCTTCATTACAGAACAATGGAGTTAGCTGCCAGAGCCTACAGATTTGAATAAACAACAAATAAGCAACATCTGCTCCAGCATATGTGTATGGTAAAAAAAAAAAAGTCACAAAATAAAAGAATTTGTAAATGCCAAAAGCAACCCGAAACTGCCAGTGCTACTGCGGAGTGAATTTTTAATTGCACATGCAAAGAGGCAGGCTGTGGGTATTAGTCTCACATATGTCTTGTTGCTGCCAACCTGGGAGTATAGATGAATTTAATTAAATAAGGATTATCCCTTCTCCCCAGTACAATTACTTATTTATAACAATGATAAAATTGCCTAATAAAAAAAATTGTAATATTTCAAAACAAGCCAGGAAAACACCCTGGTTTCTGTGTAAGTTGTTCAGGGCGATTGGAGTTTGAGTGTCTCTTTGCCTACTGCCAAGGAAGGAAAAAAAGCAAACAACCATCCTGATCATAAAGCCTGCCGCAGCGAAGCAGCCAGAGACGGCATTACGGAGAAATATAAAGAAGACACAGAGCCGCGTGGGAATCGGCTTTAGTGGGGTGTGCAGAAAATTAAGCAGTCGACTCAAATGGAGGCCAGGCGCCCGAGCCAAGGGACAGGGCCACCGAGACTTGTGCGCCACCAGTGTCCTAGTCCTAATCTGTCGTGGGAGCAGGCAGTCAAGAGCGATCGGTTCCGTTCAATGTGGCGAGCCCTCTTCCCTGTGTGCTCATTCCCTGAAAGCAAATAACCACCCAAACCAAACAACAAAGGAGATGGACACACAGGCCCTCTCAGTGCCAGTGGAGTCCGTTTTTACCTCCAAGTGGGCAACCCACTTCATCAGGGAGGCCAGCAACACCCCAAGTAGGAAATCATGGATGGCCACGTCCATTCACATGTAGGAGGTTACTACAGAAGCCAGAATCTTCCCAGTCTCATGATCTAAGTTTGTTTTCGTGGTTGAGCAATTTTGTTGTTGTAATAGCTTCCCTGCTCTAGAAGGGAGGCAAGCACAAAGAACTTAGGACCTGGGGCTTTCTCTCAAGGTCAATTCAGAAGGCAACCAGAAACAAAGGACGGGGGCAGTTACACAATCGCACTGCCTCAGTTTCCTCATCTGTGCAATGGGAATGATAAGGACAGAATCAGCCTCTAAGGGATGTCAATGAATTACTGCATAGAAAGAGCCTGGGACTGCACCTGGCACAGAGAAAGCGCTCAAATGCTGCCAAGAACTTCAAGGGATGCGTTAGCAAGGCACTCAAATCTGCATGGGGCTCTTTCCTGCATGTTAGAAGCTTCCGGGTCATCTTTTGCTTCTTCTTCATGACATTTGTCACAATTGTTATTCGATAATTAATTGGTTTCTCCTAATACTAACAGGCTCCGTGAGGCTGGGTTCTATTTCACTTCCGTGTGTATTGCCAGCACCTAGAACAGGTTCTTGCATGTATAAAAAGCTCATTAAATATTTGCTGAACGAATGAATTCAGTATGGAAGAAGAACTGGATTTGAATTCAAAACATCCTGGCTTCCCTTTGTCAGCTGTGTAAACTTAGGAAACTTAATTTGTGGGTGTCTTATTTCTAAAAAGGAAAAAATAGTGTGGCGATTACGTGAAGTAATGCCATGGAGACTGCTTGGGATGCTGCTAATCAGTGTATAGATGTAAATTGTTAACAATGGCATGCTCCCTAATAATAATTGTAATTGATTGGAATATACAGTTAAGCAACACACTCCATGCATATTCAGGGAAACCAACTGTTTGAGAGATGTTGCTAGAAAGTGTGCAAAACTGAAGTAAATGAAGTATACATTACTAGGACTAAATGCAATACTCCACAATAAAGCACCAATTCTTAGATTTGAAAGGAATATACAAACTTTATACATTCCTAATTTATAAATATTGAAATCCATGCCAGTGAAATCATTGAAAATACCATGTGTAATATTTTAAGGTAGTGATTATACTCTGCCCACAATGCACTGTTGCAATGTTAAATCACCATTGATTAATTATTATGGGAACTCTTCTGTCTAAGACAAGAGAAGCTGAGAGTGACTTGATCAGTGTGGGGAGCAACAACTATGTATGGAGTTCTCTAATGGGTCTGGCACTGTGCTTGGCCTGGGGATGCTCAGTAAATAAGACAAGATTCCTACCCTCATTTAGCATAAGAAAACAAATAACTATTCCTCCAGATGAGCCCTGTAGCAGTGTCATTTACTAAGCATAGCAACAGCATGAGGGCAGAGGCAGAGAAAATAAAGGAGGAAGAGTAGAACAGAGACTGTGGAATTTGAATTTGTCTGCTTAAGAAAGGAGAGGGGGGGGCATTTTTTATGTTCTTCTCAATTAGTATACCAGTCCCTTTGCAATAGCACAGAAAGGAGAGAAAAGGAGAGAGAAAGGGAGATAGCTAGAGAGAGAGAAAGAATAAATAGAATCACTTGTTTTCTACTTCCCACATTATTAAGTTTCATTTATTTATTAATCTCTATCTTCTAATTATGTTTATTTTGTTGTTTTTATGATTATTTCTTGAGTTAGATACTTAGTTTATTTTTCCCTTGTTTGATAATGAAAGCAATTAATACTATGAATTTGCCTCAGATTACTGCTTCTGTTCCAATTCTCCAATTTTAAATAAAGTGTTTATTATTATTGAAGTGATCCTCATTTATAGTTTTAACTTAGCATTTTCTGCACTTGAAGGACTCAGTCCCCAAGTCCTGGATTTGGTATTTTGTTTTGTTTGTTTTGAGGAGGAAAGTGTTGCTTATATTTTTATTCTTGATTTTAAATATTGCTGCATTTATATCTATGGCAAAATGACTTACACATTATATGTGAGAGTCTGTGCATGTGTGTGTGTGTGTGTAAGAAACCAAAGAAATAATCCTTGCATTTAAAAATTGTTTAATATTTTAATAAATATTTCAAGAACACTGGCAAAGAATATGTATTTAAATATTTTTCTATTAAGTATTTTATCAACTGTATTAATGTCTTCTCTATCACCTTTTATTATTTCCTGTTTGACCTGTAAAAGAGGAGAGGAATCTTAAAGTCTCCCAATTTGGGGGAAGATGTTGGTCAAAGGGTAGAAAGTTGCAGTTATGTAGAATGAGTAAGTCTAGAGATCTAAGGTATAGTCAATAATGCTGTATTAAACATTGGAAATTTGCTAAGGGATATTCAGGTTCACTCATCACATACACAAGAGGGTAACTATGTGAAGAGATGATATGTTAATTGGCTTGCTATAGTAATTATTTCACTGAGTATGTGTACATCAAATCATCACGTTGTATACCTTAAATATATATATAATTTTATTATTTTTTTTAATTAAAAAATAAAAGGAGCACAAAAGTTTGGACTGGTTGTTATGGGGAATGGGGCAGCAAATTAACAACAAAATCTCCCATTTTTATTGTGTTAATTTCCTATACCAGTAGTACTGCCAGAATTTTTCACTAAGTAGTGTTATGAAAATAACATATGCACATGGTAACAAAAGAAAAGTAAAAGATGCCAATTAATTTAAAACATGTTAGTTCCCCTTCTGTTAAGGTATAACCATTAACGGCTCTTTATATATTCTCCGAGAAGCATTCTGTGCACACTTCCCCCATCAATAGAAATAGATGCACTCTTAATTCAAAGAGGAATCTAGATAGAACCTTTTGTATATTTCCCCCCCGCATTTAACAACTGTATATCTCTGAGACCATTCCATACCAACACCTAAATATCTCTTTATTTTTCAAAATAATGTCTAAGTAGATTTTAATGTAAGCTTTACAACAATTGTTTAGAGTGAACTTATTTGGGAGCACTTAAGCTGCCTCTAGTTGTTTGTTACTATAAACATTCTTGCAGTAGAAGTCCTTATGTGCACATTTGAGTCTAATGGTAGGACAAATTCCAGAACTGTGATAGTTGCATCAAAACTGCATGCATTTAAAATTGTGTGACAGACAAATTACACTTCAAGTGATTCATGACAATTTAACTTCCAACTGACAGTGGGTGAGTGTTTATTCTACATCTCATTTCAGTGAGAATTTTTCAGGGCCTGAAGGGAGGGTAGGATATTTGTGACCTTGGCTACTTATCTTTTATAAGAAGTAATTTTGCTCCAATTCATTTAGGAAAATGCTTAAATTTACTTTTTTCTGCTAATATTCAAAGTATTGTGCATGAGTAGATGAAAAAGTCTTTAAAATATCTTTAAGTTTTAAAGGTATTTGAAGTGTTCATCACATGCCTTCATCTATTTGTGTCTGTATGTGGCTTAAAACCACACTCTATTATCTCTCATGGTTCTATGGATTAACTCAGCTCGGACATGTGCTTGTTTGGAATTGCTCATGCAATCAAAGTTGGAAGGCATCTGGACTGAAGTCATCTGAAAGTTTGACTGGACTGGACATCCAAGATAGCTTATTCACATGGGGGCTCATCAAGGTTATCCACCAGAGTGTCTACATGTGGCATCCACATGCAGTTTGGGTTTTTTACAAAACAAAGGTCATGTCTGCAGAGAGAATATTCTAAGAACAGGTATCTCAAGACCCAGGAAGCAGCCAGACAGTTTAAGGGCTATGTTCTGGAAATAGCAGAGTATTGCTTCTGCCATATCCTATTGGTCAAAACAGTTTACATGCTTCATGTTTTAAATGAAGTCACTTTTTCAACTTTGAGTAAAAAATTCATTCATATATATATTTATAATAGAGGCCCGGTGCATGAAATTCATGCGTGAGGGGGAGGTGTCCCTCAGCCAGCCTGCACCCTCTCCAATCTAGGACCCCTTGAGGGATGTCCAACCGCCCGTTTAGGCCCGATCCCAGGGCGGTCGACATCCCTTTCACAATCTAGGACTGCTGGCTCCCAACTGCCCTCCCCTGCAGGCCTAGTCCCCCCCAACTGCCCTCCCCTGCAGGCCTAGGTCCCCCCCAACTGCCCTCCCCTGAAGGCCTGGGTCCCTCCCAGCCACCCTCCCCTGCAGGCCTGGGTCCCCCCCAACTGTCCTCCATTGCGGGCCTGGTCCCCCCCCCAACTGCCCTCTACTGCAGGCCTGGTCCCCCCCAACTGCCCTCCACTGCAGGCCTGCCCCCCCCCCCCGCAACTGCCCTCAACTGCAGGCCTGGTCATCCCCAACTGCTCTCCCCTGCAGGCCTGCCTCCCCTGCCCCAAACTGCCCTCCCCTGCTGACCTGGTCTCCCCAACTGCCCTCCTCTGCTCTCCCAGTCACCTCTAACTGCCCTCCCCTGCAGGCCTGGTCCTCCCCCCCCCCCCAACTGCCCTCCACTGCAGGCCTGGTCCCCCTCTCACTGCCCTCCCCTGTAGGCTTGGTCCCCCCCAACTGCCCTCCCTTGCTGGCCTGGTCTCCCCCAACTGCTCTCCTCTGCTGGCCTGGTCACCACTAACTTCCCACAACTGCCCTCCCCTGCAGGCCATCTTGTGGTGGCCATCTTATGTCCATATGGGGGCAGCCATCTTGTGTCTTGGTGTGATGGTCAATTTGCATATTACTCTTTTATTAGATAGGATATGTTAAAATTCATATATATCTATAGCTATATACACTGAGTGGCCAGATTATTATGATCTCTGAACGCATAATAATCTGGCCACTCACTGTGTGTGTGTGTGTGTGTGTGTGTGTGTGTGTGTGTGTGTGTGTATATTAGAGGCCTGGTGCAAGAATTTGTGCATGGGTGGGGTCCGGCCAGCCTGGCCAGGGGGGAAGGGGACATGGGTGGTTGGCCAGCCTGCCTGCTGGTCGAACTCCTGGTCAAGGGGACAATTTGCATATTAGCCTTTTATTATATAGGATATACACTGAGTGGCCAGATTATTATATGTTCAGAGATCATAATAATCTGGCCAATCAGTGTATATGTAATTCACTCCTATATATATCAATAATTTCCCTCTTTCTCTATTATTTGAACTAGTTTTACTTATTTTTTTCTTAGTCCTATTTCTTTCTTGGGTTAACAATACTATTTGTGAAAGTAATGAAATTACATTTGCTTTAATTGTTATTCAGATTTTCTCCACTAGGCCAACCTTCACCCATACTACTTTGCTCTCTAAATTTGAGATTAAATATAGATTAGTGCTTTTGCCTAACTTTCCAAATAATTTTTTTGTAATGATTGGGGTGACTTAGATGATACCAGCAGACCTCTTAATTGAATGTCAAGGAAGGCAGCTCCTATTGGCAAGAGAACCCCCAGCTTCGTTGAGAAGCATTCAATTAGATGGAAAACAGATGCTTATTTTTATCTTAAAAACCTCAATGCAGGTTATGTGGTAATTACTTCAAAGAGCAGGATAACAATTTATGTAATCAGCAGGACCCTATAATTACTAATGCATAATTTCTAAACAGCATTTAGCAAAACGAGGCCCATACATACACTTTGTAATGAAAAAGATGTGTTTGACACCACACTAAATTAAATTAAAATTAGCATATTTTCTTCCAGGACCTACACTAGCTTCATCTGCTTTATTTTGTTTCATTAATTCCTCTCTACTTCTCGCTCTGTTATAGGATTAGGGAAATGCTGACTCACAATGGTAGCTGAACAAGGGCATAGGAACCAGAAGTGGAGAAAGGCTGCCTCCCCTGCTGTCCGGGACGTTCTAAGACCACCCGAGAGATGACCCCAAAGTGACATCTAGATAACTTGTTTCACCTGAGAGTTTCACATGAAGGTCCTATAATCACTTAATTTAGGATATAAGTTCTGGCAGATAACTTAAAAATTACCTGTTCTTATCTCTTTATAACATGTAAAAACTGAGGCCCAGTGACACGATATGATGTGTACAACATTAAGCAGTTGGCAGAAGTAAGAACGTATTCCATCAGTTAGTTCCAGTCCTATGTGAAATCCATTCTATTATCCTGGTCGCCTCACACAGAGTTAATGGTAGACAAGCCCCACTGATACTGAACATTTCGGTAGTAAATATTTTGAAATTTACATGTACATTTGCATTGCTAGCGAGAGTTTACGTAATAGTAGCAGGTAGACAATGCAGTGGTAGTAGATAGTAGTCATAACAGATGTGGCATGTCCTGGCAATGAGTAAGTTCTACATTTTAAGAAAGTTGAGTAGCAGTCACTTACATTCTCTGAAAAGACCACTGATGACATTGCACACCTTGATGAATTCTTACCTTTAGTTCCTGAAGTCAGGTCAGGGTGATCACCAATCTCCTCTTCAAAGCTCTGGACCTGAGACACCGGAATATGTCAGTCTCATTATCTTGTTACCCAGATACCCCAACCTGTCTCTGTAGTGACAGAGAAGTGTATCAGTAACCTGTCACTGTCTTGGCTTCTGTGCCCATCCCTGCACTGTGGTTCCCTTTAGGGCGGAGTCTGTTCCCCAGAACCTATCAGAGTGCCTCATAGCAGAAGGCTCAAAGGAGAGATGGCTAACCTTGGGATTTACAAGTAAATATCCTCCCCCACTACTGGATAATTTGACATGAAAAGAGGGGTGGGGCATGCTCTTATGTACTTTCTTTGAATTATATTAAAGAATAGAGAAACTAATGAAAATGTGTATGTACATATTTTTTTAAAAGACTGAGAAATGCAGGTGACCATGCCATCTAAATAGGGTGAAAATTAGCATGAATGTATGAAGGTGGGATGAAAAAGCAGAGATGTGTGAAATGGGAGTCAAGCTAGGTGACTGTCAATAAATCCCAAAGCGAACTAACAAAATACTGGTCCCATGAAAATAAAAAATAAAAAACCCATCCAGCCGAAACCGGTTTGGCTCAGTAGATAGAGCGTCAGCCTGCGGACTGAAGGGTCCCGGGTTCGATTCCGGTCAAGGGCGTGTACATTGGTTGCGGGCACATCCCCTGTGGGGGGTGTGCAGGAGGCACCTGGTCGATGTTTCTCTCTCATCGATGTTTCTGGCTCTCTATCTCTCTCCCCTCCTCTCTGTAAAAAATCAATAAAATATATTAAAAAAAAAAAAAAAACCCATCCTGCTTCTTTGTCTAAGGCCCTGCATTAGTCATCTAGGGGGAAATATTTCCAAGACACATCCCCTCGATGACAAAACCTGGTCCTCTAGGAGCTGTGTGTGTGTGTGTGTGTGGGGGGGCATGTCCTTGACACACACACACACACACACACACACACACACACACACACACACAATATCTACCTCAAGAAGCTCTCCCTGCCAAGGCTATGAGAATACAGAGGAGGAATTTCACTGAGTGGGAAGTAGTTGAACGGACCCTTGAAGAAGGTGAAATGTGGAAAGAGTAGAGAAAACCATCCTGAGATGCATAATAAAACAGTGAGCAATGGCAAAGACAGAAATAACCTGTGGATTCAACTGAGAGCAAGGACTGGAAAAGGATGGAAGAAAGCAAAGGCTGGTTTCATATCATTTAGTTCTGACTGAAGCAACCAGAATGACCTTAAAAGTCCCAGACTAAACAGGAGTTTGGAACATAAGACCTAATGCGAGGGGTTGACAGATGAAGGGGTTAAATGAGGGCTGAAAGGCAAAAGGTGCCTTGCTGAGGGTTATCTCCCTTAGAAGTTGAGCACAAAGTACAAACAACACTGACCTCTTCCAGTTCGAAGGAGTCTGGTGCTTTCCTCGCCCTGGATAAGCTCTTGAGCTTGTTAGTCTGAATCGCGTTTTCTTTCCGAGTTCTGTCCTTGACCGACCCCTCAGACCCACAGGAAGGAAGAGTCTGCTGGGCTAGCATGGGTGAGTAAGGCCAGCGCTTTTTCAGAAGAGCTCTGGGAGGACGACAAGGTATCAAGTCATCACAGGCTTGGAGAGACCAATGCTCAGCCGAAGGAGACAAAGGACTTTGGTCAAGGTTGTCTGTCACGGCTGGTGACTCTATTCCACACCCTCCTGGTCCTGCATAGGTGCTGGAAAAATGTTCCCTCTTCTTCAGAGACCCTGACACTTCTGAACTACCGTCTCCACTGATGTTCTGCTTCGAGGCTCTCCTGAAAAGTCCCCCCTCTCTTCCTGGATGTTTTTTGGCTCCACTCACTGAAGTTCTTTGCACACTTTCCTCTCCGTCTTTCTCTTCATCTTTGCTCTGCCAGGTGCTAACATCATTCAACAAAGATGAGAAGGCATTGGCCACCTGACCCAGGATTTCCAGCTGTCGGAAACGGCCTGAACGATATAGAAAGCACAATTTTTAGACTGGGTTTTTGTAATGAAACTGCATTGAGGTTGTCAAAACTGGAGGGGTTGGTTAACACATGTGATTTTTCAAGATGAGAAGGACTTGAAGCTCCAGAAACTCATTTTTCCCCCCTCTGTACATGCTACTAATTATTATGAAGGTGACTCCTCTATATAAAGTTATGGGGAAGTGAATACCTTTTGTATTTAATTGTACATACATACTAGATAGATTCATACATGCCAATAATTAATGGTGTGTTAATCCATAACATCGACAGACAAAGATGTATCTTGAGTTAAATCTTGTGAATTAAACTAAATTGTCAAAAAGTAAACCCAGCTCTTTCATACAAGATGATCTTGCGTTTCTCCCACTGCTTTCGGCAGTAGATATCCTCATCCTCACCTCCATCCTCTCCATCTATTGCCACCTGAGAGTGTGGAAAAATCATGGCACATGAATAAGGACAACATGGAACATATTTCCCTTCCCCAAACATATGCACCAACCCGCAGTGGACATGTAGAGGGATCCAGATATAAGCTGTTCTGTTTCGGCTATGATAGGAGGGGTGGATTGCCACTCAACACATCTCCCAGACCATCTCTCCTAATACTGTGGCTCACCCCCCCGCTCACTGTGTAACTACAGAACCAGCTCAAACTGACCTTATTCTAACAAGATACTGGGCTGTTTTTTTAAGGACAACTGAACAAAACAGCATTTGGCCAAAGCATGTGCAGAGGAGAGGATTTTGACTTCCAATAACACTTGGAACCAAAGTCTCTCCACCCCACGGAACCAAAGCACTGAGACAAAACTGGAACCTGAACACCAGAGTTCTTTCAGAAGTGAAGGGTCTGCTGTCCAGGGAGGTTGGGTGCTGAAGCCATTCTTACCATGAATGGCCAAGCTCCAAGGCCCTCCAGTTGAAACTTGTCCCCTGCCAATGATTTCGCATGCCAGCAGGTTTCCCTGAACCCCGTCAATCTCTCTTTGAACCCTGGATCAGAAGACAGATTTGAGCTCTGCCTCTTATCTTCTTGCTGGTTGATCTTACAAAAAAGATTTTTTTTTTTCTTAAAAGCCAGTGCCATAGTATTGGCTCCTATGTGTACTGGGCAGCGAGCCCTTGCTCTGTAACAATTGCCATCGGTAGGACTTGGATGCCATGTGGTCCTCACTTACCATACAAGTTAGGGTTCTCAATGTCCATTCGCTGCTTTTGAGCTTCAAGAAAAACACGGATATTGATCCCTGTGGCTGCTGAGCTACAACCCAGGAATCTGGCTGGAATTTGTGTGCAGATGTCTGGCTCGTCAGCACCAAACCCCAGATCCAAGAGAATCTCCACTGGATCTTTTTCCACAAATTCCAGCCACTCAGGAATGCTGCAGTAAAAAATATGAATGTCTTTATCCCGTAACATACATGCTTTACAGTTTTCACATTTGCTTTATAGATAGTAACATACTCTATGTATCTTTTGGCATCATGCCTTTTTTCTTCTAAAATATGAATTGAAGATCACAAGTTAGTATATATAAACAAATACCTATTCCTTTTGTCACTGTACAGAATTCCATAAAATGGGAGCCGAGAACTTATATGTCCATTTCCCCATTGACAGATATTTAGCCTATTTCACTGACCCTTTTATACTCCTCTTGCAAGTTGGGGTTTAGAAATCCTCACTCATTCTCTCCTCTATCCATTCATGAATTTCTCAAGTGCCTACTTATCGATTCATGAAATCCACTGTTGCATGGGATGATTTTCCTGGATGCGAAGTGCCTGGAAACCACATACCTTTGTGGTATACTCACAGCAGAATGGCACGAGTTGAAGCTGGTCCCTCTGGATAGGGTAGGAGTTTCTGAACATTGGTGCAGAGATCTAGGGCGAGAGGGTAGCAACGATGAGATGGGTCCATTTAGTTCGTCTCTCTCCTCCGCCCCCCACCTCCCCTCCAGAGAGCATTGGGAGCCTTTCCCTTCCAGAGCACACATTTGCATTTCCTGGTCATTCCTAATAATCCCACAGGGGCCACGCCTTTGAAGAGGGAGCACAGCAGCGGCAGAGGGGAGTGCTGCCTACAGAAGGTGTGAGGATTTAAGTGTCAGGTGCCCACTAGAGCTCATTATGAAGGTGACAGAATGTCTCACTTTTGACAGATGGCAAATCATTGGGGAACCTTTCAGGAATGATCCCTGCTAGGCTCTGACTTTCGGGAGGAAGTTAAAATTTTGTTATGAAAGAGGTTGAGGCAGCAGCCACTGAAACGACTCAACATTCATTCTCATCATGAAGGACTTCCTAGGGCATGGTTAGTGTTCTCTGAGTGCTGTCTCTAGGCTCAGGGCCAACCATTTGCAACAGTAACACTCCCCTTTACTGCCTCAAAAACCAGCATCCCTCTATCCAAAGAGACCTGCACTGCAGGTCATTTGAAAGCATTTCCAGCCTGGCTGGTGTGGCTCAGTGGTTGAGCATGCACCAGAAGGTCACTGGTTTGATTCCTGGTCAGGGCACATGCTTGAGTTGTGGGCTCAATCCCCAGCAGGGGCTGTGCAGGAGGCAGCTGATCAATGTTGATGTTTCTCTCTCATCAATGTTTCTATCTCTCTTTCCCTCTCCCTTCCTCGTTAGCTAAAATCAATGAAAACATATTTTTAAAAAGAAAGCATTTCCAAACAGAACGGAACCCTGTCATAATGTAGTTGACGTGTAGATGCCTCATCTAAAAGATAGCTGCATCTAGTCTCACCAAATACAACAGCCAGTTGGCACAAAATTGAAATTTATCGAAGAATACAATGTAGATAACAGTTTTCGCAAGGAGACCAAGGTCTCCTGCGTGCACAGCTGAATTTGCCTTAATCTTGTCCATTATTAGTAAGAATAGATGGGCCCTGCCTCTTTGTTCAATTGCTTCTCCCAACCTATAAAAGCTCATAGTCTAGTTCAGTGGTCCTTAAACCAGAGCGTGCCCAAGGACTATGCGAAGACCTTATAAAAACACCGATTTCTGAACTCTACCCCTAGGTTTTTTTATTCAAAGTGTCTGGGTTGGGAATCAAAAATTTGTCCTAGTAAGTTCTCAGGTGATGTGGATGCTGCTGCTTGGGGTCACTTTGAGACCTAGTCTAACTTCAAATTAAGAGACTCACACTGCTTTCCACCTAACATTGGAAATTATAATAATTAAATTATAGCATGATGGTCAATAATATTGGCAATATGAAATATGAATGTAACTGTTTTATGAACAGGTCCTTGTGAACAGCTGAATTACAGTAGAATACCATTTCTGTGTGTTTTAATTAAATCCCCCCCAAGTCAGAATTTGTTGATTTAATTTACTCACTCCTTCATGACATTTTAAGAACCTCTATTTCTCTCAAGTTTCCCAAAAACATTGCAGCACTGTGGCTCAATCAGTGACAAGATCCCAAGATCCATGTCATCATTAAGAACTCTCCTCACTGTACTTCCCTTATGAGAGATGTGGCCGTAAAATACTGGACTGAAGCAACACTGATTCTGCCACCTACCTCAGGTAGTCTTTTACAGTCATTTGAACCATTCCTTGTTCATGCGAAAAAACTGCAACAAAAAAAGGGGGGATGAACTTAATTTCCTTTCATCCTCATGGAAGATTTTCTCATCCTCAAAGGAACCAACGTGTGACTGATTGCCATGTCTGAGATTGTATGGGCATGAGATACAAGGCATCTCTGTAGTGAACAAGACAGAATGTAATTAATGGCTAAATGGTGTGACAGGCACTTGAAGACGTGTGTACTTGCTCAGTGAAAGGGAAGTCAGTGGCTCGTGAAGTAGTCAGCAGCGACTACCTGGAAAGAAGCAGTGCTTGTCTCGAGTTTTTAAGAATAAGGAGAAATGACCCAGCCGGTGTTGCTCAGTGGTTGAATGTCAACCTAGGAACCAGGAGATCAAAGTTCGATTTCCGGTTGGGGCACATGCCCAGGTTTTGGGCTCAGTCTCCAGTAGGGGCCATGCAGGAGGCAGCCAATTGATGTTTCCATTTCTCTCTTCCTCTCTGGAATCAATAAAAAAATATTTTAAAGAAAAATATATAAAGAAAAAAAAAGAGGCGGCAGGGGGCTGGGGATAAGGGATCATCTGCTCATTAAAAAAAATAATAGGAGAATTTGATTGTTTGAAAAGAGGGGTTGCTGTGAAAGAAGAGCTTCTGGAGCAAGGGCAGAGCTCAGTGGCAGGGCTGGTCAGATTAGATCAAATGGCATTTTGGAATACAGAACTACAACTTAAAGAGGAGGTGGGAGAAGAGATCAAATAAATGTCTGCTCTACGAAGCAAATGGAACTCTGTCAGCACAAGAATCATATGGGGTGAAGAATATAAATCTACGGTAAACGTTTAAGAATAGAGTAGGGATGTATATGGCCTCTGTGCTACCCACTCCAGCTCCCACTCCCATAGCAGACATCACCAGTCAACCACATCACTTTCTCATAGAGCCTAGGTAGGCTCTTAAATTCACCAGGAAAGCCACAACTGATCAAATGAGATGAAGGTTATTTGACATCCTTTGTTTGCAATAAATTTCACGAGTAGGTTTTGAGAAACGCAGTGATTTCAGGGTACATATCTAAACTTTAGAAATTGCTAAACTTAAAGAGAATATGTAACTGCTCATAAAACATTCTGGGGAGCCACTGCCAAGGATGGCATATTGAGGCAAGTGATCATTATTATGATACAACTATGACATTTTTCAGATGTCCTATGTGACATCTGGTGACAGATATAAGTCAAAATAACTGATTCAAACCTATGTACCAAGTTAAGAATGAACTTAGAATCAAAACTCCAGTCTTTTTTGCCCATTACATCAGTGGTTTTGAAACTTTGGGTTTTAGCAGAGAGATTCTTCTGCAAGATTTCAATAGTTTACAGGGGTCAAAGGGAGCTGTCCTGACGGTGTTGTCCATCCACTTTTTCTGGGTCCCATGAGTTTGAAAGACCCAGAGTTTGAGAAACATCATTTGTTCAGTGCCAAGTCTCTCACCTCGGCAGGCACCGCTAATCCACTGCAGCGCTCACTCCCTGAACTCAACTCACTCTCAGAGCTTCTCAGACCATAAAGCCATTACCAACTGATTGAAGTTGTCACACGAGAGAAAGCCTATTTGCCACTTTATTAACCACGTTATAGATGCAAGCACAGTCTAATTTTTGACAGTTATATTGTAATGACTTGATGCCATAATAAATTAGAGACATTGCCCAAAATGGAAGGTAAAATAAATATTTGTCTATTTTAAGCAATTTTTTTTCTATTCCTCCCTGACTCCATTCCTGCCACTACCACCTCCACCTACTGCTGTGCAGGGAAGTCCCAAAGGCAAGCTCCAAGTTTCTGAGCGCCTCTTCTCCCCGAAGCCATTGCGTGGTTCTGCGTGTCCTGCTAGGACGCCTCTCTCGCCCCTGCCTCGGCCTTTCCCCGTTGCCTGCCATTGCTCTGGATTTCCTCGGACGTGTGAATGGATGTGTGATCCAGGCCAGCCTGGCACTGTGGACACAGTGAATGGCTCAGACTGTGAGAGAGGAAATGACCATTTTCAGATACTGACGAGAAGAGTTTGCTCAGCCTTGCTGCCCTTTCCCACACCCTGGCCCCGCAGGAAACCCAGCCTCCAGAGAAATGGGCAGCCCTGCACCCAGGGCATCTCCATGAGATTCTCGAGCCACACTCCGTGGACCACACCCCACAGCCCTGCCATCCACCTTCAGAAGCAAGCTGCTTGCCAGGAAACCAAGGGGAGCCCCGAAGAGGAAAAGGAGCCCCCAAAAGCAACATGTTTTCCAAGAAATGTGCAAAGTGGAGCCAGCTAGGTCACGAGGGGGGTTAGTTTTCTGATCTGACGACACATATTGAAAGCCTTACACAATTTCAATACCCGTTGGAGAAAGGGCCTTCTCTCCTTCCACCTTACAGCTCCCCATAAAGCCCAGCCATCACGGACCCAGAGGGGCGGTTGGGGTGTCTAAACCCCTCACCTGAACCCCATCCTCACTGACCCACAGATACAGCTTTTATATCTCTTGTTAGATTCCTTATCCACTGTCTTCTTGACCTTATTTGAAACGACACAAATGTCTCTCTCCATCTAATTCACACACATCAGCCTTCTCTGCTGTCAAGCTTTGATTTTGGAGAAAACCAAGCCAGAGAAAATCAATATGATCTTTTAGAAGAAATTCACAAACTAAGCCTGTTTTAAGAACTATAATAAAATTGTTAAAAATGAATTTGGTTCATCACTCCATTTCCTTTTGCATTTCCGGGAAGCAGTGACCGGTCTTTCCAACACTTCCGCCTGGTAGTTGAGGGTCTTGGAGAGAGAAGTGTGGAGTTATTATTCCTTGTCTGTTGGGGTGTTTTGTTATGGTGGTGGTTGTTTTATTTTTGTTTTTCTCTACTTTGCCAATGTGTAAGATAAACTCTCTGGAGCCTGAGGATGGGCTCCTCAGGGCCAGGTTGCCTGTTTTCAATAATGAACCTGAACCTGAACCTGAACCGAGAGGCATAAGCAGGCAGCCCAGGTCTCACTGGCATGGGATTCCTAGAATTTCCTAAAAACTCAGCAAATCCAGCAACTGTGGCCCAGGCCCTTCAGGGCAGCTGTCTATTGGCAGCCATGTGCTCTGTGATTCTCTGCTCTCCGTCCTGCCTGCTTGGTCCAACAGTGGTTACCTTCCCGGCTCCAGAAGCATTTGAATCTGCTACTATAGTCACAGCAAGAGTTTGACACCCAAGGAATGCCAGGTGGAGCAAACCAACTGCAACTGTTGCCCCGGACTTTCTCAAGCTTCTGCAGGCACCAGGCTCGCCCAGGGAGAAGATGGGACCCTATGGCCATGCCTGTGTTCACCACAAAGCCCTGCTGGGGAGGGCCTCCTTCATTCCTCACTCGTTTCTCTCGTTGCTGGCTTTTGATGTTTTATCTAATATTTTCCCTTTCGAAGATACCCTTATTGGTTTTATAAAACCATATTTGACTTTCTAAGTGCATTGGAGAATAAATACTGAAAAAAATATTAAGGTCCTACTATTCCCACGTTTTGTAAGGGTTGATTTGGAGGAGAATTAAAGCAAGAAAAAACATGCCCTGCCCTACTCAGTGTGTCCCACTGCATGGGTTAAGATCCAGTTCTTATTCCTTCTTGGAGACCTGAGTCTCCAGCCACCCCGCCCACTGCTAGGTGGACTCCTGCCATCTGAAGCAGCAGACACCGCGCTTAACCCTGCAGAGTGTATGGCTGGGGAAGATGGAGTGAGATATGCAGAAGGCACTAATTAGCACCTTCATTGGCTTAGAAAGCATTTTTTATTTTGGTTTTCCTAAGCATTTCTAACTGATTCATGGAAGACATTTGGTTCTTTGGAATATCGTCCAATAGACTAATCAAATTACATTTTCACAGGGCTCTAAAATAATAGCAATCTGCAGCTTTCTGCACACTTAACTCTTGCATGACCAAGACACTTAGAAGAGGCAGTCAGCAGGGTTTGTCTCATTTAATCAATTATTAATCTATATCCTTACCAAAAAAGAGACTCTTCATTCTCCCCGACTCTCATGCTCAAAACCTTAAAGCCGGTTGTAATGATTGGGCTCTTCTTCACCCACATATCTGTTTATTTTGCTGGTGATGTTGACCCATCCTCTCTACTCCATTGCTGACACCCACCCCAAGTTGAGGTCACAGTAGCTTCATCCTGAGGTGTGCACCATCCTCCCATTGCCAGGATACACACTGGAATCTGTTGCTGCCCTTCTCAGAAACCATTCATAACTCACTGCAATAGAGATGGCCAATGTGTACCAGGCCTGCTGCAATTCCCCGGTGCTGCACCCATGGCATCTGTCACTTGTGACTCAGGACCCTCTATTCAGGTGAACAAAGGTAGGGCTTCAAAAATGGCTGAACCCAGCCTGTACTTTGATTGGAACCTGAGATGACACTTCTTTGCCACCCCTCTCCTAAGACATCAAGTGGGATCCCCTCTTTCTGGATACCAAGGCATTTATAACCTGACAATACCCTATTTAACAGGAACATTTCTGCCTTTGCTTCCCAGCCTGAGATCAGCTCCTAGTCTGACCACCTTCTGTGTGCATTCCTGTACCTATGTAACTTTCTTCTCATTCTATGACTTTGCCAAAGCTCCTTCTGCTTCCACCAACTGACACTGTCTTGCTTTGCCTCTTTTTCCCCCCCAAAACTGCATCTCTCTTTGATTGACTAGCTTATGTCTCACCTCTCCTTTGAAGATTTCCCAGTCTGACTTCATCATCTTCATCACGGGCCAGTTATACTAAGATCCTTTGGTTGATTAGCTCTGGAGAAGTCAGGCATGTTATAGGGGATCCCTGCCTCAGGGGCATCTACAATTTTGTTAGTGAGGCTGATCATAGCCTTAATAATTTGAGGCAGCAGAGACCATGTGCCATATGAATAGAACCCATAGTGGATGTGACTGGTGTTTAGAAAACTGACCGAGTCTCTTAGTGCAGACATCAGGAAGGGCCCTGACGAGAATATGGAACTTGAGTCAGGACTCAAAAGAAGGGCAACGGGTGAACAGAACAGGAAAGATGTGAATACAGGAGGAATTGGATGATGAAAGAACTATGAGAGCAGGTAGGATTAGAAGGTCTTTTAGAACATTGGTATCGGTTACATTCAGATTATGATGGTCCTGGAAAGTCAGAGTGACATTCTAAAGAGCAGGAACCATAGATTCTACATCTTTGTTCCCACCGCCTGGCACAGCTCTTTGCTCTGAATGCTTTCTTTTGATAAGCATTGAAGGAACATCTATTATGCTTAATTGGATTTACTTTGACCTTTTCTTATAATAGAGACCACAACATTTAGAATTTGATTCTGTAAGTTCTTATTGTTTAATCAATTCCTACTGGAAAGAGATGAGTTTACTCACCAGGGACTTCCTTGGGTATTGGAGAAGAACTATCTGAATAGTAAAAAAGACAAATGAATTAACCATCCATCAAATAATCCATGGTACCCAGCAGATTTTTGACAGATACTATCTCTCTGCTGTGGGAGTTAGTTCTAATGTTTCCACTCACAGTTACGCTCAGTTGTTGAACAAGTACACCTGGTATAACCCTAACACATGCATTTGGTGTACGCATCTGTCCTTGCAGCATTATGACAATGCACTCTCAGAGTGAGGGCTGATGTTCAATTTCTTTTCTAGTGGTGGGGATGGGTTTGCCCTCTCTCCAGCCTTTCTTATGTGCAGCTTTAATCTGTAATCCTGGGTTAAGAATTAGTCAGCAGCTTAGAAGAGGGACCTTACCATCTAGGACCATGGTCCATTTAAGCATCACGTTCACTCTAAAGACCCTCTGAATGTGCTGTGTGTTTGTGGGTATAGGAAGGTCCGTGGATCTTCTCTAGGCCCAAACTGAGAATCAAATTTGTTTTCTTGTGCAGTCGGTGATCACTAAGAGGAGTTAACCTGCACTTGGAGCCCTGCTTCTCAGAGAAGAAAAGGAGTAAGAAGCTGAAGGATGCCCATGTGGCTCTTCCCTGTAAGTCATCCATGTGCCCTGAGCCGATGATGTCCTGGAGATACTTAAAGACAAGATTCAGACCACTCATCTAAGATGCCCTAACATTTGTCACAAGACAGGGCAGACTGGTGAGAGACCATCGTTTCGGAAGTGCTTTTGTGAGATTCAAGATGCAAGCATCACTGGTGGCTAAAGAAGGAGCAAGGGAAGGTATTTGTCGTAAAGGAGAAACCCAAGCAATTTCTAGTAGTTAGTAAGCTTGGGTAAGCAACGTTTCAGTGGCAGAGACCTCAAAGCCCCAAGAGAAGAGGCCCCCGAGGGGAGGTCCAGGCTTTACGGACTGCCCCAGGGGAGCCGGGGAAAGGTGCCACACCCACCTCAGGATATCTCGGGTCACCGGATCATTCCCACCAGCTAACACACCTCCTGAAATAGCTCCCATTCTCGGAAAAGAACATTCCCTTTGTCTCCACCTTTTCTTCCAGCTGTCCTTTTAATTAGCTGCTCCCTTTCACTTTCCAAAGAAGTATACGGAGACGTATTTGGTAAATACTTCTTTCCATATTAAGTCCAATAACTGCAAATGGTTGGGTAGCTGCCCATGACACTGGCATCTGAGTCTCACGGAAGTACTTCATCACGGATGATCCTTCCTGGAGGCCCACTGGACTGCTCCCGATGGGAGGTACTGGGTCGCCTGGAAGATGGGCAGGCACCTGGATCTTGTTGCTACTTCAGTGTATCAAGTCCCAGATGTGGTCATGGAGGGAAACCAGCCTCAGAATGATTCCCACTTGTAGTGGGTATCACCCCCGATTTTATTTCTGTATCTGAGATTTCATTTCAGAATGTGTCCTTTACTTGGAAATAGGGTCTTTGAGGGTATAATTAGTAAAGGTGAGGTCATGGTGGATTAGGGTGGGCCCCGATTCCTACATCCAAAGACGGGTGTCCTTAAAAGAAGAGAAGACCCACGGGGAAAAGACAGCCACGCGAAAGCAGGCCAGAGAATGGGGTGATGCAGCCACAAGCCAAGGAATGCCAGGGTGGACAGGAGCCGCATGAAGACAGAAAGAGGCTGGAAGGAGTTCTTCCCTAAACCTCCAGAGAGAGAATGACACCGTGATTTCAGACTTCCAGCCTTCAAAACCAGGAGAGAATACATCTCCCTTTAAGCCACCAAGTTTGTGGTAATCGTTAGGGCTGCCCTAGGAACCAGTGCCCTTTGGCATCATACGAGGGTTGTGGGAGTTTTCACAGGCTTCTCCCTCCATAGTGGCTACTTCTCTGTCTCCTCTTCAGTTCCTTTTCTTTTCACCACAGGTTTCTCCCTGCCACACTCGGCACGACCTTCAGGTCCCCCGTTTCTGGGACTGTCCCGCTTCCACACTCCCCAGTGCAGCTCCTGACTCCCCTGAATTCAGTGTGTGTCCATCTCGCCACGGCCAGTGCCTGCACACAGAGGGGCTAACAGAGTGCCGGGCCTCAAGCGTCCCCACCTGCCACCAACCAGCTGGGACCAGAAATCAATACACTTGACCACCCTGTGCCCCAGATCCTTCACCTGTAAATCACAAATGAACACCAGCCGGGCGACTGCACAGGTCACTGAGTTGAAAATGTGATAGATGAGAAAGGGGCTTGTAAATGCGAAGGCTCAATTAAACCTGCAGGGAGCTAGTCCATTATTATTAGAAACCTCGCTGAAGATGAAGGACCTGGCAAATTGAAACTGCATTTCTGTCCTCACAGCCCTTCAATATCCCTCCTCTCCTCCAGGTCTTCCCCTCATGTCTGAGCCCCTTCAGGTCACTGACTTGATTCAGAGAAGGAAGGGCCACGATGTGTGTTTAATTTTGAGGAGGTGAAGTTTTTAATATAGTGATTGACAACCCCAGAACTGGTGCCAGGTGTCCCGCCATGACCTGGGAAGTTGAAATGTCGGGGGATGTGAAATGCCGGATGTATTTCTTAAGTTCTTGCCTTTCCTTGAGTCTGATCTATGATGAACAGAGAGGTACTTAATTTCAATTTATTGGCAATCATCTCCAGAGATTTTTGCATCATGAAACTTTTATATATATATTTTTAAAAAGCTTAGTCTCCCTGGCCAGGTAGCTCAGTTGGTTAAAGCATCATCCCAGTAGGCCAAGGTTGTGGGTTTGTCCCCAGTCAGGTAACATACAAGAAGCATCAAATGAATGCAGAAATAAGTGGAACAACAAATTGATGTTGTGTTCTCTCATTCACTCCCTCTCCCTCTCTCTTAAAAAAAATCAATTAAAAAAATAAGCTTGGCAAAGAAGAAAATTTCAATGAATTTACCTAGTTTTTTAAGTTAAAAAAAAATCCAAATTTAAACTGGTTTGTAGCCAACCATCATCTTAAGTTAAGAGGCAGTGAAAAAAGTGAACTAATTAAAACCAGCCAAGTAAGGAACAATTTGACTAAAAATTGTTTCCTCTAATCATTAAACTCCTAATTTATGTCATTTTCACATACATTATTTATGGCATTTCTAATGTGTATACAGTCAGTATTGCATTTCATTTATAATTGCCAGTGCTTATTGTTTTACTTTCCCATTGAGTGGAACTTAAAGTGTGAGTGCATTTTATGATCAAGGGGTCTTCGATTCTATGAAATACAGTATTTCATTTAATGAAGATGGAAACTGTGAGACTTGTAATTACATTTTTTTTCTTTTTGTAATGCTCATATCAAATCTCTGCATAACAAGCATGCACCATGTTCTGCCTCAGAAATACATGCTTGTATTGTTTGCTAGAGACTCCAGTCATTTGTTCTTTTTGAGAACAAATGCATCGTTTTGAGACCAAAGAAGAGAAAGAAACTAGATTTGGAAAGAAAACGACAATATACTGTGAGGAGAAATGAAAAAACTTCATTTCCATAATTACATTCTTGCAAAACATCTTCATAGAACCCGGTGAATTTTTGACTAGAACTTGAGCTAATGTTATAGCAAAGTCCTGGTTTCCAGCCCTCACCTGCCTTTCTGAGCCTCAGTCCCGAATATCAAACAAAGCAACTGCACCGGATGGTTGTTGAGATGGGTTCTATTTCTAGGAACCTCCGGTAATTCTCATTTTAAGAAGGGTTATTTGCACAGACATATCGATACAGCTCCTACCAGGGTTCACAAACCATGATTGCTGCTGGGATCTCTTGTCTTACCTGTGTGGTCCGTGACTTGCTGAAAGTTTTCATCTACAGAGACGCTGTAAGAAACAAAAGTATTGTGAATCAAACTGTGTGTGTAAACAAGTTAGACCAAATTGCTCTGTGATTAAATAGGTGAGAGCAAAATGCAGAGCTAGGCTTTATTACCAGAGGACTTCCGGAAACCCCTGAGAAGCTGGGGCCTGAAAGAGCATCCTGTTTTGTACCTTTAAACTGACACATAACTTGTTCAATAATAGAGTAACCTATCAAGCACACAGAGAAAATGAAAATCCCTATAGGTCACCCCTCACCCCAGCAGCGTTACTCATTGTTTTCATGGATCTTTGCGGAGAGAAATGTACAAGGACACAAACACACACTTACAAGAACCCAGAGTCCAGCCACCGCTGAATACTTTCTTGTTTGGAACCGTCTACAAATGAGAAGGAAACAGTCAGAGCCCAGCCAGTTAAAAAGACTCGATTTCATCATTCAGCCACCACCCAGTAGCTCCATTTCCTACATATTTAGGTCCATGTTTCTATAAGCATAGTCATGTTTTCTGTAATCATCCTTTCCTGGAAATGAAGTATGAACTTGCCAAAAGACTGTAACTTAAAAAAAATAAAACCCAAAACATAAAAGGGGAGAAAAAGAAACCACGAAGAGCAAGAGATGTTGGAATCACGCTGTACCTGGCATGAATGCAAAGGGTGAACAAGCACACGAGACTTTTGTCTTTCTCTTGTTGGATGGAAATCACCCGGGAGCCCCTCCGGATTGAATCAGGACATTTACCTAAGGCAGCTAGCCAGGGATGTTTATTTGCAAGGCGTTCTCTGCCAGGTTAGAAACCAAATTTGCATTCATTCCAGGGACAAATTGCACTAGACTCCCAGGATTGCCAAAGGCACCCTGCGTTAAAGGGGCACCAGCCTTTTAAGGTGGATCTTTATCCCCGCACAACAAAGGGTCACCAGGCAGAAAGGAGAGGATGCAAAGGCAGCGTTTCCTCTTACGGGCCATAGGCTACTCTGAGCTGACTTTCTTGGACTTGAAACCATCAGTGAGGTAGCTGAATTACCCCTCACAAGGTGTCTGGTGAACCAAAAAGGCCAGTGGGACAGGGAGGTGTTTATTCTTCAGTTGAGGTAGTGTGAAGGGATGGAATGAACTGGGCAGTGAACAAAGAAGAAAAACCAGCCTGCTCAGGTGGCTCAGTGGTTGAGCATCGACCTATGAACCAGGAGGTCATGGTTCAATTCCCAGTCGGGGCACATGCCGGCTCAATCCCCAGTGGGGGTGTGTGCAGGAGGCAGCCGATCAATGATTCTCTCTCATCATTGATGTTTCTATCTTTCTCTCCCTCTCCCTTCTTCTCTGAAATCAATAAAAAATATTTAAAAAAGAAAAACCATCCGTTACATTATGGTGGAGGCAGAAGTGTTTCCTTCGTTATTACCCTTTAAGCTGTTAAGTGATTATTGATGCCTCATGTAAAGCCCAGCAAATAAAAGCCTTTGGTTAAAATGAAGCCTCATGTCTCTGACACAGACTCCACACAGCTCTGGTGTCCTGGGGGGCTTAGTATGGGGGTACATTGGAGTGGGAAGGAAGCCGAGTTCATTCTTTAGTTGGACTGTTTCCATCAAGGTCTTTGAGTGTCTGTAGGGGACATCAGAAGTGTCCATTTCATAGAAGTTTCTGGAATCATGCCAGGAATGCTAGTATCGTCAAAGCTAAGTCCATGCTCTGAAATTATTTGCCCCTAGCCCAAAGCCCCCGGATCCCTCACCACCCACAGAAGGGCGGGTGGTTTCAGACACCCTGAGGGCCCGTCCTCACCTAGCGAGGGCGTGGGGACACTCTGGCCTTCCTCCTCAGAGCCCGGAGGCGGCTGCTCTTCCAGGGGAGCCCAGGCCCCCTTGGTGGACCGCAGGATGCCTCTCCGGCTCCTCTCCTGGCCTCCTCGAGGGCTGTCAGATCCAGGTGACTTCTCCACCATCATCATTCGGCACACTGATTTCAAAGCAACACAAACCAGACACAATGGGTCAGCTTTTGGGCTTGGCTCAAGGAGAGGGCAAAGGCCAAGATGCTCACAGACCAACGAGTAGATCCAGGTCACGATCTTTGGTAGCTTACCCTCCCGCGCCCCCCCAAGCCAAGTTCTCTGTTACAATGCAGAGAAATGGTCCCCTCTCAGTGGAGAGGCAGCTGGAGACCAGGGACTAATGTGGCCTCACCCATCACCAGGCCACATCCACACCCTGGTGGATTCAAGCTGGCTCTCAGGGTTGTGGTCAGTGAGCAAAGAAGTTGGGGAAGTGGCTACACCCAGCCACGGAGGAAGCTTAAAAGCACTGCTTAACATAATAGGTAGCCTTCAAATCTATCCAACTGTTACATCTTTAAAGAAATATCTTTAAAGCCCTAGCTGGTTTGGCTCAGTGGATATAACATTGGCCTGTGGACCAAAGGGTCCCAGGTTCGATTCTGGTCAAGGGCACCTACCTTGGTTGCAGGCTCTTCCCTGGCTTGTGCCCTGGCAACCAATTGATGTGTTTCTCTCACTTTGATATTTCTGTCTTTCCCTCTCTCTAAAAATCAGTGGAAAAATATACTCAATAAAGATTAACAAAAAAAGAAGACCTGAAATGTATTTAAAAAAATGAAGACTTTGGCAACAGATCAGCCTGGATACTTGTGTGGCCTCGTATAAATAATATAACCTCTCTTCATTCCCTTATTTTTTAATGGCGGATAAATGGTACTGAATTTTAACAACTGTTAACCTCAGTGCAGTGCTTATGTGCTAAATTCCATGCTGAGTTCTATGCATATGTTATTTAATCTAATTGTCAGTGAAGGAATTTGTCACAATTTTATAGTAAATTGAAGAACAGAGAGATTAAGTTGCAAATCCAAAGCCACACAGGCACCAGGATTCAAATCCAGGCCTTGAACTCCAAGCACGTTCCCATGGCTTTGAAGCTGTACTATCTACTCTAAAGGGTGTTTGGGACAATTTGAATACTGGTAAATATATTATGCACATGGCACAAGAAAGGTAGGCTGCCCCAATTACTTAATTTGATATTTATATGGTTCAAACAGCAAGAGAAGGAGACAGAAGCTTAGAGTAGCTGTGGAAATTGTTTAAACTCCTGAGACTCGGCATATTGAGAACAATGCCTCCCTCTAACCCACTGATGTGTCTGTGGTACATGCATGGCTGAATTCTCAGCACATAGTAGGTGCTAAGTAAATATGTACAAAATCAAATAGCAAATCTAGGGTTCAAAACCACTGTTTCTGAATAAATCCTTGCATGCCATCTACTTGAATTTGCATTAGATTATTCTTTAAGCTTAGAGAAATGACCAAATAGTCAAATACCCACTTTAGCAGCATGTCTTGCATTCCTAAACTTAGGCATAATTCCTGATCACATGACTTGCACACTACCGTTTCTAATCAACGTTTCAACAAGGCACGTCATTCAGGTTTATTGAAGCATCTGGATATTCTAATATAGTTGAGCATTCTAGGTGCAACTGGTGGTAAGAGTCTCCTCATATGCTTCATCTATTAAAATTCTATCATTCCTTGGGAGTATAAATATACAGTTATTGTTGTAGTAATAATAAATTACTGCAAAAATTAATGACGATTGTGATGACTATTCATTTTGTGTAAAAATAGCAATTATAGGAAATTTCAATTAGTTAAAAATTTGGGCAACAGGTGGACAGTTAATATGTATATTAACAGGAAGCATTTTAGCCATCAGAAAGTTAACTAGGAATATACTCTGGGGGAAGATAAGTGCTTATGAAAATTTTAATGATGATACAGGAAGAAATAACACAGATTAGATTATACTTCTAACCTTTATAGAATTGCTTGGTACACTAGAATTCATAACAGGAGATGAAAACAACCTTTAGAAACTGCGTTTAATTTTCAGTTACTTAATTTTGCATAAGCTTCGGGTCTTTGGAGGAAAGACAGTTCTCTTTGGCAATGTCGTGCATCGTGTGCATGTGAATGGTAATCAGGGCATCAACTCTGACAGTACGAATGTCACCAGGAGGAAAAACTCCAAAATCACATTAAACAACATTCACAAAATATCAGATTCAATAGAGGATCAGGGTTTGAATAAAGGTATAACGCAGCATGGGAAAATAAAACCCCAGAATAACCTTGCTCTTTCACTAACCTGGGCTGAAAGTCAGTTCCTATGTAGCAGGAGGGATTTGCCCTGTAGTGGGAGCAGGAGCTGCCTAGCAGCTGACAGTCCTCGAATCGCTGCTTCCAGACTATCATGTCACATTTTAACCTGGCCACCGCTTTTTTCAAATATAAAACTAAAAACCATTAAAGTTTAGATACAAGTGCAACTTTATTGGTGGGTCCCCAGACTTCCGTTCCACAGTAGCGGATTTGTTCTCAGCCACTGGGCTTGCACGGCCATGAGGGTAGCTCCCTGCCAGCTCAGTTGGACTTGGCTTTTAGCAGGAAAAGGCCTGTGGGAAAAGCAGCAATTCTTGTTAAAGGCAAAGGTCAGGGGCCAGTTTGTAAAAAAAAAACCTCTTTGTTGCCTCTGACTCAGTGGGTGCCTTCCCACTTGGTGAACAAGTCTGCTTCTGGAAACAGAGTCTCCGATGCTTGAATGCCCTTCATCTGGCTTCCCTGGCGTGACCCCCAGAGCAGCCCTTTGGAAAGAGGCACAGAGCAGGTGGCAGCCCTGAACTGTCCATGGACTGGCAGGGTGGACGTTATGGCATGTGGCCTCTGGTGATCCCTCTGGTTAACCGCTCTGTCCTCAGGACATTTGGAACCAAACGTGAATCCTCATCCTGGACCCTGGACCCTGTGCAGCGCCTTCTCTCCAGATTACTTCTATCCTGATCACTACGTCATTAATCCTTATGTGTACAAAGAACTCCCATTAATTGGGAAATTTTCTTATCATATTTTATAAAAAAAAAGAGAATGCAAAACTATATATGCACTAATAACTCAATTTTGTAAAAACAAAACCAACAACCAATATATTGAAAAGACCAAAAAAAAGCAATGTATTTTTATTGATTTCAGAGGAGGGGAGAGAAAGAGAGAGAGAGAGAGAGAGAGAGAGAGAGAGAGAGAGAGAGAATGATGAGAGAGAATGCCCCCCACTGGGGATAGAGCCTGAAACCCTGGCATGTACCCTTGACTGGAATAAAACCTGGGACCCTGCAGTCTACAAGCTGAAGCTCTATCCACTGAGCCAAACCAGCTAGGGCCAAAAAAAGCAATATATTAAAATGTTATCAAAGTTCCAAAATTTTAAGTAGAATCAGAATGAGAAAAAATGGCTTTGCTAGATTAATTTTACATCGCGTGTGCTTTCACTTGAGTGAACTGAACCAACCACACTCCTTTTCACTGTGAAGCCTTCGGCCCACAGAGAAATCACAGAACGTGGTGCTTTGATACTTAAAGCAGCGACGATGATTCACTTCCTGTCCTCTGGAGCTAACGGTTTGCACCTCTATGCAAACAGGCTGCCAATGAGGTTGTTCATACTGGACGATAGGGGCTGTGCTTTCTTTCTTTATCTCTGTGTCCCCATAGATCCCAGCACAGCTCTTCGCCCACAGTGAAGAATCTGTAACTATTAGTTGGCTGCTTGGTTATTTGGGAGAGAAACATCCAGTTGTCATAGCCAGTATTCTTGGTTTTTATGTGGTTAAAAGAACAAGTGCTTTCAGGTCAGATAATTCCAGATTTTAATCTCAGCTCTGCTGCTTCCCTGACATCTCCTTGGGGAAATTTTCAAACATCTCTGATCATCTACTTCTTCATGTCTGTAATGAGTATGAAATAACCATTCCATAGGGTTTTGGGAAAATTTAATGAAAAATGTCTACAAAAGAATCAATGCCCATATTGGTCAATTTTTATTTCCCCCTTTCCCTCTCTTCTCTATGTTGCCTCCTTTCATTGTAATGCCAAGAACTGTCAAGTAAAGGAGAAGAATCACCAATTAATGCAGTAGTTTTTCTCATAGGAGATACATTTGACACTCTTAGTGTGTGGATAACCTGGGTATTTTGAGACTACTTAGTGTAGATAATTGAGAAGTTGGTATATTTGGAGACTGTGAGAATAAAATATTTCTGCAACCATGAGAACACAGATTTCCCTGAGACGATTAGAAGCTCATATCAAAGTCTGGAAATTCCATCGACTATGAATTAAATTTCAAGGTGACAATGATAGGCTGAAGCTCTTGTCTTGCCACCACTTCTGAAGGACCCCTTGATCAAGAAGAAAATGGCATAATGGAAGAACATCCCCAAGGCATTCTGAGTCCACAGGGATCTCAGCATCTTTATGTCCCCACTAGAGATCCTCAGTACCCCAGCCTATGCTCAGGCCTTCATAAGATCTCAAAAGGTGTCCAGCTTGCCTCGCTCCCCTCCATCCTCCATATACAATGACTTCCCCAGGAGCAGGACATAACAGAAGTCTGCACAGAGCCATGTGCTCTAGGAAGATCCGCCCCCTTCCCCAGCTGTAACACCACTCATAGAAGTTTAAAAAGGAAGCCTCCAGAACCCTTCATGCTCTTGAAAAGATGATTACTATGAGCCTAATACCATTCATCTCCCTCCATACACTAAATAAGCAACCAGTCCTAAGAGAGCTGATTCACACTTCTTACCTCAGGAGACCATAGGACTAACCCCAATCATGCCCTACAGCCATGCTCATATGGCAGTGAACATTGCCTCAGCTGGTCCAGTCTTCCACCCTTCCCAGACTCTTCCAACCCCTGAGCCCTCTGGAATTCACAGACAGTCACCTTCCAAATCCCTTTTATCCTGAGCTCTCCACTGAATATCCCTTTACCTCCTTTCTCTAATTGAAACACGGGCATCACTTCCTTTGTCACTCTCTCAAGATGTGGCTTTTTCTTTGATCGCCCATTGAACTGGGACCATAGTCTTAGAGACAGTGGAAATTTTGTCCATGTCCATCATAGCTGTTGCAGACTTTGTTTCCTTCATTCTCTGAAGCACATACATCAGACTATGTAGGCATCCACATCTAGGACATTTGCCTCATTGACTGAAAATTATAAAATGGTTGTTCTGTTATCTTTCTGGAAGATTTAATTATCCATCTAGTTGACCCAACAACATCTAACTGCTCAGTTCAATAATCTGCCCACTTTCAACAATCTTTCCCTCTACTGATTCCCATGGTCAAACTTCATTGCTATAAGTGAATACCTTCCAAAACCCCAATTTCAAGCATCCCTTCTATTTTACTTAGCAACTATTATTGGGCACCATTTCACCCCCCCTCCCCCAATGGATCATTCCCTTCAGCTTTCAACATGCTATAATGTTTCCCATCTTAAAATAGTTCCCCATTGACCCCCTTAATCTTTAATTCCTACTCTAGTTCTCTATTAAACAGATGGTGATTCCCAAGTTCATATGTTCAAATCTGGACCAGAGCTTCAGAACAGGATCCCCGAGCCCCTTCTGGGACTATTTGACATCTCTATAGATACCTATAGGCATCTTTAGCTTACACATGCCACACTCAATTCTTTATTCTTTCCTTGACTTCTACTTGAACCCACCCACCACTCCACCATAACTATCCTATGCCAGTGTTTCTCATCTCAATAAATGATACCACTCTTTAGGCCAAGAACTTATGAGTCTTCCTTGATTCCTCCAATCCTTTCACGTCAAGCCATTAAAAAAAAAAAAGAGGTGCAGGGCCCTTAATAATAATACTATATCTCAGACCAACCACTTCCATGGCCATCAATCTGATATACATCAGAACTCATCATGTTGCTTGGATCACTGCAAAAGACTCTGATTTACAGCACCATCCACACCTCCTGATTCTCTTTATAGCAAACTCAAATCAGTATGCCAATGATCAACTATCAGTTCTTATCCTTTTATAATTTTCAGCAGCATTTGATGGAGTTGACTACTTTATCTTAAGGGAAATAATCTTTTCATTTGTTTTCCAATACCACACTCATCCAGATTTCCTCCTATCTCACTCAAAGCATTTTTCTGAAGCTCTTTTCCTGGTTTCTGTTTCTAACCTCTAAATTTTGAATGTTTTATATCTCAGTCCTCAGCCCCTTCTTATCTTCTCTATCTACATTCTCTCCTTATATTAGTATGGCTTTAATTTCTCCTCTGTAATTCCATGGTTCAGTGTAAACGACTAGTAAAGTATTATCAATTGTTTTGTAAGTCTGTGTTTACACTTCTGTTTAACCACACTGAGATTTTATTCAGGACTGAGATCCGAGCTCTCATATCATAATTGTATGGAAAAGGTACTCAATGTATGATTATTAAATGAATGACTGTTTAAATGAATGCCAATAAGGAATCAGGAAATATCAAAGTAAATCTATATATATAAAAAGCAACCATTACAACCAGACGACTGGCTGGTAGCTATGATGCGCACTGACCACCAGGGGCTGACACTCAACATAGGAGCTGCCCCCTGGTGGTCAGTGCACTCCCACAGCCAACCTCCCGTGGCTGGCCAACCTCCCACAGCCGGCCAACTTCCCATGGTTCCTCCCCCTGGCCAGCCTGCCCTGATCACTCTGATCACCGGCCAGGCCAAGGGACCCCACCTGTGCATGAATTTGTGCACCGGACCTCTAGTCTGGTTATAAGATCATTAAAGACTTCATACATATATACACAAATATATATATTTCTACCTCTATTTTGAAACAAGATTTTCTGAGTAATCACTTGATGCCCACTTCTGCCATTTCAACCAAAACTATCTGAGTAAATATCTTTTTTTTTAAAACCTTCTCTTAAGTGCCTTTTAAGTGCTAAAAAGATAAAGATCTTAATTCATTACCAGAGAAACAAAAAAGAAGTTGATTTTCATTAATCAACAAATAGCTAATTGGTTGCATGACATTGAGCATGAAGTTTTAAGTTGTCTTGGAATGTAGTGTTCTTTTTCACTATATGAGAAAATTAGATGACATGAGATAACTCCATAAGTTGATTATTCTATTTCTAGCCACCACATAGACTGCTTAGTATTTGACCAATGCAGTTCACAGCTCACATTTAAAAAAGATTTTAAAACTATGTTCGTCAAAACTATAAAAGTGAGAAGAATACAACATTGTTCCTGTTACTCATGGCTTTGGAAGATCACTCCGTAACTCAAGCCACAAAGCCAAGCCAGGAATGCCCTTCTGCTCTTCCTCCCTATCCAAGTATCAAACCCCACAAATACTTGCAAAGATTTCTGAGTGATTCAGTGAAGTAGAGTCAGATCCTGGGGAAGAGAGTGTTCTGTCAACACTCTGCTGGGAGGAACAAGCAGTCTGCGATGAGTTGCTCTGTGGGTGGCTTCCTCCCACTATGAAATATGTGAAGGGTGCTCACTCCTGCCATTTAGGAGCAAGCTGGATTAAAAATCAAGGCAGTTGTGCCCAAGTTGGAACCCAAAGTCAGTTCTCTTGGACTTTGAGTTTTCATGTTTTACTGGTGAGAATAAGCAAACAATGATTAATTCAAGAATTATCATATAGCTTCCTGGATACTTGAAATGCCTTCAAGGCTGGTAAGATTGGATCAACTGATTTATTGACTGTTAGCCCTGTTCCAATCCCTTTCCAACTTTAAAGTGGTTTTTCTTTCTCAATCAATCCCTTTTTTCCCCTCTTCATTTCTACTCTTGTCTTCTCAGCATTTGTCTTGCCTCATCCTAGAGGGAGAATGAAAGGATGTTCGTATCTATGATCTACTTCTGGCCCCCCATTCCCACATTATTGCAATCGAAGCTCTTCATGCACACCATGTTCCCGATACACAGAACTACGTGTTCTCAAACGCGCCCTCTTCGCTGACCCCATGGGGTGCAGATGCCCCTAGCAGCACTGCCCTTTTCATTACTGAATCCCATTTCATTGAGTTCAAAGAGAACTTATTCTATAGAACTTTTTCTTCTTACCGATCTCTACTGCCACCTTAGCCTCTTCGGGCACTCACAGCAACCTGTGTAACCCCTTACTGTAGTACTCTTCACAGTCAAGTGGTTTATTTATACTTCTGCCTTTCCCACGAAACTAAATGAACTCCTTGGGGACCAGGACCATGCCTTATGCATTTTTGTATCTGTGGTACATAGTCTAGGACATGAATAATAATAGGTAATCAGCAATAACTGTTTAATGAATGAATGATTACTTCTGACCCTGGACTCTGTCTTTGCTCTCCATGGGTGGGAACTGCGACTTACTCATCTTTGTAGTTTCTATCATATTAGGCACCATACTGTGTACTAGTAGTTGCTCACAAAAGTGCATTAGATACCCGTGCTCAATAATATCTACTAATTCAACTTAATTTAATAGTTTACTGTCTACTGTGTACAAAGCAACTTTGAGGAGCTTACAGTTGGTTATAAGAAATAGTACTTATTAACTATATATGTTGAAGCAGAATATAATATGCATTTTGGGAGAAGTACAAAACAACTGTTCTCAAATATTAAAGGAGGAAAATGTTCATTCAGGGGCATAAAAAAGCCTTCTTGGAAGGGGAAGTATTGGCTCCGGCTCTTGAAGATGAGATAATGGGGAGGCAAACGTTCCAGATAAGGGGATTAAAATGCATGTGAGCAATTATAGCATAAATTTCACCCAAGGGCTATTAAGCAGTGGCTTTGCAACAATTAAACAGATGTTCTTCAGTGTTAGCTTACTGAAATCACAAGTCATCTTAACTGACGGTGTGATGATTAATTTTATGTATCCACTTGACTGGGCCACGGGGTGCCCAGATATCTGGCTATTCATTGTTTCTGGGTGTGTCTCTGAGTAGTGTTTGACTCAGTTGCCTGAGTAATACAGATTGCTCACCCCATGGGTGGGCATCATTCAACTTGTTGAGGGCCTGAACAGAAGAACAAGGTGAAGGGAAAATTCCCTTTGCTCTGCCTCGCTGAGTGAGTTGGGATGTCAGTCTCTCCGTGCTCTGGAATAGAGATTTACACCTGGTTCTTTACAACTGGTTCTCAAGTTCTGGACTCACACTAGAACCACACCACCAGCTTTTCTGGGTCTCCAGCTTGCAGATGGCAGATCATGGAACTGCTCATGTCCCATAATTGTGTGAATATCTTCCTTATAACAAATCTATAGACAAATAAATAGGTATAGATATTTATATCTCTCCCCCTTTCTCTCTGCCTTTCTCTATATGTACATATAGATATAGATTATATAGATATAGATTAGAGATGGTGATAGAGATAGAGAGAGATATAATAGATGGATATGGATATATATATATGGATATGGATATAGATAGATTCTATTTAATTTCTCTGGAGAACCCTGACCAATGCAGATGGTGATTTCTCCTGAGAATGCTTTTAGCTGAGCTCTATTACACATCCCTTTCATATACCCTTCTTAATACCTTTAGAAAATGAGTGATCAGGGGAAGGGGTTGGAGGTTGGGTAAAAAAGGTGAAGGGATTAAACAAAGAAAGAACAACGCATAGATACAGACAACAGTATGGTGATTACCAGAGGGAAATGGGTGGAGGGAGGTAGAAGAGGATAAAGGGGAAATAAATAATTAAAGGAGACTTAACTTGGGGTGGTGAACACACAATACAATGTGCATATATTATAGGACTGTACACTTGATACCTATATAATTGTATTATCCTATGTTGCCACAATAAATTTAATAAATTAAAAAAATAAATAATGATGGGTTAAGCAATTCACTTTAAGATCTTCAGGTGTGCAAATCTGAAGTTTAAAAATATATTGTCATACAATAAAAACTACATTGTATTTCAATCCAATAGCAAAGGATCATGATGGTTCTGTTCAAGAACACAAAGAAATATATCTGGTAGTGAGGAGAAGAAATCAAGATTTAAGCCAGTTACTATGTCTAAGTCCCCTTTCCAATGGCACTATTTTTTACTCCTCTGACATCAGAGATGTCACCAACCTTAAGAAATACAGAGGGGAAAAGAGTAACTTCGCAGTGGAGAAATTCAGCAGATACCATCTTAAGATACCAAGTGTCCGAATTCACATCTTGGATGGAACATACAACAGTATGTTCCTCCCAATATGATGCACTGAGAAGAATGCCTCCTTGTCTGAGCTAGTCCTACCCCAAAATGCATAAGCTGTATATAATCATGAAGAATTATCTACTAAGTCCAAATCGAGGGACATTTTACAAGGTGACTAACCTGTTCTGGTTTAAAGATGTCAATGTAATGAAAGACAAATAGACTCTTTAAAATATTTTCTTTTGTACTCTGCAATAAAATTACAAGTATTGTAAAAAAAAAATGCCCATTTTCTCTGTATCATTTGTCTTCCTAAAACATTCATGAACTTGCTTGATTTACCTTTAAAGTATACAGAGATCACCTGCGGCTGTGCAGAATCCCACCAGGCCTGGACCATGCTCTCAGAAGGCGAGCAGTGCTTGCCAGTGTTTGGGACACTCAGAGCAACTCTGCACCCAGCTCCCCTCGGGCGCCCTCTAGAGTCCTGGAGGAGCCTGATCTGGGAGGTGACCAGTCCTGGCTTCTTTCAGCCTGGCCCTATGGCGCAGCCTCAAGAGACAAGGAGGTCAGTATCTCTCAGCACACAGGACACCCACATGGGGACATTGCTAACGAAGCTCTGAGCAAGGCTCTTCAGGCAGCAGTCTGGTGTCTTAACAGTCAACCAGGCATGAATCCTACATACTGGTAAAATCCTGATCAAAATCAATTTCAATATCTAGTTGGGAAACGAATAAGAAGCCTTGTGTTAACATTATGAGGCAGGTGCCATTGAACTCTGAACTCACTTATTATTTTAAGGTTTTAGCTCCAGTATTAAATCACTTCCTAATATGGTATAATAAGACAATGATAATTAGGTGATTTTTCAATAGAAAATTATAGTGAACGTTTTATAGTGATAAAAGTGGATGCTCATTTATTTTTTCTTAAAACCTTTTCTAATTTTCATTCCTAAATCAAGTTTTCTGGTTTAGCAACTACAAATACAGGATATGGTGTTACATTTGAACTTCAGATGAAAAACAAATAATTTTTAGCATAAGTATGGCCCATCACTTGGGACATATTTATACCAAAAACACATTGCTGTTCTTCTAAAATTCAAATGTAACTGGTGTCTTTCATTTATCTGGTAAGCCTGTCCCTGAATCTTTTTTCTCTACTCTTTCAAAAGGACTTCTCACTTTGATAGCAGGTTCCACCTGAACCAAAAAATCCCACATGGCCTCCTGTACCGCAAGCTCAGTTTGTATATCCCGTGAATTCACTGATTTGTTAACAACCAAAGAGTTTAACTCTTTCACTTCATCTTAACGATTAGATTTCCCTCAGATTGTAAGGGGAAAATTTACCAGTGAAGACGACACAAAAGTCCCAAGCTACAAAGAACAGCTACGAAAAGAAAAACACAATTTCTGCATCTCACCTCAGAAACCTGCTTGAGGTAGTTACAATGTAGGGGAAATACTCTGCCAACAGTTGTGAGCCTAGAGCTCCCCATTCCCTGAGTTTCAGATCGTCCCGTGTCAATGGCAGTCACCCAGGGAGCCACGGGGTGCAGAAACCATCCAGGCCAGAACCCACGACAATTAGACGCTTACCTTATTGCTAATGGCCTTTCTTCCCAGGAATCACCCGGTCACACCGCAGCAGGTAAAAAGCTTTCAGAACATGCCAGAGCTGCCCTTTCATTCCAACCGAGAGAAAATGAGAACAGAGAACTCTTACCCCCTCCCCCACAGGCTGGGAAACAAACAAGTTATGAGAATTACCAAAGTAGAACAAAAGTGTCTCGGCAGAGCAGTGGCCCTTGGAGCTTGTGCTCAAAGGTCTCTGGAGAGAACTTGGATACCTTCCTGCTTCCTTGAGCATCACAGCTGGGAACACTAAAAAGTCCTTGTGACCACAGAACTGTGGCCCAGGTTCCCATCTGCTCTTATTTAAATGTTAGTCATGGAAAGCCAGGACAGTCTGCTCGCCAAAGTCCATGGTCAAGTTGAGGATAAAGACACATAGTGATTCTCTCTACCGTGAGAAAGTAGTTAGAAGTGGTTAGACTGATGAGGAACTGGACTCAGAGGAAGTGTGTGAGGGGAAGGGATACAAGAGTTCCAGCTGCGTTTTTATTTCTGTGAACCCTTCTGCTTTTTCTTCAATGCCCTTTGACCTGTTGGCAGTGGCATCAGCCCTGAGTGCAGGACTGAAAAATCCTTTGCTGAGGAAGTAGAGGGAACTTGTCGTCATTTGGTCACCATGGTGATGGTACCAAGTGTTACCAGCCCCGATGATTTGCATTGCAAACCATCACTGGAAATGGGGACAGCAGAACTTGATATTCTGGATGGAGAGACTCAATTCACAGGAAGTTCAGAGGGAACAAAACATAAATATATATGCATACTCCCGAACACATAAGGAAGGGGCCAAACAGTAAGGGCTAATAGTCAGTCCTATCCTCCTTGAAATTTCAGTATCTATAAAGTATTTATTTGGAAGATTCAGACAATTTCACTTTAGACAGGCAAATAAGCACATTATCAACCTCATTTAAAAAAATATATATTTTTATTGATTTCAGAGAGGAAGGAAGAGAGAGAGAGGGATAGAAACATCAATGATGAGAGAGAATCATCAATTGGCTGCCTCCTGCATGCCCCCTACTGGGGGCTGGGCATGTGCCCTTGACCAGAATTGAACCTGGGACCCTGCAGTCCACAGGCTGATGCTCTATCCACTGAGCCAAACCAGCTAGGGCTATCAACCTTATTATTTTTTTAAATTAAACTTCACAGTCATATTCAGCATGCATCCTTGTAAAGGGCATCATACTAAACCGCTACCTGATAATTATTATATTCTTGAGTCACGAATGACAGCAATACCCTTCATTTGGATAAACGGCATTATTAGAATTTGAAATGATGGAAAAGACTATATGCATTTCAGATGATACCTAACTTCAAACACAATGGAGCCCCCATATTTAAAAGGGAAGTACTGAGGTTGTCTTCTAAGGGAAATGAGGGGAAAGGGCCTTACCAAGTCTGCCCCCTCCTCCTCTGACAGCTGGTGAGCTCCTAGTGTCACTGAGCAGGACTGGAATAGCTCTCCACACTGGCCCTCCCCCTATCCTGGGAGATTCCCTGTCTTTTAGGATTTCTCCCACCTCCACCACCAGTATCTGAGACCTTTACTCTCAGGAGCCCATCTAGGAATTCTGTGCTTAACAGTGGTGACAAAAATCAGATGATGATAGCCATCATTTATTATTGACTTGTGCCAAACTCCTCAAGTCAATATTTTCCTACTTGATTCTTCCAAGTAGGAATTATTTTTATTCCCATTTTATAGATGATGAAACTGAGGTTCACAGATATTAAAAAAGTCACACAAGTTATAATGAAGACAGCCAGGACTCAGGCAAAACTAGGTCTATCTAACTCCCAAATCCATACTCCTAACAATAATATTTATTCTCGGAGTTCAAAAAAGAGTATACCAACAGCTCCTATACACTTTCCCAAGGGTTTATTCAGGGAGGGGGAGCATGTTTCAGAAATGTCAGAATCTTTCTCAGTTTTTTAATGGTTCTGAATAGAAGTAAATTTAGCCTAGTTGGTCTGGTTTTACCAAGTTAAGTCAGAAAATCGGTTCTTTTTTTTTAAAAAAATATATATATTTTATTGATTTTTTTACAGAGAAGAAGGGAGAGGAATAGAGAGTTAGAAACATCAATGAGAGAGAAACATCGATCAGCTGCCTCCTGCACACCCCCTACTGGGGATGTGCCCACAACCAAGGTACATGCCCTTGACTGGAATTGAACCTGGGACCCTTCAGTCTGCAGGCCGACGCTCTATCCATTGAGCCAAACTTGTTAGGGCCGGTTCTTGTTTGTTGAGAGTTTCTAAATCCAAGAACCATAGCTAGGAGACAAGAGCTAAAGGTAGGCCTTCCTTCCTTCCGCATGCATGCAAAGATAATCAAGCTCAATATTTTTTGAGCATTCCCAACGAGCCAGAAGCTGACTAGAAAATACCAACTCCATGTACAGTACAATTAAATGATGACTGGGGAGGACTGATAGGCTAGTAAGCTACCAAAATAGATGGGAGGCAATTCTTTCCTAAGCACTCGTTAGTAGACAGTATGATGCCAAGTGCAGATCATGAGATTAGCTCTATGTTCCACCCCATGGATGTTAAGATGGTGCTTCGTTTTAGGAAAACATTTAACAATGTTTATTACATTTTACCCCGTAGAGTTAAATTTAAAACATCACGCATGCTCCACACATATTTGATATTCACTGATCACAATAAATCTGGCTCAGTCAATTCAATCATTTTTACGATAAAGATCCAAATCAAATTCTACCTTCACTACGAAGGGACCTCCCCCAATTTTACTCTTATTTTGCTTATGCTTGTCCCACAGCACTTACCACGTTGTGCCTGCCATTAGATCATTGATCTTCCATTGGAACTCATTTTGACCCCAAGGAGACTTTTGGCAATGTTTGGAGACATTCTGGTTGTCATAGGAAGGTGGGGAATACAGTAAACACACTGTAATACGAACAGCGGTCACCCAGCCCTATAAGCACACAATGTTTCAGTCCCCGATGTCAAGAGCGTTGAGACTGAAAAACCCGGTTGCTCAATAAATTGCTTGGGACTTGGAGCCACAAGTGCTTAGTTCCACTTTGGCTCCAATATTTCATGACCTGTGAGAAACTGGGCAAGGCATGATTCTCACCAGCAAAATGCAAATACTTATTTTGTGGATGCTCCCTCTGAGAATTACTGTAGGGATCACGGCAATAATGCATGAGAAACGGCTCGTCCACTTGATGAAATCATTGTTAGGTGTAATGTGATTGTATGAATGATGATAATGGTCATTGTGCAGGCAGCCTGAATATATAGGTCTAGAGCTCACTGAGGACATCGAGGCTGGATTTTAAACCTGAACTCAAATGTATTCACTTACATTTCATCTCAATAAGTGTTTATTGAGCAGCATCTCTGGGCTTGCATTCTTCTAGGTACTATAGATATAAGAATAAGATATTCTCCCTGAATTAAGGAGTTCATTTTTTAGGATAGAGATGGAGTCATAAGCAAAAAGTTATAACACTGTGTAAAATAACCGAAGATAATAGAGGCTAGGTGAATAAAGTCTTTTAGAAGCAGAGCAATTCAAGATATATTTTACGTTTATGAGCTGCATTATACTGGCAATAACAACAACAAAACACACCCTTTTTTTACTACCTCGCTTTACTGATCCCCATGGGGGAAATGCACAGTCTTCTGACTTAGATTACCCACCCGACAGACTAGATCAAAGTGGATAAGAAAACTGAAGTTGCTTTTTAACAATGAACATGTTAAATCTGACCACGTAGAACAGTAATGAAATGGAGGCAGCTCTCCAATCCTGAGTCCTGAAATGGGTGAAAAAGCTGACTCCGAACAGCCACGCACACTGTGAATCCCTCATTGCCACACTGGGGTATAACGTGCTTCCAGAATGCACATGAACGGTATTTGGGGGAAGTTTTCCAGGCCACCTCAGGTAGCTGAACTGTATTCCCATTTACTCTGTTCACAGGAAATCAATGTCTGATAAACTGAACGGAACTGTGATATAAAAAGTAGGCTTTAATTAAACTCTGAGGCCCTTACAACATTAGTGATTCTGCCATCTCTCTCTTTTTTTAAAAAAACTTTATTGTTGAAAGTATTACATATGTCCCCTTTCCCCCCCCCCCCCATTGACCCTCTCTAGCCCACCCCTGCCTCCTGTCCCAGGCCCTCACTACCCCACTGTTTGCATCCATAGGTTATGCATATATGCATACAAGGTCTATGGTTGATTATCCCCCATTCACCCACCCTGCCCCACCTTCCCTCCGAGATTCCACACTCTGTCCCATGCTTCCATGTCTCTGGATCCACTCTGTTCATCAGTTTATTTTGTTCATTAGATTCTACATATGAGCGAGATCATGTGATACTTGTCTTTCTCTGACTGACTTATTTCACTTAGCATGATACTCTCCAGGTCCCTCCATGCTGTCTCAAAGGGTAAGATTCTTCCACCTCTTAATCAGCAATGTTCTCTGGCTATTCCATTCCTAACCCCAACTGACACTGATTGCTTGAAACATCAAGTTCACGTAGAAGAGCCCATTACAGTATGCTTTTTCCTATTGGGCTACAACAAATCACCACAAACTGAGTAGCTAAGACAACACAAATTTATTCTATTATTGTTTTTGAGGACAGAAATCCAAAATGGGCCTCACTGAGCTAAAATCAAGGTGCCAGCAAGACTGTGCTTCTTTCCGGGGGCTGTAGGGGAGAATCCATTGCCTGGCCTTTTCCAGCTTCCAGAAGCTGCTCACATCCCTTGGCTCATGGCCCCTTCCTCCATCTTTAAAACCAGCATTGCAGCAGCTTCCAATCTCTCTCTGATCCTGATCCTCCACTTCCATCATCCCATCCACTTCTCAGACTCAGACTCTCCGGCCTCTCTCTAATCAGGACCCTGGAATCCAGGTAATTTCTCTTTCTCAAGATCCTTAACTTAATCTCATCTACAACATCCCTTTTGATATGTAAGGTAACATATCAAACACGTTTGATTGCTTTGGTATGGGGCCATTATTCTGCCCACCGTATCCCCACTATCCAGTGGAGTGGACCCCTCCTGTGTGGAACTCCGCCTTCGCAGCAACCTCTGAGTTAGGCAGCTTTGGTGCCACAGAGCAGTCTCTCTCTACAGAGCAGTCTCTTTGGTGCCACAGAGCAGTGGTCACAGAGCAGTCTCTACATCGATTCTGTGAAAACGGTGCTTTTAGGAAGTGTGACTGGGTACGTGAGGCTCTATTTACAGCTACATGAGCATGTAGTTCTCTTACTCATATAAAATGTGATTTTTTTTTTTCCTTAAGGGCATCGCTTTGGTGACACAGACTTAGATTTAGGTCTAGGATCCACCATCTCTTATCTGTGCCACTTAGAATAAGCTGCTTTCTTTTTCTGAGCTTAGTCATCTCTAACTCAGCCGCATTTTCTACCTCCCTTATACTACACCCCGCCACCCCTGAAATTTCCCTCGGTGAGGTTTGAAGGATATCCAGGGTGTCTTAACTTATATAGTGAGAGGCATAATTGAACTTTAGAGGCATCATGGAAACAAAGAAGTAGAAAACAAATAAGATCATATAATTTGTGTAGACTTTTTATTTGAAAAGGCTAGGGTTTGATATATTAATTCTCTTCTCTGAAAATATTTTCAATATTTATTTTCTAGAACCTATAAACAATATAACAAAAAACTATCTAAATACCCTATAAGACATCAAAGTGATGAAATATTATGTACATTATAAAATATTATGTTTATAAGAGGGTTTCATTATTAGCCTCTGGTCCCTCTCTCTCTTTGCCCAACCTTTGAGATTCCCTGAAACTTGTCCAATCTGCTCTGTGTGCCCTATGGTTCTGGGAGTCCAGCTCTTTTTTCCTTCTTTTGTTTTTTAAATTAAACTAGGTTCCCAAATGTACCCCCTTTCTTTCCCATTTTTATTAATATTATATTAAATTTGCTAAAAGCTTAATTAGGAACTTAGTATTATATTAGCAACATAATTTATTAAGGATGAATCAAAATATGTAGATTATTTCTTTTCGTAATGCAGTATCTTTGGCATCTTATAACATGAAACAGAAAATCATTAGTCCCATCTGTAAAAGAGCTTCACCAATCATATTCTTGGAATCTGTGCCCTGATTTCTTCACTCCCTTTTCTCATTCTCTCATTCACATTCCCTCCTTCAGTCATTCTTTCTTTATATAAAAATGTGTCCGTTTGGCTCATTGTAAGCATGTGAAACTTTACAACATATATAAAATAAAGTGATAACTTTCCCCCACCTTCTCAACCTTGTGAAGTTCTCATAATCATTTCTAATCATTATCCTCCAGGATTCTTATGAACACCTGCTAGATTTCATGCCATGTCCCAGCATCTAGATCTGACTTACTGTTTACTGGCCACACAGTAGCCCATTATATGGGCATACCACAATGTGTCTCTCTCTAGTTGTTCCTTTACTGTTGCTGCAGAAGGCAGAGTGTTCCCCCGAACTTCATTTATCACTCCATGTATTATGTAATGGAGAAGTATCCAAAGGGAATGAAAAGGCAGCCTTACTACACTTTTCTGGAAAAAAAATCTTTTCTCTCCAACTCCCTCACTTCTTGACCTTCGTCTTGGAGGAGTTGGGGAAGGGGTCCAGGAAAGTTGTTATTTAGCTACATATTGTCAACCAGGTTAGAGAATTACTAGAGCACCTTTTCCCTCTCTCCCGACAGTTCCCCAGTAACGCTGATTAAAACAAGCAGGCCTCACATCAGAACTAGGAGAAGCGAGAGGGAGCCCTGGGCTTATTTCAAAAAAAGTATTTTCTGAAAATATAATTGCTTTTATCATACAGGGGTGCAGACAGACAAATAGGCAGGCACACATACATATACACATGTATGTAATACATGTATGTATACATTTATATATTTAAAGCAATTGTATAAATATGTTCTATTGTCAGATTGGAACATTCAATTTCATTAGTATTTGGCATATTTCATTGATTGACAACTTATATCTATTAAAGATGAAGTGCCAAAATACCAATGTAATTATTGCATTCTGAACATTGTTCTGAGTGACATCCTCACACAAAAAACATCACCATCTGGAAAACAGAAATGGAGCACCATGCTTATAAGAAATTCTACCTCTTGGATCTCTCTCTTTCCCTCCCTCCCTTCCTTCCTCCCCACTGGGATTAGCTAATTCTCATGACCATACCACTTATTTATTTGTCTATTCTTAGCTACAACTTTAGATCATTTTTATTTTTGATCTGCACCTATGCACAGAGACTCATACTTAATACTCCTCTGTCTCTTCCTCAGTGAACTTGTCAGCCCCTTCATCACCAACAGCATTTAACATCACTCTGTTTCAACAGCTGAGGTCTCACCAATTTCACCTGCATTTAACCCAAACCTGTTAGCTTAGTTACAGTTGAAAAATTCTTACAAATAGGAAGGGGGAGAAAGGAAGCTGACTTTCAGTGATCAGGGTGAACATGGAGATTGCTATGGCACAAAGAAAAGTTCATAATAAATAGTCTTACCTGCCCCAGTTGGTGTAGAACTCAGGGAACAAGCTAAGTTCATCCCTAAGGAAGCTGATCCTCACAGCCCGCTCCACTGGCCTGCATCCACCTGCAACAGAAGCTCTGCTCCTGAACTGTGTACCTGGACTGCTCCTGAAGGAAACAGTGCAGCATTTGATTAATCTTACATGACATTTTCATAGTCCACGCCCATTTGTCCCAAGGAAAAACCTCCCTTCCCAATCTTTTTTGTGTCAGGAAATATTCAAAGCAGGGGACTGAGACTTCCTGCATTCATGGGCCCCACAAGATTTTTGGAGGTCTACCTTGTGCCAGACTCTTGGAGAAACACCTCTCTCCTAAAACGTTTGCAGCCTTTTGGGGGTCACAACTAGTAATACTCATGGAGGAGTATCGAGGACACAGAGGGAGAGGGGACTATAATCTAATGGGAATTTGGGAAGGCTTTGCCAAGGAGATAATGCCTGCTATGAGTTTTGAAGCATGAGTAGGACCTTTCCTGATGAATGAGAGTTGAGCTAGGCTTGAGGCTCTGGGGAGGATGCTCAAAGCAGAGAACAGCATGGACAAAGGCACAAACATGAAACAGGATGTACATTTTGGGAACTGCAAAGTCTGTACGGATAAAGCATAGAGTATGTGGAAAGAGAGAGAGAAAGAGAGAGAGAGAGAGAGAGAGAGAGAGAGAGAGAGAGGAAGCTGAAGAAGTAGGAAGCCTCACCCGGTGGGCTGACTTATGACTTAGCAAACAGTAATTGGGAATCAGGATACTATAATGAGTCCACGGTTTAATGAATGAATTGAGCATATTATTTGTCACTCTGAGAGAGAAGCACTGAAGGGAAGAGTTCAATGTTTATTTTGTTACTCTGTATGCTCAGAGGATGGTTAGTCTGATTGGTCAAATGACTTAGTTTGAATTAGGGCACTGAACACCAACTTCCAAATAATAAGATTACATTAAATATTAAAGCTGTCATCAGTTCACGTGAATAATCCTTCCATATTTCAGAAGGATCTTCAAGACTTTAGAAAGGGTCAGGACTGTGATTGGCATGAACACCCCTCTATGGGGTTCAAGGTGATTGCCAACCAGGTCTGTGTGGGAGGAGATGAGCTTAGGGTTCTCCTGTTTTAAAAGTCACTTGCACTTTCATGCTCCATGAAGCGTCCTGAAAGTTTGCATTTGGGCCAGCATAACAAATGAAGAACTGCACTAAGAATGTTAGTACAAACAATCAGGATAAACCACCCTCCCCCACGTGACCTAGCAAACATATGGTCTTGTGGTTGAAACTTGGCAAGTTCATTGTCATCAGAACCCTGGAAGGAAGGTGGAATGAATTGGTAATTTAATCCCTAGGTCAGACCTCCGTCCTTGATATTTCCCTGTTCCCACAGAACTGGCAAACCCTTAAAATAGCAAGTGCACTCTATTGTTAACATTTCTTCCGACACTAAAATCACATTAATGATTCTAATTTGCTCCGTTAGTATTGGGTTTACAGCTTCAGTAAGTGTTTTAACACCCATTATTTTACTTTGCTTCTAAAGACCTGTTGGATACCCAAAGCAGGAAATTTTTTTGCCCCCTCACCTACATTTAACACATCAGAAGCAAAGACTCAGAAAAGTGACTTGCTTTGTCCAAGGTCACATGACCGTAACTACAATGCATGCTTCAGTCCCCAAGTCTGAATACTCTGTTTGCAAAATTATACTGCCTTGAAGACATCTTCTTGAAAGGGAGTTGTCCACAGTCAGTAAACTATATTGCTGAGATGGTCTCCAGGAACTCCTGACCATTTTCCATAGTGCCCAAGTGATTTTACTAGTAGATGGCTCACTGTCCATCTTCCCTAGCTTTCTCCAATATCCTGGCCAGGTCATCACCTAATAAAAAATGGGCTTGTTTCCTTTCACCTTGACCTTGACCTCTCTTTCACTGATTTCCCCAGGTTCTGTCTCCTGCTGCTACTTGGACTCTCTTTCTCTGCCCAGTATCCTCAAGTTTCACATCTCTCTTAAATGGCCTGTCTGTTTGCAATTTATTTCCTTCATCATACTGATTTTTTATTGTTCCCAAGAAGACTATGGATTGCAGATGATGAAACAAGTAACATCTCAATCCTGTTTGATGCAGCCCCATGCTCAGCATCTCAGATTCCAGTGACCTGTCAGAGAAGATGAGTCACTGGGGCATATAGGCATATATCTAACTGCCCCAGAGAACAAGGGTAGGGTACAGGACTCCTCCATTTCACACCAGAACCACGATGGACATTCTGGGACAGGTCAGTCCAAAAATGGTTAATTACCCAAGGTAGGCTGGGTGAATGGCATAAGTCAAGAGGAAACCAAGACCATATCTATGAGCATAATGTGGCATGTCAGGTCTAAGGATCAATGAGTTTTCAATAGTAAGGTCCTGAGCAATGTGGGGTCCAGTATGGTGGCAGAAATGAGATTTGCTTCTCTAAGACCCAGGAAGGGATGGAAAGGAGATATTTAAGCAGTAAGGAATAGCTTGCATTTGGTTTTGGGATTAGTTATAGGATGAAGGCATGACTAAAGAGGGGTAAAATCTTAAACAAATACATAGATTCATGAAGAGACATTTGCAGGACCAAGGCAGAAAGCAGAAAAAAAAGGGAAGTGCCAGAGAGAGGAGATGGTAAAGGGTGTGAAAACACTTAATGGAGCTGTTACTAATGGAGCAAAGTGGAATCATTAATGAGATTTCAGTGGCGGGAGAAATGTTAACAGTAGAGTGCACTTGCTATTTCAAGGGTTGGCCAGTTCTGTGGTAGCAGCGAAATATCAAGGATGGGTATCTGTAAATCCTGACCGCATACCTGAATCTGGTACTTTACTTTTCAATTACCGATGAATCACTGGGCTCAAGTTCATTTGCTAATTTATACTTCAGGGCTGAAAACAAGTGCTGTAACTATTAGAACCACTGTCTCTCCCCCCACCTCCCCTGCCGCCACTATCACTACCCTGCCAAAGGGAGTTCTGCTTACTCTCAGTTTATAGGTGAGTTAATCACACCAGTTACTCACAGTCCAATTTCCATCCTCTGCGGCCAAGTGTTTTAGGCCAGTGGCCAGACATTGTGGTGAGAGAATGGCACAGGTGGTATTAGGCTAGGTAGCTGTCATTCCATCACAATGAGGTAGGGAGCAGTTCTGCCTGCTGCCAGAATGCATTCTATTTCCACCAGAGAAAGAAAAAAAAAATGCTAGTCTGATTACATAAAGAGGCTATCCCTCTGTTTTCCTTACCATAGGATTGTACTTGTGAAAGTTTTCCCATAAGCAACAGTATTTCCTGATCTCCTTTCCAGCTCCCACCAACATGGAATGCATCTACCACCTTTGCATAGAGTAGGGATGGTGAGGGAAACATTTCTTTACCACTTAAGAATCATAGAGCACTCTGCAATCATCCTCTTGGTCTGTTGAAAGAGCAGGAATGGCAGTCAACAGTTCCTAGCTGGACGGTATTGAGACATGCCTGAACTCCCTTCTAGTAGTTTTAGGAAGACAAGTGTTGACAACCTGGCCCTTTTCATGGAGGCAGAGCTGGGACATAGCTGACTATGAAGACAGAGTCTGCAGTATTAGGGGAACGAGGGCTTTCTGACTTCCAGTCCCAGGAAATATCTCTCCCTCTACACCCCCCAGATTTCTTCCAGGATGATGGTCATGGGAACCCCAGTTCTCCCCACAACACATAACCTAATTTATAACAATCTTTCCCAATGTACAACATTGGGAAACTGGGAAATCACTGTACCAGTTGCACGTGTTCTGCATCCCACTGGTCCAGCCATGCCCAAAGCTTCTCTCCCTTTAACCACGTCAAGCCCAGACCAAAGGGACCACACTTCTTCAATCAGTGATCAAGACAAAATTATACTTCTGTGCGAAATGAGGCAGCATGTTTAAAAGGAAGAAGGTGCTGGAAATGTCTAGTTAATATGGTCACACCACGTACCTTCCTCTTGGGTTTCAATATTTTCAGTGAATATGTACTAAATATCTACTATCTTCCTTGGTCTATATTAGGAGATACATAAATGCAAAAGATGAGCATTTAGAGCCAGTCATAGGCAGAAAGAGTGGTTTTTCCTTCTGCTTTGGGAGTCTCAGAACCCATCTTACCAAGTCCTAACAAAGGGGCCCCGAAGCAGGACCTAAACTGCAATTCCAGCCCAACTTAAAATTGTCTTCTTCACTATGTGAATCACTAAACCTGATGGTTCTGTGAAGCGGTACCTCCAGAACTTCCCATGGCAGGGATGGGTCAGCATTGTAAGAGCAGAGGGATGTAAGAGCAGTTTATGAGTCAAACACATCTTTCCGTTTGGAAAAACTCGGTGGAAGTACCCCCTTCAGGCGTGTAGGCTATTGCGCAGCCTACCAAGACCACAGCGCAAAGCTGATGGGCACCTGAGCCAAGGAAGGCAGCAAAGCCCCGAGACGCCCCGCCTAAGCTCAGCGGAGCAGTCCTCAGTGGCACTGTCAGGCCCCAAGGGTAGGCTTGGAGAAGAGCCAGGAGTCAGGGCCTGGACTTCTGGGAAGCCACGCCAGTCCTCAAGAAACTGGTTTTTCAACTTAAGCAAAGAACAATGCATATTTTGGATAAGTTTGCTCAAGGCAGGCCAAGGAGGAGGCGGAGATGGGGCTTGGGGATACCTATGTCCCCCATTAGTGCAGGCTCGCCCTCTGCAGGCAGGGAAGGGAAGTTTATGAGATGCGTGTCAGGGGACTGAACACATACCCAATTTGGCAAATGTTCTCTGTTTCTCTCATTCTCTATGGGAAACTTTTGGCTTAGTTCTGAGTCAAATTTCCCCTGAGGTTGATAAAATAGTTTACATTTCTTACAAAAGTAATTTGATCTGGAGGGTGAGACACCACTTGGTAAGAAGAGCTATAAAGAAAAAATCTGCCCAGCCTGCATGGCTCAGTGGTTGAGCATTGAACTAGAACCAGGAGGTCATGGTTCGGTTCCCAGTCAGGGCACATGCCCAGGTTGTGGGCTCAATCCCCAGTGGGGTGTGTGTAGGAGGCAGCCAATCAATGATTCTCTCTCATCATTGATGTTTCTATCTCTCTCTCCTTCCTTCCTCTCTGAAAATAAAAAGAAAAAAATCCAATCTTTTCCAAATTTCACAACTGATTTTTCCTTAAGCTGGCGAAGTGACATCATCTTTAACACCTACCACGTCTTAGACTAAAACCAACGAAAACAGTCATCTTCCAAAGTCTTCCCACATTTAGCCCTGAAGCTGAAAGACAGAATTCCAAAACTCAACCTGATGTATTTGAAAATTTTTCTTTCATATACTGGCACTTTCATAGATTAGCCTTTTGTTATTAAATTCTAGCATGGCTGCATTTGGCCAAGGATCAAGACCCTGAGGCCTGTACCACTGTTTCTTTAAAATTTTTGATACTACGTATATGAGTTAACATATAATTGATTTCTGTACATTTTACAGACATTAGGTTTCAGATGCTCAGATTGTAAGGATGTAAATGTGACATATATTTTATATCACCTATATTAATTATATTAGTCACATATTCATATAATCTATAATCTTGCTTATAATTATATATCTAGATATATATGTATATATCTATATCAACATATCTATCTAGCATTTGTTCTGACAAACAAATTGTTAAATAGGTCAGCATGTACTCAAATCACTCCTTTTATACGACTTCTTCATTCTTGAGCTCTTGAGCTCCTAATTTTGCTTCAATTCTTGGTTAATTGGGATGGATCTTCAAACAGTTTCATCAGGTAAGGTATCTATGTGATTGGTGTATTTTACAAGTTTCTGTTTGTCAAAAAATATATTTCTATTGCCTTCTCAATTGACCAAGTCTAAAATACTTGGGTCTAAAAAACTACATTGAGAGAGAAAAAACATTGCTTTATTTTCTACTGGCATTTAAGGTTATAAATGAAAAACTGAGCTAAATTAATGTGTGTTTCTCTGCAGAAAACCTGTTTTTCTTATTTGAATCATAATTGATTTTTATCTTTATCCTTTTTGTTTATCTTTATGCAAATGTCTAGGTAGGTGTATGTGTCATTTCTCTGACTTTACATGGAATCTGCAGAAAATGTTCTCCTATTATAATTCTGTCTCTTCTTTTTGCAGGGTTTCATTCGGAAATAATAATTATTTGCAAGTTGGCCATCTATATTTGTCTTCAGTGCTTATTATCTTTCTTTGCTTGTATTTTTTCCCCTCTACTTGTATATGGCTTCTGCATTCTGGAAAAATTTTACAAATTTGTCTTTCATATACTGATATGTTTTTTATACCACATTCTATTCCTTTTCAATGTAAACTGTAATGCTGCTACAGTTTTTTTTGAGATTCTTTGAAATTCTATATTATCTCATTTAAGTCTATTTTAATTCCACAGTCCAACCTTTTATGCTCAATCAGCTTTCTCTTCATGGCTTCTGCTCATGTTCCACACAGATCATGTCTTTTTGTTCAATGCTGAACATACCAAACTCCTTCTTCCAATTTTTTGGGGGCTCATGAATGGATGATTTGTAGAAATATCTTCCTTTCCTTATTTTCTCCAATGATAAGCCAAATGTCCTCTTTGGAGGTTATTTTCCATCATTGGCCCCATGCTGTTTTCTTACTGCTATTGCCCATCCTTAAATAAAAGTGAGATATAAAAATTCACCATGTTGACACGCAGGGTGAAAGGAGCCCTTTTCCTGCTCTGCTTCCACTTGTTGAAAGTCTGAAGTCCAAGGGCAGGTTGGTGAGCACATCTCCAACCTCTATGAGCATCTCTAGCAGGCTTTCAACCAGTGCATCATCCTCTGCTGCCCTCCTGCCTTACCTCTCTCCTGCTATGAGTCCAAACAATATAGGGAGTCTGATCATGCTAAACTTGCTGTGCTCTGTAAATGTTTTCCTTCCTCAGCCTTGGGCTTCACTGTTTTCTTTATAGGATGGAACTTTCCAGAATGCATGTGGCCCAAGGCCTGCCCTCCACATCACCTAGGTGAGTTCTAAGATTTATAGGGCCTTAGAGTTAACAAAGTGGGAGGGGGGGTGAAAGACTGGGGGATAACGCACTGCTAGTTTTGTGGGTACAGGTCCTCATTCTTAAGTCTGAGGAGATAATGTAGAAGGAAGAGAACATCCGTTATTTCTTTAGTGATACTGTTTTATGACATTAATCCAGGTCATGACACCAACTGGTACTTCCTTTTTTCCCCCTAAAATAATTCCATTTGTGTGTTTTTCAGTGACAAGACATTCTAAATCCTGATAATAAGTTGTGTATAAATCTCAGTTTCTAATACTTCGGATTTTTTTTCTTATTCCGCATCTTCATGAGTATTTTAGGAAGAAGCTCGGAGGGCCTGCTCTGGGCTACTTTCCAAGTGGAATTCTGCAGAATTCCACAATGATCAGTGTCTATTGTAAAGATGGTTCAAATCACCAATCTTCACACATTAATCTCCTGGACACCTTATATATCATCCAGTCTGGCCTCATGTAGCTAAGACCTGGAACTGTGGTGGAGCGTATGCCCAGGCAGACTCCAAAATCCGCAATCCCATCGAAGGACACCCTCAAATTTCCCTGGCAGCCTCTCTCTCTACCCCTGGCTGTCGGTCAGAGGCACAAATGCAATGGCTCAGAGAAGCTGGGTCCCAACCCCTGGTCAGCCTTCCCAAGAGAAGCTGGTACATCCTGTCACCTCCCAGCTCTAGCATCTCCTGTCCATGCCAGAAAGTAGATTCATGTCTCAACCTCCTTTCCCTTCTCTCTCCAGCGCCCACCACCAGCAAAACAGGCTAATTCCTGACAGAATTATTTCCCATGAACCCCCCATTTGCACTATTCATGTAATAGCAGAAGGGGAAGGAGGAAGGTGGAGCAGTCTTTGAGCTACGTGCAGGGAAAGCAAGTGAAGTGACAGGACTTGTTGATCTGCATTTACCTGCTCCCTCTTCCCAGGTAGGCTGTTGATAGGGCTCGGGCTCTCAGGTGTGCACTGGATTTCCCTCTCTGTTTCTCTTACACACACACACACACTCACACACACACACACAGAGAGAGAGAATACTGATGATTGCCTGTCCCTGTTATGACCTTGATTGTCTCATAAGATAAATGGGGTTTCACAAATTATCATCCAAGGCCCAGGGAATGTTAATGTATATCATTACTACATGGAAACAAAGACCACCAACAACCACAATGAATGGTGGTATGGAGGAGCCTGGCGGTCAAATACATTTGGAAAGTGCTGATTAAGCACTAACAGTGCTCAGAGCAGGAATTCTTAGGACCTTGACCGAAAACGTGCACTGAGAATCTCCCAAAGCAGGTGGGCTCAGCAGTGTTTCCCACCTTCCTGGACCATGCATCTCTCACCGGGATCGGAGCTTTTACCCAGAGCAAGTTTTAGAAGCAGTGAACTAAATGCCTTCCCCAATGCCCTCCAAACCGTCCAGATTCAGGAACTTTGGAAATGTAAAGACCTGCGTTTGAAATCAGATTCTGCTCATTTCTGTGTGGCCTTTCTTTAGTTGGGAAACCTCTGAGCTTCAGTTTTCTTTTCTACAAGAACTTCAATGATAATATGTGTTTCACTGTGTCACTGTGAGGATGCAATAATAATTCCACTCCATGCCTCACAGAATGCCTGTCTCATTTCCCCTGAAGACTTACTTCTGGCAAAACATTTTCAGATAGGATCATGAACTTGGCTGACCCTCTCAAATGCACAGATCTCTAACAAATGGCTAGTAGCTGAAGAACATCTCTCCTGCTCCCTCAGACCTCTGTGAGGTATCCAAACACTTCATGAGCATTTGTGCTCAAGCACTGAAGACACTGCTGAAATGTAGAGGCCCAGTAACAACACTTGGTATCACCGTGTGAGTTGCTTCTCAGATTAACATCTGCTAACCAACAGGAGGGGTACAAGCCTTGCTGTCATTATATGGATCTGCTCCCTGCCCAGGTGAAACAATATTAGATCCTGTAAGCCTTGGAGGCCGCTCTAATTCACTCCCCACCATCCAGTGGTTTGAATCTACCCCATGTATTCCCCTAATGGTCACACGCTTGTCCCTCCTCTGCTGAACACATGAATAGAAACACAAAGCTCTCCACTTGCCAAGGAAGCCAATCCCAATTTCAGAGGCTCTGAGGGTGAATCCATGTCTTCGGTACTGCTGATTGTGCTTCTCAAGAATAACCACCATGCACATTTCAAATGACCTTGACCCACGTTAAAATCCCAACCAGCATATTTTCGCCTTTCTTTTTTAAACAGTAGCTCAGAGCTGAAACATTCCTCTACCTGCCATGTCTTTTGCCTGGTACCACTGGTGACCTCTGCCCTTCTTTTGTTTCGAATAGAGCTGATGCCACAATACCTGACGTGATTAACTACGATGCCTACTCGGCTGCTTGATTAACTGCAAAGTCCACTTGCCCTCCTGAGCAGCAAAGACTCCCCGCTCACGGTCATCACGGGATGCAACCCAGGCAGTTTCTGCTCACATCAGTGGTGAGGTCTGCTTCCCTCGGGGACGGGGGGCTGTTTCTTGCTGTCAAGCAGGAAGAGCAGAAGGAGAGCCTCCTGTCCTTTGCTTCATGTGGGTCCCCAAGGCCTGGATCAAAGGGAGCCACGGGCTTTCTGTTTCCCCTCAGTGAGAGCACTGAAAAGTGGAGGTGGGGGATGGTAGAGGCAGACAAAGGATCTTGGAATATTCTTTCTTTTATTTTTGGAAGGGACAGACTCAAGCCCTGGATTATTCCAGATAAATTTCCTATCAACAGGAATATGGATGGACCCTCTGCCTCAGCTCCTATATTCTGCTTCCTCTACTTCCTCAGACTCACAGCTGCTGGAGGTCAAGGACACATTATACCAAGTCCCATTTCCCTCCTCATTTTCTCTAGCGATGGGTAGGCAAATCACTGAGGTTAGCCGAGTGGGCTAATGAGATTTAGGAGACTGGGGAACTTCCGTCTCATGTTCAGTGCTATTATCTCACAGGGCACACTCGAGCATCAGAGCCTGGTTGTGCCCTTTGATAAGGGTGAGATTTGGGGCAAGTTAATTCTCCAAGGACTCTGGGAGACATGTGATGTTCACCCATTTAGGAGACAAGAAAACTGAGACTCAGAGAGAAGTGACTTACTTAAAATCAAAAAGTAAAGGTGTTCTAAGGTAAGGTCTTAAACTTAGATCTGAGTCCAAAATCCATGTCTTTGTTACTTGACCAAACTCCCTGATCTACTGACAGATGCTGAATGAACCCACTCCAATTGCAACATAGACTCTTCCCGGTCTCCTCTTCATGGAGTTTCCTTGCTGGTGACAGGTTTTGCCTGTGGACTGATACACTCTTTTCAGTGACACTGATATAGGAAACAGCTCTCGAGGGGACTGACTTAGATACTAAGCTCCATTTTGCCTACACGGCAACTTATCTAACCTCTTTGAGCCTCAACTTCCTTATTTAAGAAACAAAAAATAATAATAATGACACCTCTGTCCTAGGGTAGTGTCAGAATTCAAAGATGATGACTATAGACGTACTTGTTATTCCCTAATGCACTTTATACATGTGTAAGGGGTTACCAGCATGGCTGCCAGTACCGTGTGGCATGCAGGGCTCTGGGGCGGACCTTCTGGGCAGCAACACAGTACGCTAAGGAGTGTGGAGAGGAGCACGTCCACATGCAAATAGGAGACCAGAGGCCTTGATCATGGAAAACTATTCCTGCTGCACCGGGCAAAGAACACTGAGGGAACAAAGAGTCTTTGAGGGAATGTCATTAATAAGCATGCCTCAGCTGTGGTGGGAGTGGCCAGTCCGTTCTTCAGAATGGTCAGATTTGACTGGTGATTCAGCCAAGGGTCAGAACAAAGACAGCTTATGCCCATATAGTTTCAGCCCAGAGGTCCATGGGATGGCATCTTTGATCGTATTACCTCCTCCTGAATTATTTTGCCATCATTACTCATTCAGTACATATTAAACAAACATTTATATGTTCCAACTTCTAGAGTTAGAGCAGTGAAGGACACCAACAAGGTCATGGAGGGGACCTTCTAGCAGGGGAAGACAAACAATAACTAACCAGGCAAATAAATGGTGAAATGGTTTTAAGTGGTAGTACGTGTTATGAAGAAAATACAATAAGGTGATGAGGTTGAAAAGGATGGGTGCAAAGTCCTTTAGATTGGGTGCATCCTGAAGAGATCAGAGTTCAAGATCAAGAAGGAACTAGCCAGGTGAACTGGCAATTCACCACTTGTCCCATCCATGCTCCACTCTTCCCTGCTCTGACTCCCTTCCCCACCGGCTTCCAATGGGATTTGGCCAAGGGGAGCCCCTGGCAGGACGCGGACGCGGGAGAGTGGGGGCATTATTTCTCCTACTGTTTCATGCTTAGGGCCTGAGCCTTTGCAGACAGGTGGGGACTGAGGGCTTCCATGACCACAGCTCCCGTGGGGTGGCCCTCCTCCATGGTCCAGCTCCCAGCCCCAGTCCCTCTGGCCTGACAGGTAGCAATGGCCTCGCACTACTGCTACTCTCTAGGTTTCTCACCTTTCGGGATCATTCCCCGAAGCATTAAAAAGTTTGGGATGGCCTGGTCAAAGTGGCTCAGTAACAGAGCGTCAACCTATGAACCAAGAGGTCATGGTTCAATTCCCGGTCAGGGCACATGCCCAGGTTGTGAGCTCAATCCCCAGTAGTGGGTGTGCAGGAAGCACCTGCTCAGTGAGTGTCATCATTGATGTTTCTATCTCTCCCTCTCCCTTCCTCTCTGAAATCAACAATATATATATATATATATATATATATATATATATATATATATATATATATATATTTTAAAATAAAAAATTGGGGATGAATTCTGCTTGTTGCTGGCATCTGAACTGGTACACCCTGTGACAATGTGGGGACAGAGCATGCTGGACAGAAGGAGCACCACGATTTTATGGACAAAATAAAAAGAATGACAATGAACCTTTGTGTTATTTTTTAAATAGATTAGAAAGCACTTCGCAAGTAAATCTCATTTAAATCCGATGACAACATTGAGGGTTTGGGCCAGGATTATTCCCACGTGTAAACAAGGAACCTGAAGTCTGAGAAATAAGTGACTTGCCAAAGGCTGACATGGATGGCTGATACTGGAGCCTAATCTCAAAGGCTGGAATGCAGGTTTCTGGCTCCAAGTTCAGGCTTCTGCCCCAGCCCCTCACCTCGCACCCAGGAGGTAAAGAGAATCCAGGCACGTTTCTCAGGGGCCACCTCACAAAACCTGCCACACTAACCGCTGCCTAGTCTTTGTGTCAGTCAGAGAGCCTCCTGAATCTCCACAAGTGCAAAAACGTCTCCCAAGATCAAAAGTAACAAGTCAGTTATCAAATCTTCTTGTCGGGAAAGCCACGTGATTAAATCTTAGGAGTTGACACTCTGGTTACAGAGGACATGCATTCTCTTCCTTTCTCAAAACGTTTTTTTCTACTAAACAGATACAAGAAGTCGCAGACAATCCACTTAAAGGGACCAGAGGAGCTGGAAATCTATAAGAATCCTGGGATAGGAAAAATGTATTAAGAGAATTATTTTGGAATTCAAATCACAAGCACGTACTTCATGGGTTTCGAAGTCGAGAATTTTGTATAAATGGTTCTCTTAAAGTGGGCACACCTTCATATTTATAGTGATGAGCACTATAGTATGACTTTAGTACTAACAGTAGAATTTATTCTTAAAAGTGGAGTAAGCCACAGAAAAATCCAATTTCCAGCAATAAATCATTCCTCCCAAGACTTGCACAAGCCACCTGCCCATAACTTATCACTTGCAGTTTAAAATATCTACATCCATCTCTGCAACATACCAGCGGTTAGTTCTCCAGGGGTTTCCAAGCCAGATTGAACATCTGGATTTTGCAACGCATCCTAAAGGTCACCTGACTCAGAGAGGGAGAAGTAGATGGATAGAGGGGCATATGACAGTCTGCAGCCACGGTGACAAACGGCTCCTGCTGGCGCCGGCCACTCTCTGAAAGCTCAGACGCATTAAGACACGTGGATAGATGAATTGTTAAGTGGCTTTGGAGAGAGGCAGGGTTTCCAAACCGCCCTAAACATCTGTAAGAATGCAGTCTAGCACGTGTGCGTGCATGCATGTGTGTGCGTGCTTGTGGATGTGTCTGTGTGCACACTTGTGGGTGTATCTCTGTGTGTGCCTATGAAGGGTTGATATGTATAGGTCCTATCTTAGGGACCATACATAATTCATGGAGAATACTGACTTAGGAGCTTACAATTCACTAAGTGCCACTATGACAAAGGGCGTCTCAAAAAATTGAGAAAGAGTCCAATTGAGTTTCCCTGTGGGAGAAGGTTTCTGAGGATCATTTTGAGAGATCTGGCCTCTCCGTCACTGCATTTAAAACATGACGAGGGAGGTGAAGTCCTGAGCAAGATGGGGATGTGGGAAAGGACGGCTCTTGAGGTGGGGAGGAGCCAAGGAGGCTGCAGTCCTAATGTCTTTGTAGTTTCAGTACTCGAACAAGCTTAGGCAAAACAAGAAGTATAAAGGGCTAATTAGCCTTAGCCGGTTTGCTCAGTAGTTAGAGCATCAGCCCTTGGACTGAAGGGTCTCAGGTTTGATTCTCATCAATGGTATATCCCTCAGTTGCAGGCTCGATCCCTGGCCCAGGTCGGGGCATGTGCAGGAGACAATCAATTCATGTGTGTCTCTCTCTCATTGATGTTTCTCTCTGACTCTCCCCTTCCCTTCCACTTTCTCTAAAAAACCAACAGGAAAATATATCCTCGGGGGAGGATTAACAACAAAAAAGGACTTATTAGAAGGTTTCTGGGTTAATGAAGGAACCAGGGCAGTGTGGAAGGCTCTGGGCCTGAGACTGGTGACTCAGACCACCCCAACTTTCTATCCATCTCCCCTTCAGTCGGCCTGCCTGTTTGGGACTCCGTTTGCTCCTAGTGTGCACAAGGTTTCTTCTGGAGGCAGACAATGTGGCCACAGGCGCGTGGAGGCCAAGCACAAAGGCACAAGGCTCTCCTGTTGGTTCCAGGGAGAATGAACTCCAGAGAACCCACCTGATGGACTTCCCATGCCCAACCACCTGCTCAGCCTGTCCCCGGTCAGGATCGGTACAGAGGTAAGTGCCGGGGAGGAGCAGTCATGGAGGCAGTGGTGGAGGCACCTGCACAGATGAACACAGTGTCCACCCCAGCAGCTGCAGGAGGCCTGTCAGGTGAACACAGTGTCCACCCCAGCAGCTGCAGGAGGCCCGTCAGGTTGAGTTGGCTTGTGTCAATCACACTTAAATCAATCCCAGATAATATACAATCCAAAGATGGGGCCCATGTTTTAAAGCTGGGACAGATCTCATTGCATTTAGAGGGGAAAGCACACACTCACTGTGGCCTGCAGATGCTGCCCGCTGTGGCTGGCCGCCTCCCAGCTCACCTGGGGGCCCCTCTCCATCTAATCACACTGCTCTCCTTGCAGGTCCCGGAGCTCAGCAGGCCCTTTCCCGCCCGAGGGTTTAATACATTCTCTTCCTTCTGCTTAATAAAGGCTTCTCCTTGGCTGTTTGCATGGGTAAGGCCTTGTCATTTCTGGGTTTCTGTCCTCAGGGCGGGCTTCGCGGAACACCCTGTGTGGGTAAGTCTTGCTCTCTAATTTATCAGAGCACTTTGTGTGTTTTTATGGTCCGTCAGCAGTTTTCCACTGATATGTTAATTTGTGTAATTGTGCATCCAGCCTGTCCACTAGACTGTAAGCTCAGGGAGGGTAGGTACCATGTGTGATTCTCTCGTCACTGTATTCCCAGCATCTGGGAGTGTGCCCCACCCACAGTAGGGGCTCCTAAGCCTCTGCTGCATGAATGGATGGACGGATGGATACCTTGTCCAGATAAACGCAGCAGCAAGCAATGAATACGAAGCGAAAATGAAACCCACCCTGACAGGTAAGAAAGAGGATTCAGAGTGGATCCTGGCGGGCTGGCTATGCTCACAACACCAGGGGGCGCCATTTGCATGGATTGCAAGGATACTGGAGGCTCCTGGAGCTAGTACTGTCTGGACCACATCCTCCCATTGATTCATCTCCATCTGAGGAGCAAATGAATGAATTCTAGAAAAGCACAGACCTTCTGAGCTGTCTCAAACTTGAGATAAATGCTTCTTAAATCATCTGTGATGAAGGACCAGTTTTATAAAATTATTTCCAAACCACCACTCACTAAAACATTTGTAAACTACAACAAAAATAAATTGCTAAAAAAGAAAAGAACCAGAAGACATACAAAATAAGAGCCCAAATTTTTAAATAGATTAAACAGACATAAAATCATTCTGTCCAATTATAATAAAAATACACAAACACTCGTAACTTCTATACTTAATACACCTCATTGCAGACCAGCAGTGGTTTACGGATCAGCGCTGGCCTGTGAGCCACTCAGGGCATCTCGTTCTAGAGAGAACTCAGGTTGGATGAAAGACCAGGCGCCGGCTGGGGGTTGTTAGCACCTGCATTGAGTGTGCGTGGGAATCCAAGACAAGGGCAGGACGAAGAGAGTGAGGAGAGTGGTGACAGTGCAGGGTCCAATACTGTTTTCATTAAATTTTGAACCTGTGTTCTTCATGAGATTTTTGCATTAATTTTGATTTTTTAAAATGTTATATTACAGTAATATTTTTTGATTACTGAGTTTTTTGGTGCCCCTCCCCCCCATAAGTTTTGCATCCAAGGTGAATCTCTCATTTACCTCTCCCTAGTCCTGGCCCTGAGGAGGAACATAAGAATTACTATTAATACACACAGAAAGTTAGGCTAAGAGAGGTTAATTCCTCCGTTGGTGAATACTTGACTGAGACCTGAGCATAGGCCTAACCAAAGGTCCATGCCCTTTTCATTGTACCACACTACTGTCTCTCTGGAGCATCCACCATTCATTCATTCATTCATTCATTCATTCATTAACTCATTCACTCATTCATTCACTAGCAACACCATCAGAGATGGAGGAAGTATATGCTCCACGTGTAGCTGGAAATAGATAAGTTAGGAGCAGTAAGTAGGGGCCAGGTGATAGACGACCTTGAATGTGAAGTTGAGGAATATGGATTTATCTGGAGTCACTAGGCATTCTAGAAGTGATATGGTCAGTTTTAATATTTAGAAACTTAACTCTGAGTGCAGTGGGATGACTTGGTAGTGGGGGGAGTGGGGTGAACTGGAGACAGGTACCCGGTTAATGGAAGGATGCAGCAATCCAGAAAAAAAAAAGAAAAAGAAAGTAGAGATGCTGGTCACATTGGGAGAGGATTCTTATCACTGGCACTTTGAGGGTTCAAGAGTAGAATGAAATCACCCATGCTACCCCCAGGCTGTGCCCCATCAAGGGATAAGGAAAGAGAGAGAGCACAGGTCTACCAGAGAAACCAAGCAGTATAACTGCACAGAGGGTGGGAGGAATCAAGAGGAAAACAGCGAGAATCTGCAGTGAGGAAAACGGGTGCAAGGAGACATGGAAACGCAAGAAACTGGTGAAGGAGAGAGCAGAAGGCAGGCAGCATCTGCGAGCTCAAGGACAGGAGGAAGGAGGAAGGCGGGAGTAGGCGGAAACAGCAGTCAGATTCTTAGCGGCGCTAAAATTGTCCCTGCCACTTGGCAGGAGTCAGTTCAGATGTCCCCGATTCAAGAGCCAGGTCCTTTTCCTCTTTCACAGCACTGCACAAATTGGTGAGATTCATGGACCAAAGGATTCCTTGGCAAATATCAGTCCTACTCTCAGGGGTGTTTTAAGCTCTCAAAGCTGTGTTTATTGAAGTGATGACAATGACAATGAGTTATTTCTGCCAGAGAAAAGAAATTTCTATGAAAAATTTAGTCTGGCTGATAAAAACAAAGTTTATCAAGCACAGTTGAAACATGAACAATGCCTTTTAGGAAAATTTAATTTAGGATCTAAATTAATACATAATAGTTATTACCTCGGATTCAATCTTTAGAGACCCAAACAGTCCTCTTTTCATTATTGACCATTTTTAATAATGAAAAAAAGAGACCCCTGATATTATGGGCAATTTTATAATCCTCTGAGGTATTTTCTTTACCCACATTATGCATTTATTTTTGCATTTGCCTTTGCTTTGCATATGTGTTATGCAATTGTTGATTCAAAAATTCTATAAACTAGAAAGGGCAGGAGTTATTATTCCCATTTTGCAGAAGTCAAAACTGAGGCTAGAGCAGTACAGATCACACATATGCTAAGTGTTAGAGCTGACCCTGGGACCCAGCTCTCTTGACTAATAGTGTTCTTCCCACAAAGGTCCACCAATCACCCTAGCCTGTGTGGTCTGAGCTTTCTGGAAGCCCAGCATGCTGAGCTTCTCATCGTCCTCTCCCAACGATCTGCTGCAGGGTGATTGTGAAGGAAGATCATATACTTCCTATGGGAGGCAGCTGCAAAGCAACAGACGTGTACTCAGAAGGCTTAGACACTCCCGCACTGCATCTTACCTTTGCTATGACCTTGGGCAAGACTCCCTGAGAGTCTCAGTTTTCTTAGCTGAAAACTGGTGGCAGTTGTCCCTATTAGGTTAGATTGTGGCATGGTGCTATTACCCAGCAGAAAGGGATGGGACACAGGGTCCAGCAAATGTGACTGGAGAGACATCCGAGTGAGGAGAGACAGGTCCAATGCCCTGCAGGCTCACCGCGTCCCTCCCAATGGCTTAGCAAGGAGAGCTAGCTCACTGGGACAGGGACCAAAGCAGGCAGCCACCGGGCTCTGAGGCCCCGCCCTTTTAATAAGGACACTTCTCTTCTGGAAAGTGTACTGTTATATGGTGAACCCCTCCTCACCCCTATAAATACTACGTAGAGCTTCAGGGGAGAGGAAGCTTACTCCCTACCAGAGCTGTTTTACGGTGCACCTGACCTTGGCACCCTTCTCTGAGATAATGAACCTTGGAGCATGCTGAACATTCAATGCACCTTCTGCTTGCACTTCCCCAGCACACCCCAGTTTATATCTGCACCACAGGATACTAGGGCATGTGTGTCTACGCCATTGTTTCAGAGCACAAAGACCCTCTTCTCATGAAGCTGACATTCCCGTGGAAGAGGCAGACAAGGAACAAGGCAGTCAAATTTACTTTGTCATTGACTCCTCCCATCTGTACCATAACTGCTCAGGTGTGAATCCCGGCAGGAGATCTGGTTCTCCCCTGCAGCTGTGGCTGACACCTCACCTGGAGCTCCCAGCTACTCTGTGCCTTCGACTATCATCTACAGGCTTGTGAGCCCCCCTCCCCCGATGCCTTTCTCCCCAGCTTAGGTCTCTCTCGGGAGCACCAGACTCATCCTTTTGGCTGCTTCCCAGAAGCCTCCACGTGTATTCTCCTTCTCCTCCACCTCCAGTCCCCACTTAGAGTCACCACCCATTCTGCTGCTCCAAGAACCAATTAGTCAATCTTTCCTTCACCCTTTCATCCTACAACCAATCAATCATCAGGCCCTGTAGAGTCTAGCATATCTGGCCTCTTAATGTCTTTCTCCCTCCACAGCCTCTCTGCCTGGGCTCCAGCCCTAAGATCTGGCTCCTGCTCACCAGTTTGCTGACTGGCTCCCTGTCATCACCCCTTCCTCTAGCCTTGCATACTTAAAGTATCTTCACAAGGATCCTGGGAGGTAAACGCTATCATTATCCCCATTCTACAGATTAAAAAACGGAGGCACATATGTTAACTGACTAGGTTTTGCACTCGGGACCAGAATCCTTGCTCTTTACCACTAAGCTTTATTGCCTTGCAGAGGGCATGCTGCAAATGTTGGATGTGGCTGGCGGACTGATCACAAAACAAGGCCAAGGGTGGAGAGAAGGATGAGAACGGTCAAAACCAAGAGGCCAAGAGCGGTGATGCCGTTTCACCAAGGCACCGTGTGCGGTGGGGGACACTGGAGAGCGTGCCAAGCGGAGAGCACAGTGCAGACAGAGGGAATGGCGTAGCCAGTGGGAACAGGGTGCGCAGGCCAGACTCTGGGAAGATGGTAGTGCGTTTAGGAGAGCACTAGGGAGGCGAGCACGGCTGCAGAGCTACAGGGCACCACTTAATCCACGCGAACGGAATGGTCCCCCTGGAAGTGAAAGCTATTTTCATTACTTGGTGCTCTTCTCAGGCGTTACGACTTCTGTGGGCCCCCTCTCTCATAAACGGTGTTACAAATTACATGTTCAACCGCGCTGGTATAAAGATGAATGTATTAATATTACATATTAAAATACTCTACTCACAAGCCTTTCACGTTTAAGCACCCACAGGGTCTCAGGCACCTTGCTGGACTCAAGCAGGCCAGGGAATGGAGACAGAAGTGCATGGCCACACGCTAACGCCAATGTCTTGGTAAGAACAAAGTGACCAAAAGCAAAATCAGATGCTAGGAGCCAACACAGAATGAGGACGGCGGGAGGGGGAGAGAGGAGGAAAACGGGAGTCTTCCCTCCTGTCCTTGGGCCTGGGCTACTCGCCCTCTCCTGCTCGGCAAGCCACAAAGAGAAATGGGAATAAAACTACCCAACAGGCAAACAAAGATCTGCTTGTATAAGTTCCTAATAAAACTGGAAAAGTGGCCTGATTCTCGTCAGCTGGATGTCCCCCTCCTCCCCGCTGTCGGCCAGGCTAATCAGAAAAGCATTGCGTTGAAGGAGTGAGGGCATGCATGTTATCGCTCCCCGAACAGTGAGTCCCGAGCAATAGAAGGGGAAGCGTTACTATGAAGTTTTCAAACTCAGACCACTTTGAAATCAGCACGTAAGGCTGTCACGGGGGAAGGCAGGAAGACGGCGCGTTCTCCTGGTTTTACACCACGGGCCCGAAAAGGGAGCTGAAGGAGATTAATTACATTCCCTGCTAATCAATGCAAAGACATATTTTTCTGCTTCTCCGTCTCATAATTTTTATTTCATCTAGTTTGGGCTTTTTTAGGGTTGCCAGATGTCCCAGTTTCAGTGGGACAATCCTGCGTTTTGAAGGTACGTCCCATCTGCTCTTGAAAATATTTCTGTTCACTGCTCTCCCGTGGACCGTAGGGTTTTTTCGAGCTGCCAGCCAGAGTGCGGCTGCTGGAGAGAAGATGATAAATTATTGTAACACTATAAAAAATCACTCGCAGCCGCCGCCGCCCCACCTCAGCAGCGCTGCGAATTAATTCTGCAGGAATCTTTGTCAGGAAGGGTGAGTCTCCAAGTCTCCATATGGGAGTCTGAAGCTCGCTCCACAATAGCTTCGGGAAGGCATCAGACGTGGGCTGGGCAGGAACGAATGTGTGAAGCGATTCCTGGACTTGCTGGTAGAATAGCTGGCTCTGCCGCTTTCCAGAAGAGCGACGTTGGGCCAGTCAGTCAGGAGAAGAAACTGGGTTTTGAGCACGTTGTCTCGCTGACTGGATGCTGGACACTTTAGGTGAAGTGCCCGATTAATTGCTACAATAACGTTTGGGGTTTATCCTAACCATTTTATAGAGAAGGATGGTGAGGCTCAGATCTGCTGAGCCAGGACTCCATGGTACCAACCCTCACCCCGCCCCCCCACCCCCGCTCTTTTTCCTGCAGGTCACTCACCCCCTTCCTCTAGTAAGCAGAAATGGTAGTAATCTATACTTTGCAAGACTTGAAACAGAAGCTGATCAATAAGTTCTCTAAAGTTTTCCTCCCGGGCTCCTATGACAGGAGAGGGGGCGGTGAGGGAACTTGTCAGTTAAGGTCCGGTCTGCAGGAGGTTTTAAAAGCACAAGTTCCATGGAGCAAACATCCTTAGTGTTGGTCTAAGTACGTTTTTTAAAATCCTCAATCAAAGGGCATTTTTTTCCCTTGATTTTGAGAGAGAATGGAAGGGAGTGAGGAAAGAGAGAGAGAAAAATATTCATGTGAGAGAGACACATCGATTGGTTGCCTCCTGCACATGCCTGGACCCGGGGCTGGGGATAGAACCTGCAGCCCCAGCACGTGCCCTTGACTGGTGATTGAGGTGCACAGACCAATCCTCTAACCACTGAGAACCACCGGCCAAGGCTTAAGTACTTTTGAACTTGACCTCAGTCTAGGTGTCAAGGGCAGCACTGTCAGAGATAAGCTACACGATCTTAGGTCCATGGAACCAAATTCCCTTCATCCTTTGCATCCTTACATCCCTCATTCCTCCTGATGGAGGCACAGAACCAAATAGTGCCACTCACTGCCTTACAAACAGCAACCACAACCTACTGAGAATGAGTTAACCTTATTTATATGAACAGAGCCAACCCTAACAGCAACGGCCAGGCTGAGCAGGCTCTGCTATCCCAGGCCCTGGGGTAACTAGTGTCTGGGAGAGACATTGCGGGGGAAGCTGGGTCACCAAGAGGCAAATGAGAATGTCCTGGAACCCTGTGGGAAAGGCACCGAAACGATTCTTGAATACAGATTGCATCGTTTTCACCACGCCAACGGCTCGGTGTTCGCTCCAGGCCCACGGCTTTTTCATTGTCATTGCCTCCACAGACAGGCCTCAATGGAAAGAGACGGGCACGTCTCCAACGTGGGCCTTGTCAGTGTCTCTAAGCAGCAAACGTGCGAGTGTAGGAGTGATCCGAAAATACTGCTCGCACGTCAGCTGTCATCACGTTGGACGCTTGCTGGCAGGGAGCTCACCACACGGCCTGCCTGTCCTGTTGTTTGCCTCCTGCCCTTCGCCAAGGTATTTTCTCCCCGCGACGCGGAAACGCGTTCTCTTAGATCTCAGTTCCTTCCACTCTGCCCCGTCCCCGCCTCTCTCTGTCCTTTATCAGGGACTAGGATTTTTTAAAATTTATCTGTATTGTTTAAAGTATTACAGAGGTCCCCTTTTGTCTCCCATACCCCCTCCTCCTCCCCGCTCCCGTCACCTCCCCAAGCCTTCACCCACTATTGTCTACTAGTATGTCCGTGGGTTATGCATATATGCATGTCAGTTCTGTGGTTGATCCCTCCCCACCTCCTCTTCTGAGGATTCGCAGTCTGTTGCATGCTTCCATGACTCTGGATCTATTTTGTTTGACAGTTTATTTTGTTTAAACTTATGAATGGTAGAAGTGCTTCAGGGGTCCATAAACCCTTGCTATTTTTTCAAAACTATGCATACATAAGCACATCCCATCGGATTCTCAAAGGGATCCATGGCATTAAAATCATTAAAAACTAACCCTTTCTCTGGCATCCCAGGGCCAAACATAGCAATCTGGATGGGAGGTAGGAACCCCAGCCAATGTTCATGGAGAAGAGTTATTTCTAATCCGAATTCCCTGTATTACCACAAGCAAATCGCTTTAGCTCACATTCCTCTGTGTTCTCAGCTGTATAATGGGCTCATGCTGTCTCTCACTAGCTCTGCAGCCCCTGCTTGCCCTGTGGCTGCTGCTCTGGGCACACGGATTTTCTACCAGTTCTGAATACGCCACACCTTGTCACATCTTGGTTTCTCTACCTGTGGCCTCACAGTCCTCCTAGCATCCTGTATAACATCTATATGTTTAACTGCCAGCATCCCCTCTACCTGCATTATCCTGGGGAGCGATAGCTACGCATGTACCCCCAGTGACAGGCAGCAGGAATGACTGAAGGAGGAATTCATAAAGATCCAGCTTGTCAGCATTCCTACCCACCCGGCCACCTTGCTAGAAAAAGAAAGAAGACATGAGCTCAGCAGGCCTGAGCTTCTAAGGGCACAGAGAGGGTGGGGTGTGAAGGCAATCTAACTGTCCCCCGGCTCTTGATGGGCAGAGTGGCACCTGGGCAGCGTATTGGCACAGGATGTAAAGTACAGCATGGGGAATGTAGTCGATAATATTGTAATAACTATGTACAGTGCCAGGTGGGTATTAGACTTAATGGGGGAATCACTTTGTAAATTACATAAATGTCTAACCTGAAATGAATATAAAACAACTAGAGGCCCGGTGCACGAATTCGTGCACCAGTGGGGTTCCTTGGCCTGGCCTGATGGATCAGGCCAAAACTGGCTCTCCAACATCCCCTGAGGGGTCCCAGATTGTGAGAGGGTGCAGGCCAGACTGAGGGACCCCACAGGTGCACAATCGGGGCTGAGGAGGGATGTGGAAGGTTGGCCAGCTGGGGAGGGCCCGTTGGAGGGCTCCAGGGTGTGTCCGACCTGCCTCACTCAGTCCCGAATTGGCCAGACCCCAGAAGCAACCTAACCTACCAGTCGGAGCGTCTGCTCCCTGGTGGTCAGTGCACATCATAGCAACTGGTCGACCAGTTGACTATCTGCCCCCTGGTGGTCAGTGCACATCATAGTGAGCGGTTGAGCAGCCTTAGCATATCATTAGCATATTACACTTTGATTGGTTGAACAACTGGATGACCAGACACTTAGCATATTAGGCTTTTATTATATAGGATATTGAATGTCAGCTGTAACGGACTAACAAAACTAATTAAATAAAAGTGATGGGTTTAGGGGTGGATAGATTTCTAGGTGCTGCCCACGGAGATTCTGATCCCGTTTGAGATGGGGCATCTGAAGGTGCGCTTTGCACATGCCCCCAGGTGGTCCTGCAAGTCTGGGCTCGGTCAGAGCAGGTGGTATGACTGGACTGAAAGACAACTGCAGCCTCTTTCCTGAGACTGGAAAGGACTCTGAACAACTAAGGGACCATTGGATTTCCTTGATTGTCCTCTGGGTGGCGCTGTGGGAAAGCATCAGTAAAACAGAAGGTGCCCACCCCCCTGGGCTCTGGAAACTCAGCCTGGGCCCAGGTGGGCTCAGGGTTGCCAACATCAAGAATTTCTATGAGGTGATGTCTGGCAAGTACGGGGTTCTCACCCACATTTCTCTGCTCGTCCTGATTTGGGGGAGAGAACACTGTTTCAAAGTGAGGAAGGTGCATCTGGGGCCCAAGGGTGCTTGTCCACTTCTCACACAAAACAGTAAGAGGAAAGCGGCTGGGAGTCCAGGTATGTGACTAGTTATTTTCCTCCTTGACTGCTCTTTTTAATTACAGAAGCGATGCGTGCTTCTGTAGACAATTTCCCAAAAAAGCATATAAACAAAAATAATTTTTAAAAGTCACCTGACATCACACCACCTACAAATACCCACTGTTCACATTTAGTGCATATCCTGAAAAGGATACTGTTTGCTAAAATGCTTTTTCTCACTTCACGATATAACAAGAGCATTTGCCAGGCTAATAACCACCCTTAAATCGTTTTTGAAAAGTGGCATGGTATTAAGGTGTTTCATTTACAGATGAACCATGTTTACTTAACCAATTCCATAAGGTGGGACATCAGAGCTCTCTCTCTCTCTCTCCCCTTCCTCCCTCTTCCCTTCCTCCCTCCCCTGGTTAAGTGTCTTTGGCTTTTCTGACAAACTGCATCATCAGCATCCTTACAGTTGCCCAGTTGCCCCTTCAAACAGTTGCCTAATAATTCCCTGAAGTATAAATTCCTAGAAATAGAATGTCTGGGAAAAGGACATATAATTACGGTTTGTAGTTCTTTCTGGAAAGGTGGCCCTATTGCTCACACCACCAGCGCTGAGGGGACCAGAGAGACCTCCCCGAAGGGATGCTCTGAAGTCTTCTGGGAATCTGTCCTGCTGCTAGTCTGGCAGGATTCGGTGGTAGATTAGCTCACCAGCCCTGCATACGGGGGAGGCAGAGAATCATGGCCGAAGAATCCCTGCACGAAGGGGCCATCCATCCTGCCTTGTTCCAGCAGTGCAGGCTGGACAGTGGGCCTGCTCATCCTCTCCATCCTCCCCTCTTGGGCTGGGGAGCCTGGGGACCTCCTGGAATTGCCCCAGAATTGCTCCAAGAGAAGAGCAGTGGGCAGGTGGTGGGACAATGCAAGCAGCGGCTAATGTAAATTCAGGGTCAGCCCCCCTCTCTCCTCATCCCTCCTTTGGACAACGACACTGACTTTCTTTACTTCCTGCCAAGTATGGGAGGTGGGAGAGTGACTGGGACTTCACGCTTGGCCCCAGGGTCGGTTATGAGCTACCAACGACAACACACAGCCAAAAAGTGCAACCTGCTCCATCCCCACACGAGGGAAGGGAGAACAGGCTCACCAGGGCCAGAGCTGAAATTCCACATGGCCGTGAGGTTGGGATGGAGGAAATCCACACAGCAATAGGGAACACCGAGAGCCATAGACCAAGCCAAAGACCAAGAAGTAAATAGAGGCAGCAAGTTGCCAAAGGATACCAGAGGCAGCATCCCAAGTTGCATACAGAGTCCAGAACCCAGAGCCACGAGACTGAGAGCACGGACAGGTGGCTGGAGGGTGTGGGCACAATGAGAGCAGGGGTGGGGAATGTCCAGGCCAAGGGCCGTAAAAGGTCTGAGAAATCATGTGGCCCGGGCCTGCCAAGGTAAAAGGGGTGAGTTAATTAAATGTTTGACCAAATATAGCAGCTAATTTTTATTTTCATTTTTTTACTGATACAATCAAAATGCTTTATTTAGTCTGCATGAAACTTTTCTTCTGGGAATTACAGAATGCTCATACTATTTGACATAGCATATGGACATAGCATATACTATTATTGTAGTCTTCTTTTTTCTATTAAAATGCTAATGAATAAAAAGGGATTTCATTCTTTTTTCTTTATTGATTAAGGTATTACATATGTGTCCTTATCCCCTCATTGCCCCCCCCCCACCCCACCCCCATTCATGCTCTCACTCCCCTGGTGTCTGCGTCCATCGCTTATGCTTATATGTATGCATAGAAGTCCTTTGGTTGATCTCTCTCCCTTACCCCCACCCTCCCCTGCCTTCCCTCTGAGGTTTGAACACCTGCTTGATGCTTCTCTGTCTCTGGGTCTGTTTTTGTTCATCAGTTTATGTTGTTCATTATAATCCACAAATGAGTGAGATCATGTGATATTTATCTTTTTCTGACTGACTTATTTCGCTTAGCATAATGCTCTCCAGCGCCATCCAAGCTGTTGCAAATGGTAGGAGTTCCTTACTTTTTACAGCAGCATAGTATTCCATTGTGTAGATGTACCACAGTTTTTTAATCCATTCATCTAGCAGCTAATTTTTAAGTTGATAATTTCATGTGGCCCTTGAATGATGTTATAAATATCCAAATGGCCCTTGGCAGAAAAAAGGTTCCCTACCCCTGCTTTAGAGTCTCTTGTTGCTTCAAGTTTGCTTTTATCAGCCTACATGGACAACACACACAGCTTTCCCTCCCACCCCCCACCACACACACACACACAAACTCTAAAGCCTCCTGCTCAAAAGCCAAAGGCCAGAAAACACTGGCAGATACAGCCAGATCTCCAAGTTCACAATATTATCCTATATAATAAAAGGCTAATATGCAAATTGACCAAATGGTGGAACAACCCGTTGCTAAATGCAGGAGCTTCCCCCTGGTGGTCAGTGAACTCCCACAGAGGGAGCACTGCTCAGCCAGAAACTGGGCTCATGGCTGGCAAGTGCAGTGGTGGTGGCGGGAGCCTCTCCCACCTCTGCGACAGCACTAAGGATGTCTGACTGCTGGCTTAGGCCTGCTCCCTGCAGTCAGACATCCCCCCCCCCCCCAGGGCTCCCGGACTGCAGGCTGGGCTGAGGGGACCCCCCTCACCCCCCAAGTGCATGAATTATGAATTTCATGCACCGGTCCTCTAGGGGTCATTATAAAATGGCCAAGCAGCAGAATCAACCTGTGGCAGCCGGGGTGGGAGGCAGTATTCCATAGAACTAGACAAAACTATCAAGGACCAAAGGGACTGGCTAGGCATCAGAGAAGCCATGTGCAAACACCCCACCCCATTTCTGCAGCCCAGCTACGCTGCCCTGGGAGCAGGGACAGCCCCAGAGAGAGTTAGACAAGAGGCCTGTTTTCATAGAATTTTGCAAGCTGTAACAATACAAGGTTGACTGAAAAGAAAGCAGAACATAAAATTATGTATATGGTATCATTTCAACTCCGCAAAAATGTCTCTAAATATGCACAGAAAGGGTATTGGAAGGAAATAAACCAGTATTTTGACAGTAGAGGGAAACTCTAAACTTTGATCTATTTCCCTCCCCTGGACCACCCTCCAGGCTGTGATAAGGACTGGCTGCAGTCCAGGCAGGAGCCTTGGTGGGGTTCAGGAAATGAAAGAACAGGCCACGGCACCCAGCAGGGCACAGTCATGGCCTTAGCCATGTGCTAATGAGAGCTACTGCCCTTCTTTCTGTAGCTTTTTCTCATTTTTAAATAATTTATTGTTGACAGTATTACAGATGTCCCCCATTTCCCCCTCCTTCACCCCCCTCTACCTAGCCTTCCTCACAGTGTTGTCTGTGTCGGTTGGCCTATGCCTATATGTATATACTATGTTTTTGGTTAATCTTTTTCCATCCTCTCCACCTCCGTCCCCTCTGAGGTCTGTCATTCTGTTCCATGCATCCATGTCTTTGGTCTTATTTTGTTTGTCTTTTTGTTGTTGTTGTTGTTCATTAGATCCCACATATAAGTGAGATCATGTGATACTTGTCATTCTCTGACTGGCTTATTTCGCTTAGCACAATCATCTCCAGGTCCATCCATGCTGCCACAAAGGGTAAGAGTTCCTTCTTTTTCACAGCTCCATAGAATTCCACTGTGTACATGTACCACAACTATTTTATCCACTCATCTACCGATGGGTAGTTTTTCTCATTTTTAAATTTTGCTCCCTCTGCTTTCCTCGATAATAAATATGCTTAACTTGTTAAACTGTTTGTGCCCTTTCATAACCAAGGTAGGTATCAGTCACTTAACTAGTTGGTTACAATGAGGCAGGCACAGCAAACAATGTCAGCAGAAATATACTGATTACACTTAGGTGACTTGAAGAATAAACTGCAGATAGTTCTTATCCCACATGCAGATTCAGCTGGATTCATGTAATCTGTGTTTGTCGTTCACTGGTTAAAAAACACCTTTAAGTGTCACGAGAAAGACATAGCTAAACTGGGGGCCCAACTGTGTGCTGAGAGGCAGCTTGGCTGAAGCAGAAAAGATCATGCATGATAAGGGATGAATGCTATGGGGTTTGATCCCAGCACCCACCTGCCCCACCACATTGCCGGCTGTGTAGGATAAGTCACATGTATTGTCCAAGCCTCATGGGAATGTAATACCTATCCTCTTGGTAAATAGAACTCATTTAAAAATGAGTGCAACAGGTTTGGCTCAGTGGATAGAGCGTCGGCCTGAGGACTGAAGGGTCTCAGGTTCGATTCCGGTCAAGGGCATGTACCTTGGTTGCAGGCACATCCCCAGTAGGGGGTGTGCAGGAGGCAGCTGATTGATGTTTCTCTCTCGTCGATGTTTCTAACTCTCTATCCCTCTCCCTTCCTCTCTGTAAAAGATCAATAAAATATATATTTTTAAAAATTTTTTAAATAAAAATGAGTGCTAGAGGATGCAGCACTAAGAAGAGAGTGGTTCTCCCCCTCCCCCATAACTCCTCCATCCTCAAGTCAGGTTAGTGCAAAACGCAGTGCACATTATCCCTAAGAAGATTCTCTGTCCCAGGGGAGCTCCCCAGCCCAGAGCCCAAACCAAGCCATTCTTGCAAAGATAATGAAGGAGACAAGAAAACAGCCTAAAGTAGCAGCATAGTCCAGTAGAAAAAGCACAAGACCAAGAAGCAAAACACTAGATGTCCGTCTTGTTTGCTTTATCCTCCAGAGCAGCACTACCCGATAGAATGTGAACCACATATGTAATTACAATTTTAGCGGCTACACTACAAACAGGCACAATTAATTTTAATGTATTTTTAAAATTCAATATATCCAAATATTATGTAACATACAATTGATAAATAATTTATTGTTGAGATATTTACATTGTTTATACTGTCCTTGAATCTGATGTGTATTTCATGCTTACAGCATGTCTCGAAATAGATCTTACATTTTCCTCAGAAGTAACTGGTCTGTATTTAGATTTCATAAAGTGTACACTTGCAAAAGCAGATTAACATAGCCAAGTTGCTCTGGACACACTTAAAATTTTCCAATAACTGATCAAATATCAGTTTTTAAGTTTGAATTAATTAAAATAAAATTTAAAGTTCAGTTTCTCTAGCCTCATTTCAAGTGCTCAATAGCCACATGTGGCCAGTGACTGCCATGTAGGACAGTACAGATCTAGAGTGTGACCTTGAGAGAGATCAAGTACCATCTTGAAAAGCAGGTTTACCAGGTGGATCATGAAATAACTGTACTACTTTACCTCTTATGTCACTTGAGGTTCTATCACTTAGCAAATCGAAATGACCAAAAAAAATAAATAAATAACCACACAAATAAACAAGCACAACTCCTCATAATTACAGAGCATCTCAGAATCTCCACTTCACATTCTTGAATAAGTTCTGGGCTGATTTCCACATCAATGAGTGTTAAACATTTCTGAGAGTATTTCAAAACTTTAGTATGCTAACTATAAGTAAATAGACACTACAAATTTTTAAAAAATATATTTGCTAAATTAACCTGGAAGTTGTCATATTCCTCAAATACCTTTGCTTTTTATGAGATATATTTAAGTGTCCCTAAATTTTTGGAAATGTGCAAGGTGACAGTGCCCGAATCAGGAAGGCCTGGGAACGTAGCACAACCCCCCGCCAACTGCTTTCCTTCGTCATCGCTCATCTGCTCCAGGAGGCTCCTTCCACCCCACGGGAGCCTGTTTTCCACTTCACCTGCCTGAACCCAGATGGCAAACTAACTTCTAATTTTCTATGTTACCTAAGAAGCCAAGAAAGTTGTATATACTGTATATACTACTTTCATTTCAGATAACTATGTACAACAACTCTATAAATTTTAAAAATGTTTATATAAATAACCTCCCTTAACATTCAACATCCTTGACAATATGAATGACAGTGAAAGAGGATTTGAAAGTCATGCAGCCAGTAAATAAAAGTCCCTGTTTGACAACATCCGTTTCCTAAACCTTTGTCACCTGCTCGTGCTAATCTGCCTCTCTGAGTCCCCCATATCAGATTTCTTCTGGGGCTCACGTGACAGTAATTCTACTTAGTATAACATCAACCCTCGATTTGGGTACTTTTCTTATTTGTTCAGGATGTTCTATGGTTCAACGAGCAGCCTGTGGGAAAGTAGAATGTGATGCCTCTTTTCCTGAGGTCAGTCTTTTGCCAGGTACCTAGAACACAGTCATCAATTCAAAATCAAGAAGAAATAAACCACAAAAATTCCACGACTGATCCTGAGCAATAGGTGATTCAGTGGGTTGTCAGATACCAGTGCTTGCAGGAGATGTTGCTTGAAATTTTCCATCGTGCAAAACAACGGGGTTCATTTTCTCAGACTCCAAATAGGGAATCTCATTCTTCATCCCCATGGATGCCTTTCGCACAAGGAAGGGACATGGGAAGAACAGGGCACGGAGGTAAGTCGAGGACAGCGAGTGGCTCTTTATGAGCAGAGAGAACAGGATGCGCTGAGGTTCCGCAGGGACTGGTATTAGCATAGTAGGAATTTGTCGGGATGAGGGAGTGGATCTGTGACGGGGGAGACCGACTCCTCAGCCCAGGCTGTCAGTGGCCCTACAAACACGCAATGCAACCAGCCAACGCAGCAGCAACAGCAAGGATGTCATCTCTGCCACAGCAGCTCCAGGGGACACGGACCTAGACAATTCAGGTCAGCAAGAGAGAAAGCTGCAGCTTCTCCCAGCCACTTCAGGCAATGAAACCACTACATTGACCTTAGTAACAATTGCCAGGAAGCAGGAAAGGGATATTACGATTCTTTGGGATCTGGGGCCTTGCGAATCAGGAAGGCCTGGGAACATAAGCAAACAACTCAGCTAGGTACACGCTTTTCCTATGCAAACCAACTAGCCCCCAATTGGGAGTCTCCATTGGGTTCTCACATTCCAGGCTGCTATTCCCTCCCTAACCACCCAAGGGCCAGGTACCAGACCGCTAGATACAACCACTGGGCCCCAGAGCTAGCTGAAATTATTCAAACGAACCAATCCTAAACCTGCTGACCTTGCCTGGCCTCTTCCTTCCAACAGAAACCACACTTCCACACCCTCCACCCTGCTCCCTCCACCCCATTCCACCCCAGTGCTGCTTCTTAGCTGCATACACTTCTTAGCTGCATGGCAGTCATTTCTGTGTCCGCATGTCGTACCATTCATGAGTAAAACAAATTTTAAAACGCAAATTACAGCTCCAACCTGGCGGGCAATGTCCCATGTATAGTAAACAGGGACAGGTATTAGCATAGTAGGAATATGGCTGGATGGGAGCAGCTTGCCCAGGAACCTGAGCAGCTATGCAGTTGCCTTCTCGGGGAGTAACTTCCCACAGCTAGCAACACAGCTGGTGTGGTGTGGGGCTTATTTCTAGAACCAGGGCCAGCTCTCCTCCTCACTAGCAGGGCTCCATGCACAGCTTCCGGGCTTTGGGATGGAAGGAGTCAGACACAGTGGGCGGCCTGGTGCTAGCTGGTTTGGGCTATTTTTCCTTTCTCCCAGCTCTCAGCTGTGGTCAAAAAGCGGATGTGCTCCTTTAGAGCTACAGGTCAAGTACTATGACAGCAGGATGCTGTGCGGTGACAAGATGGATATTTCTATCACACTTACTATATTAGTAGGTTATCCAAAGCAAGGGAATGTAAACACAGCAGATGACCAAGGACATACTTTGCACCACTTTCCTCCTCTGCATTCTTATTTTCCTTTAGAATTAGAGGCTGTGCCATGGACAGAGAGGGTGAGGCTCAATAGTGCTGATAATGCATTTGTGGACCATATTGCTCTTTGATGCACAATATAGCTTCTGTTGAATTTGGCTGAAAAATATAACTGATTATAATTCAAAACTGAAAACATAATAAGGTTGACTTCTCAGACCTTAATTGTTAATTGTGAGTTCTCTGATTTGGTGTAAGTTTTGTTCATATCCAGTACAAGTCCATTTCAATGCTGGAAGTAGCATTTAATAAACACTGAGAAAGGCTTTGGGAGGTGAGCCATCTACCCCCTGGGCCCCGAGGGATACTGGGAATAAAGGTGAGGATTCTGAAGGGAGGCAGGTTTCTTGAGGATGCTCAGTAGATTTCCTCTCCTCGGGAGGACAGCTGCATCGCAATTTGGACATAAGCCTGAAAAATAAGGTCATGGAGAATGAGGGCAGACTAAGAAGAGGAGAAATGCCATCTCCTGCAGAGGCTCAAGGCTCCCTTATTCTGGCCTCTTCTGGCCGCATCACTGGAAGAGTGAGGCAGAACCAGCAGGTAGAGTGATTTGTTAGGTCACAGTTGTGGGGATAGACATTTTCACCGGGAGACGCAGAAGGGATAAAGGTTTGATCCCACATGAGAAAGGAATCCTGGTAATTTGCTTCACTGCCATCTTTTTCAGCCCTGCCCTGAGCCAGCCGGGGATGGGCAGTCCAGACTATCTGAGCCCTAGACATTGATATAAACACTAAACTCACTCTCCTTCGTCTTGGTGACTTGTCTGGCTCTCTTCCACTAGGACTTTCCCTCACCTTGGGATGATGAATTCATTAGGTCTGCTTTGCGTGTCAATGACTCAAACTAAACTTACACGAACTCAGTATTAAGGAGGCAAACCACAGGTCTTAGGGCACCCGATGCTCAAATGCCACCAGGATTTTTCTGTGATCCCTGCCCTTTAACTGGCCTTTCTTAGAGAACCTCAGGCTACAGTCAGTCACATGATCACCAGCAGCGTCCAGGCTTACGATGTCCAGATTTGCTACTGGAAGAAAGTGAGAGCCTCCCTAGTCCAATGAGACAGCTAGGACAGCCCCGACCACGGGGAGTGTGACTTATCTGCCTGAAGCCAGGATGCTGGATACAGTGACCTTTAACCCTCTGAACGCCATAAGCATCTATAGATGCTTTAAAATCATTTTTTTCGTAAGAATGTTCAACTGAAAATATTCAAGAACACCTGAATTGTGATATATTTATTTTTATAATATTCATTGCAAATTGATTTTTTTAATTAAATTCAAAATATTGTGGCGTGTGGGGATGGTTTTCGATTGGACACGTGGCAGTGAACTGGCTAAAGGGTCCTTACTACCTCAAGATCTTTGACAGCGTATATTGGAAAGTCAGAGTTCAGAGCAGATCTACTTCTGCTTCGGTGAAAGCAAATGAAATCTTCTCCTATAAAAGGAGAACCAGCATGGCAATCAGGGCAGGGCGAGCCCTACCTTTGTCCTCCCTAGAGAGGCCTCGGTCCAAAATGCCAGCCTGGGAGCCTTTCTCTCGAGGATGTGCTCAGGGCTCCTGTTCCCAACCTGGCACCGACGTAGTTAAAGCGGCACCATTTGCTGCGCGAGGCTTCGATTCTGCTGACTTTATTTCAGGCAATCAGAAATACCTAATTTGCATTCACATTCACATCAGTGGCCATATGTTAGCCCTGCTTAAGAGCTATAGGCTTGCATTCATTATGAAAGACTTGGCTCCCCTCCTTCTCTTCACACTTGGATATTACTGAGACACCGTCTCTACAAAGGGCTATATTTAGCGAAGACACCACGTTTCCGGGTGCGTCTGTGTCTCTGCCCGTGTCTGTGTGTCTGAAAGGGAGCTGATCTTGGCACCTTCCCCCAGAATATCTGATAACTTTCAAAAGCGGAAGAGGAAGAGCCGTCTCTCTCTCCAGCCATTTCCTAGTGACAACGCTGCCTCCCACCTAAGGCGTCCCTGTCCCCGAAATACTGCGCTGCCGTGTGTGGGTGCGCGTGAGCCCAGATCACACCCGGCCCTGACAAGCAGGCCCCTCTGGGAGCTGCAGTGAGAAATTCAGTGTCTTGAGAAGGAGCCCGGCCAGGGTGTGCTCCTGGGGGCCAATCATGAGTCAGTTAGATCCCACTCTCCACTAGGAAGGGCTCGCCTGTGTCTTCTTTCATGTCTCAAAAATTTCCGGTAGCCCCAGGTATGAGATTATCAAACGTCAGTTCACAGAAATGTCCAAGGAAGGGTTTCTGCTATCTAGGAATTTTCAGGGAGCACAGACAGAGGAGGGTTCCAACAATCATGGCTTCTGGGAAAATGCTGGGGCCTGGTGTGTGCAAAGGGCTCGGGGAGCGTTCGAAGGGGAGGCGGGGATCTGCCTGGGCAGTGGGAGCAGCCGGCAGGACCAGGACGAGGTGGAAGGGAGGTCCTCGCAGAGCCAGCTCATTTGACCTGGACGTTCAGGAGGAAACTCACGACTGGGAACAAAGAAGCAGAGAAAGGACTGGAGGGCAGGCGCCAGAGTAGGGTGAGATCAGAGAGCACCTTTGTCCTGCTCCTGAGGCTTCTGAGGCCAGGAGCACCCCGCCCTGATTTGTGGCCTAGATAAAAGGTGCAGGGGCCTGGGTGTGCGAGCAACAAACTACAATAGTTTCTTTGTTCGCTAGAGGAATATACAAGAAACTGGCAAAGTGGTTGCCTAGTGCGGAGAGAACCTGGGACCGAGGCCTGAGGTCAGGAGAAGTCTATTGACCTGCGTGGATTGTTTTTCCTGCTCTGCGTAGGTATTGCTATTTACAGAAGAATAAGAATGCGATTTTGAATGGATGAATTCTAAATAACATTATATTTAAAAAGATTTGCCATTAGAGAAGCTAATCAGAGAAGCTGTGTCATAACATGACGATGTTAAAAGATGAAAGAAAGTGAAGGGCGTCAATAGCACGTGTATTATAGGCACTACTTTCATTACTGGTAGCAATCGCTCCCGCCCAACACTCTGGACTGATGGAGACTCCCCAGAGAGTGGGACGCTCACGGGGCAGGGGGGGGGGGGCGGCGGCGGGGGGGGGGCGGGGGGAGAGGGGATGAGTGTGTGGTGCAGAGCAAGGACAGATGAGAATGGAGAGCAGGCGAGGGGACAGCAGCTTGGTTCCATTGTGACCATGGGAGTCAGCCAATGAAAACCTATTATTTCTTCAAAGTCCTTAAAAATAAAAATTCCTATTCCCTTGTATTTTCCCAAGGGCTGGGCAGCTTGTACATTAGGTGGCTTATTATAAGGTTGCTCTTAGGAAGCCAATTCAACCCACAGGTCACTAAGTGATGGATACAGGTGGTGTGTCTTCTCTGTTTTCCCCACTTACAGCCTCTCAAGCCCAGGGCTCAGTAGGAGTTTCTGAACTCACCTTGCTGATCTCCCTGCTTTGTGTCCAGTCCTCTCAGCTATGGCTATGAGAAGTGCTATTCATCACTCGCGCCCTGCTGAAGTGACTGCCTTTCCTGTCCCTGCACTTTGCCCCTGCACGATAACACCCAGCTCAGCCTGCTCCAGCTGAAGTGAAGAGCAAGAAATGCCACTCTGTTTACCAGCTATTCTCAGATGCCTGAGAATCCTGGCTTTACTGTTTACAGTATGACATTGAGTAAGTTACTTAGCTTCCCATTGCCTCAACTCCCTCATCTGTAAAATGGGAATGATAGTATTATTGCCCAGGGGTGCTGTATGAAGCAAATAAGGTGATGTCTGTAAAGTGCTTGGTGTAGTCTTTGAAACACAGTAAGGATTAAATAAGTGTTAACTGTTAGTAGTTCCCTGCTCAGGGAAAACAGCCTGGCTGCTATTTGCATTGGGATGGCCACTAAGATTGAACAAGAGATTAGGCACAGGAGGTAGCCTATACATGGACTTGGCATGGATGCAAGACCTGTGTGGTCTGTTCAAAATGATGATGTGCATGAATTGCATACTCTCTTTTTCAATGTGAACAGAAGAACAAATGGAAGTAATAGAAGGGCAAATTCATCTTACCTCTTATAGATGAATTAGAGGAGTTAGGAAGTAGAGATCACAGAGCAAAGCAGATAAGCAGATGTCCAGAGAAAATGAGAGAGAGAGAGAGACAGAGAGAGAGAGAGAGAGAGAGAGAGAGAGAGAAACCTTGCAGCCTCTATGGAAGGCAGCCCAGGTTCTTGGCTACTGTCCAGTTCCCAATCCCAGTCCCCAGGAGTCCTGGCTGTACTTTGGTTTCTGTCCTTTGATTTCAGTAAGTGAGTATGTGTCCTTTGTGTGACTTTATAATAAATGTCCCCATTTTGAAGCTGGCTTGAGGGACTCTGTTCTAGTCATCAGAAAAGTTCTAAATACAAATTAGTTGCAGGCATGTCACACTGCACCTCTAAACTTGTAGAATGTGAATATCTTTAAGAAAAATGCTAAATCACTTTTTTTACTTGCAAAATGTTTCAGATATATGTAAAAATAAGAAATAATTAGTGTGCATTTGTGAACCCAATAATTAGTTTTAAGAATTATTAAATTAAATAGTTTTGTCATGTTTACATCATAATTTCAAAAGAAATATACCATTTAGTATAGATAAAACCTCTCAATCCTATTCCCCATCCTTCTCAAAAGTAGCCACTACCTTGAATTTGGTATTTGCCATTCACATGTGAGATAGATAGATGTTATATAGATATTAGATATCTATTGTAAAAACGTTACAAAATGATATTCTGCAAATTCAATATATTGTTTTTCAAAGTTATCCTTGTAGATATATAAGACTCAATCTATTGTATGACTAAATCATAATTTGTCTGTCCTTTTGATTATTTGGGTAATTGCTAGATTTTTTGCATTATAGCCAATGTTTCAATGAATATCCTTGCATATGTTTTCTCACAGGCATATTGAAACTTCCTCTAAGACAATTGCTTAAGGTAGATATTGAATCCTTCCATTCATGAACATAGTATACATCTCCATTTCTGTTTTTTAAATTTTTAATATCTTTCAGAAGTATTTTATTATTTTGGCAAGTATTTTTCACATTCTGACAATACACAGATAGGCTACTGAAAACCATTCAAATCCCTCTCCTTCCTTCATTTTCTGGCTCTTGGAAACCAAAATACTGAATTACTCAGTATCTAATCAATTACCATTATCTAAGAAAACCAAAGATATAGCTCTGGTCCTTCAGATAAGAAGCCTTTTGGAAATTTTGAAAACAGGAATGACAGAACTGATTTAGATTCTTAAAGGGTTATTCTGGGTGCTATGTTGAGAGTAGACTGTAAGTAGGGGGTAAGGCATAAAAGAGGGAGGATATTTCAGAGGCCTTAGCAATAATTCAGAGCAGAGCCAATGTGGCACGGGCCAGGGTGATAATAACATAGGTGATGAGGAGTACTCAGGTTCTCAATATATCTTGAAGCTAACCCTGACAGGATTGGCTTATTGGCTCATTAGGTGTGGATATCGACAGGAGTAAGTGACAGATGTGAGCATATCGACAGGAGTAAGTGACAGATGCTAAGGTTTGTGTCTTGATAACTGGAAGAATACAGTCATAATCATTTATTAGGATTTTGGAAACTGTAAGGGGAGCCAATTTGGAGGGAATTCAGAAATTCTGTTTTGAACACTGAAATCTGAGTTTCATATATTCTTCTTTTGATTTATCCGAAACCGTTTAAACAATTCTTAGCTCACAGGCTGTATAAAAATAGTCAGTGGACTGGATTTGGTGCACAGTCATAATTTTCCAAACCCTGTCACAGAAGGCTGAGATCTTGTCTTTTCAGCTTAGCAAGTCTATTGCCCATTCTGGTACCTGATACAGTGTAGGCTTTATTTGAATAAATGAATGAAGAGATAAGAGAGAAAGGGCAATAGGAATAAATATGTATGTCTCTTCTCTCCATGTACAAGGTTCAGGGCTCAGGACTTTGAACTTGTGGGGTTATCAGAATATGAAGAGTATACACAAGCCAAGAACCAGCATCTTCTAGGATTCTTTTCTCAGCAGGGCCAATCAACAGTTCAGAATCAGGTTATCATTCCCTAAGGAGTCAAAACAAGAAGGCAATGCCAAGTTGTGGTGCTGGGCTGGATGAAGAAAGAGGAGAGCCCATGGGAGCTGGACAGGAGTGGACTCAATGTGGTCCAATGGAAGATTAAGCCTGGGAGGCTTACATCAGCAGTTGCTACAGCTTTTATTTCCTTCCTACAACTGCAGGGAATGGTGTCCTGAGTCCTTGAAAGAACACTTGGGAGATGAGACTAAAGTTAGATGACAGGAAGAGTCCGTGTAACACAGGCATAGGTCAGAGTAGGAAAAAAAAAAGTGAGATGCCTGACATAGTGCCAGACTGGAAGGAGTTTTATGAACCAGGCAGAGGGTATTAGACATGAAATATGATCGGAGAACCAGAGCCATGAAAGGGATCTCCTTTAATTGGGGTGAAGATGGGATTTCAGAAAGTTTTCTTTTTTTGCCATGTATAGGATTGGAAAAGACAGAAGTAAAAAATGTTGAGAGTCTCTTTAATAAATTCAGGTGTGACATGATGACAGTTAGCAAGGGAAAGGAGGAAAATTATGGTTTTTAGAGAAACTTCAAAGGAACAACCATTTAGACTCTATATAGCCTCAATGGGAAGAAAGAGATAAAATAAGAAGATACTACATATTGAAAAGTATGTAGTTCCTTTCTCAAAAGAGACAAGGGATAAAGAAGAGGAAGGGAAGAAATTGAAACTCAAATTCAATTTTTGCCAATAGAGTTTGAGATGGCCATGATAAATTCAAATAGCAGTGTCTGTGAGGCTGAAAGAGGTGTAGAACTGAGCTTGAGAGAGGTGCAGTGGTGTACTGATAAATGTTTAACAATTGGCTTTCAGGAATAAAAGCACTTTGACTTGGTATATTTGTCAATTTCTGTGGTGTAAATGCTCCTGAAATGGTTGATTTTAATCTACTAACCTGCTGTCACTGAATGCTGAATTGGGAAGAACTTCCAGAGGGAACCAATGGAAGCTGACCCCAGCATGTTGGAGGATGGCAGTGATGGAGACTTGAAAATCAAAGAAAAAATAGAGCTGGGGGAGCCTTTAAAAATCTTGGGCTGAGGCCTTCATTTTATGAAGCTGAAACTAGAAATGGGACACAGAGAAAAACTGAAAGTAGTAGAATGGTTTGGAACAAAGTATCCTGGGGGTAGCCTTTATCTGCATGAAAAAAATGCACTCCATTTGAAGATTTTAAAAATTATGACATCTACAGTAAGAGAAATATAATTCCCAATGATTATCAGTGGACAGGAAAAGGAATGCTCATAGAATTGGCTGTTGTTTTCTATTCTAAGTACTAATTTCCCTATTGTCTGTTTTACTTAGTTACTAGCACAGACTACTCAGGTGCTAAGGCTGTATTTGCATGCACATTCAATTTGACTTATCCCTACAATAAATCAAAAGAAGGAAATGGTCCTTGTGAGTGTTTACCTGGGCTTCCTAAGAGAAGGCTGCAAACCCACTACTTCCCAGAGCCCATTGAGAGCATCGTAACATCTGGGAGGATGGTGAGAGCTCATCTATTGTCTTTGGGTTGTGGGGGTCATCTTCTTACCTCATCACCATTGCTCCTAAAACCTTACTGTTAAGGAAACTGCCCTAGGAACAATGTCTCTCTCTCTCTCTCTCTCTCTCTCTCTCTCTCTTTCTCTCTCTCTCTCTCTCTCTCTCTCTCTCTCACACACACACACACACACACACACACACACACACCACTTCACTTGGCATAGCTCTGTCTGCTCAGAAATTAATCTAAGACCACAATCCACATTTCCTAACATTTCCTAATTCTTGGCCCACGCCATCCTCTACTATATATCAAAGTAGTTATGCTAAGCCACCAAACCCTTAGAGGCAGAATGTCTTTCATTAGAATCCAGCAGCGTGTCTGGCATATAATGCCATTCAATTAGCATTTGTTTCTGAATAAAAGAATGGATAAATGGCACTAGAAACATCTAATCATTCAAAGTGGCATGCTTTTTGCTATAGGAAAAGAAGTGATGATCTATAAGCACCAAATTCGATTTCAGAAAAAAGGCAAAGTTCTCCCTTCTTCCACAACAATGGAATGTAACCAAAATATAGGTCAAGGGGCAGAGTGGCTCATCTTTCATGAAGGCATTGTTGTTTAATGAACTTAAACCGAAGGATGAAGAAGAAAAACTAACCCCTTTTCACCAAACCCTTCTAAACCTAATTAGCAAGGCAAAAAGAAAGGAACTTTATTTGTGAAGGGGTGCATTTTTTTCTTTAATGTGTGCATGGAAACTCTGAAGATGACAGGATGTACAACCCCAGGTCTAGATAAATTCAAGCCAGTACCCAAGACACTTTCTGAGTCTTTCAGGATGCTCATCAGTGATGGAAATGTATCATTTTCACCTAAGGCAATGTCATTGCTCAGGGGAAAGCAAAGCACAAATGTTAGGTCCAGGGAGTTGTATGCATAGGACACCCACAGGCATGAGAGGTTTCTTCAAAGAAAAGTGTAAGAACTATGAGTGAAAGTATGCAAATTGCCTTGAAAATGAGATGAGAAAGTCTTTAAGGACTATGGGAAGCCCTTGATAAACCCACAGCTCTAATACCTCATTTATATGCCAATTAATTAATCTATCTAAGGAAGATAGAATCATTGGATAAAAGACAAAATTGCAGTGATATTTGGACCCTAACTGTAAAAAATCAATAAGATGTCTGATGGACCAACATTATGCAGAAGACATTTGACTTCAGATTTAGAGAAAATCTCTTTCATGGAAAAAGGAAAAACATTTCAAGTCATCAGTTGAGGAAAGCAAAATACCCAACTCAAAAAGAGACCTTTGATCAATGCCTAGCTTCCTACCAGTAGTAGTCAGCTGTCCAGTCACTTAGCCAAATTTGAAAATTGTCTTGTCCTTGAGTTCTGGAGTGGGAGTCGGGGAGAATTGTTACTCTTCTATGATACTTGCTTTCCTAAACGGCTGAATCATCACTAAGGTGATGGTAAGAGATAGATGGAGGGGGAGATTGGGGAGGGAAGAGAATAATAGTTTATTGGTCTACAATAGTGAACTGGCCTAAGAAAGACTTCACAACTCAGTAGCAATATATATTCAACACTCACAGAATTTATGTTTCAAGTCCCAAACTGCTTTCCCATTGGCTTCTAATGAAGGAGAATCCTGGGGCAGAGTTTGAGTAGAAAACCTGAAACAATTTATCCACCTCCATCGGTAAGAACCAATGGAAAAAGTAGTCAGAAAATCCAACCCCAGTCCTGGCTCTGCCTCCAACAAGACAGAAGACCCTGGAATACCAGTTCACGTCTCTTGAGTCTCACTTTCTTCAAGTGTAAAGTGAAGATACTTGAGTAGGTTATCCATCATGCTATGTAGGTCACTCCTGCTCTCAAAAAACTTAATTGCAGGCAGTTAAATTATAAATAAAATCTAAATAGCAAATTAGAAATTGATGAGTTCCAAAGGGAGGAATCAATAAGTCTGCAAATGTGCAATGGAAGAAAAAATATTTCAGGGAGAAGGCTCAAGTGAAATTTCATGACCTGAGTGTCATTTAGAATGAGTAGAATTTGAACTTTCAGGAAAACAGGGAAAGCATATTAGATAAAAGCAAGAGCAATTCCAGAAAAGGGAGGAATTCCTGGGGAAAATAAGGAGGAAAAGAGGGAAAGAGAGTAAAAAGGAAGGAGAAAACTAACTTATTAATCTCCTGTGTAATAGATTCTATGTTAGAAACTTTATACATGTTAATCACTTAATCTGCAGACCATAATAAGTATCTATTATTTGGCTTGTTTTATACATGAAGAAATTAAGGCTTAGAAAAGTAAATAATATGTCTTTAGTCACGTAGCAAGTAAATATGAAAGTAATGATATGAACCTTTGTCTGCGGGCTCAATCCTTCAAGGATGAGCTGGAAGCTGATTGGAGTCCTAAAGAATACCTAGGCGTTCAATGTTGAGACAGGATAGGAATTAGCCGCACAAGTAGTAGCTTGATGTTGGTGAGGTACTGATTCCGAGACTGTGAGTTGGGCCTCATTGGAGAAGGGTTGTGTCTGCCTTTCCATGACACCCACTCACGAGAGCATCAAAAGTCCTCAGTAGGTCCTACTGCACCATAGGATGGGAGGGTGGGTGGGGAGAAGGTACCAAAGTAGAAAGAATACATTTCTGCACACACACTGTGTTTTTATTTCGCATGTCAATGGTGCTTGTATTTTTCACCTGACTTCCTCCCAACTACCCTGGGAGACAGTACAAGAAGCTATTCTAACCCTTTTGATGAAGGCGAGTCCTGTGACTGGCTGGGCTACTGGTATAGTTAGTGACAGAGTTGGGCATGCTCAAGTCCCCTATCTTCTCCCTCCCTTTCTATTCTCTCTGCTAATCCTCTTGCGTGCATCTACTCTTTCAAATTTGTACAGTGTTTAGATTAGAAAGCACTTATATGCAGTATCCCACTAACTGCAGTCCTCCTAACAATACATTCCCATTTGGCATATGAGAAAACTGACGTATAGAAAGGATAATCACAGAGCAAGTGATAGAGGATGGAGGAGACTCTATTGGGAGCTATGAGGCACAGGTGTTTATTTCCTCAGGGCTTGAAAGGCAGAGGGACATTGACTCCCAGGTAAAGCTAAAACTCTTGGCTGGCAGCTCTCATCACATATTTGAAGGCTGTCATAGATAAAAGAGGTTAGATTTGCTCACTTTTTCATCTGTATAAAAGGACAACAAGAAACAAAAGCAGACTCCTAGATACAGAGTACATTTTGATGGTTCCTAGATGGGAAGATGTAGGGGAGAGAGTGAAAAAGGTAAAGGGATTAGGAAGTACAAATTGCCAGTTATAAAAATGATCACGGGGGTGTAAAGTACAGCACAGGAAATATAGTCAATAATATTGTGATAACTATGTATGTTGTCAGATGCTTATACTTATCTGGGTGATCAACTTCGTAAGTTATATAAATGTCTAACAACTATATTATACACTGAAACTAATATATCGTCTGTCAACTGTAATTGAAAAATAAGAAAGAACCAGTTAACTTAATAGAGTGAGACAGATATCAACTCAGTTTAAGAAAGAATTCTTTTTAATGTTTTCTGTTTATAAAGGATATATATGAAAATTTGGGGAAAATTCAAAAAGCAAAGAAAAATAATAACTATTCATAAATCATATAACCTAAAGGTTATATTAATATTTTAGCATATTTCTTCCCAGCACTTTAATGATTGTGTATGATTAAATCACTGAGATCATACTGTACATAAAATTTTGCATGTTACTTTTTCAGTCAATCTTATATCATCTTACAAGCATTTTTTTTCGGCTCATTAAAAGCAATTCATAAACTATGTTCAAATTTTGCACTTATACTAAAAAGAAATGCCTCGTTCACCTGAAATTCAAGTTTTATTGGGTATCCTGCATTGTACCTGGCAAACCTGCATGGGAGTAACGGAGGGGACAGAAGGGGAGGGCAGAGAAAGGAGGACTTTTGATCCCCCACCACTCCACCCCCGCAGGGCCCAGGCCACAGTTCTCAGGGCTCCAGCTCTCACTGTGTCTGAATCAGCTCCCTGCCCTGCCCCTTCTGGCCCAGGTTGGGTTAAAGCCTCCTGCTCTTGCTAGTCCTGGGTGCCTCACATCCCTGTGGTTCTATGAACACTGCCCTCACCACTGTAAATGGTCTCCTTTAAGGAATCTTTCTTCAGTTGCCCACTTTGAGTACACCGACTGCTGTCTACTGGCGCACTTATCCACAGCGACTTTAGTCTTCCTCTCTTGGATGTTGCCTCCTGAGGGTTGGGATGGTGTCTGATTTGTATACAGCACTTGGCTCTGGTTCACACTCTCGGTGTTTGTCGACTGACTGATTGAAGACAATTCCTTCATTCACATATATTTATTGAGTCAGTGATTCTCAGAGTGTGATCTCTGGATCTTGGCTAATTCAAGAAGCATCATCTGGGAACTTATTAGAACTACAAATTCTCAGGGCCACTCTGGGCCTGTAGAATCAGAGACTCTGAAGGTGGGCCAGCAATCTTTGTTTTAATAAACCCTCCCAGTCATTCTGATGTCTGCTAAATTAGAGAGCCACTGGGCTAAGGGGCGGTGATAGAATAGTGAACTAAAATGACAAGGTCCCTAGACTCATGCTAATTATCACTCTAGCAGACACATCTACACAGGTGACACAGCTAACTTTACAGACAGCCTCCGAGTACATTCTACCTATTCAGACCTGTGAATGGTCGCCCCCCTGTGACTGATAGGCGGAGCTTGTCCTCTGCATGAAATCCCTGGAAACGTCCAATAGGCTCTTTCTGGACCTGACCGGAACATAAACTGAGCTTTGGCAGTTTTAGAGAAGCTGAATTCTCTACCTCAGACGAAATTTAATGCGAGCCAACATGGGAGGCAGAGATTTGACAGAAAACGAGAGAAAGTCTGCAGAACCGGCCCACGATCCTGCAGTACTTGCAAATAGCCTATTTTTGCATCATTGATTATGCTCTGTATTTCCCCGGAACTCAACCATTATGCAAATTGGGGGCGCATTGTCCTTTGCCTCAAGTGTTGTTCATCATTTCCAAAAGTCTTCACACCCATGATATCTGAGTTGCCAACACATCTCTATGTCACATTTGTGGCTGTCACATTCACCAAGACTCCACAAATAGGGGGAGACTTCTGATTACATTATGTCTTCGGGCACAGTGCATCTCAAATTCAGGAGTCACTGGAGATGGTGTTACCAGGCAGATTCTCACTCAGTGAGTCTGGGCTGGGCTTTCCTGACAAGCTGGTGTTGATGCTGCTGGCTCATGGACCACATTTGTGAGGTTCTATGTAATTGGGCCCCACCACTTGCGTACTGAAATATATATTAGTTTATTATTAACCCATTTCTCTTTTATATTATAACTAGACATTATATTATTAAGTATGTCATTAACTTTCCTTTTCTATGGATTTTTTATTTTGTGATAATAAATGGAGCAATGCAAAAATTCAATATTAAAAAGGAAGATGCCAAATCTCATGGAGCTGAGAATGTTGGTCTAAGCTCTTGAAGGTCATCCCATATGCTCGTCATGTGAGTAATATAGGAAATAGAGGCTAAACCCATCTCTGTATGAAAATTGTCCTGGAAGAAGGAGTCAGGATGGACATGTCCCAGTGTTAAACCAAGGAAACTCAAAGAAAGCTTTTCTGGGATTTGTGGGAAAGAAGCTTCCTCATTTTTATGAGAGTGGATTCAAGAAACATCCCCTCTCTCTCTTCCTCTGGACACTGTGGAGTGAGGACCTAAGGCCTGAAACTGCAGGATCCACCTCACTGCCAGCTGGAAGACAAGCCAGCACGTGGTGTGGGGAGGGGAGAGACAAGAGAAACACGGACAAATGGAGCCAAAGCTTCTGGATTAAGCCAACCCTAGGGCCAATCTACTTTTGCTGGTATGTTATATGTGAGACAATAAATATCCTTTTGATTAAATCATTTGGAGGTGAGTTTTCATGTCAAGGGGACATTGAAGTGAAGCATCAATGAGATGGAAACCAGGGGAGTTATCTGGCTAGAGATGTGAATTTGGAAGATAGCAACATAAAAAAGGTTTTAAATCCATAGGATAGAATAGTCTCACCGAAGGAGAGAAAATTGCTAGGCAACAGAAAGGTCTCAGAACTCAAACCCGAGGAACCATAAACTTGAGACTCGGATAGGCATGGCCAGCAGTGGGCCAGGAGGCATGGCCAGCAGTGGGCCAGGAGGACTTGTTGCCATCGACAGGAAGGAAGACTAGTACGAGTGCACTTGTCTCCCTAAACTCTTGCCAACACAGTGCATTGTTTGGTTTCACTTCCCGCCCCCACTACTGTTTATATCTTTCCTGGACTCAAAACTTGCCAAAACACTCATGCAAATGGGAACTGTTTTCATGTAAAAATTAATTAATATGCATGAAATGGATTATTTTAGTGTTTGAATTGTATCCCCCCAAAACACATTTTAAAACTCTACAAAGCAGTGTGAATACAAATTCCTATTTCTTTCTCTCACATGGGGAAAGGTCCCTGTTGAAAAAAAAACACAAACAAACATATGTAGTACATATCCAGAATTCAGGAAATATGTGTGCAGCATGCTTGATCCTTTCTAGTCTGCAAGTAAGAAAAGGTGAGTGGTCAAAATGAGCTTGTGGCCGGAACCCAGAATGGTGGGCCACAGTGAGCTTCAGGAGTCTCCTTTATGCTTCGCTGGGAGCATGATGGACAGCGAGAGTGAGAACAGCAACCAGTGATTGCTAGGGAGAGGTGCAAGGCAAAAGTCTTGAGAAATGTTGATTGTTTTTTAATCATTTTTTATGTGGCTTGTCTTGAACAGAAATGCCCTGTTTAACATTTGCTGATATTAAAAATCACCTCCAAAGTAGTCTTATCTGTCTCACTGAGACTTGGTACCCTTCCCTTGGGCTATATCAGTCCTTCTTATGCCCTGGCATTTTCTCTGGGAATCCCACTCAGTCCTCAGTGACAGAACCGTAGTGCCCTTTCCCTTCTGATATGGTGGCTTCCACGCTGCTTCTTTCCCAATTGCTCCAAACACAAGCCTTCAATTCTCAACATCCTATGTCCCAAAAAGGGATGTACTTCGTCTCATATCCCATTCAACCAAGTAGATTTCCAATAGACTGCTGTCTACATGTGTGCACGCCAACACACACAAACGCACACACACACACACACACACACACACACACACACATACACACCATCTCACATTCCCCTTGAACAATTAACAATTCATTCCAGAAAAAAAGCTAGTGTTCATATCAGACATTTCATTGGAATAGCTTCCCCTTGACTTTTTGTGTGTGTTCTTTTCGAAGCAGCAATTGCAAACCTGTGGTCCTCTCGCTAAATTTGTTTGGCAGTCATGTTTTATTTGTCCCATGAATTGTGTTTTAAAAATATATATTTTAAAACTTAGGACATTTCAACATAAAAATCCAGGCTGCTCATTTCTCTCACAAACTCCAAAGACCTGGCATACCTGTGCTTCATTCCCACATGGTGACAATTGGATACACTCCACTGTTCCCTACTATCTTTATGACCTAAGGTGACATGTGCCATTTACCATTACACTTGTACTATTTCTTTTATTTTAGTAGAGAAATATTTATCTGTACCTAGGCCTCTATAAAAAAAATAGTAAACAATGGACCATCTATATTTTTTAAATGACTTGGGCTTTATCTTTCTGGAAGCAAAGACTATTGCAATGTATGTTAAAGCAAATGGAATGTCACTTCACTTGTGTTTTTAATTACTTCAGTGTCCATTTGAATTTGCAACCCCTGTTTACAAGACAGTGACTTTTAGCCCTGTCTCTGATAGCCATGAAATCCCTCAAAACAAAACATTGCATTAACTGAAATAGTAAATACAGTGTTCAACACATTTTCAAGGGGTGGATAAAACAAGGTCAGGGAATCATGAAATCAAACAATAATATTCAGGATGACTCCCATTAGACCTCTGAACCAAGGCTTTCTGAGAACAGGTCATCTCCCATCGTTTCAAAACTGCATATCCGGATTTACTTGTAATCTGAATTCTGAGTATAAGAAACGTGAATCTCCTCACTCTTGTGCAGAAAGGAAATTCTACTACTATAAAATATTCCAATGGAATGAGAATGGGCTTCTTTCGAAAACAATAAATCTAAACCTTTACCTGATTTAAAGTGATATTTTCTAAATTGGAAAAAGCCCTGACATTAAAAAAAAAAAAAGAAAGAGATGGTAAACATATTGGTTTTTAACTTCATTGTAATTCACAGACTCCAGTTTAAAGGGAAAAAAATTAAGAAAAGAAAAAATAAGATGTAATTGCCATGTTTCATTAGGAATTTTAGTAGCAATTCTTCAGTTCAAAACTTATTCATTTGAATTAAGATGATGGGGAAGACATTACTTCTTAATGGTGGAGCGTGACAGTTATCTCTCTGCAAGAGTGATTTCACTCAGGCACATGCTTTCCAGTAAATATTTGTGCATATATTGCCTTCATATTGTTCCTTTCCGTCCCCTCAAATCTCTTTTAGGAGAAGGAGGGGTATCAATTATAGGAAAGGATATATTGCAACTTCTTTGTAAATGGAGATGGAAGGAAAGAAAGAAGGAAGGAAACCAAGATTTGCGTTTCCATGAAATGGAAAAAATTCTGTTATATATTCTCATTGAATGAATTTAACTCTGTCAACTCATTAAACAACCATGTGAGGTGAGCATTACTCTGGCTTTTTTTTTTTTTTTTCATATGAAGAAAATCCTTGCCCTTTAACACAGTTACCATTTAGAAGAGACATGGTTTAATTCCAAGGTCATGTGGATTTTGAACTCCCTACATTCCACTTCATAAAAATAAGACATTTAAAGAGGAAATTTTTAAATTGCCTTCTAATACAATGAGAAATACGTGAGAAATAATGACAGGAGGAAATGGAGATGCAGGTTGAGGCACACAGGGAGGAAGAGGCAGTGGATTCCCCTCACCTGGGAGCTGGTTAGAGAAGCAGAGCCTCAGGCCCCACACAGAACTACTGAGTGAGACCCTTCAGGGCAGCAAGACCCCAGGTGCTTTGGATGCAAATTAAAGTTTGGAAAGCGTCCTGGTAGCAGAAATATCCTAGTTATTTAAGGTTAGCTATAAAACTTACATGCATTCACATAATACATTAAGAGGAAGAAATTAACCGAAGAACTTGTCTGCATATATGCATAACCCATGGACACAGACAATAGTGTGGTGAAGGCCTGGGGCGGGGCAGGCTAGAAGGGGTCAATGGGGAAACAAAGGGGATGTATGTAATACTTTCAACAATAAAGATTTTTTTAAAAAAAGAAAAAATACCTTAAAATCAAGACAGGAAAAATGCAAATAAGAGGATATTAGGAAAAAGGGAAATAAATAGACGTAATTAATTAAATCATAAGGTACTTTCAAGTTAAATTGTTAGCAGCAATTTCAATCTAAGTTTCCTAGATGCCAAAGAGAAAAATATTGCTCAAGGGGGAAGCAATTATTCTTCATGGGGCTTCATAAGGGGCACTAAGTGATCTAGTGAAAAATATCTTCATGTGATATTTATCTTTCTCTGACTGGCTTATTTCGCTTAGCATAATGCTCTCCAGTTCCATCCATGCTGTTGCAAATGGTAAGAACTCCTTTTTTTACAGCAGCGTAGTGTTCCATTGTGTAGACGTACCACGGTTTTCTAATCCACTCATCTGCCACATGACCTCACCATTTGTGGAATATAATGAACAACATAAACTGATGAACAAAAATAAGAAACATTGAACAGACTGTCCAACCTATGAGGGAAGGTGGGGGAGTGGTGGTAAGAGATCAACCAAAGGACTTGTATGTATGCATATGAGCATAACCAATGGATATAGACAGTAGGGGGGTGAGGGCATGTGCTGGAGGGTGGGAGCGGCTGGGGAGAGGTCAATGGGGGGGAAAAAGGAGACTCATGTAATACTTTAAACAATAAAGAATTTAAATTAAAAAAAACATTTTTAAAGAAAATATCTTTAATAAACACCACACCTGCAGTCAAAGACATTCTGCACATGCCACTTTCTCCATGTCTTACTGCTGGCAGGTTACCTAACATCGCCAGCTCTAATTTCATCATCTCTAAGGCAGGAATAACACTTTCAATCCTGCAAGATTATATTGAGGGCTAATTACAGATGGTATATGATATGTTCCATTTCCTTGGAGTCAGAGTAAAGTTACACCTTGTTTTTGCTTTAAAAAAAAAAGCAGGGACTCAAAGTTTAATCTCACTAATCTAAATCACAGCTTTCTAATTTTGAAGAATAAAGGTATGCCTACATCTACCCTATTAGACTTCAAATCTTGTTTAACTCTATAATAATTAAAATAATGTTATTATATTGGTTCAGAGATATGATTAATGGACTACTAGAGTGATCAAAAGCAGACCTATTGGGATATCAATACATGAAACAGGTGACAGGGGGCAGGACGAAGCATGGAGGAAAGATGCTCTGCTCCGTAAGGGACACCGGGCCACGTGGAAATCCTACCTCACACATGATCAAGGGTAAATTCTAATTTAACTTAAAAATTAAATGTGGCAATATGAGACGTTAGAAACAAACCAAACTCCCTTTAATGGAAAAATAAATTAATTAAATTATATAACACAAAACACTATACGTATATATCACATATACCTATAAAGACAGAGAAATTAAAACAAATAACCTAGATCTAGTTCTGTATCAAATAGATAACTTAAAACATTCATTTGGGGGTAAGTTGAAGAACCCATAGACTAGGATGCCATTTATGTAAATTTTAAACACATCAGTATATCATTTATAGACACATACACGTGTAGTGAATATGTAAAAACATGGGTGACAGGGATCATACCGCCTCTGGACAAGTAAAAAGAAGGAAGGAGAGAGTTGGGGACAATAATGGAATCAAAATAGCCTTTAGCTGTATGAGTAACTTTTTTTGTTTCTAATCTGAAGTAAATATAACAACCTTGATGTTTGTTAAATCTGGACATTAGGGCTATACAAATTATTCAATATTTTCCCTCTGCAGTTCTGTATAATTTAAATGGTTCTTAATATTTTTAGGTGCTCTTCTAAAGACCTCAGATTCTTGGGATAAATCCCAAAATGTTGCGGACTTACCTCTTTCCAGGGCAGTTCGATTAAATCACCCCACGGAAGGGAGGCGGAAGTGTGATGCAGGCTTCCTCCCCAGGAGTTCCAGGTGAGAGCTGCCCCGGTTGCCGCCACATGGTGTCCCAGACAGGCCATCAGCCAATTCAGAGTACAGCTGATGCTTGAACGAAGTGGCTGTTGTGGTGGGGTGGGGGAGACGACCCTGTTTGGATGAAAATCCAGAAAATCTGGATATAACTTTTGACACTACAGTCAGCCCTTCACATCAGCAATCACAGGTTTGACTAGCCTCCGATAGAAAATAATATTTTCCATTCGCAGTTGGAAATACAAAAATACTCTTTTGGGTCATCCAGTCGGTTGAGTCCTCCCATATGAGACCTTGGGTAGGAAAGGCCACTGTATTTATTGAAAAAACAACAACGACATAGAAATGGACCTGTGCAGCTCAAACCCGTGTTGTTAAAGGTCCACTGCAGTTCTCTGCAGAGCCCAAGGCACTGCCCGTCTGAAACTCAGGCTCTGCTTCCGCCTGGAGGCCACTGTCTGGCTGCAGCATCTGCCACCCCCATCACGTGCCACCAGCCTGCAGAGGGCAACGCACTCCGAGTTGCAGGGAAAGAACAGTGCCAGCCCACACAACCCGAGAACGTCTCAGCCAGTCCACACACACATGCACAGCCCGTCCCCAGCATAGGCCCACGGATGCCCAAGACGTGTCCCGGGAGGAGGGGATGTTCTAGTCTGGCTGTCCATCTCTTTGTCTTAGTATGGGCCCATCTCTCTGTCCATCCCTCCCCGCACACCCATATCCCTCAAGCACACTGGATGCCTCTGCTCCGAAGAGTCCCGAGCCCTATCTCAAGGCCTACTTCCGTTTTTTGTCCTACAAGAGGTGACATCTCCTCCAGGGAAAATCCCAGCGGGTTAGTTTGCTAAATGAGAAACCTCAATATTCTACCAAATAAGAAAGGGGCACGTTAGCTTAATAATTGTGAAAGCAGTCATTACATATGAAGACAAAACCTTTTAAAAAATAAGAATATACAGACACAGAAGCAAATGTGTAACAGAGTTTGTTTAACCAGCTGCAGATGGGCTCCGTGAGCCAGGGGGGTGAGGAGCAGCTCAGCTTCAAGTCCCATTCATCTCAGCCTTTTCTCAGGTGGAAGCCAAAGCACCTTTGGAATCTTAACCGAAGGCAGCTTTGGACTGGTGCACAGATAGTGTTGGTGACACACTCAGAGTACCTCCTGGTGGCAGCCAGGTAGAAGGATCTCGGCTTTTCTGGCTGTCGCTCCCTGTTACTCAACATTGGTCCAGGCAGCTCTGCCCTCAGGCTCAGCCCCTGGAGTCACAGAAACTTGTCCTTTCCTGGACTCTGGTGCTGTCGCCAGAGACTGATGCAGCTTTTCAATGAATTAGCGTTTTTCTGCCCAGGGGCGCATTTGTCATTTTTCTCTATTCTATCCCTTTCTTTCCTGTTTGTCATTCCCAAAGCATGTCCCTTGTAGGCTAGTTTTATGATTGTGTTCGCTGCCATATGACCTCTAATGCACCGGGACCTGAGCTTCTAGCTTCAGTCCAGCCCTGAGTGTGAACAGAGGACTTCTAATCTCTCCTGCGCCTCCAAGCTCGTGCTCCCGGCTGAGCCACCAATGAATTCCCTTCTTTCGTTTGATGACATCCTCCTCTTCACATTTAATTTGCAAAGAGAGCCAGCCCCAGTTCTGACTTCAGCCCCTCTGGCCCCCCTCTCAGATGACCTTGGATGGTCTCCCACAGCTAACCTCTGGGGCGCACCATTTCACCAGGATAAGACTTTGCAGACATATCATAGACATGTATGTTTCTTATCAAAGCAATTTTCTTACTCACCTATGCATTGTTGAATATATATCAAGTGCCAAGCACATAAAAGCCTGCACTGCTTGTTAGCTGGCTAAATGTTGGAACCATCAGTATCCATAACATGTATGAATGTCAATAACATGGTTGAATGTTAATGAGTCACATACAAATCTAAGTAGTAATGGGGTTGTTTGTGCTTTGATAGGAAAATATCAGTACACGTGAGAATATGGCAAATGATCATAATTGCAATGCAATCATTTAACAGCATTTGTACATTAAGTAATGTAAGTGTATATTAAAATGTAGAAAATAACACTGAACCTAAATTTTACATTAACCACAACCACTTCCAGGTTATATAAGTTGGAAGTCAAAGTAGTTTTTCATAAATTAATTTACCTGGAAGCTATTGTGTTTGTCAGAAGCATTGTTAAGTTGGTTCCTCGAACCATTTGCGATGCTATTTGTGATATCACAGCATGGTATTACGATTCAGCTTATGACGTTGGGTATTCATCTGGCTTTGCTACTTTCTAGCTGTGTGACCTTGGGAAAGTCACTTACCTGTTCTCTATCTCATTTTCTCATCTTGAAAATGGGGAAACAACCGACCTGCTTCCTAGGGTTGTTGTGAGGGCCGTTTGTACAAAGTAAAAGCATTTACAATTGTGCTGGCAAATCGTGCACCACAAATCACTACAATCATCACCACTCCTGAGATTTCCATTTAAAAGGAAGTTGTGAAAACAACTCACTCAATACCCAGCCTCCCCATGCAGTCCTTGGTAAAGATCAGGAATCAATCCCTGGGGTAAGAGCCGAGAGGAGTCTCTAGGGCCCCAGACAGTGGGCTGGCCTTCGGGGAAGAGCTCCAGCCTCGGGGGGACCTGGCAGGTGGGGTCAGGAAAGGAGGCAGGACTCCCAGAGAAGGAGCAGAGGTGTTACTGCACGTGGAAGATTACCGCAGGGAAGGGACACAGGGTCATCCCTGACACCGTACATACCACCTCTACAGGTAGCAAGATCAATTTCTAGCCTCACTGGGTGGTAGCCCTAACATTTTGCTCTGTTTTCCGCCTTGGCTATGGAGCGAGGCTAAGCTTTGTTCTAGAGACGAGGTTGGGGGGAGGGCAGTTGTAAACAAAAGTCTAAGATGAATAGAACATCATGGTTAAAATCACATACCCTGGTGCCTGACGGGTAGGAGTGTGACTCTAAGCTCTGCCACTTTCTAATGGGTGGCTTTTCAAATTGTTGTTGCTAGGATTAAGTAAGATAATCTATGGAAAGGCCTTGGCCTTGTATTTGGCCGATGGAAGGGATGGTAGCTAGAGGGCTAGCTATTATTACTACTGTTAGTAAGATAGTCTGATGATGATGGCAGTGGTGATGAGAATGACAATGAGAGGAGATGATGAACATGATGGTAGAGAAGACCAAGGGAAGGGAAACAAGCATGAGACTGCCTCTAGTGATGGTATAAGAGGTAAAAACTGAATCAATTTTTAATTAGGTAGAATGGACCCCCAAAAGGCAATTACGATTAAATTTTAATGGCCCTTAGCTAGTTCGTCTTGCACAAGCCATCTTCTCCAGACGTAGGTGCCTCACGTTTCTAAATTGGTTTATGGGGCACATTTCTTTCCACAACCATTTCAAAACCTGTTTAACCACAACCACAATTGGATAAAAGTCCACATCAGCCCGTGCACTTGGGTAACAGACTTTAGAACACAGGGAGCAAGGGTGTAGTACCAGAGCCGGGAGCAGAGAGCTGCATGCCCACCTTCGGCAGTGCGCACAGATCTGTGACATTTCACCAAAGCTAAATGTTCCGTCTCTAGAATCTGACTTGTTCGTTACTATTTTTATTGTGTTGCGGCTTTAAAAAAAATTGCCAATTAACTTAAACTAAACTGTCGCACAATCAGCTTCTATAATTACCAGCAATGGTTTATGATAGGATCAAGCAAACGGGGAGTTAGATTTTTTTTTATTTTTTTTTTTGCCAGAGTGGTAGTTTCTTTTTGTAGAAACAATTATCATGGCAGTGCTTCCCAGCAAAGGGAAAACATAGCCCGAGGCCATTGCATACATCATGCTCCGTCCAGCAGTTTCAGCGCTGGCTTTTCCCGGGGACTATTCAATGGGAGGAAAAGATAACCAGAGGCTCTGGGTAAAGCCTGGTCTCTCACAAAACAGGCATCAAGGCCACCAGAAGCTGGACGCAGAGAGCGCTGCCCGGTCCTGGTGCTCCCAGCTTTTGACCAAGTACATTCATCCACAGGCTGGCCGAATGGCAGCCTTGGAATCCCCTATCACAACCAAATTCACTATCTCTCCAACACCAGATGTCATGATGCATAAGGACACGAATCTAACCTTAGAATTGTTAACATCCTATCTAATAAAAGAGTAATATGCAAATTAACCATCATTCTGCTACACTCACAAGCCACACCCACCAGCCAATCAGGAGTGAGTATGCAAATTAACCCAACCAAGATGGCTGTGGCCACAGAGTGAGCAGGAGGCTTGGGTTTCCCTGGCAATGGAGGGAGCCAAGCTTTCTGCCCGCCCTGGCGGGCTCAGGCCTCCACTCAAGGCTGCAAAGTTTCAATTATAGAAGATAAATAAATCCCAACAAAAATGGCGGCAGCTACGGAGCTGGAGAGAGCAAGAGGTTTGAGTTGCCCCCGGCAATGGAGGAAGCCAAGCTTCTGCAGCCCTGGCCTGCCTTGGCCTCCTCTGCTCAAGGCTACAAAGTTTCAATTATAGAAGATAAATAAATCCCAACAAAAATGGCTGTGGCCATGGAGCAAGCAGGAGGCCTGGCTCTGCTCAAGGCTACAAAGTTTCAATTATAGAATATAAATAAATCCCAGATACCAGGGCCTCCGCTTGGTTTGCCGGGGGGTGTGGCTGGCCTGAAAACCACCATAGGCCCCTCACCCAGGCCGCCCCAAGGGAACCCCCACCCTGATCTGGGACACCCTTCAGGGCAAACCAGCTGGCCCCCACCCATGCACCAGGCCTCTATTCTATCTAATAAAAGAGTAATATGCAAATTGACCATCACTCTAACACAAGATGGCTGCCCCCATATGGACACAAGATGGCCACCACAAGATGGCCAGCAGGGGAGGGCAGTTGGGAGGGACCAGACCTGCAAGGGAGAGCAGTTGGGGGCGATCAAGCCTGCAGGGGAGGGAAGTTAGGGGTGACCAGGCCGGCAGAGGAGGGAAGTTGGAGGCGACCGGGCCTGCAGGGAAGGGCAGTTATGGGGGACCCGGGCCTGCAGGGGAGAGCAGTTGGGGGGGGACCAGGCCTGTAGGGTAGGGCAGTTACGGGCAAACAGGCTGGCAGGGGAGCAGTTAGACATCAATCAGGCTGGCAGGAGAGTGGTTAGGGCGTGATCAGGCTGGCAGGCAGAAGCGGTTAGGGGCAATCAGGAAGGCAGGCAGGTGAGCAGTTGGGAGCCAGCAGTCCTAGATTGTGAGAGGGATGTCCGACTGCCCAGTAGGATCGGGCCTAAATGGGCAGTCGGACATCCCTCGAGGGGTCCTAGATTGGAGAGGGTGCAGGCTGGGCTGAGGGACACACACCCCCTGTGCACGAATTTCATGCACTGGGCCTCTAGTTATCAATAAATGGCAAAGACATGTAATGAACAGTTGGTAGGAGGCAAAGGAATGTCTTTGGGTTTGAACCCCTGTTCCTACCAGCTGAACAAGTAACTTACTCTTGTGAAGTGTGTTTTCAACAGAAGCAATAGGGTTACCAGTAGCATTTAGCTCAGAGAGTTGCTCTGAAGAGTAGATAAGCTAATAATGGGTTCACTCATTTATTGAACAAATATTTTATTGAGCAGTTACTGTGTGTCAGATACTGTCTTTGGTGCTGGAGATACAATAACAAGCAAAATGGTCCAAGGAACTTGGAGGAAAATTGTCTAGCACCGTGCTTGGCATGGGAAGAATGTTAGCTACGATTTTTATGCTCCTATTATTTTATTGTTATACTAGAGGCCTGGTGCAGGACATTCATGCACAGGGGGTGGGGGGGAAGAGTGGTCCTCAGCCCGAAACTGCGCCCTCTCATAGTTCAGGACTCCTTGGGGGATGTCCGCTTGCTGGCTTAGGCCCACTCCCCGTGGGACATCCCCTTCACGTTTAGAGCACAGCTTGAACCTAAATCTTCATTACACTCGGTGATGGGTATCTGGATGTTGTGGGCATGGTCCTTTTTCTGGAGAGAAAAAAAGGGTAGTGGGTAGAAGTGAAGAAAAGACAAGATCCAGGTAATCGTAAGGAAGAAAATGTCAATAATTAAAGTGATTAGACTTGGGTGTAGGCTGCCACAAAGGTTCATTTGCCTTGCTCTCCTGCCTCCTTCTCCCCTGCGCTAAGCACCTATTTCAGAGGGATTTCCAAAGAGGCCTCCTCAATGCTCATTTTAAGTAGAAGCTGAGAAAACATTGAATTAGAATGTGGCCCAGGGGGTTTAAATACCCATAGGGAACTGGGCTAGAGTTCCTCCTTCCCAAATCTGGCTGATCTTAAAGTGCTTGATGAAAATACAAACTCGCTGAGCTCCCTCCCCGGATGTTGGCGTATCTAGGGTATTTAGTGTTGCGCTCAGAGAGCTGTCTTGAAAATTAGGTAGACTAATAATATATTCACTCATTTATTTAACAAATATTTCTTAAGCAGTTACTATGTGCCAGCCGTTGTCCTGGGAGCCGGGAAGATAACAGTGAACAAAACAAACAAAATTCTCCTTAAAGGAGCCTAGAGGAAAATTGTCTAGCCCAGTACTCAGCACATAATAAGCATGCGAAATGTGTTAGCTATGATTGTTATAATCATATTATTTTATTGTACCGACTCCCGAGTCATCTCTTCTAATGTAGCTTGTCCTTAGAGCAGCTGAGCTAAAGGATTAGCTCTGAGCATTTCTTGGCCAGCTGATTATTGAGTCACAGTCGTGTTGATTCATCTGTAACACTGAGTTGTAGAAAATCAGAACACAAGAGGAGAAACTGGAACCTTCCCAGAAGTGCCCAGGCTTCTAGACGGTGGAGTCTTAGAGGGCAGGGTCCATGCTTGCTTCTGCTCTGTCCCCGTGGTCTCTGGGACAGCACCTGTACAAAATGGCTCACCAATAGGAGTGTATCTAGGGAATAGACAACTACCTCAGGGCAGTGCTTTCTAACTTGCCTGATTGTAAAGTTCACTTAGAACCACTTCGTAAAACATGGGTCCTCACGGCCCACCCCAGGCTAAGCTGGAATTTCTAGGTGAAAGGTCCTGGGAGTCCATGTCTTGCACAAAGCCACGCTCCCTGGGTGGCTGTGATGTCAGGAAAGTTAGAGACACACTGGTGTAGGCTAACCTGCCCTGGCTTAGCTAGACCTAGATGTTCCTGGAATTCAGGCTCCGGGGCCTCTCATGGGTTGACCATCCGGGACACCGGCCTGGAGACTAATTCCCATGCTTGGTTTTCCCTAGTTCGTTTCTGAAACTGCCTGCCCTCCACGCGGAGACCCTGGTGACAGTGTCTGGCGATGGAGTAGGCACTCGAGGTTCATTGGCCTTGCTCTCCTGCCTCCTTCTCCCCTGCGCTAAGCACCTGTTTCAGAGGGATTTCCAAAGAGGCCTCCTCAATGCTCATTTTAAGCAGGAGAGAGAAGCTACCAAAAAAGCACCCTTTTTCTTTCTTCCTTCCTTTTTGCCTGTTGAAATCAAAACCTGCATTTTCTTCTTCTCCCACTGATTAGGAATCTCAGCATTCCACTAAGACAATCTCCAAAAAAGGAAAAGCAAATGAGCAGGGCTGTTGCCGAGGATATGAAATACTTTACAATTAAATAAGGTACGGCCGGGCTTGGGGCTGATCACTGGTGATGGGTAGGTTTCCGCGAGGCTGCAAATGAATTCAGAGCAGGACGGCGTTCCAAATGGCTCCTACAAGCTTTCTCTTTATTATTTTTATTTGGTTATGTGCTGACTCTCATCCAGAATCGCACTTAATGCCCTCGTCTGGAGTTGTTGAAACGGCCCCCCATGGCATAGTGTGACAGTGAAGGGATATTGCCTTTGGAAGCTGCTAATGGCCCATGAAAGGGAAACAGCAGCAAACAGGAAAGCAATGCTCCGAAATAATGTCAGATAAAAATATGCACGTCTTCGCGCTCCCGTCCATGTATTGGGAGAGAGGCGTGATCACGGGGAAGGCAAGGATTTCCAAAACAGGCAAAGGTAGAGAGAATGCAGGCACCGGGGGTTAAAAATAGACCCACATTCACACATATATTTTTCCACAGTTCATAATTAAAAGGCAGAATTTACATTTGGAAGCCTAATTGAGCTCCAGACTCCAAAGGCAGACGGGAAAGAGCTCTGGAGCTATAATGGTACAAATGGTGGTCAGATGTGGGTAGGTTGTTAATTCATTTATCTAACCAGTCGGCATGGGCACTTCTCATGTGCCAAGCCATGTGTTAGGAGCTGGGGCTATGCGAGTGAGCAACACAGGTCCCTGCCCAGAAGGAGCCCACTGTTGGCAGGGAAGAGAGACACAGCACATATCCTACGATAACAAGTCAGAACAAACGCTGGAGGCACCCAGGCATGCAGGATTCAGAGAGGAGCTGGCATCGGAGTGTGTACATTGCCAAGAAAAGGTGAAGAGAGGGGTCGGGCAGGAGGAGCAGGGAGTGGTAAGCATGTTCCGGGCAGTGAGAAAGTGAGATGCAAAGACACAGCATCAATAAAGTGTTGATGGATTGGGAGAGCTTAGAGGAGTTCACGTGGAGGAAACACGGGGTTCTCAAGAGAAGAAGGCCCAGGTAAGGCTATGGGGGTGGCGGGGGTAGTTGGGCAGCATGGAGACTCAGAGACCCCTTGTCAGATACCATGCAAGTCCACTGGCTCTTAGTGACCCATAAACGCCTTACTATGGAGAAGGGCCCCCACATACTAGTACTCTCCTGTGTATTTAGGGAATGTTTGACTCTCAGTGCATTGAGTGAGAACATGAGAGAAAGCATCTGTTGCCTTTTGGCCTCTTGATCTTGACCTCTATTATATTTACCTCCCACCCATACTTTCAAAAGGAAGATGAGAAGTCATTCTATCCAGAAGAAATCTCTTCCTTGAAGAGAATAAGAAGTAATAACTGTCATCATTTGAAACTCAGTCATGTGACAATTTGCTCCATCCATAACGACTGACATAGATTGAGTGCTTAATATGTACCAGATTCTACTGTGTTTTTTAATGTCTTATTTTAGTAAATACCATCAGTCACACTAGCAGCTAAGTACCTCTTTCTTCTCATTGTATAGATTGAAGAAACTGAGTCACAGAGAAGTTACAAGCCCAGAACCTCACAGCTAGTCTGTCTGGCCTCTGAGACTCAGAGGATGGCCTTCACTTAGCCAGAATAGGGCAGAGGGAAGAATGTCAAGGAAGCATAAAAATACTCTGAGCAGCTGAGATAAATTAGTTCATATTTGTGTTAATTAATGAAATTCATTAATTCAGATATTTTCCCTCCTTCCCCCTCTACTCATGCATGACTTATATATGTTGTGTAGCGTAGTTATGTTGGTAAGGGTTATAGTTTGGAACCCTTACCAAACTCAGGCATCAGTTTGAAAATGCCATAGTTTCATCAACATCCGTGGATGGAGAGCAGGGAGAACTGGGTCTTAGTTCTGCTACTAATTGATTGTGTAATTTGGTCAACCTGATTGCTTGCCTTTCCTGGATGCACTGCTTCATCTTCTCAAGGCCTTTCCTCTGGGCTTGCTCAAGGAAAGAGAGTGATACCCCACCTCCTTTTTCTACAAGGACACCAGCTCTATTGAACTAAGGCCCCACCTATGACCTCATTTAACCTTAGTTATCTCTGAAGACCTCATCTCCAAATGTGATCATATTGTGGGTTAGGGCTTCAACATATGAATTTGAAGGCAACACAGTTCAGACCATAATACTCAGTTTGGTTTATCCTTTGTTGAGAAGTGTGGGAAAAATGACTTCATAACTTTTGACATCAAGTGTTGCCTAGAAAAAAAATTTGATTTTCCAGTATAACTCTAACTTGGTTGTTTTCATCTTCTCTTCTTCCCCATATAATAACAATAATAAACAAATAATAATAACATTTAGGAGGAAAAATATTACCTTAAACATTACACAGCCATGTTGACTGTGTGGTAATTTCCCAACAGAAATTAATTTCAAGCAAATTTAGATTCTACATTTAAAGGAGATATAAATAATTCATATTTTCATATCACCAGCACTGTGCATTTCTTACACTGGGGTACCCATAATTTTTTTCTGTGTATCTGTTCTAAATTTTGGTTCCATAGCTCATTATCACATTGTTTGTGCTTCTGTTCCAAGGTGGTAATTTAATAGTCTTCCATAGAATTATGTTCAACTAAAATATATTCAGTGTTACCATTCAGATTTTAATTTAATTGCTGTAGGCTTCATTTTTATGTGCCATAGACATACTTTATTTGCTCACTGCACTCACACAAATACCAAACCTTCTAAATAAATGAAATCCTTGACAGCTATGGGTGTGCTTGGCTTTCTTCTGCTTCCATAAATCTGACTCATTCAGGCCAACCTCCTAGAACAAACTGAGTCAGCAAAATTGCCTTTCTAGCATCTTCAACATTTTGATTCCACAGTCCCGTTAATGGGTGGCACAGTGTAGAAAACTGAGCAGAATATTTTTTTTACCAACTCCTGTTGCTTTTTTGAAAAGCCCATGCCGCCTATTTCTATTTCAGTGCTACATTCAGCCTGGGTGTGCATATTCCATATTCATAGCATGTATCTAGATAGACTTGCAAGCAAAAACCCAGGGAATTCCAAGCAGTAAATTGTAGAAACTTCAGTGGTTTCTTCACAAACGTTTGCAAATTGTAGATGGTGTTATTGTCAGGGACGCTGCTTAAAGTCGCAAGACCATTCTATCTACCATCTCCAACACACTGAAAAGAGGCTGCAACATGTCTCAAGTTATAAAAAGGTCAAACAGGGCATGTATACTGAGTGGCCAGATTATTATGATCTCTGAACGCATAATAATCTGGCCACTCAGTATATATCCTGTATAATAAAAGGCTAATATGCAAATTGTCCCCTTGACCAGGAGTCCGACCAGCAGGCAGGCCAGCCAACCGCTCACGTCCCCTCCCCCTGGCCAGGCTGGCCAGACCCCACCCATGCATGAAATCATGCACCAGGCCTCTAAATATATATATATAGACACACACACACACACACACACACACACACACACACACACACACTGAGTGCTGAGTGGCCAGATTATTATGCATTCAGAGATCATAATAATCTGGCCACTCAGTGTAAAAGGGTTAGATGTAAAATTTTAAAGCAAATCTCATCTATTTCACCTCAGAAATAATTAAAATTTTACTACTAGCCACAGTGGGCTATTTCAAATATTTCTGGCAAAAGTCACATGTTAGTGATTGGAAAAGCAAACCACCCCCATATCTGGTGGGTTGGAGACTGGCACAGCCACTACGCCTACCCCAAGGTCTCCAAGAGAACAATGCAAGAGACACCTGCAGGGAAGATGGACCGCTGACCCAGGGCTTCACTCATTATAGCAGAAACCGCGAATCTCCTCCAAGCCCCTCTTAGATGGGTACAGATGCCTGAGGAGAAGGGGGGTCAGATGTGTGGTAGGACAGTCCGAAAGACACATCTGAAAGTCAAGGGGGAATGTGACGGCGGCCCCAGGACTTGGGAGCAGCGGCGCACCTCACCTGTTCACCGAAGGCAGCAAACCCACACGCTGACCTTCTGGACACCGCGACCGGCCTCATCATCAATTCAGTGACTTCCTTGCAATTGTCTGAGAAAGGATGGGATCCCCCACCCCATCCATGAATGCCTGGATCAAGTTGCTCACAGATCCTGGGGAAGTCCTTTGGTTCCTGCGTTTTATTTGAAAGGCTCAAGAGCCCACAATTTATGTGGAAATAAGCACAGACATTTGAAAATATGGGGGTGGGTGGGCTTAAAGCACTATATTAATTCCATTTTCTTAATCCAAAAAGGAAAATGACAGTAATTAGGCTGAAATGTCTGCCAAGTTTCCGCCTGGAGGGACTATTTTGGCCAAGATATAAGCCCTCGAGAACAGAGGCTCATAATGGACACATCAAATCACACTTAACTATGGCAGAACAAGTAGCTGCTTTGTAATGCAATCACTCAATGATCATGCCTTATGTTAGCATTTTAATTAAAATAAAAAAATACTTCTTCCTTTTTACTGTCTATCACCCTCTTCTCAGATATTACCACCAGCTAAAACATTTAGATTAGCAAAAAAAGAAATCTGTAAAATTCAAACGTGGAAATGAAACAAAAATCTTTATCATGCCCCCACTCACAAAATACCTCCAGCAAGACGGGCTGGGAGACAAAGCACAGAGATGAGATGAGCCTCCAAAAGGAAACAGAATTTGGTGTATCCATGCCTCTGCCTGTCTATTCAGAGTGAATCTCAAATTCACTAGGGACATTTGGAATTTTGTTTTTAGGGAAGTTGAGTATGGTTTAATTAATTATAGCTGCAGAGCACTAACTGGAACCTTAATAACTTGAGAGAATGAATTCATCTCCCAATGAGCCTAACCTCCTCTAAGGGAAAATTTACACAGAGGGAAAATCAAAATGATTATTAAACGAAATTACTCAATGCAGTCAGAGGCTGCAGCTATAGCACAAATTTCATATCCCATCCAGTGGAGATTTCCGGGGCAAAGTGGCACCCAGCTCATAGCTCCAAGTCCAGCTTAGATGGAAGTTTATAACAGCAAAACTTAGCCATAAAGGTACTCACATCTTGGTTTCTAGGGGGTGATGGACATGTTTGGTGAGCAGGGTGTTATTCAAAATACTTATCATCCAGTCATGACCATAAATCAACCCAGACAGATGCTGGCCATGACCAACTCCAATGGTCATAGTGGAGGATACTGGCTGAACCTCAGCCACAGTTATCCAGAAGGTAGAATGAGGTTGATGGGAACCTCTCCAGGCTTCAGTAAATGAGACTTTATGAAACCAAGTGAGAGCATGAGCAAAGAGGAAGAAAAAAGATGCTTGTGTCTCTCCTCCCAACCTGTTCGCTGACCTGAAGACATGGGGCCTACATCTGTGAAAGGACGAGAGATCCACTCACCTTCTATACCGTGTGAAGTCCTCTCTGGAAGGTGACTGGAGGATGATTCCCTAATCTCTTCCCTATCCCAGTCTTCCCACATCCATCCAGGGGTTGAAAATACCAGAAAGAATAAGAGAGAGAAAAGGAGCTGAGGTAGGGCTGATTGTGGTACAGTGTATTCTGGGAAATGGTCCTCCAAACAAAATATTTCAGAGATACAAGCAAGAAGAAATCTAGGAATAGTGATTTTGAAAAAGAGGAGCAAAGTAGGGGGACTCACACTTACTGATTTCAAAATCTATTATCAAACTCTAGAAATCAAGACATATGGTAATGGTATAGCAACAGACATCTAGACATATTCCATAACAGTGGAATAGAAGTGATAATTCAGAAATGCATCCTCACAGTTACATTCAATTAATTTTTAACAAAGATTCAAGATAGTTCAATGGAAAAAGAGTAGTCTTTTCAACAAATGTTACTGGGAAAACTGAATATCCACATGCAAAAAGAATAAATTTGGACCCCGACACAAAAATGAATTCAAAATGGATCATAGATTCAATATAAAAGCAGAAACTATAAAACTCTTAAGAAAGAAACATAGACGTAAATCTTTTTCACAATGGTTTCTTAGTTATACCACCAAATGCTAAGAGACAAAAACAAACAAACAAAAGACCAAGTGCACTTTACCAAAATTATAAACATTTGTGCATCAAGAAATTGGGAAAATCCATAAGTAAATAGGATAGAGGAAAACACTTTCTACACATGACAAAAGAGTATGAAGGGCAAATAGTTTTCACTGCCTGCTCATGGCTGCCGGTTGGCGGTAGCTAAGGGGTAGAGGTGTGGTGTATCAACAGCATCAGCTCTGAGATTGAGGAACAGTTTCTACCGTTAGTGCAGGGCTGAGGAGAGGCCACACATATTCCATGACTGCCATGAAACACAGAATAAAACTTGAGTGTTCATGCTCACGTTCATGCTATTGTTTAACATTTTCTGAATGTTCTAGCATATACAATGCAACAAATGTTGGAAAGGAAGGGGGAAATCTTACCAGGATTTCCAAAGATGCTGCTGAGCTTAAGTGAAATTGGGACCACGGTGAGTGAAGATCACCATTATGGCAGTTCCTATAGCAGGGGAATGTGGTACAAAGGGTAGCATAAAGGAAGAGGTGAGCCGGCCACAGAGCAGCAGGGAGCAGGCCACTGCTAATGGGCAGAGGGAGAGAGCCCACCCTGTCTTTCTCCCTCATGCCTGCCTCCACTCGGAATGGAGCACGTCCACCACCAGTCTGTCCCCAAAGTACTTCTATGGGAGGCATGAGGGATATCCAAAAATAAGGAGGCAATTTATTGTTAAAGGAAGAACAAGGGCCAGCAAGGCAGGAGACTTGGACTCCGGCATTGCCTTTGCTGTGTAGCCTTGAGGGTATCAGTTAACTTTTGTACTCATCCCCTGCTACATAAGGAGTCGTAAAAAAATAAAATCTCTAACCTACCATCCTTTTCTACTAAGCACATCTTTCACTGGCAAAAACAAAGGCCATTTCTCGTAAACTGAGCCCAGAAATTGTGCATACCAAAGACTGTCAAATTATTATTATTATCCTAATCACATTATCTTCAAGAAAATAAAAGTAAGTCCTCTTGATCTCTGCTTTCGCTAAATAAAGACTTGCCATATAATCTGTGCTCAAATGTGTTGAGCACTGAGTCATTATCCGAATGGAGCTTTATTTGGCAACTGGTTTAATCAACTGTTTCACAATTTGTCACCCACTTATGCCAGTTGATTTGGTTGTCTGACAATGGGAAATTAGCCTTTAAAGATTGTGATTATTATATGAGTGGCATCACCCTTCCGACTCCTAAAGTGAATATCACGAATTTGAAAAACAATACCCAGTGTGCCTACAAATGAACAAATAGATAAACACATAAGTATCCTTAGCTTTCAGAAAGAAAGAAAAAAAAAATCAATGTCTTTCCCTCATCAACACCTCTCAATTTCCACATTACAGTCACATGGTAGTATTTTCACAATCATTTTGGGATGCGTTACTTTGGTGATTATTTATGGGACCTATTTTCAAGCCCATTCCTCAATGCACTGTATACACATGTCGACTTTTAACATCACTCACTCTGTTTCTCTAAGAATTTCAGAAGACACTTTGAGAAAACAGCAAACCTTGGAATGAAGGAAATCTACAGAATAATAATAATAATATTTCTTCTTTCCCTTCAGTGAGAGTTTATTGTGGTCACGTTGACGCTTTCAATGTGAAGAGTGGTTAAGAATGCAGATTTGGGAAACAAAATTCAATCTGACACTTTCTGCCCTCTCTGTGACTCCATTTATCGTCCACCAAGTGACAAAAAATAGCATTTGCCTGATGTGGTTGCTATTAATAAGAGCATAGATAAAGGACTTAGAGCAGCAACTAGTCCACTAATGTAAGTGCTACTTTTATGTGGATTATCTCATTTTATCCTCACAGCAGCTCTAACATGTAGCCATGAAGTTCTTCTTTTCACAGTTGAGAAAAGGTCAAAGGTTAAATGATCACCAGAGGCCACATAGCCTGGGGCAGTGGTCGGCAAACCGGGGCTCTCGAGCCACATGCGGCTCTTTGGCCCCTTGAGTGTGGCTCTTCCACAAAATACCATGGCCTGGGCGCATCTATTTTGAAGAAGTAGCATTAGAAGAAGTTTAAGTTTAAAAAATGTGGCTCTCAAAAGAAATTCCAGTCATTGTAACTGTTGATATTTGGCTTTGTTGACTAATGAGTTTGCCGACCACTGGCCTGGGGGATAGAGATTCTGACCAGATCATTCTTCTGGGACACTGTTACTGGTACAGACAGTAGACAAGAGGTCTTAGTATTATTAAGATCATAGAGGAGCACAGTTGGGGGCAATTTCCCAAACTCATCTGCCTGGGAACTGCTCCCTTTGTAACTAACCAGCATTCTTCCCAGGCAGGCACAGTTCAACCAGAATTTATGAAGTAAGGTCTTGGTGCCAGAACCTGTGCTGGATGTTGAGGAAGAGAGAGAGACCTGCCCCAAGGCAGCTTCATCTAATGGGAGAGATGGATACACAAAGGAAAAATAAAGATGACCACAAACCACAGAATGAACTCTGGAGTAAAACCCTGTATGATGAGCAATGGTTGCACAGATGAAGTCAGGGGAGATTTTGTAGAAGTGGCATTTGGACTGAGTTTAAATGATGAGGCTCTGAGGCCTGAAAATACACATGTGCTTGTGCCGAGTGCTGGTGATTGCTTAAAACTGGGGCTAAACAAGGAGATAGAGGCCAGATGTGAGGGGCTACACACGCCATAAACAAGGGTCAGAACTATTTCAGGCCCAGTGCAGAGGTACTTGTTGTTATTGAAGATAGGAAAGTAAGATGGGAAAGACCTATATTCTAAAAAAATAAAATAAAACCAACAGACACCTATGGCTGCAGTGAGAACTGAAAGAAGGGTTTAGGAAACAATCCACCCTAGCAGTGAGGAAAACCTCTATTCTCCCTTCTAGACTCTTTCCTGAGGATCCTGCTGAGAAGGATCACAGGTGACCGATGGTCTCCACAAGGTCCAGAGGGGATGGCTTGCCTCCCTGCTTGAAGGCTTGGGTGGACCAGCCCTCACTTCCATTTACAGACATTGTGAGAGGGAAGGGGTGGGGCAGGGGAGAATGGTTCATGTCCTATATAACCTCAAACAGGAGAAGCCCATTACCACATCTTAAATTCCTTGGGTTAAACTCTCCAATTTCTTTAACTTTTCCTCTGAAATCTTATTTTGAAGTTGTTAATTTTGTAATTCTCCGCTAAAATGATTGTCCCAATTCTTCTATGTTTAGAATCTCAAAAGCAGAGAGAATCCTGTAAGATGCTAAAGATAATCATCTATCTGTATACAGCTTACAGATGACAAATAGCTTTTAGACCAAAAAAAATTTATAAGGTGACAATATTTTACTGCTGGATTCCATTGCCTAAAGTTGGCAGGACAACACAGTTTTTGAAATGGAAGTAAGCATTTAGGCCAAAAAAAAAGAGTAATAAATATCTCATTAATTATTTATGACTTTGATCTCCTGGAGAAGAAAAACGTCAAGTAACCGAGCCAGCATGCTTGTGCTCTATGAGAATCTCAATTACTTGTGAAGAAAAAAACAAAAATCCTGTATTATAAAGATGATGAGCATGTACATATTTTCAATATGAAATCAATACGACCCTCAGAGTGAAGGCCAACATTAATGGGAGGATGTGGTTAGGAGCTCTGTGTACTCCTGAAGTGAAGAATTTGGAAGAAGGGGGATGATTTGGAAGGAAGAAGATTCATAGTTAGGAAGAGTTGGAGGAAGAAAAGGTTTTGTCCTTCTGTTCTTTCCTTGTATCGACTGCTACGCTTCCTCAAAGGACTGCTTGTGTGGCATCCTTGTATAGAGGCATGGAAGGGGAGGGCAGAGCACCGTGCCACAGCTTACGGACATCCCGCCAAGATCGCCACCTCTGTGGTGACATCCCCTGGGTACGATATAAAGCATCCAGTACTGCCAGGATGGAGACATTCTTCTCTTGGCCTTTATTCCAGAATCACTATTGCCAGGCACCTCTCTCTACCTCTCTGAATCTCCCACATCTCAATATGTTTCCTGCCTGTCTTCTCTCCCTCACCCCAGTTCAATTCCAAGGAAGATGACTTCCCGATCACTAAAAATAATCAGATCTTGTGAATATATATTCCCCTGCCCCATACTCATTTCATCACATAATTGCACTATAGATCAGAGACAGAGCTGACACCTCTTGGATTCATTCATGAACATTCTCGTGAATTTTTAGAACATAAGAAAATAAAGGAGGTTATGGGTTCAAACTCTATATAGACCAGGATGATTTTGTATTGTTCTCTATTCTATTGTTTCCATTCTGTCTCCCAGCCAACCATCACACCTCCACCCTGTAACGAACGCTCTTGTCCAAACCATCTCCTTCGGCCACAGACACCAGGAGGCAGAATAAGACATCACAAAATGTTCCCTCATCTAGAAAAATAACTCAATACAAACCGTTTTGGCAAGAGCATCTCTTGTATTGTTTGAAAAGGCATCCTTTCTTATAGGAGTGCCCAACGTAAGTGTTGTTTGAGAGTTGTATTCGAAAACGCTGAACTGGAGGTCAAGTGTACAATTTTCTAAGAGCAAACACAGGGCCCTGCACATGGTAACTACTCAAAGGACGGTCACTGAACACAGAAGACCTGGCCCCAAAGCTCGTCCTGAGCTGCGTGGCCTCCGCAGGTTTCCATGCTGCACTCTGACGAAGACTGTGAACCTGAGGTGGTTCCAGATGTTCAGAGGAAAGTGTTTCTTTGTACATGACAGCCCCTCCCGCCCTTTCTTCTTTCCTCACATTGCCTTCTTTTTCCTCATTCTTTATTCATGTGTTATTTTATTAATTTTTAATAAATAAAAAGTCTTAGGTTAGAAATATAACGTGTGCCTAACCTCATTCTGGATTTGAAAACGATTCCCAGTGTTCTAAAAACGTTGCTTTTGGTTGTTATTCTAGATATACACAAAATTTTACCTTTGAAAGCCACGACATTCCTTTAAATCGAATATCCCAGGAAGGGGACATAATAGAATCATTTTTTTTCTGCCTTAGAGCTTAGGGGATCCCTTAACTTTTGATTCCTACAGACCAGGTCCACCACGTTAGAGGGGAGAGGTAGAGGCTTCCGGCTCACGCGACCTTCGTGTGAAGAGAAGCAGCTCCGTTTAAGTTTGAAACATTCCCAAAGATGGGCGCTGGCACCATGCGTGCATACCTGCAATGTGTGTGTTCATACAGCCACAGGGTGCAGCCAGGTCAGACATGTTCTCCTCAAACACTTTAGTTTTACAAGACCGTTAGCTACAAAGAGCACGCCACAGGAAATGAGGTGTCCGTGTTTGATGCTGCCCTGTGGAGTGAAACGTTGTTACACTTAATCCCATGACTCATATGATTCCCAGTCAGACAGCAGAGAACAGTCACTCTGCCTGGTGTTCCGAAGCAGCTAGACAAGTGGAGGAGCTTATCAGAGTCTGTGAGAAACTGGAGTTGACAATCAAAGCATATGCGAGCCTTTGTGGTCTGAGTGCTGTGGCGGGAAAACAGCTGGCTCTGCAGATTTTAGGTGTCAACTGGCAGGGCTGGACGTGAGCAAATGATAAAATGAATCTATCGTGGCCCCTTCCTGAGCTCCCTGTATATCTCAGCCCCCAGCCCCAGAATATCCTCACTCATGAAGTTCTACTCTCAGCTGTCCAAAGCCCCAAGAAGAAAATTCTTTAAGGAACACATCTCAACTTGTACAATTCTAGGCATTGTGGCAGGCACATCTCCATCCTTACTGGACTTGCTGTTTTGGTTTTCAAAGTGGTTGCACCAGTTGAGAATTCCCCCCAGCAGAACAGTATGTGAGAGTCGCTGTGTTCCCACATCTTTGTCAAGAATGTACATCCTCGGGCTTTTTGTGTGTTTGGCAATCTGACAGGTGTAGGGTCTGTGGTCTTCTTTGCATTTTTCTTGATTACTGAGCACACTGAGCATCTTTTCATGTGCTTCTTTCCCTTTATTTCTTTACCCAGGTTTCTACTTTTTCATTTTCTTCTTACTGATTTGTAAATGCCATATACATATTCTGGGTACTGATTCTGTATTTATTGCTTATACAAGTTAGAAATATCGTCTCCAGTCTGTGGGATATCTTCTCAGACTTTTTTTTTTTTGCCTTTTGATGAAAAGGAAATTTTAATTTTAATATTAAAATTCTCCCTCTCTTCCTTTATGTCTTGTGGGTTGTTTGTGTGTGTGTGTTTTTTTTTTTTGTTTTTTTTTTTGAGAACTGATAATTTTTTTCCTATTCCAACTTCATAAAACATGATGGCACATTTTGTTCTAAATGTCTAACTTTTGCCCTAACTGGTTTAGTTCAGTGGATAGAGCATCCACCTGCAGACTGAAGGGTCCCAGGTTTGATTCCAGCTAAGGGCACTTGCCCGGGTTGCGGGCTTGATCCCCAGTGGTGGGCGTACAGGAGGCAGCCAATCAATGATTCTCTCTCCTCATTGATGTTTCTATCTCTCTCTCTCTCCCTCTCCCTCCTCTCTGAAATCAATAAAAGTATATTTTAAATAATAAATAAATAAATGTCTAACTTTTTGTTTCTTACATTTAATTTTTAAATACATTTTTATATTTGGCATGAGAAAGGAATCCAAGTTTATATTTTACTTTATGGGTAATCATCAGATTCTTCTTCTTGGTAAGAACTGGGTTTGATTTTTGTGAATGGCTCATTGAGGAAAAATGGGCAAACCACCCTAATTTGTTATAAACAGCAAGATTTGAGAGCTTTCTAAAGATTACTTAAAACTACTCAAGTCTCCTTCTATAGAGCCTTTGTCTGAAATCCTTTTCCTAAGACAGAGGGCTATGTGGCCATTCTCTGCAACCCCACCCTGAATTTTCCTACGTTAGCAATCATTTCTTTTTACCGAGAATATCTATGTGCCCACCTACCCCCCTCTCCAAACAGTGGCACCTTGAGGTTGGGGCAGTGTCTTCTGCTCTTTGCATCCCTGGTGCCTGACATGTAATCGACACTAAACGTTTGGCAGGTGAATGAATTAATGCGAATATCTGAAGCACACAGAGGGGTGTTGGAAGAGCCCCAGCCAGCTCGCTTAATCCCGGATGGCACCCTGGATAAATGCTTTACTCTTCTCATGTCTATGTCTAAACACTGAGGACGAGAAAGATAGTCTAAGCTACGCAATAATTAGTTCTAGGGGTGTCTTGTCCTAGGCTTTTGTGAATTAATTTAGGAAGCAGCACAATGCCCCATTTACTTTCATTTGTCTTTTAAAGAGAGGCAGAGCAACAGCATGCATACAAAAAGCTGCATTAGGCCGAACCCAGCGCCAAGTGGTTAAGGAGTTACAATCCAATCCTGTGCACACGATTCGAATCTTTTCTCATTTGTTTTATCTCGACGATTAGTTATTTCAGACCTCACGTGTGGTTTTTTTTACCTGCCTCAACCCATTTGAACTCGGTAAAATTCTTCTTTGCACATGAATTAGTGTGAAATTTATTACCGTATTCTTTCCACTTATTAGAAGGGCTGTACTTTGTGAAAATGACTGCAGTACAGATTTATTATTTACATCCCGAGCCCTAGCCTCCATAACTGCTTAATATGGATAAGGTGTTTGGTTTTCCAATGGAGTCCAGCTGCATCACTGGAATCAAACTTGTAATTGCCTCTTTGGGATTTAAAACCATTAGAGTTGTGCTTTTATGTTCTCTTTTGTTTTGCTTGAATCACTTTTTCAGGTCTATGAAGTACAGCTGGCACAATAAAAGTTTGATCAATGCATAACCAATGCAGTGTATATTTCTTCCAGAAATATAAAACCCAGGTGAAAAATGTTAATCTATGAAAATTATCGTTGTCAGCTACTTATTCTTGGAATTTAAATGGGCTTCAATCTTGAGGTAAGGGCTGAGCTTGGATTTCTGTGTTCAAGTTTTCAGGCTCTGCCTGTATCGTACATCGCTGCGAATGGTAGGGGCAGCAAATAGTGCGTTTCTATTACCAACACAGGAACTTGTGATTGTCTCTATAATACTCTATGTTTAGACTGGTTAAGTAGTGGACACCGATTATGTTAAATAGTCTGTTGATTAGAACATGGGACAATGAAATGAATTTTTTTTCACTTTTTTAGAGGGGCATATATCACAAACACATATTTTAAAAATGTAAACATTAATCCCTTCACCTTTTCACTCAGCCATGCCCCTCTGACAGCTGTCAGTCTGCTCTCTGTATCTAAGAGTCTCTTTCTATTTTGTTTGAATGGAATAAGCACAAAAAAAACCCACAAAAATTCATAGACAACAGCATGGAAAATTCATAGACAACCAGAGGGAAAGGGGGTGGGGGAGGTAGAAGAGGGTAAAGAGGGGACAAATAGTGGTGGAAGGAGACTAAACTATGGGTGGTGAACACACAATACAATATTCAGATGATGTGCTATAGAATTGTACCCCTGAAACCTGTGTAATTTTATTAACCAATGTCACCCCAATAAATTCAATTAGAAGATGTAAACATTATATTTATCAAGAATCATCTTTCAAAATCTTGGCAATTTAAAACTCAGTACTAGCAATTTTTTTTTGGAGACAAAGAACTGAGACGGACCAGTTTTACTGGAAAGTAATATGATTTCAAAATGGTATGATATGCAGATTTCTGAGTACGACCCTGGTTAGTCATGGGCAGACGTTCACATTAACCCTAAGTGTCTTCTTCTTGCCCAGTAAAACAGGCTATGTTTTGAAGGAAGCACAAAGCTGTGTCCATGGCTCCTGCTCCAAGAAAGAAACCTTATGCACTGACAGGGGAACGACGGCCGTGCTGGCCACCACCGTGAAGCTCTGGGCCCGCCACGGCTGTCAGCTGGGATCGACCTGGACTGTAGCGCACGTGTGTCTGTCTTGTTTGTCCCCAGTGTTTCCTGCCTGGGCATTTTCTCCCCTGCAGGGTGACGCGTTTACTCTGATCCTTTGTTCCTCCTCTTTACCCCACACCTGATCCTTGGGAAGAACTGATGTGAGTCCTTTACTCAATAGTATAAATTAAAATCACTCTTCTATCTCTTCCCTGACTCATTAAGTCTAGAATCTGTTATTGTGGGGTGAATTGCTTCATCCCTAGAAAAATACATTTCAGCAGGAGCCCCAGGGAGCAGGGCTGGAGAAACCATCCCAGAGTTTCCACATCTTTAGGTGGCCATGAGGTTTTCCTGGTGGCAGGAGCAAGACTAGGACCAAGAAGGTGAGGCACTTGCCTTGGGTGGATAATTTAAGGGGACACACACACACACACACACACACACACACACACACACACTCAGTAATCAAAATATTTAGTGCAGGACTTAAGAAATAAATTTTGGTGGTTTTTTTTTTTTTTCATCCCAGATAATGTACCCCTGAAGTGACTGTCTTGCCTTTGTTCTGACCCTGCTTGGTAGTCCTATTCCAAATATTATTTTAGAAACTTCTCCGCTCAATGCCTCTGGCATCAGGGACCATCTTAACTAGACTCTCCCAGGGATGGGACATTATCAGCTCATTGTATGGACGCTGAGAAAAGTATCTATTGCCACAGCATGCCTAGCAAAAAAAAAAAAAGAAAGAAAGAAAAAGAATTAATGCTCAATAAATATTTTGAAATAGGATTGAATGAATGAATGAATGAATGAATGAGTCAGTATATGTTTGGCGTTATTAGTGCCCCGATGCAGAGTGGACGGTTTTAATGCATTCCCTACATGCATGCTTCTTTCAGGCCGGCCTGCTGCAACTCTGGGAAGCAACTTAAGTAACAATAAACTTTAATACAAACTCTTCTGCTTCCAGGCACCATAATACAAGTTCATCCTAAAGCTGGTAGCTTAAATACAGTTTTAAAATGGCCTTCAATTTGTTATATGAGGCAAATATAATAAGTGGTTATTTTGAGTAACCATGTTGCTCTTTAACCTTGGGAGGAACTAGGATAATTTTACTTCTTGGAGGGAAAAGGCTCTTCTTTGCTAGCAAGTTAAAGTGTAGACCTACTGAGTTGTAGACCTACGGGGTTACAGAGCGTAGCTTCAGGACACCTTATTCAACCAAAATCAGTTCCAGTTCCTACCTGCCTTGAAAAATATGTCAGATGGTGTTGTGTTGAATATTCAGGAGGCAATGTCTGTCTGTGTCCATTAGCTCATCAGTAAGAGCACAGACATATTACTGTGCCTCCACCTTCTGTCCCCGGGCCTTCTCCGCTCTGTGCGAAAGTGCATCACCCTCAGGGGCCACGTTCAAGCCAGGTGGGTGGGAGCCAGTGGGTAAATGCCCCAGCCTCCTTTCCTTCTGGACACTTCTGGGGGGCACTCTGTTCCTTCTGAGGAGGTCCGCGGGAATGGAACCCCTGCAGTCCTCAGCAGCCCCTCCATAGCCTACCCTTATGTTGACTCTCCTCGTTCCGGTCACACTCCCCTGACCCTCACTCCTGCTCGCTATGATCCACACTTCCCAGTGAGCTGCTACCCAAGTCCTGGTATCAGGCTTTGTTTGGAGGAATTCCAACTAAAAGAACTCTGTCTGGCGCACAGTGGGTCCTCACCCCATGTAGCACTCTTGACCCTTTCCTCTTCCCATTGAAAAAACGAGCACTTTGAGGCGCCGGGGCCCTGAGCAACCTGCCCAAGACCATGCAGCCTGAAAGGGCAGAGATTTCAAATAGAAGCTTCATTCTGGTGGTTTCCATCTCAAACGCTGGCTTTGGCTCTGCCCTGAGCAAACCAAGGAGGACCCCTAGTGGCTTGAACAGGATGGACATACAGGAGCCAGAGGCTGGGCCTTAAAACAGTCCAACACCATCAGGAAAGAGGCGTGAGGTCCGAGTCTGCACCCTGATTCCTGGGAGAAGTTTGCCCAAGCAAGTTTTAAGCAGGCTTCAAACGAGGCTCCATCGAGGGTGGGTCCCCACGTGGGAGCTGTCTCCCGCGATGCTGTTTCTCTTTCCTGTAGGGGAAGGTGAGCCTCTACTCCTGGGTTCCCAAGGGAAGTTTCCCTCCAGTTCTTCAACCCTCACTGGTTTGGGAAATTCCTAACCTTTCCTGTCTCCGCTAATGGCTTTCTTTGTCTATTCCCGAAGCTAAGGAGATCCCTGCTCCCCATGCGGAGCACCGGTGAGGGTAAGGGACAGCAAATGGGTTCTACACCAAAAAGGGGTCGGGCAGCAGGGCTGTCGCTCAGCATCCTGTGCTGGAGCTCACCGGCTGGGCACAGACACCCCAGGCCATCTACACAGCAGCAAATTCGAGAAACCCCGGGAGTCCCAACACTGCTCCTTTCAGAAGCCCTTGCAGCCCACGAGCGTTCAATGCAGAGCTGTGTGGTGGGCGTCTCTGTCTCTGACACACTCACACCTTTCAGCCCCCCACAGCCAACCACACCGCTCCTCGTGTGGGACCCACGTCCTATTTCAACAGGTTCCTGTATGGGCGTGCCCTCTGGCGAGGGGCCGCCCCCTAGTTCTGGGGAGCTTGGGTGTATGGAGTCACTGTTCTGGGCAGACTCCATCAGGAGCTGTGGGAGGTTGCTCCGAGGCGAGGAAGTGGGAGGAACAGATGGAGACGCGGTGGCTGAGCCAAACCCACGAGTAGAGATAATGGGTGCCGGACCAGCCTGGCACGGGGTGAGGGAGGAAGGAGGAGGTGGAATTTGGCTTTCCTGGTCTTCTTATCCCAGCTGGTGAAGTCCGCTTCTTTACCTGCTCCCTATCCAGGTGCCAGGAGCCCACAGTCCCCCTAAGTGCAGGGTGATCTCCCCAACTCCCCCTCCCCTAGGACTGACCGCCTGCCTAGAGGCAAGGCTGCTTACAGACAGCTAACTTGGGAAAAGCGTCAAACAAAATAAGCTAAGTGCAAAGGGCAGATTCGAAACAGATTTTTTTCAGAGCTCCAAATGTGGTAGATATAATAGGCAGAACAGATTTCATATGGAATACATTGACGAGGAATAAACATAGCGCCCAGAGCTAGCATTTTCAAAGATTTGCTTCTTTGAATGTAAGCAAAAAAGAGGAAAAAGAACCACATTCTTATCAAACAATAGGCAGCAAAATCTCTCCCCCAAAATGGCAAAGGCAGATCAAGGCCAGGTATGGGTTACCTGTATTTGCAAGACCAGCTTCCCAGCTCCCATTTCGATTTGCTCAGTGGGGCCCTGGCTTTCTAATCTGTGTTGAAAGCTCAAAGGTTAAAGAGACTTGGCTGAATTTGTCTTAAGATATAGCCTTTGTTCTGATTCAATCATTTATTTGAATTTAATATTTTAAAGGACACTTCAAACAGACTTCACAAAGCCCTGTTACCATCAGGTCCATATTTATTATTTAATATTTAACTGAGGAGATTTGTCAAAACCCTTAAGAATTAATGGTTGCAAACTTGTGGAGTTTAAAGGTTTGAGGGGGAAACCATTTGCTAACACCAGGGGCCCACGCATCCCTTGGGCTGGGCCCCTGTAGGCTGGGCCACCACCAAAATGTGAATACACATTTGTGGGTCTAGTGACCTGGTGAGCCTATCTCCCCAGAAAGAGCAGTAAGTGCTATTGTTTTTAAATAAATATCCTAAGGCACTTGCCTTCTGAACTCTAAAGCTCAGTGTGTGCCTTAACCAGGGAGGCAGAGAGTGAGAGCAAAGCAACTTGAAAGAAATTTGTAAACAAACTGTTACCTGTGAACACACCAGAGAGGGTCCCAGGCATTGGGCTCATTGCAAGCCCATTGAAATGTACCTGTGCCTGAAGGACCTTGGGACTTGAGGGGAAAGGTTTTCTGATCTTCAGAATCGGTGGATGGTGTCTTTATTTTTATGATGCCAAATGTCAAGAAGAAAATTCCAAGTCTGAATGTCTGTATAGAGGAAAATGGGTCATATCACAGAGATGATGGAGCATGGCGATTACTGAATTGTTCATTCAGACATTTCCGCGTTGTACACCAAAGAGAGTGTTGGGTGGAATTTGTCATAGCTTTTATGTCCTTGACATGACAGTGGTCCAATAATTTGATTAATTGCCCCAACTGTACAAATTCCCTAAAAATAAAAAAAGGTGAAGATCTATCAGCTATAGACAAGGGATTCCATAGAATATATGGCAGACAGAACGTTGAAGAATGGAATACCCAGGCTGAAATTTCTGTCTGTAAAAGGATGTACTTTCCTACAGAGAATGCAAGTCACCAGCAGAACCTCATGAACACCTCCAGGCTGAAAAGAGTGGGGCCTGGGGTCGAGGGTTGGCCAGGAGAACAAACCTCACTTTTATGAATGATTCTACAAGGGCAGCTTATGGGCCACATGCCTCTCTCTTACACGTGGCCAGTTGGAGGGCAGAACTGATAGAGGAGGCAGTTAAACAGGCGTGAGCAGAGCAGGAACGATAGGCCAGGTATGAATGTCACCAGGGTATAAAGTCCTGGGTGCCTTGCAATGGGCAAAAACTAGGAAAACAAGTATTATAGGCTGGGACCTTATCCCGAGGGTGACCTTTCCTCTCCTAGCATGTTGCTAGTCATGCCGTTTAGACACCCTTAGAGGAGGAACCAGGGGGGCACAGAATAGCCTCATATGATCCCAAACAAGCCCTTGCACAATCACTCCCTTAAGTATTAAGCCCTCAGGACATTGAGGTTCTGAACTGCATCAAACAATCATAGGAACAAAGCCTCAAGTGTGTTGACCACAGAGACAGAGTTTCAGTTAAACTAGAGATAACATTTAGGCCTCAGTTGTGTTTCAGCTCCCAGCCCAGAAAAGCAACAAAGCCAGACAAAGCAACTCCATGGCTGACATCAGGACCAGAGGCAATGAGCAGTGACCCTAGCACTGAACAATCAGTAGAGACCATCATCCTGAAAGGATGAATGTGGGCACCTTTTCCCACCCCTTCTTTCCTCAGACGCATTATCTTTGCCCTCTTTTTCCTAAGTTCCGAGGGCCCTTCGTTTGCCTCTGTAACTTGTTTCCTGAGTTTATGCAGTCCAGCTGGCTCACTTCTTCGACTCCTGTGACTTTCTAAATAAACTTACACCAAAGTGCCTGGCTCTGAATTCTTTCTTAGCCAAACTCAAGAACCGAGGTGTTAACAAAATCAATCTGAAGAAGCTATAAATGACACCAATGCAGTCCACGGTGGCCTAGGGCTGTCTCCCAACTCTAATCTAGGTCCTCCAGGCAAGAGTGAGTGACAACAGCATGAAAAGACAGACCCTGCCAGTGAGGCTGGGACTGACAACGGGTGTTACCCTGTTACCTGGGCCACACATGGCTGGCCAGGTACTAAGTGACACAGAGAAGAAAGCCTTGGGTTCCAGAATGCAAAGTGCTTCTGGCTCTATTTCCCACTCTCTCTTCTCAGGCATCTGGGACCTTTATCTGCCCAAATAAAACCACAGAAAATGTCAGCTGTTTTCATTTCTTTTGTCTGAAACTAAAATACGTGTGCACAGCGATCTATAAAATTGCCAACAATACCATCATATTACTTTAACCCTTTGCACTCGCTTGCTTTTTTCTCGATTCCTTTATTCTAATGCTAACCGTGTCGAGTCACACTCGACATCCGAGTGCAAAAGGTTAAAGTAAATAAATGTTTACCTCCGCTCCCACCCCAAAGGTGAAAATTCACCACACATCGGGAAAGGTGCACCTGAACCAAAAGGAGCATCGGAGTCAAATTTCCCAAACAATATAGATTTAGGACAAGGAACTTTTAAAAACTGTCTATTCAGGTTACATGTTTAAAATATATGACAATGCACACTGCTGTGAATGCAGCGGGTTTCAGACTTGCATCTCCGCAGAGAGAAAAAATCTGCTTCCAGGAGAGGAGGCTTTCAGATGAGAAACAGAATTTTCCAATGTAAAGGTGCAAGTGCGGTGGGGACTCGCAGAATAGAGAGCGCAGAAGACCACCCGGGAACCGGAAGACCAGCTGCAGTGCTTCCCCATGAACTCTGTGTAAGAGAGTAACTATAGAACAAGGGATAAGCAGGAAGGTACGTGATATGATGATAGATCCACAAGATCCACATGAGCACAATAGGAAGAATCGAAGAGAATAGAAAATATAGGAGACATGATTATCTGAGATAGTGATAATAACAGAAAGATTCCTGGGATGAAAAAAAAAATGCTAGACGAGTCTTGATTTCCTGGGTCCACTACATAAGGTAATGAAATGAGGCATGCACACACACACACACACACACACACACACACACACACACTCACACACAAATTCTAGTTATGGTTTTCTACTTGAAAGACAAAAAGAATCTCTATGTCATCAGGCATGAATAATCTTTTTTAAAACAAAGGTAGCCCTAACCGGTTTGGCTCAGTGGATTGAGCATCGGCCTGCGGACTGAAGGGTCCCAGGTTTGATTCCAGTCAAGGGCATGTACCTTGGTTGTGGGCACATCCCCAGTAGGGGGTGTGCAGGAGGCAGCTGATTGATGTTTCTCTGTCATCGATGTTTCTAACTCTCTATCCCTCTCCCTTCCTCTCTGTAAAAAAATCAATAAAATATATTTAAAAATAAATAAATAAATAAAAACAAAGGTAATTTAGTAAGAAAAATTAGATTAAAACTCAAAGCAAGAAAAAATTGGAATATGTAAGGAATTTTGAAGAACAACTTAAAGGGAATTAAAGTCAGGAACTAGCTCTCAGGGAAGAAAAAGAACAACTTAAAAAGCAAATCATGCACCATTTATGTTTGAAGAGAAAGATTTTTTCTGAAACGTAAGAACTAAAAATGTTTAGCACCCACTTACCCTCTCTGAAAATATATCCTCAAAAAGGATTTTCAGTTAATTAAAAATGGTATGAAAATAAAGAACTTAAATATATGTAAAATGTTATTTAAAAGAAATGGTAGTGAGTAATAAATACAGTTAAGTTCAGAGTTAATAGCTAAACAATCTATATATATGTATAAAAGGCTAATATGCAAAGTGTCCCCTCAGGAGTTCGACCAGGAGACCGGGAGTCCGATTGCTCACTATGACATGCACTGACCACCAGGGGGCAGTGTGGAACATGGTGGGCAACCAGCGGCTGCAGGAGCGAGGGAAGGAGGAGGCAGGTAGGCGGGTAGGTGTGGGGGGGGGGAACCTCACGGTGGCGGCATGCAGGTGGCCAGGGAAGGAGGAGGCGGGGAGGTGGGCAGGCGGTGTGGCAGGGAACCTGATTAGCCCTGATTGCCAGCCAGGCCGAGGGACCCCACCTGTGCACAAATTTCATGCACCGGGCCTCTAGTTGCTAATATGATTATAAACAACGTAAATGTCAAACACAATCCTTGAGAGAAAAGATACAAATTGTACTTCAAAAAATGAATTGAGCCTGGCTGACATGGCTCAGTGGTTGAGCATCGACCTATGAAACAGGAGGTCATGTTTCGATTCCCAGTCAGGACACATGCCCAGGTTTTGATCCCCAGTGGAAGGTGTGCAGGAGGCAGCCAATCAGTGATTCTCTCAACATTGATGTTTCTATATCTTTCTCCTCCTTTCCTCTCTGAAATCAATAAAATATATTTTTAAATGAATCTAAAAAAACCCAAATTATTTAAAAAATAACTGAGAATAGGACATAGGAAGAGATAATAAAAGCAGAAATATCTACCCTCATAGGAAAGTAGAGATGGGAAAATTAGCAGAAACTGATTAAATCCTAATGCTGATAAAGATTGATTCAAATATTTTCAACAAAAAGATTATGACTATTAGCGAACAATAGGTGTAGAACTCTCAAATCACTAGTAGAAAGAATTGTAAACACAAACAAAGGAGAAAGGAAGATCAAAAATATAAAATAGCCCTGGCTGGTGTTGCTCAGTGGGTAGAGCATCAGCTCAAGCACTGAAGGGTGACAAGTTCAATTCCTAGTCAAGGGCACATACCTGTGTTGCAGGTTTGGGTTCAATTCCCAGTCAAGGGCACAAATTGGGTTGCAGGGTCGATCCCCAGCCCCGGTTGGAAGGCAACCAATCGATGTGTCTCTGTCAAATCAATGTCTATGTTTCGTGTTCTTTCTCTTTTTCTCTATCTCTCTCCTCACTCCCTTCTACTCTCTCTAAAAATCAATGGACAAAATATCCTCAGGAGAGGATAACAACAATAATAACAAAAAAAAAAAAAACACAAAATAGGATGACATAAATATGAAAGAGATTGAGTAGAAAACAATTCAAAATGTCCCATAACATAGGACTAGTTGAATAAATGTGGACTCTCCATTCCCACAACTGAGTACTCAGCACCCATAAAAATGATGTGCATTTTGGGGGAAAATAATGGCACCAGTAAACAACAAACATGCACACGCACACACACACACCCCAAAACAAGTATGGAGAGAGGTTGACGCTACTTTTGTTAAACAGGTACCAGGTGATACTCAAAAGTATTTATCAACCTGAATGGCACTGACTCTGACCAATCAGAAGAAGCCCTAAGCAACTGGTCCAGTGAGAGCATCTGGCAAACCCAAGAATGTCCGAGATGTATCTGTAGAGAAGTATGAATGAATGTAGATGATGTGGCTATAGATAAAAGTCTGGAAGGGAATAGCCCGAAATGTTTGCAGTAGTCGTCTTTAGATTGTAAGATTAAAGGTGATTTTTCTTTTTCCTAATACATAAATATGAAATCTGCTTTTAAAGGGCATGTGTTTTAGATTGTTTTTCCTGAAATGCATTTCTTCTCACATGCAGTGGCACATGTTTTCAAGAGCGGTGGCTACAGTGTGGGTGTACAGAGCACAGAGTTTCTTATAAAAAGTCAATCAGTCATTTGGGCCCATAAAACATTCAACCTCAACTCATTAACATCATCCTTAACTAGCAGCTGATTGCCAAGAAATGTGAGACCAAAAACAAAACCCAATAATTTCTTATCTAAAACACTGGTTAGGAAAAATATTCTATTAAAAATACTTTTTCTGGAAAAATATGGCTCAAATATGCAATACACATCTAGTATATGGCATAGGTTTCTTGATTTAATTATCAGAAGGAACATGTTTATGTTGTTTTTTTCCATTTCCCCTTCATGAAGCATTTATTAATAATATTCATTTTTTCTTTCAGATGGAATTTTGAAGGTTTAGACCTCCAGATTTTGAGCCATACCCTTTTATATTCTTAAAACCTGCCTCACTACTCCCTTTTATCAGTCTACTAGAGGCCCAGTGCATGAAATTCGTGCACAGGTAGGGTCCCTAGGCCTGGCCAGCAATCAGGACCAATTGGGGCCTTCCAGCTGCTGGCTGGGGCCTTCCTTCGTTCCGCGCCACACCCTGGTGGTCAGCACATGTCATAGCAAGCCATCGAACTCCTGAGGGGACACTTTGTATATTAGCCTTTTATATATACAGAATAGAGGCCCGGTGCATGAAAATTCATGCACTTGGCGGGGGGGCGGGGGGGGGGTGTCTCTCAGCCCAGTCTGCATGCTCTCACAATCTGGGACCCCTCAGGTAGGGTCCAGTCCCATTGCAGCATGGCTCTGGTTCCCTGGGCCTGTGGGCCGGGGTGGAGGGACCAAGAGGCCAGTCCGATCACAGCATGGCTCCGGTTCCCTGGAGCCTGCGGGTGGGGGGAGGGACCAAGAGGCCAGTCCGATGGCAGCATGGCTCCGGTTCCACAGCGCCTTCCTGCTGCTGCACCGTGGGCAGCCAGGGCCCACAGCTCCCTCCCACCGCCGCACCGTGGGCTGCCGGGACCCAGGACTGACTTCCGCTGCGGGGCGCCCAAGACTGAATTCCACCATGCCGTCCAGGACCCTAGCCTGGTGTTTGATCATCCGTCCGGACGTTTAGGTCATGATGGATCCTCGCTCTTTATATATTAGGATGATCTAAGATAGTTGGTGCTCTCAGCCCAGTCTCCCCATTGGGCCCCACATGCACAGCCACACGCCCTGCAGAATGGAAGGGTAGTCCTCCCCTCCACGCAAACCCACAGCAGGCCTCACAGGCCTTGCTCAAGGCTGTTCTGAGACCAGCAGTTTGTAGGATTCTGCCAAATAATTATTTATCATTCAGCACAAGCCATGGGATGTTCAAAAGATGGATATTGTGTTTTATCTTTGAAAAAATAATCTGCAAATTGTGATCAGGTCAAAATAGAAAATAAGAGAAGTGTGTGGCACCGGGGAAGATGGGGGCTGTCCCAAGCATGGGCAACACTTTTGGGCCCACCAGTCAATCAACAAGCATTTATGGTGTACATACTATTGGGCAACAGTGCTCTTGCTAACGGGTATATAAGAAATAAGAAATACAGGAATTAGTGATTGCCCCCGTATGTGTGTGGAGGGGCAGGTGCAGAGGCAGGGAGACTTTGGGTTAAGAAAGGAACATTGCTTTTTACCTAATCACTTGTGTACTTTTTGCATTTTGTAGCATGTACATGCATCCTACATTTCAATTTTTCAAGAAATTCAATGATAAGTAATTTTTATAAAGAATAAAAAGTAAAGACCTGCAGTCACAGAGAGAGCAGTTGGGGTGGAGGGGCGAGGAGTGGGTGTCGAGCTCCTGACGGCAAAGCCCTGGCTTCCACCACAGTGCCCTTGATGAACCCATCACTCCTGATTTCACAAGAAGAAGCCAACTCCATGAGGTCCAATGGTTTGCCCAACCAGTCAATGGGTGAGCCAGGGCTTGAATGCAAGTTGTCCAGCTGTAATGAGAGCAGTTTCCTCTCTGTTGCTCAAACATCAAACCCCACATGGAGAAGGCATAATGGAGAGGGAAGATTATGAGAATTAAAGTAGAAATTTCTTGGTGAGAAGAAGGAAATGAAGGGACATTTAACACGTGAGGATCTAAATCTTAACCACCATGGCTCCCTCCTCTCATCTCCTAATCATTGACCATCACATGGCACCTACTCCATAATAAAGGCAAGACTGTATATGAGTAACAGATACTGTCACCTCAACTAGGCTGGAGGCCCTTAAAGGCTTCAGCCATTCATTCATTCATTCATTCATTCATTCATTCATTCAGCAAGTATTTATTGAATGTTCCATCCCGGTAAAGAACTGGGAACAGTGTTAAATCAGACATAGCCTCTTAATCTCAAAGAATTCACAGCCTAAGGCCTGGCTGAGCAGCTCAGTTGGTTAGAGCATCGTCCAGATATGGGTTCAATCTCTGGTCAGGGCACATCCAAGAATCAACCAATTAATGCATAAATAAGTGGAACAACTAGATGATGCCTCTCTCTCTCTCTCTCTCTCTCTCTCTCTCTCTCTCAAATTAATAAACAAATACAATTTTTTAAAAAAAGAATTTGCAGTCTAATTGGGAGAGAATGTTTCAGTATGTCACTTGGATGTCACTCTCCCCGCCCCACGGTGGGTACACTGAAAGCACAGTAGATTTCCAGGAAGAGTGTGTGAAGTAAATAAATCTGAGTGTGCATCATCGCTCTTATACCTTGTGGAAGACAGTTTCCTCTCTTCCCAGCTCCCCCTCACCCCCTCCTCCGCAGGCCCCTCCCCCACCATAGAGTCCTTCAAGGCCCCTCAAAACCTGAATGATAAAACTTTTCACTCTAGAGCAGGGAAAGCAAGATGCCAACTTTGCCTTAAAATCGCAACAATCACAACAAAACCCCTGACAACCCTGGATCCCATGCTATAGGGTTTCAGCAAAGAGATGCGACCCCCTCTCTCGATGCTCACGTTATTGGTAAGTGGGTGAACGGCGGAGCTCCATGTCACAGCCCGCAGCACAGCGAACTGGCTTTTTCTGAAGCTCATAATGTGATAATTAAATTGCTAACAGGCACCTCAGTGATGGCATTTGCCGAGGGTGTGCGAGCCCTCTGCGATGGCACCTTTCTGGAGGGGACGCGGCAGCGGGAGCGCCGTGACCAAGCCGGGGTGTCGTCTTTTTTAAAAGACATTTTCTTCCATGTGTACATTAAATTTTTATGTGGAGTGAAATGGGACAGGACTTGTTTCCCTTCCACTGCACAATGATTTATTACCCAAAAAAAAAAGACCGCAGAACTAATTAGCAGAGTAATTAATTAATATAAATTTGCATATTTGCATTTGCAATTAGTGCAGCCGACTGATTAGTCTGAAAATGAGAAGTTTGACTCATTAGATGTTAGTGTCTGCTGGACCAGAAAGCGGCTGCCAGATGAGGCGGAAAAGGGTGGAATAAGCATGTGTGTTTCTTTTGTTCGAAGAATGGAGAATATGGCTCCAATATCTGGGGCCCGACATCAGGGTTCACGATTAAAAAAATAAATAAATAAATTATTCGCTTCCATTTCCGCGACTCAATGTTCCTTGCCCTTTTGCCTGCAGCAAGTGATTCCGACCAACTCCGGAGCCCCCGCACCGCGGGCCCCGAGCCGCCTCCTCCCCAGAGGCACAGGGGCCTGTGTTCTTGGTGGGCGAGCAGAACATCTGTCCTGGCTTGATGTCCCAGGAATTTGACTTCTGCACCCAATTCGGCGGTTCTGTCAAAACAGTTCTCTCCTGCTGATGGGGACCCCCAGGGGACTGCATGGGTAGACTACCTTCCCTTCGGGGGCTCCCCTGACTGCAGCCGCTTTGTTCCTCCAGCTGAGAGCTGGGCTCAGAGCTCTCCGATCTAGCTGACTGCGTGGATCCGTTTCTGCAGAACGACACAGGGCAGACAAGCAGCAAGCGCACACACAGGCGCGCAGACGCACAGCCGTCAAGTAACGCGCGCTGAGCACCCGCAGTGAAAAGAGGGGTTTGCCCACCGTCTTCCCCGGAGGTGGGGGAAGCAGGGTGCATGAGAAATAGGGTCTTGAGTTGACTTCACTAAATGTGTTTTCAGGGTAAGGATCCGCATGGCTGTGGAAGATGATGGCCTGACCTGGTGCGAATGCTTTCATAGCAATAAGGGATCCTTTTAGTCTGGAGCCGAAACCAAAAGGGAAATAAAATTATTTCCTTTGCTTTCTTAACCACCTTTGCAAAACCAACATAAATTGTATATGCTTTCCCAGGTAATGGCATAGCTTTTATAGATGCCAAAAGGAATTTTTGAAAACGTTATATTGGCTCGATCCTATAGATGCTTTGTAGATGAAAATCACCATTGAGGCTTGCTAATTTATGAAATAGCTTTATGAGCCACACAATTAGTTAGGCTGTGGGCCAACTCCTGTCCTCGGGTACTGGGAGGATTCTAGAAAGGAAACATACCTGCATCTTACATCAGAGTTGTACTTGGATTTGTCCCATTTCTTGCTTTTGCATTATATTTTCCAGGTTCAAAAAAAAAAATAAAAATCAAATGCCTCCCATCACCACCAAACCTTAAGCCAGGGCCACTGCATTGCATATTCCAGGGATAGCAACCCCATAGTGGTCCTACCTGTCCTTCAAACCTCACCCAGACCTCACCTCCCCAACTCTGCCCACAGAGCAACTTCCCTGCTTCATTGTTTGTCTTCTGAAGCACCTTGTTCTTGACCCTGACGCAGTGCTTGCCGGACAGTATTACAGCCATTTCTCTCTCCCCTCACCTCACTTCCTGGACTGACAGCTGTGTCTTACATGTGTCTCTGTAGCCCACAGCCTGGCCCGCTAGCTGATACCCAGTAGATAATAAACAAATGCTTGTTAACTCACTGCACGGATGAATTTAGGAAGGCATTTATGGTTTGACTACAGGATAAATTCACTTAGAGATCTGCATAAAAGAAAAAAAAAAAGCAGCTACAAAACATATGCAAGGAAATGGGTAACTCGAAATGCAGTCAAAGATGAGAAAAAAAGACCAGTGCGTCAGTACAGTCCCCTGTTAAAGTTTTACTTGGCGGCTGCACTTCCTTAGTTTGGTTTTTCCCTCTCTTGAAGCTTCAAGAAGAAACTCTGGCACTTAACTTTTTAGCATTTTACAAAGAGAACACATACACTTTCTTATTCTTCACACGTAGGCTAAAAATAAAACTTCAACAAGTAGCTGGAATATTATTTTTAACCTTAACCTAAAGCTAACATTTAACTAGTAGTTCTGAAAAAATTGGGCCTGATGAGGAAGGTAAAAAAACAAGCGTAAAAATTTAGTGGCAAGGCAAAAGGCTTAATGTGCTATTTGAATCCCAAATGACAGGGAATAAGTCTGTTTTGATGAGTTACCAGGTAATGTTTTGTTTATTTGTTTGCTTTGCTGTCACTTACACAGTCTTTGCTAATAGAGCCCAATCAGGTGTTTCCAGTGGTGTCTTCTCCTGTCCCCAGGGCTGGCTTCTAGCAAAATGGGGAGAATAAGGCTGGCTCTTGATCAAGGAGAAATGGAATTGAATAAAGCCACCTGGAACTTAATGTTACTCCATAACATCTATACAGATGTCACCATGTATCCCGAGAAACACTGGGAGCAAGTTCCAGATCATAAGCTGCTTTTTTTTCCCTAAAAATTTTTATGTACAAATACTACACGGGTAGCCACTCTCACTTATTTATTTGTTGATCTGTCTGCTTTAAATTTATCCTCCACTTACCTCAAAGAAGATTTGAGGTAGCAATTGAGTTGAACACTTTTATATCCTTTGCAAAGCAATTCACATCTAAAGAGATGCCTTGTTTGCTAACAGTGCCATAATACATATGATGAAATATATCTTTATATTTGCTTTCTATAAACGGCACAGCTTATTCTCTGGAAATGAATCACAGATATATTGAGAGGATACCAGCAACGGTAATGGATAGCAATACCTTCTGTCTTTATCACTGGAAGAGAGGGAAAATCAAGCCGTATCTCAGAAAACGTACGGTAAGAATGGCTATAATTGTCCATTCCATATTTGCTTGTGGAGAAAACAAGGAGTGATTTTTAAACTAGTCTGAAAACACAAATTAGGACTTGCTTATCCATTTAGTCATCTCCAAATGAGACGCGAACAATATGGAACTCATGTCCTCCAACAGTCCTAACACGGCTTCTTTCACTCTAAGACTGTCTTCGTGCCAAACCCCCTGTTCATTCAAACAGTGACCGGAAATAAGAGAGGCTTAATGGCCAGGCTGCTTCTTATCCTTAGCAAGTTAAAGCCCAAAAGGGACACCCAGCTTCCTTAACAGCAGAAACTTTTGTGTGCCCTGGTAACTTAAGCACTCATTTTTATTTTTTTTTAAAGAATCATTCCAGATCACTAGTCCATTAGGTGAATTAAACCATTTGGCTATTTTTGTAAAATGCAGACTTTTAACATTTTTTTGAAAAGGCACTTAGGCCCCTGCTGGCCCAGGTCTCAGCAATTGCCCTCCCCTCTGGGGCTGGACTCCCCGGAATAAATACTCCCTGACCGTGGGATGCTTCTGACCACGGACCTTTAACATTTAAAATCCTATTTTGTGAATTCATCTTCTCTGTTTCTTTCACAAACTATAAGGTTTAATAGCGATTAACAGCACAGCACTTTCAAATTAGCGATAGCCCTGCCAGTTCTAATTGGTATTCTAATTAGCCCAACTGATTCAACTAATTAAGAACATTAAACTTTTTAACAAAGGCTATCGTGCTTTGTGTGTTGTAAAATGGAATTTAAGAGGGTGGATGTGGTGGTGGGGGGTGGGGGGGGCGGGTGGTGAGGGTGAGAACAAGCCTGGATTTCCTTTACAGACCAGAACGTGCTACCGCGTGGTGGGTAAAGGTCAGAGTAGCCTTGACCTTCAAGGGGGGGGCGGGGGGAACAGGTTCATGCAGATACAGCCCTATGGTCCGGGTGCCTGCTGAGACTTCTGGTAAGTGGTATTAAGGACCAGCCACCGCCTAGCTTATACACAATATGACCTTTGTTACAATGGAGATTGAGGCTTTGCAACCGAATCCCTGCAATTTCCAAGCATGTTTAATTTAAATCTACTTTTACGACAAGTCTGTGCTCTGGTCAACGCGACAGTGGAGCGAGAGGAGCAGTGCAGGCTGCCCTGGGGGCTGGGGGGTTTACGATGGAAATAAAGCTTGTGGTGTCAGACTTCCCTCTTCCTCTCACACTCCAGACCCAACCCATCAGTAGATTCCCTGGGCTCTTCCTTCAAAATATATTCCAATGCTGGTGACTCCTCTCACTTCCTGCACGGAACCCCTCTTATCCGAGCCACCAGAGCCATTGAAGGAGGTGCTGACTCCCAGGATTGTACAAGCTGAGAGACGCCTTCGCTGAGAAACCCAGGTGCCTCCCCCACATCAGGGCCCACACCCACCATCACCTTTCACCCCCACCTGCAATAGCCTACGGCTGCCCCAGCTTTACTTTTGCTCCCCTTTACGCCCATTCTCCATCAGCAGCTCCAAGCCCTCCAGGCCATGACTGCCCATCGCACTTAGAAAGTTTGGATCCACACCTTTGCTCACCAGGCCCTACACGATCTACAACCAGATACTTCTTGGTCAGTCTCTGGGATTTTTCTCTTCCTTGGTCCTTCCATTCCAACCACAAAGGATTTTTGGGGTGAACTAGAGCAGGGGCGGGGGCCACCCCAGGTGCAGGACATAGGAGGTACATTGTCTGCAGATAATTTAAAAACATTTAAAACACTAATATAGTCTGTCTGCTTCTTACAATCACTGTTTACAAGCAATTCCAAGCCATGTGGGTGAAAACACTGCTCTCACCAAAAAAATAAGTAAAATTAAAAAGAAATTTTCTTAATCTTTCATTGTTCTAAGTCTGTGCTGTCCAATACAGTGGCTATTGATGACTTAAAATGCGGAGGTAGTAACGAAAAGTTTAGTTGTAATGAACTTAAATTTTAAAACTGTTAATGTGATTCAACTACTGGAAAACATTTAGGAATTTTTAAAAAACAACTTGTGTATGTGAATCTGTTCTTCTACTATGTAGTTTATGAAAGCAAAACACAAGTCAGGCATTTCTGATGAAAATGTAGCACACAAGTGGTGATATACTGTAATATAAGATACACACCAAATTTTAAAATCTTTGTACAAAAATAATCCTATATAATAAAGAGGTAATATGCAAATTGACCCTCACACCCTCACAAGATGGCTGCCTACGACCAGACCGACATGGGGGGTTAGTGAGGGGCGACCAAATAACTGAACAGCAGGCTGTGTGGGGCGACCAGGTCGGCAGGGTGGTTAGTGAGGGCCCACCAAATGAATGAACAGCAGGCTGCATGGGGTGACCAGGCCAGCGGAAAGGGGGGTAGTTTGGGACGACCAGGCCGGCACGCAGAGGCAGTGAGGGGCGATCAGGTCGGCAGGGGGTGGGGACAGTTAGGGGTGACCAGGCAGGCAGACAGGTGAGTGATTAGGAGCCAGTGGTCCAGGATTGTGATAGGGATGTCCGACTGACAGTTTAGGCCCAATCCCCGGGATCAGGCCTAAACTGGCAGTCGGACATCCTCCAAGGCGTCCCGGATTGGAGAGGGTGCAGGCTGGGCTGAGGGGACCCCCCTCCTGTGCATGAATTTCATGCACCGGGCCTCTAGTGTAAAATTCATCAGTAATGAATTTTTATATTAAATTGGTAATATTTTGGTTATATTGGAGGAAGTCAAGTAGATTACTAAATTTAATTTTACTTGTTTCATTTTGCCTTTTCTTACTATGGATATCAGAAAAGTTTTAATTATATATGTGGCTCACATTATATTTCTATTGGAAAGTATGGGTGTATGTTCTAAACCAAGGTATGCAAATTACTGCTTATGGGCAAAATTCAGTCCACCATCTGTCTTTGTACAGGCTAAGAAGCAAGGATAGTTAAAAAAAAAAAAAAATACCAAAGAACCAATATTGTGTGACATGTGAAAACTGTACAAAATTCAAACTTCAGTGTCCACAAATAAAGTTTGATTAGAACACAGCTAGCTCATTTACTTATATATTTGTCTATGCTGCTTTCACATTACAATAGCAAAAGAGATCTTACGACCTGCAAAGACTTTAAATATTTACTAGGTAGTCTTTTAGAGAAAACGTTTATCTACCCTGTTTTCAAAAATTGATTGAGTTGACATTGAGTTTTAATATATGTTCTAAAGGGAAGCAAATTTGAAGAATTAGTTACAGAGTTGGCCCCTGACACACACATACCGAGCTATAAGTCAGGCACGTGGGTACAAATTAAAAAGGCACGGGTATTTTATAGGATTATTGTGACAATTAGATATTGAATAAAAGCACCCACTAGACCCTAAACTCAGTAAGCACCAAATAAAAGCCTTCCCCAACCCCTCAATAAATAGCCTCCTAAAGGGGTTATCGCAGTCCAGAAGAGAAGACAAGACAGGTGTCAGACAGTCTACAATTCCTCATGGCAATTGGAGCCGTTTGGGTACCAATAAGGAGGCATCTGGCACAGTCTGGGGAAAGGTACCAATGAAGGGACCTTGAGCCTGACTGGTATTACCAAGAGGCCCCCTCTGCAATGCCACCACCACTCATCTCCAGTTCTGACATTTCTGTACATCATGTTTGTCAGGACTCTTAGTGGTAAGTGACAGAAACTCAAACCAGAATTTTTTTAAAAAGTGAATGTATTGTTCCCATAACTAAAAGTCTGGGATAAGTACTGCTTCAGACATGGCTTGATCAAGGTGCTCAAAATGACATCAGGCACATGCCCCATGCTGTATCTTGCCCCCTCTCCTTCTGTCAATCAGCATCTCCTCAGCAGTGGCCAAGATGACACCAGCAGCTCCAGGCCAGCACTGGTCCCAGCTCAGCAGCCTTGGTGGAGAGAAAGCGCCTTTTTCTAGTAACTCATCAAAAGCCTGGGGCTGACTCTCACTGGGCACTCAGGAGTCCCACCCTGATGCCCAAGTAATCAGTGCATCCAGGGGAGAGAATATCCTGAGCAGCCAGGGCTGGGCCTTGGGTCTAGCCTATCTTGCAGGGGTGGATGTGGACTGAATGTGGCAGAGGACTCATGTGCCAAGGAACAGAAGAGCATTTTTGCCAAAATATGAAGAAATGACTCTTGGCACTCAGAAACAGATGGCCACTACTAGAAAGCAAAAATGTAAAACAATATCAACTCTAATCTATTAACTTAAGAACATTACTGAAGCTGTGATTTGTTAAATAAAGACAAATCAATGTTAAACAATGCCTTAATACACTTTTAAAAACTCAAAATCAGCCTGGCTGGCATGGCTCAGTGGTTGAGCGCCGACCTATGAACCAGGAGGCCACGGTTGGATTCCCCGGTCAGGGCACTTGCCTGGGTTGCAGGCTTGATCCCCAGAGAGAAACTCCAGAAAGAAAGGAAACCAGTTAGTGGTCTGGAAAGTTTGGGACATGCTCCTACCACCATGCCCGGCTCTTGGACACTCAGGATGCGCATTAGCATATAGAAGAACCCAAGAGAACGTGCCTTATCGAAAACGTCTCTGACCACGCAACTCTTAAGTGATTCCTGTTAATAGTCAGCAGAGCATTCTTTCACAAACACTGAATTAGTGGGTGGCATATTAATCAGAAAGAGCAGTTTAGGAGGGAAAAGCAACTCAGGTTCCAGGAATAAAGGAAGCTCACAGAGCTGCCAGGTAAAATACAGGATGCCCAGTTACATTTGAATTTCAGATAGACAATGAATACTTTTTAGCATAAGTTGTCCCGCATATAAGTATGTCTGAAATTCAAATTCCACTGGCCACCCTGCATTTTTATTTGCTAAATCTGGCAATCCTCGTAGTATACCCGTTCTGCCATGTCCCCAAACCAGGTGTCCTTCAGATGGAGAGTGGGTGGCTTATGAAAACTGGAAGTTGGAGGAAGCAGAAGAGGCAGACACCTCCAGAAATTATTCCTAAGGTTCTTCTAGGTTAGTGGGTAACTCTCAAAGCACAGTGATTCTCAACCAAGTGGAGGTTTAAAGAATGCTGTTGGCCAGGCCTCATCCTAATGGACAGAGGTAAACTTATCCATTGGGCTCACCTTAGATTATATTTTCTTAATGCCGACACAATCATTAAATACAATTTTTATTATTTTTTATGGAGGACAAGGCCTACAAAAGCAGTGTCTAGGGCTCACTAAAGTCATAATTTCATGCAACCCAGAGATTCTGAATTAAAGCCACACACCCTCATCTATACAGTTTGCACTTTTCATTTAGCTATGACTAGAATCCCCATAAAAAATAAAAATAATCTCTCCAGTTGAGAACCAAGCACTCAAAGGCCTCAAGAGTTACATTTTAGAATTTCCTTTTCAGTCCATCCTTTCTTATTATAGAAACATTGTCATTCTTCCAGGTAAGAATGTTAATTTCATCAAAATTTCCAACAGGCTATTGTTGTTGTTGTCATCACCAGTAAAAACGTCTAGGGTTACTTCAGACTAAAAGAGACAGACTTTGTCCATGGAGCTTTATGAACTGACTTTACCCCACTATTTTAGGGATGTGTCTACAGGAATCTAGATTCCTCTGAAGACCAGGACCCTCCACGGGCAGCACCATGCTCTATTCATTTACCCCACTAGACAGTCAACAACTGCAGCTAAGTACCTGCCGTCTTTACATGTCCCCTCAGATCTGTAATTCCAAGTACAGACCATATTCACTTATTTCTATTTCATTGTCTCCACTGATTTTCTCTCAGCCCCTCCCAACGTGGGTAGTTAGTAAGCGAGATGCTAATCTGGAGGATTTCTGCTTTGCAGAACAGAGGATTCTTATTAATACCGTGAATTCTCCATTCCTTATCCGTCCACCAAACGTATGTGCTGTCTCCATGGCCAAATACCCAGCAGGGCCAGATGGAGCATGATGGAGAATGGTCCCTGCACTTCTTCTTCTTCTTCTTCTTCTTTTTTTTATGTCAACCATCTCCAAAAAGCAGTGGCAGTGGAAAAAGGAGAGTTAGTGGAATATAAACTATCATTGACACTAGCAAGCCAATTCTACATCCTATGACAGGTAGGAAATCCAGCTGGGGAATGCTCAGCCTTTAAATCAAAAGGATAATGATATATTTCCTCCAGAAAACGACTCTGGCCAATAATGGAATCCAAAGCCCCGTGCCACAATCTTAGACTGGATCCTGTACCAGGACTGCTGGCCAAATGAACAGCAAACTACTTAATGAAAAAGTGACTCAAGCTCTTGAGAGAAATAATTAGCACTGGAGCAGCCCTTTTGGATAAAAAAGCCAGGAGGGAGAGACCTGGCTTCCGTTTTCACATACAGACTCTATGAAACTATGGGTTATTATTGTCACTACATAGCTGCTTGCTTTCCAAAGGATTTTGCTGCGGAAGGAACTATAGAATCGCCCATCTAACTCATGGTATGCGGGGCATGAAGTGCTTTGTCACTGACTTACTAACTCATTGCTTAGCCATGGTGTTAATGAAGCCAAGATCACAGCTTTGATTGACAGACAGGCTTCATTGCTCTAAGGTGTTTTGCAGCCACATGAGCCATAACTGCAACTGATCAATTGATCGATCCAACTCTACTATGAATATTTATTGAGTCCCTCCTATCCACAAATCAGTGTGTTATGTGACTTAGGTACTGCAAAACAAAATGAAACAGGCAGAAACACAAGATTGTTTTGGGGTTTGTTTTTGTCCTCACTATTAAGTCGGGGAGACAGATGAATTCACAAACAGCTATGCTACAAAGCAAATTATGCTAAGCACAATAATAGACACACAAAGTGCAGTGGGAAATCAGAGGAGAAAGATTAATTCCAACCCATGAGGATGTGAATGGATCGCCACAAATTTATCACCACCCCAGGAACAACAACTTCTACATATGTTATAATAACAGTGGGTTAGGATTGCTATTTAAAAACACAAATGAAAAAATATTATAATTAGATGGGGTTTGCCAGCCAAACAGAGCAAACCAACCAGAAGTGTAAACTACAATGAGACAAATAATGATTTGGGCTTTTTCATTTTGCATAGGATTAGTTATCTGCTTATTTTATTGCCACTAAGTGTGAACCATGATTTTTTTAAAATGTGATGTAGGGGTTATAAGAACCAGGACAAATACGTTAATTCCTTGGGGGAGTGACTGGATACCACCTCTGTGCATTTGAACCCGTGGCATTCGCCAGGTTAGCCTTTCCATCTAATGTTTTCATCTCCAAAGTCCTCTCATGGGCTGATGTCTGCAAGCATGCAAACATTAGGACTAAACATGCTTTCTGTCTATCTGCTGTGTGTGCGATATATTTATCCCATCAAAGCCACTAAGAGAATCAAAAGTTGGTTTGAGACCAAGAGTAAAGACTTCAGTGTTTCTCCGGGAAAGAAATGGCATAAACACAGCGAAGGAGTTCAAGGTCCTGAAAGCTCGGCAGCCCCATTCAACCTTCACTCAGAAGTTATTTGTCCTTAAGATGCTGCCACGTTTCCTGACCCCTAAGGTGCTGGAATTGTAAGCAGAAGCCTACAATATTTTCAGAATAATTGGTTTCATTGATATCATAATATGTGTTCTCCATCTATACTTCAAATACTTGGAGGACCAGAGGATGTTGCCATAGACACGAGCCTTTTTTCAAAGAATTGAGAAACTATTTCACATAAATGCCTTTTACTCCATTCTCTCCCACTCTTTTATTTTAAAAGAATCCATCAAATAATAATTCAATGCTTACTAAGTACAAATACCATTCTAGGCATTTGCATTTAACAACCTATGAGGAAGGAATATAATTGTCCCTATTTGACAAATGGAAAAACTGAAACATAGGACTTTGCTCAGAGTCAACCAGCTAGAAAGTGGTAGAACCAGGGGCTCTGGCTCCAGACACCATGCTTTAACCACTATACTGGTCTGCTGATGTGTATAACCCTCATACCGCTATTATAAGAATTATATCACATGTGCAGAAAAGCTGACACAAGAGAGTGTTCAAAGTTATTAGTCAATATTAACCCTGATCAAATATAAGTCAGAGTAAGTTAGCTTTGGGTTTTAAAACTTAAAGTGCAACTAAAGTACTCTTTACGTGGAAGCACTCTGATATATGTTCTTTCTCTTTCCAACTCTTCTCTTGGGAGCAGCCAGAGTGATCTTTTGACATCCCAAAGTGTCCTAAGCCCTCCAATGACTTCCTTTGAAATTAATTCCAATATTTCACCATGACCTACACAATCTCACATGACCTCATCCTTACTCCCACTGTGCTCAGATCCTCCTGGTCTTCCAAGAACATCAGACATTTCCCATTCGCTCTTGCCTCTACAGCTTATCCTTCATGTCTCAGTTCAAAGATAACTCAGAAAGGGCTTCCCAGATGCTTTAATCAAGCAGGTCTTCCCATGAGTCTCTGTAGCCACAATATGTAAATTTTACATTTCTGTGTTTACCTGTTTATTGTCTGTTTCTTTCTCTGGATTGTAAACTTCCCCACAGCCCTGCCACACTGTTCTATTACTTAACGCAGTGCCTGGAACCAATGTCTTCTTTCAACAAGTATATATTTACTGTCTTTCACATGTAAGCACTAGAACTGTGAATTAATACACAGGATAGGTAGGCAATGTGGTGTGTTAGCAAGTGGTAAGTGCTATGGAACAAAAGCAAAACTGGAAGGTGGAGAGGAAGGGAGGGATGGGTACAGGGGTACCAAATAAATTAGGGTGGTCAAGGAGGACCTCCCTGAGAGGGAACATTTGAGCAGAGACTTGAAGGATGTGAGAATGGGCCAATGGGGATATCCAGGAAGAATATTCCAGGTGGAAGAAAGTGCAAGGATCCTGAGGTGGAAGCATGATTAGGTGTGCAAGGAACGTCTGAGGACCAGTGTGGCTGGGCTGAGTGAGAGGAGGGGAAGGGAGGAAGAGATGAGATCAGAAAGGCCAGAAGAAAACTGTGGACCTTTGTAAGGACTTGGCTTCGACTCCAAGAGAAAGGGGAAGTTGCTGAAGAGTTATGAGCATAGAGGAGCCCAATCTGATTTATGTTTTAACCAGATGCCCATGGCTGTTGAGTTGAGGACTTCATACAGAAAGTAAGGGGGCAGAGCCATTTAAGCCCGGGGAGAGATTGTGGTAGTTTGGATCATCGTAGGAGTAGTGGTATGGCCCGAAAGTGGCTATGAGAGGATTTGCTGACAGTTTGGTTCTACAACGTCAGAGAAAAAGGAGAGTCAAAATCTTTGTTGAATGGATAAATGGATGAAAAAATGAAAAAAAAAATGACACAGCTATTAAACAGCAGGACTGGGATTTAAAGCAAGGTTAGTAAGGCATCAAAATGCTCATAGAGATTCTTAACTTTCTAGAATCTGACAGAGTCTTTCTTTAGAAAAATGCACCTCTGTAACCCATGCCAACTTCGCACACAGTTTTAGGAAGCTCCAGAATCTCTTGAAATCCATCCAGGAACCCCCGGTGTTAAGAGTGCCTGTATGTCATCACACAAGCATCTAACATGAAACTTGATTTTCACAAATGCAGTTTGCAAAGGACTTTTGTAAAAACATCTCTTGCATAAAGTGCCCACTTCAAACTTACAAAATGAATTAATGTGACAGGAAAAGGAAAACTGTGCTTCTGTTTTCTGTTTAAAAATAACCATTACTAAATAAATAAATAAATAAATAAATAAATAAATAAATAAATAAATAAAATAACCATTACATTGTAAACATTTATGCACCCAACATAGGAGCACCTAAATGTATAAAGCAAATCTTGATGGACATAAAGGGAGAGATCAACAGTAATACAGTCATGGTAAGGGATTTTTGCACCCCATTGACATCAATGGATAGATCTGCCAGGCAGAAAATCAACAAGGAAACAGTGGAATTAAATGCCACACTAGATCAGATGGATTTAATGGATAACTTTGGAGCATTTCACTTCAAAGCAGCAGCATATACATTCTTTTCAAGTGCATATGGAATATTTTCTATGATAGATCATATGTTAGGACACAAAACAAGTCTCAATGAATTTAGGAAGACTGAAATCATAGCAAGTATCTTCTCTGGCCACAGTGCTATGAAACTAGAAATCAATCACACACAAAAAATTAAAAACACACAAAGACATGAAGGCTAAATAACATGTTTCTAAACAATAAATGGGTTAACAATGAAATCATGGAAGAAATCAAAAGATACCCTGAAACAAATAAAAACACAACAACCCTAAATTTATGGGACACAGGGAATGTAGTTCTAAGAGGGAAATTCATAGTATTACAGGCCTACCTGAAGAAATAAGAAAAATCTCAAATAAACAATCTAACTTTACACTTCAAAGAACTAGAAAAAAAAAAGCCCAAGTGAATAGAAGAAAGGAAATAATAAAGATCAGAGCAGAAATAAATGAAATAGGGTCTAAAAAAAAAACTCCACTAAAGATCAATTAACCCAAGATCTGGTTTTTTGAAAAGATAAATAAGATTAACTAACCTTTAACCAAACTCATCAAGTAAAAAAGAGAGAGGACCTCCCTAAAAAATAAAATCAGAAACAAAAGGGGAGAAGTAACAACTGACATCAAAGAAATACAAAGGATTGTAAGAAAATATTACAAACAACTATATGCCAAGAAATTTGACAATCTGGACAAAATGGATAAATTCCTAGAAACATACAGTCTTCCAAAACTGAATCAGAAAATCTGAATAGACAGATTGCAACTAATGAAATGGAAGCAGTAATAATAATTTAAAAAAACAACTACCAACAAACAAAAGTCCTTGCTTGGATGGCTTCACAGGTGAATTTTACCAAACATTCATCTATCTTTCTAACATCTATCCTTCACAAACTATTCCAAAAAAAATCAAGTGGAGGTAAAACTCTCAAGTTCTTTTACAAGGCCATTATCCTAATTCCAAAACCAGATAAAGACCTACAAAGAAACAAAATTACAGGCCAATATCCCTGGTGAACATAGATGCTAAAATCCTCAACAAAATATTAGCAAACTGGATCCAGCAATACATTAAAAAGATCATGCACCATGATCAAGAGGGATTTATTTTGCGGATGCAAGGTTGGTACAATATTTGCAAATCAATAAATGTGATGCACCACATAAACAAAATGAAGGATAAAATCACATCATCATATCAATAGATGCAGAAAAAGCATTTGATAAAATCCAGCACTCATTTATGATAAAAACTCTTAGCAAAGTGAAATAGAGGAAACATACTTTAATATAATAAATACTATATATGACCAACCCACAGCTAACATCAGACTCAAGGAGTAAAGCCTATAAGCATTTCCCTTAAGATCAGGAACAAGATAGGAATGTCCACTTTTACCACTCTTATTCAACATAGTACTTGCAGTCCTAGCCATAGCAATCAGACAGGAAGAAGAAATAAAAGGCATCCAAATTGGAAAAAAAAAAAAAAGTAAAACTAGTCATTATTTGCAGATGACATGGATATTGTATAATGAGAACCTTAAAAATTTCACCAGAAAACTACTAGAACTGATAAACGAATTTAGTAAAGTAGGATACAAAATATCCAGAAATTAGTTGTGTTTTATCCTACATAATAAAGCCTAATATGCAAATTGTCCTCTCAGGCAGTCATTTGACTGGGAGTTAGACTGGGAGACCAGGAGTTCAACCACTCGCTATGATGTGTGCTGACCACCAGGGGGCTGCATGGAACATGGCAGGCATCGGTGACATGCTGCAACCTCTTGCCAGCTACCTAGGGGTGGGGTGATGGGGTCGGAAGTGCAGTGAGAATGCAGGGTGTCTGCCGAACTTTACCCTCCCCTGGGACGCCAGGGCTCGTGCACCCGGGAAGCCCCCCGACACTCAGGTGTCGGGTGCCCATGAGGAGCCCACCCCACACCCATGCGGCCTCTTCCGCGTGAGCTGGGCCATAGCCGCCAAGACCGCAGGGGCCGGTCTGGCTCCCCATGGGTTCTCACAGGAGCCAGTCTGCGAGGCTGGCGGGGAGAAAGCACGCTGCCCGCCCTGCTTCCATGCAGTGCCACTGGGTGGTCCAGAGGCTCACACTGTGCCCTGGCCCGCGGTGTCCGGCCATGCTCACCGCATCTCCACGTGAGGACTTAGGTATGTGACTCAGGCGGAGGGGTTGTGCGGGGGCCCCAAGGCCCAGGTACCACCCAGGGCCCAGAGTTCAGCTGGGACCTGCCCTTCCACGCCAGACCCTCGCGCTTTGATCACTAGCCAGGCCTAGGGACCACACCTGTGCACGAATTTCTTGCACTATGCCTCTAGTACACCAATAATAAACTATCAGAAAGGGAAACTAAGACAACAATCCCATTTACAGTTGTATTTAAAAATACCTTGAATAAATTTAACCAAGGAGGTAAAAGATCTGTACTCAGAAAATTATAAGACACTGAAAAAAGAAATTGAAGAATATACAAATAAGTGGAAGCATAGACCATGTTCGTGCACAGGAAGAATTAACACAATTAAAATTTCCATACTACCCAAAGCAATCTATAGAGTCCATGCAATTCCTATCAAGATACTAATGTTGTATTTCCCAGAACTAGAACAAATATTCCAAAAATTTATATGGAACCATAAAAGACCCCAAATCTTGAGAAAGAAGAACAAAGTGGGAGAAATCATACTACCTGATATCAAACTATACTACAAGGTCATATTAATCAAAACAGCATGATACTAGCATAAAAAAATCAGACATATAGATCCATGGGACAGAATAGAGAGCCAAGATATAAACCCATGCCTTTATGGTCAATTAATTTTTTACAACAAAGGCAAGAATATATAATGGGGTAAAGATAGTCTATTTAATAAATGATGTTATGTGCAAAAAATGAAACTAGAATACCTTCTTACACCAATACACAAGAATAAGCTCAAAATGGATTAAAGACGTACATGTTAGACTAGAAACCATAAAAATCCTAGAAGAAAACATAGGTAGTAAAAATCTGAGACATTTCTCATAGCAATATTTTTTCTGATATATCTCCTTGGGCAAGGGAACAAAAGAAAAAATAAACAAATGGGACTACATCAAACTAAAAAGGTTTTGCACAGCAAAGAAAACCATCCCAAAATGGAAAAACAAAACAAAACACTGCATGGAAGAATATATTCACCAATGACACATCTGACAAGGGGTTAATATCCAAAGTTTACAAAACACATATACAACTTAACACCAAAGAAAACCCAAACCATCCAATTAAAACATGGGCAGAGGACCTCAATAAACACTTCTCCAAAGAGGACATACAGAAGACCAGTAGACATATGGAAAGATGCTCAATGTTATAAATCATCAGACAGATGCAAATTAAAACCACAATGAGAGATCTCCTCACACCTGTCTGAATGCTATCATCAATAAATCAACAAACAACAAATGTTGATGAGAACATGGCGAAAAGGGTCCCTTGTGCACTATTGGGGGTAATGCAGATTTATGCAGCCCCTATGGAAAGCAGTATGGAGGTACCTCAAAAAATTAAAAATGGAACTGCCATATGACCCTCCGATTCCACTTCTGGGAATATACCTGAAGAAACCTGAAACATGAATTCAAAGGAATATATGTACCCCTATGTTCATTGCAGCGTTATTTACAATAGCTAAGATTTGGAAGCAGCCCAGGTACCCATCAGTAGATGAGTGGATAAAAGAGCTGTGGTACATTTACATAGTGGAATACTACTTGGCCATAAAAAGGAGGAAATCTTACCTTTTGTGACAGCATGGATGGACCTAGAGAGTATTATGCTAAGTGAAATAAGCCTGTCAGAGAAAGAGACAAGTACCATATGATTTCACTTACACATGGAATCTAATGAACAAAATAAACTAACAAACAAAATAGAAGCAGACTCATAGATAAAGAGAACAGATTGATAGCTGTCAGAGGGGGCGGATTGTGGGGCTGGGTGAAAAGGTGAAGGGATTAAGAAAAAAACAAACAAACTCACAGACAATGATATGGTGATTACCAGAGGGGAAGGGAGTGGTGGGAGGTAGAGAAGGGTGGGGTGGGGGGATAAGTGGTGTTGGAAGGAGACTTGACTTGGGGTGGTGAACACACAATGCCATGTACAGATGATGTACTATGGAACTGTACACCTGAAACCTATCTAAGTTTATTAGCCAATGTCACCCCAGTAAATTCAATAAAAATGTTTAAACCATTACAAGACATATGATTCAAATAGAACAATAATTTTTAATTCAGTATCATAAAGAGTAGTAATTAGAGACAATACATAAGTCTTAACATTTGTAAAAAGCCTAAAGGAAACTACATTTGTTTACAGGAAGATAACAAAAGTTAATAAAGCACCATTTCTTTTTTTTAAATACATTTTTATTTATTTCAGAGAGGAAGGGAGAGGGAGAGAGAGATAGAAACATCAATGATGAGAGAGAATCATTGATTGGCTGCTTCCTGCACACCCCCTACTGAGGATGGAGCCCACAACGGGGCATGTGCCATTAACCAGAATGGAACCCGGGACCCTTCAATCGGCAGGCCAACGCCCTATCCGCTGAACCAAACCGGCTAGGGCTTAAAGCACCATTTCTTTACCACTGGTTGGAATTATAGTAAGTCGGTCCAATAATACTGGTTTTCTCAAGCTTTAACTGGCCGGTTTAGATGACTATTTAATAACTCACTTTAAAGATGCATTCGATAAATTCGGTTTGGTGGATAAAGACTATGCTCCATGAGGCGAAATAATAAAAGTTAGTTCTGGGAAGGGCTGCGGGGCTATTTTGTGTAAAGGCTAAAACCGAAGACGGGATGTTGCAGTGTTTTGTGAGTTGTATAAACAACAATATGATTTACGGCATCATAATGGTACAATCCAACCTAATCTTTACCCTGAAGTAAATGCAGAAGAGCAACCCCAGTGTCGCCCTCAAATCATTTCCAGACTGTCTGCTAATTCTAAATAACCCTTGTGTGTAAATAGAGGTATAGGTAGATATGCATGTATGTACACACAAAACGTGTAGACATCTATGTGATGATCACAGGGTACGCCTTCTAAGGTTTCAAGGGGAATAAGGTTGCTTTGTGTTTTGCCTTGTCAACTCCTGTATTCAAATCCCATGGGCTGTTTTCCAGAGTGGAAGGCTAGCCACAGCCGTAAGACTCTTTCAAGCCAATGGAGATGACAGAGTGAAAACTCTGGGGATTAACCCTGGGCTGGCACACAGCTTCCTGCTGCCCTCACGCATTTGTCTGGGGGCTTAAAAGGGGGGTGGGCAATAGAAAAGTTGTCCAAAATCTATCTCAGGACGTACCCTGCTTCTCAGAGAAAACTCTGGACTTGAGGTTTTGCGGCCTGATCCTGCCCGGTTCTACATTCGGTTGACTCACCTTCTACCCTCGGAGAGCTAAAAGTTATGCCTGTCAGGTCTCAAGCTGATCTCTTCGATTAGGAGGAGACCGTGGAAAAGGGAGTGGATAGAATGCCCGTTTTCCAAGACACGGGTGCCAGCCAGATGACCTAAAAATAATAGCGTTTTCATCTTCATTTGGACTTTTGGATGCAGTTGCCTCACAACTGAGTCCAATTATATCCAAATCCTCGGTGGGTCGGTTTTATAAATGAAATATGAATATTTCATTTATAAAGCCGGCAGACAGTGGGCACTTCTTTTAAAAAATCTACTATAAAATGTCATGGCCCCAGAAGCAAAGATCATATCTGTTAAATTAAGATCAAATTGAGTTATAGATGTAAACTTCGGTGTGCAGTGGCTGCAGTAAATGAGAAAACACAGGAAATGATGATAATGCACTCCCCATACTCTGAGTACTTGTCTGTAATTCAGAATGTGTCTCTGTTTGGAGCATTGGTGTTCACATGCTTTCTTAGCTGAGACTAGAACAGCAGTTTGGTGTATGTTATGAATGCATATTAACAGCACAGGCATTTGCATATCTGGAACTATCGTAGAAAATGCATAACAAAATTTCTTTTGAAAGATTATTGTACAAACACACCGAATCCTTGTTAAATCTTGACATAACAACTTTTTGTTTTCCTCCTTTTAAGGGGGGGGGGGACCAACTCTAAGATATTCAAACAATAGATTAATGCATAGAAAGCCTCCACACAGAGTCTTTCTGCACCCCCCCCCCCCCCCCGGCCCAGCACATCACCACCAGCACCAAAGGATTTTATTTCATGTTCAAAGGCAGAAATAGAACAGCCCCAAATGTTTTCATCAAAAACTGTTTCCCATTTGTCTGCGCATTGCAAAGATGAAATACAAAACCTCTGCTTGCGCCGAGCTGCGTTGGTGATCATTTTCCACTGACATGTCATGTTCTCCATTCCTCGGATTTTGATTGTCTTGTTCCTGATGCCTGTCATACAGCGCGGCTTCTGGAGAGTTTGCAAGTTTAGAATATGGTGCCACATGCAACATTCATGATAGGGCTGTCTGCTTTGTGGCGCGTGACTCTGATACTTACGTCGCTTTGCATTTAAAAAATTAAACCACATGAGAGAACACACAAAATCCTGCCCTTGGTCTTCCTGTAGAAATTCTCCGTGCTGACATTAAAAGTGTGTGTAGCTTGTAAATCAAAAGCTCTATGAAATATACTCAGTGCACCATTCCCAGTAATGTTCCCCGAAGTAACACATTTCGAAATGCCTTGGGGATGTCCGATTTTTAAAAACCAGGAACGAGGTCAACCTACCTACTTTAAGTTTTGAATTTATGGCCTTCCTTTTATTTTCAATGTGCATTTTCCACTAGATCATTGAGAGGATAAAATTATCCTCCTTTACCTAACATGAGTCTCCTTTTCCTCAACTTCTCCATCTTTTCTCGAACTGTCCGGGCAAAGGCGAGTAACGGTGAGAGGGCCGGAAGTGAGTGGGGTATGACAGAGCAAAACTGAATTTAGTTCCAGGTCCCCGATGCCAGTCTGGAGCCAAAGTGCATTAAAGCAACAGAATTCTAAACCTTTCAAAACCCGGGGCTTATAAGGGGAATGCTAACACAGATTCAACAGTTACAACTCTGCCAGGGATTACTTTAATACCAAAAGCATACTGTCTCACTTTGGAGAAAGAGCTTACTCCGTTGTCAAACAACAAAGGTGCTGTTGGTCTATGTACAAACTTTTATTTTTTTAAAAGCACCCTTTTCTCTTTACTGACAGGCAATCTTGAAATAAAGTGTCCTTTTTGGGTGGGTGGGGTGAAGGGGGGATGTGGCAGGGGAATAAAGGGAAAGAGAGGAAGGTGGAGTTTGCCCCTGGCTTCACAGTTTGTTTTCTTTATAAAGCTTTGTCATCCCCGCTGAACTGTTCTGCCTGCTTTTGTTAAAAAAAAAAACACACCAAAGGGTGGGGGGGGGGGGGGAGAGAACATGGGGAAAAACAGATAAATATGAAATAAATCTGGCAGGGAAAAACAACTGGACACTAATATAAGAATGACAAGATATTTAAGTAGGTGTTGGTCTACAGGGAGAATAATGTGAGAAGATTTTTAGGAGAAATGAAAAAATCTGGAAGCTCAAAATAAACAAACAAACAAGAAAGCTAATCTTTGATTAAAATACTCAGCAGAATGCCAGGGAGAGACAGACAAAAACCTAAGTGATGGTTTTTATGTTTATTGTGCCTGAAATGAAATGAGAAGGAACAAGCGAGTTAGTGCTGGGAAGAGACAGGGGCCAATAAAGAGGGAAGCTGTGACTTTGGGGAGAGGACACAAGGTAGTTAGCTGGAAATTGTTCGCGGTGGGCTCGGAGTTGCCTCTGCATGTTAGACACAGGCATAAAGAATCTCTCCGGGAGAAGTTGCCGAAAGGTACCTGCCAATGCAGAAAGGGGAGCCTCTGAGGATGCCTCTCCCAGACCCCAGATGGAGACTGTTCTTTTATTCCAAATTCCCGAGAAGCACAGAAGTCTTACATGGTAGTGAGAGAACACACAGACACACGCACACCGGTAAGTTACACGCCAGGAAACAAAACAAGGAAATAAGGAGACCTCCGCCGATCCCTGTTTGCTTACACAAATCTTAGTTTGGTTAAGTGTCTCAAGACCATTTTCTGATTTCAGCTCCGTTTCATGGCGCTCTTTCCCCTGGGTACCCAGGTGCACAAACGGGATGGTGATCTTCGCAGAACGTCCACAGCAATGACAAAAGAGCCCCCTCGCTCACACAAAAGCCCACCTTGGAAATGAATGGAATATTAACGACTGCCTAGCAGTTGCACCGTTGGCAGGGCAAGTGTGAGCACTGACACAGCCCTTCACCAGATTGCCCGTGGAGCCGGAGCAGCCTACTGTCGGTGAAAGGCTCGTGCGGATTTTTTCCCTATCAGTCTAACCTTCTGTGTTGATGCATGAATGCTGGTACCCACTTACAGGGATGCCAGATGATCAGTGCAGAATGAAGGTCCCAAGAGAGAGGATCACATGGTTCTCTCTGCCCTGTGACGTCACTAGCAGATGGCATGGGTACCAGCTCTGGCAGTTGGCATCAATGTCACTTTTTAGAGATCAATGAGATAGTGCAGATACACACACAGATCTAGAGACTCCAGGCGACGATGCGACACTCAGCCTGAAAAGATTTGGAAGATCCAAAATGAAAACTGATCATTGAATGAAATTAAAACCTAAGGTAATATAAATAAAGATATACTTCCATTGATGCTGGCTTTGCATGCAAGTATTTAAAGATACAGTGTCACTGTCTTATAGTATTTATATGCTCTTTGCCATCTATAACTTATCGTATTTCATTCTTACGATGCGATTATCACATACTTTCACTGCTACTAGGTAACACTGCAAGTATGTGGACAGGACATTACTAAGAGTTTGCATGTGTGTGTGTGTGTGTGTAGATTGTTAAATTGAAAAGTGTCTGTTTTATTTAACATGCTTATTTGTTTGCAGACTTTAGATGAAAATACTTGCTGTTTCACCAAACGAAAGCCAAAATTGCATTTGAAACAGATTATTTTCCCCTTTCATTCAGGATTCTGAACACACGTGCACAATTGCAGTCAGAATCCTTGGACCGCTCCTGTCAGAGATTAGCTAGAGGGAGACTTCCGTGGTTTGCAGAACAAAAACACTACGCGAGTGTTTTGTGTCCAGGATCATTTGAACAGCAGTAAACAGACCATTATGTGTAGGAAAAAATGTAAATGTAAAAGCAGTCTCAACATTTCCTTTGATTTAAAAGAATGCCAGTGATTTTTATTTGTTTAATTTATTTAAGGAGTTTATTGCAAATTAGCCCCATCCTCCCCCACCCCCTTTTTTGTGAGAAGGCTGGGAAATAGTGCATTTTTCTTTGCTGATCAGAAAGAAATCAGTTTTAAAATGGGCTCTGGTTAATTTTTTTTCTTAAATTTGTATATTGCAACGGCCACTTATCTAAACCCACGGTCACACAACACAGCAAATAAAGTTAAGGCTTTTATTTTTTTAAACCCACAAATTCATCAGCAAATGGAAAGATGACACTTTTTATTTTAAAAACTGGTGTCTCCTCTCACTTTCTACTCAGGGGGGGATTGGAACTAATGAAATTCTGCACGGCTATATCATGTTTTGCATTTGCTTAAATTCCACACTCTTTTTTGTGTATTTAGAAACCAGTAAAAATTCAAAGAGAAATGGAAAGGGGGGTGGTATTACAATACATGCCTCGTGTTTTATTTTCTTTTGCTAATTTGCCTGTGTAAGTTCATCCTATTGCATGTACTAATGTTTGTTGTAATTATCAGTCTGCCCCAACTAGAAAATTATATTTAGTGTAAAAAAAAAAATAGTCCCCAGATCAGTCTTTTTCACATGCTTTTGTATTTTTATGATGAAGTCATTCAATATGTTTAAGTGTAAAAATGCAAACACTTTAAATATTGTGCTGGCATTTTTTCAGGTAATTTAAGATAAGAGAGCCATGCTAACACTCCCGTTTGATGAGTCTGTTATGATGCCAGAGTCCCAGATGTGCAGAAAGTTTTCCAGAGAATGCGAGGACCAGAAGCAAATTAAGAAACCGGAAAGCTTTGCCAAACAGATCGTCCTTCGAGGAAAGAGCATCAAAAGAGCCCCCGGAGAAGAGAGCGAGAAGGAGGAAGAGGAGGAAGACAGGGAAGAGGAAGAGGAAAATGGGTTGCCCAGGAGGAGGGGTCTTAGGAAAAAAAAGACGACCAAGCTGCGCCTGGAGAGGGTCAAGTTCAGGAGACAGGAAGCGAACGCGCGGGAGAGGAACAGGATGCACGGCCTCAACGACGCCCTGGACAATTTGAGGAAAGTGGTCCCCTGTTATTCGAAAACCCAGAAACTGTCCAAAATAGAAACTTTACGCCTGGCCAAAAACTACATCTGGGCCCTTTCGGAAATCCTACGAATCGGCAAGAGACCTGATCTGCTCACGTTCGTCCAAAACTTGTGCAAAGGTCTCTCCCAGCCAACGACAAACTTGGTGGCAGGATGCCTGCAGCTCAACGCCCGGAGCTTCCTGATGGGGCAGGGCGGGGAGGCCGCGCATCACACAAGGTCACCCTACTCCACCTTCTACCCGCCCTACCACAGCCCCGAGCTCACCACCCCCCCGGGACACGGGGCTCTGGATAATTCCAAGTCCATGAAACCCTATAATTATTGCAGTGCGTACGAATCCTTCTACGAAAGCCCCTCCCCTGAGTGTGCCAGCCCTCAGTTCGAAGGTCCCTTAAGTCCTCCCCCAATTAACTATAATGGGATATTTTCCCTGAAGCAAGAAGAAACCTTGGACTATGGCAAAAATTACAATTACGGCATGCATTACTGTGCAGTGCCACCCAGGGGTCCCCTCGGGCAGGGTGCCATGTTCAGGTTGCCCACCGACAGCCACTTCCCTTACGACTTACATCTGCGCAGCCAATCTCTCACCATGCAAGATGAATTAAATGCAGTTTTTCATAATTAATGAGGAAAATGAAAATAAACAGTGGTCATTCACCTCCCCCGTCTAATTAAGACAAAGCAGATGCTTGCGGGCTGAGTAATTGGCACGACTCTATCTAAGGTGTTTTACTAGTTCCTGAAGTGTGTTTCAACTATTGTGAGAATTTTCTATGTCATAATAAATCTCTTTTCTTATGAGAGCTTCCTTTCCTTTCCTTTGGTCTGTAAAGCACTGTGATTCTGTTTCTACTGGAAGGATTTTTTCCCCCTTGTTTTCTTTTCTTCTAAATTCACTTAATTTGTTTGAAATAAAGGGTGTCTAAGATTATACTGTTGAATGAAGACATGCACACAGCATAACTCAATGTCTATTTCAGTTGTACAGTAATTATAAAAATGCATGTGATTAAAATAAGATGAATAAAATGATGTGTTTATAATGATTGGGAATTATATATTATGTATCTCTGAAAAATTGGAAATTCAAAATATCGAGACTAACACCCAGCTGACAATGATATTGGAAGGTACATTTGAGGCTGGGCAACAATACAAAAAAGCTATGCAATTTTCTCTTTATTAGGGACAAGTCTAAATGCATTCGCTTGGTAACTATTTCTCTTCAGGTATCTGCAGATGGGGCAACATGATATTTGGGTAGGTGGTGTCATAATTTTGGAACAATTATTTCAATCACAAAGACAACCTTTTCAGCACTTGTGTTGTTCAGAAATTACCTGTACAGGTTATCACAATGTGTAATTGTGTTTACCACACCACCTTTTTAAAGCAATTAAACATAGATATTTACACTCATAGAAATCATCTCTTAGAGGTGATATTTCTGCATGATACTTATTATTTCCTGGTACACAGCTGCTTTCTTGTCTCCAAAACTCCCTCCTTCCTGTTTCAGAAATATTTCTGGATTTCAAAACCGTGCGAGATAAAACAAATGTCTTAAAACAAAATGGCCAAAGCGCTTACAATAATTTTTCTTAAGTATCTTAAATGAAAGAAGAGGAGCCCACGAGCGTTAAACATCCTGGGGAAACAATGATAAATCCTGGTAACCTTCAGCTCCAGCCGAAATTCGGTGGCAAGTTTCCAGCAAACACCAGAGTGGATGTTAAAAAGGGGAGGCTGGACTCTGTGCCCTTTAAATAAGTCTGGCCGATTAGAAGCTAAATTCTGTGTGATTAAAAGTTTCCTGACCAAAGGCCACCAAGCACCTCCTTGAATGGTGCCTGGCGAGCTCGCCCCCTTAAGCAGAGCCGCTCCTCTCCTAGAATAAGAACCGAGGTGGCGGGGACCTCACCCAGATGCCCCTGGTGCGGGTTTGCTCCCAGGGGGGCGGAGGAGGCGCAGCTGCCACAGCCGGGCCAGGGCAGCTCACCCTCGGAATGGGGTCCAGCGGTGGCGGGAGGGAGCCTGCCCCGACGGGTCTGGGCAGGGGGTCCTGCTGCACAGCCCCGCACCGCTGCCCACCATACGCCCGCCCGGGGTCCCCGCTTCAGGGAGCACAGGCCAGAGGGCGCGCCTGGCGGGTGGCTCCGGGCGGGGAGGGAGGCTGCCGCCCGCCGCCCCTCCCGCCTCCGCGCAGTGGTCACAGGGTCACCGGCTGTCCCTGCACCGCCGGCGTCCCGTCGGCAGCGGGCGCCTTGGAGCCTGGGGGTCCCAGACAAGGAAGGGGCTGTGCCATCTGGGAAGCCAGCGGGTCTAGAGACCCCGCTCTGAACCGGGGGCAGAGCAGACCTCCTGGGGGCCAGGACCAGAGAGGCGGGACAGGGGTCACCCCTTCTCCCCAGTCTGCTGCCGTGGGGGACACGGAGGCCGCGGCAGTTTCCACTAAGAGCTGTCCCCACCCCACCCCGGCTTGTGGGACATCTTGAGCCAAGGCTGGGAGGCCCGCGCCCCATTCTGCGGGGGTGAGGGGTCAGCCTCCCAGCAGTCCCCCCATCAGAGCCGGGCCCTGGGCGCGCAGCAGCCGCGCTCCGCTCCGAGGGGCAAAGGCTCCGCGCAGCTGCCGGCTGGCGCAGGACGCGGCGGGTCCTGAAGGCGCCCCCCGCGGGTGTGTGAGCACCTGTCAGTCAAATCCCAGGAGGGCCAGGGCGCAGGGGCCGGGGAAGAGGAGGAAGCGTGCCTTCCAGGCATGAGGACAAGTGTGCCCGAGGCAGAGAGCCCTCTGTCCCCCGTCTCCACACTGGAGTGACTCTGCGTTGCTTTCTTGCAGATGCGCACAAACCTGCCCGGTCTGGGACTGTGGCCAGGATGGCCGGGCCTCTCTAAGGCCACTCGCTGCTCACCCCGTCTGAGCAAAGGACAAGAAAGTAAGGAAGCATCTGCAACTGGGAGAATGTGGCTTAAAATAAATGTTAAAAGCAGTTCTGTGTAGTCACTAGCAGAGTAGATTCTGTCTCTCCCCCCACCCCCACCCCTTGCTGCAAGGTGACCTGGTGCCCCGGACTGAGAACAGCATTGCATTGCGCCTGCTCGGTGCTTTTTCCGTCCAGACAGACTTTGAAATCCGCCTAGACTTCCCAGGGTCACAGATCCATGTTGGAACCCGCGATTGCCACAGGAGATCATTCTCCCGGCTCCTCCTGGCAGCAGGGGGGAGCGAGGAAGAGAAGCAGCTGGCTGAACGTCTGGGGAAAAGACAACCGTTCAGACGGAGCGTCTCAGCTCAGAGCTTTGTTCCCAAGGAACTCAAGCAAAAGAGTGGGGTTTCCAGGCACAGACCCTAGAGATTATGAAATGCCTTCCCTATTTGGATGCACAAATCCCAGGTGTGCTCTCTCCTTCCGCGGCCTGATGGGATCTGGGATACTAGGCTATGTGGGGGACTGATCCCTGGGGCCTCACTGATCCCTTCAGACCCCACTGGTGACTCCTGGCATGGGAATCACCCAGCCTCCAAGCTCGTTGCCCCTGACCCAACATCCTCCTTCCAGCCCACTTCCCAATGCCAATTTAATCTTCCCGACCTGCTTCCATACACCCATCCCTTGGAATAACACCCTTTTGTGGTTCTCCTGTTAATTTTTCACTCAGCTACATCTTCCCTAGTAAAACTAAAAACAACTGCTCACATACAGCGCACTCGAATTTACATAACATTTCTCACCTATTCACCCATTTAGTCCCAGGAACTTTGTCATGAGGTAATAAACCTTATGACCCTTATTTCACTGGAAACAGAATCAGCAACATCACGTCACTTGTCCACGGGCACAGTGCTAGTGGGCACAGCTGGATAAAGCCAGGCCTCAGGCCTTCCTCCTTCGTTGGCTCCCAAGGCCTGATGCATGGGGTCTCTAGTCCCCTTTTGCAACCTGATATCCCATTTCATTATATCAGTCGTTTTCACCTACTTTTTTTTTTTAAAGCAACAGTACACTTTGTTCAAATAATATGTTAGAAGTTAGTGTACACGTGTTACTGCTCCTGGTGAAGATAGGTGAGGCGGGTCCGGAGCCAAGACACCCACCCTGCCCAGCTCCTGAGACGTCTCTGAGGTTGAGCCTGTTTATTTCCCATCTGTCTGCCTCTGTGTCTTGCACTGTTCATCTGTTTAAGATATCCGCATTTCTGTTCTCCATCTTCTCAAATTCACGTGTTTCAAGGCCACCTCCTACATGGAGCCTCCCAGACTCCTCTAGTTTCATGCTGCTCTGAAACCACAGCTATGTTGTTTTGATCACAGAGTTGTCAACCCCATTTTCACTGCCTAAATATTGTGCTGCATTCAAAATCGTGTTTAGGTCATGCATTGCTTATTTACCTTGGGTATATAACTAGACTGTACACTCCATGTGAGCAGGGGCTCTGTATGATCCTCTTTTTGTCTCTATAGTGCACACACTCTTTAAGCCCTTGATTCATTTATTGCAGTTAAGGATACAAGCTCTGGTTGTGTTATAGAATAACCTCAATTCAAAGGCAAAGAGGCTTGGACCTTTCACATCCAACAACTGACACTGAGCAACCACTGGAAGGTTCTGATTGTCACCTTTAAAGTGAGAATAATATCACATATAGCATTGGCTGTGTACTTCCTAATCCAAAGTAAGCTATTGAAATCAGCTATTGTTTCTATTATTAATGTGGTACAACCACATTAACCTCTGCTAAATCTGAACAACATGAACAACAATATTTTTCAAAATGCAGGTTAGATCCAGGTAGCATATCCCATATAATAAAAGCCTAATATGCTAAGTGTCCAGTCGTCTGGTCGGCTGTTCAACCAATCAAAGCGTAATATGCTAATGATATGCTAAGGCCATTCAACCGCTCGCTATGACGCACACTGACCACCAGGGGGGCAATGCACAATGCAGGAGCTGCCCTCTAGTGGTTAGTGCGCTCCCCCTGCTCAGCCAGAAGCCAGGCTCATGGCTGGTGAGTGCAGCAGCGGTGGTCGGAGCCTCTCCTGCCTCTGAGGCAGTCGGACCTCCCCCAAGGGCTCCCGGACTACCAGAGGGCACAGGCCAGGCTGAGGGATCCCCCCCCCCCATGCATGAACTTTATGCACCGGGCCTCTAGTTGTGATATAAAGCCAGTCTAGTGAACTTAATCAATATATTTTCAATAAAATAAAAAGTAGAGTCTTTCAGGGATGTAAAGTACAGCATAAGGAATATAGTCAATACTATTGCAATAACTATGTATGGTGTCAGGTGGGAATACTTTGTAAAGTATATGATTGTCTAATCGCATTGTTGTACACCTAAAACTAAACAAAATGATATTGAATGTAAACTGTAGTTTTTAAAAATTGTAGAGTCCTTCACACAGTAAAAGTAAGTACTTGTTCATCTGAAACTTTACTTCACACACACACACACACACACACACACACACACACACACACACACACAGTAAGATACATTTTATAATGTCAAATGTCAAAGTAGTTGGAAAGCCACTGATCTGGAAGATAACTGAAGCGGAATACATGTCTGAAAATTCCGGAAGAGCCCAGGCTCTTCAGACATTTGCACCCAAGCTTCTGAACTGTGCTACTTATCTCTAACGTCTGACCCCATCACACAGAAGGAGATTTCCCTGCATGCTCACCTGCCCTTTTCCAGGGATGGCTTTTACAGTATAGCAACCGTTGCCCAAGTGCCTTATTTCTCTTTTTGAAAAAAGCAGTATTGCAATGAGAACTGTGAGGGGAAGATGGTAAAGACAAAACAAAACAAAGCAAAAGCAACAGAATCCTCTTAACATTAATAAGGGGAGGAGGAACTCAGTAAGTTCAGAGACCTTACATGGAGTATAAAGTAAGAACCAAAAAAGAGCTCAAAGGACCCATCAGAACTGCCAATATCCAATCAAGTCCTGGATTTGTAGGTCAGGATCCCCAAGGTTTGCTGGACATCAGAATCACCCAAGATTACCATTTCTCAGGTTCCACCTCCCCCTCCTCAATCCTTGGCCACTTCATGACCTGGTCCATATACATTCCTGGTACACCAACCCCAGATGTATTTCACATCACTAAACAGTGAACACCATCTTGGGGGTGACAGATAAAGACTAACGAAAGGAAAGCCACATCTCACAACCTTACAGCTCTCAGCAAGATAGTTGGATACAGACAATGGATTCGAGCAAGGAAGAGGAGGAATCCTAGGTTCCCAGTAGTGCTTGTGTAAGAAGAAAGAACATGAAGTCACACGGCAGGCGAATGAAGCAGCACTGGCAGGTAACATCACAGGTGTGTGATCTGCTAGCACACAATGGATGTTCTTCTTTCCCACTTTTGACTCTTGTCAAAAAGTTGACTATACATATATTAGACCCTCGGGTTTGCCCTTGGTGAGTATTGACCCCCAACCATGTTGACATTCTTCCTGGTATAATTTTGAAATATGCCCACTCTCAAATTCCTCTTGCTGAATATTCCATTTCTTCTCAAAATACAGGTGAAGTAAAATTAGTCTTGAAGGACTTTTGTGTGTTTGTGTGTAAGACACAACACGAGGGGACAGGGAGATGGGTTTGGTGTGAGAATTCCATTTCACAGACAAAGACGGAGATTCAGAGCAGTGAAGCAACTTGTCTACCCACACAGTCCTTGTCCAAGAGCAAGAAAGGGTGGATGTGAGATTCAACCCAGGTTGGCCTGACCAGCAACCTCACAGTTTCCCCAGGAGCCTCATTCTCCCCCAGAGAATCACAGTAGCCCTTATTTAATATGGCTTCCTCCAGGCAGGTCTCATCTAAGCACTTTACGTGTCCTTTCTCATTTAGTCCCCCCAAAACCTTTGGAGTACAGACTATTATCAGCTCCCTCAGGAAACGGAGGCACAAAATCTAGCCCAGGGTCACACAGCGGATAAGTAGTGGGATGAAAATTCAGTCCAAGTGGGAGCCTGCCTCTAGAACCCGCACTCTCCACCCCCAAACTAAACAGCCGCCCTTAAGACAATCAACCATAATTTTCAAAGTTTTGCGCTGACATGGAACAATGATGAGTTTCCATCCAGCGGGGGAGAGAAAATGATCAGTTATATGATAAAGACAAATCACCTGTAAAATAGGGAAAACCTACTTGCGGCAATTCAGCCCCCACCTGGCTGTACTAGGATGGTGACTGCTACTGGGTAGCAGCACAGCCATTGTTCATCTGTGAAGTTATCCAGTTTGAGCAAAATTGGCTTCTCTCAAAAATGTGGTGTTAGGGGAAATAGTAAATGAACTCTTAAGCTTTCAAAATGATAATCTAGCATTACTTAAAAGTCTACAAATTTGTTCCTAAATGTATTTAAATCTTACCAGTGAACATGATGCTTGGTTATTAAAAAGTAATTCTGGCGAAATTAGCTTGCAGCTACAAAATTAATATAATTCATTTATTACTTGCAGCCACAAATCAAGATGCTGTTAACACTGCTACACACAATTTAATAGGCACAGTAGGTTTCCATATGGCTTTAATTTGGAGGTTCTGGTCACTCCATTGAATCATTTACAGAATACACCAGCGTGTCTAGTCAGAAGGTGTTTGACCTAACAGAAGTGTGAAGCATTGGCCTTCAAACTATTGAATTAAAGGTTTGATTGGTTTCTGAATTTTATCATATTAAACAAATAGATTTTTAGGTCTAGAGGCTTATTATTACATTAGAGGCCCAATGCACGAAATTCGTGCAAGGGGCTCAGCCCTCGCATCCCTGGCTGCCTCGGCCCTCGCAGCGCCAGTTTTGTCTGGAAGGTCGTCCAGAAGATCATCCAGAAGGTCATTTCACTGTTCGGCTATCCAATCTAATTAGCATATTACACTTTTATTATTATAGATATAAATTTAGGAATGGAGAAAAACCAAAAAGCACCCAATCTCATTTAGATGAAGAAGAACAACAGAGACACACACCCCAGCCCTCCCCCAACACACACCTATTTGACTTACTTAAGGCTGAGATAAAAGAATAATTCAGAGTTTAAACCCTCTTCTTCATGATCTTGCCAGAATGATAGGTAGTTTGTGTTTTGTAGCTGGATTTCATGCCTCCATGAACATGCCTCCACTCAATGAAGTTCAAGTTCCCTAACGAATGTGTCAGTCAAGATGAGAAATAAACATTATAATTGCACTTCGTGTCTCAAGCCTTAAAAAGAACAATAGGGCTAAAGAATAGAGAATATGTCTCTCACTTGTGTTTTCCTTTAGCGTTTAGTTTTCTTGGGAACTTGGGGGGAAAGAAGACAGGAGCTGAGAATACAGAGAGGCAGTAAGTCTTCGCTCTGGATTGGACCAGACAATGGCACCCTCACTAGAAAAGGGAGCAAGGCTGGATGAGGAAGCAACCCTGGGGGGCTTCTATTCTCAAACTGGGATCAAGGTGCACATCTCTGTGGAAGTCTTTCCTCTTTTGATCCTAAGTTAGAAAAAGTAATGTAATTAGAAAAGAAAGATTCTATAAAGATGACGGAAGAAAATTAGAAATACAACATTGATAACTATTAACAACTACTGAAAAAGGAGCAAAGCTATACCCCCCAATTTGCTGTTGTTGTTGTTGTTAATCCTCACTCGAATATATTTTTCTATTGATTTTTAGGGAGAGAGGGAAAGACAGAGAGAGAGATCGATGTGAGAGAAACACATTGATTGGTTGCCTCCTGCACGAGCCTTGACCAGGGCCTGGGCCAGGGAGGAGCCTGCAACCAATGTAGGTGCCCTTGACCAGAATCAAATCTGGGACCTTTGGGTCTGCAGGCCGATGGTCTATTCACTGAGCCAAACCGGCTAAGGCTACACCAAAATTTATTTCACAGCTTGTTATAATAATGATACCTGTGTTATTTTACATGGATCACCACAACAACCCTTCAACATATGGTGGCAAGTAAATGTAATTATGAGTCTCGGATATAGAAAAGCAGAGCAGTTAGGTGATTTGCCCAAACTCCCACTGCTAGCAAGTGCCAGAATTTAAATTAAATTCAAGTCTTTTTACAAACAGTCCCACAGACCTTCCATAGCATTGCTCAGAATATCCTAGGAATGTCTACCTTTACTTGTTTTAACAAAGGAATGGTAAAATCTTGCTTTAAGGATGACACAAGTATGGCTTGTGTATTTCCCAGAAACAGTGTACCATAATATTATTTTGTGTTTCATGACTTTTAAGAATTGACTATATTTCCTTGAAAGGTCTACTATAAACCTAAACACGTAAGACCCAAACACAAACTGCAAATCTGTCTACCGATCTGAATATAGACTCCAGACCATGAGCAATGGTCTGCCCTCGTAGGAGACTTGAGGAGCCACTGACAGGTTCGGGTGACTTCTTGTTGGAGCTGGGAAAAGACACTGATTATGGAAACCTTAGAATAAAAGAAAATGTGAGAAAGACCATTTGAATCATGGATTCCCTTTGTCCTCCCCAATCTGTTTGTGACTTTCTGGAATATTTACTCCATCTGTTTGCTTATATGGTATTTATTCACTTTATGAGGTTTAAAAATTCTATAGGTGTCCATGTAAAGCCATATGCTCTATCAAACTGTAAATCTTGGTCATGTTGCTGACTCACACAGTACTCAGTGTAGCACTCAACACAGTGTCCTGCACATAGCAGGTGCTCCATAAATTTTTGTTCAATGGAATCCATTGATATTGCAGCCGGGAAGCACCCTATGTGTTTATCCAGTACTATTCCTGTCACGGGAGATGGGATTGAGTCTAACTTGTGTTTAGCATCCATTGGAAATGCGAATTTCTTGCCTGGTTCCTGAATACCGAGCATTCAGGCCACCATGTGGAATCTGACGTCTGGAAAGTGCAAAAGGGCACCCACCACCTGAATAAAGAGACCTGTATTTGGTGTGTATTATTTTCTCCAGGGGGATTCCAGGGGGGCGGGAAGTAGAATCTCTTTTAATGTCTTTTAACACATTTAGAAAAAAAACAAAACAGGCATGGCCCCTTTAAGAAACCACTTCCGTCCAAAGGTTGGTCAGAGGTCAGGCTCTAAAACTACAAGATTAGCATGTGTACTAGTGAGTGCACCTTCCTAGTTGCCTGTTAATGGAAGGGAAAACTCAGCTTCAAGGGGCAGAAAGCTAGGCAGGAAGCTAATGAGGTGGAGGGAAATTACTCCCTTCTGATTGGAAAGGGTCATTAGGAGGAAGTCACACTGAGGAGCCTTGGTGGGACCCGATCTCTCCCTCCCAGCTTTCCCTGACAATGTGGGGCAGGGAACCATGTGGACCAGACAGCTGAGCAAATGCCAAGCCCGGGTGGTCTTTTAGCAGAGAGATGGGGTGTGCTATTGGGTGTAGTAAGTACAGCACTGGATAGAAAATCGGGGCGGCGGGGTGGGGGGAGATTGGGGGGCGGGACAGGGAGAAGGCCAAATGTGGACGTACCCGCATCAGCACAAATTGCTCTCCCGATTGTCCTAAATCCTAAAACCTGGGTGTGTAGATGGACCTCTAGAATTTAAAACTGTGGCTCCACCTCCTTCTGTCCAAGCCAGTGTGGGGCTCAGGATCGGGGTTAGATTAAGTGGGGACCGGTGGCAGAGACTTGACCATGTTGGAGGGTGGTGAGAAGGCGTGTGATTGGTTCCATGATTATATTCTTAATACTGTGCCCTAATTATATCAATAGTTCTTGAACGGTTGTATAACACAAATAATAGTGCTCACAAGTTTAAATAGCTGTGTAATAAGCACTCACCATTCTACTTAGTGTTACTGTCCCCTCTCTACCCGAAGAGAATCATTATCTTTCATCCAAGAATTTCCTTTTACTGATATTGCAGATTCTGGCCATGTGACCATAAGCAGATGGAGGGCCTGAGCCTATGAGCCAAAGGTGGCCTGGCTCCGGGAGACCCCCGAGGTTTGCCCCCTTCCTCGGGAGCAGCATTAGGGCCATGTGTCCAGCAGCCTTCGCCATGGTGACTGCACACCTGCATCCTGAGCAGTGATCTGTGCTTCCATTGCTCGGTCCCTCAGCCTGGGTCCTGCTCCTCCGGGCATACTCTCCAGATGCTGGGCCACAGTGGCCGTGCCTTCTCTGTCCCTCAGGCTCAGGAAGCTGGGAAATCCCGCAGTCCCTTCAACCCTTCTTCCCAGAGGCCAACGATCTTTAGCAGACATGTGTCCTGGTTGACTTTCTCAGCTCACCAAACAGAGCTCCTAAACTAGATGTCCAGATTTAACATTTTGTTTGCTTGTTATAACATTTAACACATTTTTCATTATTCACTCTAATAACACAAGCATCTCACATTCATCATAGCACATCTAAGTCATAGGTCTAGCTAACAAACTATTAAATAAAATATGTCATATTCTTTTCCCTAGACAAGTATGCCTGCGTAATGAATGGGAAGGCCTAGTTCACACTGAGAATAATCTGACTCCTTGGACCCCGGCGGTGTGGGGAAAGCCAGCTGCCAGGTGCTAGCTCCCCCCTCTTCCTTCTACCCGCCCCCTCCCCCCGACTTCGCTTGGCTATCACTTGAGCCTGAGTAAGCATCATCCAGCAGGCCAGCAGCCCAGGAAGCAGGTTCAAAGCCACTCAGGAAGGGAATTCTGGGTCCGAGGCACCTGGAGCTTAGTCCACAGTGTGTGAGACTGAAGGTGGGCATCTCGCCTTGACCCTCTGGCCCTTTGACTTTCTCTCTCGCACGTGGCCACACTTGGGGATACATATAGTTTGGGGACCTGGCTAAGGGAAGCTGACTTGGAAATACATTAAGTTTGGGGTTACTGAGCTATATTCGTGGGGTTCTCAGTCATTTCATTGCTGGCTCTCTAGATGCAGGAATAGCTTTCTGGAATAGTCCTACTATGCAACTGTAGTGACTTAACCCTAACCCGAGAAATGAAGCTTGGCACCAGAGGTGGCATTACCATGGGGAGTATCCTGCAGTACCCGGCATTGTGCTAATGGGGAGAGTAAGCCAGAGCTACACACTGGGGAAGTCTTTCAATGATCAGATACGTATAATCATAAGCAGAAGTTCCAGTCTCATTCAGGTCTGCCCACATGGAAGTTCTCTCCTGTCGGCAATGTACCTGGTGAGGCAGCATGGCCAAGTAGAAACACTTCCTGCATTTCCCTCCTTCTCTGATGTGACGACACAGTTGATAAAGCTAAAAAGGCACCATGTTTACTGCCATTTATAAAGACATTTCAGGATGTTCAATAAAGCAAGTGTGAAATGACAAAACCTTGATTTGAACATGTCTGAAGTGCATCTTCTTTGCTGATCATTAAATTCATTTGTAAGTGCACACACACACACACACACACACACACACATACACACACAATCTGGATAAAAATGATGGACCATTAAAAAAAGTGATATTGTGATCAACTATGGTAGAGAAAAGATGGGTTTAGCTCTCTACTCTATTAAAAATTGTATTGCCAAATTATTGCTATGTGGAGACATAAACAACAATTATAGTAACTAATAAATATAAGGGGGGAGGTATTTTGAAGTTGCCAACCAATTAACTATGAAAATTGTTTGTGTGTGTGTGTGTATATTCTTAATATTTGTAGTATTTTCCAGCTTTTAAAAAAAATCTGTAATGTGTGGTGATTTCTTTTCTAGGTTAAGTAAATATTCATTTTGGACCTAATTTTGTATTTTTTTGTTTTGCATTTTGTTTATTAGAGAGCTTCTGCCCTACGTCCCACTCCCCCACCCCAATCATATAAAGCTCTAAGCTCTACCAAAGGTGGACCTTTGGGTCCAGGGTTGCAACAGATACACTAAGGTGGGCTTCAAGCCTGGCATATGGGATTAAGGTCCCGAAAGTCAGTAATACCCAGAGAGTTTAAAGAGATAGGGAAGGAATTCCTTAAGTCAGATTAGAAGGTATAAACATTGAGTAAAAGCCGATATAGTCAGACTAATAGAAGGAAAAAAGTCAATATAAACTCAAGTATGAAGATTCAGTAAAAGCCAATATAGTCAGACTAATAAGAGGAAAAAATCAGTGTAAACTAAAAAAGTATTTGACTTACTGATTTTTAATAGAAATGTTATTTATTTTCTTTCAAGTCCATGAATGCGCTGAATACGTTCAATAACACAGAGCAAGGGGTTACACAAGCATAGACTTTAGATTCGCTCCACATGGATGCAGATCCTGGCTCCCTTGCTTATCATCTGGGAGGCCTGGGACAGGCGACTTACTCTCTCTGGCCCTCAGTTTTCTCCCTTGTAAATCCCGCCTACCAGTTGCACCTGCTCCAGAGTGTTGATGTGGGGTTAAGAGAGATAATACATGTAAAATGCTGAAAACAGTGCCCGACCCAGAGTAAGTGCTGAATTCGTGCTTACCTCTAACTTGCTAATCAAATACCTTCCTTACAGATCCTGATAAAATTAACTTCCCCCAAGCCAGGATGAATTATTACGAAACCTGAGTCAGATGGTAGTCAGTGAGGTTTCGCTGAACAAATTGTTTCGTCTCAAGCCCAGTCACACTGTGGCAGGGACTCCGGACAGGTCGTGCAGGGTTAGGCAGATGGAAGAGCATGGCAGGAAGGAGATTAAATTAGTCAGGAGTGTACCGGGTGATTGATATCATACAGAGCCCTCTAGGATTCCTCCGCATTGCCATGCTGATCGATTTAAGCACAGCATTCACACCTCTAAAGAAAAAGACAAAGAAAAATAAAAGAAAGCATGGCATTTGTTCTCTCGGTCAGATGTTTGAATTCCACATTTACACTGAATATCTTCCATCCACCTGACAGAATATGGGCAAGAAGGACAGACACAGAACAAGTCCCTCAGTGATTCATTGTCATGGCAATGACAACTGAAATAGATGTGTCATTTGATCCTAACATAGGATTCCAAGTATGCTAACCAATATTTACAAATTTATATTTAAGAATGTTCTGCTCCAACACAATTCAGTTGCAAACTAGCACATCATAGTAACAAAATATTAGCATTTTTCCTCTTTATCTTTACAACAGCTTTCTTCACTTGAAAAATTAGCTTTGGGCCTAAGATAATGTTTCAGAAAAAGAAACGTTAAATGCTGGCATTAAACCAAAGGCTCAGTATTTTTCAGCCATAGACTCAATGACTGTCTAGAGAACAGTGTGTGATGTTCATTGCACGAAGATTTCTTTAAAAGACTGTTAGCACCAAAAGCTTCCATGGATTTGCTAAAGAATAGTTTTCTACTAAAATACAAAAGAAATTAATAAAAGTAATTTGAACCACATTAAAAAATATAGAGTTAGTTCTTAATGTGCCTCCTAACCCATAAAAAGCTTAGATAAAAAGTAGCATTTTCCTCAATGTTGAGCTGGGAAATGTGGACTAAATGGGCAGGTCCACTGTTACGTGTCCTAATTGAAGTATAGACCCTCGTAGTGGATGTGAGAATACTGTTTCATTGCAGGCCACGTGACACAAGTGTGGCCAGGACTCTAGTCACATTCTGTTTGAAGTTACAGGTTCTGTAGTTATAACCAAACCAGAAATGAGCACCGTAGAAAAGATGAGAGGAAGCCTTTGAGCTCAAGCTGGCTGAGGTCACATGTTGCCACCACTCTCCCCAAATTCCACTAAAATGCAGGAAGAGATTTAAGAAATTAAATACACAGGAACACTCGAAAGCTGGAAAAGATGACACCAGCAGGTCAGAACAGAGAACTTTTCCCAAATACATAACAGAAAGAGAGAAAATATAACTGAGAAGCCTACAACAACCTCAAATAAAAGAACTTCCTGCAGGCAGTTGAGTTTTCCCCACGGAAATCCTCATAATACCAAACTCAGAAGCAATAGTGTCGGAGAAGGAAGACAGAGACCTGACTAGTTCCGGTGGCTCTGTAACCTTGTGCTTCGGGTTTGGTGTTTGGCGATGAGTTAACTTCTGGACTACTCCCTGATTCCAGAATTCTGACCAGAAAGACTAACAATTTGGCTTGGGGTGGTAGAAGCAAGCAGTGTTCTTTCAAACTTACGGTCGCTAAGAAATTGGCCCCATACCAGAAGGAAAAACCACCTGAACACTCGCAAAGCCAGCGCGTGCTGTCCACAGGTCCTCCTCCTCCCTCCAGCCAGCAGGCACAGGGCTTGCTCATCAGAACACGAATTTATGGGCAGACAGGAAGCCTCATTTGAGCGGAGGAAATAACTCTTGCTAACAACATTGTTCCAATTAGATTCTCATCTATAATATGAACAGACCACAAAGAATCGCCCCACATCCAAGAGAAACTCCAGCATGAAAAAGACATAATACTTAGCAAACAGAAGGACTATATCCAGGGAACACAAATTTAAAAACACTCAAAACAAAACTTCAAGTACATTATGCTCCAAGAGATGTGTAAAGCTATCCCATTCACAAATGAAAAAGTAGCAGGCTACTGTAAAAAAAAAAAAAATAAGCACTGAGAGTTCTTATTGATTAAAGACAAATTGGTAAGAAAAGAAATCAACATGTGATCTGAAGTGCAAAATGTCCAGCATTGAACATCAAAACAGAACTCTAGAACAATGTGTAGGTGGTGTTGGTCACCTCCTCTTCTATTAGGAAAAAAAGAAATAGCACAGAAGAGCATGGGACATAATCAGGACAGTCATTTCGTTTGGCGACATGGCAATTATGAGCAGCTAGCGTGGTTTTGGGAAACCCTATAGGAAACGTGGATTAGGGAGCCGCCAGGGAGAAACTAAGGCTGTCCTGGGGCTGGTGAAGAGTCAGTCACTGGGAAATGTGGCAGCAGGTCCAAGGCAGCTGACTGGTTAAGCCTCAGCTGCCTTGATCTCCCTCTCACTCTGTGGAGAGCGAATCCCGGGAGAGCCTACAAATACAACAGAAAACATCTGGCTGGATATTCGGAGTGTAGGAGCAAGAGCAAACTGCTGTCTGGCAGCTGCAGTTCTCTGCAGGTAAGGGGCGAAGGGCCTAAGGAGGCTGCAGACCCCAGCGGAAAGAATGTCCTAGTCTTGGACTGGGTAACACTGTGGGTAAGAAGCTAACTAGCCCCAGGCAATGGCATTCAAAGGAATCCCACTGCCAGTATTCCCGCTTCCAGAAACAGTCCCCCAACCCAAGCTAGACTTTAAATAAACCTGTTTTTGTTAAAGTCTTATCCACATAAGGAGCCACTGAAAGATTCATTTTAAATTTCCATTCTAGAGTTTCCAGAATGGGAATTTATCCTAGGATGCCTGGTAGGGCTGTGTAAAGTAGAGGTGGTATTTACACTTGTGTCATTGGTGAACACAGCAACAGTGCTGGGCTGGTAAGTGTTTAACAACTGGCTCTGCAGGGGAGAGCCTTGATTGTAGCATTTGCAAATTTTTGTATTGTAAATAGTCCCACCACGGCCAATGCCAAGCTATCAAGAACTTTCCATTGCATGTGGGGTAGGGCAGAGATGCCCAGCCAGGTCCTGTGCAAGTGACCTTCATGTTGACATTGGGTTTTCCAGCACAAGCCCCAGGACTTGCTATGGTTTTGCTGACCCTCTATGAGCCTTCTAAAAAAAAATCACAGACACTTTAAAATTACTCCTTTTCCCTTTTTGAAGATCAGCCAGGTCCTTGTCAGCACACTTTTAAAATTTACTTGCTTAATACACTTTACCGCTGGAATGACACGCAATCATTTAAGAAGGTATTTAGACAAGAGATGGATGTCTTAAGAGAACGATCCGTAGAAAACCACGTCAGAAACCTACTGAAAGGATACCAAACAGGAAGGAGAAAAAAATCCCCTTCTGCTTCTAAAAAGCCGGAGACAAATCTGGACTCCATTCCACTCTTTTCCCAGAGCTTGAAAGAAAGTAACTAGTTCATAAATTCCACCCGGAGCTTGGGGATTTTTGATGTAATGAGTTTTACAGTTTCAGAGGAGAACGCGTTGCTAATAATTATGTAACAGTAATTAAATCTGAAAAAGGCTGTACTCTAACTATGTTGATTTATTGCAGCTCCTACAAAGTACTCCTCGAGCGGGCACTGGAGTGTGCACTGCCTCCCTCCAGTTTTCTTTAAATTCTCACAGAGCACTGGGTCACAGATGGTCTGAGCTGCTATATTTTCCCTATTAAATTCCTAATAATCTTTTTCCGAGGCTGAGTCATGGAAGCCTGGGGATTTCTCATTTTAATTAGAAGGTTTGAGGAGCTAACTCTGTTTGAAATGTGCTCCTAGGAGAGGTGGGTGCAGGTGATCCCACTCGGAAGAAGGACACGGTGCCGGGACCCGCACGCATTTCCATCTCAGGCTGCAGCTTGCTTGGCTCACCTCCTGTTCTGGAGGTGGACGGTGCATGGTCTGAATCTGAAGAATAAACTTTGAAAAACAGGGTTATTCTTTTTGGGGCTGTATTTTGGCATCGGGTTCCCATCCCTGCTTGGCCTAGAGAGCAGTGGCTCAGGGATGTGAAGTACTTGTCATTCAAAATGAAGTTTCTAAATCATATCCATCTGAGCCAAAGTCACCAGGGAACAGCTGGGGGGAATATGTGTCCATCTTTATTTGTATAGTCTACTCCTTTGGTTCCCCTCAGACTTAAATTTTAACTCTGCCAAGGTTTGGGGCAAACTCCTATGAAATATAATATTACGTGTTCAGTTTTACTAGCAGAAGAGTATGAAAATGTATATGAACATCCAGGACCAGCTCTTTGGAATAACAACTACCTATCATTGGTTGAGTCACCTGGGAGGAGCCGTCAGGATGAGCCGTCCAGCTGAAATCAGGTTATCTTCAGGAGTCTACCAAGGAGTGTGATCACCCGTAGAAAGCCTGCTATACAAGACGGTGCGTGTAGAGGGTATTATAGTGTACAAAATGAAAATGCTTCGTGTAAGACAGCTGCCCACGTTTCCTCTGGCCCGCTCGCAAGGCTGGTTTCCCTGCTTTTGTGAAATAAGGGGCACCTCTGCTTTGCATGTGGCGCCATCCAGAGAGGCCGTAAACCGAACCGCCGCCACCTCGCCGTGGCCGCACATGCACATGTCCCCGAGCTGGCGGTGACCGCCTTCTACAAAACTAAAAAGTGTAAGCAGAACGAATGCATCTTTGAAAAAGCAGATTTTTGTCTATGTAGAATGCTGGCTTTTTAGTGCACTGAGACCACACACATAAAAAAAAGAGGTTTTTTTTTTCCCTTCTTTCACATCAAAATGATGCTCTGTGTTCGGTCTGTATTATTTAATTCTCCGGCTAATTGAGTGATTTCAAGGTTTGGCAAGTATCTGTCGCTATTACTGATCCCCAATGATTGTGCGGCTTCATCGTTTTTAGAGCAATGATTAGGGTTTTTCAGGACAGTCTTTATAGCCATAATTTTCCATGTAAATCGTATTTATATTCTATACCTATGGAAAACAAAGTCTAAAAATATAAGCATCTAATATATTTGTTGCTAGGGTATGTGTCGTTTGCCACATGTTATATTCAAAATCAAATTGAAAAGGAGATCATAGTTTCCACACTAAATACCAAATTACACAAGAAGGTTGAAAAAGAGGAAAGACATAGGCAGCTTGAGAATGATATACTAGAAAAAAAAAAAAAGTAAGGCATTTTTAATCTGGGAGAACAAATTTTCTCTCAGATGCTTCTGGCCCAGGCGGGCGTTTCTAGAACGTGCTGGCTGCAGCCATATGTTTAGTGATTGCATTCGTGACATGCGTGGACGAGGTGGCTGAGGGCTGCCAGACCGTGGCTGTGGGAGCAGGTTGGCCTGCCTGATGGCTGTGGATAATCCTGTAATAATAAGGGAAAGGACACCCAGCGTGGGTGGGAAACCCACCACGGTCACTTCGGGAGGCAGGGCTTAGGAAAGCGAAGCATCTTTTCATACCTCATTCTCAAAAATGGCTGGATCAGGAACTATGAAATGGTCAAAGAAAAATGTATGTGAATAGCCCAGCCAGTGTGGCTCAGTGATTGAGCATCAACCTATGAGCCAGGAGGTCATGGTTCAACTCCGAGGTCAGAGCACATGCCCAGGTTGTGGGCTCCATCCCCACTAGGGGGCGTGCAGGAGGCAGCCAATCAATGATTCTCTCTAATCATTGATGATTCTCTCTCTCTCTCCCTCTCCCTTCCTCTCTGAAATCAATAAAAATATATATTTTTAAATGTACGTGGCTAGATGGAGCTGGGAAGACTGGCATGTTGTATATGTCTGTTCTAGTTCTTGGATTCGTGACCAAAGCTGGCTCTGACCATTCCAGACCTCATCCAGCGAAGGGAGAACAGTGGCTGAGCACGTGGACAGGGAAGAGCTCAGGGCATCACACAGGCAGCCACGCTCTTGAAGGAGTTAAACAAGGAAATGCTTCCGACTTCTGATTAATGGCAGGGGACGTTTCGAGCCGCTGTGCCTACCTCAGCAGTACACGACTGGTGCGGCGGGGTAATATCTAATAACTAATCTTTGACACAAGAATTAAGTCATTTTGCAAGAAAGCAGATCATTAGAAGCCAAATTGAATTATAACTAATACTATCCCTGTAGAGGATTGTAAATTAATTGGTTTTTAACAATAACATTTCTGTATTTTATTAAAGCAGCGTAAGAATTCGGTGAAGAAACGAATGTAGCAAGTAAACAGGCCAGGTGCTGGGGATGCAAATGAAATAGATGACAGATGGTGAGGAGCACGCTCACTCACTGTGTGTGTATAATGGATCGAGGTAATCAAATTCCTTTGTGAGTTGGCGACTTTCTTTACATCAAGAACTTTAACACGGGCTTGCTTACACATTTCTCTACCCCCTGCTCTCAGCACGCATATGGGCACGCACACACACACGCAGATACACACAGACACCCCATCGTTACATACACATACATCCTAATTATAGCCTATGTTACTATCAGAAACATGGGCTATAGCTCTATTTACATAACACCATCCACAAATATCATTCCACCAAATCAACCTGTATACACTAAACAACAGATTTCTCTGATGAGAACACCACACTAAGGAAACAAAGCAACCTGTTTCCATCAGAGAAGTTCCATTCAGTTACAAAAGTGAAGCTTAGACCAAGATGCTGGGCTCCAACGGGAAAGAATTACTTCCGGCTCATTACGTTGAGTTTTCCGGTAGTGTCTTTACAAAGTGATGAGCATTCTGATGGGTTTCCTTTTTTCCTTCAAATAATGGTCGAGGGCCTGACCGGTGTGGCGCAGTGGTTGAGTGTCGACCTATGAACCTGTAGGTCATGGTTTGATTCCCTGCCCAGGTTGTGGGCTCGATCCCTGGTGGGGGGCGTGCAGGAAGCAGCCGATCAATGACTCTCTCTTATTGTTGATGTTTCTATCTCTCTCTCCCTCTCCCTTCCTCTCTGAATTCAATACAAATATATTTTAAAAAAATAATAATGGTTAAGGAGTCTGAACACTCCGAGAAGATGCTGATCCAAGCCAACTACCGGATTTATAGATTATATGTGCACTGATTTGTGTGTCCTCTCTGTTCTGGTACCAAAGAGATCGCTCTCTTTTATTGCACCTTCTGACAGAGTGATAATTGTATTCAGCTAATTCAAGAGCACAAATTCGCGTTCCATGTGGAATACAGAAATTAATTCCTCTTGGAATCCTAATATATAAATATACAAGTCACTGAGAATTACCTTGTATATGCTCAAATCCCTATTTCCAATCTTGTGTTGTTATCTTACCTTTATTTCCATCTTTCTAACTATTCGCTGGACATTTCCACTTGGATGTGTAGATGTCGCTTAACCATCAGTATGCTCAATATTACATGTTTGTTCATTTTTTTTCCAAAACCAGGTTACCAGGGAAGTCTCCTTTCTCTGACCTCCCTTTCACTCAGACTCGAAATTCTGGAGTTTTCCTCAACCCCTCTCTTCTTCATTTTTCTTGTAGAGTCAAAATATAAAACTTTTTCTTCTGTGATGTCCTAACATTTATTATTTCCTCCCCTGTCCCATTTCTGGGCTTTAAACCGGGCAGTGTGGCTGGACCACTTCATCTACCTGCTGTGTGGTTTCCTCAGAATCTGTCTCTACACATCTCTGCTTGCCCTGTTCCTCTCCTAACTTGTCTCATTCACATTGCTTTCAGGGCTCTCTTTCCAACCTCATCCTTTGCTAGCTCTCAAATTTCTCCAGCTGGTTCCCACAGGCTCTCACAGTGCACCATTTTCTCCACTGGCACCAGCCTCCTGTAGTCTGTGCTGCACCATGTTTGTTGTGGGTCAGTCCCCTTGGTGCATGCCACCACCGCTACATTCCTTCAACCTCAGGGCCTTTGCACATACTGTACCTTTGCCCAGGATGCTCCCAACCCCTCTCCCTCCCCCTAACCTTCTCAAAGCCCATCCCAGCTCCCCCCTCTCTCTCTGGAAGATGTCCCTCACTACTCAGTTGGGAGCCCACTCTTGAGTCCTTTATAATTTGCTCTTTTGAATTGTTCTCTGATGGCTTCACATGTGACAACTATGTCTGCCCAACCAGCCTGGGAGACCTTTGAGATAGAGGATGGAATGTTGCACATGTCTGTACCCATCCTCATTGGCACACACTGCATGGTGCCTGCTTTCTTACTGCCCAGCAGGTACCGGGCAAACAGGCCTCCAGCACTCTCCCCCTTCCCAGGCACTTTGCCAGTTCAGGCCACTGCCCCTTCTTCCTGTGCCCTTGAGGTTTGATTCTCATCACAGTCTTCTCTGACAAGTGCCTGTCCTCTTTCACTGTGCCTCTGACTGGGTGCCCTACCTTAGGTAAGGCCCTTTCTGGCTCACCTTGACCCTGGGACCCACCCCCTTTGGAAGGCCCACTCTTTCTCCTTTGAGGAACCTGCTCAGGTAATCTCCCCCTCAAAGTGCTGAGCAACAGCAAGTGCCTAATTCGTTTTTATTCACTGCTGTGTTGTTTCTGGGGAAAATACATTTCTCTCTCTGCTTTTTAGGCTACGCCACAAATCTACCAGACCGTTCTAAAGTACACTTGATTTGTCCTGACTTTATTTGTACATATGTGCCTACCAGAACACCTCCAAACACCGGCCCTTAAATTAGATTCCAAGACGTTAGAATGACATTTGCATGGCAGGATTCTGGGCTTAAGGCAGCAGAAAGCACAACGGTTTGGCCTGGTGGTACTAATCTTGTGTTAACTCGTCCTCAGGGAATAGTATGTTTTTGGACTGTTTCTGATTTCCTATTAGATGGCATTAAAGGAAGTATATTATATCCTGAACCTAAAAGGATCAGCTCTTTAATAAACCAAATTGACCTTTCTGCTTTTTTCCCGGGGGGATCAGGGTCCTTCTCCATGCCTTGAAGCCCCCTCTTCCCTCTGGTAACAAATTGATTTTGTGACTGTTTTGTTGGCTTTTTTACATGACAACCACATATATGTGAAGAGTAATGACCAAAAGTCATACTCCTGGGCAACTGGGTATAGCCAGATGAGACAGTAAATATAATTTGTTGAATTACAGAGGTAGCTCCTGTTCTACTGGGTGTGTGTTCAGCTTCGACATCTTGGCAAAGAGATGATGTCACCAGAATCATGAGGCAAGTGGCAGACCACCTGTTAAGCATCCAGTCACGAGTCAAAACCAAGAGCCCTGAGGTTATAAATCAAGGTATAAATGTTCTCCTTTTAGTCTTAGGACTCCAATTTGTAGTTACATTGTTTTCGGCAAAAATCATTTTTCTACCAAAGCTCTGTGTTAAGAATAAGCAAATATCAGAAGACTTGATGTGTTAGGACCTACCTGGAATCACTAAATTTATCATGGTACACACTTTTGGAAATGAATAGCTTTGCAACTCACAGGTGGTTCAGACTCTAACAAATTCTTTGGCATGAATGATCTAGATAAATATTCTAAATGTAAGATAGATCGGTACCCATCACTTTTGTGGACTGTGTAAGAGTAACTGGCATATCCTATATAATCCTATATAATAAAAGGCTAATATGCAAATAGACCAAACAGTGGAACAACCGGTCACTATGACATGCGCTGACCACCAGGGGGTGTGTGCAGAGCATGGTGGGAGTTGGTCGTGGCAGGATGGTAGAATAGGTGAGCAGGGGCACCAGACCAAGGCAGGGCGCCAGTTGCTGTCATCAAGGCGAGCCTCTGGTGACTGAAAATTACTTTCTCCCATGTGCCACGGTCCTGCCCGGTGCTTGCACCTGCTGCCAGCACCAGAGCCACTGCTCCCACTCGCTGCCAGTGCCTGGTGCTGGTCCCGATCACTCAGCGCCATCAGCGGGTGTGAGCGGCAGCTGCCGGCCCTGATCACCCGTGAGAGCTTCTCCACCTCCCCCTGCTCCTGAGAGGCGATCAGGGCAGCGGCCGCAGCTCTCAGCCACAGCTCGCACCCGCTGACAGTGCCGACCCCATTCACACCAGCTGCTGGCACCAGCCCCAATGGCTCCGCGCCCATCAGTGATGTGAGCGGGGCCATCAGCGCATGGGAGCAGTGATGGTGGGAGTGAGCTACCAGCAGACAGGGAGCTGGGGGCTATAGCAGAAGGGGCCAGGCAGGAGGGCAGAGGATGGACTGAGACCCACCTCTGTGCCTACCACAGCCTCATGGCCCACAGTTCCTTTCAAGGTGCACAAATTCGTGCACTGGGCCCCTAGTAGAGAAATAAGGGAGTGACTTGATTGTTCTGAACCTAATTGCCTTCCCTGTGACCAGTCCAAACCTAGATCCTGATTTATTGCAACTGTGATGCTCTGTATTAGCACCTTGAGCTCTTGCTGGAAATTAAATTTACTTATATCCCTCAGCTATCCTCCCTCTCCAGCAATTTTGGCCTTGCTTTTGCACAGGAGAAATTCTGCAACAGCGTTCCAAAGCCTCTTCCTCCTAATGCATCTGTAAACAGCTGCAGCTCCCTGTTCAATATTGGCTGCAGCTGCCAGGATGCCCCAGAAGGACAACTGAATGGAGAGAGCTCCCCTTCATTGCCGTGCCACCCCCGATTGAATTTATGTTTTGTTTTTAAGTAACATTTTGTTGCATTTGCATTACTGAAACTACCAGGTTCCAGTAAACTATATTCCCAAACCAATGTCCCCCCAAAGAAAGGAGACGTGAACTTTATCACCAACAACAAATTCAATTTTCACATTACCTACTGACAAAGAAGCACGTGCCAACAGCACTTGCGGATTCCTGAAAAATCCGCCAAACCAGAGGAAACCCACAAATCTTAGGTTTTAATGTCTCAGAATATTGCCTTCTGTTTAACTATTGCCTTTCACCCAGAGGTGAAAGCGAATCTTTACATATTTGGTTTTAATTTCAAAATCAGATAGGGTGACACATAAAGATAGTCCCAATTGTAATCCTTGTACATTGCTGGTGGGAATGCGTAATGGTACAGGAGCTGTGGAAAACAGTTTGGCATTTCCTCAAAAAGTTAAACATAAAATTAGCATATAACCCATGATTTCTCCTTCTAGGTATATACCCAAATTGTAAACAGGGACTCAAACAGAAACTGTGCACCAAGCATGTCAAACTCAAAGGCTAACACAGGCCAAATAAACAAGGTTTAAGTTTATGTGGGCCACAAAAAAACAAAAGCTTCAATTTTCATAGAAACGTAGGTTTATTTCAATAGAGACACACTGAATACAAAGGGCTGAAATAAATGAGTAATCATTAACATAAAATAATAGGACATTTTAATAAAAATTAATATTTGTTCTTGAACATTAACTTACCAGACACTGAATAACTGCACAAATGAACAAATGTAATGCAAATAAACCTATTTTTTCTTGTTCTCCGAAAGTGAAAAATTTCCTATTGCCCACACCAAACAAGTCAGTACAAGGCTAATGACATGACAATTGGCTGCTAAAATATTCACTGCAAGTATTAGTGGAGGGAAATGGTGCGCTTGCGCATAAGGTGCATAAGGGAAATGAATGCAACACAATTATAGTAATCAGTCATTAGCGAACATTATAGTTTGTTATTAATAATTATGTATAACAGGATATTATAAAAATTAAGTTACAAAATTTTTATTAAAATATTCCTTACATACCATTACATTGACTGGGCCACAAAAATATTCGTTGTGCGCCACATGCGACCTGCGGGCCACGAGTTTGACATGCTTGTTGTGCACCAATGCTTATAGCAGCATTATTCAAAATAGTCAAAAGGTGGAAACAACCAAAATGCCCATCAACAGATGAATGAATAAATGCATGTTCACACCATGGAATATTACCTTGCCATAAAAAAACAATGGAATTCTGATCCATGCTAAAATGTGGATGAACCTTGAGAATATTATGCTAAGTAAAATAAACTAGATACCAAAGGATAAATGTCTCATGATTCCACTTATTTGAGGTATCTAAAATAGGCAAATTCATAGAGACAGAAGGTAGAGCAGAGGTTATTACTAGAGGCTTGAGAAAGGGCAAATGGGAAATTTTTGCTTAACGGGTACAGAGGTTCTGTTTGGGATGATGAAAAGTTCTAGAAATAAATTGGGTGATGGCTACAGTACTCTTTTCCTTTTTGTCCTGCAATTTCGTTCTTTCTCACTGCAAATGGGGATGTTTCATGAAATGGCAGAAATAGTTCCAAGCCAAAAACTTTACAGTGTTGTTCTTCTTACAATCAAGGGAACTAACTTATTCCCCTTAGTCCCATTTAAAATGAAAAAATCCTGGGGAAGGTGTTGATTGGTCCATCCTGGGTCAGGTGACCAACCCTGGATACCCAGAAGACACAGGGATGGCCATGGGAGACCCACTCCAGAGGTGGCACCTCCAACATTATCAGCCACACACTGGGACCAATATAATCCCTGTAATAGAGTCCCAGAAGGCTAAATTTGAGTGAATAAAATGAAATCAAAGTCCATTTATAAAGCAACAAAATCATTAAATGCTTAGGAACCCATCTAACCAAAGAAGTGAAAGATTTGTCTACTGAAAACTATAAAACATTGCTGAAGGAAATCAAAGAAGACCTAAGTAAGTGAAAAAACATACCATGTTCATGGACATGAAGATTTGACATTGTTAAGAGTTTGATAACACCCAAAGGGTTTATACACAATGATGAAATATTACAAACTTTCTCCCTGAGATCATAAACAAGGCAAGATGCCAGCTACCACCAAGCAAACAGAAAAGACGGTTGGGATTCTGATTGTGATTGCATTTTATGTATTTGTTCATCTAGGAAAGATCAACATTTGCATTATATTGTTTCCATAGCCAACTAGGATGCATGTCCCCCTGCGATGGTATCTCCCATGGGTATATATGTAGTATTCAATTGGTTGACAAATTTTAGAGGCTTTGGTTATCCCCATAAAGAGGAAGTCAGGCAACATCCCTGTACCAATACAAACTCAACCATCCCACCAAAGGGGGGCAAGCCATGGGACATTGTGTCAGGAGATCTTTAACATTCATCATTCTAGGAGTTCCCTTGTGAGCTCTTACACCTACCTAATTTTTCCCATCACTCATACACCAAAGCATCCAAGCATTTGTGGCATCCTAGAATCCAGACCCAGACTCTAATATACTAATGTGCATACTAGTTAGAGGAAATCAAGCACGCTTCACCTTTACCACCTGAAGTCTTAGTTACAGAGGAATGTAATGGTGTGAGAATCTGGAGGCAGCCAAGCTTTCTTAATAATGGAGATTCTCTAACTCAATTGGCCAGGAAGAAAAGCAATGAAAGAAAGCAGATGTCTGGCAGTTCTAAGCATTCTGCTTTAGGATACCTCCAAGAATGAGTCGGGGAGAGAGCGGAGTTTCAGTTTTCTGCTTCTTTTGACACTTCAGCACATTTTATTTCTATATTAGACAGCCAAATATTTACTATGATATCCCCAAACTCTATTTCTCCTACTCTTACTTTATGTCCTCCAGAAAAGTTGCATATCACACTGGAGACTCATCTTATGCAAGGGTTGGTTTCCAAAACTAGCATTGGAGGGGACATTTGCTTATAGTCAAAATTATCTTTGAAAAGCCTTTAAAGTGGCCCCAAAGAGCAGCATACAGATGTATTATATTACAGTAAGTTCAACACATTCAGCGTTTCCTCCAGTATTGAAACAGATAGCTATTTCTTAAGTTGAACACCTAGTAAGCACTTGGCCTATGTTTGAGGGCGCTAGTGTATGAAATATGCATATCACATTTTAAAAGAAGCATTTGCAACATGCAAGTTTAAATTTAATTTGTATATGACAATCGGGCATGTGATATGGCTCTACGATATATCCCTTTATGTAGATTTTTATTAAACATATTCCCAAGTAGTTTATAGTTTCTGCAGTTATTATGAATGTGATCTTATTTTTTTTAATTTCAATTTTTTTTGCTGGTTATAGTTAGCAAATGGGAAAGCTATTGATTCTGTGTGTGTTTTGTACTCCACCAATTTAATAAATTCTTTTTGCTTTATTACTAGGCATGCAAAGAAGCAGAAAAATATGGCCCAAAATGAGGAGAAAATGAATAAACTGAAACAGATTCTAGAATGACCCACATGATGGAATCAGAAAATAACATTAAAATACATTATTGTAACTATAGTCCATGTGTAGAGGAAAGATTGAACATGTCAAGTAGAAACATTCAAGACATAAAGACCCACATGGAACTTCTAAAGGTAAACATTACAATGTGTAAGGTGAAAAATTCATTGGATAACGTTAATAGCCATTTAGATAATGTAGAAGAAAAGATTAGAGAACATGAAGGCATAGCAATAGAAATTATCCAAAATGAAACAGAGAGGGAAAAAGCCTAAAAGAAATAAACAGAAAATCAGTGAGTGTGGAACAACTTCAAACATCCTAATCTTCATGCCAATAAAGGAGATAAAATTGAATCATAAAATATCATTAACCAAAGAGGCAGAAAATGTGGAAGTGGAACAAAGAACAGATGGAAGAAATATATTCTATACTGAGGGCATAATCTGAAATACAAAAGTTAGAAACAAAGATGTTTATCATGGCGCTATGTACAATATAAAACATTGAAAACAACCTCTCCAATGATAGGGAAATGGCTAGTAGATGACAAGATGGAACACTGCGCAGACACGAAAACTATTGTTTATGAAGAGCTTGTAATAACATGAGAAAATGCCGATGCTGTAAAGTAAATTGAATTAAGGCAAAATATAAAATTTCACAGTCAGCATTACCTCAACTATAAACACTGACAGGGAAAGGGCCAGGAAAAAACTAGATGGTGTGACAATGGGGATTTCCCCCCTATTTTTATCTCTTTTTATTTTCAATTTTTTATAATAAACTTATACTCAGTCCTTTTATAATCTGAAAATAAAACAGTAATTAAACTTAAATTTTGTTAGGTCCTGTTCTAGACCTATTCATATATTACCTCATGACTTCCCACAACAACCATGTAAAAAGGGAATATTTCCTTAGGTGTTTTGATAAGGAAATAGAGACTCAGAGACTATATGTCTTGGTTTGTGCATCAAATAATGTCAGATGGTTGGCAGTTACTGGTGTCTTCTGCAGAGGATTAATTATTTTACTTGGCTATTAGAAACCAGGGATGTCTGATGGCAAACACCTTGGTATATATTTGCTGCAGAACTAATAAGAACTGGCATGTAATTCTCTGAATTTGTGTACATTTGCCTCTCAATTTAGGGGATAAAATATATATAAGATTAGCTGATGTAATTCAATCAAATATTTTTAAAAATCGGATTGCCAGGCATAAGCTGAATGTGTTAAAATAGAAAAACACCACGTCTTCCTTCTAACATGTACAAAAAGCAAAATGACACCTATAAAAGCTCTTCAAGTTCTTGTAGGCAGGCTCTTCTCAAAAAAGGACAACTCTTTAGAGATTAGGGCCACAACTCCTTTACCTGGTGGAGTTTAAGACATTTAAGAAGACTTTATTCATAGAACAATCAAAACAAATGTCAACTTGCTATTTGGACAGTCCCTATGCTGGTCTTACAATATACCAAACATTAGCACATTCTCAATGTTTTGTACATACTAGCACTTGTGTTTACCAAATACATCTATTGTCAATTGTTTTCCTTAATCACAGAATGATTTGATATTTACACCAGCATCATTGAAATTGATGCGAAGAACTTCTACTATTTATAAAGGCAGAGAAGTCTAGTTTTAAAACATCTCCAGTATCAAACTTGAAAGAATTATCTGTTTTAAGATCAAGTACCCTAAACGAATCTGCACACTGTTATTTATGGCCTGCAAGCACACGGTATTGCTATCATTTCCACTTAAATTTCTTAACACGTTGAGCCCCTCTAGCTAAAGAAGTCTGATGCAAAGAGAAAAGCAAAATATTGTGGTTTTGTTTTTGGTCTTTGAATGCTGGTTGCCTGGAGAGCAGACACAATGCCTCCACCACTCTGAAAAATCCGAAGCTTCCGAAGACGATTCTCAAAATTAAGGGCAGCTCGCAGCTGAGAACTGTACCTTTGGGCAAAGGGCCAACTCGGGATGCATTTCACTCTGATTTGGAGCTGTGCCAAAATCCCTCGGTCCCATTTGCTCGGTTTTATAGCTAACAAAAAGGAAATACTGAGAGTGTGGCTCAGATGGGGCTGTTTGGAAGTCGGAATTTAAGGTCTTGCTAAGATGCACGCTAACATGGAGAGGAGCATGTGAGAACAGAATCACTGGGCATTTTCGACAACCGAGCAGAACATGGCAACGGAAGGAATGCTGCCTATTAGTGGAGCGTGTCTGCGTCCCTTCATCCCTTCCTGTCCCAGCGAGCAGGCATTGCAAAAGGAGAAGTGGGAGGGGTTCAGAAACCCATGGACATCAGGAGCACACTCCAATGGGAGCCTGAAAACCAGGATTTGTTCCAACCGCCTCAGAGGCTGACAAGACCCATTCTAAAATAAATGCACAGTATAACTTCTCCCAATTCCCATACTAAAATCATTGTTTATTTCCACCATACACTTAAACAGGAGCTGAAGGTCAAGTTAATTGGACTTCACAGTTTTCCCCCAAAATAGCTTCATTAATACTACTACTATTTTGCAGGCTGCTTAAGTTTTCACTATGAATTTAGCTTCCTGTATTTTTTTTTTCAGCTGAAACAGAGCTGGGATTTTATGGGAATGGTACAACTTTTAAAAGAACTGACTGTAGGAAATCCAGACAAACAGAAAGCATAAAAATGATTCTGAGTTAGCCACTGTTCATATTTTAGGGTATTAATATCTGCCATCAATCTAGAAGCACAGAAAAAGGTATTTTTGTGCAAAAGTGGATCATTTGGCTCTGTGATATGTTTTTTTTTACTTATCTATATATCATGAACAGCTTTCCATAACTATTTTAAGTGTACAGAAAGGGATTCTGAGTATCCCTTTTTGAATAGACTTTAAATAGAATGTGAATAGCACCATTTAGTGGAAGCTGCTTCTTGTTCAAAAGCTCTAGACATGATCTGTGATACAAGAAACTTAAATGGCTATTGACCTTGCAAAATGCGGCATGGGTAATAAAAATCTCCGTTTCTGTGACAAGACCTTCAGACCTGTGTTACATATGATTGTGTTGTGCCATTTATCCCCAGTATCCTGAATAGCTCTGAAAACACACAAGGGTTCAACTTGTGTTTGAAAGATCATAGTTAAGAGTTCAGGGCCTTGGTCACAGCATGAGTTCAGCATTTGAAACTTGAGGGCTTCCTGACTGGGTCAAACTTGACTGGGTCAGCACCTTTGGGGTAGTAACGAAGCCTAAAGAAAATAAGAATCCTGACTTGGAATAAAGTTTTGATACATTTTTCTCAGTTTCCTAGAAGAGAGAATTTAGAGAAGTTAAGAGGTGATTGAATAGCAAAGAATTTGCTTTCCTCTTTCTTTCTACAATCATAGGAACATATAGTGGACTCAGTCGTTTTTGTCTTCCTGGGATCCTTTCACCTGATTTCTAGTAGCAACACCTTGATTTTTCTTTTAAGAACTACCCTTTCCTATTCGTGGTCCACGTGGCTTGAGTGGACACCCACACACCCAAACTTCGGGGAGGAACAAGTAACCACAGCCTGGCTAATCACCATATTCCAACTCCATGGCCAGAGTATTTGGTTCAGGGGTGTTGCTCTGTAGAACCCGGGAGAGCCCTGAAATCCTGTGCTACTGCAGGGAAAGCATGGCCTCGCCCCTGGATTTCTAAACCTGGTGAGATGTAAGCCTTGGGTTGCTGGGGCCATGAGGAGGGAATAGCCGGCTAGAGAAGGAAGCCGACGGGAAAAGCAGAGCTGAGAACAGAGTCCCAGTGACACTGTATGAGTGCTATCCACCTGTATCTGATGAAATGTCTTTTCATTCAGTGAGCCAATAAATTCTCTTGTTTCCTTAAATTACTTTTCCATCAATTTATTTATAGCTCATTCATTCAGAAAATATTCTCTAATATTTGTAAGTGTTGGCCATACAGGAGTGAACAGACAAAGTCTTGACCTCATAAAAGTGACACTGGGAAACAGATAACAAATATGTCACTAAACATTTAACGTAGGGCCAAGAATCAAGACCCATAAAGAAAACTCAGGCAGGATAATGGGGCAGTACGTGCCAGGAGATGCTTTGAAAGGGGCATTAGGGAAGACCTCTCTGAACAGAGACCTAAATAAATGAGGGGTAAGAACCCCTCCACGTATTTGGGGATGATTTTAGGCAGAGAGACAAAAAATTCACATTAAGAAGGGCAAGAGCTGTGTATATATATCAAAGGAAGAACAAGGACGCCAATGTGGAGTGGCTTTCACAGGAATGACAATATTACTTCCAGTGGCTCTCTGACCCAACATTCATCCAGCCTTCACCAGCAGCAAAAGCAGTTAGTGCTGTTAAAGACACAGAAAGTGTGCAAAGACATGAGTTAACCGAGCTACCCACTGAACACATAAAACTTCTTTGACTCTAGTGTTCTACTTAAATCCTACAAGAAGGGCCCTCAACTGGCTTTGCACACCGGCTGGGACATTCTCTGACATCCCTGTTTGATTACTTAACCACCCCCAGTTTCTGCAGCTTGCTTATCTTACTTCTGCCAATTTTACAACAACTCTGATTTCTCAGCCAATTTGTTTATTTGTTATTTTGTTTCCTGGCCGTTGTCAGAGTTATCTATAAAGTGTAAGAGTGGGTAATGTGTTCAGATGAGGGAAGTTTGGCAGAGTCTTGCTTGGAATTCTTTTTGAGAGAAAACATACATGTGGAGATGGGACACTTGGTAAAAAGTAATAACTGGTGATTGGAATGAAGAAATCACAGTCAAGAATATTTTGGCAAAAGGAAAAAAATACCCAATGTTTTCATATCAACCTCACACCTTTCTCCCTAAAAGGCAAATTATAAAAGTTTCGCTGTTAACTGCTCCTGCTGAGTTCCTACAACCGCCAGCAATGCGCCATAGAGCACCAGGCCATGTGTGTGGCCGTCCTCTCTCAGTTAACAGTGCCACTTATTCCTTGCATTGTAATTAGTAGCCGCATCCTGCTTAGTTGCTTGAGTGAAGTACATTTGTTTGGTTTTGTGAATTGAGCTGAAGTACTCAGAAGAATTGATGAAGCAGATAAAATGGTTTCCTCAAAATGTTGGAATCAGAAATTGAAATCTAATGACACATGTTTCTCTGAGCACCAGAATTTTTATTCTAATTGTCAGATATTGTAGACTCATTCAAAGTCTTAATCTATCAGTGCAATGTTTTCAAATATGAATAGCTTGTTCCTCAGTCAAATAAGTTTGGAAGATGTGGGGTTAAAATAAAGCTAAGTGGATCACACTCAGTGTTGAAGGATAGGAAGCTCTCACTCTAAGATCCAGAACAAGACAAGAATGCCTGCTTTTGCCACTGCTATTCAACATTGTTCTGTAAGTTCTAACCAGAGCTATTAGAAACAAAAGAAACAAAGGCATCCAAATGGAAAAGAAAGAGGTAATGCTACTTCTATTCATAGATTAAAATGTCCTCTATATAAAAAATTATAAAGAATACACACTAAAGATCTAGCTACTACAGCTAATCAACAAATTTAGCAGTTTCAGGGTACAAGATCAACACACAAAAATCAATTGTGTTTCTATACACAAGCAATGAACAATCCAAAAAATAAATTAGAAAATCAATTTCATTTATAAAGCAACTAAAATAATTAAATGTTTAGGAATCCATCTAACCAAAGAAGTGAAAGATTTGTCTACTGAAAAACTACAAAACATTGCTGAAGGAAATTAAAGAAGACCTAAGTAAGTGAAAAAACATACCATGTTCATGGACAGGAAGACTTGACATTGTTAAGAGTTCAATAATACCCAAAGGGTTTATACACAATGATGAAATATTACAAGCTTTCCCCTTGAGATCAGAAACAAGATGCCAGCTACCACCATTGACTTCTGTTCACTATTGTATGGATGTCCTAGCCAGTACAATGAGGCAAGAAAAAAGGGTTACTGGAAAAGAGTTGGGAAAGGAAAAAATTAAAAATGACATTATACACAGATAGCATAATTGTGTATACATAGGAAATTGTGTAAATGTATAAAGTTCAAAAGAATATGGAGATAAATTATTAGAATTAATAAGTGAACTCTTGGCCTTGAGATTCCTTGAAGAATTTTGGAGTTGAAATACAGTGCATTTTCTCATCATCATCCTCTTTATACAGGTTGCTATAGTGCAGAGCATTTGCAAAATGCTGAATGGAAGAGGTAATTGCTCTGAGTTAATGAGAAGTGAAAGAAATTTACATTTTTTAATTTCAAATGTTATTCATTTCTGTACCCTCTAGGTATCTGTGAAAAATTGATCATAATCACAATTAGAAATAACACTTGACAAATACTTAAAACCAAAGGGATAATATCATTGAACAACAAGTGGCCTCATATTCTATTCCAGGAACTTACTTTAGGCAGATCCAAACCAGATTAAAAGATCCTATGTCTTTTTATTGGCTGCCAAATAGAGTTGACGATCACTCTCAGAGCTTAAAAAGAAAAAAAGTCCAACATTTCGTTTCTTGCAAGAAACTAGGATCCTTGAGGCCAATCCTTACTTTACAGGATTAATTGTAGTATTTGAAGAAAATGATACTTCTCCAATAGATAATTTATGAGTCAATGTTCAATGTGAGATTTTTCTGGAACTACAAAAATTCATGACTTTTTCAACCTAAACTGCGGGTGGGGGGGGGGATGATTGAAGCTAGGATTATCATCTATTCTTTATTTTTTTAAGTGAAAATGTCAGTTTTGATGTATTCAGCTCAGTGAATCAACATCAACAACAAAAATATTGCCATGTCCAGAACAGCTGTTTCCGTAATAGGGATACAATAGGAATTTTTGAAATGCACACTGGTTCTCAAAGTCATGCTTCCTTCTGAAACAAATAGAAACTGTACCAGGTCTGCTAGAATCAACACTCTGTAAAGATTCCTCCACCAAGTTCTTCAGAAACTAATAGACTTCCCAAGTCCGTGCTGAGGACCAGGGATGGAGACCATGCCGCATTGTCGTGCCTGCTTTGCTCAGTGCCCTAGAAAGAGAGGCATCTGTCTGTCAGACCTTACACTGTCCTTCTTCCCATCCCTATCTCTTGTCCAGCTGTCCCTCAAGACCGGCCAAAGATTTCTCCTCTGTAAAGTTTTTCTTGATTCACCAAGAAACGTCATTTTTTTTTTCTGAGGTTGCTGTACATACCACCATCATAGCAACTTTCTTAATGTATCATAATGGTCTCCCTGGGAAACGAGATAATTTCACGGCGGCAGGAACCACACCCAGGGCTCTGTAAACATTAGGAACTGACACATGATAGGTGCTTATTAAATTTTGTTTAATGAGTGAATATGCCCAAATTCTAGATTGAAATAACAAACTATACCACAGTTGGAACACAGAATGAATTCCATACTGAAATAATCAAATCGTGTTTTCAATCCTACCTGAGGATGCAAACCGGTTCAACATATATGGTAAAACACTTTCTATTATATAAGCCACACAATTTGATTGCAGGCCGTTTGCTCTTCCAGTGGTAGACAGAAGACAAAAAGGTTTCCGTTTCCGTCTAGGTTTCCCATGTAGGAGAAGTCAGAAGGATTAAGTGCAAGCAGAAAGCTGGCAAGAAAGCTCATCACACGCTGGCTTGCTGAAAAATCAGCAAAACGCTCCCCCAGCTAGAATCTAACAGGGTAGGCGGAAGGTTACTCCTTCAGCTCATCATCACCACTATGAAGTCGAAGAGAAGACAAAAAGCATGGGAAAGGGTTCCAGCCCAAGGCTCACCTGCAAGAGAGGTCTGGCGTCTGCCCCAGCAGAAAGGCTGCTCCCGAGTCCTAGTCCCTCGTGGACGGGACCAGGTGGTACCTGGGCTTGCCTCAGCACCTCCAGCCTTGTGCACATCCCCAGCTGGGACCTATCATTGGAAAGCTGCAAGCTGACCGTGGGAAGATGGCCAGGAGAAACCGGGGCTTTCATCAGTTGCTGGCATCCAGGGTCCGGCAGTGCCTGCCAGAGCCCCTCTGGTCTTTTCTGCAGCCTCTCTTCAATCCCCAGGAAAAGGGTTGCTCACAAAAGAGCCAGGTTAAATATCAGAATGGAGGCACCCCTCTTCCCTTGTTCTGACCACGTTCGTAGGCTCACTCTGCTGCTTCTAGAGAATGCACTGGCGACCCAGGGACCTTTCATTAATCCATGGGATCCCAGATGGCTCCCTAAGCTCCAGATTCATTCATATGAAGAACAGACAGCCTAAACTTACCACCTATGTGAGCTTGGAGCGGCATGGGCAATGCCCTACCTGATGAGACAGGATCAATGACCACACATGCTCTGATGGGGACAATGTCAGTGGCAGTTCAATGCAGTTGGTTTCCACTCTTAATTCCTTCCTTCTCTTGACAACCACTCTAGTCCATTTATTATTTAGCCTTTGTATCTACAGTCACGCAAACCTGCCTTCAGAAATGTTGGTCTTTTTCACCTTGTGGGTGATTCTCTCCTCCCTCTATTAGTTCTCATCTGTTTCTGATAGAAAACGAATGGCCTTTCATTTCAGCCTCTTTCATTGTTCCCTTTTCCCACTACTGACACCACCTCAGCCAGGAGCCGGGTAGGCAGAGGGACAAAAGAGGAAACACTGACATCAGCATTTCCCCAGCTTGTCTTTCAGACCTTCCATTTGCTTTCTCTGGAGTGATGACAGTTCTGACCGGGGAGTTTTGCTCCTACTGCACTCTTTTGGCCAATTTAAAAGATGTTTGAGAGTGACCTATGATGGTGGGTGCATTGATTTATTCCTGGTGATTTCAAATAAAGAGGACTGATGCCCACTTGACATGTCATGGAAGACAATGCAGTCTTCTACAGAACTGCCTGCCACCCCTCTGCTCCTTGAGAGCAAGTATCTGTGACTGCTGTGTCCTATGTGTGTCCTAAGTACTGAGAACTGCAGACAGCCCGTGGTACAAATTTTGCTGAGGAATGAATGAATGAATGAATGAACGAACGAACGAGCTCCACTGGTGCTCCCTGGCCTGTATGTGATTCTTTCTCTGGGGTGTTTGCACAAATCCCACAGAAAGCTCTTCTCTGGGAACATCAGTCTCTATCTGACTCAGTTCGCCCCAGGTGGCACCTTACATCAACCTCCCTAGTGCCTACAACTGGCAGGTCCATTTCTGCCAAAGTCTCTTCAGCTGGAAGAAAGCCCTCTTGAGTGGAGTTAATTTTTAAATAACCTGCAGGCCCAGCCCCTGTGATGGAACCCATGTCTGATCCATGGAACCTATGCCCCTCTGTCCTGCTTGCTTTCAATGCACCCTCCCTCCACACCCCACACCCACACTGGCTGCTCGGCAGATGGATCCCACCAGTCTTTAACTTGAGTCTTCCAGGCACATCACATCACCAGCTCCCTCCACGTACAAGTGCAAGATCTTTGGACCTTTCTTGGGAGGCATTTATAGAAGGAAATATGCCCTCCTCTCTTGCATGGGGGTAGGGGCTGGTGGAAATGACACCAAACTATGGCAATGTCTCCAAAATCCTATCTCCTGGCCTCCCCAGCCTCTACTCTTTAATATATTCAAGGTGCCACTAAACGGGTTCAGACACTGCCCTTTGCAAGTCCTGTACATTTGGGACATACCCATACTAAAAAAAAATCATTTATGCTTATCTGAAATTCAAATATAACTGGGCATGCTCTACTTTATTTGGCAACCTTACATATAGCTGATGTGGTGCTTGTGTTGAAATAAGGGTTACTTAACACAAAGAAAAACAATATTGTTTCTCTTTGGCCTTTGGGTTCCAAACAAAGAAAGAGTAATAATACCAAACAAGTCCATCCACAGATCAACATGTTAAACCACATAGCACTCACCACATCTGATTATCTCAGTCATGTCATTCTTTGCTGTCCTCTTTCACCTGATAGCCATAGAACCAGACTATTTTATTCATTTTTGTATTTTCTTCTGCCAGAAGGGATCCATCAAGATGCAATTTCTCTAAAGCTCATACTTTTAGGAGCAGCCACGTTAACACGTTTACATGGTGGAGGTGGGCATTAAAGACACCAGGCTGCAGAATCTCACAGGCACATTTTTCTCTTCCTTGGAGCAGTGCTTGCTCAAATACTTGGAGCAGTTTCCAGCCTGTTAGCCTTTGAGAAGTGGCCTGGCCTGGCCTGCAGGTGCCCCTTGAAGAACTTTCTGTGCAGAGGTCACTGCCCCCTGCAGGGCAAGAAGTGAAACAGGGGCTCCTTAAAGGAATGGATCAGCTTTAAGTGACACCTGGCCTTTCTCAATGTCTCATTAAAATATCTCGGAACACACACACAGATAGAAGTTCACAGCACCAGTGAAAACTAGAACAATTAGCTGGTTTTTAAAATCGAGGAGAATGTGACTCCAGTGCCACCGTGGCCAGACACATAAGCACCAGGCCACATGGGGGCACCTTGTGCTCTGTTGCTAAAGGAAAAACACCACCTGCTCCCCTGCACAAAGGAGGAGGTCCTTTGCTTCTCCTTCATTGTATCCACTTCGTTGAGAAACACATGAGCTGCACCCACCAGAGAGCTAGCTGGCTGGTCCTCCACTGACTCGTGTTATTTTCTAGGACAGCCAGATGGTAACGTCTCACTTCACTCACCCCCACCTCACCCCGAGCTACATCCAGAGATCCAACTCCTCAGAAACACCTGGGCAAAACGTAGGCAGTGGGCTACCAGCATAGTAGTCTCCACAAATACTCCGCGATGGGCCTGGGAGAAGATGGAAATAGACACAGCAACAACCAGGGCTACCGTTTTCCATGCAGTCCATCTGTCTCGTGTGCTGGGGAGCCGGCGATGGACGTAGGAGTGGGCCCCATTTCTGTCTGAGGGAGCAGAACGAGATAGGAAATGTGTGAGGCGCTGGGCTCACCCACCTACCTACCATCTGTGACTCTGGGAAAGAGATTCGGCCTCTCTAGAAGTGGTCAGAGGGCAGGGGCTGCGGTCCCCTCCTGACAGCTTCCTGTGCAGGGATGCGGCAACCTGCAAAGTGTGTGTGTGTGGGGGGGGGGGGGGGCGGGGGGATTGAGGGAAAGGTGACACCTTCTGGAAGACTCAGAAAAAGGACACCTATGGACATGCTCAAGGAAGCAAAAGAAAAGAGAATAGTGAGTGGGTTGTATTTCAATAGATGTGAGATAAAATGGAAAAAGAAGGTTTAACGAGAAAACATACCTATAAGCAATTACTTGAGAAGAGAGAAAGGTTTACTGAAGTAAGCAATGCTGCAAGGAATCAAAGACTTCAAAAAGCAGAATTAAGCTTTTTGAAATCGCAGAATTGACGTTGACAAACTGAATAAGTAATATGGAGGATAAACACGGCAATTCATTATAAAGAGGAAAAAGAAAACAATGGAAATGGGGAGAGAGAGAAAAATGGTGGATACAGAAATTCAAAGACCTAACGAAAGATCTAATGCTGTTCTACATGGCAATGTTGGTGAATCCGTTCAACAATGGATGGATCAAAATTCAAGGACTGCTTCTACAGAGAACAACATAGCAAAGGTCACAGGAAGGGCAAAGGTTGAGAGGAGATGCCTGAACTGCCTAACCTGCCAAGAGATTGTCATCCAGAACAGCAAGAATGAAGAATGCCTCCAATGAGAAAGGACCAATGAATAGATGAATGCATGAAAGGACTAAGAAGCAAGAAACAAACCAATAACCAAAAAAAAAAAAAAAAAAAAAGAAGAATAGATCTGTAAACTGAATTCACAGAAAGGGAAGCCCAAATGACTTAATGAAAGAAGGAAAAGAAGTTCAGCCTCACTGAAAATCACAGAAATGCAAGTCAGACCGAATCATGACTCTTCACCCATCCAAACAGCAAACATCGGACACGTGGATTGTATGTAGGACATGCTGGTGAGGATGAGGAGAAAGAGTGAGACTGTCGCTGCATTCCTGGAGTGCAATCTGGCTGTGAGGGAAACATGTGAACACCTTGGACTTGTGCATGTCAGCAGAAGCAGCAGGAGATGGTGAAGGAGGAGAAAGAAGCAGGGAAAGGAGAGTGTGGAAAAGGAAGGAACAAAGAAATAAGAAAAGTGATCACTGATCTGGATAAGGAACGTAAAATAACGCACAGAATTAGGGGAAATAAGCCAAAGCTATTTTTATTATCTCTTTACTTTTGGGTAACTTTCATTTTTAATAATGTATTTTATAATATATATGTATTATGCATGAATATTGCAATGCATTATACATAAATATCAAAAAGAACTTATTTTTAAGCATCCATAATCCCACCACCCGAGGTTTATAACTACTGCTAACATTTGGTATATTTCTTTTGGAACATTTTCTATGCATAAGCACTTTCCCAAATCATTAAATATTCTTCAAAAATAATTTCATCATTTTAAAGATTGCATAACATTACATTAATTGAATATATCATAATAATTTCTGATCCATCCCCTTTAGAGAAAATGTATGCTATTTCCAAGTTTTAAAATTACAATGACATAACTTTTACATGAATTTTGGTAGCTTTTCTGATTACTTTTTACCATGCATTCACAGATGTGGAATGATTGTATTTAAACATTAAGACTTCTTATTCCAGCCTGGCCAGTGTAGCTCTTGGGTTGAGCATCATCCCATGCACCAAGAGGTCACCGGTTCAATTCCTGGAGGTGGCCGACATTGCTCTCTCATTGATGTTTCTATTTCTCTCTCTCTAAAGTCAATAAGAACATATTTTTTTTAAAGATTCCTTATTCCATATTACCTTATTGCCTTCAAGTTTAATTAAAACAATTCTAAAAGGCAAGAACAACAGAATGAGAAAGAACATGGCTAATGAAAATTTCTTTTAAAAAGTGTAAGAACAAAGAATACTAATGGAATGACAATGACCTACGCTACATCAAGAGGAAGGTGCACAGTGATTTCAAATACTTTAAAAAATAAATGTGACTTCGGGCTCTTTCAGATAGATGGAGACACCAAGGTTACTTTAATTAACAGGGTTTCTTCTAAGGCTGCACGTGGGGAACTAAAGAAAACATAGACCTATGCCAGCAGCCTCGTGGCCACACTCACAGCCACTGGATGGACTTTTAAGACACAAGCCAGGTTGAGTCACCTGGTTCCCACCTCCTCTCCATGGCAGGTGAACGTCACTCCCATTTCAATGACCCGCCATCCTGGCCACACGGCTCCACACAGCTGCTCTGATTTTGTGAATACCTCTCCACCATCAGCTGACTCTCACTCTGCTCTCTAGATTCTTCTCCCTACCTCAAGGTCTGATTCCTTATGGATTCCACTCACCTAATATCTTTGTTCGACTTCTTGAACAGTGACTGATTGAACCTCCAGCTTCTAACAAGATTCCAGTGTCTCAGGTTGCCTGCAAGACTACTGAGCAGCCTAGATGGCTGGTATGACTTGGCACCTGGCACGGATACCTGGGTGGTGCAGAGCATGCCGCTACATTCCACCCTGGACACGTTATAAGCTTAAGGAGGAGGTCATGTTCTAGGTGTTTCTTTGGTAGCCTTTTGTCCAGCTCAAAGACAGAAATACAAAAACAGCTTTTAATGGCTAAAGGAAAGGTAAAATTCAAAAATTAAATTCTTTATAATTGGAGACTTCGTAAGCCTTGGAATGAGACCCTAAAAGGTATTCTAAAGTCTCCTCCCTACAAATTGGTGAGATTTACAGAATTAATGTCTGAAGTGACATCACTGAAGCCTAATTAAAAATGTCCAGCTGATCTCACATTTCTATCCTTTGGTCAGATGATAATTACTAATGAAAAGAACACGTATCAATCACTATTTAGAGACACCAAACTCATCTGCCTGTCGCTCATGTACATACACCCTTAATTTCCCCAGTGTCCAGCCCATTTCTTTGCCCCATTGCCAAACAGGCCTACAGGTCTGAGCCCGGGTCCACACCAGGAAGAGAGCTGGTCAATGCAATGACCTGGGTAGCAGTGTAGACGCACTGTAGCAGCGCTGTCACATCCTCATGTCCCTTCAGCCCTTATCCCTCAGTGGAAATGGCATGGCTTTCATCTGCTATACCTGCAACTGTCAGAGGGCTTCCCCTGACTCCTGAGGTCCACTCTGGCCACAGGTTCAGCAGATCAAGATAACAACCACTCCCCCCCCCCCCGACACACACACTCACACACACCACCACCATCACTAGAAACAGACTTCAACTAATGGCATACTTACCTCCAACTCCTCTTACCCTCAGGTGGCATAGCTCTTTGAGCTGCACAGTTTGTCTCTACACCATTTCGCAGTGTTCCCTAGTAGGATCAAGTTCCAGGCACCCACAGTGGCAACTTGCTTGCCTGTCTCATGACTCTACTCTCCTACCACTGTGTCCAGGGATCACCTCCCAGTAGACTGCTTGTAGTGGAATCCCTGACTCAGGGCCTGCTGCCGGTGAATCCAAACTAACCCTCCACTATTACCTTTGTTCCTTGTACTCTACTCAGCGATAGAGATGTTCATTTGTTGTCTTTTGATCATACAGGCAGTTATCTGCATTTGGGGTGACCAATCCTGGTCCCATTTACCTAGGACTGGGGGCTTACAGAGACTTAGGACTTTCAATGCTAAAACCAAGAAAATCCTGGGCAAACTAGAATGAGAGGGTCACCCACGAGCACGTCGCCTGCCTGCTCTGGTGAATGTACACAGCCATTTTCTTCTTATAGGCAGGCAGCTGGAGGATGCTCTAAATCAACCAAGGATGGAACAGTATCATTAGCATGTGGGTCAATTAACTAGAAAAGAAGTAGAATTCTTCACCCATTGTGCACAATAGGCATGCTGAGGAAGGAGAATAAAGAGAGCCTGAGTGGACCATACAACTAGCCATCATTGCCGTGAGGTACGGACAAGTGGGTACCATTTAACAGTGACTAATATTTCCTAGCTGTGCCTAGCACAAGGATCTCACATTTTGCCAGACATCCTGCAACACATCATGGGATGTGAAGAAAATTAAGATGTTTGTTAAACCAACTGTCACCAAGTATAATGTTCAAGCCTTAAACACATCAAGGTATGCTAAGGTCTCTTGCAAATTAACCAGTTGATTTTCTTACTAAGTTCTGAAATGGGCTCTCAAGCATATCCTTTCAATGGAAAAATATAAGCACAAACAATGTTTTCATAATAGCAGGACTCTGTAACCAAGAATATCAGCCCAAGTCTGACCATTAGGTTCTACCTGAAATCTCCCAATCTTCCATGAGGATACTTGGGTTGTAATGATGTATGAAAACATTTCATAAACCATAAAGCATCATGTAAGTTGATTAATCCATAATTCACCCATCACATACCACTGTAACAATTATAACTATAAAATTTTATATTAATGTGTTGGAATCATTTTTGTTTGGACTGTGAGCAGGGAATTTTTTTTTTATCATTCAGTTTTAGCCTTAGAAGCATAAATGGCACAGATCAGGTAATCAACCAATGCTGGCCTCATGAATATATAACCAAATAGATGAATTAGTGCTGCTAACCCCAGATCTGTGCATCAGGACCTAGTACCCTGGTAGGAAACCTTCCTCCAGTCTAGGTTTAAAAGAAAGGACATATTTCGTTACAGTTCTTGAGTGATACTACAACCCACTACATTCCAAATACCTTAATCTATTCCTTCTTTCAAAGTCTATGTTAAGTAACTTTCAGAATTTGTGTCTTAGTAAATACTTTTTCTTCCTTCTTGTTTTTTTAAAAATATATGTTTTTTATTGATTTCAGAGAGGAAGGGAGAGGGAGAGAGAGATAGAAACATCAACGATGAGAGAGAATCATTGATTGGCTGCCTCCTGCACACCCCACACTGGGAATGGAGCCCACAATCCGCGTATGTGCCCTGACCAGGAATTGAACCATGACCTCCTGGCTCATAGGTCGACCTTCGACCACTGAGCCACACCAGCAGGGCTGCTTCCTTCTTTTTGACAATAAAAAAATAATGCCATTTTCCATGTTTCCCTTTTTAGCTTTGGTTTTGAGGAAGCCCAGAAATAAATTTGATACATATTTCTATTCAAATTGAACTTCCTTTTTTTATTCCTATGAATCTTTATTTTTAAAAAGTACTTTTCCTTTCAGATATTCCATAAGTTTCTGGAAGACAGACTATAAATATACATATGTTTGGTACCATGAATTTTATCAATGTAAAAGTAGGTGTCTATTTTATCAAGGCATTTCTCTAAACCTGTGATAGTAAGTATCAGTCTTACTTTACTCCGCAAACTTTTGAAAGTCACCACATGGTGTCTACAGAACCTAATAACTTAACTTCACTTGAAGACTCATGAAAACCAAACTTTCATTTTCAACTGAATCTAAAACAGTCATGTGAACTTGCTTATGCCATGGGAAGTTGTTTGGAATATGTCCTTCAGGGTGCAGACAACATCTTCATTGTGCAGGTCAGAGACCTAGCTTCCTCACCATCTACTGGTTTGAATTGGGTTTTCTCTACTGGTTGGGGAGCTGAAGCTCCAAATCCCATGTGGCCAATAAAGCAGCCAGATCTACAGTCCGGCACCCTATGTGTTTGTGACCAGTATTGGGGCCTCATAAATAATAATTTCAATATTGTCAGTGAAGCAAAGTGATTAAGAACATACAGTTTGGTTTGGGAAGCATCCAGACTTGGCCACTTACAAAGTTTCCTTAGACAAGTCACTTAAGTGTTGGTCAGAGGGTAAGCCCTTCGTGAATGGTTGTTGTTGACCTTCTTGCAGTCTTTTCTAGGCTAAAACATCTAATGTCAGAGATTATTTACCCCAAAAAAAGGTTCCTGGTCCCTCTATGTTGGGCTAGGTGTTCCTACCATGTGCTCCTCCTATCTTTTATACTTCCCACACAGACTTAGTTGTCTTTGCTTGGCTAATCACCTCTCTCCACTGGAACCTTGGAAAGGCAGGGACAGCATCCATTTCATTCACCATTGTATCCCCAACAGGTGGCTCAATACCTGGCACATACTAGGTCCCTGATAAATCTGATGAATAAATAAATGAATAGATGAATGGAAGAGTGAATAAAGGAAGGACCTTAGAAGTCTGCTGATGTAGTCACTTTATTTTCTCTTAAATTTGAGCTATAGAAGAGGAATTACCAGCAAGCTCCTAACCCACAATCATCTCAACACTTTAAGTTCCTACCCAAGCACACTTGAACTCACTAATAACTGAGTCAGCAAAACTCAAGTGCAAGAAATGGGATCCATTTGAGCCCTGCAACAACCTTGGCCTTTTCCTTAAGTGCTGGCCTCTCCAGAGCAAAGCCCCAAAGAAACCAAACTTGCTCCAGTAAAGATGGGACCAGCTTCTGGTGATTCTCACTACACCATCCCCGGGGTTGGAATCCTCCTATGCCTGTCCTTCCAATAAACCCTTCATAGATCAGGGAGAAAAGAGAAGAGAGCTGCCCACACAGTCCTCAGAGATGTTCACCCTAGGGGCACGCCTGCCAGGTATCATCAACCGGGGCTGGGACACCCAAGGGCTGGCCACTAGTTTGTTGGAACAGGTTTACCTGTCCTGACCTGACCCTTGGGATTCCTCTTCTTACCTAGAGTTCCTGGCCACCAACTTGGTCCTGCAGCCCAGTTCTCCAACCTACCTCAGTGCTGGGGTGCTGCCTCGGCTACTGCTGGAGGTCTTACTCGCCAGCACTTCTCGGAGGAGGCCTGACCCACTAGGCACAGACCCTCACTGGACGTGAGCTCCAGCCACAGCTGCCAGCCCACGGGTGACCAGCTGACCCAAAGGTGTGTGGTACCAATACATGTCTGCTCAACCCCATCCTGCCCAGCTGCTGGATATTAGAAGAGTGGGAAATTCTAATACATTGACTAAGATACAATTTTCCAACAGGTTTATGAGGGATGAAACAGAATCAACGAGGTCGGAGGACGTTGTTGGGACCTCTTACCAACACCCTTGTTCAGACCCAAAACTCCTTTCTATTAACTCCCCCAGGAAGGAGTCACCTCCCTGGTCCTCCTGGGTGACTGGCTCCCAGGCTGAACTGAGTCCATTCTCTGTAGCCCCTGGATCAATAAACCTGCTTCATCACACTACACGTATTTTATTTTGTGTACTATGCACTTTTAAATTTAGCTATAACTTTAATATATTTACTAACTTGGTATTAAAATTATAAGTGTATGGCCTAGCCCATGTGGCTCACCATTGATTGAGTGTCAATGTATGAACCAGGAGATCATAGTTCGATTCCTGGTTGGGGCACAAGCCCGGGTTGTAGGCTCAATCACCAGTTGGGAGCATGCAGAAGGCAGCCAATCTATGATTCTCTCTCATTATTGATGTTTCTCTCTTTCCCTGTCCCTTCCTCTCTCTGAAATCAATAAAAATGTATTTTTTAAAAGTATACATGTATTTGTCTCTCATTAGAGTATGAGCTTATTGAGGTCAGGGACCACACCTGATTCATCCTTGTCCCTCTATTGGCTGGCACAGTGCCTGACGGACAAGAAACAAGCAATAAATGGGGGTGAACTGTTCTGATTTCTTAGGGAAGAACAAGACTATAATTTTTCAAGACTTATTTCTCATTGTTAAGGCCTAAACTAATGTGTAACAACATCAGAAGTATAGTTTTAGCAAAACAGTAAGAGTGTCTAATTGGTATATTTCCCATTAGGTTCCCATGCCCCCTCCCCCCCCCCCCCCAAAAAAAAAAAAAACAAACCTTAGTAAAATTATTTTGTAATGAAAACTTTTCTATTTCCTTATATAATGTTACACTATTGAGGAAGGCACATCAAAAACCCACATCACCTTTGAGAGGATTCCAGCAGATAACCTTTTGCGATTCTAATCCACATCTCTTTGATCTTCAATTAAAACAAAAAAAAATGAGGTGAAAAGTTAAAGTAGAATAATATTGCTGTGTACACAGGTTTGTTTTTTTTTTTCCTTCCGAGTATTTTTCTCCTCAATGTGCGCAATTGGTAATTAAATGTATTTCTGCTGGTCTTGGGGCCATATGCCGACAATATGTAAAAATACATTTGCGCTTTTTCCCCCTCCATTCCTTTTGTTCCCAGTGCTGAGTGCTGTCAGCGCGAACCGTCCAGATTCCCGTGTGCTGGTATCCATGGGCTGCGCTTGCCAAGCTGCCAGTCTGGAGCGTCACACCTTACTGCCTTTAAAGATTGCCCTGCAGAGATGGAGGGAAATGGCATTTTTTACATGATGCAGTCTGGCGACCCAGGAGATTTGAAGTCAGAACTGGTGCCAAGATGTACCCAGGAGAGCAAGCAGAGGCAAAATCAGAGAACCTGGGCCAAAAAAAAAAAAAGAAGAAGAAGAAGAAAGAAGAGGCTGGGGGAGGAGGAAACCACAGACAGCTCTCTCTGGGGGTTCTCTCAAAAGGCCGGATCTTAAGGCCACTGAGTAGGTGATGGCCGAGTTATTAGGAGTCTGCGGGTCCTAGAGAAAGTCAAAGGGAAGAGGTTGGCTTTTTTTGCATGCCCTAAATTGTAGTAGATTGCAGAATGTAAATGAGACAATTATTACACCAACGCTCATCAAGCTGGGCTGGAAAGACTTCAATAGCCTGATGAATATGCATGCAAATTTGTTAATTAAGTTAATTATTCTGCTGAAAATTCATTTGTCTTCCAAGGACATTTTCCCAATGATTTTAACATGCTAGCGCCATTAGTCATGCTCCATGCTATTTAACGTTACTTTTGTCCACTTCCCTTTCCCCCCCAACCTTTTTTTTTTTTCTTTTAATATTTTCAAGTTTTAAAAACAGCTCATTGGTTCTTTTAATTGACCCCTGCGACGAGGGAAGGCGCCTGGAGCCAGCTCTGTGGGCATCCTCAGAAGCACGTTTCAATTAAATATTTCCTCGATATAGAAAATGTCTGCAAATGTCACATTGGTGGGGAGGAGAAGGGCTCTGTGTGGGCTCATTAAAGCCAGAATTTGACTCGTTCTCCACAGCGACTGGCTGAGGCATTCTGTCCCTGCTGTGGGACATTTCCCCAGCCCTCAGCCTCATTGGATGCATGGGCTTACCTGGCTGTGGGAAGTGCGGGGACTCCAGCCGCCCCCGTCCTCCCGCTGCAGGGCAAGCGAGACCCAGGGAGCATGTGTGTTCAAACAGGAACCAGTACCGTGATACTTTTCTGTCACCCACGAGGGCCCAAATCTGTTACCATGGCAACAAAGGGGCATAGTGTGCTTAAAATCACATCTAAATGGCAAATTGAGATATTCGAAAAACAGTCATTTAATTTTGTTAGCCAACACTAGCCAAAAAAAATAAAAATGTAGTATAGTATTTTTTTTAAAACAGCATGTTATTTTGCTGGCTAGAGCAGGTTTATGTAATTGAGAGCTTCATTGCGGGCCTCAAAATTCAAATCTTCGTGGGTCTGGGTGAGCTTTTTCCACCAGATTATTTTTTTAATATGTATTTTTACTGATTTGAGGGAGAAAGGAAGGGAGAGGGAGAGAGAGAAACATGGGTGTGAGAGAGAAACATAGTTCAGTTGCCTTCCATATGTGCCCCAACCTGGGACGGAACCTGAACCCAGGTCTGTGCCCTCATCGGAATCGAACCAGCAGCCTTTAGGTGCACAGGATGTCACTCAACCAACTGAGCCACTCCAGCAGGGCCCTCCAGGTTCTTGATCTTAAGGCCCATAGGCACGCATGAAGCACCCCATACAAATCTCCCCGAAATCTGCACACAGTGATTTCAACTCAAAACCTGTACGTGTGTTCTTCGACATGCAAGTGTTCTTAGTGGGCCAGTAAGACAGAATATTTGAAATCAAGACTAGTCCAGAAAATCAGAGGCGTCTGGTTGCCTGACACGTCGGGCAGTCACACTGAAGAAGAAAGATGAGCCTAAGCATCACTCAGGGGACCGCCATCTGCATGCTTAAAGGCCTCTTGTACGGCCATTTATTTTCTTAAGGAAGAAGGTAAATTCAGGCTCTCCTCACCCCTCAGTCATCCTAAAAGAGACTCTCCAACCTGGTTTCAGGTTACGACCTGACTCTTCACAGTTAGGGTTGATCAGACTTGCCTGGAGCCAGGCTCATGGAAAGATTTAATTGAAAGAGTTAAAGAAAAATTCATTAGCATGCTATCTCTTTCGAGCCATTCGTATATATTTTTTACAGTATGAATGGCACTGTGTGTCACATAGATCGTAAACCAATTAAAATGATATTTTAAACCCTGTAATTTCTATAATTCCATCTGTTTTAGAAGGTCTAATTAGCGAAGTTACAAAAGCCAAATATATTTGAATATTTTGAAAGCAGGCCAAACAGCAAAAACTGAAAAGTTCCTGTAAACAGTCAACCACACAACCATGTACATTTCATGAGAAGATACTTGCGATTAAAATGGCACATGCAATTTTTTTCTCAATTTTGCCAACAATAAACTACATCCAAAGAAAATTATGCTCATATGTTAGGCTATGTAAATTAATTCAGGGTGGGGTGGGGTTTTTTTTCTCTTTTTCATCAAACTTCCAGAGATTTCTTCTGATGAAAATCCCACACCTGTCATTTAATCTTGATGGGTGAGCCCAAAGGAGCAACAGCAACAGAAAACTAACGCCATTGAACATTCTTCCTTAAATATTCTTTCCATAGGCTAATAAGAAAGGGTTGCCATTTTGCAAGTAGAAGGACATTTTTTTCAGATCTATTCAAAAAATTTTTTCAGCCCACCCATAGCTTGTTTTTAAGAACTAAGATGACAGGCAGGTTGTGTCATCATGAAAATTTGAACACAAAATCCAAAGCTACAGAGCAGAGAATCCAACCTATTCTCTACTATTAAAGAGCAATATTATTTTGAAATTTTTTCAATACAGAGTCAAACAGAAGCTCTTGCTCTCTTCTTTGGTTTGGATGCTGTGCTGAGCAGCTGTGTGTGATTCTGGGCCTCATATGGCCATAGTCACCAATGACTGACAGAACGATGGTGGCAATGTGACGTATAATATTCTCTCTTATCAAAATGCTTGCCGTACCATGGTTGTGACTCAGTGGGTGTCCAGCTGTCTTTTCTTTCTACTGGATTTTTGACATATAACAAGGTATAATTAATTTTTTATATACTTGCCTTTTTCATTATCGGAAATTCCAGTGAGTGTAATTCATTACTAATTCTGCTTCTCTTCCATGCTACCTGAACAAGCTATTATTGTTTCCATTTGTACTATGTACTGTCAAGTGGGAAAAAGGCTAATAAAGGAAAAGGAGAATCAAGCCTGTCTGTATTAAGTTTACACATCACGCTGGAAAACTAACATTTATTGAGGATCTACTATATGACACGTTTTTATGTGCATCATCATTTTTAACCCTTGCATCAACTATCCAAAAATATATGTACTTATTCTCATTTGACAAGTGAACAAAGCAAAACCCAAAGAGATTAAGTCCCTTGCTCAAGTAATGAAAAAGAAAGAAATGAAAATTTCCAATAAGCAAGCAGCAGGAGCAAGATTCAGAGCCAGAAAAAAACATTATCCAGATTGTGTGTTTTCCCCAAAGCTTTTAAGTATTCTGATGTACCACTACTACTCTTTAAAAACTCACCTTGGAAAGTCAGCATATACCCAACACTTCATATTTTTATTATATGGCAGTATCGACTTTAATCACCCAATACTAGTAGACTTCTCATCTTGATTTCATTTTTGTATTAATTTTTACTCTCTTATGGGTCTTCTATCTTTTGAAAGGATTATCTTTTCTACTTTTATGTGTTTTGACTTTTAAAAAAAAGATGGTGAATTTTCCCAAGAAGGAGGTTAAATAGATTTTGTTGGTAAATAGCTCAGCAGCTGCAGGAGGCACCTGCTTCTTTTTGCCTCACCTGCACTGGTCTTTCTGTGGATCTGCTCTTCCTCCCCACCTGCCATGGGCCCTTCAGCATCATCACCATCTTCTGGAGGCTCCATCTTCCCCAAACTGCCCTCTTCAGGGAGTGAGGCTACCCAGAGTCCAGAAGAGGTTCTTTTTCCTAAAATAATGAATAAGAAGGGTCTATGGAGATAGGAGGCCATCTTTGCTGCTGTGATGAGTGAGATCTTTCCCGATAAAAACCAACACAGTGGGAAGCGGAGAAGAGGGAGAGAGAGAGAGAGAGAGAGAGAGAGAGAGAGAGAGAGAGAGAGAGAGAGAGAGAATATGTCAGCTCAACTTGCCCAGACTTTCTCAGTGACAGGAGTCTCAAAGTTCCTTCTCTCTTAAGCTACTTTGAGTTGGATAATTATCCTAACAAATGCAGGCATCTGTAAGAGCCAAAAAAAATATTATGCACAGCCCTAGCCGGTTTGGCTCAATGGATAGAGTGTCGGCCTGCAGACTGAAAGGTCCCAGGTTCAATTCTGGTCAAGGGCATATACCTCGGTTGCAGGCTTCTCCCTGGGGCTCATGCAGGGGGCAATCAATTAATGTGTTTCTCTCACATTGATATTTCTCTCTGTCTTTCCCTCACTCTTCCACTCTCTCTACAAATCAATGGAAAAATATCCTCCGGTGAGATTAAATATATAGATCCTATACAATAAAAGCCTAATACGCTAAGTGTCCGGTCATCTGTTCCACCAATCAAAGCGTAATATGCTAATGATATGCTAAGTTCGCTCAACTGCTCACTATGACATGCACTGACCACCAGGGGGCAGACACTCAACCCAGGAGCTGCCCCCTGGTGTCAGTGTGCTCCCAATTATCAATGAAAAAGATGAAAGAATTCTCTGTTTTAGATAATACAGTAAATCCATTTTTATTTATTCATGTTATCAGAAGGGGATCAGGAATCTCAATTTATTTTTAGCTATACTAACATCTAAATAAAGGTATCAAACATCAAAGAAGTTAGCGACAACTAATTATTGCTCAACTCAAAATTTCCTTTAAGAAAAATAAATGTATTTTTATAACATTTGAAAAAAAAAGTAGTCAAATAGACCCTTATGGAGTATTGGTCTTAGAAGCTACCCAATATAACCTCTTCCTCCCAAAATACACCAGAATTTAAATCAAAGAACTCAATGGAGGTTGCACTCCTGGCATTGGCTTTTCATATGTTCCTCCATCAATGATAGGACATTGGAATTAACATCAAAGCTCATAAGCTACTCTCTCTGGTGCATTGCATGCTCTCCTCTCTCTGCTTCTCTCTGCCTAAGGCTGCTGCATGGCACTTGCATTCAGATATTCCCAGTGGTAACCACATGCAAGGAGTGCCCAGTGCCCAGCGGATCAGCCATGGGCCGAGGGGCAGAATCTGTCCCATCCTACAAACATTTTCCACAGCTGTGACCACCCCGCCCCCCTCCCCGCCCCCAGAAGGCAGTGACCATAGAAAAAAATGAGCTGAAAAGAGCTCCCAAAAGAGAGATCCTTATTCTCTGACTTTAAACATTCTTTTCACTCTCCAAATCCCGGAGCTTGAAAAAGATAATGATAGTTTATAGAAGAGGATTTATGAGAAATTGTAAGCTTTAAAAGTTACTGAGCCTTCTGTGAATTCTGGCTATTGTAGAATACAGGCATTTCTACTTAATATCAATTAGTTTAATATTGACTTCCAAATCCAGGATAGTTCAACTGTTTATTTCGAAGATCATAGTAATAACATCTTTTTTACTTATGAACAAAGGTTAAGTTTGAACATGAAAATGATCTAAGTAAACAACTAAATTAAAGCCTTAGAAACAAGCTTTAAAATTCAAAGTTTCCGATGGGATTATATCTAAATAACCTCAAACAGATGGGTTTCTATCAGACTGAAAGCCATTCATTCCACAAGCAGCCTCCCTAACATACTTTTTGAATGTTTGTTTATACGGTATCCAGAAATAATTAACTAACCAATAGAATATCAATTTATAAAATTATTCCTATTCGCTATTAATATTAATCAATATTTGTCCACAACTACTCAATTAGTCTTTTGAATAAACCTTCAAAGACTTTATAAAATGTGGCTTTATAGAAAGCACAGACCACATAGTGCAGTTGAAGAAAATTTATCATTGTTTCTCTTTCATAAATAGAAACTCAACAGCTAAGGAAAATCAGGGGTTTTGTTTGTTTGATCAAATCAATCATTGACCTGAGTGTGTCTGTATATCCCCTTTCAAACAAGATTTGAAAGTTACTATCAACAAATAGTGTACAATCAATAAGCTTATTATAGAAATAGAAAATCAGAGCCTTGCATAATAAAACAAAGAAAACTGAAATCTACAGCAAAAACAGAAAGCTAGCCATTCTTCCATATTTCAATAAATGTTCACTGATGGGGTTCAGGGCGCCCTACCCCAAATACGGCTCCTTGGTATGCGAATATTTTCAGCCGAAGGAGCTTGGGAAGACAGAAGAAGCAGGGAAGTCATCTTGACCCACCTTTCTGTGTCCATCCTCCAAAACAGATCATAAAACCCTCGTGTGGGAAGTGCCCTCCCTACATCTGGAGGAAAAAAAAAAACAGCTTTATCCTTAAAGCAAAGGGACACCATCCCAACAAGCGACCTTGTTCATTTTCCACCAGCTTACTACAATTCCCTCATCATATTAACCTATCATATTTCTACACGACTACCCACTCTTCATCAAACCTACCACAGACACGCTGAGGTCTACCTGTTTCTTTGGGTCTTCATTTCCCTATGAGGTTTCCTGTGTCCTGAAAAACTTATATTTAATACATTTCTATTCTTTTTCTCCTGTTGACCTTTGTCAAGTTAATTTTCAGACCCTGCCGGAGACGCTAAGAAGGAAACCTTTTCCTTCTCAACAAAATCATTAAGCCAAAAGAAACAAGCCTCAAAATATATTTACTAGTGTTCAATTATGTAACAATGCTGACCATCTCAGGGACCCAGTTTACAAGGATTTTCTCTACACCTGCCCTATAAGGCATAATGCTGGTACCCCTGTGGTTTACAGGAGTGTAAATTATTAGATTAAACATAATAATCATCATAATATGTTTCCCCCCCCCCCAACATTTCTTCCCATATAAAGCCTTCCTGGATGTTTTATATCAACAAAATGTCACCTTGTATCCTAAATGAAATTTGTATGAAACCATACTATCTTTGAACCTGTGTACAGACCATGTAGCGTTCCTGATATTAAATTTTCCTTGGAGGAAAAAAAATGGCAACTTTGAACTTGAGGATGTGTCCACAAGCTTTAGTGATTCAGAGACAGAGGTGTTTAATTATAGCTGTACAAGAAATTAATCTGCATCTGTTCTACAAAGATTAATTTTAGTTAAATTTTTATCATAAGTGCATTGATGTTGCAAGATTAAATGGTGAAAATGTTGCTAGAGATGCTATTTGCTTTGGGGGCAGAGGGTGGGAAATTGGGTCAGTGGAGCTCATATATTAAAGAATTGTCTGCCGGCTACTGCGTTGGCTGTCACAGTCTGTCTCAATCAAGCATAACTGCAGCTCTCCAGAAAGCTGTTATTGGTCAAAATAAAGATCCACGTTTTATTTAGGTTCAAACAAAGAGCCAGTTTAATACCAAATATATTTGATCACCGAGTGTGCGATAGTTAAATATTCAGTTTTACCGTACCAGGGCCTGTTAAAATTAATAAGTCTTGGTCCCCTTTGAAACACAGATAGGTTTTATTATTCAGGTCAGTTGGAGAACAAAGGTGATGGCAAAGGCTTGACTGTTTCTTTGATGATGTCCCATCTCCAAATACAGAAAACAACAAAAACAAACCACCACAAACTGTAAAAACAGTTGAACCTCCTCATAAAAAAACATCTGACTTCCATAATCAGTCAACATTTCCTGAAAACACATGCGATTTTCTTTATCATCTATTTAATGGCTCAAAAACACAGCATCACAATGGACAGATTCCTTGTTAAAGGAAACAATGACTTGGTAGTGTAGGTTATTTTAATGGACATATCACTTTAAATAAAGCCATTACATCTGTTTTGCCTTCTAATTACAAATGCAAAAGGAATACAATTCACCAGTGCACCATAAAAAAGGAAAACCTAAGTGATTTAAATGCATATGTATGTATGTTCTGTAGCCAATGCAGCATGCAATCTGCTATGTTTTTTACATGTTCTGGGCACAAATCAGATGGAAAACCTGTTCTCTGACGAAATGGGATTTCTTCTCACTGGATAAGTTTGGTGCTTAACAAAGCCATGGTTTGCACAAATGGTTTTCAGTGTACACTCTACAGGTCTAGCAAGTGATTCTAGCCAAACTCTTCCTGGGAACTGGTATTTTATGATCAAGACAATGTGTTTCAACATTCTGACGCAGGTTAACTATTTTAATATATTGATCTAATGTATAAGAGAGATTTTCACTGATATGTAAGAATTTCTCTTTCTTCATAAAAGGGAAAATATCAGAGGTATTTTCTCTCTCTTTTTTTTAATTTTCAAGATGGTAGAATTGGTTTCCTCTGAGGCCTCTCTCCTTGGCTTGCAGATGGCAGCCTTCTTGTTGCCTCGTCACACGGTTGTTCTATGTACACACATTCCAGTTGTCTATTCCTCTTCTTATTAGAACACCAGTCATATTGAATTAGGGCCCATCCTAATGGCATCTTCTTAATTTAATCACCCTGTATATACCCTTACTCTAATTACAGTTACATTCTGAGGAACTGGGAATGGGAACCGCAACTTATAAAATTTGGGGAACACAGTTCAGACTATAGCAGAACGTTTTGCTGTGGCTTCTAGAAACAAGATTTTGTCTTCAGTTTGTCGTTGCTCTTAGTTGTGATTATGAAACTCTTAGCTTAGCGGTCAGTTGAAGTTGGATCCCAGAAACAAAGTGATAATTAGTGTCTTTTATTTCCTTTTCTGATTCGCTTCCAGAAAAGGGATTCTCAGTATTTTTGAGGTACCCATGGATGGCTTTGAGAATCTGATGAAAGTATAATATCAGTTAATCACCTCAACACTTAATGGTTGAATATAATAACCTTCCCCCCCCCCCCCCAATACACTGAGTAGCTAACAAGAAGTATTTTCATGTTACCCACTGTCCTTGCTCACAGTAGGGACTAAATAGCATTTACTACTCTCCAATTACTATTTAAAGAATTGGGTGTGGTTCTCATATTAAATAGTAAATACACATTGGTAAGTGGTCATATCATTTTCTTTTCAATAAAAGAGAAGTTTTTTCTTGAAAACAAACAAATAGTACCATTAAAAGAAAATATTTGAATGGAGTTCCTTTTCTGCATCTCTCTGTGGAGCAGGAAGACAAGAATTCGATTAGGCCGAGGGCGGTAAAATTCCAAACTTAATCAGGACAAATCAGCATAATCAGTGTCAGGATAATCAAACTGAATTCACAATTTAATCTTAGAGGTTAGGAAAATGTTAGTTACTGTATCTGTTCCTCAGTCAAGGCTGGATTCACCCAAGTTCTTTCACCCGCTTTTCTCCGGGGCTGGGAGTGTCCTACCATAGGACATCCACTGAGGAAGACAGTCCCAATAATTTGGTGGGCGATGTGACCTGTCTGGTAGATCTCTGTTAGCATCTTTCTCCAGCCACCCCAACACTTGGACGATGGTCCCATGTCCGGAGTGATCTTGGTGGCAGAGAAGGCGGTTATGCACAGACACAATGGCGTGGACTTTCCCTCACCAATGCTCAATCACTACCTCCATTGCTCGGTCTTCCAGCAGCCAACAGCAACGACCAGCTCAGAACCTCCACTAGAATATCTTCTAGAGCAACAAAGCGAGTAAAGAGTTCACATAAAGTTAAACAGGTCTACTTTACAAGAGCATCCTCTCTTCTCAGATTAGGTCCTTCGACTGTTGGATGTGAAACATTTTTTATTTGATAACATGATGATGGTAGGAAATACTAGGGTTTGTTTCCTTTATTATTTGTTTGTTGCTCAAGGCTTATACTTGGCACCAAAAAAAAAAAAATATGACCACATTATGTTGGTTTCTGGAAATGTTATTAATTTGTGAAATCCAAAGGTCTAGATAATGCTGGTGTGTTGGTTAAGAGCACTGTAGCCCTGGGAATAGGAAGTTCCAACCCCAACTCTACCAGTAACATCTGGAAGAAATTTACTTACTCTTTCTGGACCTCAGTTGCCTCATTGACTTTATAGGGTTTAGGAGCAAATTAAATTGCACAGAAACTGCTTTTTTTCGCCCAGTATCCTACACCTAATAAGAGCTCAATAAACATGTTATTATCAGTTATTACTTTTATTGCTATTATTATTACTATTACCACATTGTTTCAAAGCATAACAGAAAAGAAGCTATTGAAACTTCTGCACCCCTTTGGGTGGGTATTTCAGAATGTTACATCACCTATTCTTAGCACACAGTGTGATATCCTGGATTCGACACCAATGTAAGAATCAAGCAACTTGGATTTCCACCTGGCCCTCCTCTAACTCCCCATGAAACTACTGCATCATGTCTCATCTGCAAAAAGAAGAATGGGGGGAGATGGTTTCTAAAGGTCCCTTAAAGCATTGAGCTTGTTTGGCCATAGGAACCATCTCCCAAATGGTTCTAAACTCTCTGTAATCTCATCAGAAAAGGGATTGGGAGGGGGTAGCACAACTCAATCATGTTTGCTTTCCAGTCACTCCTTTTTTGGGGGGAAATTCATATAACATGAAATTAGTCATTTTAAAGTGTACATTTCAGTGGCATTTGGTACATTCATAATGCTGTGCAACCACCACCTCTATCTAGTTTCAAAACATTTTCATCACCCCAAAAGAAAACCTCATGCCCATTAAGCAGTCCCTCCCCGTTCCCCTTCCTTTCAATCCTTGGTGCCACCAATCTGATATCCGTCTCTATGGATCTGCTGCCTCCTGCATGCTCCCTACTGGGGATTGAGCCTACAACCCTGGCATATGCCATAACTGGAATCAAACTGGCAACCTTTCAGTGTACAAGACAATGCCCAACCAACTAAGCCACACCAGCTAGGGCTCACTTAACATGTTTTCTAAGTTCATCTGTGTTGGTACCAGTACTTCATTCCTTTTATGGCTGAGTAATAGACCATTATATGTACTAGTGTATATTACAATTTGTTCATCCATTCATCCATTGATGGGCATTTGGGCTGTTATAACCACTTCTTAATCACTCATTATCATTAATGATTTCCAGTGTAGCTATTCCTTTTTATTTTTAATTTGCCTCTCTTATTTCAAAATAAAAGACATCCCAGACGCATTGGGTAATGTTAAAGGATCCTTATTCCAACAGGGCCTTGTTTCAAAAGATAATTTTTGGTGCAACAGCATCTTCCATGACTCAAATCATCCTCTTTTCTCAGGGAGTGGCCTCATTTAAGATGTGTACTCTGAAAACAGCCCTGGTGTGCAAGAGGTTATACTGATGTTATAATCTGCAGTGTCCAATATATATAAACAAATAAATAAATATATTCCAGAGAAAGAATAGGAAAAAAAACAGATATGTACTGTCATATCAAAAGAGAACATTGGTCCAGCCAATTAGATAGCAGAAGTGGTCCATCTTCGTGTCACTTGTCTCTACCTGGACGGAGCTACCATGAAGGAGGTCTACCCTGGGTCTCAAAGGGCTTTCTCTCACCTCTTCCGCTGTCCAGTCACTCCATCCTCTCATCACAAACCAATAGCATGAGGACCTTTTCCCTAATTGGATAACCCGCTCCCAGGAAGATTACGAAGAGTCTGCTTCCGTTGCAGTATTTGGGGCTTGTTGAACTGCTTATGTGATTTGGAACTAAACTAAATCCATGACCTCTCATGCGGGTGGGTTGTCCAAATGTAAGAGTTCACTATTGTGTGCTTGGTGGTGCTTCCCACCCCCCACTGAGATCCTGCTGCTTCACATGATGAATCCTGTCTCTGAAAATGCCTCCCCCAAAAAGTTGTGTCTACACCCCACTGAGGCAAATGGAGGTCTGGCAATGATCCAGTTCATTTGATCAACATAGCTGGCGGAACCAGATCATTTAAGCTCCAAATTTCCCCATTAATCAAAATAGTCTGATGACGGATACATCTGCTTTTACTTTGGGTTGTGTGGACACAGTCTAATTGTGCATTTCCTAAAAACAGAACCGTATCATCTGTAACGTTCATAGAGCTCTTCCTGCCCACATTTCTCTCCCAGCTTGTTTGCCTGAACAGATACCTCAGCAATTAAAATTCATAATCAACACATGTTGAGTATTTTTCCTCTTTCCTCTGTTTTTACAATCCTTTACCCTGACTTCTGGGTGGCTTGCCAACTGTTCCACTCTCCCAGGGTAAATACTAGGGGTTGTCTGCTGGGGGGCCATCACATTGGTCTTCTTCCCTAACCCTTTCCGCATGCCTCTGGCCCCGACGGCCACGCCCATCACCTCTGGAGGCAGGAACTCCAGAAACATTGACAGTTCTGACCATACGTCAAAGGCCAGTTGGAGAATAAAGCAGTGAGTAGTCGGAGAAATAAGGAATGGAGACAACAGAGAGTTGGGTTGAAAGCCAGATATATCGCTGGATTTCCACCATGATCCCCCTTTTCAGAAGGGCTGCGAGTCCTACACAAGCACACAGGCTTGTGCCCCTGAAATGGAACCTGGCAGAGCCAACCGTGTGTGGAACAAGGAATGGTCTGGTGGGCTGGCAAGCAGCTAAGGTTGCAGTTAATAGGAGGTCAGAGGGTCCTTTGTAAAATGTTTGCCTGAGGACACAAAATGGTTAGGTTCTGCAAAGGAAAACCAAGCTCCTGAACCTGACTTAGGCTCTTTGGGAGTTGACTACACAGGCCATGCTCAGCGTTAGAGAGCAGAGCTCATGGGGCTTCTAGAGTAAACCTGAGCTACGGTATCACCATTTTCCTTAACCAGAAATGGACCCCAGAGCCCTTCTGGAGTCCTTGCAACCTTCCCTTCAACATGCTGGTCGTTTCTTTCCTCCTCATCACTTAGGAAAGCCTTCCCCCCATAAAGGGAGAGCTGTCACTTTCCCCCAACAGCTCTTCGACTCCACCTTGGAGAGGAAGCCACCACCAAAGTCACACGTTGACTGAGCTGCCAGCTCCTCCCCTTGCCATGACCCGGAGCCTTGCTCTGGGCCACACGGTGGGGCTCAGAGAAGTTGCTGGTTCTTCAACATTTAAAGCATCAAGGTCCAAAGGCTGTTGTTGCATAATCCAGTTACAGAGCCAGTTTAACCGGCTTGTGCATTTCTCCCAGACTCACCTTCGGGGAACAAAAACGAGGATGCTACCTCACAGTTCCAGAAATCTGTGAAGCCAAGATGGTATTTTTAACGCGCCCGTTTTAAACAAGGTCTGTGCCATCACGCTTTCGCTTTCGCTGTTGGTGCAGGTGAGGGGCGGCCTAGCGGCTACAGCTGAGCTCCGGATCTGACAGGTGTCGCCCAGGGCGGGCCTTGGATTTTCCAAAGGGGAACGTTTTCCCATGTGGAAAAACACACAAGTGTTTTCAGTATTCGTGGCTCAGTGTAGCTCCTTCGTGTGTATTTCACAGACAAAAAAAGAGGCATCTAACAATGGAAATTCTGTCATCTTATCTGTTTTATTCTCTCTCCCACTTGGGAAACACACACACACACACACACACACACACACACACAGAAGTTCACTTTCTTCTTGAATTCCAATCAACTTTTAGGATTATAACTAGAATCTTCTTCTAGTGCTCAGAAGGGCTTTGCATTTCCCCCCAAGCCTGAAGAAAACGAGGTCTGCGGTTCTTTACCCCAGCCAGAACCTGGCCCAGAAGCAGCAGAATTTCCTGCAGTTACCAAACAGGACACTGTCTCCCGAGCAAGGGGAAGGCCATGTGCCATTTCCTGTGGGCCACGTGGACACGCACGTGCCACGCCCTTTAGTCACGCTGGGGAACACCTAGGATGGGTCAGGGAAGAACATCCTGGAAGCAGGGCCCCCTGTTCAGGTATCTCTGCGGAGGAAGATCAGAAACCTTGGTCTGTCTTCAGCCCCACAGACCACCCTGCCTGTGGTGGTGGTAAAAGGCTCCAGAACATACCACTGTGGCAAAAACGTTATTCTGAGCAAAGGCATCTGTGCTCCTGAACAGAGCCACCCAAAAGAACTCAATAGTCTTGCCCGGCTTGTGTGACTCAGTGGTTGCGCATTGACCTATGAACCAGGAGGTCATGGTTCCATTCCCAGTCAGGGCACATGCCCTGTTTGCGGGCCTGATCCCTAGTAGGGGGTGTGCAGGTGGCAGCCAATCCATGATTCTCTCTCATCATTGATGTTTCTCTCTCTCTCTCTCTCTCTCTCTCTCTCTCTCTCTCTCTCTCTCTCTCTCTTTCTCTCTCCCCCCTCTACTTTCCTCTCTCTGAAATCATGAAATCAATAAAAATATTTTTTTAAAAAGAACTCAATAGTCCTCAATCTGCTCCCCAGAATTTCCTGCAACAAGGGGGAATTGACTCTTACCCCCAGAGATGAGACATTGTCATAAAACTATCATACCTGCCACATTTTCTCCTAAAGTCCCATTCACTTTTCCAAAAAGATTTGTTTTCCAGTAAGCGCCCTTCTCCCCACCTCTTCCCCTGTTAAGATGGTGTGGAAGCCCCACATCCCAATTGCTCCCTTGAGCCACTCTTTCTGCGAACTCCCTGAAGTACATTTTAAATATCTTTTCTCTTGCTAATCTGACGTTGGTCAGTTTCATTGGCAGGCCCACCAATCCTGAACCTGAGAGGGTAGAAGAGAGGTCTTTTCTCCTCTACAGAGGCATCTTCCATTTGCCCACACCCTACCCTCCTCCCTTGGATCTGCCCTCGAAGATTCGCCTGTATAGACTACTCCAGCAGGGTCCTCTGTCCTCCGGTTTCCAGTCTTGGACTTGGCCAATGGGGCGGGGGGGGGGGGGGGGATCAGAAAGAGCTCAGAGAAATAGGCAGGTCATGGCACTTGTCCCTCCAGATCCCTCTAGCACTGTGAAGTCCTCATGGACTATGTCCCTCCTGCAAGATATCGTTTTCACCTACCAAGCTCCCACACACTGAGGAAAAGGTCGTGCCCGCTATGGGGGAGGGTTTAGAGAAACACAGCCTGCTGTAGATTACTGGTGGTCATATAAAGCAGAACTGCCTCCCGGTACTCCTCAGTAAGTATCAAAACCCGGAAGAGCGGCACACCTGTCACCCAGCCATCTCACTTAGTGGAATTTATCCCAAATGGCTAATTCAGGATAGGACCAAGGTACTAACTCTTATTGGGCAATTACCTTTTGTTCAATCCTCACTCTTCCACACTAGATAACTAAAGATAGCGTCTACCCCTTTTACCAAACAACTCTTCCTTATGCTACCAGCTGAGTGAGAGGAGGAGTCATTTTGAATAAGCACACGTATGGCAAAAACATTGCCTTGGTGGCCCCATAAAGTTCCAAATTTGTTAACTTTCAGTGCTAGGCCTTTGCTTTTGGCTTTGCTTCCACCGCTCCTTCCCAGGAATAGTCCAACTCTTCACAATCTTTTTTTAAATTGAAAAATCTTATATAATATATATGAAAAATAATTTAATATGGATTGGACCCATGCTGGGCTGGTCAGAAGAGATTAAGATACAATAACGAAAACCCTCCAAATGTGTGTGGTTATCACCACAAAGCTTTCTTTCTTGCTCACGCTCCCATATCCCACATGGGCCAGCGGGAGGGGCTGCTTCCCACTCGGGGACCCACCTGTGATGGGACTAGCTCTTTGCCAGGACATGGGAAGGGAACCCAGCGGGCACTGCATGGGTAATTCCGTTCTCCAGCCTGGGAGACACTCATCACTTCCACTCATGAGTCTTGGAACAGAGCAAGTCACTTGGCCACACATAGAACCTTAACCTCCAGGGTGTGGGGAACTGTGACACTTCCATGTCAAGAGGGAAGAGACAGAACGTAAGAGCCTCATCCTCACGCCACCACACAGGCCAGGACCAGGGAGTTTGCCTCTAAGGTATCAGCCTGCATCAGGCACTCCTGAAAATTTCTGAGCGCACTGGGAGGAAAGAGGAAACGGGATCTGATCATTCCTTCCATGATTAATCGTTATTTATTCGGCATTGTGCTGGGAATTAGGAAAACACAAAGAATTATCATCGCAGTGTTTCCGGTGCTAAAATCTCATTAAAGAGGAAAGAGTTGGCACGGGAGATTGCATGTGAAATGTAGGGCTCGGTACGAAGGCCTGACCACAATGGAAGATGAGGTTCCTTAACCGGCTCAGGCTTGAATCCCTCAGGTGGCAGTTTCCAATGATACATCACCAAGCGCCAGTGCCAGACATACCGAATCAGCAAACATTCAGCGAGTGAAGACCAGGCACGTGGATTTTGATAAAACACCCCGATGACTCTGGCTCCACCCCAGGTTAAGAACCCTTGAAAGATGAGAATCTGACAGTCATGCTCTAAAGGGACCAGAGGGTGTTGCAGACACTAAATGGAGGTTTAAAGGACAAGAGGAACCTGTTGCTGGAGCCTTGTTGTCAGGGAAGTTTTCAAGAGGAAGGAGGAGAAAGTGGGCCCTGGCCTTTGGAGGAAGTGTAGGGTTGGTTTAGTGGTTATAAGAGGTAAGGCCTGGCCAAGGTTCAAGGGTAGGTGTACGTATATATAAATCATACTCGGAGGGATAAGAAATATTCCAATCATGTGAAAACTTAAGTTGCAATGAGGTTAGGATCTAAGTTTCCTGAAAGTGACTACTTCGTTTAGGCCAATATCCAACTCGATAGAAAGCCTTCGGATCGGCATCCTTCCTCAGCACTTCAGATGGTGACAGGCAAATGATAAGTGCTTCATTAATATTTGTTGAATTAATTAAATTATTAATTAATCAATTCCAAATTGAGGAACTGAAGATCAAACTTCAAAAGTCTCAGAAGGTAATTAATGGCTGTTTATGAATCATTTATGTCCAACTTCTCCTTCGGTTCTACTTCTCCCAGAGAGTGAGACAACAAGTATATGGCTCTTTTGTTCTCTTTAATAATACATATGCCACTCCTAATTCCACAAAGCACTCTCAGAGCTCACTAAGTGAGCTGAAGAGGCCTCAGAGACCTCCTGAAGGACAGAATCAAGGCGTGGGGAGGCTGGTGTAGCAGAATGGGGAAACCCATGACTGCTGGCACCAGGCAGACCTTGCTCTGTCGCTTACTAGCCGCTGTGTGACTTTGGACAAATCAGTCATCTTCTTTGGAAAGCTGGGATAATAATATAAAACTCATAAGAACGTTTTGAGGATTAAACAATACCAAGACCATAAAGACAATTTAGAACAACTTAGATTAACGGCATAGTCAGGACCAGCACATCTAACAATTACCTGGAACCATCCCCGGTGACAGATGAGGACACCAAGTCACGCATTCAACTGAAGCAGCAGGAAGACCCACATGATGAAACTCCAAAGACCAAACCACCCAGAGGCAAGTAACCCAACCGCAGTCGATCCTGGGTTTTAGATTTCATGTACACAGCTGTGTTAAAATGCTGGACATTGTGCCATCTGCTTACACTCCTTGCTGATAGATGGAGAAAACTCTCTGCATTTCATTTTCACAATCACCGAGACACAAATGATTGAGCCAACCAACTTCCTTTGCATTGGCCTGACCCATATTTACAGGGTTCTCTGCTGGCCACCCCACCTGGTTCCCTTCCCAGCCCTGTGCCTCTAGCTTAAACAAACACATGCATCTGCTCATAAGAAATACACTCAGGTCTTTGTCTCTCCCAGGCAAAGAGACAAAACAAACAAGTAAACAAAAAAGGTTGATATGATAAAAAATGAGCCAACCATGATTTCTGGCTGTAGAACTCCAAACTGGCTAAACTAATTTTAAAAATCAAAGCGGAGTTGACGGGATGAATGCACAATTCCGTGGCTATGAATCCAGTTGAGTGGGTTCATAACTGGCCAAATCAAAGTAATAATAAGAGCAGTTAAGCCCTGGCTGGTTTTGCTCAGTGAATAGAGCGTCAGCCTGTGGACTGAAGGGTCCTGTGTTCGATTCCAGTCAAGGGCACCTGCCGGGTTGCGGGCTCGAATCCCAGTAGGGGGTGTGCAGGAGGCAGCTGATCAATGATTCTCATCATTGATGTTTCTACCTCTCTCTCCCTCACCCTTCCTCTCTGCAACCAATAAAAATATATTTTTTTAAAAAAAGAGTAGTTAACATTTTTAAGCATTATATGCTGTGCCAGAAATTATGCTAAATGCTTTGTGTGGATTATTGTGCTATCCATACATTGGCCTAATAAAATGTAGGACTAGCTTATCAACATTTTCCAGACAAGGCAGTGGTAACACTGAGGGGGGTAAGCAAATGGCCGAAGGAAGAGGCGAATCACTAAAACTCAGGTTGTGAGACACTGACCTCATTTCCGATGCTTGATCATTACATTTGAATATCAGGAATGGCATGGAGATACCCATCTTGATTTTAACTTGACGGTCAGCAAAGCGTGTTGAAACCCTATGGTCAAGATCCAAACATTTAAGGTAGGTATTAGTGAAATGAAATAAATGTATGGTGCATTGACCATACTGTGGTCAAGCAGTATTGATTACTGTCATCATTATTATTATCATTAAATTTTATGAAGGATCATTTCTAGTTAGGTCCTACATAGCTCTATCTTAATCAAAATATTACTGACTTGGTATGAAAGCATGGAAGAACATTTAATATGTTACATGTAACATATTTGCATATTACAAAAAATGTTGTAAATAATTACGAATAAGCAACTTAAGATTCAAAGACCCTTCAGAGGCTCATTCCTTTATTCCACAAACATACGTCTTGTTAAGCATCTATGAAATGCCAGGCACTGTGATGGGCACTAGAAACAGAGTTGGGAGACACAGTATCTGATCTCAAGAAGTTCGTAGTCCAGCCAAAGAGATGTATAGTCTACAAGATTAACAGGTTGGTATTGATAAGACAAATGCAGAATCAAGTTTTTTACCTCAATCAGCCAATCAAGTACAGGCTGGGGAGTGATGTGGCTCAGTGGTCACTGATGTTAAAAAGACTTTGGAGGTTATTTTTCTACAGGTTCCATTATTCCAGAGCCAAATGTTGCTCTGAGAGACACTGAGGTGATGAACTAGCACTCTGGGAAGACCTGATCCAATTCCATAGGATCCATAGCTCTGGGGTCTTCTCTGGGTACCAAAATCTAAGAGGCGATAGAGACATTTACAAACTGGGGAAGGTGTGGAAGCCCATGACGGCCAGGATGATGCTGATTCTGAATGACTCTCTAGGAGGAATGGCTGGAGATCTGAGAAAGAGAATTCAGGGAACCTTGGTGGCTGTCTTTACATATCTCCAGGCCTGCCAGGTGAAAAGCAGATTAGATGTCAGCCCTTCTCCAGAGGCAGGCTGAGTACTAACGGGGAGAAAGTATACATGGCAAGACCTTCAAGTACTGCAAATGTAGCAAAGTCCATGGAAAGAAGACAGAAGAGCCTAAAGGCAGTGATCTATTGTTGGATTGACTTTCTTACTAATCTTACAGAGAGTGTCTGCATTGATAGAATGGTACCCAATATAGTCTGTGAGGAGGAGACTGCAGTGAGCATCTTCTCCAGCAACCCACACCATAGGGAAGCATTTTCATAAGCATTCCCTGCACACAAAGCCAAGGGTGGGTAGACTCTCCATCTCCTAGGAAGCTGAGCTTGGGTATGAACCACCATGCGGCTAACTGAACCACAGATCCCTGTGAAGATCCTGTTCCTTTGGGATTTGAACTTGAGGGAGCTGCTAAATCCTGGGAATCCTTCCTTGGCAATGTCTCCTGGGGCAGACTGTCCAACACCTGCCACCCTGACTGTTATCACCCACTCCTAACTCCGTCACCAGATTCCCAAGGGACAGTCCTGCTTCAGTCCCACACTGAGTTTTTGTCCGAGATAGGGGAACGGACTCACAAAATGTGTTGAAGAAAATCACCCTGACAGACATGTGGGGGACAAACTGGGAGGAGTAAAATTGGGCTCCCCATTATGCTAAGCCATGCATATAAGCCTAACCAATAACACAGATACCAGGGGAGTGAGGGCATGAGTAGGGGCGTGGGGGGATAACAGGAGGATAAGGACACATATGTAATACCTTAATCAATAAAGAAAAAAATTTTAATTGGGCTCCCCAAGATGAACCAGGGCATTCACACCCCTTTCTTCAAGTTCAAGGATTCCCCTTGTAATACTACTAATCTTCATAATTAATGTCAGCCAACATGCACTGGGCATTTACTGAATTATTCTGAAGGTTTTTTAAAAAATGAATCCTTCCAATTTTCCCTCATGTCACGGATGAGTAAACTGAGGCACAGGGAGGTTAAGGACCTAGGACCTCACAAATAGCAAAGTCACAAGCCCCTTGCCTCCCCACCCCATCTTCATCTGCAAGCAGGTAATCTACCGCTGCAGTCTGACCACTTAACCACTATGCTACTTGCCACCTAACCACCTCACAACTACTTTGTACATTGATTCCTGGCCTTGAAAACTAATAAGCATTCATAAGATTTTTTTTTAATAATGAGTAAGCTTATGCAAAGCGGAGCTACCCCTCAGTTGAGACTTCATGTGATAACCAGGGCTGTGTGTTCCTTCTCTGGGCCTCAGTTTCTCTGTAAGATGAAGAAGGGGTGATGGAAGGGGTCCCCAGGCCTCTCACAGCTCCAACATGTTTACGTCTCCTGGGCCATAGGTTGAGTGTGGCCCAAGCAAGCATTAAGTTTATTAGAAAATATGACTGAGCCATCGATACCCATGTTTTCTTTCTGTTACTGGTTTTCCTGTTACCATTAGGAAGTGAGGCTAACCCTAGTCATTTGACCTCTCCTGACTTTGGCAAAGTCCATGTTCAGGAAGAGGATCGCGGGAGGGCGGCCAATGCCCAGTGGGAGAGCGGCTGATGCCTGGCAGGCGGCACCACAGCTGGGACAGCCCGGTGCGCCCTCCACCCTCACCATTTGCCATCCAGTGCCCTTGGCCGCCTGGTCCCGGGCGCCCAGCTCTCCTCCTCTCCAGAGTGGCAGGGATGGGGACAATCCCTGGATCAGACTGACCCCTAGGGGCAGCGCGGCAATGCGCAGCCCAGCTCCAGGCACACAAAAGGAGCTGGAGCTTCCAGCTGGAGCCGGAGAAAAATCTGCCAGGAGCTCTCTCAGATGCAGACACCACAAAGCCAAAACATTAACATTTTGCTTGATATTTATTCAGCTTCTCCGTCTTTAATTCCCCCTCGTCAAACAGCCTCCAAATGTGTCTCTTTGAGTATCAAAGTGATCATTTTGGATTAAAGTATTCCTTCTCAAAAGATACCTTAATTAAAATGTTTGTGGTGGGGAGTGGTGGGGGAAGAGACCTCCGTACTTTTAACGCCTCTCTGAGAAAGAAAAGAAATACTTAAAGGAAAGGGGAGATGGCCTTTTCACAACAGGAGAAACAAAATAAGTTATTTTTAAGCCTTTTATTTATGTTGTTCTGCTATTGTTCAAGCACTTTGGAGAATGATGTCAGTAATAGCAAGAGTAGCAGGTAGCATTTACTGAGTGCCCACTATTTGCTAGGCACTGTTCTAAGTCAGCGGCATGTCATACACACATTATTACGAGGCAGCTAAGGCGCAGAGAGGTTAAGTGACCGCCCAACATCACACAGCTGGCGGTTGCAGATTCCTTCTAAGCTGCAGCTCTCAAGGCATTTTTCAAACCGGAATTTACACCCAACAACTTTATCCATTAACTAGAGGCCTGGTGCACAACATTCGTGCACTCGGTGGTGAGGGGTCCCTCAGCCCGGCCTGCGGCCTCTTGCAGTCCAGGAGCCCTCGGGGGAGCGGTTGGACATCCTTAGCGCTGCCGCGGAGGTGGGAGAGGCTCCTGCCATCGCAGCTGCGCTTGCCAGCTGTAAGCCTGGCTTCTGGCTGAGCGGCGCTCCCCCTGTGGGAGCGCACTGACCACCAGGGGACAGCTCCTGCATTGAGCGTCTGCCCCCTGGTGGTCAGTGCACGTCATATCTACCAGTCATTCCACTGTTCAGTGGAGTTGTATATTAGCCTTTTATTATATAGGATAGCAAAGTTCTGTTAACACTTAGTTCTGCTACCCTGCACCCCTCAGTTCATAAGCAAAGGTCAGGGTTTCTCATAAAGAAGGAAAGGAAGGGGGTGGATCTATAGGGCTGGGTCACTGCCATGGACAAGGACTCAACACTGGAGACCAATCAGAGTTGTATGAGGCATCACTTAAAGGTCCTTTGCATGAGATTCCTAAATTCTCGCCCTCAGTTTCCTCCCTCTAAAATGGGAAAACTGAAATAGCTTCGTCATAAAGCTCTTGTGAAATTATGTGAGATGATTCATATTTAGGGCCTAGCACAGTGCCTGGTGCAGGGTTAGCACTCAGCAAAGGTACCTGAGTGTTTAGTGTGGTTGTCATTGATTCTTACTGAAACCTGGCTGTGCAGGTTCAGGGTCGTGGAGAAAAGGACGGGCATGAAGTTGATGTCCACATGCAGGGTTCCCTTGGGAAGCCCACCACAGAGAAGGGAAAGGGAGATTCATCCGTGAAAAGCTCTGATGCCAGGCAAGAACGTGAGGTGGAGGCTGCAGGAGGAGTGTTAGGCCTAATATGGAGAATGTGACTCATCCCCCTGGACACCCAGAACCACATCCAGCACTCGGTGGCTAAGAAATGGTTCCTGACATCACCAACAAAAGATTCTTGCCCAAAATGTGAAACCTGACCAAGCCTGTAGCCTAACTACCAATTTATGAATAATACAGAAGACAGAAGGGATGCTACAGGGATGCAATCAGCAAAATGCAGAATGTGCAAAACTCTACAGGAGAAATGATCCAGTCATTTTAACAAATAAATTACAGGGGGGTGGGGGGAGAGAATGTATAGATTAAAAGAGATTTAACAGACTTTACCAACCAAATACAATGGATGGCTTTGTTTGAATCCTGGTTTAAATAATCTATATATATATATATATAAAAGCCCAGCGACTGAATGGCAGAATGACCAGAACGACTGGTCAACCAGTTGTTATGATGCACACTGACCACCAGGGGGAAGACACTCAACGCAGAAGCTGCCCCTGGTGGTCAATGTCCTCCCACAGTGGGAGCGCCGCTCGGCTGACCGGATGAGCAGCGCTCCCACAGCGGGCCGATCCCCGTAGGCCACGTCCCACCAGTGCACGAATCTGTGCACTGAGCCTCTAGTCAACTATAAAAAAAATACATATTTAACAAACATTTAGGAGATAATTGTGGAAATTTAAACATGACTAGATACTTAACATTAAAGAATGATTGTTCATTTTTTAGATGTGATCATGCTATTGTGGTTATGTTTTTAAAGGTCCCTTAACTTTTAGAGAAACTTACTGAAGTTCTTATATATAAAACAGTATGATGTCTGGGATCTGCTTCAAAATGATCTATTCAGCGGTAAAGTGAAGCAAGCTGGCCATGTATTATTGGTCATTGTTGAAGCTGGGTGATAGGTACCTGAGGGTTCATTTCACTATTCTCTCTATTTTTTGTGTATACATATGAAATTTCCCATAATATTTTTTATGAATGACTGATCTAACCTGAGATAAATAAGGAACCAGGTGAAAGGACCTACAAGTGCTCAGGTGCAGAGGTGGGAACACCCAGGTACACTGTAAGGAACAGTGAGCTCTGCAGATGAACACGGGCCATGTACTAGTAAAGGGTATGATGAACCATACATTTGGGCAGAAATGATGACTGATCATGAATATCAATCATTTTAAAAGCAGCTAACATTTTTTGACAATTCCTATGGGCCAAGCATATAGTTTCTCTAACCCTATGTTAGGTCAATAATTTAATTTTTTAAAGATTTTGTATTGATTTTTAGAGAGAGAGAGAAACATTGACATGAGAGTGAAACATTGATCGGCTCTTCCCCTGCACGCCCCCTACTGGGGATCAAGCCTTTAACTTACAAAAGTACAAGGAAATAAACGTTCAGCATGTGGAGCTGAAACAGCCACTTCTAAACAAGTCCCTTCCACTCAGATGCATTCAAACTTAAGAGATGTTTGCAGCCACACACATTTCCGGTCACTCTGGGTTGTTGTGTCATGCCATTTTTAGAAAAGGCTCATTGATTGCTTATCCCTTCCTGCAGTAAAAGGTGTTATGCACCTACAAAATTCTATTTTGATTTTAAATGCTCAACTGGGAACTTTAAACTGTGTTTTGCTAACTCACTTTGTAACTGAAGCCGAGCAATAGCATATGATCCGAATTCTGCAATGTTTTTCTCCTGGTTTCAAAGACTTGCGCTCCCAAGAGCTTGACCTCTGGCCCTTTGCACAGCCCCGTGGTGTACGTTCATTGGAGGGCTAGGTTTAAAAGTTTCCATCAGAGTAGCATTTGGGCCTTAAGTCACACAGTCGCAATCGGGGCATCCCCACCCTTCTGGCTGCATTTTTTGCTGCCCTCACCAGTCATTCTGATTCCCACCGTGACCCCAGAGGAAAGGAGCTAAAAACAGAAGTGGAAAACAGAAAGAGAAGCTCCCTGGAATAGAAAAATGCAATGGAAGTTCCCTTGTGGGATCCCTGTGTGTGAATCTCTTCTCAACGCAAAAATGGTCCCAGCTACTTCACCGCACTAGTAGTGAAGGAGATGCACTCCCAAGGAGAGGGGCTATGAGACTGGTAGAGGTAGAGGTGGAGGTACAGACGGACACGGAGATAACGCATTAGGCAGGGTTCTCCAGAGAAACAGAACCAATAGACTAGAATAAATATAGATGATATAGATATAGATGATATATAGATTATATAGATATAGCTATAGATTAGATATAGATATATAGTCACTTTTGCACATTTTTACAAGACAACCACCTAATGCAATATTTTGCTGAGAAAATACAATTTTTTTTTCTAAGCACGGGCATGTTTTATTAGTATAAGAAGAGATCTGAATATGAAAGCAGTTTATAAACTGTGATAAATTGTACATATATTAGTTCTATTATTCTCCCTTATTAGCCCCTTGATGTCATCAACAGAACCAATGTCCCCTGATCCACAGCCCCATGGCTAACAAACCAAGACCTATGGCTGATAACAGCTAAGCAAGCTAGGTTGGCAGAAGCCATGCTGGGAAGCCCAAAACAGGTTACAGGAGGGAGGTCTCAGCCAGGCAAGTAGAGCGGAGGTGGACACTCAGGCCAAGGGCCAGCCTTCCAAAGCAGCGGTGAGACTTAGCAAAGAAGGAGACAAGAAAGCTGAGTCAGATTGGAAGTGATCTTTCTCGTTAGATGAAAGTATTTGATTTGATTTTTTTTTCTGGGTCATTTTCTGCAAGAGAATGGGCTGTTGTTAATTTTAAAAAATCAAAATGGCATCGGTATTTTACGTAGTGTTAATAGAAATATGGACATGTAATCATTAAATGCTTAATAGAGGACTAGTTAACAAAGCCAAACCCTCACCTCTCCTCATAGCTTTTATAAAAGTTTTCTCCCAAAGAAGTCTCAACAAAAGCAGACGTGTGGCTACCAGGCAAGCAGAGGTCTTCTGCAGGAATCTGGACCAAGCGCATCCGGCAGGAATAGCGAGAGTGGCTTGGGTGCTCAGAAACAGACCTCAGTTTGCTACTGGAAATCTGGTGCTTTTGATCTACAGGGTTCCCGTTTTGTTGACTATGTTTCAGATGCCGTTCGATGCTCGATGGTGTTAAGGGAAGATCAAAGGTGGGAGAAATAAAGTGTTGTGGAAACAAAATGTTCGCCCAGGGACCCCACTGTTGAGTATTGCAATACTCTCGGGGAGCATCTTCTGAAAAGCCAGTGAGTAATCTTCGTTCCCCCATCTGAGGCTGGACCTGTGCTCTTCCCACACCCGCAACTTCCTTTAGGGATGAAGGAACAGCCACTAAATGCCTCCTCCCTGAGTCTGAAAATACCTTGTACAGCAAATCCCAAAAGCTTGACTCTAGATGGTTACTACAATTGGGATTAATTGGTTTAATAACTTCAATTGATGGTGGTTTTGTTTTTTTAAAATATATTTTTATTGATTTTAGAGAGGAAGGGAGAGGGAGAGAGGGATAGAAACATAAATGATGACAGAGAATAATTGATTGGCTGCCTCCCACCACCCCTCCCTCCCCCACCCCCCCACCCCCCCACACACACACACACACTGGGGATGGAGCCCATAATCCAGACATGTGCCCTGACCAGGAATTGAACCATGACCTTCTGGTTTATGGATCGATGCTCAATCATGGAGTTACACCAGCCGGGCACTAAACAGAGATTTTTAAAAGCAAAACACTGCTTCCATACTTCTGCAGGCAAGTCAGTTACACGAATGTCTGAAACTCTGTGTTCCTCCACAGCAACAGCCGACAGGTCCAATTTCAGCACGGTCCTCGAAGGAGCGCAGGGAGCCCGGGATAGCTGGTTGTACTCTAAATCCATGATACAACAGGACAGGAGGGGAGGTGTCGCCTAATAAATATTGATACTGGCTCTCGGATTTTTCATACGATGCCTATTTTCAAAGGGAGAGTCTTTCATCTGAAGGATCAGATTGACAGGTCATGATGTGGAAGCTCTTTCATCAACGAAGTGGGTGGAGAAGCACCCGCATAATGATCTCTCTTAGCTGCTGCTGTTTTTTGAGACCTCGATTCCACAACTCTCAATTCACTCGCCTCTTTCTGAAGTTCCATTCCCAGGTGATCAAGGAAGGTCTACCAACTTCTTCAAGGTCACACCACAGACCAGGGGGAGATTGGAAGTCAGGCTGCCTCTGTGAGGTTGTGGCTGCATCAGGGGTATGGCAAGGGTGACCCTCTGTGGGGCCGCTGGGGGTCTGAGGCACAAGAAGAGTCTGGCCACCGGGAGGGAGAAGCTACTGAAGTACCTCAAACGCACGGACTATTCCCACTTACACAGTTTTGCAAACCCAGGAGAAACCTGGGTGCAGCCCTGGGGAATCTGGGTAAAAAAACAGAAGGGGATTTAGGTGGCGCTTCATCTCTTTCCCTAGAAAGCCCTGACTCTGGGAGGGAAAGGAGGCTGGGAAGTGGGCAGGGAGATCAGATGTGTGGGTGCATTTACAATGTCAGCAAGGCGGCTCCTGGCCTGAGGCAGAGCGCTTCCCGTGACAACTGAGGACACCTTTTTGGCAAAATAGTCTGAGTGGAGCAAGAGAGAAAAGGGCCCACACGAAATGGTAAACACAGAATACAACAAAAGACAAGTCAACATGAGCATATACAAAAGGAAGAACATTTGGCTACTTTAGAGAACACATAAAGAATCCTAAACTCTTAATATCATTCTTCTTATTAAATCCTGTGTAAACCATTGATGGTATAAAACTCATGACTTATGTTCAGTCTGGAAAGCATTGTCCCTTTCCACGAACACGAATTTACTTCAATGGGACCAAATGAAATGATGCATGCAAAAAGCGTGTTAGTTAAAACTCTGTTCATTCATTCATTCATTCATTCATTCATTCAATGAAGATTTACCGCTCAGCAACGCCACGTCAGATCCCGTGCTGTAGGCAGCGCAGCCCTGTGAGTTCACGTAACTACTTCTTGCTCTTAAAAAGCTTGTTAGCTGGTGAGCTCTCCAGAGCACATGTCATATCAGAAAGAGATAGAACTGAAGTCAAAGAGGAGGGGGAAAAAATTGTTCTAATAAAGATCCTTTGGAGCAAAGACAACACTTTACAGAGCTGAAGTGAGAAAGCTTACCATCAGCTAAGCGAGAGCTGAACACAGCCCAGTGCAATGGTTAAGAGAAGGGTTTTGTTACCGGGGAGACCTTCTGGAGAGATGATCTCATCCGTGTGTCTCATCTTCAGTATCTTTGTAAAAGAGGCATAATAATGCCCATTTGTAGAGTTGTTGCAAGAAACGAATGAGAGTATGTATATACAGTATGTGGGATATGGTAAGTACCCAGCAAGCAGTGATTTTTTTAAAAAACAAAAGGAACTTTTACTTTCTGTCATCTATTCCTGTATTATTTGCAGTTTTACAATAAATATGTATTATGATCATCAGAAAAAGGGAAGGAAGGGGGCCTACCAAAATACAAAGAAGTAAGCAAATTAATCCTCAATAAAGCTGATCAAACAGAAAATACAGACGCCTATAGATGAAACGCTGATCCCCAAAACGGGGACAGAAATATCGAAAACCAATTTCTTCTTCCCAGAGGCCAGGCTGTGGGCTGAGGCACTCCCCACTCAGCACCATTACTGAAGTGGACCCCAGGTGTGCGGGACCCTGCACCCTGGTGTGGGCGTCTGCCACACCAAGAGCCTGCCATCGGCAGAGAGGGGAACCCCAGGCCGGCCGCAGAAGGGCGAAGCACGGGTCTTCCGGAAGGTCGCACTGCACGGAGACACTCTACACAGTGATTTCCCGCGTGAGGAGTGTTCTCTTTCCTGGCACCCTTAGAACTGGACGTGATGAGGAGCCTGTGCCACGTCAGGAGGACCGGAGCCGCAGAAAACAGCTCTTCAACTCAGCCGCACACATCAGCCCGCGTGAACCATTCAGGCCGTTAGAGATTTTAAACAGAAATGTCCCAAACACCCTGTGTTCTGCAGTGGAAAGAGTGGGACTTGGATTCAGACAGGCCTGATGTCAACTTCTCTTCCTATCACATATTCATCTGTGGTCCCTGTAGTTTACTTAACTACCTGCCTCTGTGTGCTTGACTATAAACAGAGGGGCAATACGCCCTGACCGGTTTGGCTCAGTGGATAGAGTGTTGGCCTGCAGACTGAAGGGTCCCAGGTTCGATTCCAGTCAAGGGCATGTACCTTGGTTGCAGGCACATCCCCAGTGAGGGGTGTGTAGGAGGCAGCTGATCAATGTTTCTCTCTCATTGATGTTTCTAACTCTCTATCCCTTCCCCTTCCTCTCTGTAAAAAATCAATAAAATATGTTTTAAAAAAATTAAATTTAAAAAATCTTTTTTAAAAAGAGGGGCAATACTACGTGCTTTACAAATGTGTTGGTGCAGACTTTATTCTTATTTTTTAACAAATGCAAATGATTAAATAAGTAGTAGCTCCCAAAGAGTTTTTATACATGGACCACTTTAGCAAAAGTGATGAAATTTATTTTATTGTTTTATATCTTTATGGTTGAAGGTATTACAGATGTCCCCCTTTGCCCCCCCCCTCTGCCCCCCTAATCCACTATGACTGGTGTCCTTGTAAGAAGAGGAAGAGAGAACAGAGACGCACGCTTAGAGGAAAGGCCATGTGAGGACATAGCGAGGGGCCGCCACGGGCAAGCCAAGGGGAGGGCTCTCCGGGGGAGCGGATCCTGCTGCTACCTGAATCTTGAACATCCAGCCTCCAGAACTCTGAGAACACACAACGCTGTTGTTCGAGCCATCCACTCTCTGGTATTTTGTTAGGGCAGCCCCAGCAAATGAATACAAGGTGTGACATGATCCGACTTCCATTTTTCCTCCAACCAGTCCTTTCTTCCCAGTCTCGCCCCTTCGACTTAGACTATCTTACGACGTATAACTCTGCCAGCGTCTCCATCTCCTTCGCCCAAGGATCCTGGGTTCCGTGGAATGGTCCACACATGGGGTGATTCTCTGTTGTCTTCTTACGATCCGGCCTTTTCAATCTTGCATAGAACCCCTTCATGTCCTGGCCCTGGGAGGCGTCTTCTCCGGTTTCCACGCCATCGTATTTTTGCCCTATTTTATGTTCAAATGGCCATTTCACTGAGAATGTGCAAACACGGTATTATATACACGTACTTCCTTCTTCAGCTCCCTAGGAGGCCTGGCGAGCAGTCTTCTTGAATGAATATTAGCTACAGTAACTAGTTTGTTAAAGATTCCTTAACATAGGAAGGTTTTGCATTTAATAGGCTTTCTAGTTTATGGAAATCTTCTAACCTACCTGGTAATGAAGCAGCAGACAAACAACATCTGGGCCGATATTTATCTTGTTAAGTTAAACATGCACCTGGCCCCTTAATTATGAACTGTAATTGACAACTTCATCATCGCAGAGCACTTTTCTGTCCATGCCACAGTGGTGCAAGTAATTAGGTAATAATTAATGATTCTTTAAGTGCATTATTTCCTACGAGTTCCATTTTCACTGTGGGTCTATTTAAAGAGCAACAACTCCGTTTTACCCATGTAGGCAAATGTTAGAATGAATGAAGACCTCCTTGCTTACTGTGGGGATCTCAAAGGATCATCTATAATCATATCTGACCTTTCTCCTACTCCATAGAGTGCTCATTTTATTGTCATTCAGCCTTACCAAATAACCATAAAGTTTTAGAGCTCATTAAAGACACCAAACAAATATACATTCACCAAGATATTTATCATCATGTCACATGTAACAAGGAAACGTGTAAATATATCCATAACCAACCTTGGGGGAAGGATACGTAAATTATGGTACATGCACTAAACAAAATATTATGAAAAATGTTTAAATAATCCTGAAGATTATAAAAATGTGAAAAAGTTATCAAATTAAGAAAAAGAACATAAAATTCTCTGGCTATAATTATGTAAAATATGTATGTCACTAGACTAATAATGGAAGGGAAAAGTTTAGTAATGCCCAGAAATGAAAATTATTTCAGTAGGATCCAGTAAAGTGCATGTTTTCTTATTTTACTTTTTGTTATTGTTGTTGTTAATCCTCACCGAGGATACTTTTGCCATTGATTATCTTTTCTAGAGAGAGTGGAAGGGTAGGGAAGAGAGAGAGAGAGAGAGAGAGAGAGAGAGAGAGAGAGAAACATCAGATGTGAGAGAGACACATTGATTGGTTGCCTCCTGCACATGCCCTGACTGAAGCCGGGGATCAAACCTGAGACCCAGGTATGTGCCCTTGACCTTGAATCAAACCCACATGCTTCAGTGCATGGGCCAACACTCTACCACTAAGCAATATTGGCCAGAGCCTACTTACATTTTTTAATGTAGCACATCCAAAAGATACAGAAAGATATGCATTGAAAAGTCAATGTTCACCTTGGACCTGTCCCCCAGTGACCTTGTTCAATTTCCTAGGAGAATAACTTTTATAGAAAGTACAAATTTTTGCTAGTTTTTGTATATTGTTCTAAAGACTGTTTATGAATTTATAAAAATATATATACTTTTTTTTTCATACCAATGGCAGCAGTAATAGCACACACATTGTTCCACACCTCACAATTCTCCGTCAATATCTCTTGGAATAATTTCATATCATTACACAGAAAGCTATCTAATTATTGTTAATGGTTATGATGTTTTATTATATGAATTTATCATAATTTATTTAACCATCCTGTATTCATGTACATTTAGGTTCATTACAGCCTTTTGCTATTTGAAATAATGTTCCAGGCAATAGCCAAGGTGATACATTTAAAATGAAAATGAGATCAGACTTCTGATTTAAAGATGGCATTGTAAAGCTAAAATTTTTCCCTTTATTTCCCTGGAAATCTTTGTAAAGTGAAAAGAACAATTGGAAATATAAGCACAGAAACTACAAACATTTTCTTTGTAGAAAAAAAAAGAAAGAAAGAAAAATCCCACGTATGTCTATCCAGTTCATAAAAAAGAAACAAAGGTTAAATGAACTTATATGCCATACCCTGGGTTCTAAGAAAAGCCTTACCTCACTTTACACAGAGCCCTTAATATTCTTCTACAGAAACCACTGGTCAAAACCTCCTTGTATATCCTTTAAAGATTTGTAATCAGAGATTTATGCTTCTGATCATCAGAGAGCAGCTGGTTTCAGACCAACTCTCCCACTAAAATCACCTGGAAGTGCCTGGGAACGTGTCTTTTAAATATGTATTTGAAGATATTGGAGAACTACAAAGGCAGTGAGGACTTGAGGAAGCAAAATCCTGGAGAAAGGACATTTACGAAAAGGTGAGCTTGACGTCAGCTTCTACTGCTTTCCTGGTCAAGGACTCTGATGATTCACAAGTGGTGGCCGAGAGACAGGCTGAGCAAGGATTTCCTGCTTTCTTAGAAGACTTGGGGGATATAGAGGAGGTGTCCTAGCGAACACCCCAGGATTTCCATGGAGAGCCCTACAGGAACGACACTGCAGTAACAGAAATGAACCAGAAATAGACCATCCCTTACAAACACTGAAGCCCAGCTTTAAGTTAGTTCAATATGTGATGGGACTAAAGTGATTGCATTGAAATGACTGTATTCTACCCTAACTGCTTACCAGAGGCAAAAAGAAACCAGCTCGAAGCATAGGTAACTCTCTCCAGAGCATCTCTAAAGATATACTTAATATGGGGATTTGGTCAAAAATGGTTACATCAGGAAATAAAGCCAGATGGCTTGAATCATGGGGGGGAAACAAAGGACAGAAATAGAGCCACAGGTCATTCAATTACGGCTTTATCAGACATGGTCTTTAAAATAAGTGACTATTGCTGTTCAAGAAATTAGATGACAAGATGGTAGATTTAATTAGGAAATTTTACAATAAAATAAAACGTACAACAGAAATTGAAAACAGATGTGCCTGGACCTACATCACCACTTCTGTCATCAGAAGGCTGAGGAATTGAAAGACCAGTAGAAGCTCCACAATCTGAATATTGCCAACCTATAATAATTGGGTTAATGTAACAAAAAAACTCAGATGTGTCTAACAGCAATATGTGTCTATATATTACGTATATAGAGATTATAAATAAATATGGATGTAGATAGAGATAGAGAGAGAATGTGTTAACTGGGGAAGGATCAGGAGAAAATATTAAAAATGAAGCATGAAAAAAGAAGGAAGGGTGGAGTAAGAGACATAGCCAAAAATTTAATATGTATAAGTCATATCCAAAATTTTAATATGTATATAATTGTATTCTAGGAGAGAATGTAACACATAAATGGGACTGAAGCCATTTTTGAAGTGATACTAGATAGAAATGCTTTAAACTGATGAAAGATATCAAGCCACAGGTTTAAGAAACACTATAAACTCCAAGCAGGAAAATATAAAGAAAAACACACACACACACACACACCTAGATTTATCACAGTAAAACTTCTGAGAAATAAATATAAACAAGAAAAGTGCATTGAAAATAACTAGTGGGGAGAAGGAAACATTTCCTTCAATAAAGCAAAATAAGAAAAAACGCTTACTTGTCAATGAAAATTACAGAACCCAGCCAATAATGGAATAACACCTTCAAAGTATTGAATAAAAATAACTGGTAAACTTAAATTCTTCCCAGAGAAAAAAAAAATCCTTCAAAAAACAAAAAGATATTTCAGACATAAAAAGCTGAGGGAATTCAGCAGCAGCAGATATACAATAAATGCACTACTAAAGTACCTAAGGAAAATGATCCCAGATTAATCAAGGGAAATTCAGAAAAGAATAAAAAGCAAAAGAAAGGTCAGTATGAGAGTGAGTCAAAATAAATGTAATTGTATAAAACTACTAATTGTTCATAGGGATTAATTGGTATACAACATCAAAATGTATAGTACGCATTCCAGGGTCTTTGCATTAACGGAGAAATGGTAAAAGTACTAATTTATGTTCCGTTTTAACAAGTCAGCATTTGAAGATGACATGATTGCGTGTAGAAATTTTTTAAAATTTACAGATAATTTATAATGGTTAATAAACACATTAAACAAAATTGTTTCATGCACAAATTAATTGTATTTCTTTAGACAAGCAACAACAACAAAATCAGAATTATCATAGGATACCAATATTTTTTTCTGGACAGGAAGGCCTGGTTCAAGCCAGTGACTGAAATTGTGCCTGTTCACCCACACACATCACTGCTCCACAGAGAATACTCACTCCCATTTGCCTGGCTAACTTCAGCTCATCCTTAAAACTCCAGGTTCACCGTCACTGTGGCATCCCCAGCGTCCATACCCCCACTCTATTCAAAACACAGGTGATCAGGCTCAGTGCACACGGAGAGGAAGGAGGGATGCTGGAGGCAGGTGAGCTGGAGCAGCCCTCAGTGGGAGCAGGTGAGCTGGGAGGGTGAGAGGGTGTGTAGGAAAATAGGATGGTTTTTAGGTTCGGAACTGCCTGGGTTATAAGAGTGTAGGAAATGAGGAGGGAACTATCCAGTCAAGAGTAGACTGGGCTGGGAGAGGATGGAGAGGAGTGAGTTGTCTTTAAAAGGGCAGTTGGAGGTGCCTGGGGAACAGCCCGGGGCCATGCTCAAGAGAGGTGAGGGCTCAAGAGAGGAGAATAGGAAACAGCTGCCGTCCCTCTTTCTTGCCCAGAGTTCACTCTGTGCCTGTAGTTTCAAAGTTCTTGCACATCCCACAAATCCCACACACACACACACACACACCATTCCACACACGCACACACGTTTCCTCGACCTTCAAAATCGCGTAAAAGAAACCTAACTTTGAAAGGGGGTGGGGATGGAGTGAGGGGGTGGAGAGGAAGGTGGGAGAATGAGAAGGACCTGCCTTCACTCACCCAGGAAGGACCTGCGCGGCCATGCCATCAAGCATTTTCCTCTGAACGCCTGGTGCCACCTAGTGGCTGACTCTTGTAACTAGTGGAATTGCCACCTGCTGCGGAGACCAAAGCAGGCCCAGGCCGCCAGAGGGGCGCGATGGGGGCGTTGAAGGAAGCAAGGGAGGTGGGAGGTAATGATTGGAAAGCCAGACGAGAGCCGAGCTGTTCTTCTGGGACCCAGGATGCCTGCACTCGGCTTGGACCGGGGCCCCTGGCTGCCCTTTGGCGGTGCTCGGTCTGCAGCGCCCCCTCCCTAGGGAGGCTGGCTTCTCAGAACCTCGGACCCCTGGCCCTCTCCTCTGCCTGATTCGAAGATCTCCTGGGTCCTTAATGCCATCCCTTGCTGATGTTTTCGTCCTGGTTATTAGCGGTCTTATTACCAGTGCTGGATATCGTGCTCCTTCTTTGGAAATCCAACAAGCTTTTAATTAGAGAAGCAACAGGAAGAGATATTCAGCTGTATTAATGCCTCTGAAAACCCAGCACAGCTACAAGAAAGATCATCTCATGGATAACAGCACGTCGGAAATTACGGGAACAGCTTCCAGTAAATAACTAAGTGGAAATTCCCAGAGAGGGTCAACGGCAGTTAGTTCATACTTGCAGCAAAGTGCAGCTCTTAACAGTGTGTCTGTTTTCTTATCCTTGCGGGAGGCAAATAACAAGAGTTGGGATCCCGATGAACAATGATTCGTTTTCTACAATTACATTTATTCTGACTCACTCTCATACTGACCTCACTTTAGATGGTGATTCCGGTCCGATTTTAAGGGCCCCAGATCCAACAATAATGAATCTAATACAAGGGTGTCTTAGAAGTAAGCCTTTCACCATCAACTCCCAGAAGGCTCCTAAGATTTTTCTTTCCAAGGAATGTCACAAAATGGCCTTAGGTCCGGCTATCAGATAGCCCCTGACGTTGATTATTTATAAAAAATGGCCACATTTCTTTCTGTCCCTGTGTTTGCTCCTGGAGTTGGGGCTGGCTCGTGTTGTCCAATAGAACACAGTGGGTAGCAGGAATAACAAGTCGCAGCAGAACCAGCCTCCTCGGGACCTTCAGGGAGCTCTGGCCTGTACATTGCCCCACAGAGGTTGTCCCAGCCAGAGCAAGGGGCCTGCCTGTCGGACCCCGGCGTCACTCAGCCACGGGCCAGGCAGGGTGGGAAGTGTGGAGGGAGGGTGGTGTCCCTCAGGCACCCCTCAGTGGTTGTCGGGACAAGAGGGCAGGTGTACGCCATGGGCAGCCACCCCTGCCGCGGCTGGGCTGGTGAAGGAGCCCTGGTGGACACAACAGCGTCTGCTGGGACACATCCCGTTTGCCGTCTGTTAGCGATTTATTTTCTTCCTACAAATAACACGCTCCTTGAGATCCAGATCCTTATCGCGTTCCCCTTCGTGTCTCCCGAAGCAGGGGCGGGAGGACAGAGCGAACCTGTCCTTGGAAATCCGAGGAAGGAATGCATGGCTCCATGAGTATATTCGTGTTGGCAATGGAGTGTGAAAATCCTCACACACACGTTCCCTGCTTGAATGACACCAAACATGTTTCTGACATGCATGTGGCCTTCAGCAACCATTTTTGATCGGCGTGGGTGAAAGGGGAGATATGTACAAGTTCAGTGACCGAAAGTAACCTCCCAGGGTGGAATGGTACTGCCTCATCCCCCAGCGGACCACGGCTTCAAGGAGTTGATTATAAATTCCTAACTGGACAGGTCATGGTGGGCACTCACACCTCAGGCCTATTACTTCTTTAGTAAAAGGATTTCTTGTGATTTTTTTGTTTTGTTTTGTTTCTTTCTTTTAGGGAGAGAAAGGGAAGAGAGAGAGAGAGAGAGAGAGAGAGAGAGAGAGAGAGAGAGAGAGAGAGAGAGAAATGTGAGAGAGAAACATCAATTGGTTGCCTACCGTATGCACCCTGACCAACCGGAGCTCCAATCTGCAACCTAAGTCTGTGCCCTGATGGAAATCAAACCAGAAGCCTGTTTTGTTTTTTGTTTTTTTGTTTTGTTTTGTTTTGTTTTGTTTGTTTGTTTAGCATAGGATGAACCTCTAACTAACTGAGCCACCCGGGCAGGACAGTAAAATTTTAAGCCAGCCTTGTCCACTGTTCTTGTGCGTCTAGGTTAACACACACCTTTGAAATACCATAAGTAATCCTCTTTCCAGACCCCTCTAGGTGTAACTACCCTCAAAGAAGCACTTAATCTGTTAATTATCCTGTAATCCAATCCCCACCCCGCTTGCTCCCACCTTCCTGTACTCTTCCGTATCATACCCCCCTTCATTCCAAACGTGTGAACGAAACTGCAGGACTGTCATTCTCTGGAGCATTGGAGGCCTTGCTCCCAGGCATGTGGGCAGTGTGGCTCAAATAAAATCTTATAAAAATCCTCTACAGGTTTGGACCCTCTTACTTGCAATTGGGGCAGGGGGGGTGGTGGGGGGGAGTGTTTTTCATCTACAGGAAATGCAAAGGGTTAAATCCACTGTGAAATCCTGTCTGGGCCACATTCTTTCCACAAACAATGTAAGATATAAGTTTTCCCCTGGTGTTAATTATAGGAAACGGTGTAACTTGCTCTCTTCCCTCCTTATCTCATTTATGAGTCCTCGTGTGGAAACAAAGAGCTCCTGTGAGCTGGTGACCAGCAGAGGGCAGTGCAGACCCACGCACTGATTTTCCTCCCAATGAAGTCAGGACTTGGAACGTGCCTACACGTTTGGACTGGGGAGAGAATCTGCTCTCAGCTCCTGAGGCTTCTTACATTTGCTGCTGCCTCAGCAGCGGGAGGCTCAGTTAAAGGACCGGTTGTGTCATGACCTGTCTTACGTATTTCTCTGTTTGTGATGCAAGTGAGTGAGGAGGCTGGACCCCTGGCCAGGCCGGTTGCAGAGCCCAGAAGACCTACCTTCTGCACGTGGGGCTTTGCAGGTGGCCTGCCCTGCGGCCTGGCTGTCACCTGGAGGCTCAGGGCAGCCTAGGTCTCACGCGGGCTCCCCAGAACTCAGCGTGTGGCCCCCTCAGGCGTGGGGCTCCAGCCAGTCCGGGGCCAGGGCTGGCTCTGAGTGAGTCATATAAGACACAGTTTCCTTAAACTCACCTAAAGATATAACTCATTCCATCTTCAACCTCATCCCTTCTGCATACCCCTTTCACTCCAGTGGAAGGACTTCTTTCCAGGAAAAAAAAGAAAAAATATCTCATCCTTAACTCGTGATTTTAGTCCCAGGCATCCGAAGCACATAGAACTACTTTCCCTGCTTCTAATGTTGCTTCTTTACTCTCTTCTTATCCTTTTTGTTCATTAATATTTGGGCTCAAGAGCAAAGAAAAGTAAACTTGCCTTACTCACCCCCACTTCCCAGGTATACCAGATGCCTCCAGCAGTCAAGATACAATACGTGGCAAGAGGCTGAGAACCCAACACCATCTCCCGTGACGGGGAGTGCTGATCGGGCCAGGAGCACTTTGGGGACCCAGCTGAGGGGAAGTTAAGCTAGAGATACATTTATTTGGGGTTACAAATACATACTGTACTGTTGCTTCATTATATTGTTAGATTATTAACACCCATCCAGGAATACTCCTGTATGTACTCAGCATGGCACACAAAGGCAGAGGGCCAGAGATCATGTCATCACATGAAAATGTCCTGCAGTGTCAGAGCAGTGATGGAGAGACAAAGTTTTCCACGTATGGAGCCAGGCAAAAGGTATCATAGAGTAATTAATACAAATATGATGTTATTTGTCTGGGTTTTATAATACTTATAGTGGTTGTCAAGTTTTCTCATTCTTAAAAATCCCTCATTAGTAAACCAATTTTGAATGTAAATGTTTGCATTTTTTTTATTAAAGAGGACACTCCCAAAATTATGAGTTTCAGGAACCAATACAGCCTAGATCTGCCTTTGTTCACATCAGATGCAGCAACCACACAGAGCCCACACTCTAGTAGGCACGGTGTCTTGGAACTGTCTGTGGTGCTGGAACCCAAGTTCACTGGCCTCTCTCCATGGTACTTCCTGAGTAAGATTGTCTATGCCAATAAATTGTGCTCAGAGACCAAGAGTCGGGCTTTTTAACTGAGTTCATGGTTCATGCACAGAAATGGATGCTTGGCCCGTGCAGTGATATAAAAAGAGGAGAGAGTTGAAGAGAAAACCACAGATGACTCCCAAGAGTCAGAGAAACCCACAAGGCAGGGGCCCCAAAGGGTATCAGCTGGAGAAAACATTGACCGCCAAGCCATGCCTGAGTGGAGGCCAAGGGTGGAGAGGAGGGACCTGGTGAGGAGGGGGGAGTAGCAAGAATAGGCTAGACTGGGGTGGGCACTGTCTGCAGGACAGAGAGGGTGACGGAGGGCGTGGCCTGAGAGGAAGCCCTGGGGCAGAACACAGACCCTTCCCATCGAGCGTGTGGAGGACACGCTGACTACGCTGAGACTTCACCCCGCATCCCCATGGGAGAGCCTCTCTGAGTCAGAATAGATGTAAGTGATGGGTTTATACAGGCTTCCGGCGTCCGTGAGGATGTGTGGCTGACTGTCAGAATCTGGTCTCTGCTTTGAGGTGGGCACTCAGTTTCATGGGAAGTTGGGGGTGTTTGGACAGTGAGAGAAGGCCAGGGTCCAGGCCCCATGAATGACTTTCATCCAGCTTCACGGGCTGAGACTGGGCCCCCGAAGGATGTGGATGCCGCCTCGGGAGTTGTGATGTAGCAGGCAATGGAATCTTAGGAGTCCATTTCCGTGAGAAACACGAGAAAAGCAGGGACCATAACAGGGCCAGGGAGGGGCAGGGCTGACACATGCCTTTTTACTGCAACACACTGGTGGGGCGGAGGGATGACCCCCTTTTGCCTCCTGTCACCCCCCTTTGCACCACAATCCATCATCACCTCTTCCAAATGAGCTAAGGCAAAGCATGTCAGCTCAGCCAGCGGACCTTCCGACGGAATCGCCCTTGGTTGTGTGTTGAGATGCTCCCCCCGCCCACAGACACATTGAAATCCTAACTCCCTGTCAAGGTGATCTTATTTGGAAATAGGGTCGTTGCAGATCTTATTAATATGAGGTCATACTGGACTAGGGCGGGTCCTACGTCCTATATGACTGGTGTCCCTGTAAGAGGAGCAGAAGACAGGGAGGCACAGAGAGACAGCGGTGGCTGAGGAAAGGCTGGAGGGATGCGCCCACAAGCCAAGGAATGCCAGGTGCGCAGCAACACTAGCAGCCAAGAGACGGGCACGGGGCAGAGTGTCTCTCGGGCCTTCCGAGAGCACCGCCCTGCCAGCACCTTGCTTTTGCACTTCCCGGAACTGAGAGAACGGATTTCTGTCTTAAGCCGCCCAGTTCATGGTGATTTGTTACGGCCCCAGGAAAGAGGCACGCCCTTCCTTGGACGTGGTCGTTATTCCATGCTGCGGTGCATTTGTTCCTGCTGTACCTCCACATGGAATGCTCTTCCCCGAGGTGTTTGCAGGGATCCCCCAGGATGGGCCAATGAGGTGGGGGCAGAACGCCCAGATGGGTCAATGCCTGCATCTCGGATAGGCCTTCCTGGCTGCCCTGTCTCAGCCTACCCTCCCATTCCCAGTACTGACTATTTATCAATGGCTTCCTGACACTTTTCTCTACCTGAAATCACCTCATTTCTTTCCTTTCTGTAGAAGGCAAGCTCCTGACAGCAGGGCCCTGATCCCCGAGGCTCACCAGTGGCACAACAGCTCCCAGCACATGGTAGGTGCTCAAGAAATACTTGACAAATGAGGAGTTCGATGCCCAGCCAGCAGGTGTTGAATAAATGAAAGCCACATGCCTTCTTGCCACCATCCTCCTTCTAATAAAGTTGACACCCCTAAGCCTCTCCTTTATAGAAATGTAGGAAACAACTTTTTCAGAGGCCAAGAAAAATCATCTCTACATTAGCCTCTTACAAAACTGCGTCCTGAAAGTTGGGAGAGCTCTTGGGGCCTGAATTTCACACGTGCAATCATCTCTGCCTCCAGAACGGGGCAGGGAAGCCAGCTGCAGTGAGCGTCCACCAGGGGGCGGTCTAACCAAGCTGAAGGCTCAGAGGCATCGAAATTGAGTTCACAGGAAGGCACCCAACAGAAATTAAAAGACCAAAACAATAAGGTGAACGACATCGTTACTCCGATACCCTCCCAAGTGAAAGCGAGATTAGTTTGTAGAAGCCACGAGGGAGCAGAAGGCACCCAGGAAACGCAGTCACGAGAGAGCAGGGAGGGAGGCAGCCAGCGGGGGTGTGAATGTGCCCTCACACCTCCCCCGCAGTGGTTCCTGTGGGTGGGCATAGCTGCTCCCTCAGTTCTGACTGAGGACCCCCAGACGGACTCTATGATCCAGGATGGAGACTGCACCCCTGGTTTGTTCCCAGTGGCGTAAGGACCACCACCTACACCCCTAAAGATCTGGGGGTTTGAGGCTGTGCCACAAACTACTGTTTGCCGGCCAGAACCCATTCTCTCCTTCCAGCGTTATAGGGGTGCAGTGACGTGTGGCCATGTGATCACCTGTTGGTCAATGAGACGTGAGCCGACGTGAGGCTTCTTTAAAGAGAAATGACTGGACCAGAGAGATCATCTGCCTCCCCTTACTCTCCCCGGGCCTGTGTCTGAAACAGCCGGCCAGCCTCCAGCCTCCCAGCCCCACGAGGCACGTTTGGCCAATGGCCTTTCTGGTTGCAGGGCCACCGCGCTAACGCCCCATTGACACGCCGTCTTCAGAGCAGCCCGCCCATCCCCGGAGGGCCCGGCTCTGCCCTGGCCCAGGCCTGCGTCGGACACATTCATCACTCAGGGCTTTGTAATACAATCGCCAAGTTAGAGCCACCAGGAAAAACGAGAAGACATTTATTGAGTCATCTACAGCAGTTTGACATCCTCAACATCCCGGACGAGGTGTGAGCACAGCACGAATAGTGGCAGCGGTAGCGGGGGTCTGTGTGGCTGGCCTTTACGGAGCGAGATGGAACCCAGGCTGACCCGGCTCCCACAAGGGGTCCTGGAGCCGCGTCTGGGATGCCAGGAGTGGTCCCACGCTGGTCCTCACAGGGGCAAAGCGACGGAAGACGGACACAGCACAAGACACACGTGACCAAGCACACACACCCCAGGACTGGAGTTCAGGGGAGGAGAGGGAACGGGCACTCGGCCCACTCGAGGGCCGTCCCAGATCTCGGGGGGATTCCCATGGGTGGCAGGGGACGCTGACAGCACCCATGTGGAGGTCCCCATCCTAACCCAAGAACAGCCTGCCCCACGGACGGAGATACACCTGCAATGGTGTCCACCGGGGCCTGCCTCGCCTCGCCCCGGTGCTGGTAGCCTTCTACAGGCGGGACAAAGGTCACCCCAGGAGGGCTCGGGGCAGTTGACAAAGAGCACAGGGAGCCTTTCGGGGGTCTTCCCCCCAATAACCATTCCCACACGCGTGTGGTCACCAAAGCCCTTTCTCACAGGGGTCTCACTGCAGCTCCTTCCCTGGCCCGTGGACAGACGCACAGCGTGTCCTCCCGTTTCCCGGGTCGGGAAGCAGCGGCCCAGAGAGGTTCAGCCAGGAGGGCAGCCCGGGGTGGCACACAGGTCCCCCACCTCATGGTGACCCCACCACCGCTCCTGCACGCTGGAGTCCTAACAACTTCTGTGGCCAGAGCCCTGCCCTGCGCCCGGCGGAACGTGTTCTGAACAGAAGCTTCCCTCAGAGTCTCCCCCTCTCCCCCCCCTCCCCCATGCAGGGCCCTTTCCTCACGCATATTTGCACTGGATCCCAGGGGTGCAGGGCCAGGCTAGGCCCACCTGCATTTTCCATCAGCCCAAGGGGGAGGTTTGACCTGCCGGCTCTAGTACTTTGTGAGTCAGCCTGAAGATGCACAAAGAAGGAGTCAGGGCAAAGCTGGGAGAACCCCAGGTCCCCGGTCCCTGCTCGGGGCTCCCCCAGGGCCGCCGTGGTCACGAGGCTCAGGTAGGAATTTACGCTGACAAAGCTCTCACTGCTTTCACTTTGGAGTGGCCTTGAGGGGGTCCAGGGGACTCACAGAATGACAGGAAGCCTCTCCCAGCTTTCCTTCCGGAAGGGACAGGTCAGGAGGAGGTGAGAGCACCCTGGGTGGAGAGTGGGGGTGGCCTGGGGATGTCAGGCCTCGGGGCAGCTCCAGCTCCCGGCCCTGTCCCCCAGAGTAGCCAGTTCAGGGAAGGGAGGGGTCAGAGGAGGAACCACGACAGGCCCCTGGATGGGTCAGAGCTGCCCACTAGACGGAGAACGTGGCCTGGCCTCAGGCACAGGGACAGTCACGAAGCTCTCAGTCCTAGGGACCACCAGAGCCTCTGAACCCCCAAATCTCACACTCTGAACCCCCAAATCTCACACTCTGGCCCCTCACAAGCTCCCTGACAGCCTCCGCAACCCCGCCTGAGTCCCGCTGCCCCCAGGGCTGGGCCTTTCCGACACCGCCTCGTCCCCAGGAGGACCCGGCCTCCCCTGGTGAGCTCTGTCCTGCAGGTTGCTCAGAGCAAGAATCGCCCCCTTCCTGGTGACGACCTTGTAGGAACACGGAGTCGGGAACTCTGCTCCTCCCCAGCCTCCCCACTCCCCAGATCCTCCCCCTCCTCACTCAATGCGGCTTCTTATCCTGTCCGCACCAGGCAAATACTGAAATCCTTGCCCAGGGCCCATTGCCCGCAGATGACTGGTGTTTAGACAGAGAATCCAGGGGTGCATTGGACGGGACAAATCACCTAGTCTTACTGCCCATTTTACAGATTAGAAAGCAAAGGACCGGAGGGCGAGGCTTTCCCGGACCTCATGCCCTCGCGCCCCCCCCCCCCCCCCCCACTGCCTGTGCCCCTGAAGGCCAGCTGCCTAACCTCCTGGGACATCCCAAATGCGGCAGGGGCCTCGGCCCACAGGACAGGCAATCGTCAGTTCAGAGAGAAAAACAAAGCGACACACCGGCGGGAACCTGGGGCCCACGAGGACCCCGGCCCAGGGCTCAGGCTGCAGCACGGGGGATGCGGGGCCGGTTTTGTTTTTGCTGATCTGTGGTCTATAGAGAGTCACAGCCTCTCTCTCACAGTGACGCAGACCCGCTGATGGGGCAGGGTGAGGAACAAGGTCCATGCTCGGGGGACCCTCCCACGATCGGGAGGTGACCACTGTCCCGGCCGGGGTCAGGGCTGGGCCTGCACATCAGGCCCAAGGCACTGGTCCCGTTGTCCCTGGCCCGACCCTCCCCTCCAGCCCACCAGCTCCCACTGCGGCGTCCGCGTGGAAGAGGCAGCTGTCCCACTTCTAAGGATAAACGGCGCCGCCCACACACCTATGCAAACTCACACATCAAGCCTGGGTGACGCACACACAGGGACACACGCCCCTTTGCCGCTCTCCCCCGGAGCTGGGGAATCACGGAGGTACAGAGCCTGGAGACACACTAGTCCCCTCATCTCCCAAATGGGGAAACTGAGGCCCGGGCAGGGAGCGCTCTGTCCCCAGGCCCAGGGGTCTGAGCCTGACAGGGGAGGCCCCATGTCTCTGAGTCCCAGCCTGTGGCCCCTTCCAAGCCACTCCGGCCCCTCAAAGTGCCAGGTGGCCAGTGGACACCCCTCTGCGGAACACACTTGCCTCCCAGAGCAGGGGAGGGGGCCCCGGGGCAGGTGCCAGACGGGAGGACCGTGGCACACCCCACGGCCAGCCTGCGTCGCCCAGGTGCCCAGGAAGTGCAGGCAGCTCCTTCGCCCTCCGATTTTGCCTGAGACCCAGGGCCTCCCGTTCTCCAACCCACACAGCTCAGCCCTCGCCGGCCGCTCCGACGGCCTCTCCGGTAACGAGCAGCGCACAAGCCCCAGGCCCCTTCCTCCTTCTCAAACCGGACAAAGCCCCCCTCACCGTCCACCCAAGCTCCGCAAGCATCCCAGACCACGACCATGAAGCCAGTCCACACACTCAGGCGGGGACACCAGAGCTGACACGGCACGACGCCAGCCCCACACGGGTGTCCCCACACCCGGGGCGTGCATGGCGCTCCAGCGCTGTCCTCCACCCCCACCCCGAACCTGGGTCTGGCCCATTTCCTCCTCACACTGTGGGGGGCCAGGACGGGCGCTGGGGTACCCAACTCCTTCCACCTGCAGCTTCTCCTAAGACGCGTGGGGGCGGGGGGTGGCTTCCCTTCAGCAGCGAGGACACCTCCGCGCCCTTCCTGTAACTGGAGGGCATGAGCACACGGGGGTCTTTGCCCCGGTCTCAGAGAGACTTCCTAGCTGAGGCCCAGCCCCAGGAGCTAGTGGCTGGGGCTCCTCGGGGTGGTGGTGAGGGTAGGTGAGGGGGGGCGGTCCTGGGCCTGGAATTGGGCCCACGGAGGGCTAAGGTGCTTCATCCTAGCCATGGCTTTGACTGAGGGGGAGGGGAGCTGGGGAGGACTTGGGGGTTCTGTGTGGTGGACGCGGCTGGGGAGCAGTTATTGCCAGGCATCCATCTCTCCTTCCACAGCTGACGCCTGGGCAGGAGGGGCAGAGGAGAGGCTACCGGGCGAACCCCTGCCGCGTGAGTCGGGGCAAATCATGGAGATGGTGAAGGCCTCGCATGGGTCCGTCCCCCCGGCCGTCTCCTTCCATCAGATGCGCATTTCCAGCTCTCGGCAATCTTCCACAGGCCAAATGAAAAGCACCAGAACATTCCCCGACCTTTAGCCCCGCACCCAGACGGCAGTCTCGGAATGAAGCGCCCTGGAGCGGTCCCGCCGCCCGATGCCCAGGAGCTGGGCACCCGGCCACCGAGACGTTGGGCGAGCAGGAGGGACCTCACGTCTGGCCTGCGCTGAAGGCCGCGCTGGCATCCACGTGGGACGCTGGCTGGCCTCGGCGACAGGCAGGCCTGAGAAGGGCCCCCAACGGATGAGAAGTCCACACTGAGAGTCAGATACTCTGAGAGGCTGTCGGGTGGGGCCCACCCAAACCCCCAAAGCAAGGTTCTCAGCCTCAGGATCAGGTCAGGCGATCGCTGAGGCTTGTGGGGGGGGGGGGGGAAGGGGGAGGTGGAGCTGGGACCCGCTGGAGTGGGCAGGGACACTGGACGAAGGGACCGGGACGGTACAACTTTTCCACATCTGAGGAGTATTTACACGTCTGGGGTCAGGGCCCAGCGGTCCGTGGTGGGTGGGGCCAGCGCCAAAATTGGAAGGGGGGAGAAATACCCTCTGCACCTGCATCCTCCTCCCCCCTCGGGGAGCCCGGCTTCTGGCCCGGGGCCTGCCCGAAGGGAGAAAAGAGGCAACATGCGTGGCCGGCGCCCGCCGGCAGCCCAGCCTGGCGTGGAGGAGAGGAGGGCGGAGGGGGTTCAGGTGGCCAGGTTGTCGGCCGGGAGGCCGGACATGCGGATCTGGGAGCTGCTCTTGCTCAGGATGGAGAGCTGGGTGCCCCCGTTCACCCCGCTGCTGGCCAGGGACGGGTGCCGGTGCTTGAAGTCCACGGCGAAGTAGCGGTTCACCTTCCAGCTCCGCCACTTACGCTTGATCTCCGCCTGCACCTGCAGGGAGCAACAGGGCCGTCACCTCCCAGCAACGTCCTCTCCGACCTCGTCCGCCTGCCTCCTGCCCTGGGGCCCGCCCAGACTGGCACGGCCACCTCCAGCCGCGCCCCGCCCGCTCCCAAACTGCAGCTGGCAGCCCCGGGGCCCCCAGTGGGAAAGAAAGGCCGGTGAGGATCTGACCGAGCCCCGAGCCCACGTCACTGCGGAGCCAGGCCCACGAGTGGCTTCCTGGGGTCCGTGGCCGCTCGTGTCCACAGCCAGTGGCCAGCCACTAGGGGCCTTCAGGAAGCTTTACGGCGCTGGCCCTGGGCGGACAGATCGGGGCCAGGCGCCCTCTGGCTGACCATCACCATGGGCTGCACGTTAGACCCGTGTGGAGCGCTTTAAAAACCCAGACGCTCGGACCCTACCCCCCAACAAGCACATCAACATCTCTGGGGGAGTCCTGCGCCTGTTTGAAAACTCCCAGGGACTCCAGGATGCAGTCTGGGCTCAGAACCACAATAATGCACCCCTGGGCAAACACACCCCCTCTGCTCTTAGCGTGGCGTTTTGGGAGGGGGGGGGGCATGCCCCATTTCTGCCTTTGTGTGCCTCCCGTCCAGAACCTTGGTGGGGTGCACAGACTGCACAACTGGAAACGGTACTGGCACCCCTCCAGCCCAGCTCCCCGTCCACAGCAGCCCCGGGCAAACCCTTGTACTCCCTGTCTCCCCTCTGCCTCTCCCGGTCTGGCCTGGTCTGGGCTTGCTGTAGGGCGTCGGCGACCACTGAACCAAATCTTCTTTCTCACATGCAGAGTGGGGAGGCTCGCCGAGTCTCCCAGCCAAGACCCAAGCCTGGCGCCAGGAGTCCCGTCCACGCTCAGACCCACCCGCCCACCCAGCCCCACCTCAGCACCTCTGGTCTGGGCTCCGCTCAAAGCGTCACCCTAACAGGTTAGCTCTGGGGACCCCAGAGCAGAGCACTGGACGTGAGCATCACTAGAAGGTGCCGGGCCTCTCCCCGTGGTCAATGCCAAGTCCCCACAGTCCCCTCTCTAGGGGGTGGGTTTGGGCTGAACTGTGGGCAGCTCCCCGCTCAGCACGCCTGCCCATCTCAGCCTCCTGGGCGACAGGCACCACTCCTGCGCCTTGCCCTTCCTCGCTTTCAGTTCTTCTTTACTAAGGCACAGCCTAGGAGAGCCCTCCCAGGCGGGTTTGCCCTGCAGCTGATGCCTTCACGGGGGCGGGGGGTCTGCTCCAGAGGCTGGGCCTCGGCTGTACAGGCGGCCCCCTATCTGCTCCCAGAGAGCCCCCCTCCACTGCGGAGAAGCCAGCGGGCGGGGTCTTACCTCCCCGTTCAGAAAGCAGTAGAGGACAGCCACCACGAAGCCCTGGGGAGAGAGAGTAAGGAACCTGAGCACGCCCGCCGGGACCTCCGCGCAGGGCGCGTGGGAGGTGGCAGGAGTGACCAGGGAGCAGAATAACACGATCACTTGGATGGGGCACCTGCCGCCCGGGAACCTGGGATGAGGTCAGTTCTGCTCCACCGAGACGGCCACAGCCACGGAGCCACCTGGCTGAGGAGGGAGCCCCTCCCACGGACACACCTGGCTTCCGAGCTCACACCTCCTTGGTCAAGTCCTTCCCTTTCCCCAAGGCCAGCTCTATCCCTCTTCCTCCACGAGGCCTCCCCTGAATGCCCCAGAATGTTCTCTGGGCTCCCCAGCCAGCCCGCAGGCCCCCCGAGGGCAGACCCGGCAGGACAGCCCGGCCCTGTGTTATACGTACCCCTCCCTAGGCCACACGCTCTGCACACGCATCCAGACACCCGTGAGCGCGTGCCCAGCGCCCTGCTACGTTCTTTATGGAATTCTCTGCCTGGACAGGACCCGGCCTGACTCCCAAGCTAAGGCTTGGTCTTTGTAACCGGCAGTGTCATCAGCGTAAGAATTAAAATGGGGGGAGGGAGAGACTCAAGGCAGATACACAGAGGACCTTTCAGACCCTCAAAGTCAAATACATGTTTAAACACGTGGGTTCAGGACAGATTCTCTGCTGTAACCTGGGGGCACTCCGGGGAGCCAGCCCTGCCCGCAGGCCCACGCGTGCTCCCACCTGTTCAGTTGCTCCCACCTGCACTGTCACACCACCTCTCCGTCGCTCACTTGTTTACACCCACCTTCTGACTCCTTCACAGATGGAATCCCCAGTCCACCACTCTCTCCCGTGGGTCACTTATTTATATGCCCGCGTGCTCTCCCACCAGTCCCGCTCGCTCAGCGCTGTGGCCGGGTCCTACCCTAGGGCCCTGACTTGGGTAACACAGAGCCCCAGCGCTCACGGGGTGCACAGTCCACAGACTGGAGTCAGGACGTGGACACAGAGGTCTCTTGAGGCCACCCTGTCGCTGATGAGGGATGGGGAGCCACCGTCTTAGATCTCCCGAGAGAGGCCTGGCTCACGCCACCCAGCCACAGTGACAGGAAGACACCAGTGTCTTCTCACAGAGGCCAGAGTGCAGGCAGCAGCAAGGGCTCTCCCAGCGCCGGAGGGTTTAGTGCTCTTACGGCAGAGATGGAATCCTGGAGGCCCAGTTCAGGTTAAAGAAGCTTCTAGAACCACCAGCAGGTTAGGGCCAGGGCCCTGGATCCCTGTGAGCTCTGCCCGCTGCACGTACCTGGAAGGAGCCCAGGCCCAGCTCAAACACCAGCCTCTCCCTCTTGCTGACGTACTCGGGGGAGAAGGCGAAGATCGTGTAGTGGATCCCAAACAGCGGGATGAGCAGCAGGGTGGACCGCGCCAGCCGCCTGTTGGGAGAGAGGAGGACATCCGCTCTGGGGGCCACCAGAGCTTGGGCCAGAGCCGTGGAGGACAGAGAACCCCAGTCCCAGCCCTTTTTTCTCCCCAGAGCCTTGTCCCTGAGCCCCCCTTCAGGGTTCTCCCCAAGCACGCAGGGCCTAGGAGGGGAGGTGGCTGACAGAGCCCGCACCCCAGAGCTCCCTGGGAGGTTCTGGGGCACAGCCCCCAGTCTGCAGGGCTCCTGTCCCTCTAGGCCACATCCTGCAGACCCGGGAAACGTGCACATGTGAGCATGTGATTTACAGACACCCCCAGGGGGGAAGCGAAGTCAGGCAGATACAAGGGTGGGATTTGGAAGGCTTGAGTGACGGCGTGATGGGCCCTCAGCAAAGCCCACGCTCTCCTGCTGCAAAGGGAGCTCCCGTGCCTGAAAGGGCTGGGACTAGTCATGGAGTGACAGCGAGGTGCTGAGGGCAGGGAGGTGGGTGGGGAGTGGGGGGAGTGGGCCACAGAAGGAGAGACTTGGGCGGGGTCCTAGGAAGGACCTACTGACCGTGGGCATGAACAATTCCCACTCAAGCAGGAGAAACCTGCCACCCGGAAACTGAGTCAAAGGGAGAGAAAGCTGTCTGCGTGCGGGTGGAGACCTCTTGCCCAGAAGCCAGCAATTCTGGGTTCCTCCGCCTGCCCCTGGCTCCTGGCCCGGTGGGAGGGGCTCTGTTCTGAGGGGTGGGGCACAGAAGCCACGTGAGACATCAAGAGTGTGCACAGTGGTGCCCTTGTGGGCCCTGCTCTGAAAAGGGGGCTCCCAGAGGGTCTCCAAGCATGGGACCCCATCCCCGCCCACCCCAGCATACTGGCTGAGTCAGGGGGGCGAGCGGGAGGCTCAGCCTCCGCGACTCCCTGCAGCCCTGGGTCCCCGTGGGGGGCAGCTGGGCATGGGGGCTGCCATGGGATTTGGGGCAGTGACACCGTGTGTCCCTTCCTCTTCCCCATCCCAGCTTTTCTGGGGCAGAATGTTCTGTGGAGTCTGGGCTCGGGATCGCAGAAGCAAATCCCTGGAGTCAGAGTGAGGCCCTTGGCTTCCCAGTGGGAAGTGAGGGGGGAAGGGAGGGAAGAGAGAGAAGGAGGGAAGGAGAGATGGAGAAAAGGGAAGGTAACCTGGGGAGACCTCCCTGGACCAGGCTCATCCCTGGAAGGACGAAGCCCCTCGAGAGCTGGGCGCCCACCCCTCTCCCCCTGCGGGCGGCCCATTCTGCAAGACCCGGCGTCCTCAGACCAGGGCTGGTGCCAGCAGGACCTGAGCAGGCGCCCACTCTGGGCCCAGGCACGGGGCTGCAGGGTCTACCCCTCCATCGCCTGCTCTCTCCCTCTCAGGCTGAGGCTCCTGAAGGCGGCTGGCACCTCCCTATCCCCACTGAACTCGGGCAGCACGTGCCGGCACAGCGCCCACCCCCAGGGCCTGTCCATGGAGGAACAGATGGCCGCACAGCCAGTCTGAAAGCCTCAGCCCTTACACTGACGATGACCTGGGCACTCGGGTCCTGCTCCTCTGCTGGCACCAGAGCCTGGCACCGAAGACAGCAGGGAGTGTTAGCTAAAGAATGAAAGTTTACACCCAGCTGGCGTGGCTCCGTGGCTGAGCATCCACCTATGAGCCAGACAGGGCACATGCCCGGGTTGCAGGCTCGATCCTGAGTGGGGGGCATGCAGGAGGCAGCCGATCACTAATTCTCTCTCATCATTCATGTTTCTATCTCTCTCCCTCTCCCTTCCTCTCTGAAATCAATAAAAAGATACTTAAAACAAAAAAATGAAAGAAAATTTAAAAAGAAGAGGCAAGTGGCCTGGAAATGCAGACATGTGTTCATCTTGGGGGCCCCTCGGTGACGCTCCCTAAAGGGGCTACTTTACAAGAGCAGCTTAATGGGGGGGGGGGGGGGGCTTCAGGAGGGAAGGTGCCCTGGGAGGTGCCTGTGGTCCCTGTCTTCCTCCCTCCAGCTCTTCTCCCACCAATGGGCCCGTTCCTGGGACTTTTCCCTGCAGTTTGGAAGCGCCCTGGACACCAAAGGGCCACCCTCTCCAGCCTTAGTGGTGGCGGTGGATGGCCAGGGGTCAGTGTGTGAGACACAGTGACCTTTCGGGCATGGGCTCTGGCCCTGCCCAGCCCCTGGCCGGTGTGGCGACTGGTATCGGGGTGCCCGCTGCACAGCCAGGGATACACCTTCCCTCTGGCAGCCCTGAGGCTGCCCGGAACAGGCGGGGACTCTGCGGGGGACCCAGCGCGTGCCAGGGACCCTCTGGCAGATGGGGAAGTGGAGGCAGGTGGGGAGGTCCCTAGGGCCCAGAGTTCTGGGGCCTCTGCCCTTCGGAGCTGGCCAGAGGCCTTGGAATGGGGACACAGGGTGTGAGCCTCGGGACGCCCCTCTGAGGACAGTCACAGAATCACCATCGGATCTGGTTAACCCACAGACAGTGACACAGGCCCTTGGCGTCTGTCCCCTGCCCCTAAGGGGCACCCATGGCAGAGAAATACCAAGAACAGCTTCCCACAGTCAGAGATGCTCATCCGCACTTAGAAGGATGTCCAACGAGGCGGCTGCTCGGGCCAGAGACACCCTAGGGGCCAGGTGACAGGACTCCCCGGGTTCAAGTCCTCACCCTGCCCATTAAGTGACCTGGAGTGAGTCACCTCACTTCTCTATGCCTCAGTTTTCACATCTGTAAAACGGGGATCAACAAGTACCCACCTCATAAGGTTGTGGTGGGAACTCAGAGAGAGTGAACACAGACCGGGCACGGGAATGTGAGTGAGGTTTGCTGCGGTGAGGGTCCCTGTCCCCGGTGGGGGAACCAACCCTATGAACTCAAGCCCTAAGACTAGCAGAAATCCGTGAGCAGTTCCAACGACTCGACCAAGAGAAGTAAGACATTTGGGAAAGACCACACATCAAGGCAGCAGCCAAGCCCCCGCGGCTCCATCCCCACGGCCTCCCTTCCCGTGCCACACGCCCCCCAAGAGTGCAGAGAACTCACAAGACACACAGAGGTCAACATGCAACAGCCAGGGGGGCTCGGGGCCGGGGGCACTGCGCTCTGCTCTCCCCAGCCCAGCGGCAGGACGCGGGCTCCAGGCGGTGGCGGCATGCGCCCACCCCCACCCCTCCAGGACACGGGCCACAGCCACGCACACTTACAGAGTAATGGTGGACAGTTCTGACATCTTGCAAGAGTGCTGCTGAGCCCGCTCTGGCCTGCAGTAGCATTTCTGCACGCAGCTGCTGGTGTGACAAGATCAGCACTGGTGTCAGCCGGGGCACCGGGCAATGGAGAAACCGAGGCGGGACTGAGAGCCACAGAGTCCACGGGGAGGGCGGGAGGGCAGAGGAGCCGAGGGTGTGGACACAGGACCGGGCAGTGACATGGAGAATGAGGAAGCCGAGGGCCAAGACCGGGTCAGCTCAGGACAGGGAAACACACACCCACACGTGTACACGTCTGTGCATGGACATGCACACACACACATGCGCACTCACACTGGGACCACCGACGTGGGGGTGGGGCTCGAAGAGAGCACGTGTTCAGAAGGCGGGGCCTCGGCTGGGCCTCTGAGCCAGAAGCTGTCTCCCGGGGCAGCGCTAGGCTCAGGGCCCGGCCTTGTCCGAGGTCGCCCCGAGAGCTGGGCAACTGGAAACACCATGGATCTCGAGGTGCCCAGCCCTGGCGGACGGAGCCTGGAACCAGACAAACTGTGGGCTCATGACGAAGCCCGGCTCGATGGCCACCGTCTCCCCCTCCTCACCTCTCTTCTTCCACCCGAGCCTTCCTATCTGAGCCCCCAGGCACCTCGGCGCGGGCATACGGGGGCACAGAGGTGGCCTGGACAGAACAGACCGTTAGTCCAGACCCGACCTATCCACCGTGACAGCCACTACCCATCGTGGCTGAGTTTAAATTAAATCAAATCAAAAAGCCACCTCCTCGCAGGCCCTCGCCACACGGCAAGGACTCGACAGCCACATGTGCTAGCGGGTGCCACGCGGTCAGCACAGATCACGGCATCCGCCGCCGCTGAGGGCTCCAGCACATGGCACTGGTCGGGCTCAGCCTCCTGAGAGAAGCCTGATGGGCAGGGGCTGAGGCTGAGCGGCATCTTGGGGGCACTGTTGCTCTGCCTGCAGAAACAAGTCATCTGAAGGGGCACCTACGTGTGGGCCCGGCGTCCAGTCTAGCTGGACATGCCACCGGCGAGGCCGAGCCTCCCTCTGCAGAGGCTCACGTGGCCTGCCCACCTCTTCCAGCCCTTCTCTGCCTGGTGGATACTTGGGATGGCACAAACCCGGACACTTCTTCTTCTCGGGCAAACACGACGTGGGGGGTTAAGGCTGCAATAGACTTGCCCGCTCCACACACCCTCCTCAGGTACCATGTGGCCTGAGCTCCGGGAACCCGTGGCTGCTGATCTGAGGGGCCTGATACAACCACAGAAATGCAGGACGGGGCTCACAGCTTCGTCATTGGCGAGTCCAGCTCTCTGAGAGCAAGTCTGAGGGTCCTTGGCCTGGGGGACATGTCATTCTCCTGAGGCAAACCTTCGAGTCACACATTTCAAAGATGGAACCAGCCGAGGTCCCCCAGCGTCTGTGCCCCAGTGGGGGCGGGGGGGGCGGGTTCTCACTTAATAAACAGCATCTCTCAATTCCCACCGCGCTGTGAGGTGGGCAGAACGGCCCATTTTAGAGATGAGGATGTGGGACACGATGCTCAGCTACCCAGAGCGGGGTCCCCAAACCAGCAGCAGTGGGGAGCCCCGCCTGAGAGCTCCTTAGAAAGCAGAATCCGGGTGCCACCCAGACCACGGCTCCGAACCGGCACTTTCACAAGATCCCCCGGTGGCCCAAGGCCAGTCCCGCACGGGAGACGGTTCCGCCTGTGTCCTCAGTGAATGTCAAACGTCTGCTTCGTATGCACACACACAGACAGGTGGACACACGTGCGCTGCTGTTCTTCTCATCACATACACATGTAAGTGTAATTCTAAAGGCTGGCCAGGTTCCCAGGAATGAAGCCATCCTAGTCTCCACGTGTATTTGCTGCCTCCCCCAGGTTGACAGGGTGGTGACTCTCTCCTAAGGTCAGTGGCCTACGTGTGGCACAGAAACCGGGGTCCAGGAGCCCGAGAGCCCGAACCTCAGATGAGCCTCTGACACACCTGCACGCAGAACTCCAAAGCCTCAGCTGCTCCCCTTTGAGGTCTCTCCTGGCGCTCCCACACGGTCCCCCCTTCCTGGGCCCGAGGCCGGAACTCAGCCCCTGGGAGACGTGTGCCTCTGAGGGGGAGTGGGGTGCGGGGGGCAATGGGGGGATCTGGCACCGGGGAGGGCTCTCAGAAGGATCTAGGGACAAAGGTAAGGGCTCTTTTTCCCAAACACACGCCTCCCTCAAATCCCCAACGACTGTCCACAAGGACCCACGGACAAGAAACACGAGAGGGCGGCAGGAAAGCCAGAGACAGGCATGAGAGACGTCAGATGCCCTGCCGGTCACAGCAACTAGTGAAGGAGGGAAAGGAATTTAACCACGAGGAAGAGAGAAACCCAGGCCGACGGACGCACTCAGTTCTGACTTGGATCCGAGGGAAGATAAGAAACTCAGACAAGGGTGCTGGGTGGGGCTTCTTGGCGAGCAGCGCCAGCCCGTCTCAGAGCGGAGACCCCGTCGCAGGAAGTCAGAGAGCCCGGCTCCCAGGCCCGGTCCTGCCAAGGCTTTGCTGTCCGTCCGCAGGAAGGTCAAAGTCATGTCCAGGTCTGGGCTCTCCCATCTGTAACCAGGGATGCAGCATCGGGTGTCTTGGGCCCCTGTTTGGTCTCAGGCCAGACTCCACGATGCTTCGGTGCCTTCAGAGGGCGGGGCTGCCGGGCTGTAGGCCTAGGCAACACCTGACCGGATGCTAGACGAGACCCCAGCAGGCAGCCCCGTCTGGTCACCCTGATCCTAGTGACCCCTGTGGCATTGGATATGCCCAGCCCTCAGGATGTCGTGGTCTGAACTGAACATTCTCTAGAGCAGGGGTCCTCAAACTTTTTAAACAGGGGGCCAGTTCACTGTCCCTCAGACCGTTGGAGGGCCGGACTATAGTTAAAAAAAAAACACAAAAAAAACTATGAACAGATTCCTATGCACACTGCACATATCTTATTTTGAAGTAAAAAAAACAAAACGGCAAAAACACCCGCATGTGCCATTTTGTTTTTTTAAATTCCCTTTCCCTCCTTCACTAGTAGTTTGAGGACGCCTGCTCTAGAGGGTCCCCCTGATGCTAAGAGGCTGGGAACCCCCAGAACCCAACCCAGTCCCCAGGAAGGCTTTCCACCCCACACTGGTACCCCTACCAGAAGCCCAGCTGGGGGGTGGGACACTTAAGCTCAAGGCTCTGATTGGCCACTGACTCACTGGGTGACCTTCGGTGGGGCCATTTTCCTTCTCTGGGCCTCAGTTTCTCTCTCTGCAAAGTGGGGGTAACCATCCCCTGCTGCCAATCCCTAACAGGAGTTGGGGTGATGGGGTGCTCTGAGACAGAGGAGAGGGTGCTTTAGTAGTGGAAGATGGAGCCCATCAGAACCGGGCGCCTTGGAGGGTGCCTGAGTCCCCGACTGGAAGCGCCCAGCCCGGACAGGCCTGTGTGCAGAGGTAAATGCTGTCCTCCTGACACTGGGTCCATGACGGCCCTGCTGAGCCACCCAGGCCATCACCGTGTCTGTTCTCTGCTCCTTCCTTTTCCCGGGGACCGTGGAGACCCTCTGTGGGGCCCCTGAGGGGGACACAGATGGGGTTTCCCTCCCCCACACCAGACCCAAGAGGCAGCTTCCGATGCCCACCGTGCCGTGGGAAGCCCACCGGGAATGAAGCCCTCCTTCAGGGCCAGGCCTGAGCCGCTCAGCACAATCCTGTCTGCCCTGCAGCCTCCCCCCGCCTTCGGGGCCCCCGCTTCTCACAGAGGTAAACGCTGGTCCCCAGGGAAAGGCAGGCTAACCCTGACCCCGGCGGGCTGAGCCCTAACCCCTGCCCAAGACCAGGGCGAGCCTGAGCACAAGCCGAGCCCTGACCCAGGCCCGCACTCCACGCCCAAGCCCTGACCCCGGATGCTCACTGTACGAGGAGCACCAGGGAGAGAGTGTGGGGGGCTCAGTGCCCCCGCCCAGCCCCCCCGGTCCTTGGGAGGCTGGGCCGAGAGCGCCGTCTTGGTCTACGGAGGACACACCCTTATCAGCTGAGCCGCTGGCACCAACCTACAGGAAAGGGGGTGAATGCTGGTCTGAGGGCACAGGCAGGGGGTCCTCTCGGGCTTTCTTGGGGACTCCCAGGCTTATATTTGTTCTGGAAACAGAGGAAAAAACCAAAAAGCTGTAGGTAGGTCTGAAGGGCTTCTCAGCCCAACACATACTTGGTGGCCCAAGGGGACACGGGCCCCGCCCTCAAACCCGCTCCCACAGGCCTGCCCTTTCCGAGCCCCACCGTCTCCCTGCCCACAGCAGACGCCTGGCAGCTCCATGCCCCCCCCCCCGGCGGGCAGCTTTACACCAGCTGGGACCCGGGGCCTCTTCCTCCAGGAAGCCTTGTTTACACACTTGCTTACCACCCTCTTCTGCCTGGGACGTCCCTGAGGCCGGGAATGGGGGAACAGTGGAGCCTGGGGTGCAGGGCCGGCCTGCCTGCAGCGCAGCTAGGCCTTCACTTTCCCACCGGACTCACTGCCCTTCACCGATAACCAGCTCCCGCGGCCACGGCACGGGGGTGACATGTGCACGCAGACATTTATACGCCCAGCTCGCCAGGGCCCCGGGGTGCTCCTGAGCATTAACGGTGCGTGGACTGAAGTGCAGGTGACTCTCAGCGCTCTGAGTTCTCAGGAGCACCGTCCCTTTAACTCCCCCTCACTTCCACAGCGGGCCTCCTTCACTCAAACCTTCGCTGAATTGAACAGGATCAAGCCGACCCTTGTCCTGCGTGGGTCCTACCCCACCCCCACCCCCCCACGTATCCCCCGGTGTGCAGACCACATCCATCCGAGGGTTTAACCTTTAGGGCTTGAGATGAGCACTTTCTCTGTAAAAAGGATTTGCTGAGATTGTGAGGGGACTTTTTACATGAGAGAAGCAAGCCCTTAGTGGGCTTTTAAAATGTTTGTGCTCACATGTGCAGGCAGACTTCGTTTGGTTGCGCTTCACAGATGGTATTTTTTTTGTGTTTTTTTTTTATAGTTTAAAGGGTTTTTGTTTGTTTGTTTAACATATTTTCATTGATTTCAGTTGAGCAGGTCTATTGGTACCATTTGCTCACTTCGTGTCTGTCACATTTTGGTAATTCTTGCAATATTTCCACTTTGTCGTTATTATAGTATTGGTTGTGGTGATCTGTGGCCGGTGGTCTTTGGTGTGACTATGGCAGTTGTTCTGGAGACCACATGCCAAGCCCATAGAAGACAAACAATGGACAGGTGTCGCGTGTGTTCTGACTGCTCCATTCCCGTCCCTCTCCCTCCCCTCGGGCCCCTGTTCCCCGAGACACAGCGACAGGGACGTGTGCCCTTACTCGGGCTGTGGCTGGGCCTGTGTGTCTCCGCACAGGCAGAGGGCGGGGGCGCGGGGAGAAGCCCAGAGATGGGGTCCCGGGACCTCAGAAGAAGAGACGGACTCTACCAGGACCGAGGCTGCTAGAGCTCAAAGGAGCGATGAGGCTGACTCGGCTACACACTGGCGTCAGGGATCTGAGATTAGTTCGGGGGGAGCCAATCCGCCCTCGAGCAGGAAACGGGGACCAGACACAAGGACACAGATCCGGACAGGGAGGAGGGGAGGAGAGCAGCAGGGCCGCGCTGGCCAGGCCGCGGGACAGGCAGGAATGGCCTCTCTAGGGCACTCGGGGCGTGGCAGAGGACAGGCCTGGGAGACTGAATGACGTGACGGGGGGATAATGTCTTACTACATGACGTACACGTATAAGCAGAGGTTGGTAGGAACTTGCGAAAGTATGAAAAAAATGAAAAAACAGTAAACGAGTCAGAAAACAGGAGGGGGTTCCTTCCCAATGTAATGGAATCACCCTCCATGCGGAGGGAACAAAGCTCACCCGCCAGGCCCTGCGCTGGTCCCCACCCCAGGGGAAGGGCGCCACAGGGGGTGGTGCTTGAGCTGCACCGACAGACAAGGGAAGCCCCGCGGAGTCTGAGGGAAGGACCTAGGATGGCTCTCTGAGCAGTCTCTGCCTCTCCCCCCCACCCTCTCTCTCTCTTCAGAAGAATGGTTGGGAGGGGGAGCCCTCTGCTGCCCCACTTGTCCACTGGGCAGCTATTAACGTTCTGGGGTCTCTGATGAAGGCAGGACAAAGCCCCCCACGGATGCAGTGAGAATACCTCAGCTCCTTCTAACCTGCTCTCCTCTTAAAAAGCCAAGGAAGCAACACCTGTGGCTCATACCCCACCCACGGACAGACCCCAGAGACTGCCCCCAGATTCTCTGTGCCCATCTGGCCCCTCCAGCCACCCGCAGGGGACTGACCTTCCTCCCCAGCATCAGAAGTGTCTCCACGCCCCACACACCTAGCTGGTCACGCTTCTGATCGCCAGGCAAGAAGAGTCAGGAGGCGGTGCTCAGTCTGACTCAGGGTGGGTCGAGGGCTGGGGCTGGGACAGGCTGGGACGGGGTGACAGGGTGGGCCACAGAAAGCAGGGATACGCTGCTGGGGACACGACTGCAGGGACACGTGTAGGGAACAAACCACATGGCAGTGGCAGTGAATGAAGAAAACCCTACACTCAATGGTAAGAGGTCGCCTGAGAACCCCATCAATCCAAAACCTATCAGACGTTCCTTTGCTCCGGGAAGAGGGAGTTCTAGGGGGAGGACCAGACCCCAAAGTAGAGCTGCCCGAGGGGAGAAGAAAAAGTCTCCCTCCTTCCATTACCCAGACCACGTGACCTGCTGTGGGGCTGAAGCAACTTGCACACCAGGGCTGGGCGGGGACCATCAGGCAAGCCAGTGGCGCGCATGAGCGTCCCAAAGAACCAAGATCCCCAAAGGAAATCCAACTTCTGAGCAACCACGACCCTAGCTACCCTCGGGAACCTGGCCATTTCCGTCTGGATTTCCTAGGGTGACATGTCATCGGCCAGTCTCCTCCAATCTCTCTTCCCTTCCATGTCCTCACCAGGTGGATTAGGAGCTGCTGGCCTGGCTGAAGACAGATGGGCAACTAGATTTCAAAGGCACTTTCATCAGAAGGAAATCTTGCAAGAGCCCACGCGAGGCTACCCTGTCCCCCAAACCCAGGCCTGTCCTCCGGTGGCCTGCGTCAGGGCCCCCTCGGCTGGCGGAGGGGACGATGGCATTCACACAGTGGTACTTACAAGTAGATGCTGGACTCATTGCCTCCCATGTCCGGAGACTGGAGTTTCTGCACGAGGATGAAGATGATGCCCACGAAGAGCCCGAAGTTCACCTGAGGAGCAAGGAGAAAGCCGATGGGAACGATGCTGGGCGGAGCCTGTCCACACCCCTGCCTCTGCATTCGCTACTACCCCCGAACAGGGCCCCCCATCCCCATCCAGCCGAGATCCCAGCTAGACTCAGAATTCAGGATGGCGTTCATATGGTTGAGATGACAGAAGAGACAGACACAGAAGAATTCCACAGGAGTACCGAGAAACGGGTAAGGTATCATTAGTGAGCCAGGAAAGTGAGCCATTTCCAGCAGAGAGAGAGAGAGCAGACAGGGTCGGCGTGATGGAATAATTCCAATGCCAGACAGAAAGAGAAGAGGCTGCTGCAGAGGTGAGAGCTGGCCTCTGGGAACGCCAAGTTCACAGTCACTGAATATGGGGGGCCGGAATGGACCACCACACCCATTATCCATTCAAGGCCTGGGAATGGGAACAGCAGCGTTTACCTGCAGGTACAGACCAGGGCAAAAGCTCTCTAATCAAAGTGGGGAGCAGTGTGTATGGTGAGGAAGGAGGGAGGCGAGCAAATAAATAGAAACGAGGCACCGCAGGAGGAGAGCACGGCAACATCCGATGCAGCCAAAGCAGTGCTCCGAGGAAAACGATAGCCCAACACTTACTTACTAAACATGATAAATGCTGAAGATAAAATAATTAAGCATGCAAATCGAAGGCTAGGGAAAGAGTACCACAAATGTAACTTAGACAAGAAAATTAAGCAAGACCAAACTTCATTATTTTTTTTAAAAAAATAGGGAAAAAAAGGTAGACCGGGTCAATAAAAATACATTTCCATGTTAGGTCTTGTTTGTGCATTTTCACAGAGCTGTTGGGATTATAAAGCATGCCATGTGAGGGCAGGGTGCTGTTCCTCAGGTACTCTACCACTCTCATCAGCACCTGGCATTTAGCTCAGTAAACACTGCTAACTGCATAAGTCCATTCAAAGGGGAAAAAAGTAATTAAAACAACAACAACACTAAAAGCTTCCCTCTATATCAATAGTAATCTACTAAAAAATGTAATGAAAGAATAAATCCAGACTGGCTGGATTTATCCTGGAGGTAAATTACAAAGACAACTGAAAAAAACTGTACAAAATGACTCTATGAGAAAGAATGAATAAATGGAGATTTATGTATGTTCTTGGAGAGGAAGACTCGATATTTTAAGAATATCAGTCACAGTCATCCCTCCTTCCTCACCCCGAGCAGATGCTTAAAACCGTGGAGAATACCAAACCCTACATATACTATGTTTTTTTTTTCTATAAAAACATATCTGTGATAAAGTTTAATTTGTAAATTAGGCATAGCAACAATATACTATAATAAATGTCAATGTGGTCTTTTTCTCCCTCAAAATATGATAATCAATCTGATCACTGACCAAGATGGCTGCTTTGACTAACAGGTGTGTAGCCTATGCAGTGAGGATACACTGGACAGAGAGATGGTCCATCCTGGGGTAGGACAGCGTGACACAGCGCGAGATTTCTTCACGCTACTCATAATAGTGTCCAATTTAAAATTTGTGAATTGTGTATTTCTGGAATTTTTCTTTTAAAATTTTTCCAGCCTGGCTAGCGTGGCTCCGTGGTTGAGCGTCGACCTCTATGAGCCAGAAGGTCACGGTTTGATTCCCAGTCAGGGCACATGCCCAGTTGTGGGCTCGATCCCCAGTATAAGGCAGGCAGGAGGCAGCTGATCACTGATTCTCTCTCATCATTGATGTTTCTCTCTCTTTCTCTCTGTCTCTCCCTTCCTCTCTGAAATCAATAAAAATATATTTTCAAAAAAATTGGTTTCCATACCACAGTTGACTGTAGGGAGCTAAAAACTTAGAAAGCAAAACGGTGGATAGCTGGGGGAAGGGTGGGACTACACTTTCCAAATTAGTTTATAAATTCAGTTTAATTCCTATAAAAATTGCAATTAGACTATTTTCTTGCAACTGGCCAAAGGATTTGAAATCACTTGAAAAAGAAAATATACAAGAAGATTTTGAAGGAAAAAAAAAGAATAAAGAAGGGAAAATTAGCATACCAGATATGAAAACATGCTACAGTGTTATAGTAACTAGCCCAGTGGGGTACTGACCATGGAAGAAGCTAGTAGATTAGTAACATCAAACTGAAAATCTGGAACCAAATAAAATACAGTGAGTGCTTAAGATGCAGTGACATTTCAACATAATGGAGAAAGGATAATCTATTCAATAGAAATAATTGAGAGACTGGAACATCTATCCACTAGGGAAAAAAAATAAAATTAGATAAATTTAGGTATCATTTCAGATCAAGGAAATAAAATTTCAGCCGGACTAAAGCATGTAATAACCCAATCGACAAAAATGTGACAAAACAATTAAGAAGCATATCTTTCTGTCATAGGTCTGGAAAGTCCTCCTTAAGCAAGAAAAAAGGCTCGGAATGTGGAAACTGGAAGCCTGCGGGTTTGACCGCATAAGAGTTACGGCGTCTTGGAAATACACTTACAACATGTGTACCGAATGTAGGGTTATTATCCTTCAAACAATAAGACAGACAACAACGGGCTAGAAAAATAAGCATGAAAAAAGATAAATAAAAAGGTAATAACCAGAATAAAAACAAATTGTCAACAAATATCTGGGGAAATGCCCTGAGACACTAGCAACATGGAAAAATGCACATTAAAGCATCGAGCAACCATTACCCCCCCCAAAAAAAAGACTGTCCACAATTATGCACAGAACTCTCTCTAGTCGTGTCTTTTGTGATGAGGGGAAATGGGAGCACATAAATGGCCAATACGCTCAGGATAGCTAGAGCACATGTACATCCATGCTGCAGAATACAATGCAGCCATGAGAAGGGAGGAGGCTGGTTTAGGTTTCCTCTCCCGTCTCGTGCCTTTATGCCCAAGCCGCCGCCACCTCTTCCCTGCTCCTTGTCCCAAGGGCACTCACCATTATGGAACCAACCACGGGGCCTTTGATCACCCACCACAGAGGAGTGCTGTCATTCATATCCCAGCAGCTAAAAGACAGAGAGAGCGAGGGGAGGTTATGCTCAGGGACAGGGCCCCTGCAGGACCATGTCTCTGGCCCTGGCTGGTGCTTCCCCTGCAGCTCCCCGAGGAGGGGCGGCTGGAAGGAGAGGTCTCGGGTGCCGCGGGCCTTCCCTCAGCAGGGATTGCAGCCCAAGAGTCAGGGTCACCACAGGGCTTCTGGGCAAAGGCCACCTTCCCCCTTCACACCTAGGACTCTTGGGGGAAGGAGGGGAGCTTGCCCTTCTCTCTTCCTCCCCTCCCTGAAAGGAAACAGATGCTCAGCTCTGGCCCAGGAGCAGAGCGGGACTCTGAGCCATGCTCCTTCCCACTGCCTTCTGGCTGAGGTGTGGCCGAGTGGACCCACCTGTGGGCGGTGCAGGGCGCAGTGGGTGCCCAGCCTGGTATCGCTTGTCTGGGGCCGGTAAAGCGGGGTCAGGGCCCCATGGAGAACCCACACAGAAAGCCAGCCCAGCTCTCGGGCACGCACTCACCCTGTGTTGTCAAAGTAGAGCCTCAGCGCAGCCCACACCGACACACAGATGGTTGGGGACCCTGCGAGAGCAACACGAGGAGCCCCGTAATAACAGGAACGCCAACAGGCCCAGTTTCCCCCCTCAGACTTGGGGCTCCCTGTGGCTATCATCCCCACTCAGACATGGGGTTCTGACCCACAGGCACGGCTCCCTCTCAGACCTGGAGCTTTGGGGACCCTAACTGTCCCTTATACCCAGAGGCCCAGGTCTCCCCCAGACCATGGGCTAGCTCGCCTTACAGAGGATGTCCGCTCAGAAGGTGGGCTTTCTGGGGGCAGGAAGAGCAAGAAGGGGTGCAAGCCGCAGGTGTGTGGCATCGAGGCAAGGGGGGAGGAGACAGGGAAGTTCCTCCTCTGGTCTGACCCTCCCCCACGGGGCCCCGAGGCCACAGCAGACCTACCCCAGCCAACCATGGTGTACCAGTAGAAGTATCTCCTCTCGGGGAAGAAGGTCTCCACCAGCAGGGTGAAGAGGTACAGGCCCTCGATGAACAGCCAGAAGTAGTTGGACACGACGCAGTAGTGAAAGAAAACCATTATGGCCTTGCACTCCACCTGCCGAGAGCAGGGGGCGGGGGCGGAGAGAGAGGGTGACGTGAGCCCCCATCCCCTGCCCCGCCGAGCCCTGAGATCCAGCCCCGGGAGCAGGGAGAATCCCGAGGGCCCTTCAGTTCTGGCCTGCTCAGGCTCACACCCCATGGGTCGGAAACACTCAACACGCCTGGCTTCGAAGAGTTTAAAGTTGCAGCAGCCCATGATTCGGAGTCGAAGCTACCCGCCGAGTCAACACTGCCCATTTCGGCAAAGGATGGCGCAGTGCTGAGCATGGAGCCCTCCCCCTCCCCCCAGGCTCATTCTCCGCATCTTCCTGCCCCTTCCCAAGCCCCACAGGCTAGGTGAGTAGGCAGGTCCCTGCGGGAGGCCCCTTGTTCAAATGAGGGCTTTAGACATCACAGGGCTAGAGGAGGTACCCCTGGCCCCCCAGAAATCTCACAGAGGCCTGCTCTAAGTGTGCCTCCCAGGCCAAGGCCCTGGGCTCTAGGCAGATTTTGCCATCCTACCCCATCCAAACCCATCTTTTCTGCTGACCTGTGGTCTGAGGTCGGGGGAGGTGGTCTAGGAAGATGCCGGCCCACAGCCCTTGGGCTCCGTCCTGGGCGGTCGGTAACCAGCTGAGGCAAGCCCTCTGTGAGCCTGTGCGCATCCTAGCCAAGTGGGACCCGGCCTTTCCACCTGACCTCCGACTGCTCTGCCGAGTGCACGCAGGTGCCGAGGGCCAGGCTATGGCCTCAGGCAGGGGCGTCCCTGGCTACCCGTGGCCTGGTGATCGCTCCTGGATCTCTCTGCCCACTGGGACTGTGTGTTAACCTGCGGGAAAGCCCCGGACCTCGGCCTTCCTGGGGATGTCCCTGGCCGGGCACTCACGGTGGAGATGAAGCAGTGGTTGTTGTCCTGCTCCTCGTACAGGATCCAGTCCTTGATGAAGACCGAGATGGCCCTCAGCATGAAGGACGCGAACAGGTTCATGTGGATGAAGTTGCGGGTGCAGTGCAGCTTCCTGCCCAGCGAGGGAGAGGCCTTGAGGCGGGAACCCACAGCACGGCGGCGCACTCGGGGATGCTATGGGCCCCCACCCTGACCAGCCCCTCCTTCCTGCTCTCTAAGTTGCAGGCCCCGAGAACCCAGCCCATGACCCCTCTATGTAGACCAGGAAGGCACAAGCGAGGCAAGTAGGTCTCCTCCTTGGACAGGCCAGTTGCCCTCTCTGGGGTCATGTTTCCCATCCCTCATCCTGGAGTGGGGGAGGCCCCTGCCCACCAGCTCCAGAGCTGACGTCCAGGGGGCGTGGCGAGGGCTCTGAACTGGGGTGGGCACGCTCACTGGATCACTGCTGGAGAGCTTACCGGAAGCGACACAAGATGACCATGGCAGTGGTGAGGGAGACGAGGGACGTGCTGTAGCCAACTGTGTAGAGGGCCTTCACCGACATGTAGTAGTAACTCTGGGGCAGGGCACAGGATGGGTGGGGTTCCATGTGGTGTCTGCCGGCCCCCAGCCCAGTCTCCCACCTCTGGGCCCGCCGCCCAGCCCCTCCTTCCTCCCTCCTCTGGCTGATCTCACCTCCTCCCCACTCAGTGCCTCCACCTCTGAGACCTCCCCAAGCCCCCATCCCCCACTGAGTGGCTTCCGCCCCGCTGTAGTGTGTCTGCTCTCGTCAGATGCTCCATAAATGCTTGTGGAGCGCAGGAGCTCTGAGCAATCCAGTCACCCCTTAGCCTGGAAAAGGGTCCAGGAGGCCCCCTGCCTGGCCCAGCAATGGCCCTGCTGCTGCTGGGCCACAGGAAGGCTGGGTGTCCCAGAGGAGTAGCCGGGGAGGTGGGGGCACGTGGTAAGCGCCGCAGGAGCTCAGGCAGCAAACCGGCTGCTTCTCCATCCAGAATGAGTGAATGAGAGTCCTACCCTCCGTGCACCCGGACACGGTGGGTGCTCATGCATGCTGCCTGGGGACCGGAGATGCCTATCATCCCACCAGGAGTCACAGCCTCTGCTGGGAACACCCTTCCACCGCCTCCTCAACCCCACTCCCACTCACTGCCTCTGGGTGGGGGGGGGGGGGCAGACACTCACCTGGTCCCCAGACTCAGATTCATTATATTCATCAAACCCACAAGCTTCTAAATAGTGAGGGAAGGGCTCCGACCAGCCGTCCTTCGTGCAGTTCCGGCTCACCACCCTCATGCCTGCGGTGGAAGAACGCAGGCACAGAGATCATCTAAGAGGCCTTGAATCCTTATTCGAAAGTTACTCCACACGGAGGGATTCCTGGGAAGCATGGCACTAGGTTCCTGAAATCCTCCACTGTCTAAGTGGGGGCAGGGGGTGGGGGAATAGTGACTGTTGATGACCTCAAGCTGGGCCTTTACAAAGGGCGTGGGGATCGGGGAAGGTGCAAGCTGCTCTCTTAACAAGGGGAGAGGGGACTGGCCTCCACGGTGCCTGGGATTCTGAGCCCTGTGACCCAGGGCAGGAGGGCATCCAGGCACAGGGAGAGAATCGCTTCCGCTCACAACTTCAAGACAACTGCTCCTGCTCCAGCACACCCAGCTCAGCAGCTACTGGCGGGCTCCTCCCAAGCCCCCGTGACCCCCTCTTCAGAGAGTCCACGTGTCCCTGGGACCATGGCCTTGGCCACATTCCTCCCCTGCCTGGGCCTCATCGCCTCTCCGCTTTGCCCACATCAGGGTGGTGGGAAGAAGAAAGGGAAGTTGCTTCAAAAAACCAATTTTTTAGAAAGTGTCCTGGAGGTATACGCTCTTTCCTTCCTCTTATTCTCCTTCTTTACGTTTCCTTTGAATAACACAGCGTGGGCCCAGAACAGCATAAGCCTCTCCGTTCCGAACTCTGCCATGAACTGGCCACTCTGTTGTACTGCCCTCCAGACGGTCAGCACCGCAGTGACTCCCCATGACTGCACCCGGCTCTGCCCCCCAGCGATTCCACGGAGCACGGGACCTCAGGGCCCAGCTTCCCCAAGTGGGCGCCTCCCCAGACCAGCCCACCAGCACCACCTGGGAGACTGCCTGGACATGTACCTTCTCAGGCCCCACCCCCGGCCTACGGGATTAGTGACTGGGCGGGGGCCCAGGAATCTGGGTTTTCACAAGCCCACTGGGGGTCGTGGCCACCGTGCAAATGTGAGAACCACCACTCTACACAGGGGAGTTCCAAGCTGTCAGGGGCCACCTAATCCAGAAGGTTTTTATTTGGAGTCCACGATGGGGCTTCAAGAGATCTGTGTTCCCCTAAAATCGTATGCACGGTGTTCTGCCTGGCACTTGAGGACAAATGTCCACGGAGATCCACCGCTTATCAGAGAAGGAAAAGGAACTGCCAGAGGCCACACAGCCACAGAGAGGCAGAGCCAGGCCTGCTCGAGGGGTCCCCCTGCTCACACGTCAGCAGATGCCCCACCTCTAGCCAGCAGGTGGTTGATCCCAACGTACCTGAGAAGTCCAAGGAGTTAATGTCTTCAAAACCAAACTCTCCTGCAAAACACAGACATGGGCATGAGTCAGAACACCCGGCCACCAGCTTGCCAGGGCTGCCCACTGCTGGCCCTCCACGCGGGAAGGCCAAGCTCCCCTGGTCTGGAGGACGAGGGGTGGGGTCTCAGCCAGGAGGCAGCCTAGCACTGCACCCACACCTCCCTGACACACTGAGCATCCTATCGGCAATCCCATTTGCTTTGTGTTTCTGCAATCTACTGATGCCGATGACTCAGTCCTCCTCCCTGGACCACAGGAAGTGGAAATGGGACATTGTCATTGGTGAGAGGGCCTCCCCCGGAGTGGGAGAGGAAGGAAAGGGGATGATTGGGCCTTTTCAAGGACAAGGCAAGGAACAGCCACCCACGTCCTGGGCCTGAGGTTTCCTCTTCGGTGCCCACCCCTCCAAACCACTCTCCTCAAAGGGAACCCAGAACTTCAAAGACTTGATCCTCAGACCTTTTTCTCTTTCCCGACTCTTTCTTCCCACCCCCACCCATGCTGACTCCCCTACGAGCAATGCATCTCCATTTCCCCTCTACGTCCCCAAATCCTGTCCCCAAGGTCCAGCTGACATGCCATCTCCTCCAGGACGTCTTCCTGGACCTTTACATTGCTCTGCCCGCATGCGGCATCCTTAGGTCTCTTTTGTTCTAGAGCTTGCTGGGCATTCCAACTCTGCAGCCACTTGGGGATGTCAGTATCTGTGTGGGCGCACGCATACACTCAGGCCTGCACATATGTGTGTGGCGGGCTTGTTAACCCCTCCATGAGTGAGTCTCGTCCTCCCACACAAGTCCATGAGCACCCTGAGGCCAAGGGCTGCATCTTCCATCTTCCTGTGTCCCCCCACCCCACCTCGAGGATGGCCAAGGTGTAAAGGGGGAGGGGGAGAGAACCTGGTCCCTGATAAGCCTCTCATGCCACCCCCACCCATTCCCAGCATTCAGAGCTGGGCTCCAGCTGGATGGACAGATGGACAGTTTATCAAGCTGGGTGGGCAGATGGACAGATGAGCAGCAGTCTGTCCTCTCCAGGGTTCCTCTTACCGATGGTTTCTGTCTCCCAGACTGAAACAGAGAAAGGGAGAGAACGCAGAGGTGAGCGAGGGCTGAAGTGGGGTCTGCTCTCTCTGAGCCCCAATTCCTCCCCCTCCTTCTTCCCCACCTCACCCACAAACGCTGGAGCGAGGGTCTGCTGGGGCCCAGAGCCATGAGGACTACAAGTTGGGGGCCGGCCAGACACTGGAGACATCCACCTCTCCCTCGGGAACAGGACACAGAGAAATGCGCAGAGGCGTCTGAGAGCGCAGCGTTCGCCTGTCGCTCCACAGCCTGCAACGCAGCAGCCACCCCATGAACGCCAGGGGCGGCCCTGGGAACCCAGAGCTGACATGAGAAATGCCATTCTCAACTTTCCAGGAAGTCGCTGGCTGCAAGTCTCACTAATTCAGCTGTGCGAATGGAGGTGCTAAAAGGCCTGCCTTAATGAGCTCTTAAGAGTCAGGTGTAAATTACACACTCCTTGTGCAACTGCCAGAGGGAGGGAGGGGTGGCGCCCGAAGGGAAGTTTATCTCAAGAAGATCTTATTTATGCCGCCGATCCACGTTGCCTTATTTTTATTGTTGGAAAGAAGCAGTCTTGCCATGGTGCCTGACCCAGAGAAGATGTTCGGTAAACTTGAAGCGGATGAATGAAGGACAGGAGTCCGTGAGCGGAGGGTGTGACTAACCTGGCTTCTAGAGGAAGGAATTAGAGATCGGGCTGCATCGCGGGGCTGCCACATGCCACTCACACTGCACTCCCTCCTCTGCTCCTCTTCCAAAACTCACCCCCTGTCCTGTTCTAGACAGCACGTGGTCACGCCCAGTCCCGAGGTGCCAGGATGGGAGAGTTTGTCTGCCACCCTCCTTCTGGGCTGGCAGGAGGTCTGGAGGTGGGGGGTGTGGCTAACAGGCCCCAGGAGGAGAAGCCGGGGAAGGGAGAGGCGAGGTGGGGGGTACGGCAGCTACACCCTGCCTTCTCTGGTCTTCGGATGGAACCCTGAGACACAGGCCTGGCACCCCAACAGGCTGCCACCGTCCCCCGCAGGCACCTGCCATCCAGGCAGAGTCAAGGTTGGCAGGATTCCAGGAAAATCAGACTTTGCCTCTCTCTCGGGCAGGACAGGGGACGGGCGGGCAGGACTCTGTAGTGGACGGGGGTCTGGGAACTCTACTTCCAGGACATCGACCGAAGCCTCGGGTGAAGGAGGAAGCGAGGCCCAGGCCGCAAGTGACCTGTGCGTGACCACACCCGTGACTCAGACCCTCCTTCCAGGGCCCAGCGGTCAGCACCGGCCGGCACCGTTCTCAGAAAGCCACCTGCCTGGAGCCCCGCCCCCAACAGTGCCCTCAGCTCACCCTGGACACCCACAGGCTCCTGGCTCTAGGCTCTTCCCGGGGTCTCAGTGATCTGGCCAGACACCAACCTTCTTTGGGAGCCCACAAGGCCTCAAGGGAAGGCGGAAACAATCACACCCAAAGGAGAGATGCGGTGTCAGACCGCTCCCCACAGAGATGTGGTCACCACGGCCTGGGGCCTGCAGAGAGCCCGCTGCCTCGTCCCCGCCCCGCCGCCCTGTATCCTGAGTCACAGGGCCCATCCCTGCCCACCCCAAGGTCTCCCACATCGGCTGGGGTCCCTGAGTAGCTCCAGGGCGCTGCAGTAGCCCCCCCCCACACACACACACACCTGAACAGACACGTCGCAGGCTGAGCTCCTTACGACACTGCACCCACCCAGCCTCTCCTCGCAGGGAGGGAGCCATCAGACACCCAGGCCGGCATCTGCAAGTCGCCCGGCGCCCGTGTGCCCAGTGTCCTCCCACAGGCATCCCCGCTCCTCCTCTCCTGAGCCTGCATCGCTGCCCGCGGTCAGCGAGGACCACGAACACACTCTGCTTAATGCGCACGAGTGCGCCTGCCCGACGGTGAGGGCCGGGCCCTGTGCCTGGATCTGAGTAGTGTGTGCATGTGGACGCGGGCGAGTGTGGACGTGAGGGAGCGTCCTGTGTCCACTGCCTGAGGGTGTCTCCCTGTGTGTCTCTCCGGGCCTCTCCGTGTCTCCAGGTGAGTGATGGTGGCAATAACATCAGTTAACAATTACCACTGAGTATTAAAACGTGCCTAGTCCTGCCCCAAGTGACTCCCCCATGTACCACTCGAGTCCCCAGTGACCCACCACATTCCTGTTGGACAGACTAGGGGACAGAGGGGTGAGGGCCTCGCCCAAGGTCCGCGGCAGGGTGAGTGATGGAGGCCGTGTGTGAGCCCAGCTGTGCCCACCCACGATGACAGACCCCCACTGGGACCGGGCAGCCACGCCTGAGGGAAGCCTGTGTGTCCCCGTGTGTAGGGGGCGTGTGGTTCCATCCCCGCGCCCCTGGGAACAGCTATCAGCCTGTAGGGCAGCGGTGCTTGGATCCCAGGGAGGTCTGGGGCCCACGCGGGGAGCGGGCGGGGCTGAGCGTGGCCGGAAGAGGCCCTGGCGAAACCCACCTTGGTCTGGATCGAAGATCTGGAAGAACTTGGGGCAGCTGACCAGCACTATCTCACCCACGTGAGCGGGCTTCCAGCACGTGATGTTGTCCCACATCCCGGGGCAGCCTGTGGGGAAGAGAGCCGTGAGGCAGGCCCTGGCCGCGAGCACCTCAGTGGGTGGGTCCCCTCAGTTCCCTGGACGGCCCCTAGGCCCAGCTTCATGGGCGTGGGGGAGGCGATGGATGGGAGTCCACCAGGAACCGACGGGGAGGAGGGCACCCTGTGGACTTTGTTTACTCGGGGGGTGGAGGTGCCCGTAATGACCATGACCGATCAGGACAGAGAGATGGAGGAGGAGGAGGGGGAAGTGACAGCAGAGCATGGAGTGTCGGGAGAGGGTCTGCATGCTGCAGACGGGTCTATACACACGGGTGCAGAGAGGGCCATTCTGACAGGTAAGGTACAGCCAGTGGAACTGACCCCCCCTCCCACCTCTCACCCCCCACCCCCACCCCCAGGGCTGCTGGGAGGAGTAATGAGTTCACACAGCAAAGCTCCCAGCGGAGCGCCAAGCTCACTCCGTGCACGCCCCCTACTGTTACCATCAATAACTTCACGTCAATTAGGTGTCCCTGGGAATCATTCCCTGGAGAGAGGCCTGGGCAGGGACTCAGACCCGAGGCCTGCAAGGGGCGAGGGCCAGCGGAGGGCCGCCAACAGGTCCCGGAGGAAGCCTGGGCAGAGAGGGGCCTGGCCGGCCTCGTGAGCTCTGTTGGGTGCTGTGTGGACCAGAAGTGGTCTGTCTCTCAGAACTGAGACCTGGCTATTTTGGAATTCATCCCCCATCACAGTAACCTATAGCATCCTGCTCCCGGACTAACCCAGTCTGGGAGCTGGAAACATCATAGAGGGCCCTGGCTGGTGTGGCTCAGTTGGTTGAGCATTGTCTCAGGCACCAGAGGGTCGCCAGTTCCGATTCCCAGTCAGGGCATATGCCCGGGTTGTGGGGTTTCTGGCTCAGTCCCTGGTATGGAACATGCAGGAGGCAGCTGACCGATGTTTCACTCTCAGTAGATGTTTCTCTCTCTCTCCCTTCCTCTCTCTCTAAAATCAATAAAGCATGTATTTTTTAAAAAGAAAAGAAGAAAGTAAGTTCTGATGACCACAAACCAAGAAGGCAAGGTCACTGGGGGCCACAGGAGAGGAACCGTGTCCCAGGTCTCACAGCAGCAGGCCAGCCACTGATGGTTCCCACCGCCCACCCAGCAGGGCTCCAGCCGCACACGCCTGGCTGTGACATCGGTACTTGAAAGGGGGCCCAGCAGCTCAGCGTGGGCTGTGGGGCCCCTGCTGACCGGGAACATCACGGAGCATGGTCACGTCCAGCCCATGTCCCAGGTGCCCGTTAACAGATGTTCCCTTATCGTGGAACAGCGGGCCCTGGCACAGCCAGCTGCCACTGCCAGCTGACGCTCCTGAGGCCCCGGGGCACTTCAGATGGAGGTGAGCAGTCACAAGGATGGCGGGACGACGGGACGGAGGGACGGCGAGGGGTGCAGGGCTCCGGTGAGGATGGCACAAAGAAGAGGGGGCTCGCAGGGTGGGGTCCCAGGCCTGGAGGCAGGGCAGCGATTCATTCTCTTAGCTATTTTCTGAGCTCCTGCCATGTGCCAGGGCCCATGGGCCAGGGCTACAGAGGTGGAGAAGACATTTGGGAAGTTTGCATTTGAGGGCCGAGTGGGAGAGGGCAGGGTGTCCCTCAGCCTGCACGTCGGCCACGAGACTGGAGTTGTGTCTACTGCAGCCCAGGGCTCACTGCGTGACTCTGGTAAGTCTCTACCCCTCCACCCTGACTCAGTTTCCCTGTGTGCACACTGAGGGCTGGGCGTCTCTGAGGGTACTCCCGACGTGGAGCAACGAGAGCGCCAATGAGGAACAGAGATTTCACTAGCGATCTGCCAATGCCCAGAAGCCGGGGCGCCTCTCTGGCCCCTCCGCCAGGACAAGTGTCTCCCAAGGCACATCCGCCCAGACTCCCAATAGGCCGTGAGATGACGGTGTGGAGTGCGGAGGGGGCGTGGAGAGGAGGGAGAACAGGGGGTGTCAGCACAGGGATGCTATAGTATGTGGGGCCGTGGACCTGGCTGATATGTCTCAGGAGAAGGCACAGATTTGAGAAGAAGAGGAGAGAAGAGGGCCTGGCCCCAACAAAACAAGGGATGCCCACAGCAAAAGGGCAGCTGGCGGGGAGGACTGGGGAGGGGAGGCCAGAGGCAGGAGGAAAACAGGGGAGGGGAGTGACAGCTGCCAGGAACGCGCTTCCAGGCGGCGATGGTCCAGTGCATCAGCCACTGCTGAGAGGCTGGGAACGTTCCCTCCTCTCCTCGCCCCTGCAGAGCAGGTCTCTCCACGGGGGACACCCCGCCTCCCTACTCCTCTCCTGCTGTAGCCCAACTCTACACTGCCGGCCTGTGCCCTCCTGGCTCTGCCTCTCCCCCCCCCCCCCCCCCAAGCCTCTCTGGAACTTGGTCAGAGGCATTCAGGCCAGGGGTGGGGATGCCAGTGGTGGGAGATGCCCCATCTCAGGGGCGGCGCCCCCTCCGCCACCCCCACAAAGCAGCCAGGAGAGGCAGTGCCTCGTGACAGCAGCGGGAGGAGAGGCCACTCGGGCAGACTGAACAGAGAGGACGCGGGAGCCATTAGCCTCAATTGGAACAGAACGCGGCGCTCCTCTCGGGTTGTCATGGTGACGATGCTGTCCAGTTCCACCGTGTGTTCAAAACCGCGAGCGCAGCGGCACCGCAGGGGCTCACACAGGCGCCGTCGTCCCTTTGAGAAGCCGCCGAGGATGCGTGGGTACACGGAGCCCCCCATTTTAGCACCCGTTCCGGGGGTAACGCGTGATTTCAATCGACTGAAAGTTGTTTTCCCCCTCGAGCTCAGCGGCTCTCCAAGCGGGGACCCCAGACCAGGAACACCACTGGGAACGCGTCAGAAATGCAGGTGCCCAGGCCCCACCAGACCCACCAAGTCAGAAACTCTGGTGCCAGGGCTAGCCATCTGTGTTTTAACAAGCCTTCCAGAAGATTCTGATGCAGGCTCAAGTCAGGTTTGGGGGGCGAGGGGTCCCTGCGGACCCCACTCCTCCCCCACGGTGGGCGCCTGTTTAGTCTCACAGCAGCTGGGAGGGGCAGGCAAGAGGCTGATTCTGCTCCAAGGATGGGAGCCTGGGCCCAGCCCTGCAGTGGCTCCCTCCCCAGGCCTCTCCTCTTGTGGGGGGGGGGGGGGAGGGGGGAGTGGCTGGGACCAGGCACTGTGCACCCTGGACTGGCCTGAGGCCGGGTCAGAATAGCAGTGAGCAGGCTCTCGTCTTCTGTACACGTCTCCTTCCTCTGCCCCTGCCAGGGCCGCTGCAGGCGCCCCTCTTGCATCTCCTCCAGAGTCTGGGGGCCCCCGAGGACCACACCTGACCGGCCCTGCTTAAATGCAGGCCAGGCCTCCAGGCTGCCGGAAGCCTGCAACCCTGCAAAGGGGAGGTTCTGGCCGGACTCACATGGGGCAGCCAGGCTGCCTGGGCGGACCAGAGAGCAAACCGGCCCGCCCAGCAGGCAGGGCCCGTGACCTGCGTGGGTCTGGGACTGTCGGGAGTGGAGAGTCAGGTTCCCACGCCCAGGGGTCCGTTTTCCTTCTCTCTGGCACAGGGCACTGCAGCACAAAGGGCACCCCTGGCTGGGGCCGCAGACCTGGGGCCTGTCCCAGAGCTGGCTCAGGCCCTCGGTGTAACTTGTCCAGGGACTGCCTGCCACCTCTGGCCTCCGCCTCTCTGAGTGTCACGTGACAGAGCTGGACTCCATGTTGTCTTGAGTCCCACTTAGCATTCAGAGGTTTGGAACGAGGGACAAAACCACTAAACACAGCTCTTCAATAACGGTCCCAACAAACATCTTCAGAACATGCCGAGGATGGTGCAGACAGAAGCGCCGGGCCAGAGGGCTTGCTTTCGCTCTCCACCACCTTGCCGGTGCATCCTCCTCCTTCACCTGCCTGCTCGGCTCCCATGCCTCCCCAGCGTGACCCTGTCCCTCAGCTTCCCCCTGGAGGCCACTATGCACATTATCACCTGGAGTTCTCTGGGGGGCGGAGGTCCTGGGACCAGGGAGGGACAAGGATTTAAGGGGTGCAGGTGCCTCTGTGTCTTCGTCTATAAGACAGGGGTAATAACAGAGCCTGCCCTCTAGGTTGCTTCAGTGGGAGAAAAAGCACTAGTCCAGTGCCTGGCACATGGAAAACCTATGTAATTACTGGCTAATATGGTTCGTTCCACCTGCTCATTTTAATAGTGGAGCTTCTGAGGTACAGAGCAGGGAAGAGCCTCCCCCCTCTTGCTGCTGTGGTGCCCCCACCGAGGAAGTTCTCCCCACTCACCCACCCACCCACCCACCCCTCAGCTCTCACCTGCCGTCAGGGCCTACTGGTCCCCAGGGCCTAACTCAGTGGTTCTCAGACCAGCTGCTTGTCAGCGCCGCCTCGGAGCCTTTACAGTCACGGTGACTGTGAGGGGCTGCGGTTCTGGTTTGGACTGGAGCGTGAGCACATTGTCCTAAAAGCTCCTGGTGACTCTGATGGGCAGCAAGGTTTGAGAACCACGGACCTAGTATAAATACCGTCTTGTCCATGAACCCTCCCAGAATTCCTCGCTTCCTCTCCTGAGCACACCTGGGTGCAATCCTCTCCCCAGCACCTGCCTGCCCCCTCCTGGGAGGGTGTCCATCCTCACCTCTGTCTCACGCTCACGTCGCCCCTGGGGGCTAGCCTTCTGGCCCTCCCCCAGCTGGGGCTCCACAAACATCTGTGCAACAGCCCCGCCTCCCACCTCTACCCTTCCCTCCCGGATGCTTCTTAGGCCCCAGCCCACATGCCCCTGACTCCTGTGATGCAGGAACACCGGCCCGGGGCTAGGAGGCAGGACACCTGGGCTCCCGGTCCACCTCATGGCCCCATCTCCCATCCCCTAGACCAGAGCCTTGGACCAGATATTATTTTGGTCTCCTGCAACTGGGCACCTGTTTGGGGCCCCTGCCTCAGTTTCCCTGGCTGGTGAGGCCTAGAATCCACTTCCAGCCTCCGTTAGGGCTGAGCCAGAGCTCGGCTGGAGGGCGGGCGAGTCCAGCGTGGCCGGAGCGGCTCCATTAGCAGTTAATGTTCACTGTCTGGCCGGGGAGCTTGGCCTGGAGGGACCGTTACACATAACTGGGCTGCAGATTAATCGAGTATTTAAACAGATGGTGCTCAGAAGAGCTCCCTATAAACAGGGAGGATCCGGAGGGAGAGGTGGATCCTTCTAGTCTGGGCAGAGAGCCCCACCCTCCAGCGACTGAGGTGTAAGTGAGGCTGGCCAGGCCTCCAGGGATGCCCCCCACCCCCACGTCCCTGGCTTCCCACGCAGACCCTCGCCCTGGTCGCTGGGAGTCAGGAAGTCCAGGGCGCCCTTTCCCGCTGGGCCTCAGCGTCCTCTCTGCACAGCGAGGGAGTTAGGAGGAGGGGGCCACACAGGACCCCTGGTTCTCAGCCAGGGCCGCGCCACTGCCTGGGAACATCTGGGAATGTTACGAGGCATTCTGGGTTGTCACTGGGGTCAGGGGAGCCGTGGCACCTGATGGGGAAGCTAAGGCTGCTAACTGTCCTGCAGTGCGGGGCCCCTCCCGCCGAGGAGGCAGCACCCCGCCCCAGGCTAAGGGCAGCCCCGGGAGAAGTACTGCCCAGACAGGCCGCGGGGTCCCCGCTGCTGCCTCGTCTCTGGCTTCTGGCGGAGTGAGCAGAGGAGGCAGAGGAGGTGGAAAGGGCCCCACACCTCCTGCTTGGGGTTGCCCACGTGCTCTCCTGCTCGGCCACCCGCAGCAGCTGTGTCCCTGCTGCCGCCAGGCCCAGGCCGCCTGCTAACGAGCTCTCTGACAGCCAAACCCCAGCTCTAGCCCAGCCCCCTGGGATCTAAGGCAGCCATACCCAGCCACCCAAAACAGCCCTCCCACAGAGAGGCATCCCGGGCAGGCTGTCCCCAAGGAGGGCAACCCAGTGCCGCTGCCCAGAGCAGATCCAGGACTCCCCCGCCCCACCGGGCTCTCTGAAGGACCCAGGGACCCGTCCCCTCCACCTTTCTTCCCAAGGTGGCCGCAGGCTGGGGCACCAGTTCTAAGGGCTATGGATGTGCTGGGATACCATGTCCTCCCCGCCAGCCGACTCACCGAGGGAGGAGGCGTTCAAGCCCATCAGCTCGTTGGCCTTCCGGATCTTCTCCAGGCACAGGACCTGCTCCTGCTTGAACATGCAGTCGGAGTGCATGGCGGCCGTCTGCAGGGAACAGGAGGGACGGTAGGAGGGAGCAGCAAGGCTCACTGTAAGCACTTTCCCTAAGCCCTGGGGCCAGGGGGGAGGGGCAGAAGCAGGATGAGGATAGTGACAGAGAAACTTCAGGGCCAGCAGGGACCCTGACATCCGCTCTGTCACCGACACCATGAGGTTCTTCTTTACCAACTCCATGTGTGGCCTTGGGTGGATCCCACCCTGACCCTGGGCCTCAGGTTCCAAGTCTTATAAAAACAGCAGCAAACACATATATATAGCACTTTACAACCTACATGTGCTATTCTGTCATATACTATATGTGTGTACATATACATCCAGAGGACTACAAGGTAGGTAGTATTTTTGCCATTTCTCTCATTTTACACATGTGAAACTTAAGCCCAGAGATGTGAAGTAACTTGCTCAAAGCCACACAGCTGAGTAGACTATACAGCCAGGATTTGGCCCCAGGCAGTGTAGCTCCAGAGGCCACAAGGCTACTGCTGCACTTCAGGGGAGCCAGCAGGGGCTGGGGGAGAGGAGGGGCTGACAGCTCATTGTCTCTCTCCTCTGGGGGCTGGGGAAGGAGGTACAAGCCAGGGAGCAGTGGTAGCATTCAGTGGGCCTGTGAACCACTCCCATTTACTCTTGCCCCATTTTACAGAAGAGAAAACTGAGGCTCAGAGAAGTTAAGAAACTCCTGCCCAAGGTCCCACAGCTGGTTAGTGGCAGAGGCTGGATTCAAGGGCAGGAACAAGTAACTTCAAAGCCCTGGCGTGGCTGTCGCCTCTAACTCAAAATGTGGGGGCAGGAGCAGTTGTGTAAGGGGATGTCGGGAGCACGGAGGCAGGCACAAGGCATCTGAGCGGCAAGGGCCATGCTCAGTCTAGCCCTGACTGTTCAGAGGTGCAGACGGCTTCCAGGGCGGGGACAGGCTGTCTGTGGCCACACGGTGAGGCAGGGCAGAGGCAGGGCTCGGGTCCAGGGCTCGGAGACCGCTAGAGCCAGTGCTGATGTGAAGTCCCAGCTCGGGGCGGGGGCCAAGGCCTGGAGCCCTCCCCACCGCCCTCCCTCTGGGAGAGACATGAGCAGAGAGCAGGCTCCTGAGCTCTGCCCTGGAGCAGGGGCCTGGGGTCAAAGAACCTTCTGCAGCCCGGCCGGGGTCCTGCACGGTGCGCAGGATGCACAGCTCAGGAGACTGCCCCACGTCAGCATCGCGATACATTCGTAAACTGTGCAAGGATTTCTGGCCAAGTCAGTTGAAGGTCTTGAGGATGGGACACCCTTTCTAACTCACAGAAGTGCTGGATGGTCCAGTGGGGGTGCTGGCAGAGATACCAGCTGAGGGCACGCCAAAGACAGGGTTCTCTGGGGTGGGGGCTCAGGTGAGCTGGGGGCTCCAGCAGGTGGGCGGGGCCAGGGTATGGACCTGGGGCCTTACCAGAGGCAGCAGCAGGAGAGCAGCCAGGGAGGCCGGTACGATGCTGGCCATGGCGCTTCTCAGCCACAAGGAGGCTCAGGCCAGCACCACTCGCTTCCCACTCAGAGCAGCCGCTGGTCAGCCCCAAGGAGCCTAGGGTTCGAGAGAAAGGAAAGGCATGAGTCCTGCGGGGCAGCCTGCCCTCCCCCCGACCGCCTCCCCTTCCCGCGGCAAGGCTCTCAGCCTCCACGGGGAGCCCCTCATGCCTTCGTCCAGGCTGTTCTTTATTCTCTGTCCCACAACCACCTGCTGAGCACCCCCATCTGCGAGGCACCGGGGACAGGGCGGGAGCACGCCGGCGCAGGCCCCCACTGGACCACTGCGGCCGGCGCTGCCTCCCCCAGCTCCCTCCACGACAACAGCTTTAGCTGTCACACGTGTGCCCGCCTGTCCCTCTTGCTCAGGTGAGGGCATGTGAACATTCCCGCCTATGGGAGGGGCGGCAGTGACATGTGCACTTGTCCACACAGCATCACATGCTGTCCCCCTGCTCCTATGCCTTCCCAGCGCCAGACCCGCCCGCTTTGACAGGGCAGCCAGGATAAGCCCTGAGCGGTGGGGGCAACCCTCTGGGGGGAACCAGGATGCCTGAGGGAGCGCGTGGAGCGGGGCCACCCCAGCTCCAGGCTGCTACGTGAGAAAGGAGCGCACCTCTAACTTGCTCACTCACGGAAGGCCGCTTGGTTCCAGCTGCCAAGCTGGTCCCCTAACCCCGTGGTCGGCAAACTGCTGCTCGCGAGCCACATGCGGCTCTTTGGCCCCTTGAGTGTGGCTCTTCCACAAAATACCACGGCCTGGGCGAGTCTATTTTGAAGAAGTGGCGTTAGAAGAAGTTTAAGTTTAAAAAATTTGGCTCTCAGAAATTTCAGTCGTTGTACTGTTGATATTTGGCTCTGTGGACTAATGAGTTTGCCGACCACTGCCCTAACCCCACAGCCTCCTGCACTGGCCTCCGCCCGCGGGGCCTCCAGGACAGAGCCCTCGCCTCCGACATGCACAACCCAGCGGCCGCCGAGGGAGCTAGGCCTCCGGGCTGCCGGGACTCCCGGTCCTCCAGGACGGAGGCCGACAGTGTGCTGGGAGTCGGGTGAAGAGGCCGGGGCGGCCCGCCCGTTGCAGGGGATGAGTCTGGTCTGCCTCTAAAACTGGTCGTTAGCACAGAGTCCCGTCGACCCAGGAACTCCGCACCTGGAAGTCTCTCCTGGAGAAACGTTTGCACGTGAACAGAAACGGGCACGGTGAAGGTTACTCACTGCAGCGCCATGTACAACAGCATCCCCACGAAGCCGGGCCCACAAAGCCTCCCTCCCGCAGGCGCTGCTAACAGGCCCCGCACAGCCATGCAATGCAACACTACTCAGCCATTTAAGAAGCATGTTTATTACTATTCAATTACATAATGGCTGAGTAGGCCCGGGTCAGGGGCACCCTTAGCCCACAGGTGCCTGGTCCAGGAGGCCCATGCGGGCTACATCCGGACCACTAGCCTTGCACACCCCACCAGTGGGCAGAGCTGCTCTTACCCTAGGGCCGTGATCAGCAAACTGCGGCTCTCGAGCCACATGCGGCTCTTTGGCCCCTTGGGTGTGGCTCTTCCACAAAATACCACGGCCTGGGCGAGTCTATGTTGAAGAAGTGGCGTTAGAAGAAGTTTAAGTTTAAAAAATTTGGCTCTCCAAAGAAATTTCAGTCGTTGCACTGTTGATATTTGGCTCTGCTGACTAAGGAGTTTGCCGACCACTGCCCTAGGGCCATTGTGCCCAGGCTCTCTGCCCATCCATGCCTCCCTCCCTCTCTCTGCCCCTCCAAGCTGCCCTCAGCCCCTCCAAGCTAAATTGGGGGACAAACAAGCGCCCAAAGCAGTGAAAGAAAAACAGCCACAGGCAGGCTCCAGGAAAGGGGCCGTCTTAGCCCCCTGCTGCTCTGCCTGCTTAGGGCCCACTCAGAGATGCTCCAAGAGGCCTCGGTGCCCCCAAGAGATGCTCTGAGAAGCCCAGTGGCCATGGGGATGCCAGCCCAGCCTCTGCCCTGTGGTTCAGGAAAGACTACCTGGGCTGGGCAGTCCCTGGCCAGCACCCCTGGGTGCCAGCTGTGCACAGGGCTCTCCCATGCCTGCCGTCACAGGCTGCTTCTGGATGACCTGGCACTAGCGGTCCCCAGAGGCTCGGTCACCTCCACTACCCCTGGGGAGCTCCAGGCCCTGTCTGCCACGCCTGGGGGGACCCCGGGAATGCCGGGCCCACCCGCAGCACATGCAGGAGGCTGGCTGTCCCCGCCAGCAGAGGGCTCCGAGGAGAACCACAGGCAGAGGTCTCAGATCTGGAGCTGACTCTCCCGCACGCAGGCCAGAGGATGGTGAGGCGCAAAGTCAGGGAGGCCTCCACCCAAGACAAGGCCGCCAGTACCTCTGTCAGCCCCTCTGGCCCGGAGGCCAGCAGCCTGGGCCGACTCTGGTCCCAAGATGCGCTCTGACCTATTAGCCCTGCACTCAACCTGCCCTCTCCCCACCCCACCCCCACCCCCTGAACCACTGAGGTGTGTTTAAAATACCCCTGCCCAGCTGAGCGGGGCGCTCTAGGGCTGGGACGGCGTCGGGGCTGATTAAAGCTCTCCAGGCGACTCTCATGTAGAGCAGAACCATGAACCTGTTTAACCTTCATCAGCACCAAGAGTGCTGCCCCGAAGGGAGAGGGGCTTCCTTGGCTCTGGCTGCTCTACAGGCAAGCAGGTGGCAGCCGGCAAGCAAGGGGTCAGTGTATTGAGGACTGGCTGATGCCCGATTCTCTCTCTCTCTCTCTCTCTCTCTCTCTCTCTCTCTCTCTCACACACACACACACACACACAGGTCCACAGAGAAGATCATAAAGACATTTATCCCCAGGGCACCCACTTGAAAGCATCAAGACAAAATGCAAACAGCCCTGTGTGGAATACACAAAGGAGGAGAGGGGGAGATGCCTTCAGGGGCTGACAGACCACCACACACACACTCACACACACTCACACACACACACACACACAAACACACACACACACACACACACAAACACACACATACACAAACACACACACACGCCTTCCCAGCAATGCAGAAGCACGCTCGCCCAAACCGAGAACAAAGATGTGTGCCGATGCAATCGCACTGGTGTGTTTACCAGACCAGTGACATGTATCATAACACACACTTCACACACGCATTGCGCAAAGGCACTCCGCTCTGCAGAGGCAACGAGATCCGTCTGGATTCTGATGCAGGAGGGACACACGCAGACATACGCACTCCAGGCCTGTGCGCGTGCACGTGCACACACACATGTTCACGCGGGGAGGCCGACAGGCCGGTGCTCACCCCGCTCCGGGCAGGGCAGCTGCGCAGTCACCACTGCGGTGGACTGAACACACGCTGGGGACCCACTCCTCCCCCAGCGCCCTGCTTGTCACCGGGCTGCTCAGGCCACGAGGTGAGCCAGGAGCAGGTGTGGCCGAAGCCCAGGGACACAGCGTGGACGGCTGGGATCCTCTCAACACGAGCCTGCTGTGGAACCAGACCTGGCCAGGTTCCCCATTCCCACTATTGTCCCCTCTCTCTTCCTTTCATTGAGATGTAATTGCTGTGGAACATTATATTAGCTTCAAGCACACCACATCATGATTCAATAGCTATATACTGCAAGGGATTGCCACATAAGCCTGGTAAACATCCATCACCTAGTTACACAATTTTTTCCTGGTGATGCCAACATTCATGATTTATTCTCTTAGCCCACTGTTGTCCTCACGTGTTCACCCTCCCCCACTACATCCGCCCCTGCCCAACTGGATGCGGACACACCAGCCGAAGCTCCCAAGCCCTGGCCTTCCCACTCCCCCACCTCCACTGGGGACCTCAAGGGTCACCTCCTGCAACCTCCCCAAGACGGCGACCTCTCAGCCCCTCCCAGCACCCTTGCTGGACCGCTCTCAGAGTTTACGATATTAGACCACCTGCCCCAAACCCGGTACTCTTCTGCCCTGCAGATGCACCCCTGGGTCTGCCAGCCACAGCCCTGCCAGCGGCTGCCGCTCCTCGTCCTGGCTGCCTCCCTCGTCTGACTCCCCCCAGCTGCCAGTGACCCCCCTCACAGGTCAGGGCCCTGCTACTGCAGCCTAGGGTGGGACTCTCCCCTCCTTCGGGGTGGGCCTGGGCCCTTTGGCCCAGCCACACAGTGGTCAGGATGACCTGGCCACCGACCTTCCCAGGCTCGCTCTTGGGTCCAGGCTCTGCTGGGGCAATTTAGCACCTGATCAGAGGACAAGAACCCCTGTCTCCTGACATTTACTGTGGTGGCCTTAGGGACAAGCCACTTAGCTCTTCTGGGCTTCAGTTGGATTGCCTGTAAAATGGGAATCATGGGAATATCTACCTCATCGATATTGCTGTGAGACATCAACACATTTATGTAAGGGAAACTATGGAGTCTATAGCATTAGCCTGGCTCCCAGTGAGGACTATCCGTATGTTAACTATTATTGTTCTCTTACCACTTGCATTCAGCCCTGTGTCACATTCAAAATGGAAACAGCAGGCCAGCTGCACCTTTCTTTACTAATGACTAACATTTATTAAACATTCAGTATGTGCCAGGCACGCTTCCAAGCAATAAATGCTCATTAACTCATTTCACCTACTCAAACCTGTGAAGTAGTTACCAGCATTATCCTCACTCGAGAGCTGGGGCCACTGAGGCACAGAGAGGCTACGCAGCTTCCCTAAGGTCACACAGCAAAGGTGTGGTAGAGCTGGGACGTGAACCCAAGCCACCCGGCTCCAGAGGTGTGCACTCCACCCCTATGCTCCTGCCAGCCTCTGCTACTGCTGAAAGGAAGACCAGCTCAAAACCCACTGGTACCCCACCAGTGACCCTTCTCACGCCCTTGGGGACGGGTCAGGCCTTCTGCTGTCCCCTGCCCATACTTCTCTCCTTAGGAAGATGCAACTCCAAGCACAGCATTTCCGACCTCAACTGGACTTTAAAAGCCACCTCCCAGTGGTACTGAGTGACCTGTGAGGAAACAGACTAGGGAGGGGGCGACACTTCCCAAAGTCCCCAGTGCAGAGTGTGGCCCCCCGCCTGGCAGGAACGGGCGTGTGACAGATACCTGGGCTGGAAGGGAGTCCGCTTCCCCATCCAGGTTCGGGGAGGCCTGCCCTCCTCAGGCCCCATCAGCGCAGCGACAGACCTGGATGGGGAACTGACAAGAGCAGCCGAGTCCTCGGATGAGCCACTTTGCCAGACACACACGAAAACAGCGTCATCAGTCAGCACACCGGGCCAGCGGTGACTCACCGGGCTCCCCACTTTCCTCAGAGACCCTTCAGCCACCCCCCACTGCCCCACGCCCCGCAGCACCCTTTCCACAGCACCGCAGCTGAAGACGGCCCAGCTCCTGGGATGGGACACTCGCCCCTCTCCAGCAGGTCCCTGGGGAGAAGCTCTAGTATCTTCCCAATGTGTCTTCCCAGGCATTCTTTAGCCTCCTGGGCGCCCCACAGTGGGAGAGCAGCCCCTCAACCCCCTTCCAGGGGGGTGCACAGGTTTCCCTGTGGGCGCCCTCCTGGTGGAGGCGGGCACAAACCTGGGCATGGGGTGAATGGGAAAGGAGGCTCCGGGGAACCCCAGGGATGTGATGCTGGTTTGTTTTCAGTCCTGAATGTGGTCCCCAGGGGTCCTCAGAGTGGGAGACCATCACATGGACATAGCAGAGGCCTGTCGGGGTGGGGCGCTCAGGCCACGGGGGGAGCCTCTCTGGGCACTGACCCATGAAACAGAGGGGCCCTCTGAGCTCCAGGCTGAGTGGAGGGTGGCATCCCAGGCTCCCCCCCCCACCCCCCGGGGAAGCTCCAGCCCTCAGCACTCAGCTCCTCCATTCTTCAACCTCTGAAACCACCTCTCCCTTCCAGCCCAGGTCTTGGCAGCCCCTCCGGCGGGTCCGATCCAGCCCGTCACCCCGTTTTGGACAGCCAGGGAGCCAAGAATGATGTTTACAGTTTTAAAGGGTCAGGGGGGGAAAAATGAAAAGACTCCCATTTCACGACACATGAAAACGACGAAATTCAAAATCCCAGCCCATAAATAAGCTCATCAAACACAGCGATGCCCATTTGTTTCCATCTCATCGGTGGCTGCTTCTACGCTGCAACCGCAGAATGCAGTGGCTGTGACAGCATGTGGCCAGCGAAGCCGCAAACACGGACGATCCGGCCCTTTGCAGAAAGGTCGCCAGCCCTTGTCCTCGTCTCGCGCCACACGCACTTCCTGCGTCCGTTCCCGGGCACCTGGGCTTGCATTAGGAGGACTCCTGTGACCGTCCTGGGGCAAACGTCGGGGTCCCAGGCACATGGAGAAGCGAGGGTGTGTGCCCCAGTGTCCCTTTGTCTTTCTGCTGCTGCGTGTTCTGTGCCAGCGCTCCGGCAGGTGTCACGGGAAGCTTGCATGCTTCCCCGGCTGTGTGTCACCCCCTGTGTGTGTCACTGTGGGGGTGGCTGTCACCATGGGCCTGTGACGGCATGTGCCTGTGACGGCATCCAGGGCTCGGTGCAAACACCTCGCAGTTGATTTGCTGCCTGCGTGTTGCCTGGCAGCTGGACCACTAGGCCCAGCCGTTCAGACTCCGGACTCAGATTCCTCTACCCTCCCCCCCTCCCGAGTAGAACATCCCCGAGGCAGCCCTGTCTGGGGCACCGGACGTGGGTTCACACACCTCCCGGGCGAGAAACCCGCTGTCACGCAGGAGTAGGGGTCATGCTGGGTGCCCTCCCTGGTACTGCGCTGAGCCTTGGCTCTGCCCTCTGGCAGACGGCACGGGGTGTCTGTCCTCTCCTTCGCCACTGCCAGCCCTTGGTCAATGAAACCTTCCTCCCCGGGAGGCCAGAGACCTGGACACCTGAGGCCATGTCCCCAGAAAGAAAGCCACCTTAGCGCCCGTCTCTCCTAGCCTCTTAGTTCCACATGCTGACGGTAAATACCCATTTTGTGTGTTTGCTTATTCGACACAAATTGAGAGAGGACCCCAAAGCAGGGGCATGGCCGAGAGGGTGGCCGCAGGAGAGAAAATGGGTTCTGAAGCTTTCTCCAGTTTCAACCCCCTGCCAGTCTTTAGCCTGATTAGCCCTGAGAATGCAGAAAAGGGTCCTTCCAGAGACTCCCCACACCCATGTCCCCTCATTGTGAACAGGGGGGCAGACTCCCGGGTCTTGTCCCAGACGCAGCACCACGGGTGACGTGCCCATGGTGGGGGAGGAGGGATAGGCTGCCTCCCTGGTCACCCCACACACACTTGTTGATGGATTGGTTGGCAGATCTGGCCCGGGGCCTGTCTCTAATGTATACGTTCACATTTCGGCTTCTGTCCAGACTGGCACCTCTGCTTGCCCTCTCCAAGGTCAGTGGGGATCAGGAGCCCGATTCATCTGGACCTGTGGGCTCTACCAACACAACCCACCTGCACCCAGCACCCAACTCAGATTGGGGCCTCCTGGGAAAATCTGGGTGCTGCTGCTACCTCCCCCACCCCAACCCCCCAGACGCAAACAGTGTTGCATCCCCTTCTGAAGCCCACAGCCACTCAAACGCCTCTAGCCTGGCCTTCAGGATGCTTCTCCGCCGGGGCCCAACGGCAGCCTCAAGGCAGGTAGCTCTCCGCAGATGTGTGTAGCCCCATCCATCCCAAGCCCCCTTCACCCAGCCCCCCACCACACAGGGCTGCTCACAGGAAAAGCCAAATGCGTGCCTGGTTTTTTGTTTCTGCCTGCGTGGGTTCCCAGGGCTTTGTGGGGCACTGTGAGGCTGGGGGAGGTGGAGAAAGGGGAACTGACGCACTTGCATGAAAAGCACGCACTTGGCCTGGAGCATTAGCGGGGGGTCTACCCCCCTCCCCCAGCACCTTCCAAAGGAGGCCTGAGCTCCTTCCAGGGGCCAGGCTCCACTCCCCAACTGCATGTGACATAGAATCAGCTTCTGCTGGGCTCCCTTCTGAGCGTCTAGCTCCATCCATTGGCGCCCTGGCCCCTTCTGATGCCCCAACTGGCCAGGATGAGGCCCCCTCCTCCCACCCCTGCCGCAGGAACCTGTGCCTTTAAGGCAGCAGCAGGGGTCTCGGGCAGGCCCACTTCAGCCTGGGAGGCAGGTGCCCTTCTCCCACAGGCCCCGATGGCGTTTCCCAGTGGGACCACCAAAACCATCCTGACCCAGCCCCTCCACGCTGCGGGGAAACCGAGAGACAACAATCCCAAATGTGTCACCACTGGCGGGGCATTCTGTTCTGGCTCCTATCCCACCTCCTACCGAGCACATCGCTTGCTCAGCCCTCAAACCTCCCGAGACCTGCGGCATCCAGCACCCGGGGACCCTCAGCGTCACCTTCCCAGTTCACGCAGCGCGTCCTTGTGCCTTGGGAGTAGAGAGGCAGGTCCTTAAGGTTCTTATAGGTCTCTCCGGACACAGTGCGTTCCCAACCCGAGGTCCTCTCTTCTGGCACCGGAAGGGGAAGGGGCGAGAGGTAGCTAAGTCGACCCCACCCCCTAAAGGCTGCAGGGATCGGTCGCCCCAAGCCCAGCCCAGACATTGGGGTGGAGGTGGGGGTGTCAGACTATCGCGCTGGACGGGAGCAGTGACGGGAGGGGGGCTTCCTTTTAGATCCGGAGGCTGGCCCCGCGCTGCCCTGGCCGGCTCTGGAGGAGGGGGTCCGAAGTCCCCGAGGGGCGAGGATTCTGGGGTCTGGGAGGGTGGACAGGGTGTGGAGGAACAGGGGCATCAGGGCGGGCCTTACCTGCTCCCGGTGGGGCCTGCGGGGATGCGGGCTGCGGCGGGTCGGCCCGGGGCAGACTCCGCGGGGAGGCGCGCAGCGGCGAGTCCGCGCCCGGCGCCGCGCAGGGCTGGGGAGCGTGTGCGCCGAGGAGTGCGCGCCGATCCCGGGTGTCCGCGTGCGTGCCTCGGCCGGCCGCCCGTGGCCGCGGGTCCCTGCCCGCAGGCGTGTGCGTGTGCGTACGTGGGGACCGCACTCGCCTGAAGCCGCCGCTGTCACCGCCCGAGCGCGGTGGCCCACGCCGCCCCTCTCCCGCCCCGCGCCGCACGCCGCCCAGCCCGGTCTGCCCTCCGGGAGAGGCGCCGCCTCCGCCTCCGCCAGGCTGCGGGCGGGAGGGAGGCGACAGACCACCGCCTCCCCGCCCCCTCCCCACGCGCTCCGCAGGCTGGGGCTGGGGTGCAGGCCAATGGGCGCCCGGGGGAGGGCTTAGGCCGGGAGCGGTGGTAGGTGGGGAGCGGGACCCCGCCCGCCGCGTTCGCCCGGGCAGAGACACCAGCGGGAGCCGATAGCTGCACGGCAGACCCTGGAGGACAGGATGCGGGGGACCGCTCCCCCTTTGTCGCTGGGGCTTCCGAGTGGGGCCTTCCCCAGGGCTCACCGCCCTCCTTTTTAGCCTCCCCGTGATATCCAGAGCGTGAAAGCCCTGTTCTTTCTCCCTCCCACACCCTCACGATTCCGTGTCTGCTCCTCCTCCTCCGCGAAGCCTTCCTTACCCGGCAAGTCCTGACTCTCCTGGGTCAGTGTCCCCGCAGCCCCGGCCTGAAAGATCAGCTGGCTTTGGGGAGCCTGCCTGAGTGTCATCAAAGGTGATCTCCTGGAGAATGCCTCTATGTTCAGAAACGTGGTAGGGGCACACGGGGGGGGGGGGGGGGGGGGGGCTCCCGCAGCTTAAATGACGCCGCTCCGGAGTCAGACTCCTGGCTCCGGTTCCCAGAGCCTGGCCAGCTCGGAAGGGTGGCCCCCGGGGCTGGATGGCTTTGAGCCTCAGCTTCTTCATGTGCCTTGACATACCCCATAGGTTTTCCCTGAACGTATTTATCCGCTGGAGAACAAGTGACTATGGCTGCTGTTACTGTGATGCTACTGACCCTCCTCCTGGTACGGATGGGTAAACTGAGGCTTAGTAAGGAGAACAGAACAGGTCATGCAGCCAGAATCGGTGATGGAGCCAACTCTTGAGAACCCCCTCCCGGACAACGCATGCACCCTCTGCCCACCCCAACCAGCCATCCCTGCTCTGGTCACTGCCCCACATGTCAGCATCCCTAGAGCCGCCTACACACACACACACACACACACACACACACACACACACACATTCATCTTCTGCAACCAGGCTCTGGCCTTCCCCCTTTACATCAGCTGTCGTCGACCCCCCCCCCCCCCCCCCCCCCCCCCGTGTAGGCCCGAGTCTTGCTCTGGCCACCTTGCTGAGGAAGTCTCGGGGAAGAGGGGGGATGCGTGACTGGGGTCTTTCCTCAAGGACCCCCATCCAACTGAGGAAAAGAGGACCGGAAGACGGAGCAGGAGTCCATGATGGAAACTAAAGGAAGTACCTGCGGCCCCAGGAAGATGCCAGGAGTTCCCCGGGTCCACACAGTGGGCCGATGGTTTCTTTTTACTGCATCGTGAGCGCTGGCCCCGCTGGTACCCCCACTGCTGGTCGCCAGGGCTCACACGCCTTTCCGGCCAGGAAAGCTTCCTGGTCGAGGAGAACATCAGTCCTCTGCATCAAAAAGAGCGGACCCCTCCCCACCTACCACCCCTTCTGGGGAGAAGAGGGCCTGGTGCTGTGCTAGAGCCAGACACGCAGCTAGGACTTGCCTCTGGGCCTGGCTGGTTGCCCTAACCCCTGGGCGCCTGCTTCCTTCCTTTGGACAGCCCTGGCATTGTGGAGATCAAATGAGATGCAGAGTGTGAAAGTGCTCTGTAAACTGTGAAGGTCCTTAGAGGGGAGGGGAGGCTGCAGGGGCCTCGGAGTCAGGAGGGAAACGCGGAGTGAGGAACGCGGGGGGCCCGGAGTGGAAGGCAGGGTGGAGATCAGTCCCGTACCGCAGGCCAGTCCACCTGGAACTGTCCATGGGGCTGGAGGCACTCCAGCCTTGGCTCTGAGGTTTACACTCAGTTCCAGGTTTTCTCCCTTTTCCACACTCTTGAGTCCCCCAGGTCCCACAGTGGGTCCTGTGTCCCATGCACTCTGTCCTACGTCGCAGATGTATGTCATGGTGTGGGCGGTGAGCAGGCTGGCATGGGCACGCCTTCCTGTCTACCTGGGCAGCAGGCGGCCGGGGCAGAAGCCCAGCCATGCTCTACTCACAGCCTTTCCGTCACCTCGTCTCGCTTTGCTTCACGGCCCCGGCCAGAGGGTGAGATCCTGGCGGAGCACAAGCAGGGGGCAGCCAGGGCTCCGGGTACCACTGTGCAATGTGTGCCCCACACAAAGGGATGTGGCCAGGGGGTGAGTGGGGTTAGAAGTCCAGCTCCTGCTCTGCCCACTGCCCACCAGTCCTGACACACCACCCACAGTCCACCCAAAAAGGACAGGTTTCTAGTAAGTCCTGGGGGGGGGGGGTCGAGGGGGGCACCTCTCTAATCTCCCCAAGGTGCTATAGAGGCCACCAGTTCTTAAAGATGGATCTCATGCGAGCCCCACCTCGTAACATCGGCCCGCAGGGATGTGAAAGTGAACATCAGAGCTGGCGTCCAGGGTTTGCCTAGTCCCCTTCCCTGGGAATGAAGTGCCTAAGCCCCGAGGGGCACAGGACCAGCCCAAGGACATACAGGTAACTTTCGGATTGGCAACTGAGGCCCGTGTCCTGGTGCCCACCTCAGCATTCCCCCTGGTGGGCTGCCCGCCTCGTGCTGGAGCCCAGGCTGGGCTTCCTTGTCCTGGACTACTTTCTGCCCAGCCGGGCTTATGGATTATGGTCCTTCCAAGCAACCGTGGTTCTTCTTGGGCAGGACGCACTCCAGCCGCTGCTGTTCCCCAGACCGGGCCTCCCCAGGACAGGCCCAGCCTCTCCCCCTTTTTCCAAGGCAGCCGCCCTTACTCAGCCTGCCTGGCTGGCTTCAGGGCCACTAGAGGCCGAGGGACCAGCCTTGGGAATGGTCTCCCAGAAGGACCCCTTGTGTGCCTCCTCCCCCCTCGGGGGGAGGCTGGGGTCTCCTCAACAGCTTTCCCTCCCCTGAGGTGCTCACTGCCTCAGCTCCTTCCACAGCCAGCCAGCCAGCCAGGCGGGCAGCAGCTAAGAAATATGGGTTTTAATTCAATTTGCTGAGACCTGGCTGAGGGAGATAGATGCCAGGCTGCCCTACCCAGCATTCATCTCTCCTGAACAGCAGTGCCCTGTGAGGTCCGGCCGGCCAACCCCCCCCAATCCAGCCCTCCCCCTGCACAGGCAAGAACAGCACCTTCCATGGCACAGAGGCGTCTCCTGTAAACAGCTGGCAGGAGGTGTCTATGGCAGAGAGCTGACATCTGCCGAATGCTCACCGTGTCTAGGCCCAGTGACTCTAACCCTTCCTGGTGCTGTAGATTCCCCCGGGGAGCTCTAAACACGCCTCCCCACCCAAGATCATTAGACAATTGGTCTGTGGTGAGGCCTGAGCAGAAGTATTTTTTAAAGCTCCCCCGGGGATGGTAATGCGCAGCCGGCGTTCAGAAGCTCTGCGGTAGGCCCTCCACTAACGGCTTTGCATGTGAGCTTCCCCACGCCGCATGCGCACGTGCCCAGGGCCCGGTAGAGGGGTCCTCAGACACTGCCCCTCAGGCCGTGGCATCATAGGCAGCCTGTTCTATTGCCCCAGGAGCTATGTAAACGCTGGTGTTTTCCACACGCTCCCGGGCATGAAGAGGGTGGGGACTCACTGCCTCACGTGCATTAGCCTCTGTCGTTCACATCTGGTGAGTGTCCCGGGCCTTGAGGGCCAGGCTGTGGAGAATGGGTTTCTTGCCACAGAGGAGCAATGTGCCGGGTCACTTCTCACTCACGCCAGCGGGAGCCACAGGCCGAAACTGGGCAGCTCTGAGGCAAGTTTGATTCAGAAGGCTCTCTCGTCACTTCCTGCGTCATCTGGCCAGGGCGGCTCCGAGGAGCCCAGGCACCTGAGGGAGGCCCCTGGAAGGGCCGCCAGCACAACCCGGCAGAGTCAGGGGGGCTTGGAATGCTGAGCCCCCTGAAGGTGTGTAAGCGCATTGCCCCATCGATGTCTGCCCTTCCCCAGGTGCACAGCTGCAGGGACGTTCCAGGTGGCAGAGCCTGCCCTGCCCTGGGACGGCACCCATTCCAGAAGCAGGTGCTGCAGGTCAGGGGCTCAGATCCCCTGCCTGTCATCCAGGAGGCTGCATCTTCATCAGAAACACTGCCATCTGGAGCCTCGCTAGGTACCCATGCACCTGGACCCTGAACCCTGGGGGTGCTCCCAGAAACCAAGGCAATGGTGTTGGGCTGCCTAGATCCGTGGTTTTCGAGCTGTGTTCCAGGAGCTCTAGAAATCCCTGCAGCTGCCACTCCCCCGCCCCCCCTACCAGGAGCCTGGGGTACAGGAGGAAGGGAGACCCATCTTCAGAACCACCGGGAGCTACTCAGAGCTGGGGAGTCCTGAGTCTTCCTGTCCCACCCCCCCTCCCCAGGGTGTGACAATAGGTAAGGATGAGCAAGGGGAGGACTTGTGCCGAGTAAGGGAGGTGGGATCAGGGGTTTGAAACCCTAAATTCTAAGTGTTGACTGGACTGGTTAGCGCCCCATTTCACAGATGAAGCAAATGAGGCTCAGAGAACAGAAACGATTGTCTCAAAGTGAACAGGCTGACTGTGGCGGAGTCAGGGCCACATACCCGGTCTCTGGGCTTTTTAGACCTGTGCCCCTTGCCCTGCACCATGATAACTCTTAGGAGAAAAGACACGCTTCCAGGGAGTTCGAAAGAGTGGAAATGGGGTGGCAAAGCGTGGAGGAAAGGGGAGAGATGCGTGAGAAGAGCCCCGTGCCCTCAGCCTCCTCACTATGTGCAGAAATACTACAGTGCAGCCTCGGGGCCGGATCAGCATACACTGACTCTGCAGTTACTGCCGTACATGAGTCTACTCTGCACACCTACACACGTGCCTTTCCCTCCGATACGGTGCCCCGCGGTGCATTCACAAAGGGAGTAAGCACGCCCACACCCACCTGCACACGGCGCCATTCACAGCTCTGCAGTATAAAGCGATACCTTCTCTATCAAGACAGAGGCGTCTTCTCTCCTGCAGCACTGCAGGAGGCAGGAGGCCTCTCCGCAGAGGCAAAGCTCCCTCGCTGTCAGGCGGCTCCCATCACAGTGACACCCCCCATTCAGCCTGCGTAGTCCCCTCCCCAAGGACCCAACTGCTTACCCCTGGGAGCTGGATACCCTGCAGGCACCCTGGTAGGAGGAGAACGCATGATTTCCAGCCTCGTCTCCAACTCTGCTCTATCCACGGGGCTTCTGGTCTTCTCCGCCCACCCCCATCCTCGGCACGCTCTGGGCGTGGTGCTCCGGGTCCTGTGGAAAGGACCCTTCCTGGGCATCCTACAAACGGGCCCCATGGTGTGTGTTCAAGAGCCACGTTTCATATGCCCTGCCTCTGATTATTAGGAGCTTGGTCACTGCCCTCCATCTGGCCCCAGCTCCTGCTGAGGTGGCTGCCTGCACCCCTAGGCCTGCCCTCCCCTCCCCCTGCAGGTCTCACAGTCAAGTCCAGGTCCCACTTGCTCCAGTTTCCTGACTTGGCTGCCTTGAAAATGACAGCGCACCGGCCCCAAGTCCTGGCTGTAACGCAGGGCCCCAGCCAGCACGGAGGTGTGGAAATTACAGATAATTCGTGTGGGAGGCGGCAGCAAGCATGAGGCATGGCTACAGCCCTTCCCATCAAAGCAGCTCAGGATAATAGGGGGCCTGTAACTGGCTGGGCCCTGACTCGGAGTCAGAGTCATGCAAACACTGATGCTGATAATTACATTAAAAGTAGGGCAAATAGAACGTTCTTTGACAACCAACTTTGGGAGCAGGTTGGGGGTGATGAGACAATCCTTTGCCACCACCGCGGGTGGGATCACTATCTGTGAGGAATTCACCTGGCACGGTGGGGGCGGGGGGCTCCAGGCCCTGAGCAGGGGCTGGGAAGATAGCTGGAGATGGTGAAATGGGGTTTATCCGAGACCTTGCACACACACATTCGCTCAGGGGCAGGGTTTGTAATCAGGTGTCTGTTGCTGTGTACCAAGGGAGGTGAAAACGAGGCACATGGATTATCTCAGTTTCCCTAGAGCAGGAGTGTGTCGCAAGACTGAAATCCAAGTGTGTCAGCTGGGCCTGGGGTCTCATCTGAGGCTTGGGGTCTTCAGCCAAGGTGGTGGCAGAGTCTGTCCCTCGGGTCCTGGGCGGGGCCCTCAGCGCTCCACCACATGGCCCTTCACCTCCCGAGGCCAACGAAGGGACTGCTGCCTCTCTTTAACCTCGGACCCTCTTCAAAGGGCTCATCTGATCAGCTCAAGTTTGGCAGATTTAAAGTGAACCCATCAGGGACTTTGGTAGCATCGGCAAAGACCCTTCCCTTGGCCACATAACTGGTCTCACCGGGAAGGTAAGAGCCATTTCTCTGTATAGGTCCTGGCCATGTTCAGGGAGAGGGGCTTGCATGGGCTCGTGCACTCGACGGCAGGAACCTTGGGCCTTGAACTCTGCCCACCGCAGTCCCCATCACCTAGAGCAGTGGTGGGCAAACTGCGGCTCTCGAGCCACTTGCGGCTGGCGAGCCGCAGTTTGCCGCTCTGTGACTAATGAGTTTGCCGACCACTGACCTAGACTCTCGATTCCAATAATTACAGGCTGTTGTTGTTCCTTGTGATTAAGCCCCTATCCCAGTGATCGGCAAACTCATTAGTCAACAGAGCGGCAAACCTCGGCTCATGAGCCGCATGTGGCTCGCGAGCCGCAGTTTGCTGACCACTGATAGAGACTGGAAGGTGAGGGACGGCATGGGGGCAACCGTGAGCAAAGCTCCCTGAGTTCCGAGCCTGTGTCAGTCTGTTCCACCACGGTGCTTGGCAAGAAGCTCGGGAAATACCAATTGGTTGAAAAAGTGAGTCACCTGCTCCGACCTCCATTGTCCGGTGGGGAAGCCGATGCCCGGAGAAAGGGAAGGAATGTGTCAGGCCACCCCAGGCAACAGATGACGGGTTGAAACAGTGACGACACTGCCTTGATCACTGACTGTATGCCAGGCGCCTTGTTGGGTTCTTTCACTAGCTCCTCGGGTGTTCCTGGAGCGGTATGCTGAGGGGTTGTGATTATCTCAGGTTTACAGAGAGAGACCCCGTCTCGGAGGGGAAGTAACCTGCCCGAAGGTGCTGCGGCCCAATCGCAAAGCCAGGAGCTCGCCCTCTCCGCTTGATCCCAGCGTCCCTGAAGTCCCTTTCTCCGCTGTGTGCGTGGCCGTGTCTGCAGGCGGGACAGACTGAGAGCAGCGTCCAAAGGCCCGCGTGCCCGTGGTCAAGGCTGCTTGGCCGCCGCTGCCGTCCTTCCCAGGGGATGAAGTCATCGCTCTGTTTCACACTAGGCCTTGGGAGCGGGAGGCGTCGCTCATTGCTCACAATTAGCCAGCGATGGTCCTATCACCCGGAGACTGTCTCTTCTAGCTCTTTCTTGTGTTCCAGAAACGCCCCACTTCTCTGCAAAGGAGGGGGGCTGTCTGCGTGACCAGGGAGAGAGGACACAGGGGGATCTGTGGGGGCTGGAGAAGGGGTCGCCAAGCCTGTGCCTCCCACCAGGTCCCCAACGAAAGCCTTTCCCAGGAAGCCCCCGAGCACAGAGAACACGGGTCCTCCCTGCCAGGAGATGGCATGTGAGCTTCCCAATGCCGCATGCGCACGTGCCGAGGGCCTGGTAGAGGCGTCCTCAGACACTGTCCCTCAGGCCGTGGCATCATAGGCAGCCTGTTCTATTCCCCAGGAGCTATGTAAATGCTGGTGTTTTCCACACGCTCCCGGGCATGAAGAGGGTGGGGACTCACTGCCTCACGTGCATTAGCCTCTGTCATTCACATCTGGCGAGTGTCCCGGGCCTTGAGGGCCAGGCTGTGGAGAATGGGTTTCTTGCCACAGAAGAGCAACGTGCTGGGTCATTCTGCCCAGATGTGCGCATGCAACAAGCCCTCGCCTTCTGCAAGTCTCTGGTCAGGTGTCCCTGACCGCCCTGTGGGACAGCCCCTCACAGCATCACGCTCCGCCTCCTTCCCCTGCATCGCAACAGTGGCTCGGTGTAAATTTTGGAGCCAGCCTGCTGGGTTCAAGTCCCAGCTCTGCCACTAGGATAAGTTATTTAACCTTCTGCCTGTTTCCCCCCCTAGAAAGTGGGACTACACAGCACCTATGGTTTAACATTAACAAAACACAAGTCAGTTCATCCATGTAAAGCCTTAGGACGGAGCTGAACACAGAGCAAGTATAATAACGGACGAATCATTCCTTGGTTCGATCTTTCTCTTTAACGCACCCATCGCTCTCTGACATGTTGCCTGGCACGTGTCTGTCTGCTCCATATTTGTCTCCCCTGCAAGAATGAAGCTGCGTGGGGACAGGGTCTTTCTTTGCCACGGCTCTGTCCCCAGCACCCGGAGTGGCTGGCCGGTGCCGACTCCCAGAGTGGCTCCCAGGCGGCGCCTCTCGGGAGACCTAATTTAAAGAAAATAAAAGTGCAGCGCCTGTGTCCTCATCACCTTCTAACCTCTGTCACCCTGATTCGTGACCACGGGCCGGATCTGGAACCACAGACCCCTCTGGAATACAATAACCAAGTTCTAGAATACAATTAAATGGTCCGAGGCCCGTGTCAGGGAACCCTGGCATTCTCGAATATGCATGGGCTCCGGGACTCGCAGAATTCCAGAATGGAACTCGGGAATCTCTGCTAGGACCCTGGAACCTTGGAAAGGAGGCCAGAATTCCCAAGGAGGCTCTCAGAACCAGGTCATTGGGAGACTCTGGTGAGACCGGCTGGCTGGCTTCACCGGCTTCTTTGCAGCCATAAACACACAAGTGGTGCCGGTGCTGGCAGGGGAGGGGCGGGGAGAGGGGCCAGGATGCGGTGGGAAAGGGCTCCCAGGGAGGGTTGCTAGGCACTGGACTGGCCCAGACAATGAGGCTGCTGGGTAGGTAGAGCTGAGGGCTGCATCCCAATTGGGAGATGGAGGGGGAGGGGGTTGAGGGGGGAGGGAGGGGTTTGGGGCAGCATGCAGGCTGTAAATCCCGTTACAGCTAGCCACCAGCTGCCAGGGCTGGCTGGGCACCGGGCCTGGCGGCCGCCTCGCCTCCAATTGCGGCCTCAGACTGCAGAGGGCTTTGAATCAGAAGCCACCCATCCCGTTGTGAAGTCCACAGCCCAGAGCAGGAGTGTGGCTGTGTCCTGAGCCCCAGGGACCAGGGGCTAAGAGGAGGTGGTGCCAAGGGGCCAGAGGGTGAGGAATCACTCAGGAAAACTGATTGACCCAGGGTACAAGGGGGCACTTGGTAAGACATTTTGGACATAAAAAAGAGGTTCGATTAGTGGACACCTGGCACTGCTTCCACCTTGAGAAGACTCAACCGCAGCCAGCGCTCTGACCCAGGCTGGACACGGAATGCTGACCTGGACTCACATTAGCCTCTAATCCCAGTCTCATCCCCAGGCACAGACTCACCTCTAACCTCTAACCCTAACCCGAGTCCAAGCCCTGATCCCAGCTACAGGTTTCTCCAAACAATGCTTAATGAGCCCACAGAAAATAGGATTCCCATCAAAGAATCCCAAAGGCCTCCAGGATTCCTTAAAATGGGAAAATGGAGCCGCTTGTCTAGGGACACGCACAGCTACAAAGACCTGACAGCTCCGTCTCAGAGCCCAGCACAAGCTGACGCTCCCTCCCTGGCTTGGAGGGTCTCCGCCCAGGAGCAGATCTGCTCCACTCCGAGCTCTTTCCACCTTTTTCCACCGTGAGAGAGAATCGGAAGGCGGCGGTGGGCCACAGGGGAGCCGCACCCAGAGTCAGGACGCTGCTGGTGGTGGAGATGCTGACCGTGGTGAGAGAGTTGAGTGACCACGAGGAGGCCCTGGAGGGGTGGGAGGTGGAGATGGCCGTGGGGATGTTGAGCTCGATGACTCTGACATAAGGAGATGGCGATTCCAGTGAATTCCCACAAGCCGAGGTGGCCACATACCCAGCTTTCCTTCTCTCCCCGCCGCTGCACAGCTTTCCTCTTCTCTGCCACCCACTGTCCTGGCTCCGCCTTGGCTGGTGTTAGTGTCTTGGAGCAGGTCATTGTTTTTCCTTAACGAGCCTGAAGCTTTTCAAGGAGGAACTCTGGAACCATCCAGACAACAAATCAATCGGAGAGTCTGTGTGCTCCCTGCGTCTCCTTTTAGCATCTCCACGGTGGAGGGATAGCGGCTTCTTCCCACCAACACGGCTGCGCAGCAGAGCTGCAGGCTTCCCCGTCAGGCACTGGACGCCGGACACACACACTGCTCACTCCTCGGAAGGTCAAGGGGGTCCCGTCTGGAAAGGACAGGTGGACCCACGGACCTCTCAGAGCTGCGCCACCTGGACGGAGGAGGGATAAGCCATCGCTGGTGTGCCGGGCGCTGGGCCGCACGCCACGGGCAGGGTGGCCGGCCTCACGTGGCCCATCTGAGCACAGGATGGGAAGGTCACAGGGAGAGACCCTCCACCCCCCAGCAGTCTTCCTTGTTCCCTGAGAAGCGGGAATATGCACAGCAGGGAGCCCTTGTCTGATGTGAGAGACCCGCCTTCCACCTGCGTCACAACAGTTTCTGGCCGGGATTTCTGCCTTGTGGCCCCACACCCATTTCTCAAGGAGGGCCGCTATGGGCATTTGGGTTAGGATACTTCTTTACTGCCAGGCCGCCCTTAAGGGTGCAAACCATTTAGCATCCTTCGTTTAGCCTCCAGTTCTAAGTGCCAGTGGCATTGCCCGTTGTTGTGACATTAGAAACACTCGCACGCGTTTCCAACTCTGCCCACTCCCCTCCCCCTTGAGAACCATCCGGAGGATTGTCCACGCAGGACTGGCAGCGGGAATGGCCTCACCTCTGTTCATCCAACATCATCCCGCACCCACCTCCAGGCCATGTGAGAGAAGGCAAGGAGGTGAAAGAAAAACTATTCAGGATACATTTGTGGGGGGCCCCCACGGGAAGGCAGGTAAAAAGGGTGCTTCCCTGACCTCAATCAAGTGGAGAGACTCATGTGGAGAGCTCGGCAATTCTCCCTGAAATTGGGTGACACCGAGATTGGCGGCTGCCTGCACAGAGACATGTCCCCGCATGGGGTGTAGGAAGAACTAGACCGAGAGATTAGCCCTGTTCGTGGAGGGTGCAGAGCCCGCAAGAGTCTTAATGGAGGGATGTTAGACAGAATCATGCAGGAAGCAGGACGCAGCATGGCTTGGAGGCAGGGAGACCACTGAGAGACCTGTAGTCCTGAGGACGGATGAGGAAGGGCTGAGCTGAACTAAGGCAGTGGCAACACATAGAATGGGGTGGGGGGGGGGGAGGAGGAAGGGGCAGATCTGAGAAGAAAATCAGATGAATGAATGGGAACTGTTATTGAAAACTCCAAGAGAAGGACCCATAAGAGAAGTTTTATGATTGTTATTATTCCATTAAAGAATATGTAGTGCGCCCAGCCAGTGTAGCTCAGTGGTTGAGTGTCAACCCATGAACCAGGAGTTCACAGTTCAATTCCCAGACAGGGCACATGCCCGGGGTTTGGGGCTCGATTCCCAGTAGGGGGTATGCAGGAAGCAGCTGATCAATGACTCTCTCTCATCATTGATGTTTCTATCCCTCTCTCTTCCCTTCCTTTCTCTGAAATCAATAAAAACATATTTAAAAATATATATGTCATACCCTCCAGAGAGGAAATATACTGAGTGCCCTTATCAGTCATTATCAGTTTAGCATGAATTAGCTGATTCATCCATGAAACAGTGGAAATGTAGCAAAAAGCAGGGTTCTAGAGAACCTGGTGGGGAGAGGGAAGAGGTAAGCATACCATCAGGAAAGTGAAAGACCTGGGTGGGAGTAATCTGGACACATGCCAGAGGAGATGATGCAGACGAGACAGAGACAGGAACGGATATCAGACAGACTGCTCTGCCCTGGGAGTCCGGAGGTCTGAGTTGAAGTCTCTATCTCGTCTGTAATCCACCAGCCCCAGGATCCTAGCAAGTCACCTCAGGGTCATTCGTGACTCACGGCTGATACTATTTCTCACACAGGGTCAAGTTTCTAAACTGCCAAGCTCTGTGAAGGGCTGGGATTCCATCAGGTTGCTGAAAATGAATCTTGGGAGTGGTTCCCCATCACCTTTTACTGAAATGGGCAGCCGGCCCATCACTGGCCTGTCTTCTTAAAATTAGTTTTGTCTCTTCCAAGGAAAACTTGATGGGTCATAATAGATAGAAAAGGAGACGGGCACGAGAAGGGTGGGGAGAAGTAGTGCAGCCAAGAAGCGTCATATTCACCAGAAACCCCTTTATGGGCCTCAGTTTCCCCACCCACCCAATGGAGTGACAGTAGGTAGCCTCGATATTACAAGGAGATAATCCCACACCTCCAAGTGTTTTTAAGCCAAGAGGACTGTAGTCCTCCTCCTTTTTGCCACTCAGGAGCTGTGATCTTGTTTGTAACTTTTGGGTGCCTCGGTTTCCCCAGCTGTAAAGTGTGAAGAATAATGGCCGTAGGGTTGTTGAGGAGACGTGTTGAAGGAGTGCCCAGGATGGTGTCCAGCATGAGTGGGTGCTCTGTACACAGCAGCTACGCTTCCCTGCTGCTACCACCACCATCGTTACCCATCTCCACGGGGCCCGGCGTCCAGCGGACAGCCCACCCGTGCTTGCTGAGCTGGACTGCTCGTGGGTGGGGAGCGTGGGGAGAAGTGTGCCCTGTGATGCATGTGGGGAGCAGATTCCAGCCCTCCGGTGCTCACCTACTTGCTACGCGGAACCCCAGCTTCCCAGACAGTCCAAAGGGCTTAAAGGGGCCCTTCCAAGAGCAGAACTCGGCACGGAGAACCAGAATTGGGGGTCCTCTCGTACTTCCTTCCCAGTTCCTCCCAGGATGCTCAATCTACCCCCCCAAATAGCTGCCATTCTGGTGGCTTTGACCCATGATAACCTTGGGCCAGATCGAGAATCCAATGTCCGTTGATTCAAACCTGCTTCACACCCCAGCCCCGTATTCCAACACTGAACTCAGGCTCCTGCTCCAGCCTGCAGCCCCGCCCAGGGCTCCCTCTCCACAAAAGATACCTCATGCATCTCCTTGATGAGCCAGAAACTCGGGAGTCCTTCTTCACCCTTCTGCATCCCTTACGGTTCCCCTGGGCAACGGACACTCGGTGAGGGAGGACCTCCTGTGGTCCAGGCACCGTGCCAGGCACTGGGGTTGCGATGGCCCCTGCCTCGCGGAGCTTGCAGTCAGGTGGGGTGCCCAGGAGTTAAGCAATCATCACCCAAATAGCACACTCCCACCTGTGGTGTTGAAATAAAAGAATAGGGTACCGTAAGCCTATGTAACGAGAGGCCTGATCTCACCCCAGGGGTCAAGGAGTTTTCCAGAGAAACAGCCCATTTATCTCAGATCGGAAAGACAACAGAAGGGGCTGGGAATGGGGGCGGGGGAGGGGTGGAGGGGTGGAGGGCTGAGAGTGGGGAATATTGCAGCAGTGAAAGCAACAAGAGCAAAGGCCATGAGTCCAGATGGAGACACCTGCACTCTACCCACGGGCCTCAGACTAGTGTGGCTGGAGGACAGCAAGGGACAGAGGCTTGATGTGAGGCCAGAGGGCCAGATCAGGCGGTGAGGACCATGGGGGTCCACCAAGGCCCTGGGGCTTTATCCTAAGAGCAATAGGAAGCTGCTGAGCAGATGATCCGGTCTTATTTGCATTTAAATAATAACATCCCGGATGCAAAGAAAAAAAAACAAAACAGGCTGGAGGATGTGGGGAGACGGACCAGGAAGCTGTTGCAGTCCATGAGGCACAGAAGTGGGCGAATTGGAAATTCAATAGGACTACATTTCCCAGCTTCCCTTGCAGTCAGGTGTGAGCCTGGTGGGGTCCATGGGACATGAGCAGATGTGATGTGACCAACATCCAGTCTGTGCCTCTAAAAGGAGGAGCATGACCCCTTTGCTCCTCCCTGGAAGGGAACGGGGACGCGACCATGGGAACTGGAGGAACCATCTTTGACAGAGAGAGGAAAGCTGCTTATGCAGGAGAGCAAAGGCACTCAATGACGAAGGAGCCTGCCCCCTCCCCAGGGAGTACGGAGCTGCCACACCAGCCCTGAGTTGCCTACCCAGCCTTCCACGTGAGAAGGAGATCAGACAGGAAGCCTGGGGACTAGAGAGGCAGGGCTACCCTAGGTCGCTGGCTTATACGGTCAAGTTCCCTCAGACAGGGAGCCCTGGAGAAAAGCAGGCTTCAAGGTGGAGTGTGGTGGGGGTTGACTTGACTTGGGCAAGCTGAGTCTGAGGCACCCTAAGAGGAAGCAAGCAGAGAGGTCCAGGGAGCAGGTGGGAGCTTAGAAGAGAGGTCAGAGTTGGAAGTGTGATCAGAGGGTGAGTTGGTTCTCAGCCCCGCCTGCACGCGAGCTTTGAACCAGTTCTCAGCCTGGGCCCAACCCCAGGGACTCTGATCTGTTAGTCTGGGCCAGGGCCGGCCATCGGTATTCTCCTAGCTCCGCAGGTGATTCTCATGTGCAGCCAGGGACCAAAACCACTGGGATGGATGGTAGTAATTGAAACCGGATGGGAGTAATTGAAACCGTGGGAGTGCATGAGGGCCCGTGAAAGGAGTATAGAGTGAGAAAAGGATGGATCTTCAGGTTCCATCAATTGTAGTCCCTTTCACACCTCCTGGGCCCCCCACTGGGAGGTGAGAAGAGCCGAGCTGGTGTAACACATAGCAACTGCCCAGCCATCCCCATCACAATAGTCCTCTCAGATGTGACAGGGCTCTGGAGTGACAAACTGGTTCCCCTTCCTGCCTCCCTCCCTCCTGCCCACCACACAGGAAGCTGCTAGGCCTGCACAGCTGAACTGGCGAGAGGCTGCTAGGGCTGGGGCTCCAGCTGCCCCCGCACCCCCATTCCCGGAAGGAGCCCTGCCCAGGGCAACACCACCAAGCTGTCACTGTAGCGGGTGGCACTGGTTGCTTTAGAGCCCTGGGCACGATGAGTTGCGGCTCCTGAAAGTGCTGGCACAAGGATAAAGCTCTACTAACGTCTGTTGCATAAATGATCCCTGAAAGGGACCTTAAGTGATCCACCCCCTCCTTGTGCAGACTGAGCAGTGGAGTCCCTGAGAGCCACAGTAACCTGCGGGGACTGGAAGCAGGGGTGTGGTTCCCTCTTGTCCCTGCAGGGGGCTGTTCCCTCACACTGTGCACCCTGTCAGCTTCCCGCCAGGACATGCTCTTTCTCAGCTGCTGCCGACAACCCCCCTCTAGGTGTTAGCCTTGGACAACTGCCTGAAGGCTGCCCCCGGCCAAGGCCGCCTGGTGATCCCGTGGCCAGGTGGCCAGCCTCGCAGGCCGGAAGGCACGCACTGCGATTTGGAATCTCAGATGGAGGCCCTCCGTGTTAACATCACCCCCTCCGGCCACCCCCAACCCCCGTCCCCCCAGGGTGTGAACAGAGACCAGCAGATCCAGCGAGTGGCAATCGGATTGCAGAAATCTATGAAAAAGAATGGATTTTCTTACTGCGCTCAGAGTCTTTAATTTCCTGTGTTTGCCCCCAAAGGGCTTTTTCATCGACAAAGCACTTTGTTCTGTGGGCAGCGAGGTTGCAGAGAAGCTGCTGATGGAGAGATTAGTGGTCTGGGACGCGCAGGGGCTGGTGGCTGGGTGACAGCTCGCTCGCAGGAAGGGCAGGAGAGACGAGCAGCCTGGGCCAGGGGCTGGGAGGAAGGCACAGCGGCCAAGAGTGGGCGGCTGAGCGCAGAAGCCAGGTCTGCCGCGCTCCGGGGCCAGGTGCGGGGCGAGCAAGTGGCCAAGCCAGAAACAGGTGTTCTGGAGAACAGATTCCTGGAGACAGATCTTTCAGATCAGCTGCGAGAGACAGGGATTTAGGGGTGGGGGCCAGCTGGAGGCCTCCAGCACCAGAGGCAGGACCCCAGGGACTCAGATCAGAGTCTCTGGCCGCCCCTCCCTGTCTGTCCTGACCTCCAGCGCTGTCAGGGCTCTGGGCTGAAATCTGTGGCTGCTGCAGGGAGGGGAAACGTGTCCCCTGGGTGAAGGAGGCAGGAGCAGCTTGGGGAAGACAGTTTATGAGAGGATGCAGTGGGGGGGAAAAAAGAAGCATTCTCTGCCTTTAACCAGAGGAGGGGTGTGTAGGAGGGGGGCTGCTCAGGTTAGCTACAAAGAACTGCAGCCTCACGTTGAAGCAGTGAGGATGGCAGTCAGACTTAAGGCAGGACTTTCTGGCTACCCAATGAAATGAGCTGCCTGAGTCACCCTTCCCACACCCCAGGGACTTCGTCTCACCTCAGCTGGGGCCACTAGACGGGGTCCTGCCAGCGGTGCCTAGTGCCGGGGACTCCGCAGACTCAGCGTGAATCTGGCCAGCCAGCAGGCTCCGGCCCGGGGTGAGCCCAGCCCTCCTGCCTTGGGCCAGTGAGTTCTCCTGCTATCTTGCTCGGAGGGGCTGGAGGCTCACCGGCTCTGAGTCTGAAAACTGACCACGCCCTCATCTTAGATTCCTTCTTCGACTGCCTAGTTTTCCGCTTGCCTCACTGGCTGCTCTCTCTCCGCCCCTCTTTCTGGTTCCTTCTCTGGGGCTCCCCCTCTACGTGTCCGTGTGGCCCAGGGCCCCATCCCAAGCAACCTTCTCTCCAACATCAGTACTCTCTGTAGGTAATCACTCGCCACCCCCTCAAGGCTTTAAATCCCAACTATCAGCTGCTGACCCCCAAATGTCTATCTCCAAACACGTCTGCAAACCTAGCTGCCTTCTTTTTTTTTAATTGATTTCAGAGAGGAAGGGAGAGGGAGAGAGAGATAGAAACATCAATGATGACAGAGAATCATTGATAGGCTGCCTCCTGCACGCCCAGTACTGGGGAGTGAACCCGCAACCCAGGCATGTGCCCTTGACCAGAATCGAACTTGGGACCCTTCAGTCCGCAGGCCGAAGCTCTATCCACTGTGCCAAACCAGCTAGGCTCTAGCTGCCTTCTTGACGTCTCCAGCTGGGTGTCTGCAGTCTTGTATACTAAACAGGACCAACACAGAATAAATACAACTTCCCAGCCCGCTTCCTCCTCCTGCTTCCCCATCTCAGCAATCAGCATCACCCTCCACCGGCTCCTCAAAGCCAACCCTAGTGAGTAGTCATCCTATCCCACCCCTTCCCTTCCTACTTCCCGTGTCCACTCCATCAGAGAGTCCCGGGGCTCCGGAATCATCCCTCTTCGGTCTGACTGCATCTTTACCACCCTCCCCGCGCTCATCCCCAGGGAACGGGGTCAAGCAGCCAGATTCTGGAGCCAGCCCTACACGCACTCCCCGTGTGGCCTTGGGCAGGTTACTTCACCTCCCTGGGCCACGGCTTCTTCACATGTGAAGTGAGGATAATAACAAGACCTCCTTTATGATGTGATCTGTTTTTAAAAAGAGCAGTGCTTGGCACCTAGGAAGTGATAATATTATCACTGTGTAACTCAGCACCACCCAATAGAAACCTAATGTGAGCCACAAATGGAAGCCATATATGTAACTCAAACGTTCCTAGTAGCTACATTTAAAAAATTAAAAAGAACCAAGTGGAATTAATTTTAATACCTTTTGTTTAACCCAACATGTCTAAAATATAATTTTTTAAAAATGTATGTTTTTATTCATTTTCAGAGGGCGGAAGGGAGAGGGAGAGAGAGAAACGTCAGTGATGAGAGAGAATCATCGAACGGCTGCCTTCTGCATGCGCCCTACTGGGGATCCAACCTGAAACCCGGGCATGTGCCCTGACTGGGAATCAAACCATGACCTCCCGGTTCATAGGTCAATGCTCAACCATTGAGCCACACTGGCCGGGCTCTAAAATATGATTTTAACATGTAATCAAGATAGATATATACAAATATTTCTCATTATTTGTATTGTACCAAATTAGAAATCCAGGGTGTGTTGTACACTCACGGCATCTCTCAACAGACCAGTCACATCGCAGCGCTCACAGGCCCCGCGTGGCCAGGGGCTGTGGCGTTGGCCAGTGCCCAACTCAGAAGCCTCAATGCTGCCATTCTTCTAGAGCGGTTTCTCAGCTTCCGCACTGCTGACATTTTGAGCAAGTGGTGGAGACAGAATCTAAACCCAGAGTATATATAGAAAGAGCGAGATGTGAGCACAGTGACCCTGGGTTATTCAAAATCCACAGCAGCCCTGGGGACACCAGGCTTGCATCAGGGTTTCGCAACCTCAGCACTATGGACATTTGGGGCCAGATAATTCTGTGGTGAGAGCTGTCCTGTATCTGGTTCAGCGGCATTCCTGGCCTCCACCCACCAGATGCCAGTAGCACCCCCACCTCTATCCCTATCTCCATCCGACATGGCCAAATATCCTGGGGTGGGAGTGGGGAGTCACTCCTGGTTGAGAATCACTGTTCTTGAGTTTCTTCAGTTTAAATTCCTCTAAGGGCTTCTCACTGCACTGAAGATAAAGTCCAGACTCCCCACTGTGACGGGCAGAGTCCTGGGCCCTGGCCCCTGCCTGCTGAGCGCATCTCCTCCTCTCTCCTCGGCTTCCACTGTAACCCACCCCACCATTTTTTAAAACATTGCTTCTTCTTTAAATATTTTTAAATGTTTTTAATTGATTGATTTTGTGAGAGAACGAGGAGAGATTTGTGCATTCATTGGTTGATTCCTGTAGGTGTCCCGACCAGGGATCAAGCCTGCAACCTTGGCATATCAGGAGGATGCTCCAACCAACTGAGCCATCAGGCCAGGGCAAGGCTGTTTCTAGAAATCATGACTTGTAAATGCCCAGGTAGCTACCGATACACAGCCTGTTTGCTTAAAGGATTCTAGAGGCTGGTCTCAAAGGAAGCAGACTCCAGCCCTCAGGCATTTTGGCTCCAGGAGATTTGCTCACCTTCGAAGAAAGCCATAGCACCCTCAACTAAGAGCCCATGACCCCCTCTTGGGGGATTGTTCTACCTCCCCATTCCCCCCCCCCCATAAAAGCCCCTGCTTGCACTGAGATGTTAAGATGGTCTTTGTGACTAGAGTCCCCCATCTTCTCAAGCTGCTGGCTCTTGAATAAACCTGCTTTCCATCCTCCTGCAATCTCTGCTCAGCGGGCTGCTTCACTTGCAGTTCAGGTTCTGCTCCCTCCCCTCCCCTCACAGAGGTGCTGAGGACCAGAAATCCAGGCACTGCAGAGCCACGTCTGTCCAGAAAGGGTGACTTTTTCCAATTTACCCAAAGGGACCGTAGGGGCTGGTGATATCCTTGCCTATCTGGCTACCTGATGCTGCCCGGGGTCCAGTCCCAATGGAACTCCCCATCGGAGCAGTGGTCCGCTCTGGTGCCTCTGGCCGGGTCAGGCCTCGTGAGACCCAGCCTGGTCAGAAAATGGCCGAGTCTCTGCTCTAGACCCGGGAATCTGCCGGCAGTAGGACACACCTCCTTACCCTGACCTCTTCTGTGGGTGCTGGGAGATCTCTCCCACCCCCTCACATGCAGAAGCAGCTATTTTCTTTTATATATATATATTGATTTCAGAGAGGAAGGGAGAGGGAGAGAGAGATAGAAACATCAATGATGAGAGAATCATTGATTGGCTGCCTCCTGCACACCCCACACTGGGGATCGAGTTCGCCACCCGGGCATTTGCCCTGACCGGGAATGGAACCGTGACTTCCTCCTGCTTCATAGGTCGACGCTCAACCACTGAGCCATGCCGGCTGGGCAGAAGCAGCTGTCTTCATGCAGAGGCAGCAGTCCCCAGGACTCTCTCCTCTCTGCACACACACCCCCGGGCCCCACCTCCCAGGGCTAGCTCCGCCTCCCACATCTCTCGGGACCCAGATGACGGAATGGCCGCCTAAGGAAGGAGTGACTGTAACTAAAGAAAGAACGGCCCGGCTACCAAAACCTGCAAATACTGCGAGGGGCCGAGGGAGAGGCTAACCGCGAAGCCAGCGGGAGAAGGTCCCTCCCCAGTGGCATGGAGCCAGGAGCAGAGGGGCTTCTGGTCTTGGAGCAAATGGTTCAGGAGACCCTGTGTAATGACTGTCCTGAGAAAGGGCCTTCCCGTGTCCGGGTGGGGCTGTTGGGGCAGCTTTCTGAAGATTGTTCAGCGCCCATCCCGCAGGCCTCTGACATCCTGGCTCTTTTCTCGGGTCTTTAGAGTCTGGAGGCCCAGAGATCAGCCCACACCTCTTCGATACATGGGGAAACTGAGGCCCAGAGCTGGGAGGTTCCAAATGGAGCGTTCTGGAAAGAAGGGGTCACTGAGAGGGCAGTGTTAGGAGGATGAGATAGGAGGAGGGCAGCCAGGGACTCTGAGCAACTTTCCCAGGCCCCCTGGTCCCAGCCTTCCCCCTCCCGACCCCACGCTGGCTTTGTCTGCTTGCTCCCTGTGACAGCTGGGGAGGCTGGGCCTCGCCCCGGCTCCTGCCATCAGCCATCTCTGTGTGGCACTAAAGATGTGTTCGGAGCCAGGTCCTGGCAGCGAGCTTGGCAGGCTGCTCGGCGTTGCCTGGGAGACCACAGAGGCGGAAAGCTGCTCCACGGGGCTGCAAGGCTACCCAGGGGCAGATGGCCGGTGGTCCCAGCGGCGCCTCTCGGGGGGCTACAGCCTCTATAGCCTTGCAGGGGTCTCCCCTCACCCTGGAGGCAGACAGAAAAACTGAGGTGCAGAGGGGAGGGGTGGAGAGGCTCACTCACTGTCCCACCGAGGGTCGGTGGCCAGGAACTGAGGACAGAGCCGGGCCCTGCCTCCCAGCCCTGGCCCTGCCACCTCCTGGAGCTGCAACCCGGGAACACACGCCAGGGGGCGTGTTGGTACCTGAGGCCCGGCCCCCACTCTGCCCCTCTGGAAAGACCTCAGGTTCTGATCAAGGCCCGAAAACTCCCAGCTCTGGCCCTGGATAGGCCTGAAAACTCCCAGCTCTGGCCCTGGATAAGCAAAGGCCGAGGAATGGAAGCTGGGCTCCCTGCTGGCCCCCCCCCAGGGGAGCGGAGCAGAGGGTTGGGGCCTCAGACTGCAGACGTGCACCCCCTCCCCCCACACGGCAGGAAATCCAAGTGTGTGCTGTTGGGTGGGGGAGAGTGTAAGCCCCTCAGAAGGGCTCTCTGGCCTGTTCCGTCCTCAGAGCTGGAGAAGCAGGGTTGGGGCCCCCCCCTCAGACCTCCAGGGGCCCTGATGGAGGGTGTATTCTCAGAGGGAATATGGGTGCTTTGGTACAGGTGATTCTAAAATAAACACCCTTCAGCCCGGATGTGTGTAACGCACACGCCTTCCAGCCAAGTGCCTAGAAATTCTGAGCAGGAGGAGGCCCTGCGTGCCGCCCCTCGAGCCGGAGCGGGGCTCCCCTGTGGCCTGCCCCACGGCTGGTGGGGGCTTCCCCTCCGCATCCCCGAGTTCAGGAGTCCCTCAAGAGGGCACAGCAGCCTGGGCTGGAGGCTGAGGCCGAGCCTTTGAGGGCTGTGGAGGCTGGTGGGGGTGGGGCCGTCAGCCAGGGGTGGGGAAGGCCGGGGAGTCAGGCCCCAGAAGGGGAGGGACAGGGGACAAGCCCCTCCAAGCACCGGTCTGATTGGGTCTCTTCCCGTGGAGCAGGGGGACGGCTGGACGCCCCGCAGCACTGACACTCAGCGTGAATCAGATGGGGACACAGCCAGCCGCTGTCGGTTCACGGGACTGAGCGGAAATTGCCCACAGCCCTCTCCTCCATGTGGCAAACGGAAATCCCCACCTGCTGGAGGTTGTCATTGTCACCCAGGCGGTGTCTGCTCCTGGGCAGCCCTGGGGCCTCCCAGCCCCAGCCCCAGCCGCTGCCTGAGCTGTCAGCCGACTCCCAAACAGGCTGATTATCCCCATCTGGGAAAACAAAACCTGTCAGCCGCCCGCCCTCGCCTGCGCCTGCGAAGAGGCCTGTCTTCTTAGTGAGAAGGCATCGGAGGAGCCCTCCCCGCCCCGATCTGCAGTGGGAAGTGAATAAGCATGGCTTTCTCCTGACGCAGGGTGCAGGCTTCCACCATCACCTCCTCCTCCGAGAAGCCTTCCGGGCCTAGGCCCACCCGGGCCAGGCTCGCTGCAGGCTTCACGGAACCCTCCCCGGCGCTGCGGCGAGTTTCAGTCCGTGTTCTCCTGTGCTGCCCCCAAGCTTCGGCCTGTATTTCAAAAAGGGGTTCTTGGTTGGTACCGTTTGTGGCTTCGGAGGAGACGGCTCTGGGCTAGATGACTGCCGACGCCTGCAGCGAGAATTCTGCTCCTGGTGGGACGGGGCGACCCGGGCAAGGGATGCAGCTTGCCTCTCGTGATTTCCTGCCCCTGCACCGGCCCCTGGGTTCCCTCCACCTGGGATGCCCCTCAGCCTCCCTGGCATGCCTACATGTCTTCAAACCCAGCCAACCCCAACCAAAGCCCAACCTTCCCCAGCCCCCGGGGCGTCTCTGTATCTCCACCCGGCACGGGGTTCATTTGAGGGAGCATCTTCACCCCCTCTCCCAGCCTGGGGGCTCCCGGGCGCAGGGATATGTATGCCCAGCACCCAGCCCAGGGCCCAGGCCATGCTCATCTCCGGGGAATGTGCTGAGTGAAGGACAAGGAAAGTTTCCTCTCTCCCAGCCTGACTTCCCTACCTGCCTCCTCCTGTGTTCGCTTCTGGTGCCCCCCTCCTCCTCCTCCCTTCCAAGCGCTCAGGAGGCTCCGTGCTATACCTAACTCAGAGCCCTCCTCCCGGCCTCCTGGGAGGGGAACCAGCATTCTCCGAATGCCTCCAGCGAGCCCGGTAAAGGGACAGCACTTCCCACCGTGACCTGGTCTGACACTCAGAGCACCACGGTGTGTTTGGAGTCAAGCTCCCCACTTTACAGATGCAAAAACTGAGGCTCAGAGAAGACACAGGTCCTCAGGGGCAGAGCAAGGACCTGAGTTCCACGCCTCTCGCTTCCTGGGCCAGGGCTCGCTCTTCTCCGTTCGACCTGGGTTCCGATGACCAAGCCTCGGGCAAGAAGCACTGTCCCTGGGCTGCTGTGCACAGTCGGCACCATCAGCTAAGGGTTAAGGGGCATACGCCAGGTGCCGGGGGCATTGCTAAGTGTTTTTACAAGCACGGATGCACGATCAATTTCACAGCAACTCTGAGATCTGTGCTTCTATAACCTCCACGTCGCAGAGGAGGAAACTAAGGCACAGAGGGGTTAGCAAACTTGCCCAAGGTCACGGCTAGTACGTGGCTGGACCCATATTCTTAATAGCATTCAGGGCAGAAACAGAAGCTGCAGCTAGCCAGAATGGTGCCCTGGGGACAGGTACCACGCCCCCCACCGGGGTGGCACAGTGCAGAGGTGACAGCTCTCTGCCCAGCCTGCCTACCGCTCCTGAGAGTCCGCCACCCTCTTTGCCTCCCCTCCCCCCACCCCACCCCCACCTCACTGTGAGTTCATCAAGGGCAGGGCCCAGATTCAGCCTTTTACTTCCTCCCCAGGGGAGCGGAGGCCTAAGCTGAAGGAGCTGAACGGAAGGGAGCATGAAGACTTTGCATATGCATTTACGTTTACCCTGCCTGCTTCCAAGCAGATGCAAGGTGGCTTAGGATCTTGAGATGCATAATTAGGACAACACAATTAATTCTTCTAAACAGAGCTGCTGCAGCCAACCAGCCGCCAGGAGACGGAGTTCTCCAGGCAGCTGCGACGCCCAGGAACCGGGGTTCATGTCGCTGCTTTGCCACAAGCAACCTCATGGAGGTGGCTCCTGCTCTGAAGTCCCAGCGAACCTGCCCGTGAAACAGGTGGGCCCAATACTTCACAGAGATTGGGGTCGGGGAATGGTTTTCCTAACTGTTGGAGCCCTGGGGGTAAATCCAGGCCACTGCCGGGGCCGCTGGGGGTGGGCGTGGGGGACAGGGGTCAATGGTGGGCCCAGCCCATCACCTCTCAGAAAGCAGAGTGACTGTCATGCATCTCAGGCACTGGGCTCCTGCTAGAACAGTTTGGAAAACCACCCCACAGAAGACGTTCCCGGAAAGTCCTCACGGGTGTAGAGCCGGCTCCTGTCCCGAGCTGCAGGCCCCTGCCCACACCGAGCCTGTGTTCTGGGCATAGCCCACGGTGCCAGAAGGACACATGAGCCCAGGGGTGACATAGGGTGCCCTTAGGGAAGGGGTACAGTGCAGGGGCTCGCCCCCGGTGGGGATTGCAACAACAGAAGCTGGGGTCCCTCTTCTCCCTAGACAGGCATTCCCCGGGGCCTCAGGCCCGGGACTTGTGCGCTGGTCGGGGAGCCCTGGATTTCGGGGCTGCCCTCAGCTTCTCAGCTCAGCTCACGCCCCGGGCTCAGCGAGTGCGGGGACACCGTCTCCTCAAGGGCATCACATTGGCCACAGGCAGGAAGGCGGGTGGCCCAGGTTGGCTCCTGTCCGCCTTCGGGGACTGGATGGCCCCGCCACAGTGGCTTCAGGGATGCCTCAGTGCCGCCCAGGGGGCCAGGTCCTCCCATGCGAACCTCAGGGCTGCGCCCTCAGCTCCCAGCACCCAGGTGCCGGCGGCCTCCCTCCGCCACGGGCACGGCTCGGGGACAGATCTTGGATCGCTGTGGCCTGCTGGGCCATCCCCCTCCCAGCAGTGTCCCTGTGACAAACGTGCTGGTGCACTCTGCCATCTCAAAGTCTAGTCTCAGCCTGAGCCTCCCCCAAAAGGCTAGTCCCTCCCCCAACTCCCAGACCATCCACCGATTGGTTATTCACGCAACGAGAGATCTGAGCTGCAGCATAAGTTCAGGTTCAGTCTGTGTGGTACCCATGCACCCTGAAAGGGAGAGTCCTGGGCCCTGGGAATGGGGTTCAGGACCTGAACGCTCAGGCCCGTGCTGGTCTAGTCCTCTGGCTCTGAAGGGGGAGGAGAACGGAAAGGCGGTAGGAGGGCCAGGAGGACAATGGCCAGGCCCCGGACCAGTGGGCTGGGAGAGGGTAGAGATGCTGGGGGGTCGGCTTCTCCGTCCCAGGAGCACAAGATGGAGAGGCTCCCCGCGCTGTGGGGGCCCAGAGTAGCGCACCCCACATTCCTCCCAGGACAGCTTACAGACCCCAGCCTGCCTGATGGGCGCCTAGCAACAGCATGCCAGGCTGGGTCCTGGGATCGGGGCTTTTCCACCAGCCAACCCCAGGCTGTGACCCCGAGGCCCCGCGACCCCTGCCAGCCTCAGGCCTCACTGCGGTTCCCCTCTGCAACACCGGGCACCGTGAGCTTCCCTCAGCCTCCTTGACCCCACTCGCTGCCACTCCTACTCGGCCTCCCCTTAAACGATGGGGGTCCCGACCCTCTTCTCACTCGTAGCAGAAATTCTCAGGCCGCACTGACCTGTGTCACCCTCTTACTTTGCAGCGAACAATCAGGACCAAGGGACGTTGCCCAGGGTCTTGAACAAGGTCACACAGCGGGGAAGTGGGCCAGGCATAAGGCCTTTGACACAAATCATTGGGATGGTCCAGTAAGTGTGGGACCCCTGTGGTTGGCTGGGAGACCGGGGTGGGGGGTTGGGGGGGTGGGGACGTTGCTAACTATGACAGGTGCCATCTCCCTCCCCAAACCACTAGCGTAGAGATACCCAGGCAGGGATTGCAAAGGAGGGGCTGGCTTTCCCCACCCACCAGGCTCAGAGAGCACAAGCCAGCTCATGGTGGTGCCAGCCCCAGCGAGACTTTCCTCCCCTTGCCAGCCCTCCACCCCCCTCCCTCTGCCCTCCCACACCCAGGAGGGGTCCGAACTGGCTCCCAGGCTGGAGGGCGGCTGAAGGAGGGGGGAAAACACTAGGAAAGAACAAAGAAGCCAGCCACGGACCCTTCCCAGGGCAGGCCTGAGCTAGCTGGCAAGGGGGAAGGTGCCGTGAAATCCATGTCCACGATTTCATTAACGTCTCTGTGGCCTGAGAGTGAGCAGAGAAGGCCTGGGACCTGCCGAGTCTTCATCTAATAAAGCAGAAGACTTGACCAATTGCACGTTTTAAAGGAGCTGCGGGCACAAGAATAAAACTGTGTTTTCAGCAGACTAAGACCTGCTGTTCCACACACCCCGGTGAGACACACGGCTGGCGCCGGGCCCAGTCAATGTGAGCTAGAAGGGTCACCCCCAGGCAGCTCCGCCCCAGCTGAGCTGGAAGGACCAGGACAGTGGTCATGGGCTCCCATCAGCACAGGCGTTCTGGGCTGTCTTTCTGCTTACCCGCCCCGCGTGCCTCCAGCTGCGGCCCTGCCAGCCAGCCATTCAGTGCCTTTGGCCAAGCAGCTCTCTGCCCTGTCTGAGCCCCAGTGTCCCTCTCTGTAGCAGGTCGAGGTCATTTCTAAAGGCGGGGCCCATTATAACGCTTCAGGTGACAGCAGGGGCTCCCTCGTCTGTGATCTTGAGAAGGCCCTGAGTCCCGGTGGGCACAAGAGCATAGTGAGGAAAAGGTAAAATTCGGGAAATTTCATGTAATCTGGATTCCTGGCTTCTCCTGCGCAATTAGCCAACATAACCACATGACAACAGTCAGCGGGAGTGGGTAGGAGCAGTGCCTGTCAGCCAGAAAACAAGTTAACCATTTGGCTACAGTCTCCACCATTCCCTATCGCCCCTCCATTCCTAATGCCAGCTGCCATCTACCACTGGGCACATGCTGTTGTTTTAGTAAAAACCAATGTATTTGTCACTGTGTTGCTGTCAGAAGTGGAAACTTGAACTGGAGGGACATATGTTTTAAGGAAAAAAAACCTAGCAAAGAGAGACTATTTCCTTGGAAAGACGCTTAACCACCAAATGCCTGATCCTGGATCTTATTTGACATCCGGGTCCAGGCTTACAGCGGTTGAGTTTGTGTCCTCAGCTTCCCCAGGGGACTCCCTGGCCCTGGCCCGCTCCCTGGCCGCTGCCCCCACCAGAGTAAGGGGTCAGCACAAGTGCCCAGCCCCTGGATATTCCTCTGGGGGGCTCTCCTTCCTCCTCGGCTCACACCCAGAGCCTCAGGTCCCAGGAGGGGAGGCCCACGTCTCCGCAGGAGGAGGAGCCTGCGTGGTGCAGACGCCAGCGTGGAGCCAGGCTGGACAGGAAGACGTGGGGGCCGCAGGGTCATCCTGGACCAGCCCTCCTCTCAACCCTGAGTCTGCGGCCTCTGCAGATCCCCACTTGGAGAACAGCCGACAGCGGGATAAATTCACCCTCCCGGGCCCTCTCCCTCCTTCCCTCTGCTGGAGTTGCCATGACAACCAGAGTTCAACCTCTATGCCAAAAACACTGAGAAAGCAACAACAAAAGCTCCAACCTCCGCCTGGAGAAAAGGGGGCAAGGGAGGGCACGTGGGCCAATGCCTCCCCTTCTCCCACAGCCCCGGAAGGAAATGCGGAACTGGGGGGCTGGGCAGGGGGGAGGGGTGCCACCCACCAGAGGCAGGGAGGGGGAGAGCTGTAATGGTCTGCAGGGATTTCTTCTTTTCCTTCGTTTTCCATATCCCTGCTCACAGCTCACAGCAGTCCCGGCAGTTTCTCCACAGTATCCATCTAGCCGGCCTCCACTCCGGGTCGGTGGGCAGAGGACAGAGGGGGCAGAGAGGGGCCCAGGAAACCCTCCCAGCCCTGGGATGTACGTACGGAGGGAGCCCAGGCTCCCTGCCTCTGCCTGGCCCACGCTGTGTGACCTCAGACAAAGGCACGTCCCTCTCTGGTGCCCTGAATCCTCCACTCCGTCCCCTTCATCCCCAGCGCCCATCATTGAAAGCCAGCTCAGGAAGGAGTCAGAAGCTCACTCACACTGCGCATGTGTGACCCATAGGGCTCTAAGCGAAGGTCTCCCCGGAGTGGGCTCCTTAGCACACTTTGCCCCAGGCACGGAAACGGGGAAGGACAGTTCACGGAATGAGAGCCCAGGAAGGTGTGGAGAGCAGGCCCTCCAGGTGGGGGACAGGAGGCCCTAAGGGGTATGTCTCCAGAAAGAAAAGAAAAAATGAATTTATAGATGACCTGAGGAGGTTGACAGAAATGAGAGCAGTTTGGGGGTTTGTGGAGAGTTTGGAAAGAATTCATGGCAGGTACCTGAAAACCAAGTAAGCAGCCAACACACAAAAAATACGTTCAGGACAGAGCAAGCCCTGCGTTCCCTCTTCTGAAACACCTGCTCCTGAGTTCCCGAAGGCCAGCAGCCCCTCAGGCAGGCTGCGGGCCCTGCTCGGGAGACCTGAATGAGCCGTAAGGAAAGATAAGCGGATCTGTTTGGGTACCCACCCCACCCCCAACAGGAAAGTCAGTTTGCCATCTGACCACCTCCACCTGACCGTGCCCAGGCACACAGGCCTTCTGGTCTGCATCAGAGGGGCTCTCTTAGACCGAATGCACAGCCAACGGTTGCCAGGCACTTGAGAAACCCTCCAAATTAAAGACCAAGGTCCAAGCCAAGAAAACACACGGTCCAAACTGGAAAAAAAAAAAGAACATAGAAAAAATAAAGACAATGCAGGGAAGAGAAGAAAACCTCAATGAGAACTCTAGTGCTAACATTTTTAATGGAAGAAGAATTGCCCCCTAGCCAATGTGGCTCAGTTGGTTGGAGCGTTGTCCTATACATCAAAAGGTGATGGGTTCGATTCCTGGTCGAGGCATGTATGGGAGGCAGCTGATTGATGTTTCTCTCTCATGCCAATGTTTCTCTCTCTCCCTTCTTTTCTCTGAAAAAAAAAAAAATCATATACCATTAAAAGAAAAATCGTACCTAGACACAAAGAAGTGTTGAAAAAAGAACAGAGAACAGAAATGAGCTCTGGGAAATTAAAATAAAAAGAGTAATACATTTAAAAATCAATCAAAGGGTGGAAGATTTTTTTTTTAAAGAACATAGGGGAAAATATTACAAAAAATTGGAGCTCTATTTTAGGCAGTCCAACATCTGACTAAGGAAAATTTGTAAAAGGGAGGACAGAGGAAATGGAGAAGAAAGGTGATCAAAGAAATTACACATAATAACAAAGGAATTGAAGGACATCAATTTCTGGAATAGGAAGGCCCACCCTGTGCCCAGCACCACGGATGCAGAAAAACTCCTGGGTGAGGATCAGGACGGTCATGAAGAGATCTTAGGAGCTTCCCACGTGACGAAGCAGGTCACGGGACACCAGGACCTGACTCTGCTGGTCTGGGAAGGGCCCCGAGCTGCAGGGGGGACGAGGCTGAGGCAGGGCCAGGGGCAGAGCCTGTATTTGAAAGTATGACATTTTGTTCACCGTGAATTTTAAAATTCGTGTTAATGTTTTTTAAATATTACATTGAAATATTATTGACCTTGATGACCGAGTTCAGGTGCCTCTGAAGTTGTGCACCCCAGGAGGGTCCCTCCCTCTCCCTGCCCTAGTCCTGGCCCTGCAACTGGCACCTTGACCGCCTGGCCAGGGCCTGCACCTTGGGACGGAATCCTCGCTCTCAGCCTCCTCGGGCGTGGAGCAGGGCTTCCCACAGCACTGGCTGCTCGGCAGGGCAGGCGGCAGGCAGGGCAGCGTGGTTTTTGGAGCCTTCCCCTTCCCCGGAAGGCCCAGCAGCAGCCTGCCTTTACTGGCCCCCTCTGCATGGGGTCGGGGGATAGCGGGTGGGGGGCAGAGTGGGGGGTCAGGGGGAGCAGCCTCAAGGTGACTGTCCGCCCCACTGTGGGCTGGGGAACGTCTACGGAGGGAAAACCCACATCCATGCAACCTCCTCTTTCTGGAAAAGCCATCCAGACAGTCCAGCTGCAGAGCCCTTCAGCTTCCTGAGAGAGGAAGTTAACGCCTGCTCATGGCGTGACCAGCTGATGCTCTTGCGTCTCACCCTGGGCTCAGGGACCTTTGAGATCCGGTGCGGCTGCTGTCGTGTGATGACTAATGATCGCTTACCACGCGCCAGACGCTATGCTATGCCGGGGCTTTAGACAAATTATCTCAGTGCATTCCCACGCCACCTCATGAGCGAGACACCCTTTTCACCTTCACTGTACAGAGCAGGAAACTGATGCCCAGAGAGGTCGAGCGACTGGCTGGAGGTCACACAGCTGGCAGGGGTGGAGCTGGAATTGGCACTCTGTCACCCTGGGCCCCAGGCTCGGAAGCGTTCCATCATCCCGCCTCTCCCAGCAGAAGTGTCCAGAGTTCGGGCTGCAGTCAGGCACACTTGTCACTGATCTGTGACCTCCTGACCATGGCGAGGTCCCCCCCTCACCCTTGACTCCCCATTCCCTCCTTCCCGGCCCTCTCCTTCAGAGCATCTTGGTCCCCAATTACTCAGAGCTGCGGAGGCCTGCCAGGGAAGAAATTAGAGCTCGCATCCGTTATTCTATATTTACCACCTGACGACCGAGGAGGATCTATCTTCTGCACAATTAAATGAAAAGAGTTTTAATATCGGCAGGCAAAGGACTCGAGCATCAATGGAGAATTAGGTTAGAGCCAGCAATTGGATTAGCACCGAGCTGCAAGTCAAATGAGGTCTCGGACACAGGAGGGTCATCCTTCTTCTGGTGACAGGCCCTAGGTGGGTGGGGGCTGGGGGCTGGGTTCCTGAGACTGGCCTGACCTCCATCCCTGAGGACCACAGTCTGGGAGGGGCAACCTTTCCCAGAATCCTCTGCGAAGAGAAATGAGGGTCAGGTGTGGTAGAAGAGCTGAAACAGCGGTCCTCGCAGTCAGCCAACACCCCCACCCCTGAGGATGAGACCTCATCGGCGTGTTCTCGTTCATTTCCTCTCCTTTCCCTGGAGCTGTTGAAGCCACCCCTGCCTCTTCTGTCCCCTCCACGTAACCTGTCAACGTGCACACACCAGCCTTCCCTAAGCCTGCCTCCTGCCCGGAAGTGCAGCAAGGGCTGCAGGGCCAAGTGTGGCCCCAAGTGAGGGAACCGCAAAGAAGCCCGTCAAATAACTGTCCCTTCCTTGTTTTCCCCCCGAGTTTCTTTCTTTAAATGTATTGGTGTGGATTGCATGAATGCACTCTAGCTTTGCTAGGGGACAATGTGGGGGCCAGTTCCGGCGTGGCCGAGGGAGAGTCTGGCACTCTCTGCCTTTGCCAGGCGCCGTGGCTGCCCTGACGAGGCACACCCAGATCCGAGGCTGGAAAGGCGGGCAAGCCCTTCCCCGTCTCCCACCCCAAGCAGAGCCCGGGCGTCAGGCAGTCCAGCCCTGCCTCGTGAGACACGCCAGCCGGTCCGCGTGCGCAGACCCCACAACCAAAGACGCAGCCGCCACCTGGGGCTCTTCTGGTTGCGGTCCCCCCCTCTCCCTGACAGCAAGTGCTTCCTTCCTGCCTCCTGTCTGTGCGAGGAGTCCAGGCCCGCTGGCACTATCTCAGGAGAAGACAGGAATCAGCTGGTGATTCCGTAGAGAACACCAGCCATCTTCCCCCAAACTCGCAAATCTAAGCCTGAGTGTGAACTATGGGTTCCCGGTCCGTATCCCCATCACAGAGGGTAAAACTGAGGAAGTATAATGACAACCAGAGAATTAGATATGAGACAAGACTGTCCTGGGACTCCCTAATACTGAGACCAGCAAGTGGAAAGTGTATCGCTACTGCCTGTCGGCCCTCGGTATGCCCCGTTTGGGGCTGAGTTGTGGTCAGCTGTGACAAGAACAGTGCAGGGTCTGAGACTTTACCCTGTTTATGAGTTCACAAGTTTGCCTGCTAATGAAGACACAGGACTCCTGCCTGGGTCAGAGAAAAAGGACTCTGCTACTCAGGGCAAAAGCAGTAGCCAAAGCTTCATGTTGATTAACTCTGGTTTTCCCGTGCCACCCAAGTCCCATAAAGGCAGTGCAAGGGGCCCATAGTGGGTGGGCCACTCAGTGGTTATGTTATAGGAGAGGAATGCCAACCGCTCTCCTGCCTGCCTGCCTGATTGCCCCTAACCACTCCCCTGCCAGCCTGATTGATGCCTAACTGCTCCCCTGCCAGCCCGATTATGTTATAGGAGGGTCCCCACTTTTATATTATGTGGAGGAAGTCTGCTCTCTGCTACCTCATCTCTCATGGTTGCTCGTGGCAAACATGACCTTGAGGACTGGCCCAAGTGAAGAGTGACCAGGGCCTTGCAATCTTGGCATACCCAAAAGGAAAGTTCAGGAATGCCCATGGCCCATCGCAAACTGTCTCTCTCAACAGGGGGAAGATACAGGAGGAGGGGCTGGCATTGTTCCTCCATGGTACTCCAGATGACCATACTCATGGGCACTGCCTTATGCACGCACATGAACATCTCCTTGGAGTTCCCCCTTTTTACCACAGAAGCAACATCATGAATCAGGGCTGGGTTCCCTGGGTATCCCGCAGTAAAAGCAAATAGCCAAAAAGAATTGTCAAGTGAGCCTGAGTAAGAGCATACAGAAATATTGGAGAAATAGATCTAAATTCACCAAAAAGCCCAGAGTAAAACTAGACTCATATTACTTCATGAGTGTATCAGTTAGGATGAGATAGACTAGGCTGCAGTAACAAATACCCCCCTTCCTCCCAAAACCTCAGTGGTGCAAAACCATGCAGGAGTTTTTCTTATTCATGCTACATGGCCATCATGATTAGTGGGGGCTCTGCTTCAGGCCCCAGAATGATCAGACTTATGGTCAGCTGATGTCTGGACCTTTGCCAGGAACCGAGGCTGAATGAAATGAACAGATGGGCAAGCCTGTGCTGGCTCTTAAAGCTTCTGCCAGACGTGACCCCCATCTCTTCCACTTACATCTGTCACCCAGGGTAAGTCGTGTGGCATTACCTCACTTCAGGTGGCTGGAGAGAAAGCCAGAGAATGCACACCCAGCCCGTGCTCTCACTGCTCTATAAAGGAACCAGAGCAGGAAGTCAAGCATGGGCATGCTGGGTGCAGCCTATGAAAAACTGAACAGAACAGAGTTCCCGTCGGCACACTCCTGCCCTGGCTCTGCATCAAGCATGGGTGATGGACACACACATTCTTTAAGTTCTCCCAAAATATTTAAGATATTCATGTACCCAAGTTTCTGATTCTCTACTTTAACTGACCATTTCAGTTATCTCAATAATAGTCTTGTGAGGCTTATCTTAGATTCCCGGGACCCCAGGGGACAGTTAAGTAGCTCTTTACTGAAGGATTCAGATAAATAAATAAAGTTGCTCCAAACTGGGGGAGGAGGGCAGATTTTGGAGGGGAGCCCAGGAGGCCTCTCTCTTGCGCCCCAATCTTTCCTTTCTCTTCAAGTCTCTTCTCCATCTAACATCACTGCTCTTCCCCTTATCCGACGGATGGCCTTTGCCAAGTCATGTAAGCTCTTTGTGCCCCAGTTTTCTCATGCATAAAATGGGGGTGCCAGTGGTGCCTACCCCATAGGGTTTTATGAGGTTTAGTTAAGATGACACATGTAATATGCTTAGAACATACAGCCTAATGTCTAAGGGCGGCCTAATGTCTAATGACGGCCTAATGTCTGAGCTAGAAAAGCACCAGCTATTTTTATCATTATTCCATGGACACACACCCTCCTCCCGAGATTAGGAAGTTTCCTGACGTTATGTAAGTGATGCTGCCTCAGGCATTTGCTGGATATTTGCGATGTCCTCTTTTTGTAGGTTTTCTGCCGACCAGAGGCGGGGAGAAGGCACCTGTGTCGCTTCAACGTCCCTGAGGAAGTCAGGGAGTGCTCCTTCGGTCGGTCTTTCTGTCCAGGCAGAGTTGTGTCTGCTTTTCTTCTACACCCCTGACAGCAGTACAATTCCCCACTGAGACCCGAGTTCCTGTGCCGTCTCTGTGAAGAATATCAGCTTCTCCAGCTGCCCCAGTTTTGACCCTAATCCATGGGAACTAACAAGCCAGGTGTGTGACCCGAGGGTGTATTTGTCTCTTTCCTGGGAGAGCACCTGGACACCTGGATCTCCGTGGGAACTGAGAGTGTCTGTGCTCTGGGAGGCTTCCCGCCTGTCCTCGCTGCTCGGGCTGCTGGCACAAACATCGCAGGCCAGGCGGCGTAAGGACAGCATTTACTTCCTCAGGTTCTGGAGGCCGGAAGTCCCAGGTCAAGGTATCGGCAGGGCTGGCTGCTTCTGAGGCCTCTGTCCTTGGCTTCTAATGGCGGTCATCGCTCTGTGTCTTCAGGCGTCTTCCCTCCATACCTGTCTGTGTCCAAACTGTCCTTCTTATATAAGGACACCCGTCAGATTGGATTGGGGCCCCGCCCCCATGACCTTTTTCACTTGAGTCGCCTCTTGAAAGGCCCCATCTCCAAATACAGGTGCTGGGGGTTAGGACTTCACCATACGAATTTGGAGGGCCAATTAGGTCCAATTACTCCATCCTCAAGGGTCAACCCCAACAGCAGGTGGGGGCAAGCTCTGATCCATCTCGGTCTGTGCTTGAGTTGCCCACTCTGTGATCAGCACCTCATTATCTCCTCCATCCAGACCAAGAGAGACCAACTATTTCACTCGGCCCAGTCCCGACCTCCTGCAGGAGGCCTCCCCTGCTCCAGCCCACACTCACCTCCTACCTCCAATCTCCACAGCTGGCTCCCCGACTATCCCCAAAGAATAGTTTCACGGCTCTCAGCCGGCAACTATGCCCCTGCCCCTCCGCCTGGGGTTCCCTCTGGAGAGCCGACATCCTCACTGCGCCCCACAGAGAGTGACCCACAGAGGGTGTGCACAGGCTGGGCATGGGCCCCTGTGAGAGGCCAGAGGCTGCAGACAGGAAGAGAAGGGTCTAATGGGGAGGCTGGGGAGGCGCCAGGCCGCCCTAGCACTGGAAGTGACATGGGGATTTGGGAGCAGGAAGAGGCCTATTGGATCTGCTTGTCCTCCCGGCCCCACCCCTGGCCCCAGCGAGCCCTGGCCCAGGCTTCCTCAGTGGGAGATGACGGCTCACAGATGTTCCAGATGCTCCCAAGGGCTCCTCAGCCTCCAAGTGCTGCAGAGGGTCAAAGGGCAGCCTTGTCATTTCCTGCAGAGGAACCGTGGCTAACCACGGGGCGCGGTTTGCAAAGTTTCCATATGCCTCGTCGCACTTCTGTTTTGAATACTTTTCTGTGTGTCTGTCTCCTTATTGCCCTGATCGTCTGCCTTCTGGCTGTCGGTCTCTCAGCTGCACGAGGCTCTGTAATGCGGAGGGAGGGGCTAAGTTGGAGACCAAGTCTTGTTCTGCTCTGATATTCATGTGTCTGTACCCCGGTGCCTGGAGCAAGTACCTGGTACCTAGGAGAACATGTGTTCAATAAAAAATGTGGGAAGAAATGTTTGAATGACCAGGACAAGCACACCTGGTCTCAGGCCCCTGGGGTGCTGTTGAGACTAGAGAAGTGGTACCAGGAGGGGAAATACCCCCTGTAAACGTGGAGAGACAAGACACCTGGGAGGGCCCTTCAGAGCACCGGCTGGGAGGACAGGGAACTTGACCTCTAAGGCCTGGGTTCAAAGGTCAGGAGAACAGAAATGGAGAGAGACCAAGAGAAAGAACAGCCTGAGAGTGAGTCCCCTGTCACTGGAGGCATGCAAGGCTCGTGAGAGACCAGGATGCTACCCAGAGGGAGCAGAGCAGAGGCCCTGAAGGAGCAGATATTCTCAGGCTCGATGGTGATGCAGAACTCTGACTCCAGGCCTGGCCCTGCCTCTGGCCGCCTGGGACCAGGCCAGGCCTCTGGCCTCTCTGGACCTTAGCTTCCTGCTTGATAGTATGCATGACCTTGAGCTTCATGGCAGGCCCTCCGGCCCTGAAGATCAGTATTATTGAGCCTTTCGAGAGTCAGCCCCGGAAGGGTGGGCCGTGGTCCCCCCAGGAGGGAGCAGGGAGGGAGTAAGGCAGGCGGGAGCCTGGCGGAGGTACACTCGGCCTCGGTGAGAACTGGCTTCGCCCTGACTCCCACGCCTCCAGCCAACCCCGAAGGCCCTCAGCCCCGAATCAGTGGCCCCGATGGTGCTGGAGGACTGGAGGCTGGCTTAGCAGGGTCAGGGGCCACGCATCCTTTGGGGCAGCCCGGGCTGGAGGCAGGGCCTCCAAATAACAGCCATCTGGCAGTGGAAGGGCCTGGGGCTGGGAGACAGGAGGCCTGGGCCCCAGCCCTGGCCGCACTCGGATGCTCTGTGTGACCGTGAGCAAGTCACTCTCCCTCTCTGAGTCCCCGTGTGGGAACTGACCACGGCCAGGTCCGGGCTGTGCTGAGAAGGGTGGGATGGAGGCGAGGGGAAGCAGACCGGGTCCCAGGCTTCAGGAGCTCTGGATGTGACTAACCCCTGGGAAAGGAGCAGGAAGTGACACGTGAAAGGGGAAAACAGGGCAAACTCTGTAAAATGGGTCTGCCGTCTCCGCCCTGCCTTCCTGCCTGTTTGTGAGAGCAAACACCTCGCAGCCCGCGCCTGCATGTCACTGCAGTCCTGGAGCGCCCTCCAGTCTGTCATCTCAGCTGATCTCTGCGAGGTGGCTAGAAGCTCCGTGTCACCATGAGGAAGCAGGCTCTCGGCGTTAAGTGGCCCTCTGCCTGGGGCCCTCTCCCCTGCGTGGAGTCCCCGTGGTCCCCGCTGCTTCCCTGTTAGGCTCTTGTCCTTGCTTCGCTCCCGCCTCAGCCTCCCTGGCAGGCCGTGAGCTCCAGGAGTCCGGGGTGTGTCTGGCTGGTTCACATCTGTATTTACAGAGCCTGGCACCTAGGAGGGTGAAGGGCGGGGCGGGGGGGGGGGGGAGAGGGGCAAGCCCTGAATCTGAGCTGGATCCCACCCCAAGAAAGGCCGAGAGCCGAGCACAAAGGTCAAGGGGAGGTCTCTTTGGATGACTTTGGTCTCCAAGGATTTGGTGCAGAAGCTTCAGGGAAGGCGTAGGGGAAGTCGGCATTCTGGACCTCTTTCCACACGTTTCAATTCTATTTCAGCTCACGTCCACACACACATTTTTTAAAGCCGGCGCTGTGGCGGGCATAGTTGAGCAGGCTGAACAAAAACCCTGCCCTCAGGGAGCTTACGTTCGAATGGAGAGAGATGGTAAACAAGACCGATGCATACGTCATGCCGTGTTTTAGTAGCAGGTGCCATGAACAAAGAAACAAAGCGAGAAAGTGGCGTACGACATCTGGTGTCGCAGGGTGCCCTGTGGGTGTCGGAGGGAAGACGCTCCAGGCAGAGAGCACAAGTGCAAAGGCCCTGGGGCAGGGACAGCAAGGAGACAGGCCAGCGAGGCTGGAGCCCAGCAGGTGGAGGAACAAGAAAGATGAGTCCCGAGGGGCAGGGCCTGTGCAGCCCTGGGTGGGCCGCGTGAGGCCTTGGCGTTTACTATGAGGAAATGGGGAGCTACCGGAGAGGTTGGCAAATAATAGGGTTTCTTTTGAATTGCTTTGTTTTGGGGGCTGGGCAGGGACAGCCACCATATTCTTCTCTGAATCCAGCCCCGGCATGAACCCAGGTCCAGCTAACTCCAAACTCAGTGCTCACGCTGGTCCCCCACGCCTCTGAGAAGGGAACTGTTAGCTTTGGGGGGCCAGAGGCCCGGGCAGGCTCTCCTTGATCTGGTCCTCCCCTCCTGCATCCCCACCCAGCCTCCTCAGTCACACTGCCTCGAGGAGGGGGCTCAGAGGAACTTGGCAGGAGCCCCACTTGGGGTACACAAGGGGGAGGGGTGACCATGGAGGTGGGGTGGGAGCGTCCGTATATGATCACCACCCGCCTGTGATCAGAACCTTCCTGCCGGCTATCCAGACTCAGATTTGAACCCAGCTCCGATGTGTGTGAGATACTGACTCTGAGCAAGAAGGTGAAGCTCCTGAGCCTCAGTTTCCTCATCTGTGGAATGGAGAGGACACGCGACGTAAAAGATGGTGCACGCGGAGTGCCTGGCACAGGGCCCGGCGCACGGTGAGCATCCATTCCACAGTGGTCCCTGTTGCCATCGCTCAAGGGCACTGCTCTCTCTGCGTGACCCCCAGATTGGGCTTGGCTCAGCGGAGGGGGCACAGGCGCCTTCTCGGCGCAGCCTGACGGGAGACCCTGGGCTGGCTGGGCTGATGCAAGAACCTAAGTAGGACACCAGAAGCAAGACAGCACCCCGCAGGCCTGCTCTGCAGGCTTCTGGATTTGCTTCACCCACAGCGAGAAATGCATTCATTCTTCATTGAGATGCAGCATAAACAAGCGTCGATATGCAAAGTGGAAATTAAAGTTTCATGAGGCAGCACTTGCCCTCACTAGCTCTGATGCACTCTCTTCTCCGTTCTCTCCCATTTCATTAAAATTATTAAATGCTGGTCACAACCCACACGGAGAAAAGATTAACGAGCTAATGGGAAGCGCGGGCCCCGGGTCTGGGACTTGGTGGGCTTGCATTCAGCTGGGCTCAGGGCTGTGTGGGCTGGCGGAGCGCGTGTCCACAGCCATGTGACTGTCCTCAGCGGGGTCCCCCAGGGCCACCAAGAGACCTGGAGAGAAGAGCTAGGGGCAGACCCTCCCGAGAGGCCCCCTCGGGGGACCGGGGGGCTGTGTCTAGGCAGAAGAGACCAGGTGGCCACCCGCCAGATGGCCTGCACAGTGTGCATCTGGACTGGGAAGGACCGAGGGACTCAAGGGCCAGAGAGAGGCCATATAGCATGGTGGTTAGCACAGAGCCTTTGCTGCCAGACTGCCTGGGTCCAGGTCCTGCCTCCATGGCCTCCCAGCTCTTCAGCCACTGGCAAAGCTCATAACCTCTCTGTGCCTCAGTTTTCTCAGCTGTAAAATGGGATGATGGTAACTCCTCAAAGCGTTCTCTGTGTGTCTGTGTGGGGAGACCTAGAACAGTCCCTGGCACTATGGACGTGTTTATTGCTCAGTCAGATGCAGGTGCTTGCTGGTTGTGTGCCGGCATATGCCATATGAGACCTCTGGGTTGTCTCCCTCCGCATCCCCCACACCAGTAAGCCAGGTGCTCCTTGAACTGGGGGGTATTGAACCCAGAGAGCCCAGCTCAGGCGGCATGGACAAGGGTCCCCCATTACCGCCCTCTGCAGAGGGAGCTCCCTGCACCCCAGTCTTGGCCCTGGAGTCAAACAGCCCTGCATTCAAAGCCCAGCTCTGCTGGCTACAAGCTTGGTGACCTGAAGCTCGTTACCCGACCTCTGGGAAGCCAGGCCTGGCACAGGTACCCCTGGCACAGGTACCCCTGGCACAGGTACCCCTGGCACGGTCCTGACCTTGCAGGGCTGCTGTGAGAGCTGCATACAGTGAACCTGGAATAAACCAGCCCCGTGCCTGACACTTCACAGGCTCACGACACACACAGAAGCTGTCCTCCTCCCCGTGGCCTCTCCGCCCAGTCCCCACCCCTGTCCTCCCCAGGAGCCCCAGCTCCCAGCACAGCCTCCTCCCAGGCTCCTCTGGGCACAGGGCTTTGTGAACCTGGCTGTGGCAGCGGCAGCCTTAATTCTAGTTCTGCGCTGGGTAATTTCCCGTGATTATGGGCCTGTCGATGAGCAAGCACTGCAGCTGCTAGGAAGCCAGCAGGCCTCGGCAGGGCAACACACACACACACACACACACACACACACACACACGCATGCACGCACGCACCATCTTCCCAGGGGACCTCAGCCACACACCGATTCCTGCGGGAGGGAGTTTAAACAACACACAGGCTCATGCGGCCTTCCCTGTGATGGATGACAGGTCTGGCGTAAACAGAGGACAGGGATCGGGGAGGTCTTAGGACCAGGACTACCCCCTACACTCTCCTTGCAGAATCTTCCTTCTCTCCCCAATGAGGAGCACTAGAAAAAGTGATGGCCCGCCCTAGCCGGTTTGGCTCAGTGGATAAAGTGTCGGCTTGCAGACCAAAGGGTCCCAGGTTCAATTCTGGTCAAGGGCATGTACCGTGGTTGCAGGCTCCTCCCCCGCCCATGCCCTGGTCAGAGCTCCTGCAGGAGGCAACCAATCAATGTGTTTCTCTCACATCGATGTTTCTCTCTGTCTTTCCCTATCTCTTCCACTCTCTCTAAAAATCAATGGAAAAATATCCTCGGGTGAGGATTAACCAAAAAAAAAAAAAGAGAGAGAGAGAGAGAGATGGCCCATCTTGTCTGCTTTGAGACCTCTGAGGGCTCTGTATGTATGTGTGGGTATGTAAATGTGAGTGTTTGTCTGTGGGTGGGTGTGGGTGTATGAGTGTGTGTATGTGAGGCAGGTCAGCCAACCGACAAATATTTATGAGACATCTGTGAGTCTTGCCCTTGACCCTGGGGTCAGCAGTGGATAAGAAAAAGAGAGGCCTGATACTACGCATGAACACCTGTAAGATACAGTTGGTCTTCATTATTTGCAGCTTTCACGCGTGTGAATTTGCCTCCTAGATGACCCTTACTAGTACCCCCGAAGTCAGTACTCACAGGGCTGCCAGTCATCCTGCACAGAGTGGTAAAGAACTTGAGAGGCCCGATGCCCATGGCCCCGTGCTGTTAACTAGCATCCTTTACGCGGTCTATGCGGTGCCAGGTTTTTCTCATCTGGGGGCTTTTCAGTGGTGATTTTGCTGATTCCCCCCTCCCCCCCCCCCCCCCCCCCCCCCCCCCGTGCAGAGCTGAGTGCTGCCTGATGTTCCAAGTGCAGGAAGGCTGCGATGTGCCTTATGGAGAAAGCACGCGTTAGATCAGCTCCATTCAGTCACGAGGTGGAGTGCTGTCGGCCACGAGTTTGCTGTCAATGAGTCAACCACACACTGACGGTCAATGGTTCGACTTAACGATTTTTCGACTTTATGACAGTGTGAAAGTGATATTCATTCAGTAGGAACCGTACTTTGAATTTTGAATCGTGAATTTTGATCTTTCCCTGGCTAACCACATGCAGTACGACATTCTCCCGGGATACTGGGCGGGGGCGGGGCACGGAAGCTGCCAGGCAGCCCCACATGACAGGTCAACAACCCCTCCCCCCAAGTCTCCTGTGTCAGCATTTCTGGATATTGTGTGTTATGTTTTCGCATCCCATCATACCTACAAAACGCCCATCTGTGGCTCCGACTTGTGGTGAGAAGAGGGGGAAGGCAATGTCTCCTGAGATGAAACTCAAGGCTATTTAACTGGAGGGAAACAGAAGTGTTCTGAGCAAGTTTAAAGGAGGCGAGGCTGGCCTGGCTGGTTTGGCTCAGTGGTTGACCTATGAACCAGGAGGTCATGGTTCAATTCTCAGTCAGGGTACATGCCTGGGTTGTGGGCTCAATCCCCAGTGTGGGGTGTGCAGGGGACAGCCAATCAATGATTCTCTCTCCTCATTGATATTTCTCTCTCTCTCTCTCTCTCTCTCTCTCTCTCTCTCTCTCTCTCTCTCCCTTCCTCTCTGAAATCAATCCTTGTATAATAAAAGCCTAATATGCTAAGTGTCTGGTCATCCATTCAACCAATCAAAGCATAATATGCTAATGATATGCTAAGGCTGCTCAACCAGTCGCTGCACTGACCACCAGGGGGCAGGCGCTCTGACCGGTAGGTTAGCTTGCTGCTGGGGTCCGGCTGATCGGGACAGAGCAAGATGGGCCAGCCATGCTCTGGAGCCCTCCCGCTGTCCCTCCCTGGCTGGCCAACCTCCCGTGCCCCTCTCTGGCCCCGATTGTGCACCAGTGGGGTCCCTCGGCCTGGCCTGCGCCCTCTTGCAATCCAGGCTGAGGGACCCCACCCCCCCAAGTGCACAAATTTTGTGCACCAGGCCTCTAGTAAAAATAAAAAAAAACAAACAAATAAAGGAGGCGAGGCTAAGCTGTGATGTTCAGTAGATTAAATGTGTTCAAAGCATTTCGACTTAATGCTATTTTCAAGGTATGACGGGTCCACCTGGGCATCACCCCATCATAAGTCAAGGAGCATCTGTGTATTAACTAAGGTGTCTGTACACAGGAACAAGGTTTTGGATTAATCATTGGCAAAAATGTGACCACCGGCTTTGGAAACCCCACGCTGTGTTTCTCCTAGGGGCTGCGGTTCTGTATTTGCTAGCACAGTGTTCGCGGAGACTTTACAGAACACATCACTGTGAACAATGGGGATGGACTGTAGTCACTGCTCAGTGCCATGAAGAAAATAAAACAAGGACATGCAATGTGATGGTGAGGGATGTCCCTGGGCAGGCAGGGTGGGCCTCTCTGAGGTGGTGACATTGGCATTGAATGGGGACTGGGTGTAGGACAGCGATCCTGGAGAGCACTTCGGGGGAGGGCGGTTGCTCAAGGGACTGCTGTGCTGAAATGAGGGGTGGAGTGTGTGTGCGGTGGGGGGGGGGAGCGGGGGGGGAGATGTCTGGGGACCCTGAGAAGGTGGGTGTGGCCAGGGCAGAGCGCCGGAGAGGGGAAGAGAGAAGGTGAGGCTGGGAGGTGGGCTGGTCCTGGCCACACAGGGCCCTGCGGGCTCTGGAACGGAACTTCCGTTCTTTCTCAAGGTCAGGTTGGAAGTGGGGGTGCCAGGATGACCGGTTTTACCCCTGCCCTGTGTGCCTTGGAAGGGCCAATAGGATTGCAGCAAGCGGCATGTCCCAGCAGCTCGGGGGCCGCAGCAAAGGCACCGGCTCAGAGGCTCAGAACCTCCTAATAGAGATTCAGGAACTACTCCTGGGATTGGCGGGACCTGCTGGGCTGATGGGGTGAACACTCCCAGAACTGGGGGACCTGCTACGTGAGGGAGGCCCGGACACCCACGTGGAGCTGTGGAGGAGACAGCTGGACCCGGAGCTCAGGCTCGGGCGGGGGCACACATGGGGAGTCTCCTGCGTGCCCTGTGTGAAGATCCCCCCACCCTCTAAAGCAGTGGTTCTCAACCTTCCTAATGCCACGACCCTTTCATACAGTTCCTCATGTCGTGGTGACCCCCAACCATAAAATTATTTTCGTTGCTACTTCATAACTGTAATTTTGCTACTGTTATGAATCATAATGTAAATACCTGTGTTTTCCGGTGGTCTTAGGCGACCCTGCTAGCGGTTCGCGACCCACAGGTTGAGAACCGCTGCTGTAGGCCCTGCTCACCGACCCAGCCCTGTCCTCCAGCCACTTCCTGTGCCCCAGCAGCACAGAGCGAAATCCCAAAAAACCCCTGCGCGCACACAGTTGCTCTTTCCAAAGCTCGAACTCAGCCCAGCAGTATGCGCTCCGGCAGCTGCTCCTCCGCCAGGTCTTTTCTTTCTTCAAACACTACTCATCCCTTTCGGCCCAACACCCCGCTGCCTCTGCCAGGGGACTTCCCCACGGCTGACCCCTGACATTTGAACCCCACAGCCCCGCTGGCCCGAGGCCCACAGCCTCCGTGCTCAACCCGCGCACAGGCGCCCACGCAGGGCTTAGGCCTCCTGGCTGTCCCTGCACTCCGTGACCCCCGGGCCCAGGCCAGCGAGAGGCCGTGCAGGAGATCAGAGGCTGAGGCCAGGGCCCAAGTTGAGGGCTGGAGGCTGTGCTCGGTTAGGAGCCCAGTTGGGCCCAAGTTCAGACGGAGGAAGGGGCTGCAGAAAGAACGGGGGTTGTGGGTGGGGCTTGGGCTTGGCCCGGGGTCAAGGCCAGGATGGAGCGCCAGGTCGGCCTGTGCTGAGTCAGCCAGCGTTGGAGGCAAGTTTGTTCCCATGGCTGCCGGGCTGAGAGGCTGGCCCGGGGCCCTGTGCCTCCGCCTGACTCCACAGGCCCATGGACACCAGGAGGGGCCCTGCCTGGCAGAGATCTGTCCGGCGAGAGCCCAGAGCTGCTCCGTGCCAGCGCCAGGCCGGCCTGAGCTGTGGGCCACAGCGGTGCGTGGTGATGCCACCACAGCCAGCCTTTCCCATCCGGTAACCATGGGAATGTGCGCAGGGCTGCGGATGCTTATGCAACACCTCGAGGCAGGGAAACAGCCTGCCCATCAACCCCAGCCCTCTGCCCGCCCGCCTGCCTGCCTGCTCCTGGGGACGCCTGCAGGGAGGTCTGTGAACGGGGGTTGTGTAGTCCCACCTGCCCTCCCAGGACACCCGCCCACCCCCCCCCCCCCACACACACACACATACCCTGTCTCTGGAAGGGATGTTGGGGCTAGGATGGCCCTACGGGTCTGGGGGAAGTGGGGAGGAAAGAGAAAGAGACATGGTTGTGGGGGTGGGCAGAGGGAACTAGAGGAGAATTCTGACAGATGGGGGAGCTGGCCATGTGCACGCATGTGAAAAGCTCCAGCCACCTCCCGCCAGTCCCAGGACCAGATGTCCACTCAGAGAGACAGGCCAGCTGCCCGACAGGCTGCTGTCACTTCTCACAGCTGGAAGCGGGGGCCTTAGAAAGAGAAAGACAGTCAGAGACAGAAGCAGAGAGATAGGGAGTGAGAGAGACAGGGGCACAGAGAGAGACAGGGAGAGGGAGACAGAGAATCTGAGACACACACGCAGATACACAGAGACACGGAGAGACACAGAGCAGGGAGAGCACCAGAAGAGAAGATGTCCCCACACAGAGAAGGGAGAGAACAGACTGTAAAAATAAAAATAAAAATAAAAATAAAAATAAAAAAGCCCAAACATCTGTGGTTTGCAGCTCCTTGCTGGTTTCCAAAGCCTGACTCCCCCTCTGAAGGCAGCCCAGTTCCTAATGGTCCCACTACGATTTCGATTTCCCACCCTCCTCGTTCCTGTCGGGGACCCCCACCCCACCTGCGCCCCCACAGACCAGCCTGCCCTGTGGAAGGCAGCAGCCAGCAGCGGGGAGGATGGAGTCAGGCCCTCGGGCCGGGCGAGGCAGCAGCACAGTGTATTCAGGACTTCAGGTAGCTCACCTGTCTCCGGAGCGCGGCCAGGGAGCGCCCACCCCCACCAGGGACCGCTGTGGCGGATTACTCACTCTGCCACCTTCGGCCGGAGACACTGCGGTTCACACCCGTGATGCCGAGGACGGAGCACCAGACACTCCGCACGGTGGTCCTGAGAGCCAAACCCCCTCCCCGCCATGCCTGCCAAAAAACGCTGCCACCGGGCCCTGGCGTCCTCGCCTGCCCTCTCCCACGCCTGACGCCTCTTGAGTGCGAATATCCTGCGTGTTTGCAGCTGTGCTTCTGGCTCCAGCAGCTACTTAGCAAATACTTACCAAGGGAAGGAACGGGTCGCCGGCCCGCAGAGCCACAGCCTCCCAGGAAAGGCCAGGACCCTCTCGGAAGAGCAAAGCCTGGCGTTACGCCCACCACCCTCTCCTGCCACACCCTTCCTGGAAGCACTACTCCCCAAGCTGAGATGAGCCACACTCTTGCTCCCTGCCCAGCAGATGGTGGTGCTTAGCCTGGGGGGGATGGGGGGGGGGGGTCTAGGGTCTATTCAACCAGCCTGGGTCCCCGCCTCCAGGAAGCCTTCTCTGACTGCTCCTGCCCGCACCCACACCCTGTCCTCTGAGCTTCCACCGCCCAGAGAGTCTGAGCCCCACACACCTGTTCTTATTCACATCCAGGTTATATCTCATCCCTGGGGGGTTCTCCAGGGACAGGAAACGGGCCCCTTATTTTTATTCTTGCCTCCTCCTCCCCACAGTGTAGGGGTAACCCAGGCTGTCCATAGCAGGAGGGAAGATTCTTCCTTCCCTTTAGGAAATTCCTTTCAGGACCCGAGTAGAATCTGGCAGGAAGATGCTGCAGTGGATGATGGGAAATCCTGCTTTCCTGGAACAAAACCAGGGGCCCAGGGAAACCTGCTTCTGCTCTGAACCCTGCACAGACTAGGGCTTCATCCCCGGAGCCGGTTCAGCCCAGCCAGGGTCCTTGGCCACCTCATTCTGCCACCTGGTGGCTAAGTGGGGCATTGCTCATCTCAACTCCCCCACTGCCTGCAATCCAATGTCCCTTCTGCAGTCCTCAGAATCACCTAAGGACTGACTCCTTACCGCACAGAGGGGGTGCTGATGCCCCGAAGAGGGGAGGGATTGCCAGTCAAGGGATCGGTCCAGGAACCCTCACTGTAGCCTCAGTGGAAGAGACCAGAAAGTGCAGGAATTTGCGGCTCCAGTTGAACCAGAAAGAAGCAAGGAGCCAACTCCAAGCCACAGGTGAAGCTTCTAGGGAAGGGATAGTCACATGAGTGAACTTCCACCACTGCCACCACCACAAACTCACTGCTAACACTGACCGCTAACTACCCACTAACACTAACCCCTGACTGCTAACTACCCACTAACACTAACCCCTACTAACTACCCACTAACACTAACCTGACTGCTAACTAACACTAATCCCTACTGACTAACTACCCACTAACACTAACCCCTACTGACCACTAACTACCCACTAACACTAACCCCTATTGACTAACTACCCACTAACACTAACCCCTATTGACTAACTACCCACTAACACTAACCCCTACTGACTAACTACCCACTAACACTAACCCCAACTGACTACACACTAACACTAACTCCTACTGACTAACTACCCACTAACACTAATCCCTACTAGACTGCTAACTACCCACTAACACTAGCCCCTACTGACTAACTACCCACTAACACTAACCCCTACTGACTAACTACCCACTAACACTAACCCCTACTGACTGCTAACTAACACTAATCCCTGACTGATAACTACCCATTAACCCCTACTGATTGCTAACTACCCACTAACACTAATCCCTGACTGACTGCTAACTACCCACTAACACTAACCCTTGACTGCTAACTACCCACTAACACTAACCCCTACTGACTGCTAACATGAGTACCAGTAGCAGTTAAACGCTGAGAGAGCACTCTATCAGGCTGACAAAGACATTAATGATACTAGCGATGTAGAAACCAGCTTTCTTACTTGGCTTATACAACAACTAGAGGCCCGGTGGATTAAATTTGTGCACAGAGGGAGGGGATCCCTCAGCCCAGCCTGCACCCTCTCCAATCTGAGACCCCCTCACACATGCCTCTTGCAATCCGGGACCGCTGGCTCCTAACTGCTCAGCTGCCTGCCTGCCTGATTGGCCCTAACTGCCCTCCCCTGCTGGCCTGATTTCCCCTAACTGCCCTCCTCTGCCTGCCTGATCACCCCTAACTGCTCTCCCCTGCCGGCCTGATTGCTCTAACCACCTCTGCCTTGGCCCCTGCTACTGTGGCTTTGTCCAGAAGGAAGTCAGGATGACTGGAAGATGTCTGGTCAACAGGGTCTAATTAGCATATTACCCTTTTATTAGTATAGATACTTGGGCCAACTTTTCCCGGAGGAAATTTGCAAACCAGAATTAAAAGACTTGCTATGTGAATGACATTGGCTCAAAAGTTTTAGATCTAAAAGTTCATTTGGAAATTTTTACCTTTTTGAGATGTGCATGAAGAATTGTATGCAAGAAAGTTTATCACAACTAATTATTTAAAAAATTGGGAGCAACCTCAACTAATAGATTTGTTGTATAATGATTGGCTAAATAAAGAATATTAGACTTCAGTGGCTGGGAGAGGTCAATGGGAGGAAAAGGAGACATACGTAATACTTCAAAACAATAAAGAATTTAAATTAAAATAAATCCTATCTAATAAAAGAGTAATATGCAAATTGACCATCACTCCAACACACAAGATGGCTGCCCCCATGTGGACACAATATGGCTGCCACAAGATAGCCAGCAGGGGAGGGACCAGGTCTGCAAGGGAGGGCAGTTGTGGGTGATCAGGCCAGCAGGGGAGGGCAGTTGGGAGGGACCAGGCCTGCAGAGGAGGGAAGTTGGGAGAGACCAGGCCTACAGGGAAGGGCAGTTGTGGGGGGACCCAGGCCTGCAGGGGAGAACAGTTGGGGGGCACCAGGCCTGCAGGGAAGGGCAGTTAGGGGTGACCAGGCCTACAGGGGAGGGCAGTTAGGGGCAATCGGGCTGGCAGGGGAGCAGTTAGGCATCAATCAGGCTGGCAGGGGAGTGGTTAGGGGGGGTGATCAGGCTGGCAGGCAGAAGCGGTTAGGGGCAATCAGGAAGGCAGGCAGGTAAGCAGTTGGGAGCCAGCAGACCTGGATTGTAAGAGGGATGTCCGACTGCCCGTTTAGGCCCGATCCCGGTGTCAGACATCCCTCAAGGGGTCCCAGATTGGAGAGGGTGCAGGCTGGGCTAAGGGACACCCCTCTCACCCCATGCACGAATTTTGTGCACCAGGCCTCTAGTATATATATATTTGCAAATATATTTGCAAATTATATAGCGGAACAAAAGGTTTGCAAGCATTCTGCTGCAACCACCCATTTACTCTTTTTAATAATTTCACTGAGACATAATCCACATGTCATAAATTTCATCCACTTAAAGTATCCGATTCAGTGGTTTTTAGTACATTCACCACAATGTGCAACCATCACCACCATCTAATGGTAGACCACTTCATCACCCCTAAAAGAAACGCCACACCCTTCAGCAATCAGTCCCCATTTTCCTTCCTCCCGCCCCTGGAAACTTATAAACTACTGTCTATCTCTATGGATTATGCCTATTCTGGACATTGCACATAAGCAGAACCTTACACCGTGTGGCCCTTTGTGACTAACTTCTCTCACTTGGCATACTGTTTTCAGGGTTCATCCATATTGTATTTTGTATCAGTGTTTCATTTTTTTAATTATAATATTCTATTGTGTTAATATGCCTCATTTTGTTTATCTATTCACCAAGAGATGGACATTTGGCAAATATGAGTAATGCTGCTCTGAATACTCATGTACAAGTCTTTGTATAGACATGTGGTTTCAGTTCTCCTGCCTACACGCCTAGGAGTGGATCGGCTGGGTCCTATGGTAACTCATTGTTGGACTTTTTGAAGAACTGCCAGACTTTTCGCCTAAGCACCAGCACCATTTGACACTCCCGCCAGCAATATCTGAGTTTCAATTTCCCACATCCTCATGAACACTTGTTTTTGCCTATTTTTTTTTCATGTGAGCCATCCTAGTGGGTGTGAAATGGTATGTCATTGTGGTGTTCTTTTGCATTTTCCCAGTGACTAAAGATATTGAGCATCTTTTCATGGGTTCATTGGCCATTTTTTAAAAATATATATTTTTATTGATTTCAGAGAGGAAGGGAGAGAGAGAGAGAGATAGAAACTTCAATAATGAGAGAGAATCACAGATTGGCTGCCTCCTGCATTTCTCCCACTGGGGACTGAGCCCACAACATGGGTATGTGCCCTGACCAGGAATTGAACCGTGACCTCCTGGTTCATAGGTCGATGCTCAACCACTGAGCTACACTGTCCGGGCTCATTGGCCATTTTTAAGTTGTGTCTGTTGCCTTGGCCAGTTTGGCTCAGTGATTAGAGTGTCAGCCCAAGGATTGAAAGGTCAAGGGTTCGATTCCTGGTCAAGGGCATGTATCTCAGTTGCAGGCTCAATCCCTGGCCCTGGTGGAGGCTTATACAGGAAGCAACCAATCGATGTGTCTCTCTCACATCGACAATGGTTTTCCTCTCTCTCTCACCCCTCTCTCTTACCTCCACTCACTCTAAAAAAAAAAATCAGTGGAAAATAAATACCCTCAGATAAAGATTAAAAAATTGTGTATCTTAATCTTAAGCGTAAGAAACAAGATACAAATTTATAAATATAATATGATCTCAAGATGTTTTGAAAATGCATAGAAAACTTTTTTTTAGAAAACATACAAAAATATCGATGGTGACTGTCTTTTGGTAATGAGGTTATGGCTGGTTTTCATTTTCTTTTTTAATCCCTTTCCTAGCTCCCAACACCCTGCGCTGAGTATGAATTACCCCATGACCTGAGACTGAAGGAAGGAATGCCTGGGAGGGCTTTAGACTGGGGCTGCACCTTGACCTTGGTGTGACCCTGGGTTTCTCTGGCCCCCCCTCCTTTCCCTGGAAGCCCCGTGACTAGGGTGGAGGGTGTCCCGCAGAGGAGGGTGGCCGGGAAGGCTCCCTGGCGGCCGGGGAAGGGGCCGAGTCTGAGGGCCCATCTGCCCTGGGTGACCAAGGAAGGGAGAGGTTTCGTTCTGACCCGCGGTGCCCGTTCCTGCCTGGTCTCTGTCCTGAAATCTCCCTCCACCGCCACCAGCTGACAGGCCCCCAGGGACAGCGCCCAGGTCTCCTTTTCCTCCCTCCTGCCACGGACTAGGGTGGGGGAGGGATGGACCGTGACGATGCGTGACATCGGGCTGGGGGCACAAGAAGGCGACCTAGACTGGAGGAAGCGTCACCCTCGAGGGAAATGTGCCCAGGAACCCAAGCCATCTCCAGAAGAAGAGCCCCAAAAGGCTAACAGGCGCAAGGAGAGATGCTCACTCACTAGTCATCAGAGAAATGCAAATTCAAACAGCGGGAGATCTCACTTTACGCCCATTTGACTTGCAAACATTAAAAAGCTGGGTACCGCCAAGTGCTCGGAGCTGCTGGTGGGAGCCCAGACTTTGCAGGCACCCTGCAGCGCCATCTGTCACTGCTGTCACACTCAGAAGAGCCCTCACTGATGACCGGGGGCACGTCTACTCCCAGGTCCGCGAGTGTTCACCTAGAGGGTGGGGGAGACCCCGCGTGGCACCAGACAGCTGCCAAAACAAGAGACTAAATGAGCACATGGCACCCGGGGGGTGGGGGATCTCTTAAAACCCAGGGCGGAGGGGAGAGGCGCTGAAGCCAGATGTCAGGCACATACCCGGCAGCGGGTGTGTAAGCTAAAAGGACAGACACACAAAACACTCCCTGTTTTGCAAGAACACACAGAAACACAAATGTTCCCATAAACACGGGAATGTTTGCCTGCGGGAGGAGGGAATGGGAGCGGAGGGGGAAAGCAAGGGGAGTCCGTGTTCAAGCGAATTAAACAAGGCGATCCCTGCAGACAGTCCACGATGGTGCGTCGCGTGGACCGAGGAACAATGCAGGCGCCGTGCCCCAGGGATCCGAGCGAAGGCTGTCCATCCGCCACCCGCGAGGCTCGGGCGTTCACGCACACGTATCTATTCATCACACGTTTATTGGCTCCTCTGGCCTTGAGCCACAGCTCAGGCGCTAGGAGGAGGCCCATGAGAAGAACAGAGACAGAGGAACCCGGGAAACCAGAATTAGACACACAGGGACCCGGGGGAAAGAGCCAGGGACAGGTAAAAGGGGCCACCCTGCCCAGGGCTGGGCAGCGGCTGGGGTGGGGCTGTGAACTTGGGGCTCCCAGGAGGTCCCACTCCTTCGGAACGTGGTGGACCCGCGGTAGCTGCCCAAGTTCAGGTGTGGGCTGCAGGCACGTGATGTGGGCAGCCTAGCACACAGACGTCACCACCTTAGTCCCTGGGCGGAAAGGCACTGTCCACGGGGCACGGGTCCTCCGGGCCGGCAGGAGCTCAGGGTTGTGGCCGTGCCATCTCCGGGAGAGCTCGGTCCTCACCTCCAGGGACAAGGGGGATGTGAGAAAGGTCCCACCGCCACTCCTTGACTCCACCCCAGGGGGCCTGCGAGTGTGGGAGAGCCCACGCAGGAGAAACAGACAGGCTCGCGGCAGGAGAAGCCACGGTTGGCACAGCCACGGCTAAGCGCTGCCTCTGAAGGTACTACTTCCTCCTTCCTGGATATGTTTCTGGCCATTCCCTTTAGCCCCTGTCTCTGCCTTTTAGCACTGCCTTTGTCTGGGCCCAGATAAAGACACTGATGGGTGCTTTCTCGAGTTTCTGGCCAGATAACTACTCTGTCCTCCCTGAATAGCGTAGACCCGTGGTCGGCAAACTGCAGCTCGCGAGCCACATGCGGCTCTTTGGCCCCTTGAGTGTGGCTCTTCCACAAAATACCACGGCCTGGGCGAGTCTATTTTGAAGAAGTGGCGTTAGAAGAAGTTTAAGTTTAAAAAATTTGGCTGTCAAAAGAAATTTCAGCCAAAACTGGTTTGGCTCAGTGGATAGAGCGTCGGTCTGCGGACTGAAAGGTCCCGGGTTCGATTCTGGTCAAGGGCATGTACATTGGTTGCGGGCACATCCCCGGTAGGGGGTGTGCAGGAGGCAGCTGGTCGATGTTTCTCTCTCATCGATGTTTCTAGTTCTCTGTCCCTCTCCTTTCCTCTCTGTAAAAAATCAATAAAATATATTTTAAAAAAAAAGAAATTTCAATCGTTGTACTGTTGACATTTGGCTCTGTTGACTAATGAGTTTGCCGACCACGGGCTTAGACCACCCCCCGCGCTGGGGTTCAGCCCTGCCATTGCCCACTGAGCTGAACTGTGGCCGCTGGGAAACCTGTCCAGAGAACATGGCCTCGAGGGCGAGAGGACCCCGCACGCCGCCTGAGGACCTGCCGGGCGGAGACTGACAGTGACGGAAAGCCAAGTGGCCTGGGAGGTGCAGGGGGAAGGTCTGCGCCCTCACTTCTCACGGGGCTGTCGGGGCAGAGGGAGCTGAGGCTGTGGTGAGGGCCAAAGGGGGGCAGATTTCTGTTCAACATCAAGGTGAGCTGTCTGGCCACGGAAAGGGCTATTCAGAGGGAGTAAGCTCCCCATCACCAGAAGTATGTAACTATCTGGTCCTCAACACCGCTTCCTGGGAAAGTCCTTTACAAATCGCTGTGGAATCCCCTTCCCCGGGCCCCACCGGCCTCAGCCAGAGCCGTTCCTCTCCCTGCATCCCCAGGGCCCATCAGCCAGAGTCTGGAGTGTGAGCAGAGAGGATCAGAGGAGAGGGAGCCAGTCAGACACAGGGGTGGCAGGTGAGGGGAGGGCAGTGCCCCACAGCTGGGGGGTGGTGGTGGTGTGAGGATGGAGGGTGTGTGTTGGAGGGGTTGGGGGTGGGGTGTCAGGCACATGCACCCAGGTCTCCAGCAGAATGCAGAGCCCACAACAAACCCATGGCCACTAGAGGGAGCCCCTGGCTCTGCCTGTGCCCAGAGCGCTGGGCCTGGCCACCTGGGGTGCTGAGTTCAATCCTCCCACCTCTCCCCACAAAGCCAGTCTGTCCTAAGGAATCTATGCCCGGCGTCTTCTGCGTGGGATGTTTCGTTGGCTCCTCTTTGCCATCTCTCCTTGTGTCTACATGGCAGCGACACCATCTATTCCGTCTGTGCTGAGCGTGTCCACCTCTGTCTCGGCTGTTCTTTGTGTGTGACTCTCTCATCCAGGTTTCCCCCCTCTCTCTCTCCGTGTCCCTGGCTCTGCTCTCCATCGTCCCCCCTGTTTCTGCATCCAATTCTTTTTTCCTAGGTCCCTGTATGTCTACCTCTGACTTTCTGGGTTCCTGTGTCTCTTTTCTCTTTCTCTGCTCTGGATCTGGCTTATTCCCTCTCCTACTCTCCCTTTTATCCAATTTTTAGGAACACAGAGCCCACCCCTGGATCCCTCTTCTGATCCTAAAAGGCCTCCCCCACCCCCTGCTGAATGAAGAGTAAAGGTGGCCCAGCCCAGAAGAGGGACGGGTAAAAGATGTTAACAGGAAGCATTCAGGTTCAGCTGGATCCAGCTCAGGACAGTTTCCTACCGAGGATCACAGGAGTCAAGGTTTGGCCTGAGCTGGGATGGGCAGGGTCTGAGCAGGAGACAGGGGTCTGAGGATGGCGGCAGGGAAGGATCGATGAGTAAGAACAGCCTGGAGAGTCACATACCTCTTGGTTGAGGAAGCAATACAGCACGGCCACAATGAAGCCCTGGGGGGCCAAAGAGAAAGGACCGTCAGAGTACCTCGGCCTGGCCTCCAGGTGTTTGTGGTCTTTCTACTCCCTCCCCGCCCCCCCCCCCCCCCCCCCCGCACCTCCCAGGCAGTGGTGTGAGCCAGGTCTTTGAGGAAAAGGGAAGGCAGCTGCATCACTTACTATGTGCCATGCCATTGCCTCATGTAATCGTTCTAGCAAGCCTGCCGAGTCTGTACTGTTGGCCTAATTTCTCGGACTTCCTTTTCTGTGCATCCCCCAGTATTGAGCACAGAGCCTGGCATGTGATGGGTGCTGAGCAAGTGCTGAATAGATTGGATGGATGGATGGATGGATGGATGGATGGATGGAGGGATGGAGGGTAGATGGGTGGGTAGATAGGTGCAGGGGTAGTTGAATGAATAGGGGGATGGACGGATAGAAAAGTGGGCAGACAGATACTGGTAGTTGAATAAGTAGATGAGTGGCTGGAAGGAAGAATAGCCAGCCTCGCTGCCCTGGCAGCCGCTTCTTCCTCCCACCACGGAGGGAGCGTGCCTGTGGGCTCACCTGAAAGGAGCCCAGCCCCAGCTCCAGCGGGAGGCGGAGGCCCAGGCCGGCGCTGTCAGGCAGGAAGTTGAAGATGATGTAGTGAATTCCAAACAGCGGGATGAGGAGAAGGGTTGATTTAGAGAGACGCCTGCAGGAGACGACAAGCCTCAGGCTCCCAAGGCTAGAACTCCAAACTCCCCCCTGCCCCCCCCCCCCCCCCCCCCCCGCCTACTCTCTCTTCCCCCAGCTCTGCAGATCAACGCTACGCCCTGGGGAACGCCATCCTCCCTGCATGCACCCTGGACCTCCTTGCTTTGGGCCCCTGGATCCTGCTGTTCCCTGTGCCAAATGCTCGTCTCCATTTATTCCAGCCAAAGTCCATGCATCTTGAAAAGTCCAGCTCGAAGACCACTTCCTCCAGGAAGTCTTCCCTGACCACCCCTGCCCCCACTCCTCTCTAGAAAGGATCTCCTTCTTCAGGCTCTCGGAGACATTGATCACAGCACTCATCGGCCTATTTGGCCTGGACACTGGCTGTTTGGAGCCTCTATCCTTCCCATCCTACCATCTCCTGGGAGGCAGGGACCAGAGCTAGTCTGTCTCGGGGAACGTGGGGCGGAGCACAGGCCAGGATGGTGAATGCCTCATCGCGAGTAAAACAGAACCACCCTGACTCATGCTCCAGGTATGTCCCGGGATCCCCCATTACGTGCGTGCACGTTACCAGTACTGAGACGGGGCGTGGAGGCTGCCCTGAGCTGGCTCCAGTTTCCTCAGCAGGATGCGAATAATATTGAGGAAAAGCCCAAAGTTCACCTGGAAACAGAGGTGCGGGAAGGTGGCAGACAAAGGTCAGGGGTGGCCCTGGTGACCTGGGGTGGAGTCTCTCTGGGAAACAGAAACCCCAAGTCCTGGAGACACAGGGCTGTGCAGGAGGGTGGGTGCACAGATCTTTGCTCTAGAACGTGTAGCCTGGAGACTGGGAGGTCCCACGTGCCCCCTCCTGAGGGCGGGGGCTCAGGGTCCCCCGTTTCCACCCTGGGCCAAGGGTGGGAGGTCAGGCCTCATCATCCTGCGTTCAGCTCCTCCCAGGGGCTCCTCTGGCACAAAGCACTGGCCTTCACTTAGCACAATTGCTAAGCTGGGGAAATGGGCACATTCGCCAAGGCCACGCCAACCAGTCCTGGCTGCCCCGTTTCCTCGTGGGAGCAGGTGGTGGGTTTCAGCCGCAGCGGTGCCCCCGCCTGCCCGCCCAGCCTCTCACTGCAGTAGTAGGTGAGCTGCAACCAGGCACCAGGTTCGTCCAGAGTCTGAGCCAGAAGGGGCCTGAGTGCTGACCGAGACCACCCCCCTGGTTTTCCCAATGGGACTGAGGTCCAGAGAGGGCCGCACAGCTGGAGTCCTGTCTCCTACGATGTAGGGCCCCTCGGTGGACCCAGGGGGTATTGGCTGACTAAAGCAAGAGGACACTGGCCCCAGGAACTGACCCCAACAGAGAGGACGATGGGCCCTTTGATGATCCACCAGTAGGGGGAGCTGTCGTTCAGGTCCCAGCACCTATGGAGAGGACAGGCCAGGGCTGAGGCTGGTGCCCTGTGCGCCATGGTAACTCATGCGCCTCCCTCCTCCCCACCCTCTACCTGCTGGCCTCCTGGCTTCTGGTTCTGGCTCTGGAGCCTCCCAGCCCTCCCTCCCCCCACAGACTATCTTGTTTCTCAGAGAGTTGGCCCCTTTCAGAGGGGCGCCCCAATCCATGCTGGGCTCACCCATTGTCTCCACCTAGAAGGATAAACTCCTGGGAAATCAGTCTGTTTGCTGATTTCTTGCTGCTGCCAACACTTCCTGTTCCAGGAGGCCCCCAAATACACCCACCACTACCCTCAGCTCTCCCTGAACCCCCAAATCCTAAGAATCTGAGGCCCCTTCCCACTCAGGCTCCCATCCCTCCTGTGCTACCCATGGAAGGCTTCCCCATCTAGCACATTCCCAAGCCCGGGAGATCCTGAAGGCTGGACTGGGCCCTCCTCCTCTCCCATGTTGCCTGAGAGTCCAGCCCACGCCCCCTGGGGACTTGGCACAGGGGTGACAAGGAGGTCCCCCAGACTCACGCAGTATCCTCGAAGGCCAACTTGCAACCCACCCACGTGCCGGTGAAGAGCAGGGGAAGCCCTGTGGGGCACAGAGGGGACGCGAGGGAGGGTCTACATCTCAGCTTGGAGACCTGCCCCCACCTCCCACCACCACTGCCCACCACACAGGGTGCAGTGAAGGCGGGACCGGGGCAGAGCCCAGGGGTCCCTTTCCCATCAATCTCTCTAGGGCTCCTGAGTGGTTGTTGGGAATCCCCACCCTCCACCTCACTCACGGTGCCCGAGCCAGCCCTGGGACCCACCCCAGCTAGCGAGCACCAGCCGCCAGAAGGCCCTCCTGGTGCTGGGCGACGTGGAGGCCAGGAGGCAGGTCAGGTAGACAGCTTCTGCCGACAGCCAGCTGAAGTTGGTCATGGTGGCAAAGTGGGAGCTGGCCACCGAGGCCTTGCACAGAACCTGCAGGCCGGGACACCCATGGGAGCCCGCCCAAGTCTCCCTACCCCACCCGGGCCCCTCCACTTGGCTGCCCCAGAGGGGATGCAGGAATAGCAGGTGGTGGCTGAGGGCACAGATGTGGGACCCAACCGCCTGGGCTCAAATTGACCCTCTACTAGCGGGTCACCTCCCCAGGCCTTAGGCTTTCATCTGTCAAAGGAAAATGCCCAGCACCTCTCTCGTGGCCTCATGGGACTGGGTGGAAACTGGATATCATTGCTACTACCTTCACTCTCACCCCATCTCTCCTGAGCCCCCGTCAGTCCCCAGAGCTGTGGGCAGGAAACACCATGTATTCATGCATGGCTCTGTCCTGCAAACATGGGCGCATGCGTCCACACCTCCGTCCCGGCCTCCGTCCCTGCAGGACCCCCTCAGCTGCCAGAGGTGAGCGCCACCTCTGAGCTCAGGTGGCCAGGCTTGGCCCCAGTCCCACCACTAAGCAGCCAATGACATTGCCCATTGTCATCCACAAAGGAACTAAAATGGAAATGCGTGCGGGAAAGAAAAGGTGACAATACATGCAAAGCATTCAGTGTAATTCCCAGCACATGAGTGCTCCATACACACTGTTATTATCATTTCTCTCATTGACTCCGGTCATCGTTGGTTTGCTCATTCGCTTATCCGTTCATTTCCAGCACAGTCTTCCAGTGCCTTCTAAGGGCTGGGCCTGCACACCCAGCCCAACTGCCTTTATTTTCGGTCTCCCCGCACTCTCCCACCTCCCCTCCCCCATGATGACTTCCCTGCTTCTTGGTCATGCGCAGGTTCTCCTGTGTGTGCGATTGCTCATCCTGGTCCTCCCAGGTAACAGGTCCTCTCTCCCCGCCCCCGGTCACTGCTGCCCACCCAGCTCCAAGCCATCCCCTCCCTGAGGTCCTCCCTCGCTCTCCCCCATCTCTCAGCTCCCTCCAGCCTGTGCCCCCACAACCTGGTCCATTCTGTGCCCTCGGAGGGAGGCTCCCACTCAGCCCAGCCCCTCACCACGGGACGGACGGATGGACGAACGCTCAGGGGCAGGGTGAAATGAAATGGCTGGCGGAGTGGCATGGTCTAGGGTGGGGTATGAGTGGAGAGTGGACCATGGAAATAGCATGGACGGGCACCCTGGTCCAGGAAAGGGCATGAGGCTTTGGGGTGGGAAGGTGGGGGCGGTTCTTGTTCTGTAGTGGGCAAGGCCGAGCCCAGCTTAGCCAACGGGGCTGGGCAGGCTCCGGCAGGAGCAGCGAGTCCCTAACCCCCCACCGCCCGGCGCCCCAATGCGACTGTTACGGTGGAGACGCTGCAGTGGTCCGTGTCCTCGCCGTGGAAGAGGGCAGTGTCCCTCAGGAACACGGCGCCCGCCTTGAGGATAAAGGTGGCGAACAGCTGGGTGTGGATGTAGTTCCGAGGACAGTGGAGCCTCCTGCAGGGGCGGGAGGGTGAGGAGCAGATGGTGATGGGAGAGGGCGGCAGGCGGGAGGAGGCTGAGCAGGGCGGAGGAGGGGAGGGAGGAGCCCAGTGGACTTGGTCGGATTGCATGCCATTGGGTTGGGCTGACCTTGAGTTGTAGCCTGGCAGGACAGCTGACTAACCACTGGCCGGGGCTCAGGGAAGGTGAGGGGACAGGCAACTCCAGTCCCTGCCTTCAGGGAGCTCGTAGTCTGGGGATAGGGGCCCAAGCGGCAGGACCCTGCCCAGGGGAGCCCCCAGGGAACTATGGAGATGAGGCTCATCCCCAAGGACGGAGAACAGCACAGGCCAGGTCATGGGGCTCAGACCCTAAAGCCTGATGTGGGGGGAACTTAAAAGGGTCAATGGTCAAAGGGTTGAAACAATCAAGAAGGGCTGCAAGGAGGAGGCAAGGAAGATTCCTAGAAGAGGGTGGGAGCTGGGCTTTGCTGTAAAGACACTGAGGTGAAGGGAGGCAGGCGTCATGAGCAACTAGAATCCGTTCCCCATGAGCAAAGCTGTAGCGCTGGGAGGGAATGCTGGGAGGGGTCCACGCGTGGGGAAAAGAAGGGAGAGTTAGACATCCACGGGACCAGACACAGAGCCGGGCTCCGTGGACAATGGGGAGGCAGCCAAGGTTTCCGAGCCGGTGACGCAGAGGGCGAACCTGAGAGCCACCAGGATGGCGATGGCCACCAGGAGGGCCACGGTGGAGACGCTGTGGCCCAGGGTGTAGATGACCTTCACCGTGGAGAAGTACGATTTCTGGGGAGAGCGGAGATGGAGAGCGGCAGAAACTGTGTCTTTGGGGGAGGGGAAGCTCTCAGCTCTACCCTGAAACTCCCAGCTGGGGCCAGGGGTGTCCGTGGGGCCGCAGCAAGCTCCCTGCGGACTGAAGTGTCTGTGTCCTCTGCCTGACCCTCTGCTGGTGACAGAGGGGCGGGGCAGGGATGCTCACTCGCGCTGCTCTCCTCTCGGGCTGGGTCAGGCGGCAGCAGAAACTCCGCATTCCTGGGGAACGAGGAAGCCCAGGAGGGAATTGGGCCTGTTTATGGACATCCAGCTCGCTTGTCGGCTTGGGAACACCATGTCCTCAATCATAGGGAAAAACTCCTTTTCTGACCAAGTGTTCTGTCCAAGTCCAGCTTGGACCCCAGAGACAGACAGGGGTGCAGGCAGAGGATGGAGCAAGGGCTCAGCCCCTTGGGGAGGCAGGCGATCACGGCCCCTCTGACTCAGCCTTTTCACCTGAGAAATGGTCAGACTCATGCTTTCCCCTGCAGGGCTGAGGGCAGGCATGTGGGGTGACGGGCGTGGAAGCACCTCAAAAAGCCTTGCTCCATTCGGAGATGTGGGCGTGCCAGCTACCGTAGAGTGCGTGGTTTCCCTCCTCCCCACACCACAGCCGAGCACGCTGCCCACAGCTGAGGACTAGCCGGGGCAGGAGCTGTCCCGGGACCATGCCTGGATCCACCCGAGACTCCGTGCCCTGGAGGCCTGGGCACAGGGAGGGTGGCCAGGGAGGTGGTGGCCAGCACATCTCCTGCCTGCCCTCCGTGTCTCCACCCTCCTAGCAACATGGCCCACCTGCCACCCTTGGGCAGATCGGCAAACCACCCCTCTTGCAGACACTGCCTCCTTCTGGACACCTGCTGTAACTGCCATTCCAGCCCACCGGCTGCAATGGAAAGGCGGCCCCTCGAGTCACAGGGTCCCGGCACCCCCACAGGCATCCATGGCGACCTTTCCTGCAAGAGGCTTCTTACCTCCTCTGTGGGCAGCTCGAGGGGCACAGGGCAGGCCACCGGGTACGGCGGGAAGGGCTCGGACCAGCCGGTGATGGTGCAATCCCGCTGCACGGCGCCTGGGCGGCGGGCGGAGGTGGGGAAGCAGAGGCCTGGTCACACCTTCTCCCGGGAGGGATGGGGCGCCTCAGCCACCGAATGCCCCTTGAGGCGGCAGCAAGAGGTCCTGCCCGGGACACATCCGGGGCCTTCCTCTCTGGCCTCGGAGTCACCATGGGTCAGACGGAGAGCGTCATTCCCTTGGGAGGCAGAGTCCTGAGTTGTGCGCCCAGGGCCCTAAGGGCAGGGGGAGAAGGAGGGACTGGCCCCCCAGACACCCAGGCCAGGGAGTGGAGGCAGAGCAGTGGGGGACCCCATCCCATTAGGCAGCTGGTGGCATCTTGGCCAGCAGGCAGGCTCTGCCCACTGCACCCCACAGCCAGCCCCCCTGCGAACATCCAGGGAAGGATCGCTTGGTGCCAGGCGCTGGTCTAGCACCTCCAGTGCTCTGCTCACGAACCCTCACCCCTGCGAGGTCACAGGCCAGGAAAGCGGAGGGTCGGGGGGTGGGGGCCGGGGGGGGGGGCGGCCTGACTTGCCCAAGGTCGCACTCAAGAAGAGGAAGCTGGTGAAATGCAGGTCTGCCAGCCCTCATGCCAGGGGGTGTCTGCCACATTCCTCTGGCACCACCAGAGGAAAACACCCGACCCCACCCCCCGCCCCACCCGCAGCCCCTCACCTGGCTCTGAGCTGAAGTGAGAGAAGAAGGCTGGGCAGGGGAGGGTCACCCACTCTCCAGAGCCTGCCCCGGGCCAGCACAGCAGCCCGTCCCAGATCACTGGGCAGCCTAGAGGGGTGGGGGCGGCATGGATCAGCCCAGGGGACAGCCCGCAACACCCTGAGGGTGAGGCTGGGAGCGATAGAGGAATCGAAGAAGCCATCCCCTCCTCTCCAGCCCCATACCCCGTACCCCGTACCCCGTACCCCGTACCCCGTACCCCGTACCCCGTACCCCGGGTGGCGTTGGACTCCCCCTCTGCTGCCTGCAGACACGCACTCTCATCCTCTCTCAGCTGGGCAACGAGGTCGCACTCGGGGTGCACAGGGGCCAACACCTGCAGGAAGGAGTTAATGGGGTGGGCCGAGCCCACGGGGTGCCCTTCTGGGAAGGGAAGGGAAGGAAGAGGAGGGGAGGGGAGGGGATGGGGAGGAGGGATCATGGGGGTCAGGAGTTGTCCAAGCCATGGTGCCGCCTGCTTGGTGGGGAGAGACTCCCGCCCTGGGAAGGGCAGTGGGGACCCCCTGGGCTCCAGCTCAACCCCCTGTGCCCCCGAGGCTCTGGAGCCCAGCCAGAGGCAGGAGGGGCTGGGCTGGCTACTCACGGCTGGTAATGGGCTCAGCAAGCAGAGGGTGCCAGCCCCCCACGCCCTGCTGTCCATGGTGGGAGCTCGTAGGGTCCCCTCCGCCAGCCTCTGAGCCTGGCCCTCGTCCCTCCCCTCCCAGGTGGCCAGCTGCACAGGCAGCAGCCACAGAGGGGACAGGCAGCTGAATATTCAGCGGATTGCAGGACGCCGTGCCCAGCTCTGCCGGCCTGGCGTGGGACTCCGTGTCCCCAGCTGGGAGGGGCTGAGCCCTTCCGCTCCGTCTGTAAGTCCACTCGGTGTCTGTCCTGACAGCAAAGGCCCGGGGAGGTGGCAACTAGAGGCCACATCTTGCCCCAGTAAGTGAATATTCTTTGCCACTCTGCTGGACCGTTCTGGGGAGAGCCCTCCCCGCCGATGAGGGAGACTCAGAGAAAAAGCCAGAGACGTGGCCCCCCCGTCAGGGAGCTCCCAGCCTCAGCCAGGGCTGAAGGGTGGGCTCAGGGCTGCAGGACCCAGCGGGGTTAGGGCAAGTGTCATTGGGTCTGCAGAGGAGAATGAGGGGGGGGTGGTGATCGCCTCGTTTCACAAGGGTGCCAGCCTGGGTGGCGAGGTGAAGCCTGCGGGCAGCAAGGCCCTGGGCTTGGGGGTGGAGGGCCAACGTCTCTCCAGGATTCCTCGGGGCAACAGGGAACGGGGGTTGCACAGCCTTCATGCACTGGCCACGCGGAACGGGGCAAGACTCTTAGCAACAGAAACGGAGGACGTACACGGCCCTCAATTATTCTTTACATTTGGTACCTGATCGCTCTTATACATTTAGACCTTAAAACGGGGAAGCCCCATCGGCCACGCTAAAGGCAGGGCTCTGAATGGCCCTGGGTGCGCGGCATTAGGGATCTGAACGCACTTTTCCGTGGTCCCGTGGTCCCCTGGTCCCCTGGTCCGGGCGTGGGAGGCGCTGACAGTGGCGTCCCCAGAGCCGGCTGGCTGGACGCCGGTGACCCCAGACGTGTTTACAGCTGACGCGAGTCATGAATGATGGAGGCCCCTCGCCCGCCACATCTGGGTTGAGGGATCGTTTGCATCAGCGGGGTTTTATGTTTCCATCTGTCTTCGTCGGCAACAAGGTGTTGAGGGAAGTATATTAAAAAGAAAACACGAGCCACCCCAAGCCCCAGAGCCCCCACCTCCGCACGAACGTTCACATGTGCTTCCCCGTGAACAAGGCGCAGAGGGGCGGCCCAGGCACGGGTCCAGGACCCTGCAGAGAGCGCCTCTAACCACAGACGGGGAGGGGGTGTCGGGGGACTCACAGGCGGGGAGGGTGACTCAGAGGGAAAGCTAAAACCTCTGTCCTTCAGCTACAAAGAGGCAAGAGCCCAAGGACAAATGTTACCATTAATCCCTATTGATCATCAGTGTCAGTGTCATTAGCATTAATGATGATTAGTAATTGATATTGATACTTAATAAGTATTATTATTATCTGAATTAGTGGTACTTAACAGGGAACAATTTATCCCCCAGGGACTATTTCTCAATATTTGACCGTTTTCTTGACCACAGCCCAGGGTCAAGGTCAAGGGTAAGGAGGAGGGAGAAGTGGGAAGGTGCTCCTGACTGTAAAGGACAGGAAGGAGGGATGCAGGTGAGCGTCCTACAACAGACAGGATGGGCCTCGCACCATAGCAGGAGCTATCCGGTTCCAGAGACAGTAGGATTCAGGTTGAGAACCGTTCCCACTCCCCAAGGAACCCCAGGCCCATGTCCCTGCTGAACAGGCCGGGTCACTGAATTCCCATCTTATCTCTATATCTCCTCAGGGTTCAAATTCTGCCCCCACCACTTGCTAACTGGGTGACCTTGGGCAAGTTATTTAACCTTTCTGAGACTCAGTTTCCACACCTGAAAAATGGGATGATACCTTGCGTGTAGGGTTGATTGGATGAGTAGTCAAGGAAAGGCATATGAAGTACCTCGTACAGAGCTGGGCCCACAGTCACTAAGGGCAGCACAGAACAAGGATGAACTATCAGCAAATAAGGTTAGAACAATTGAGGCTTTGTAAGGAAAAAATAAGGTTAAATCTCTAGCTCGTATTTACGAAATATAAATTCTAGACGCTTTAAAGGCCTAACTATAAAACAACAAAATAAGATTGTTTTCCCAATGATGGAAATTTTTTTTTATGACCTTAGAAGAAAGACTTTCTAAATAAAAAATGGAAACTTATAGAGTAATAAGTTTGACCGCATCAACATTTTATTTTTAAAAATGTATATTCAAGAATGGACAAATAGGTAAAACTACAAGCAAGCCACAGACTGAAAGAATATTTGAGACCAATAATGACAAAGAGATAATATAAAAAATATTTTTAAAATACATACAAATCAATAATAAAGAGAAAAATAACCCAATAGAAAAGTGAGCAAAGGTTATAAACAGGCAATTCAAAAAAATCAGTAAAATGCAAGACCAATAAACAGAAAGAGATGCTCAACATTACCAATACACTACAAAAAATAATTGAAGTAATAATGACTACCCTTTTCACCTACCACACTGCATAAAGCTGTAATGTCTGATAATGCGATATTTGGAAATAATGTGGGGAAATAGTACTTCTATGCTGTGCAGATGGGAGTGAACACTGATTGATAGACCCACTTTGCAAAGCACCGTGATATGATCTATTGAATCAATAATTGAACACACCCTACACCCCAGAAGTTCCACTGCTGGATCTTTGCTCCAGAGGGCAGCATTGTTTATAATACATAGAAGGAAAAACAAAAAACAGAAAACAACACAAATGTCCAACAGCAAAGGAATAGCTAAGTAAGATGTAATATATTCACACAATGAGACCTTATAGGGCATTAAAAGGATGAATTAAATCTAGTTATATCAACATGAAGAGAGTTCAAAATAACATATTTGAGGAACTTGTGCTTCCTGCCAAGACAGAATAACTGGGACTGATTTACCCTCCTCCTGCAGTAACAACATGCGATCCAAACAAAACACACAAAATATTGGCTTTAATAGATGAAGAAAACGAGCACATAGGAGCATCTCAACTGATTCAGAAAGCGCATTTGACAACATGTAACACCCTTTCAAGGTAAAAACATTCAATATGCTAAGAATAGAGTGAGCTTCCCTAACATGAGAGAGGCCATATATGAACTCCCACAGCACATCCCATCCCATGATGAACAACCAAAAGCTTTTCCCTCAGCTGAGGAACAAAGAAGGATGTTTCATTTCTCAGCTTCTAGTCAACATAGTACTAGATGTTCTAGCCAGAATGATTGGGCAAGAACAAGAAATAAAAATACCCAAATTGGGGGGGGGGAAAAAAGTATCGCTGTTCACAAATGACATAATCTTACATGTAAAAAAATTCTAGAGTGCACACACACACACACACACACACACACACACATGCTCACACACACACACACACAACTACTAGGGTTAATAAACAAATTCAACAAAGGGGCAGGATATAAACTGGACATGCAAAAATCAGTTGTTCTTTTATACACTAACAACAATCTGAAAAGGAAATTAAGAAAACCATCCCATTTACAGGAGCATCAAAAAGAATAAGATACTTGGGAGTAAATTTAACCAAGGAGGTGAAAGGCTTTTACATAAAAAACTAAAAAACATTACTGAAAGAAATTAAAGATCTAAAATATACTATAAAGAAAGGGAAAGGTATCTTGCGTTCAGGAATTGTGAGATAATATTGCTAAGATGACAGTACTTCCCAAACTGATATATAGGTTCAATGCGCAATCCTTATAGAAATTCGAAAGGCATTTCTTTCAGAATTAGAAAACCCATACAAAAATTCACATGGAATTTCAAGGGACCCTGAAAAAGTAAAAAAAAAAAAAATCTTCAAAAAAGGAAACAAAGTGAGAAGCCTCACACTTCCTGATTTCAAAACTTACTACAAAGCTACAGAAATCAAAGCAGTGCGGTACTGGCAGAAAGATGAAAACCAGCGGAATAGAATGAAGAACCCAAAATAAACCCTCGCCAATATGGTCAATTGATCTTTTTGACAAGGCTACCAGGACCATTCAATGGGGGAAAGAACAGTCTTTTCAACAAACGGTGCTGGACAAACTGGAGACCATATGCAAAAATGACGTTGGATCCCCCCTTACCTTATACCATACACCAAAATTAACTTGAAATGAATATAGACCTACATTCAAGAGCTACGACTCAAATTCTTAGTGGAAACACAAGGGGAAATCCTCATTACCTTAGATTTCACAATGGTTTATTCAATATGGCACCAACAGCACGGGAAACAAAAGAAAAGGAGATAAATCAGATGCTATAAAAATTAAAAACTTTTGTGCAGGCAAGGACACTATCAAGAGAGTCAGAAGACAACCCATGGAATGGGGGAAATACTTGCCAATCCTACATCTGATAAAGAATTAGGATTCAGAACATGTAAAGAGCTCTTATAATTCAACAACAGTAACAAAATAAACAAGCCAGTTCAAAACTGGGCAAAAGACTTGAATGTATGTTTCTCCCAAAATGACATACACATGAGAACAAGGTCAACGCCATTGGTCATTTGGGAAATACAAATCAAAACTTCCACGAGATACAACGTCACCCCCGCCAGGACGCCTGTCTTGTTTTAAAGGAAAATAGCAAGTGTCCATGAGGAATTGGAGAAACTGGAGCCTTCATGCAAGCCGGTGGGGATGTAAAATGGCACGGCTGCCGTGGGTGACAGTTTGACAGTTTCTCAAAAGGTTAAACATAGAACTGCCATACACCTCAGCAATTTCACCCCTTGGTACATATAAGAGGATGGAGAGCAGGAACTCCAGCCGTGCTTGTACCCATGCAAAGTTTATAGCGATATTATTCACAAATGTCAAAAGGCGGAAACCACCCAAGGTCCATCAGCAGGTGACTGGATAAGCAAAATGTGGTATGTACCTACAATAGAATATTACTCAGCCATAGAAAGGAATGAAGTTGTGACACATGCCGTAACACGGATGAACCTTGAACATATTATGCTGAGTAAAATAAGCCATGATACAAAAAAGACAAGATTGCATGATTCCACTTATATGAGGTATTGAGAGTCATCAAAGTCATAGACACAGAAAGTGGAACAGAGGTTACCACGGCCTGGAGCAATGGGGGATGGGGAACTGTTACTTCATGGGTGTGAGTTTCTGGGAAATGAAAAGTTCTGGGAAAACAGTTGATAGTGATGATGGTCGCACGACCTTGTGAATGTACTGAAGGTCACTGAATTGTACACTTAAAATGCTGTAAGTGGTAAATTTTATGATATATATATATATATATATATATATGTGTGTGTGTGTGTGTGTGTGTGTGTGTGTGTGTGTGTCTTACCACAGTTTTTAAGGGAAAAAATAATTGATTACTTAAAGCAAAGCTACAATTAATATATTATGGGGTTTGTGGCATATATGAGAAGCAAAAAGTGTGAAATAATAGCAGAAAAGGATTGGAGAAGGACAACGGAAGCGTATGGTTGTGAAGTTCTTGTTCCACGTGAAATAGTGTAATAGAGCTCAAAGGCAGACTGTAATAAGTTAAAGATATAGATTGGAAATTCTTGATCTCCCACAGCAAAAAATAAAACTAAAACAGAGAGATATGGCTAATTAGCCTGGAGATAAAATGAATCCTATAAAAACTGATTAATAAAAGGAGAAAAGGAATAAAAATGATACAAAGAGCAGATGGGACAGACAGAGAGAAAAGTGCAAAGCTGGAGGTGAACCCGGCAGTATTCACTGCCCCAATGAAGGAAATTGTCAGACTGAAAGAAAAACCAAAGCCCAACTATATGCTCCCTGCAAGAAACTCCTTTTCAGAAAAAGAAATAGTGCTAGACGTGTTCAGTGAAAAGATCGCAGTCCCTGGTGTTTCGTTTTCCCCTGTCACAGGGTGGGTATCGGAGACTTCGGGTCAAGTCTGTCTGTCCCACAAGCAGGTGGGCTCCTGGAGGGACGGACAGTTCTCAAATGCCACCCACAGCACAACCCCCAGAGCACCCGCCACAGAGGCTTCCGTCTGCCTGAGTCTGGTGCCCCCGGTGGTCATGATGCGCAAACGCAGCCCCTCCTGATGGCTGATAGGGCAGCAGCCCTGTCTCAGGGTGGCTCCCAGCTTGCCCACTGCTGGGGCTGGGGCTGGGGCTGGGGCTGGGGTCAGGGTCTTGTAGCTGGTAACAGGCCTTGGGGAGCCGCTATTTCTGGATACTTTGCCAGATGCCCCTTGCTGGGCTGAGCTGGAGGCAGAGGGTACTCAGGGTAAGGCCAGAGTGACCCCAATCCCTGGCTGCGTTTTAGCTCCTCACCCTGCTCCCCAACTCTGTCCTTTCCTCGGGGGCAGGAACAGCCTAGCACAGGATCAGGGGCCCTGGCGCCTCAGAATGGATCCCTACAGACAGAAGCCCTCTGAGAGCCCCCCCCCCCCTTAGCTGGGGCTCTGCAGTGGCACCTGCTGTCGGAGCCATCAGCCACTGTCACACGGGCCCTGTGACCAACTCTGCATGGGGCCACCGTCCGAGTTCACTCTCTCTTCAGGGCTGCAGCTCAGCCTGCCATCTATTTGGGGTCTGAGGTGGACCAGGCTTGAAACTCGGACCGGGGGTCAAGGTCAGGGCCAAATTTGGGGCTGAGTCGGGGCTCAGGAAGAGACGCAGGGCCGAGCGCCCTCCGGGTGTCACTCCTAAGGCCGCTAGGATTCCTTAGCCTCCACGTGGCAACGTAGGTCCTGCCTTAAGGCTCCCAGGTCACAGTGGCAACGTGAGCTTTCTGCCGCACAGAAATCATGGCTCCTGCAGGAGCACCTGCTAGAGGGGCGGGGCGGGCGAGGTGTGGACGGACGGCAGGGTGTGGGAGGGCCTGGCCTTCCCCAGGCAACGTGAGAACAACGTGACACGTTGTTTCCCTCTGACCCGAGAAGGTGCTTTGATTTGTGCATGGATAACTCGTCTCTTATAAACTTGGAACTTTGCCCCAGACTTTGCCCTCTAGAGCAAGCTTTCTCTCATCAGGCCTGCCGGGGGTTTGGGGGTGGGGAGGCGGGCTCTGCCCAGGAGACAGACCAGCCGTCCCTGGCATGTGCCCGGCGAGGACAGTGGTCCTTATTATGCAGGAGAAGAAACTGGAAGCCCAAGCATTCATGGGAAATGGTCCTCTCCCGGCTCCCGGCTCCCGGCCCCCGGCCCCGGGTGCTGCCTGTGGCCCGATGCATGCTGTCACTCACCGAAAGGTTCTGATTCCAAGTTTCAGGGGCTTCTTTGGTCTTGGAGAGGTTTTACACACAAACTCAAGGGGCGGGGAGCAGAGCCCCCGAGCGCTGGGAGCACGTCAGGGGTGCAGATGCCCCGAGCCCCAGGGAGAGGAGAGAGCGGGGTGGTACCACCCACACACCGTCCCACCTGCCCCTGCCCCCCAGACTTCCCAGATGAGGCAGAGCACCCCCTCCAGGCAGAGGAAGAACCTGGCTGCCGAGGAATAATAGACCCCATCGCCTCCTCTCCTCACAGGTGGGGAAACCAAGTCCAAAGAGCGCGGGAGACCTCCCCAGGGTCACCCAGCCGGTCAGAAGCAAAGCTGGGGCGCTGCCTGGCTTGGCCTGCTCCCAGAAGGAGGGGTGATGCCTATGAAAAGTGGCCCTGGAGCCAGGGGAGGGAGCCAGGGCCAGGGCTGGGGGCCGAGGAGGGGGCCAGAGGCTCCCAGGCGGTGGGTGGGAGGGATCTGCGAGGCAGGAAGCTCTCGCTGCCTGCAGTGTGGCCAGAGGGCAGGAGGGGGCAGGAGGGGCGGGGGAGAAACCAGAGGCGGCAGGTGCCCCCCAGCAAATGGCCTCCTGCCCTAGGCCAGGTTCACATGGATAAATCTCAGGAGCGGAAGCGGGGGGGGGGGGGGGGGGGGGACCATCCCAGAAAACCATCTACACTATGCCACCGCTTTTATCAAGTCCAAAGGAGGGACAGCAAACAGCAGACTGATTAGGTGTGTACACCTGCAGGAAACACACCTTTTTTTTAAAAGCCAAGGAGCGGCAAACACAACACTCAGGACAGCGGGCGCCTCCAGGGCTCAGGGAACGGATGCAGGCGGCTGGGAAGGGTGTAGTTCCTGACATGAGTGGTGGGCTCACGGGTGTTTACGACATTATTAAACCTCAGTTTCCCTCCATCGTCATCCAGGCGAATGCAGTTCTTACTATGCGTCAGGCCCTTTCATGAGCACACCACATCCTCCAGCTCGTTCAATCCTGGCAGCAGCTCTGCGGGGGGGAGGGGGGGTCCCCACTTTACAGGTGAGGAAACTGAGGCACCGTGCTTTGTTGGAGAATCCAGGCCCTGGATTCTCACCCGCGCAGTCTGATTTCGGAGCCCAGGGCAGGGGTCCTCAAACTTTTTAAACAGGGGGCCAGTTCACTGTCCCTCAGACCCTTGGAGGGCCGGACTATAGTTTAAAAAAAAACTATGAACAAATTCCTATGCACACTGCACATATCTTATTTTGAAGTAAAAAAACAAAACGGCAAAAACACCCGCATGTGGCCCGCGGGCCGCCTGGCCCAGGGTCTCAGCCACTCTGTAAGCGACATGCATTATTGTAGACGCGGGTTATTTTTTTAATTCGATAGAAAATGGGAAGAAAGGTAGGAAGGAAGCGGCCCCTTTGTTCCTGGTGAGATACAGATGTCCCGCACCTGCTCCCTCCCCCAGAGGAACCCCTCTCCCTTCGCCTCCGGATCCCTGCTTTCCCTCCCCCTCCCATCTACCTTCCCACCTGCCCACCCGTGTCTTCTCTGGCACCCCACATTGAAGGCACTGCTTTTGTGGGCACACTGGGTGGCCGGACCTCGCCTGGAAGACTCCGGGAGGGCTGCTGAGCCTGGGCTGGCAGTCAGTGCTGGTTGGAGGGGAGGGGTCTGCCCCGGGATGGGAGGGGGAGCTGAGTGCAGGGAGGGGCTGGGTGACCACACCCCTCCTCCCGCCACCCCCACCGAGGCCTCCTCCTGGCCTCTCCTGCAGCGCACCCTCCCCACCCACACCAGCTCAGCCCCTCCCGGCCCCCTTATTTATAAACCATCTGTCCCGTGTCCCTGCCTGCCCCGACTGTTTGTACAAAGCCTCAGCTGCTTCCCCTGATAACCCGAGGGCAGAGGTCCCGGGAGCCGGGAGGGGCTCAGGGCAAGCGGAGTTCAGGGGTGCTCTGCCTCCCCCTCCCCTGCTCAGGAACTCCCGGGGCTCCCCCTGGACGCCGCAGGGCCTGGTGCTGAACGTGCTCAAAAATCGGTAGCTGTCCCCACCTAAAAACGGAATTCTGTTGTTGCCCCCAGGAGCCATTCCCCACTGCCTGGCCGGCCCCTCAAAGTCAACGCGGGAACTTAGAGAGGAGATGGCAGAGCCGGGAGAGGAGTACCCTCCCTCCCAGGGAGGCAGCTGGTCTCTCCAATGCACCCTCTGCCTCTCCACCAACGGGCAGGAGCGAAGGTGCGGGGCGGGGGGGGGGGGGGGGGGGGGGGGGGGGGAGGGGGGACCGCGGCTCTGACCCCTGCTCCGCCCCTCCTCGCTGTGGAACTTTGCTTCGGTTGCCTAACCTCTCAGATTCATAGTTTCTCCGGCTATGAAGTGTCAGCCTTGTCTGTTTGGGGTTTTTTGTTTTGTTTTGTTTTTTGTTTTTTCCAAAAGCCAGCACCAGAACAGTGCCTGACACCCAGCAGGAGCTCAATCCATTTCCCAGGTGGATGGAGGAGGGAATCCTGCCTCCCAGCTCCTGTGTGAGAACCAAGCGGAGCAGTACAGGTGGGGCCCAGGCCACACGTGGCAGGGACACTGCAAGTGGCAAGTTGCCCCTTCACTGACCACTGGGGGGCCCGGCCTCCCTCTGACCCCAGCCCGGAGCCCGGAGCCCAAGGGGTCTGCTCAGAGCACCCAGCTGCCTCCTCCCCAGCAGCGCCTCCTGCCCGTGACCCCATCTCCCTGCCCACCCCGTGTTCCCTCCGGGTAGGATGTGGGGAAACAGTGGCCCTGGCCACCCTTGGGGTCCAGCCTGCCAGACCTGGGTCCCCTGGACACTCCTTTGCTCCCTTCTCCTGTTCAGCGAACGCTTCTCTCCCCCTGTCAGCGGGGAGGCGCAGGGCGGGCAGCTGAGAGGCCTGTGGTCGGAGCAGCCTGGCCATCATGCCGTGGACACTTGCTGTGCCCAGGCAGTTCTGGGGATGGTGAGGCCTTTGCAGGGGCGGGTTAGGGCTGCCCCCGACGACAAGGAGTGGCCCCAGTTACAGGCAACCAGAGATGAGGCGCAGGAGCACAGGGGACCCGTCCAGGTGCCACGGGAAGTGGGTGGCAGAGAACGCCCAGCCCAGTGGGCACTCCACTCCCACGGCTCTGGCGGCGAGAGAGCCCGGTGTGCGGGGCCGGCCGTCCTGACCACCCCGGGGGCCCTGGCTCTGGAGGCTCCAGAGGGGCACCTGCGGGGCTCGGCTCAGCCCCGGCCTGCGCCACCTTTGCCCGCAGCCCAGGAGCTTGGCAGGGACGCCAGCCCCAGTGGCTCCCCACACAATGGAAGCCGGTCAATGATTCACCGGGCTCCGCTCTGGGGGCCTTCTCCGGGCGTACCAGGCACCTGCCGCTGGCTCCCGGACAAGCTCCCGGGGTGTCAGGACAGGGCCCGAGGGGGGTTAATCAGTGATGGGCCCAGAGGAAGTCACTGCGAGGAGGAAGGGCCTCCCCGCCCCGCCCCCTCCCACCCCCCCTCTCTCCCTTTGTATCTTCTAACCTTTGTAATCTCGTGGTTTCTCTTAGAAACTGGCTATTTCTATCTCTCCCCGCCACGCTCCCCACTCCCTCCCTCCGTCTCTCTCATGCACACACTCACTGCCTCCCTTGCCCCCGCACCCTCACTCTGAACTCAGAACTTCTCTCAGGCCTGCTTCCTCCCACGGCCCTCAGGAGAGAGAGCAAGCCACCTGGGTTTGAAGCCAGGCATCGGAGGGCTAAGGGCCCCCCTGAGACCACAGCCAGGCCGCCGTGTACAGGCTGGGTGCTGCAGAAAGCCGTGCTCTGGCACAGCAGTACGAGCTGCTTCCGAAAGAGGTCTGTGGACAAAGAAGGGTGGTGGGCCCTGGCTTATAAAGTCAGGGTTTTTGACGCAGGACTTGTCAGAGCCTTTACTATGGTTCGTCAGCCAGAGAGTGACGTGGTTTCCCAACGTACTTCATCCCCGGAGCTGGGCTCTCCCGCTGCGAGGACCACAGAGGGCAGGTGACTCACCTGAGCCCAGGTGCCTTGCCTGAGCCCCTGCACTCAGCCCGTGGCCAGGCACAAGAGTCACACCTGTTGCTAACAGCCCCAGGCTGCTAAGCTCCATTTCAGATCCAACTCTCTAGGATTTTCACTCCAGAGAAACTACCGGAGGGCAGCCTGGGATGGCTTTACACTTAGGGAGAAGGAGAGAAATGGGCAGGGAACTGGGAGCCCTCGGAATTTTCTGGAACTGAAGGTGTGGGCCCCCTGGAGGCATTCCTGGCCTTGGTGTCGCTAGGCCCCACATTCCTGGAGGCAGATGCCACGGCTCCTCCCAGCCCAGGAAGTCCCCGCCGGCCGTGGACATTCTTGGAGCTCGTCTCAGATGGAAGGAGCCGCAGTCACCATCCAGGGGCATCCGCGATGCCTGGAAGGTCACCCAGTTTAACTGCCGTTCTCACCTGGGGGCCCCGGAATCCTGGGCGCGGAGCAGACGCCTCCCCGGGTCTGCAGAGAAGCAGAGAGGAGACAGGAGACAAAGAGAAGCAGGGTGCGGAGGACCGGGCACCTCTGCGCCTCCCTGTCTTCCCTGCCGAGACCCAGTCCTGGGGTGGAAGCGCAGGTGTTAGAGCAGAGAGTCACGTGCTCTTATTTCAGGGTCGCAGGTGCGTGCTCGCCGAGGGCCCGCGCCAGGGGCCTGCGGAAATTAAAGGGCCTGTGCCTGGGGCTCTGGTCAGTGGTCGGCAAACTCATTAGTCAACAGAGCCAAATATCAACAGTACAACGATTGAAATTTCTTTTGAGAGCCACATTTTTTAAACTTAAACTTCTTCTAATGCCACTTCTTCAAAATAGACTCGCCCAGGCCGTAGTATTTTGTGGAAGAGCCACACTCAAGGGGCCAAAGAGCCCCATGTGGCTCGCGAGCCGCAGTTTGCCGACCACGGCTCTGGGTGATGCTGCCTCCAGAACCAGCTTCGGGCAGCGATGTGATGGAGACACAAAACGAGCTTCTTTTTCACACTTTTTCTAACGTGGATCTTACCGGATGGACGCCTCTCGTGTAGACATGAACTGGAAGCCTTGGTGCCCACCCAGAGGTGATAGGCAAAATACAGAACAGCCACGCGTGTCAATGGCACCAGTCCCCCAGAACTTCCCCATAGGATGGGGCGGGACAGGGTCCCCAGGGCCCCCTGCTGATGACGGGGTTGATCCCTCAAGTACTGGGCCGTGGAGAGGCCCAGAGGTGACCAGAGGCTAGAGAGGAACCAGGGTGGCCAGGGAGACTACTGCACGGGGGGACACTTGAGGAGCTCACACCAGATGGAAGCATTTAATGTGTAAGGACCCGGTGAGGCCGCACCGACCCATCGGGCTGAAGGTCAGGTATGCCCTCATCTCGTTCCCCATCAATACACTGGGAAGAACAGACAAATAAGCAAAACCCTAGCTGCAGAGAATGGGATTTTGTTGGAATGAGGTAGAGTCGCCTAGCGGAACGAGCGCACTCATTTCTGGGTGCCCTTCACGGGTGGCCTCTGCACCCTAGGGCCGGGGGCACTGATGGGAACCAGCTCTTGAGAGCTGGGAGGAAGGTCCTGCAAGCCCAGGCCTGGCCTGCCTTCCCGCCTCCAGAATCGCCCCCTTTCCAGCCGTCGGGACAGGGAACATCACGGCCGGTGGGTCCTCAGCCCCCAACAGTGGCCCTGCGCTGGCCCTCAGCTCGCAGCAGCGCATTCCGATCATCGCCCTCATTGTATTCTAAACCTAAAGCAAACAAGGTGTCATGCCCAGCAGCTCGTCCATAAAACATTAATCACTGTCCTCCTTCTTGAGAGGCCCCTGACCAGGGAAGGTGTGACCCACGGAGAGATGGAAAAACCCTAATGGGTCTGCACGCGGCCGGCCACGCCAAGGGCGGGGGCCTGGCTCTAGTCCCTCCAGTGCTTTTCCAGCCCAGCTCCCGGCTCTGGCTCCAAGGATACTTACTGGTCACCAGCCTGGAACCCCGAAAGGCAGAGAACCCTCCCGGCAGCTACCAATTCCCCCAAAGGCGCTGTGGCCCTTGGGACCAAGTGGCAAATGGCTGCCTTGAGCCGTCCACACACGTCCGTGTGTCCCTCTTTGAGCCCGCACAAGCTTTTGAGGTAACTGAAGAGGCTGGGATGGGGACCACTGAGGCTGGATGGCGTCTCTGTCTGGCCAGCTGACTGACCCCAGTTCAGGTAGCTTCAAAGGTCCATTCTTCTCCCATGGACCCCTCAGCACCTCTCCAGGGCCTGGAGGGAGGAACCCCCTTGATCCTGGAGGAGGAAGGGAAATACGGGTTGCTGGATGCTTAGAAACCCAGGACGGACTGACCCAAGGCTTGAGGTCATGTATACGTGCACCTGAAAAGCAACTTCAGGTTGCTCTGAACAGTGACCACAGGGCTCTGGCTGCTGTTCCCTCCAAAGGGCTTTGGGAAATCGTGCGATCTGGGCCGGGTTCCTCGGAGGCCTCGGAGCAGGTGGGGCAATTGTGGAAGTGCAGCTTCTTGCTCTTGTGAGTTTAATGGAGAGACAAATATTCTAGGATTGAGTAACTGCTGGCTGACATCCTGCTTCCTGCTGGGCCAAGTGCAGAGGGCATGGCCTTCTGGGCCGGCCGAGCCACCTCCGTGTGCACATCTCGGGACCATAGGGGAGTCCAGTGGGGAAGGGACCTGTTGTCTGGTCTCCGCAGAGCCCCAGCGGATGGGGTGGCAGGTGCCCCACCCACCAAAGCACCTCATGTGTGCAGTGGCCCGAATGCTTGGCAGCTGGGGGACAAAGGTTGAGTCATGGAATCTTCCAGGAAATTTACTCTCTCCATTAAAGTTTGATGAACAAAACTGACAAGGGCTCTGGCTGCTCCAGGAGCCCCATGCCAGTTCTAGTTATTCCCCCCAAACCTCTCTCTGTGCTGGGTTGGACAGAACATGAGCAGAGTGGAGTCAGGCAAGACCCTTGAGAGGGGGGCTACCTGAAGCACTGAACCCACAGGCTGGAAGATGACAGGGAGTCTGGGATAGCCTGGCCACAAAGCTCTTGCTCCTAGGCTTGGATGGTTTCTGAGGCCCCTTCATAGTGCACGATTAAGCCTCAGCGTGCAGCATTGCCCTTCCCTTTCCCATGTACTCTGGTGGGAAAGGACAAGCTCTGGATGAGCAGGTTTAGCAGACATTTTCCTTCCAGATAGAGGGTCAGTCAGGACTAGAGGGCACGGGGGAGGCTGTGATGGTGCCAGTGCCAGAAGAGCAGCCTGGGGCCAGGGGGTGCCAGTGTGTCTCAGGCAGACTCGGTGTCCAGCTGGCCCCGGAATGAAGTGCTTCTCCTGGTGCTAGCATCCCCTCCAGCCCGGTGGTCTTTTCCCTTCCTCTTCCCTCTTCACACCTTTCAGGCAGAGGAAGCCTGGCTGCCCGGCCGGCCCAGAGCTAAACTTAACGGAGGTCATGACAAAACAGGTGAGCACCACAGAGTGGGAAGAGCCCCATTGTTGAAGCCAGACAGGGGGCAGGTTCAAATCCCAATTCTGGCACCAGCCTTTTGTGAGACCTTGGGCCAAACATTTCATCTTCAGGGGCCTCAGCATCCTCAGTCATCTCTACCTTCCAAGGATGTCATAAAGATTAGAAAGACTGAATGTGAAGTCCCAGGGAAGTTTCTCACAAATAGTAAGTTCCCTCCTGGCACTAGGGTTCTAGAAGTTATAACTAAGCCATCAATAAGAAAGGTTCTGCCCTGGAGTGGCCAGGGCCGGTCCAGGAAGAGCAGGGGTTGAGGTGGGGGTGGCCGGGGCCCATAGTGGGGACTGAGAGGGCTTCGTGCCTGCGAGGATAGGATGTGATAAGAAGACAAGCCAAGCAGGGCCGTGAGAGAGAGCCTCGCACACGCTCCCAATCGGGCCTAGGCTGCCATGGGCTAGTCCATATCCCATTCCCAGCAGGGCTGGCACTACCCCATCCATACCAGCCTGTCCTCAACCCGAGAGATGCATGTGCGGACAGCCCAGGTGCCACTCCCAGGGGCCAGTGCGCGATGAGAAATCCTGTTCCGACAGCACTGACTCGGCCTTCAGTGGGGTGAGCTCGCCCCCCAGCCCTGCCTAGCCTCCCCTGCATCACCATCAGCCAAGCCCTCCGCCAGAGGGAGGCAGGACACATGTGTCTCTAAGGAACATTGTCGGGGTGCCAGGACCTCCCCAGACACCCCATCCCTGCTCAGCCCACACCATGGAGCACCTGTCGCTGGGCCCAGGGTGATCTCCAAAGGGTTGAGGTTCCCTGAGCCTCCCAGACTCCAGGCCGCCTGGGACATGCAAGCCTGCATGCTGGGACAGGGTCTGTCCTCTACAAACGGGGCCCTCACGTTCCCAGTGTAACGGTCCTTGGAGAAACGAGCCCCAAGTGTGTGCACCCCAGGGACGATCAGCGTTTCTGTCCAGTGTCAGCTTGGCATGGACTTTGTCCGAGACTTTGGGGTGTTCTCTGAGTACCATCGCCCCTCTGTTGAATGAGGACACACACACCTGCCACGCCCCCCACACTGCAGGGGGTGCCATGAGTGGGGAGGGATTTTGTCAGTTCAAAGGCCTGGCGTGGGAGACAGGGCCTTGGGCTGCACGGGGACAGGGAAAGGGCCAGACAGAGGGGTCCTTTTCTGGCTCCTGGTCCCCTCCAGACAGAGGCCAGCCCACTCTGACCTCTCACTTCTGACCAAAGCCACAGACCTCCAGGGAAAATGCCCATTCGGGGGGGGAGGTGCCCACAGAGCTCCGGGCCTGAGCTGTCTCCCTCTGAGCTTCTGCAGGTCATGGCCTGTGCCTGGTGCTCACCCCACTCAGCTTGGCTGCGTGAGTCCGCCTCCCCCAGGGGACTGAGCCTTGGGCCCCAGTACCCAGCACAGGGGTGGGTGGGGTTCAGAAATACGAGTGAAGGGACAAGGAGGGACACCTGGGCCGTCCCTGGTGCTCCTTGGGTCCTGCTAGGAGGAGGGCAGAGGGGCTAATGGGGCTGTCACACTTCAGTCCTGCTGCTCCCCACCCCTTCGTGTGCTAGAATAAAAAACGGGTCCTACCAGGGGCAGGACCCTGTGTCCCTCAGGCTGAGACCAGGGGTCCTAGGGCAGGAGGGCAGGCAGGGCCTCCCGTGGGTGCATCCCTCTCTCCTCCCAGGCCCGGAGATCTTTTGTGGAAACCCGGTGATGAAAGAAAGCCGCAGGAAGCCAGGATGACATGAGAAGTCATTTTCCTTTATTTTCTTAACATACAATGAAATTCCAATTCCCAAGAGACATGTGCAGAGCAGGCAGAAGCAGGGCCTGGTGAACAACAGCAAGGACAGGCAGGGGGTGGGCCTGCCCCCTTCTCCCCTCCAGCACAACCCTCAGCCCCCTGGCCCCTGGCCCCTGCCCAGGCCGAAACTGAGAAGCTGGGGGTGAGAGGGGCCAGTCTCATGGGCCAGGTAGTAGCCAGAGACATGGCCTTGGCTGATAGGCCTGGCCAAATCATGACCTAGCTGTGGGCCCTTGGGCCTCAGTTTCCTTATCTGTAAGGTGGGCTGGAAGTCCCTGCTAGGGAATGGGAAAGAGTGTGTGCAGATGGGCTCGGGGACTGTTAAGGCCTCCTGCTTCTAGGTACCTGGGTATGGTGTCTCGGTTTTGTCACCATCGTGGCTCTGGGCACGTGGGGGACCTGCTCTGGCCCTGGGGGGATTGAATGGACCGTGTAGATGGCTGCCCCTGAAACGGACCCTGTGCTCTGAACTGTATGTCCTTGGGCTGCAGCTGTAGGTCCTTCATCAGGTCAAGGCCAAGGCCGACTCTCCCTCCAGGTAAGTGAGGAGGGAAGGCTGTGGCCTGGGTCACACGGGAGCCTGTGCAGGTCACCCAGCGGCCTGAACGCCTCCAGCCAGGAGCTCAGCAGCAAGGGGGCAAGCCGCTCCTCGCCCCTCACAATCAGCTGGGGGCTTGGAAACCCCTGAGGCCCAGCCAGGGCATCTGCTGCCGTGGGCCGAGCCACATCTGTCCCCAAACTGTCCTTTCATACACACACCCTTGCGTAACAGGGACCTGTGTCTCCTCTGGCAGGAGGAAGCGAAGAACCGAGCAATGGTCGAGATGATGCAGTGATAGGCGGAAAAGACCAACTAAAACTGAGCGAGGGAACGTGGGCGTTCCTCCTTTGACCTCTAAATGCCCTTCACTGGGCAGCAGCAGGCCCTGGCTGGTTCCAGCGGCTGGACTGGCTGCTGCTCGCTGCTTGGAAACACGCATGCGTCCTTGCTGCCTCTGTACTGGGGGAGAGAACCCAACGCGAGTGGAAGACGCTGATGCAGACGACATCTTCCGGAGCCCACAGTGTGTCTACACTCACAGAACCCCAGAGAGGGACCTCGGGCCACGGAGCTCTCTCTCCCCCTGCCACTCTCAGACGGGGGCACTGGAAGCAAGGCAAACTGCGAGGGCAGAGCTGGTCACCGCTTGCTCCTACCCCCCCTCCTGGGGTCTGTTTCCCCCCCCCCTCCCCGAGAAGCGCCCTTGGGGGCAAAGTGCAAGTTACAGGAGAAGGCCACGCCCCAAGGTGCAAAACGGTGACAGCGGGGCCCTAGGCACCTGCGGCAGGTGAGCTGGTGAGCTGCTTCGGGGGGAGGGGGCTTTCTGGCACACCCCCTGTCACACTCTGAGGGTGGGTGCCTCTCTTTCACCTCCTCTGGGACTTCAAGGGAGTGGGCGAGTGGGGAGTCTTGGTCTCCAGGAAGCCCCAAGGCCAGGCAACAGAGAAAGAGAAAGAAAGTGATAGGAACAGCCCAAATCAGGCGTGGCCACGCAAGTCCCGCGGATCTTTGGCAAGAAACTTTGGCCAGCTCGTCAGAGTGTCTACAATATGGGTTTCACCCCGCCCCTCCCGCCGCCCGCCCCTGCCCCCGCCCCCTGTGATTGCGCGGGGGCCAGGCCCTCTACTTGGGCTTCATCTCCACCCTGGAGTGGATGTCTTCGCCGTCCAGGTCGTACTCCTCCGCCTGGCCGCTGGTGCACACCTTCATGCGGTCTGTGAGGTCGCTGCTGCGCGGGGCCAGGATGAAGTCGTAGATGAGCACAGCGAGGGCGGCCCCGATGAACGGCCCCACCCAGAAGACCTAGGCGCAGAGAGGCATGCTCAGAGGGCGTCGGGCCAGCCTGCGGGGGCTACGGACGGTCCCCGCTCCTGGGATGCTGCCCCTGAGCTCCCCGCCCCACCACCCACTGAGGGGCTCTCTCCCACCTGTGTCAGCGCTGCACCCTAACATCCTGATGCCAGTGTCCCCCACATCTGGCCCAAGCCCGGACAGTGGCAGTGGGCACCTCCCTGCCCCCGTGTGGCCCCGCTCAGCCCCTTCCTGAGGGTGGCCACTGCCCTGCCCAGCTGCAGAGGGTCACAGAGGCTAGTTGGGTAGAAGGCTGGCCTGGAACAGAAACACCAACAGTGCCCGGCCGGTGTGGCTCAGTGGTTGAGCACTGACGTATGGACCGGGAAGTCATGGATCGATTCCCAGTCAGGGCACATACCTGGGTTATGAGCTCCATCCCCAGTAGGGGGCATGCAGGAGACAGCCAATCAATGTTTCTCTCTCATCAGTGTTTCTATCTCTCTCTTCCTCTCCCTTCCTCTCTCTCTAAAAAGCAATAAAAACGTATTTTTTAAAGCACACCAACAGTAAGAACAGCTAAATCCATGGAGCGCCGACCCCATGCTGAGCTCAGCTTGCGGGCGGTGAGGCCGGGTGTCCCCGCTGCGGGGTTGGGGGTGCCGCCGCACCCCAGCTTCACTGCTCAGGAAGTAGGCTTGGAGAGGCCAGCAGCCTGCCCAGGTCATGCGCAGTTGGAAAGTGGCAGAGCCAGGACTCCGGCCTGACTCTCAGCCATGCTGCTGGCCGAGCTGGGAGGGGACCCCCAGCCCTCGCTGTTCCAGGCCTGGCCCCACGGCTCTCCATCTCAGCTCTGTGTCCAGGTCCCCGGCCCTGGCTCCTCCTAGAGCCTCTGCGCTGGGAGAAGATGCCACAGGGTGGGGGCGGGCTTCCGCGGCACCAAAGCCTCCCGCCCACCTCCACGGCAGCCCTCAGCGCTTACCCAGTGGTCCTTGAAGTTGTTACTGATCACCGACGAGCCGAAGGACCGGGCAGGGTTAATGCTGCAGCCCGTGTAGTCGATCTGTGAAGCGGAAGGACGTGGGCAGAGGGAGGGAAGACAGAGAAACAGACAAGGGGAGAGGAAGAAAATGACAGAGAAAAGCAGACAGGTGGCAATCAGCACCAGAAAGATGGTCAGGAGGCCCCTGCCCTTCCCGCTCATGGGCAGAACCTGCCTCCCCACCATCCTCTCTCCTTCCCTCTACCCCCCCACCCCCGCCCCTGCCAAGGCCCAAAGAGCTGATAGCCCCACAGAATGAGCCCAGTCTGGGTCCCTTCCACTGCCCATGACAGGGTACCCGGACAGCCCCTGCCTGGCCTTGCCCTCTCCACCCCCACCCCCACTCACCGCCAACAGGTGTCCCAAGGCCACAGAGAGGCCTATGGCAAGGGGGGCTGAGCCCCCCAGGTCACGGCGCCTCCGGTCGGTGGTGGCCAGCACGCACAGCACCAGCTGCAGGGTGGCGATGATCTCGATGCCCAGGCCCTGGCCCGCGTTCACGCCCGAGGCCAGCTGTAGGGGACAGGGACAGCGAGGCTCTGTGAGCAGGGCAGGGGGGGACTGTGTCTCAGGGCCCTCAGGCCCGGGCACCATGGGCCAGACCCTCCGTGCCCTGAGAGCCCACCACATCACCCGTGGTTGGCCCAGAGGGGCTGGGCCCTCCTCAAGCACACACAGCTGGTAGTGGCCACCAGGCCTTGTCCCTCTCACACCTGCTGAGGAAGCACCAGCTGGGCCCTGGTACCTGCCCAGAGGCGGGGGAGGCCTGGGGTAAGGGGGGAGGGGGGTTGCCTGCATCCTTAGTCTACCGGGACCAAGGCCATAGGCCGGGGGCGAGGCCCAGGCAGGGGAGGAGATGGTAAGGGACACTCAGTGACAGTCATAGGAGGAAGCAAATGGGTGGAGGGCCCAGCTGGAGACATTGCTTTTTACCCAAAAGTCCAGAACATTCTACCCCTTCCCTGGCTGCATCTAAAACTCCCACAGCTGGGAGGTCCTCCTCGGCCGGCCCAGCTCCCTCTGTGCCTCTCTCCTTGGTGCCTGTCTCCTTCCCACCTCTGTCTGTCTCCCCTGATCCGGAGTCTCTCTCCCTCTTCTGGGCAGTGCCTTCCCTGCCTGCCCCTCCCTCTCCCTCCGGTCCAGCCCCCTCCCTCTCCCTGGCCACATAGGCCCCGCACCACATCTAGCTGCCACTTGCCCCTGGGCCGCTTTTAGTAACATGACTCATGGAAAAGGAAGGGAATGGGAGCTGCCGTGAGGTCACCGGAGCCCACCCCCTGCGGCTGCACCAGGGAGACCCTTCCCCAGGAGCCCCTGCCCCGCCCCCGGGGGGGGGGGCTGTCTCAGGCCCAGGTGCCCACACAGAGGGGCTGGGCCACATCAGCACAGGCCCACCCACAAAGATGCCCGGATGTGGCCGCCTAGGCTGCCTTCTCCCAGGCAGGGCTGGTGTGTCCAGCGAAGCCTAAACTTGAAGTCCCGTCCTGAGGGCAGGCGGTGTCTCCAGGGTAGTCGGGGGCTTTGCAGAATCCTAGGTGGGGGGCACGCCTCCTCCCTCCAGAAGTTTTCTCAGCCACACAGCGAGGGCGGCTCACAGAACAATTCTCTTCCCGCCTTTGTCTGCAGCCCTGGGTCACAGGGAAAGTGACTCACATCCCTGCCCCGCGCTGCAGCCCCGGCTCAGCCAGCCCTCCGCGCTCCTCGACTCGCTGACGCCGTGGCCATGGCCTGGCCGCTCTGGTCCTCGGTTTCCCCATCTATCAACTAGATCACAGGCGAGGGGGGCGGTCCCGGGGCGTTTGGATCAGGAGCGTTGAGGCTTTGTTCTGGTTCTTTTCCCTCTTATCCCAGGACTGGGACAGGCAGGAGGGAAGGGTCCTGCTGGGCAGGGGTGTGGAGACAGGAGGGAGGCCTGCCTGGTGCTGAACAGGCTCCATGGATGCCCGGCTGGTGAGGCGGGGCCCATCACACTCACACCTGCCACTACCCTCCGTGTCTGAGCGCCCAGGGAGCACAGGCTCCCGCTCCTGCCGCTCCTCCGCTCTCCAGGGTCGGCCTAATTGCTCGCTGGCGGGCGGCCCGAAACCAGCCCTTCCACGCTGATTAATGGAGCCCTTGCTCTAAGTGGCTCCGGCCTCATACTCCCCCATCCCCACCCGCCGCTCCCACAGATGTGGCCTGGATGAGCTCATCTCCTCCCCCGGTTCTTCACCAGGTCTGAGCATCCCGGCCCCTGCTCTCCCCAGAGGCACCACTCTTCATGCGAAGGGAGCAGGGACTGGTGCCCTGCCCTGCCCTCTGAGTCCACAGGAATGGGCCGCCTGCCCTGGGATCTCCAGGATGCCCCTTCCTGACTGCCCAGACCCCCCAGAACCTGACTGCCAGAGCCACACGGGTTGATAACCTTCCTCTCCCAAAACCTATTACCACCACCACCATCAGGAAGCCTCCCCTGATTGCTTCACTGGCTACTGACCACCTCTCCTTGGACTGCCCCTGCACCGGCGTTACTGACATCTGGAAACACTTGATGATTCAGAACTGGAAAGGGTAGTTAGTGAAAGGTCTGTTGAAACTCAATGTCCAGGAAAGAGCGGGTAAAAGTTCTAAACATATGTTACTATTTGCAACCCATTAAATTGGAAACAATGAAAAATACAGCCAATCCCAGTTGTGGTCACTTGCTATGGAGAAAAATACATGTTTGCACACCCCCGGGTCCTCTCGCCCAGCCCAGGGCTGATAGTTCGCTGATGACGGCCGCCGAGGAAAGGAACAGTTTTGTGCATGCGAGTGGGAATAACAGAATAATCCACGCGTCCCCTGTGAATCCCTGAAAGGTGCGAGTGTGCGTACCAAGCCCACCGAAGGCGACTCTCACGGCGCATTCAAACCCCCTCTCTCCCCCGCTCCCCAGCTCCAAGAAGCCTTCCCAGGTCCCTGGCCAGGAGCAGCCCCTGTGGTTACCCCACCCGGCCCTCATTGAACTGCCCCAATCTCCTGCCTCCTATGGGGGTGCTCACCCCCGCCCCCCGGGCTGAGAGCTCAGTGAGGGCAGGGCGGGGAGGCTCCCAGCTCCCTGCCCAGCCCCTGGAGGGGACACTCGCTGTGTGGTTTACGTAAGTGGTGAGGATGCTAATTATCTAGAACTGCCCCCTCCGGGAGGCGGCCGGATCCGGGAAGCTCTCTGGCCCCCAAGGAAGGTTCATTTGCTCTCTAGCTGGGGGACCACTGGCCAGTCGTCAGCTTCCGTGGTCCTTGCGGGCGGCCAGTGCAAGGGCCCCGTGTGACGGTGGGTGGGGAAGCTGAGGCTCAGGGAGGAGGCAGCACAGCCAGGATCCTTGCCCCGGGGCTGTGCCTCCCACACGCACAGGCCAAGGCGCTGGCTGCCACAGGCCAGGCCCAGGGACCGGGCTGCTCCCAGCTTGGACTGGGGAGCCGGCAGGAGATGGCTCTTTAGCTGCCAGCGTGTCCTGGCACCAGAGTGGCACAGGGCTGACCTCTCCAGGCAATAAGCCTCAAACCCTCTCTCCTGCCCGTGGGCAAGCTGACCAAGGTAACTTCCAAGGCCCGGGCCCTCTACTTGGCCTGGACGCTGGCACCCCACGCCTGGGGGCTCCAGAGCCAGGCCTGCCGAGGCCTGAGCATCTTCCCTAGAAGAGCAGGGGACGGGAGACAGCGAGGCTGCCCACACCCAAGGCACAGCACTCCCACTGGGGGCCTCACAGGGCCCCTGTCACCCCTCCATGGGCATCCATGTGTGCATGTGCTTGATTTAAGGAGAATATGTCGACCCTGCACCCCCAAATTTGAGAATATACACTTTTTCAGCCCACACGGGACATTCAGACACACCTGCTGTGCACTGGCCGGTGGGTCCACCGACTCTGAGAACCCCCACCGCACGGGGCCCTGGACGGCCATGCTGGGTGGCGTGGCTGGGGGTGCCGCCGTGTGTGTCCCTGTGCGTCGCACACCCACACACAGGTGCCCCTGCTGGCTGGGAGGGGGGAGGAGACGGGAAGGAGGCCCCCAGAGTGAGGGAGAGCAGGTCTCAGAAGGCCCTTTATTTGCTCTCAGAAGCCATTCCATCTTCCTGACAAGAAACAATACACAAAGCAATGGCTTCCTCCAGCCTCCCCCCCCCACCCCCACCAGCAGCCCCTGCCCTGCGGCGGGAGAGGAAGAGGCTCCATTGAGGAGCCCCCGCCCCACCCTCTGGGTCCCGAGGCCTGAGTGGAGCCACCCAGACTTGAGAATTGCCCCACACCCACGTGCATGTGCCCCCCTGTGCCATGTACCAGTGTGTGTGTGTGTGTGCATGTGTGTGTGAGTGTGTGTGTATGTGCATCTCTGTGTGTGCCGTGTGTGTGTATGTATGTGTGTCTGTGCTTGCCTGTGTATATGTGTGTGTGTGTGTGTGTGTGAGTGTGTGCGTGGGGGTGAGTGTGTGTGTGTGAGTGCGTGTGTTGGTGCAGCTTAAGCGTGTCCATTAGGAAAATGGGGGCCTTGGCTCGGATGCTCCAGGACCCCTCCCTTCCCGACGTGGACCCCCGCCTCCGAGACTCAGGGTCACCCTCCGGTGCAGAGCCCGTCACAGGCCCTCTGCCCGCCCTGCTGTGCCCGCGGCCAGGGGCCCCGCGGCCGGCTGCCGGGCAGATCCTCCTTGCGGGCCCTGATGACAGGCGCCCACTGGCTGGGAGACAGCCTCTTCCAAGGAAACAAGACCCTCCCATCCCGGCGGACAGCCTCCTGGCGGTGGGTTTCAGGCTCGAGAAGGAACTGCTCGTTTCCCCCTCTCCCACCATCTTCTGAGGTGGGTTCAGCCTCGGTGTGCTCTCCCCACTGGGCAGCACTGTGGGCCCGGAGCCCTGGCAGAGGCCCCGCCGAGGGGACCCTGGCCATGGCACTGCCCTGCCCACACCCACAGGCTCTTCCCGAGGATGGGGACCAAGACCCCGGGAGGCTCTGCCTGAAAGAAACGGGGCTTCCTATGCCCAGGGGCGGGCAGGGGCACATGAGCACTGCCTGGGGAGAGCCCCCTGGTCGGATGCTGAAGGAACACCCGCTGGTGGGGCCCTAGAGAAAGCGGGGAGCACTGTCTGGGCCGGAGCTCAGGTTGGGGAGGCCTGCGAGGTGGAAGAGGGGGGCTGTGGCCTGGGGAGGCAGGGCAAGGTGCGTCCCTCAGACCGAGGCGCCGTCTCAGAGCGGCACCCCTTCCGATGTGGGTTTCCCCCACGAGCCTGGCCCGGGCAGGAGTCGGGCAGGCACCAGGGGCCAGCGGGCCGCTGAGAGGGCTCGGAGGGTAAGCGGCCTCAGAGGTCCGTGGGGAGGGGAGTCTCCACCGCAGGCCTGCTCTCTGTGCCGCCCCCTCATCTGGGCCGGGCTGGAAGCCGTAATTACAGGGCCCAGCTGTGGCACCACCAGCCCGCCCCGCCCCGCCCCGCCCTGTGCAGGCCTGGGGACAGGGTCCTTGGGAAATTCTGGCCTCCCTTTCCCCAGCCCACTGCCGGCTCTGGAGGAGGCAGGAGTGGTCCCCAACTCTGGGAGGGCTGGTGGCATGGGGGCCTCTCACTCTGGTTGGGGAAACTGAGGCCCGGGAAACCAGAGAAGAGGCAGGTTTAGGGTTGAGGATGCAGCAGGCAACGGCAGTCAGGCCCTGAATCGACAGGGCTAAGAGAGACCCCCAAGGAGGGGAGTTTGTGCTCTGCCTGAGCCCCCTAAGGGGCTGACATCGCAGGCGCTGGGATGGCCAGGAATCCCGTCCCCTCTAGGGCGCAGTCAGACCCTGGCCTGGTCCTGAGCCCTCACCATCCTCCAGAGCCCACCCTCCTGCCATGACCCCAGTCCGGCCACAACCCACAACTCCCAGGCCATGACCTCTCACTGACCCCTAGCCTATGCTGAAAGCCCTTCCCTCGTGGGGTCTCCTCATTGAGGCTCGTGTGGCACCTCCTCCCTGAAGCCTTCCTGGCCCTCCCCTCCCCGTAGGTCAGAAGTTGCCTGGCCACCCTCACACCTCTTATCACACCTGCCTCCTGCCTCGTATCACGGGCAGCTGTGCACGGGGCTTATCTCGCCCAGACCGTGGGCTTCCCGGGGCAGGGAGGCAGCTGACTCAGCCCGAACTGAGCCTGCAGCGGCCCCGGCCCTGAGAGCAGGCGGCCGAGGTGAGACAGCAGAGGGGAGAGTCAAAGGAGCCGGAGTGCTCTGGACAGCATCTTCTACATCCAGAGCCCAGCCACGCCCTGCTACGTCCCCATTTCACAGACGGGACCCAGGGCCATCCGGGCAAGGCCGTTGCACGGAGTCACACCGGGTAACAGTGGCTGAGCTCTGGCAGGAGCGGGCGGGGCACTGCCCCCTGCCCCCGAGCCTCTCACCTTGGCCAAAATTGGAGTTTGACCCTTAGAACCAGCCGGGAGTCCTGCTGGCTGGACAGGCTCGTGGTCCCTCCAGGGCGTACCCTGAGCCCGGACTCAGTGGGAGGAAGTTCCCCAGGGGACATCCCCTGACTCACCCCAACCACTTCCTGCCACTTTTTTCCCTATTTTCCTTGGAAATCTCCATGCCAAGGCCTGGCTCCACCCAGGCTTGGGTTAGGGTGGGGCCCGGGGCCCAAGGGGAGCCCCCCTCCCCCCAGGGTCTGGAGGAAAGAGTAAGCTACCAGCTTTGTAAACTGGTCTCTGTGCCTCTTGAGGCCTTGAGGCCACCCCCGGGTCCCGTCAGGTCCCAGGTCCAGGGTCTGACAGGCCCCCGTGACGGGGGGGAGACTGTTTCCCGCAGGTGGACGGGGCAGTGCTGGGCCCCAGCACAGTGCTCAGCTCACTCATGTCCAGCTCGGCCCCTGGGCCGCAGCCCAGCCCTGGGCAGGGTGATAACCGCCGGCCCACAGCGCCTGCTGCAAGCGCGGGTGTGGCCAGGACCTATCAGACACCTAGGTGCCCGCGCGCGGCCTCAGGGCCCCGGGCTCCAAGGAAACCAGCAAGTTAGCAGCAGATGGGCCTCCCCCAGCCCAGGGCTGGCCCCCCAGCGGCTGCCCCTCCCTCCTCCCGCCTCCAGCCTGCCCAGCCCAGGTGTGAGGGTGACTCTGGAAAGTGGAGGCGGAAAGGGGACGAGACGCTGGAGCAGGGTGTGGCCAGGCCGGATGGCATCTGCCTGGCGCACGGTGGCGGAGGGGACCAAGCTCCCCGGCAGAGGCCTGTCCCTGGAGAGGGAGGGTCAGGAGGGTCCGGGAAAGCCTGGGGACACAGCTCCTCCCCGCGGAGGACCACGGCCCAGCCCATGATGCCGGCTGAGCTCCGGGGTGAGCCTCCCTGCCCAGAAGGGCGCTCCCTGAGGTGGCCTGGCTCTGCCCCCACTGGAGGCGCTGAGGCCGGAGGGCCGTGCCCCTTCCACCCTCCCGGCCATGCCTCCTGACTAAAGTCTAAACTCCAGCCGCACGGCTAATCTTTAACCGCGGGCCGAGCAGCGCGGGCTCTCCCGAGGGCTGGGCGAGGTGTCACTGTGACACGAACGCTAATCCCCCGGCACAGATCCTGCCGCCTGGTCCGAGCATCGGCGGGGAAGCCCGGGGACAGTCCCAGGAACCACCCAGTGCCATCTCCCTCCCGGTCCCCACACCCGCCCGCCCTGCCCGGGCCCGCCAGCCTCTCCCTCCACATGAGTCCTAGTTCCTCCTCCTGCTCCTTGGCCTCTGCCCTCCCCGGGACAGCACCCCCACCCAGGTGCTCCTCGACATCCTTCCAGCCTCAGTCAGCCTCTGGGCCAAGGCCCCCCTGCTGTGGCCCGAGCGGGGCTGAGTATGCACTTGGCTCGGGGTCTGGAAAAGCCCAGGTCTGCGACAGCGGGCGGCGGCAGCCAGAGGCCAATTAGCTGTGCTGAGCGGCCCGCGAGGAATTCTTTTCAGCAGCTGCCACCCATTGCCAACATCTGCTTGTCGTTAGTGCCCCTAGCCCAGGCCCCACTCCAGCCAGGAGCGGTAGGCACAGGCAGGGACCCCCTGACCCCCACCCAGGCTCACACAGCCCACTAACATGCTCACACACATGCTGGCAGAATCAGACACCACGGGAGCGCGCGGCTTACGCTCACTCGAGCCCCACGCCGCCATCCACGTGTATCACCCGTCCACACACAGACACACGGGCCACACCTCCCGGTGCCCAGCCACAGAGTGAAGCCCAGACCCGAGGCAAGAGGTCCCTGCCTGGCCCGCCCTGCAATCCAGGAAAACCACCTGCCAACCGCCCAGAAAGCCTTCCCGGCCCCCAGTCTCTCCCATTCCTGGGGCCAGAGGGGCGGGGGGGGGGGGGTGTTTCCTGAAGGGGGGTTCCTAACGCCAGTCTGGGGTGGGATGCGGATGCCAGACCAGCAGTCATGGTGTCCGCCTCCATGGAGGGCAATGTCCACCCTCCGGCTGAAAGGGGGGACCTGTGGGGCTCCCTGGAGATCAGTGGGTCCTCCACAGGAGGGGCCCCACTGCCCACACCCCTGCAGACCTGGCTGCCGGGCACCTGGTTTGGGGGGGCTGGGGACAGGGGCTGAGTTTCCCAGGGTCCAGGCTGCAAGAGCAGGGAGCTGACTGCACGGGCAGGGCTGAGAGGTGAGGAGCTGCTGGCCCAACGCGAGCTGCCTCCAGGGCTCAGTCCCCACAATAGATGACCTCAGGGGACGTTGGCAAGACTGTTATTCTCGGGGCCTCAGCTTCCCAGCGCCCGGCAGGAAGCAGGCTCTGGGCTGCGTGCGGAGCTGGGTTCCAGCCCCAACTCCGCCTGACCTCCGGCAACCTCTTGTCCTCTCTGCTCCTCAGTGTCCCCATCCGCACAATGGGTGGAGGATGAGACCGAGGCCCTGTCAGCACCATTCGAAAGCCCACCCTACTCACCGCATTGCTGCCCAGGGAGTTGTCGGGCAGGGACGAGGTGATGCCCGAGAGGATGGCGGTGGCGACAATGGCCCCCACGCACTGGGCGATGATGTACAGGACGGCCCGGAGGACGCTGATCTGGCAGCTGAGCAGCAGCCCCAGGGTGACGGCTGGGTTGAGGTGGGCGCCGCTGATGTGGCCCACGCTCTGGGCCATCGTGGCGATGCTCAGCCCGAAGGCCAGGGACACCTTCACATTGTCCTGGGCCGCACCTGACGTCTGGTTGTTCTTCAGCGGGAAGTTGAAGCCCAGGGCAGAACCGATGCTGATGACGATGAAGAGGGTCATGGCCAGGAACTCGGCCACCACCGCCCTCCAGAAGAGCTTCTTCTTGAACTCGCTGGCCATGCTGGCGGGGGCTTGGCTGGAGACCGCTGCCTGGTGCCTGACTCCCTCGGAGAGCTGAGCCACAGCCCGGGCTGGGCCTATTTATAGGGCCCCCGGGGGGAGGAGGGGAGGGGGAGCACAAAGGGAGGAAGGCCTCTCCTGCTCCTGGCCCGCCCCACACCGCACGGGCCTCCTCTCGGCGATGGATGCAGACACAGCTCTGCTGTTGGCCTGCCAACTTTTTTCCCTTCCTCCTCTCACCCCTCCCTGCCTCTCTCCCTCCGCCCTCCGCCCTGCCCAGCCGAGGAGGCAGGCAGGAGGCTGCCACTGCACTAATAGGCTTTGGGAAATTCCTCCACGTGGGCCCCACTCAGGGGGCTGCAGAAACCCAGGTGTCCCTGCCCTGTGTGCAGAGCTTAGGGGGTGCCCAAGGGCAGAGCCAGGCACTCCAGAAGCGGGGGGGGGGGGGGGGGAGATTGGGCAGGCTGGGCCCGGAGGGTGGACATTGCCCTCCTTGGAGGCGGGCACCATGACTCTGCTGGTCTGGCATCCCCATCCCACCCCAGACTGGCGTTAGTCTGGAATCCATGCGTCCAGGCATCCGGAGGGGCAGCCTGGGCCTCCTGCACCCCAGTCCCAGGCTGGCCACTGGATGTCACCTCAGGGATGTCCCAGAGCCCCAGGCACCCCGCCAGGCCTCCGCCAAGGGGTCACCGAGGCATCAGAAGTCTGAGAGCTGGTCTGCGGACCAGCCCCGCTCTGGGGCCAAGGCCAGGCCCGAGCGAGGTGAGGGGGCTGGGAGCCCCCACTCCAGGAGGCCTCAAGCTTCTGGGGCAATTCCCAGCAGTGATTCAGGGGCAGAACCACAGGAGACAGAGGCAAGACTGGAAGCCGGGAGGGTGAGGAAGGACAGACAGACGGGGAGGGAAGGGGAGCGGACACAGCCCTGCAGAGGGAGGAAGACAGGCTAAGAGGGAAGTAGAGTCATGAGAAGAAGGGAAGTGAGAGAGAGAGAGACCCAGGCAGAGACAGGGCGCGGGCCAGGGCAGAGAAGGAAAGACGAAGAGCATGCCCGGGGTGAGACCGGCTGAAAGAGGGGAGACCCGACTGGGCCCAGAACCAGAGCGAAAAGGGGGAGATGTGTGAGGAGCGGGAGGTGGGAGGAGGAACCAGACAACACACTGAGCGAGAAACTGTATCCCCGAGCCCGAGCCCTGAGGCCTGGCCCAGGAGAGAAGAGCCCCCCACCCTGGCCTCTCCCGCCTCCTGCCTGCCCCACACAACCCTGTGTGAGTGGTGGCTTGTCCCCATTTTATAGGTGGGAAACTGAGGCCAGTGAGGGAAAGGACTTTCCGCGTTCTGCAGGTGCCGGGGGCGGGGCAGGGGTGAGTGTGTGGGCTTGTGCAGCCTGCCCAGGGGCCATCTGCAGAGATGACAGCAGGCCCCTCCCCGGCCACCCTCCTGCCCGGCCCCAGCAAGGAGCCACCAGGGGTCAGGCTGGGGTTTGCTGGGAGGCAGCCCGCTGGGGGAGGAGGTGGGGGGAGTGCCTACCCCAATACGCCAAGTGCCTGCAAGTACAGGACGGAGTGGACATGAGGCGGAAGTCAGCGTGGTGGCCGGCGAGTCCTGTCTGCTCAGAGAGACCCAGCAGCTGAGGCCAGAGGTAATCTGTACCCTATTAACTGTCAGAGAGAGAGAGAGAGAGAGAGAGAGAGAGAGAGAGAGAGGAGAGGAAAGAGAGGTAGAGAGGAGAGAGAGGAGAGAGAGAGGAGAGAGAGGAGAGAGGAGAGAGAAGAGAGAGAGGAGAGAGAGAAGAGAGAGGTAGAGAGGAGAGAGAGGAGAGAAAAGAGAGAGAAGAGAGAGAGGAGAGAGAGGTAGAGTGGAGAGAGAGGAGATAGAGGAGAGAGAGGTAGAGAGGAGAGAGAGGAGAGAGAGGTAGAGAGGAGAGAGAGGTAGAGAGGAGAGAGAGAGGAGAGCGCGCGCCGGCCTACTGGGGCCACTTCCAGAACCTCCTCCACATCCGTCACTCCGGGCAGCACTGGCTCGGCTCTCCGCAGCCCGGAGGCTCCCTCTCGCCATGGCCAGGTCCAGGGCTCCCTCCACAGGCCTGAGATCCCCAACACCGGGCTCTAGGTGCTGGCCCTGCTCCCCCTCAGACCAGGCTCCGGAGGCGTGGCTGGGCGCCCCTCCGCCAGGGAGGCCTGGAGCGGGACCCTCTCCCCTCAGTGTCCTCTAAGAGACGGACCGTCCTCCTCTTCCCTCCTGCCTCCAGGTCCTGACAGGGCCACACCTGCCCCTGCCCTGCGACGGTGCGGGTGAGTTCTGACACTGCAGGCACAGGGTCCCGGCCAGGAGGGCGTGCAGGCGGCCTGCAGAGCGGGCACCAGGCCTGCAGGGGCCACTGACCCCGCTGGGGTGCGGGGGCGGCACAGCAGACGGCACTCGGCGCCTCGGGGCCTGGGCCTGTCCCAGGTTCGGTGACAGTGCCCACGGGCCGGGCCAGGACCCGGGCAGCTGAGGACACAGGAGGTGCCACCGTGCCCGGGGGTGAGAGTCGCCTCGGACTTACTCATTTACCCACCAGACCTTTACTGGGTGCACGTCACATGCCCGACTGTCCTGGGCACTGGGAGGCGGCTCCGGCCCACGCCGCCCAGCGCCGCCTCCCAAGGCTTGTGTTCTAGCCCATGAGCCCGCAGGCTCCGTGTGGGCACCTGGATGACAGAGCGTGTGACTGGAGGGCACCCGTGTGAGTGTGCACTTGGCAGAGGCCGTGTCCTTCTGGAACAGGCAGGAGACGGGGACCCGGGGTCCCGGAGCAGGCAGGCAAAGCACTTTTGTCCGGGCCCATTAGGTGCCCACCAATCTCGGGATGGTGAACGGGGGTACTCAGGGCAATGCCCCAGCCACCCTGCGTCCCTCCCCCACTAACCCCCCAGGCCAGCATGCTTTCCGCCCTAAGGGCCACCATGAAACTCCTTCCTTTGGGCGAGGCATTGACACCTCCAGAAAGTGCCATTAAAACACCAGCCTCTCCAACATAAAGCCACCTCCTCTCCCACAATGCAGAGGGGCCCCTGTGGCCGTGACCTACTTCCACGGGAAAGGAGGAAGGTCTCCCACTGGAGCCCCAGACCCAGGAAGGCCCCACGCCCCTCCCCCACCTCCTCGCCACACATCTGGGCCCACCAGGGAGGGAGGGAGGGAGGCAGCGTCCAGCCGAGGGCCGTCTTCACAGTCCTGGGAGGCTCAGATGCCGAGTGACTTGCCCGAACGGCAGAGCTGGGACGGGAACTCGGGACCCCTGGTTCCCAGAGCCGCGTCTCTCTGCCTGCCTGTGGGAAGGGCCCCGATGGGCCTGGTTACCAGAGGGAACCCCAGGAACAAGTACACGGCTGGGGGATCCAGGCCCCAGAGGCACCAGGACGGGTGAGGGGTGAGTGAGGGACACCTCCACTCCCCTGAGTAATGACCGCACGGTAGGGGCGGGTGGGAAGGAAGCAGGGGACAAGAGTGGACACAGAGAGGCTGGGAGAGGCCAGGCAGCCCTGCAGACCAGCTAGCCTGGGAGCTGGGCTCCGAGCAGGGCCCGGCCTTCCCCCCCCCCCGGCTCCCCCTCCCGCCTGGTCTGAGTCGGCAGCCCCAAGTCCCTCCCATGGACCCGGCACAGGCCCAGCCTCCAGAGCCCCCGGGGCTGAGCCAGGCTAAATAAGGGGGCCTGCCCCTCACCCCAGGGCGGGGCTGGAGGCCACTCAGGCTTGAGGGCACCTCGGGGCCCTGCCAGAGCAGCGCTCCGGACAAACGCTTTTCCAGATGTGCCTTATTCCTGACGCGCCCGGCAAGACCCGAGTTCCCGTCGGAGCTGGCTGTTCCCACCACCGTCTGGGCTCGGTCCCCACCGGGACTCGTGGGGGAGCCTCAGGCTTGGGCTGAGCTGGGTGCACGAGCCTCGGCGGCTGGCTAAGGAGCCGGACCTCGGGCTGTGTGGGGAGGAGGCGCCCACGGGGTGGCCTGGGTGTCACCGGGCAGAGGGGACTCACCCTCCCATGGCCAGGCAGGGGCTGCCCGCCGCAGGCCGGGCCGCGGAAACAATGACTTCGCCGCCTCCAGCAGGCCCACCGGGAAGATGGCGTTTGGGGCGGGAGGAGACGCAGACAGCCGACTGGCCGTGACCACTGGGGCACCGTCAGCTCACCAGCAGCTCGGATGACTTTTCCAGAGACTCTCAGGCTTCCCTGAGTCGAGGCAGAGAGCGCTGGTGGAGGGTCAGTGCCTGGGGTCCTGGACAGGGCGTGGGCATCGGAGCACGTCCTCCCAGAGGAGCCCCTGCCGCCTCCCAGCTCGGCCCCTGCGCAGGGCGCTCACGGCCACCCCTCCCCTGACCTGGATCTAGGACCCGGGGGCCCTGGCTCTGGGCCGCTCCAATGGGCCCTGTCTCCCTCCCCAACCCTACGGGAGGCATGGATCCAACTGGGGCTTTGGCACCAGCGTGGACCCAGCCTTCCTGGGAGGCATGGCCACCCCCTTCCAGGGGACGGGAGGAGGGACACAGGCCAGAGCAGAGACCAAGAGGGATACAGGATGTCCCCTCCAGCTCCTCAGCCCAGGCCTCCACCCCCTCCTGACTCCAGACAGGGGCCCAGGTCCTGTGCCACCAGGCCTACTGCCCCTGGGTGATGGGGTGCACACCCTCCCTCCTCCTTCCCTCCTGCCCCAGGCTCCCCTGGTCCCTCCTCCAGGGCAGCACCGCAGTCATGAGGGTGAGCTCACCCGGGCCTGGGCTGTCCCCTCACGGCCCCACGGGGCGAGGCTGTGCACCCAGCAGCGCTGAGCACAGGGCTGGGCGGAGCGTGGGGGGGCTGATCTGGGAAGCATCTGTTCTCTATCTGACTCCCCCCAAAGCCACAGCACCTACCTCCCAAAGCCTGTGAATTCCTCCCCGCCTGACAGATACCTCCTGGCCATTTAGGCGTCACACGATCCCCCCTAAATCAATCAAAACCGGATTTAGTGGGCCACCAGTGATTCGCCAGGGGAACAACTTAGTCATCTTCTAAGCCACTGCCTCTGGTTCCCTTCTCCCCCGCCCTCCCCCAGCCCTGCCTGCCCTGAGCAACATCGAGGCTTATGGGGGGGAGGAAGGGGGGGGTGGAGGGGAGGGACGATGTCAAACCTACGTCTGAGAGGCAGGGTTTTCTATTCTGAGGTTTGGCAACTCTCCAGCACTGGACCCCGACCTGACGCCCCAGAAGAGAAGCCGGAAAGACGGGACAGGAAACTTTCCCCCAGCCCAGCTGGGACGACGAGAGTTTGACCACCGTGTCCACAGGGTCGGCAGTCAGGCTGGGCACCTGGCCCTGCACGCGGGCACTGGGAGCTCAGGGCCGCCCCGTCCTACCCCGCTCTGTCTGCATGAGGGCACTGGGAGCCAGGGCCGCCCCGTCCTACCCCCGCTCTGCCTGCATGAGGGCACTGGGAGTCAGGGCCGCCCCGTCCTCTCCCCGCTCTGTCTGCATGAGGGCACTGGGAGCCAGGGCCGCCCCGTCCTACCCCGCTCTGCCTGCATGAGGGCACTGGGAGCCAGGGCCGCCCCGTCCTACCCCGCTCTGCCTGCATGAGGGCACTGGGAGCTCAGGGCCGCCCCGTCCTACCCCGCTCTGCCTGCATGAGGGCACTGGGAGCTCAGGGCCGCCCCGTCCTACCCCGCTCTGCCTGCATGAGGGCACTGGGAGCTCAGGGCCGCCCCGTCCTACCCCGCTCTGCCTGCATGAGGGCACTGGGAGCTCAGGGCCGCCCCGTCCTACCCCGCTCTGCCTGCATGAGGGCACTGGGAGCCAGGGCCGCCCCGTCCTACCCCGCTCTGCCTGCACAGAGGAGGTCCGCCAAGAGGGAGTGAGGTCACGGTTTCCCAGCCCTGCCCTGCCCGTGAGGAGGGTGCCGGGCCAGGAAGGCGGCATCCCTCACTTCCAGAAACTGCTGGTGGTGGCATTTGTGCCGGGCTGCCAGCCACACCCTTGGGGGCCAGGGGTGGGGTGGGTGGGGATGGCCTCTGTGCTGCAGGTCCCTGGAAGGGAAGTCATTGCGCGTGTAAGTGACTTCGGATCATTTCCTCACCCCGGGCACGCACACACACACACACACACACACACACACACACACACACACAGCACTTCCCCTGCCCCCACCTGGCTGCCACATAGCTGCTCGCTCTGCTCTCCACGCCCCAGCCCCTCCCACCCTGGGCCCTCAAAAGCCTCCTGTGTCTGCCTTGTTAGATCACAAAACATCACACTGGAGAAGGGGGTCAGATAGCATTGGCTCATGGGGAAACTGAGGCTCAGAGAGGCCAGGTGACATGCCCGGGGTCCTTTAAGGGGTCAGGGTGGAGGCAGGGCTGGGATCCGGGTCTGCCAGCCACGCCCAGGCTCTCCCTGCCCCTATCCTGAAGACAGCAGGCCACGTCCTCCTCCATCTCCAGCAAGGACTCAGCAAAGTGCCCTCCTCAACCAAAACCAAGTGCCCTCCTCGCCCCGCACAGCCAGAAAGTACCCGTGGGGAAGCCCGCCTTCTACTCCCCGAGGCCCCCAACCTGACCTCTGTGCCTCCCAGCAGGGCCCGAGCCAGCGCAGAGGCAGTCAGTCCCAGCAACACTGCGGTCCCCTGTCCAGCCGGGCTCCTGGCCTCTGCTCGCCCCCTGAGGTTTCCGATGCCCCCTGCCCTCCCAGCCCACGGCTCACCTGTGGCCCGTGCCCCAGAGGGTGTGTCCAGGGTCCTCAGCAAGTCCTGCAGGCGGGGACTGGGCTCCCTCTCCTGGGGCTGCAGCCCCTCCCCCGAACACCCATGCCGTCTGCCACCCGCCCCCCCCCGCCCGCCCCCGCCTCACTGCGCTCTGTGGGTCTCGCTGCCTCTGCCGTTCTCACTGGGTCTTTCTCGGCTCTGGCCACACCTCGGTGCCGTCAGCCTCCTGGGCTGTCCTTGCCTCCCCTGGGCCCTGCGCTGGGAATGGTTGGGTGCTTCACTGGGCTTTCCAGGGGGCACAGGTGCCCGGCGGGGTGCAGCCTCCCCTCCCGCCCAGGCCTGCTCCAAGTCCTGAAGGGAAGTCCCTCCGTCACGGGCAGTGGCTGTTCTCACGGCTCACCTCCAGGATCAATATGTTCGTGTTATCCCAACCCTGCAGTCAGATCAGCTCTCAATGTTGTTTTGTGGAGGAAGAGGCCCATGAAAGCAAAGTGACCATCACACTGTGGCCCTGACCGCCCCAGCCCACGCCCCCACTGCGGCTGGCCTGATGGCAGAGCTCCGGGTGGGCGGGAGACGGCGCACCCTGACCCTCTACACGGAGCGCGTACTCCTGGGCTGGGTGTGCCCCCACCCTCTCCTCCTTGATCACGAATCCCCCATCCCTCTCACCAGCCCTCGCCAAGTCACGCCTGGCCAGGGTACCACAGGACAGGCCTGGTTGCCCCTGCCTCCACCCAACAGTGCTTGGGCTTCTATGTACACATACACATGGCACATGCTCGCACATACATACACGTGGGCATGAACAGTGCATATAGTACATGCATGCAATGCACACACACTGATTGCCTCTATAACGCATCGCATGCATGTACATGTGCATACATGCATAAAACACATATGTATATGCCCAAACACATAAGCATGCATGCAAGCACACAGAGTCGTGACATGCGTGGTGGCCATGATCCCCTGCACCTCCTAACCCTCTGCCACGTGCCCTGTGGCCTCTGCTGCCAGGACCCTGAGCCCAGGCCTCTGCACGGTCTCTCTGCACATCATCTAGGGCCTCCCGCATCTCACCTCCTTGTCACGGAGCCGAACTTCAATGGGGAGGGAGGCGCTGGGGGCAAGTTAGCAGCGGGCACCTCTGTAACTGCGTGGCTTCACGGCTCCTCGCTTGGGAACACTCTGCCTATTGCTGTGTGTGTCCTGGGCGCTCTTCGTCTCCAGATGGGACCCCCGCCCTGGGTGGGGTTGGGGACAGGGACTGGCCCCGCTCTGATCACAGCAGGGGAGCAGGCTCAGTGTGCGGATGCTCAGGAAAGGTCAAAGGTGAGCCGAATGAGCCACCTGCCGGCCCACCCGCCAGTGTCAGGAGGGCGTGCTGGGCACCCACGGAGCAGGGACAGCGAGGCCCCCTGCGGATGGACCCTGGGATGTCGCCAGGCCATGCACTGGGGCTGGTGGGGTGAGTCGAGGAGGGTGAGAGGAAGGGTGGGCAGCACTGCCCTGTCCCCACCCACTGGAGACCCCTCCTCCGTGGCTCGGTCTGGGGATTCTATTCATGTGAAGCCAACATTCCTGGAGCCCACAGGGCGCGAGATCACGGCCCAGGCGGATCGCTGTCCTGCCTAATGAGAAAATGATGACATGGCCCGGCGGCCCCTGTGCCCAGCCTCCAGCGCCAGCAGCTCAGCCCAGCACACTCCTCCCCTCTGTGCCATTGCTCTACAGGTCTGCCCACCAGTCCAGGGAAGTCAACTCAGGCCCGCGCCACCTCCTCCAGGGCCTTCCTGTCACCGGGGTTGAGCACCTCTGGATTCCCAGGAGCTAGAGCATTAGGACAGCAGGCCTCCTGTCATTAAGACCCTATTGCACAAAGGTAAACTGAGGCCCTGAGCTAACGTGGCTTCTTCAATGCCCTACACAGTGAACCAGTCTCAACTACCCCCAGCAGGGAAGGACTTACTGCATGAGCGAGGCAGGACCGCTCCCCTGCAGACTACCCCCGCCCCGGGGCCGACACCACTGGGACCTCGGAAGATCCAGGGCTGGAGGGGCTGGGCTGAGGGGCTGGAACTCACATTGAGCTTGCCTCTGCCCAGGCCTGAAAGAGAATGAATATAGGGCAGGCAGCGGCCTAGGGGCAGGCGTCTGGGACCAGAAGCCCTGGCAGTGACCGTTTTCTGAGCCAGCAGGGAAAGAGGGACCCGCCGGGCCTGGATCAGCTGCCTGCCTGCATCTCTGGCTCAACCCACCCACCAGGCCGAGGACAAGTGGGAAGCGGAGGAGACTCAGGCCCTGGGTTCCTAGGCTGGTTGGGGGTCCCAGACAAAGACGAGGCATTCAGAGAGATGTCCGGGCAAGGTTATAAGCCGGGGGAAGGGTGTGATCGGGAAGGGTGGAAGAAGTCATAGAGGCCTTCCTGGAGGAGGCAGGGCTCTGAATCATAAAATCATAGGATCTCGGGATCTGAAGGGATCACAGGGCTGCCTAAAATTGCACCTCATCAGACCCAGGAATCTCCTTGGCACCGTTCCTTCCCGAGGGCTGTGATCCCGCTGTGAGTCCCTCCCCCGGGGCCCTCCTATCTTCTCATCGTGGGACAGCTCAGACGGGCGGAGAGCTGCTCCGTACCTGTCACTTCTCAGCGGTGCTGCCACCTTTCCCAGGGCTGCCCTTCGGGGCCACAGACCACGTGGACCCGTCCCCAGCCCCAAGGGACAGCTCTTCAGAGCAGAAGCATGGACACAAGACCTGTGTTTGGGGGGGACTGCCACCCCTCAGGTGGACTATCCCCAGGCCTCCTAGACCCTCTGTGCCCCCACCTCATCCTGGTGGCAGTGGGGGGCCCCGGCCCAGCCCCATCACACCAGGGCAGTCCGAGGGCTCCAGGAGTGGGCAACAGCAGCCACTGCCACGAGCCCAGCACCAGAGGAGGATGGCCTTGTCCACGAGGGAACACACAGCTGGCTCCTGAGCGTCCCCTGTCCTGGGCGCATGCCCACCACCTGCCTCATCCCCATAAGAAGGCTCTCGTGACACACCTCAGTGACCAGACCCTGTGGGAGAGCAGACCTGAGCGCTCAAATCAAAACCAGGGCTGGGGGGAAGGGGCGGGTCAGGCTCAGGAGGAAATTCCTTAGGTAGAGAAATAGGGGGGTGGGAGGGCAGGGGAGGGGAAGAATCATTACAGGTCCCCTTTTAGGTACCTTTTTTATCCGGAGGGTTCCACCGGTGCTTTTCAGCCTGTGGTGTGGACGTGATCCCCGAGGATCTCGCCACAACGCAGTCTGATTCCGTGGGTCTGGGGCGGAGGCTAGATACCACATTTCTAACAGGCCCAGGTGACGCGCAGGCGCTGGTCTCAGGGCCACAGGTCTCAGGACTTGGAGCAGCAAGGGGCTAAATTAAATTAAAGAAGCACCCAGTCACCACGTAACTAAAATGAAAACACCGAGCGGGAGGGACCTTCTCAGGACATCAGCAAGAGAGCGATGGAGCCTCACTTTCCACCTGAGCTTCCTGGAAGCCGTGGTGAGAAGGAAGAGAAGTGTTCACCAACTCCTCCTCCGTGGGAGTGGAGACAGCTGCCTGTGATCGGGAGAAAGTCTCGTGATCGTGGCCGGGGAGGTGGTCCAGCAGAGATTACTCACAGGAGATGTGAGAAGCAGGCTGTTTCAGGGGCACGGCAGGCCCTTCTCCGAGGAGGGCTGTGTGGGGTGTAGCCCTAATGGAAAGTCACAGTTTTTATCACACAGCGCCCCAGTGTCCAGCTTGGGCCAGCCCCGTGCTCAATGCCCACCAGAGCCCATTTTTCCACCACGTACCGGCCCAGACACTGGCCGGCTCAAGTGCCCCTGATAACCCAGGGAAGCCTGGAGCTCTGATGGGCCGCACGCAGCCCGGGGTGTTCAGGGGAGGGCAGCTGAGGCCCAGGCCTGAGCCTCAGGAAGGGGTGAGGTGGACCTGTGGGCAGCGGAAAAGCCCCACCTCTTCCCAGTAATCAGGACAGGCTTCCTGGAGGAGGGGACATGGCAGACAGAGTTGTTTATGTAAAGGAAGGGAGGCCTGCGGGAGAGGAAAGTCCAAGCAGAAGGAGAGATGGGATGGGGTGTGCTTCCAGCCACGGCGGGCGTGGGAGCTTCCCTCACTCCCCTCTCCCCACGCTGGCCCAGCCCCTCAGAGAGGGCTGGTGGAGATGGAGGGCACACTGCCCACCCACCTCCCCACGCCCAGTATGCCCTGTGTGACCATCTTCACAGCCTGAACCTCTGCTTCCCCTCAGGGCCCTGCCCGTCTCAGGGAGCACCCAGCCTGGGGGTGCAGAGGCTCGGCCCTCAGGGAGTTCCATGCCCGGACCAGCCGGGTGGAACTGGGGTTAAAGGGGGAGTTCGGGCAATAAAGCCTCTGAATGTAACCGCGGGCACAGCCACAGCCAGGACAGAGTGGACAGACTTGGTCCACCTCATGTCGCGAGACCCTGGGACTCACAGGCCGACACGGAGTCATCCAGCCTGAAGGGGGGCAGGGCCCGGCGGGCACAGCGCCGGCCGGTTGCTCAGGCGCTGGTCTCTCAGCCTCCCTCACTCATCCTTCCAAGGGTGACCGGGGACACCCCTCTTTCCAGCCTCCTTCCTGATGAAAGGGACACGCAGGGCCCTGATGACTTTTGAGAAGAGGAAATGCCAAATCCGCGTAGAGGAATAAATCAAGGTGTGTGTGCATTTGCGGGGAAGAAGGGAAATGCGGTTGGCGCTTTCTGGGATTGCCACGGCCGCCGGGGCGGGGGCACTGGGAGTGGGTGCTGGAGCCGTGGCTGGATGGCTGAGCGGCTCCTCTGGGCAGGGCTAGACGGGCTCCGACCCATCCTCGCCAGGCTGCTTGCGGGGCGAGGTCTGAATTGGAGGAAAGGCTGGGCTCCCACACAATAGCTCCCGGGGCAGAAACCAGGACACTCAGATATTCCCGGAGCCCCGAGGTCCCGGGCCTGGGCTGGTGACTGGAGGAAGTAAGGGGAGATAGCAGAGGAGGGGTTCCAGGAAGCCCCACCCTCTTGTCCGTCCTGCTTGGGGGCTCCAAGGCGGCAGGGGAGCAAGTAGGAAGAACTTGGCATCTGCCATCTCTTAGCCTGCGGGCCCCAGGCGAGCGCCTGGCTGTCTGAGACTCAGTTTCCCCATTGGGAAGTGGGAGGTTGAGTGACTGGCCTGCCAGGTGCCACACACCGTGCTAGCTGCTGTGCTGAGGGTCTCTGTCGCAGGGGTGGTCACTGATGAGGATGTGGGCCCGGCTGCATAAGGCCATCTCATCCAGTCACTTCCCTTCTCAGCTGGGACCAGAGCCCAGGCTGGAGGGTGCGCCGCGGGGATAGCGGAGAAGGCATGTCTCCAGCGGCCCAGGAGCAGCGCGGGGCCCGGCGTGGGATGAGGAACGGAGAGGACGCACTGCCATTGCGGTGGGCTTGGAAAGTAGGACCGATCACAGGGGTCAGGGGCCATGGCTACGGTCCAGATGGCTTCTCGGTGTCACGGCACTGCACGTGGTCACACTCCTTGATTCTCAGGGAGTTAGGTCCGCCCCATCCCGCACCCTCCATCCGGCTCCCGGCAAAACAGCCAACATCTGTCTCCTGGTGCAGACGGGGCGCATGCTCCGTGCCAGGCCCTGCACCTGCCCCCTCGCACCCACCTGAACGGGGACAGCACGTGATCGCTCCCGTGTTACAGGCAGGGACACTGATCTCAGAAGTTTTCACTTGGTCTGTTTGTTTTGTAACTTAATTTAGGTTCCACAGCTGAGAAGTTGGAGTTGAGATCTAAACGCAGGGAGCAACCTCCAGGTATGAGCCCGTAACCACTCTGCCAAGCTGCCCGGGCCCCTCCCAGTGCACACCCCACGCAACAGGGACCCCCGAAACCAACGAGAGAACGGCAGACAGACGTGGGACTCCAGGCCCGCGCCCCCCACCTTGCTCCTACAGGTCCAGAGAGCTGGGGAGGCCTGTCTGCTTTCCCAGGAGACTCCTGGTCCTCAGGTGAGCAGTTTCCGTCATGCCCGCTGACACCCCAAATGGCCAGAGGGGAGGGTTCCAGACTCTGAGAACACAGCTGGGGCCCGAGGTCCTCCCCAAGGCCCCCGAGGACGGAGACCCATCCTGCCAGCCTCGCTGTCCTCCACGTGCACTTGGAGGTGGCCAGGCCCCAGGGAACCCGTAGGTCCCATCCAGCTGGCCCAAGGTCACCGTCGGCTTCTAAAACAATGGGCAGTGGGTCCCGCCGTGGCCGGAGCCAGAACAAAGGCCTGGGCACTTCCTCGCATTGAGGCCCCCTCCTTCATGGTCTGCCAAGGCCGGGGCAGAGGAAGCCTCGTCGGGAGCTGGGGAGGTTTTACAGACTGTTCCCGGGCGAGTGGCAGCCCCAGTGCCAATGGGGAGCAGACAGAGGGAGCGACTGCTCACGTGCAGGTCCGCCTGCCAGGGAGCAGAAGCGCGAGGGGCTGGACTCCAGGCCCGCGGCCCCCACCGTGCTCCCCAGGCTGGATCACTGCAACGCAAGGGATCCCCTACCGCTCCCCTCTCCGTGGCCCAGCTCAGAAGCTGGCATCGTCCCTCAGACCACCCCCCACGCTGCTGCAGTGTCAGTCTTTTAGAACAGTTGGATCCACCACCGCCTAGCTCCGATCCCCCCCACCCCCAGCCCATGGCTCCCCAGTGCTCACAGGAGGCAGTTTAACCCTTTGCACTCGCTTGCTTTTTTCATTGAGGTGCTACCGATGCTAACCGTGTCGAGTCACACTCGACATCCGAGTGCAAAAGGTTAAGCTCCTTCGCCTGCCATGCAAAGCCCCTCAGGATTCAGCCTTAATGTCTTTAACCTTCCCGCCACCCCAGACCCCCAGATCCCTTCCCCTGGCAGCTCTGCCCCTGCCCACCCTGCCTGGCATGCCTCCGTCCCTCTTTCTCCCCAATTCTCCTTCAGGATCCAGCTTTAATCCTCTTCCTTCAAGAAGCCTCCCTGACTGCTCCAGCCTATGTAGGCTCCCCTCCTCAAAGCCCTACGTCCCTAATAAATTCTAAGAAGGATCTGAGCCCAGGAGTTTGGAGAATGGTGTCAGGAGATCAATAAATAACAGAACAATCCTCCCTTAGATGGAGGTTCCCATACACAGCACAGTCTGTTTACACACTTGTCCTGACACCATTATTAATAGCACCCCACCCCCTCAGTCGCTGTGCTGGGACAGAGGAGGGGTGAGGCACAGGGGGTAGGGCCAGAGGTGATGCCCGAGAGTGCCTACCCTTGGCGCCCAGCAGGGCACAGGGAGGTGGGTGCTTATCACCCTGGGCTCCACTCCTAAGACAGGCGGGACTGTGCCAACCTCCCAGATGTCAACAGGCTTTAAAACAGACACCGCCAGATAAGCAGCCAGGATTGCCCTTATCAGGGGCACAGGAAAGGCGCCAGGTTTAATCTCAAAACCACACCCGGAATCAACGGTTCAGAGACAGGCAGCTGCAGCCGCCCCACCCCGACACCCAGAGCTGGGGCTTTCTGCCGGGGGGTGGGGCCGGCGGGGGCACAGGTGTGGGCTAGGGAGGGGCTTCTTCAGAGAGAGGAGTGAGCCCTGGGCTTCGTCCCGCAGTATGGCACAGGTACATGGGAAGACGAGGAGCCCCAGGCCCAGGGAGAAGGAAACAGCACTATGTAGAGGTGTGTGTGTGTTTTTATGTGTGTGTGCGCGCGCGCGTGGGCACACGCAGTAACAGGGAATGTGGGAGAGGAGCTGATGGAGGACACTCAGAGGGTAAGGCCCGCATGTTCAGCTGGGCAATGCAGGAGGGCTTCCTAGGGGCGGGGCCTGGAAGGCAGGCCTTGAGGGATGGGGAGACTTGGACAGACGACAGGGCAAGCCGAAGGGCAGGAACCGGGTGCCACAAAGCACTAGCAAAGGCTTTGGAGAAGCAGCTGCTGTGGCATGGGGTGGGGGGAGCTGGAGGAGAGATGGGGGGATGAGTGGCAAGTTGGCATCACCCCCACCCCCATCAGATACCAGATATATTCCCTTTAGCCCCAGGACCACCTGATGGTCTGTCTCCATGAGACCCCTGTGAGGAAGAAATCTCCTGGGAGGGCTCTTAACCAAGGATTACCATCTGGGCCTCAGTTTCCCCAATCTGTAAGGAGAAGGCCTTCAGTGACTTCCTGCGGACATAGGATGGCATGTTGTGGGGACCTGGGCAGGACAGTGGCCTGAAAAGGGGGGGCGGCCCACCTCGGGTTTCCACAGTCCCCGAGCGCCCGACCAGGGGGGCACGACCCCTCTCACGCCGAGCGGGTCTGTGGAGCAACAGGCAGGCTCTGGCAGGGTGCCGCCCGACCCCCGGGCAGCCGCTCGCCCATCGCCCGCCCACATACCCGCCCACCCCTCGTCCTGTATTAAGCAATCTCCTTATCGCAAATGCCTGGCATTTTTGCCTTGTAACTACAGCTCCCACAGCCCCGTGAGGATTAGGACATGATTATGGAGTGGGGAGGACTCTGGTGGGGGCAGAGAGAGACCTGCAAGTGGACTTGGCAGCCTGGTCGCCTCCTGCAAGTTTCAGGGTCCCAGAGGGGCTTGGGGGCCGGTGAGGATTGTCCCCGGGGCCTCTGGGAGAGAAGGCCATCTGTGTCTGTCACCCCCATCCGCCCCTCACCTCTCACTCACACTGCCTTCACTGGGAGCACCGCGGGAGCCCCTCAACGTGCCCCCACCCCACTCCCACCCTGCCCACACCCGCTCCCGGGCCAGAGGGAGCGGTCTGAAGCAGGGCTCTGACCGGGAAAACGCCCCAATCCCCAGCCCACCGGCTAAAGTCATCCCCTACCGGCTGCCTCCTCATCTAACCTTCCGGGCTCCCACTCTCAGGCCACCCCCACGACACCTACGGACATGGACGTTCAGTCTCTTGGTTCTCACCGTTCTTTTTACCTGTAATGATCTTCCACCCAACTCTCCACTTGTCAAACCCAGCCCCTCGTCCAGGCCCAGGGGAGATGCTGCCACCCTTGGGGAGCCTCCCGAGCGCCCCCCGCAAAGGTTAAGAGCAAACACTCGAGTCCCTGTGAAGGGCCAGGCCCTGCTCTACACGCTTCACAACTTACTGACGCACTGGATCCTCACTCCAGCCTGCGAGGAGGTCATCTTACAGATGAGGAAACTGAGGCCCAGGGAGGCAGCAGTGGGTCAGCACCAAACCCAGGCCCTCCGGTCCCGCTGCCGCTTTCCTTCATATCTCTTCACGATGGGTGGCGTTCGCGTTCCCACTGTCTCCCACATCGCGAGCTCTGGAGCAGAGCTCCTCGAACTGTCATCTGACTCACCTGAGGGTCTTGTTAAAATGCAGCTTCTGATTCGGGGGAGGGGACGGGCTGGGCCGGACCCGAGGTTCCGCATGTCTAAGTTCTCGGGCCTTGTGAATGCTGCTGGTCTGAGGACTGCACATTGGGCCGGGACTCGGGTCTAATTGGGCAGGAAAAGCCTCATGTTGCCAGGAGCCTGGCAAAGACTGGCCCTTCTCCTCTGGGGTCCCTCTTCTGCTGCCAACTTCCCTCCTGGCTCGGACACAGAGACCCCGGGGGTTGGATGGGGTCTGGGTGCACCCCTGCCTTAGCACATCCCCTCCCTGCCCGTCCCAGCCCTGCCTCCCTGGCAAGTCCTGTGGTTCTGGAAATTGTTCTTACCTGCGCTGTCTCCATAGAGAGAGTGGTGCACGTGGCTCTGCCAACATTGGTCCATCACATCCTCTGGCCCTGGGACAAGGGGAAGAGAGCACTTGGCGGGCAGTGGGAGAGGCGGCAGGGTGCGGGGTCTCTCTCCCTCAGCCTTGGAGCGAGAAGGGATGGTCTCTTCTTCCCCGAGACGCCGCTGCTCCCGATGGGTGGCTGAGCAGACAGGCAGGCTTAGGTGGGAAGGTCTGACCTCCAGAAGTGGGAGGCGAAGACATGTCGGTGCTTTGCGTGGCTCAAACGTGGATCCTGCAGAGGCAGACTTGGGTCTTCTTGACTGGGGAGCATGCAGGGGACCCCACCAGAAGCAGCAGCCACAGCATGAATCATCTGGCTCAGGAGAGGTCCCAGCAATGGGAGGGCCCCATAAGAGGAGGCCCCATAAGAGGAGGCCCCATAGAAGAGGCCCCATAAGAGGAGGCCCCATAAGAGGAGGCCCCATAGAGGAGGCCCCATAAGAAGAGGCCCTCATAAGGGGAGGCCCCATAAGAGGAGGCCCCATAAGAGGAGGCCCCATAGAGGAGGCCCCATAAGAGGAGGCCCCATAAGAGGAGGCCCCATAAGAGGAGGCCCCATAGAAGAGGCCCCATAAGAGGAGGCCCCATAAGAGGAGGCCCCATAGAGGAGGCCCCATAAGAAGAGGCCCTCATAAGGGGAGGCCCCATAAGAGGAGGCCCCATAAGAAGAGGTCCTCATAAGGGGAGGCCCCATAAGAGGAGGCCCCATAGAGGAGGCCCTATAGAGGAGGCCCCAGAAGAGGAGGCCCCATAAGGGGAGGCCCCATAGAGGAGGCCCCATAGAGGAGGCCCCAGAAGAGGAGGCCCCAGAAGAGGAGGCCCCAGAAGAGAAGGCCCCATAGAGGAGGCCCCATAGAGGAGCCCCCATACCGCTTTCCACCGGTGAGAGCATGGAGTTGTGTTACATCAGATGGTCTCACTGCTCACACTGCCCCCGAGGCATTGGAGTCGACCTGCTTTCATCAGAGACCAAGAAACTAACAGGGGAGATAGGGAAGGAGGCAGCCTTAGGTAGAGAAACAGTTGGGGGGAACCAGGAAGGACGGGAGGGAGCCCAGTGGGAAGGTACAGTGAGAAAGGATGAGCTGCCTCCTGCCGCACCCCACCGAGGTCTGCTTGTGCAGCGGACCAGACCCCCAAGATGCAGGGCCAGCCCAGGCTCAGCCCTGGGGAAGCCACTCCACCATAGGAGGTGGTTGGCTCTTCACCTTTTGAGGACAAAGAGGGGGCATTATTCCAAGTGCAAGGCCATGAGGAAGGCTAAGGATTCTCTTCCCAGAAAATTACACATATGTACATGTACACGAGGATTTTCATATAATGGGGCCAGGGCCCACTGAAGCTTACCCTAGGAAACTAGGCCTCCAGATGGAGAACGCCCATGAGCCAGGTGCCTAGGCCTGTGTTTCGTGCCTGCAGGCTTGACCCAGGACGTGGGCTCGTTCTGGCTTCTGGGTCCAGGAGAGGAGGCGCTAGGCTTTGCTCATCTTCCATCCAGAAAACGTGGGCAATGGGTGTCGAGCTGCATGCGTACCTGCGTCTCGGCTTCCAGAAAGTGCTTTTGTAATTTGTTGGAAGCGATCTTGTCAAGCAACGCTGGGAATATTTTGATTTCCCCAGCCCTGCCAAGGGGACCCTGGTCAGAAGGTTAAGTGAGTTTCATTGAAAAGACAGTTTTCCTTCCAGGCTGATAAACAAAGCCGCTGCAAGGAAACCACCTTCCTCCGCGGGCCGCCTGGCCAAGGAAAACAAGCGCATAAACATTTCAGGGACATATAGGAAGCAGTTCTGCTGGGCGCCTGCTGAGAATGGCCGCGGAGTTTACATAGCAAAACCCCGGGCCTCTGTGCAGCCGTCACTTCCCTCCGGCTCCTCCCTGCTGTCCCCAAAGACCCACAGCAGCCACAGCGGCCACAGCTCCTGCACCGCCCTGAGAGCACAGGGCTCTTTACCGGGCCACTGGAGGCGGCTCCGCCTCGGGCGCCCGCCCTCAGTCCGGGTGCTGGGAGCCACTGCAAAGGTCCCAACCTCCGTTTTTGATACCACACTCTCCCTGGTCTTCCTCACCAGCCTCCACTGCAATTCTACACCTCATGTTCTTTCTGCAATCGGAGGATATACATTAATGGAATGAGGAGGCTTCAACTGCACAATTTTCCCGTCAGGAGTGACTGTTTTTCTCATGCCAACCCACTCCATCCTGGCTCTGCAATGTGGGGAATCCACAGACTGCCCCCCCCGACCATGTTCAGCCAGTCTCTGCACATGCCCACTGCAGACACAGGGGGCCACACCCCGTCCCTCTGCTCGTCTCCATCCTATTGCCCTCCATGGCCAAGCGGCCCCTCCCGAGAAGGTTCTTTCCTCCAAATCCACTTGGCCAGGTCCTGCCGACTATCCTCTCGGAGCCCGGCAGGCATCCAGGCCTGCCCTGAGAAGGCTCCTGGGATCCCCTCCCTGGACCCCCCCCCCCCCCACACACACACACACATACAAGCACCCAGGCCTGCCCTGGGAGGGATCCCGGGACCCCCACCTCCCCCGCCACACACACACAGGAACCCAGGCCTGCCCTGGGAGGGCTCCCGGGGACACCCCCCCCCCCCCCACAACACACACACACAGGAACCCAGGCCTGCCCTGGGAGGGCTCCTGGGACACGCCCCCCCCCCCCCCCCCCCCCCCGCCACAACACACACACAGGAACCCAGGCCTGCCCTGGGAGGGCTCCCGGGGAACCAAGTTGCTCCTGGTCAGTACGGCTTACATCACCTGGTGCCTGAGACCTGGCTCTGAGCAGAAGTCAGGCTAACCCAGGAGTCCAGCAGGAACACCTCAAAACCAGAGGGTATCAGTTGCCTACAGAGACCCCAGTTAGAGCCATCTTAGCCCACAGGTCACCAGGGCCCCTGCACCCGTTACTGCGCCCACCCAGCCACGAACCACGCAGACCTGGCGCTTCCTTCTCGGCAACAGGAACAAACGAGTCTTGGCTCTTGCGTGGTTTCACTCCTGTTTTATAGAAAGCCGACGACCAGAAATAACCAGTGTCCAGGGTCCCGGGAGGACCATATCAGAGGCTGGGCAAGGGGGTGGCCCAGCAGGGAGCCAGGGAGGGATGCAGGGAAGGGCAGCCGAGGCCCCAGCAGCGCCTTCCTGTCCTTGGCAGTCACAGCTCGGCTGGGAGGGAGCCTCAGCCCCGTGGGCCCTCGTCCGTCCAGGGCGGCCCTTCGTGGAAGGAGCAGAGGTTCTGGATGCTTCTGCAGCAGTGCTGGCCCAGGTGGGGGTGACACCCTTCCGAGACTCGTCCCTGAGGCCTGGGGCTCAGCTGTCACCCTGTGACGAGTGGAGACATAGAACTCTCCCACACGAAGGCTCACAGGATGGGGTCTGAGCCGTTCCAGTTCACAGACGCCCCCTTCCACCTACGAGCAGAGGGACAGAAAGAGCGTCAGAGCGGCAGGGCCCACACAGAGCCCCTCAGGCCCTCACTCACCTGAACTCCCTGTCTTGGGGTCTGGGAGGAGTCAGGTTCCAACCTGCCCACTCACACACAAACCTACCCCCAGGCCCTTACAAAACACAAATGCACCCAAGACCCTGAGGGTGATTGATGGACAGGTCCGTCCTTCCTTCCTTCCTTCCTTCCTTCCTTCCTTCCTTCCTTCCTGCCTGCCTGCCTGCTTGCCACCAGTGTTCACTGAGAGCTCCTAGGTGCCTGGCCGTGCGGGGCCCTCGGCTGATGTGAGTGATCCACACACATCTAAATCCAGACACTTTCCAGGGGTGCCTGACGGTGGCACTTTAAAGGCACATGGGAAGACCTACATTCAGAAAAATTCGGGCTCATTCCAGATGCAGGAGGAGGTCCGGTTGCTGGGGCCCAGTAAGGGGTGGAGAGAAGTGCAGCAGAGGGTGGGGAGCGGCGGGGGCAGCGCCGTGTAGGACCCGGAGGCCTTGCAAGGATGTGTCCTTTGCTCTAAGAGCCACAGGAAGCTAGTGAAGGGCTGTGGGCCATTCAATAAAACAGATATGCATTCATTCATATGCATTATTAAATAGTGTGTGATACCCTCAGAAGCACTAAGCATAATTAAACTGTAGTTCAGGCTTACATACCATTTAATAACTAGAGGCCTGGTGCACAAAATTTGTGCACGGGGTGTGTGTATGTCCCTCAGCCCAGCCTGCACCCTATCCAATCTGGGATCCCTCTCACAATCCAGGACTGCTGGCTCCCAACCACTTGCCTGCCTGATTGCCCCTAACCGCTTCTGCCTGCCAGCCTGATCACCCCCTAACCACTCCCCTGCCAGCCTGATTGATGCCTAACTGCTCCCCTGCCAGCCCGATTGCCCCTAACTGCCCTCCCCTGCTGGCCTGGTCACCCCTAACTGCCCTCCCCTGCCAGCCTGGTCGCCCACAACTGCCCTCCCCTGCTGGCCCAGTCACCCCTAACTTCCCTTCCTTGCCAGCCTGGTCGCCCCTAACTGTCCTCCTCTGCAGGCCTGGTTGCCCCCAACTGCCCTCCCTGCTGGCCCGGTCACCCCTAACTTCCCTCCCTTGCCAGCCTGGTTCCCCCAACTGTCCTCCCCTACAGGCCTGGTCACCCCCAACTGCTCTCCCCTGCAGGCCTGATCGCCCCCAACTGCCCTCCCTTTCAGGCCTGGTCCCCCCCAACTGCCCTCACCTGCAGGCCTGGTCCCCCCCAACTGTCCTCCCCTGCAGGCCTGGTTCCCCCCCAACTGTCCTCCCCTGCAGGCCATCTTGTGTCTACATGGGGCGGCCATCTTGTGTGTTGGAGTGATGGTCAGTTTGCATATTACCTCTTTATTATATAGGATAGTTCAATTCCAAAATCAAAGTTATGGCCTGTGAGACCACAACATTTCCCAACATGTGACTTAATACGTGGCACTATATTTCTAAACAACTCAGAGGAATCACGTTTGTGGGAGATGGGTCTGGCACTGGGTATCGGATACCTACACGTTCTCCTAAGATAAAATGGAGCGGAAGCAGATGCTACCCCCCAGCAGTGCTAGACAGAGTGCAGGGCTAAGGCTGGGGCTGAGGAATGCTTTCACACAACGGGCCTGGGGAGGGAGGAAGCAGACGTTTCAAAGCCCGAGTTTTTCTCCAGGACCAATGTCAAGTGGGAACCACCACAGAGGAGGAGGAGAGGACAGCTTTCTCACGTTAATTGCGCATCTGCAGGCTGGAGGGCAGGGAGGAGGGGGGACACCTCGCCCAACACAGGATGGATGCCTCTCCCAACCGAAGCTCAGAAGCACCAGGGGTTTCATCACAAACCCCACCTTCTTCACCGTCATGGACAACCTGGCCTCCCACGGAAGTCCTTTCTCTTCCCTTCCTCCGCTCGGCTCTGTCCTTCCTCACGGCAGGTACCACTTCCCCGCCCCCGACCTCTTCCAACTTCCTGTCCTCCCGCTCCAGGCAACTCCTTGGTATCCGTAAAGACTGTCTGTTCCCTGCTGAATAGTTTGCCTACTTCACACCATCCCATTCCCCTTCCAATGAGCAAAAAGATTTGTTGTCATTCGGAGAAAAACATCTTAGCGGAATGTCTGCTTCTTGCTGCCAGGGGAAGGGTTAGTGCAGGAGATATTTCCACATAGCCCGTTTGGAACAATTAATATTGCATTCCCCTTGCTCCACCCAGGGCACAGCGAGGCTAGACCTTCCACAACCATGGGAATGCGGGGTGCAATGTTCAGCATGGTCTAGACACGAGACAGCCCTGCCCTAGGCGGGCATGCCCATCAGCATCCAAGAAACCTTCATCTGGTCCATGTATGAGCGCTGAGCTGCCTGACCCTCCTTGCGAAAGCACTCAGCACAAAAGGCTGAGATGGGTGGATGATGGGTAAGCTGTTCAGTCGTGAATGCTTTCCCGTTTTAGGGAACTGGTCCTTCCCAAACCAGCTCTGTGTTCTCTGCGTGGCACTTGGTAAGAAATCTCACCCAAAATGAGGCTGCATGGTTTTGGCACGGCAGGCGAGCGGCACCATGTCACCGCCTGGGCCATTTGCTCCTGGGCCCTGCAGAAGCAGGGCTGGATGTGCAAACAATTTGCAAACATCTGGAAGGGTCTTTTCTCAGCAGTGATTGCTGGGAGAACTACCTTAGGAAGACACATCGCAACCCTAACGCGTGGCGAGATGCACAACCCGCTGTGCTTGTCCCCGGGCCCTGCCCCCTCCATCACCAGTCACCATGTGAATCGAAAGGCTCGGCATCGCCATCCACTGGATGTGGAAGAATGAAGTGACTCCGTGGTGTCCGGGTGCTTTAGACTCTGTCCTGAGCTGCTGTGTGTCAGCACTAAGGCCCATCGGAGGAGGCTCTTCAGGGTCTAGGGGTTGAGCCACTTCAGTGGAATCCACCAGCACCAGCACCAGCACCAGCACCAGCACATCGTCACGGCTGCAGGAAGAGGCACTGGGACTGGGCCTGGAGACAGCCTGCCGTGGCTGGGCGGGGCGGGCTGCCCCTAGGTGGTCAGTGCCCACCGCCTGCACTCCTCATGCTGGACCCTGAGATGCCTCCGAGCAGCCCACACAGTACAGTCAGCGGGGAGGACGGGAGGTGAGACAGGCTGGGCAGGTGCGGTGCTGACCTCAGGCTCCCGGGACGAGGCTGGCCCACGGTGTCTGCTGGGTTAATAGCACTTTAGCAATCTGTAGCCACACAGCGTAGGGCTCGATTGATTCTACCGTGCCACTTGAGATTTTCCATTTCTTCCTCTGTTCATCTTTGCAGTCTTGAAGCCGTCATCAAAAAGCTTTTATTATTCTGTTAAGATTTGTAGGTAAGCAGCAGCCTCTGTCAGTTACTCTCCGAGCTTTTGGACTCTCGGGGCACATCCTAACTCCAGACCCCAGGAAGGCGGCAGAGGGAGGCAGGGCGGGGATGACGCCTGTCCACAGCTGGGCTCCAGGGGCCGATGTGCCAAGGGGAAAAGACTGCCCACCCCAGGGCAAGAGTGAGGGGAAGAGTCATAAATGGACCGGACTTCCTGTGTCCCTCTAAGATCCACCTTCAGCCTGGCCCCCAGGCCCTCGCCATCCCTCTCCATCCTCCCAGCCTGTCCTCCCCACTCTGAACAGGCAGGTGGGACTTCCTCTGAGCTCCCAATCTGCAAACATCTTAGGACCCCCTGCCGCCCCCACTCCCCACCCCCCTCCCCCATCCCCCGCGAGATGGCACTTGGTTTCGGGGCAGGGGCGAGTCAGGCTTGTCTGCCACTAGATGTCATGTCACAACAACAGTCACCACGTCCTATGGCCAGGCTATGGGGTTTACACTTAGTTTTGGAGTTTTTCACAGAGGTAACGAGCCCACCCCATCCCGGCCATCGGAGGGAGAGTCCTAACAGCCCCAGAGAGAAGCAGCCTGCCATTTATAATCGGAAATCAAAGCAGAGACATCTTAAAGCCTGAAAGGACCGGACACAAAACACACACTTTCAAAACCGCTCCTACGGGGAGTCGCTTCTGAGTCCATTGCAAGGACAGGAAGAGCCCGCAGCGCGTGAGGACAGGTGAGACGGGAGGGACGGACGGAGGCTCGGCGTGCCCAGCGCCTACGCCCTGGTCCCGTCAGTCAGGAGGAGGCTGAGAGGAAGGGCGGGGAGCAGGGCTTCTCAGCCTCGACACCGTGACATTGTGGGCTTCGAAACTCTGCTGCGGGGCTTGTGCGTTGTAGGGTGTTTAGTATCCTCCACCGACCCCCCTCCCCCAGTTGCAACAACCAAATCTGCCCCAGACATTGCCAAACAGCCCCTGGGGTGCAAAGTCACCCAGGCTGAGGACCCAGCGCTGGCACAGGGGTGAGCTCAGTGACGCTGCCACGGCCCTGGAGCTCAGGGGGGCTCAGCGTCACAGACGCCCCCTCACAGCACAGATGTGGCCCTTCCCCCAGGGCCGCCAGAACGGCCGTGGTCAACAGGACGACAGTGACCGCCCCAAACAATTTTCACACCGATAACCCCGATTTCAGGGGGGGAGATGCCCGATAGAGCCCGCATGGGCAGGGAGAGGCTGGCCTGGGGTCAGAGCCTCCGAGCCGATGGGTAGGAGTACACCCGAGCTCCTCTCACTCACTTGGGTTTCCCAGGCTTCCTCCCTGGGCCCCAGCGGCTCTGGAAGGAGCTCCAGGGGGGCTCACCTGGCTGGGTCCTCCGCCCCAGCCTTCAGGGGTCTCCCTCCCTGACAGACTGTGAGTTCTCAGAGGGCAGAACTAGGCCACCGCCCCCCCCCCGCCCCCCGACCTCTAGCTCGGTGCCAGAGCACGGGCACCCAGGGTGCTGCTGAATGAGCACCCCCTCCAACCAGCTGCTCCCCTGGAGGCCAGACCCAGTGGGAAATCTGAATCCTGTTCACTTCCTCCGCCCCCGGCTGTCACAAGCCCTGCCATGGCCCACGCCACTCTCCCGTCCCTCTCCTCCACCTCCTCCCGACTCCCCCCTCCCCTCACGCATGTCGGTCAGGGAGGACGTGTCATTCCCAACCAACAGGTGGGAACCGGGTGCAGAGCACAACCGAAGCTCCCGGAGGTCAGAGACGTGACAGCGCGGAGCAGGACAGCGAGGCCAGACCCTGTGCTGTGTCCTCCCCACATGGTGGAGCCCAGTGTTCTGTGAGCCCAACCAGGTGCCAGGAAACCAGGGCAGGTGTGCGAGGGCTGCAGTGGGGGCCCCAGGGAACCCTGCTCCCGAGGGTGGCCCGAGGGTGGGTGGGGGGCAGCGGGGAGCAGGGCGCTGGGTGCCAGGCCCTGGAAGGCAACATTCCAGCTGGAATGACATTTTCAATTTCTTGTCTGAGCCTCCAAACAGAAACATCTGTGGCCCGGCCCCAGGCCCGGCTATGAGCTCTTTCCTCTTTTCTCTGGACCGGTGACAACTGTGTCTTCTCCCCTCTAGCCAGGCTGGAAGGTTGAGCGGTCACTGTGTGCCTTGTTGGGAAATGACCATAATGAGCCTGTTTCTGCTGAGATGGTTGGAGAAGCGGGAGGAGGGAGCGGGGGACAGGCTCCCCGTTCCTGACACAAGCGAGCGAAGGTAACAGGAGACTCTCTGAGGCCGAGACGTGCGTCACGCCAGACAGGAGAGATGGCATAGGACCTGGGACCGTTCAACTTGGGATGCTCTTCTCCAAAGGCGAAGCCCAAAGTCTGAGCTTGTGCAATGTTGCCATGGCAACAAAGCCAGGTGGCGGGAAGTCACACTGCCTGCTCAGTGACCTTCCTCTGGGCTGGGACAGCTCGAGCCTCGGCCCCAGGCCCCCTGCTGCCTGTGAGTAGCAGCTGGCCTGGGGCACAGACCCGACCCTGGAGAGCCCTCTGTAAAAGGGAGGGCCTGCCTGCTGGTGAGCAAGGGCCTTCTGTGGGTCCAAGCAAGGCGCCAGGTGGCCAGGTGTGTGGTGTGCTCCGTGCTGGGACAGGGCGGTGTCCGAGGTCCTGGGCGTCAGAGCTGGGCTTGAGGGCAGACGGTGCCTCTGTCCCTGGACGGGAACCGAGTGGATTCTGAACTTGACTTCCACTTGACCGTGAATCCCGAGAGCAGGAACCAAGTCGCATCCAGCGGTTCCTTCCCTGGAGTCCAGCCCAGGGTGGAAGGGCGGGGAGGGGAACCGCGCTGTGCAGCACCGACTCACCTCAGCAGGTGCTGGGGGCGGACTGGCCTCAGAAATGACCTGAGCCCGGCCACACCTACCCCTTCCCATCAAGGCAGCGGCTTCCTACGGGAGCAGGACTTATCCCCCAGAGGCAGGCCCTCGTCCAGCGGGTCCTCACTGACCCGAAAGGCCACTTTCCCAAGTTTCTCCCTCTGAGCTGCTTGAGAATCTGGGATGAAAACAAAACGCAAAGCCTTTGTAATCCAAGCCCTGGAGCAGGATTCCGAGGCTGGGCTGTTTCCCATTACGGGTGTTATCTGATGGGGACAGAGGGGGAACCGGTCCCACTCCGCCCACTCCACTTTTCCGGGAACAATGCTGGGAAAGGTTTCTCGGTTCTCAGTGTTAACCACCCAGGTGGACCCCACTGGTCCCCCGTGGGGGGAGGGTTTGCGGCAAGTGCTGGGGAAGCAGAGCCGGCAGACAGCTGGTCTCCGGGAACTGCTAGCAGAGGGTGGAGCACTCCCACCTGGAGGGGGAGCACTCCCACCTGGACGGAGAGCACTCCCACCTGGAGGGCAGGGGCGGGGAGGGGACCATGGAGACAGTCCCCTGGCCCTGGGCGCGGCAGCAGGTGGGACGGTCAGATGCAGGAGGGTCAGCAGCTCGCCTGGCACCTGACCTCACCAGGCAGCCAGGGACGGGGCACTGTCCTTTGCAGGCACTGGAAGTGTGGGCCTCAAAGCGTGGGCCAGGGCCAGCGGCACCAGCAGCACCGGGAACTGATCAACCTGAAAATTCTCGGGCCCCCACAGCCCACTCAGCCAGAGCCTGGGGTGAGTGAGACCTGTGACCCGTGGGTGACTACGCCCTGCAGGGGCTGCGCTAACACCTGAGGCCCACCCTCTAGAGCGAATCTTCCCAGTGGGCGAGCCACAGCCGATCCCGGTGCACTGGAGCAGCGACCCCTCGGCCACCGGGGGTCTGCGCCAGCCAGTCCCCAGCCCTCGTCCCTAACCGGGTGCCGCACAATTCGCGTTCCTGTCTGTGACGAGGCCTGGGCAGCGCTGTTGGAGGGGATGCCAGGGCTCAGCCTTGCCCAGCACCTCCTGCAACAATGAGCAGGGACAGGTGCGGGTACCGGGGGCCAGCGCCCAGGCCGAGGGCTCGCTCCCTGAGGATGCCGCCTCCCACATCATTGCACAGGCCAGCATCTCACTGTTTCGCTCGTGGCGATGGCGGGTGGGGGCAGGGGAGGCCTGGGAGAAGGGGTAGCTGCCGAAGAGGAAGAGGAGCTCCAGGCCCACATTCACGCAGATGTCTCCTCACTGGGACCCCTGACACAGCAGAGCCAGGTCATTTACGAGCACTTGGCAACGAGGCTGCGCCCAGGAAGTCCAGCCCAGGCCCCAGAGGTGCTCGGCGGGTGGGCAGCAGTTCTCCCGGGGAAAGAGGGCGCTCCGATGGGAGTTGGAGAGGCTCGGGGTGGTGGGCCGCCCTGGGAGGGGCGCAGAGACAAATGCACTTTCAGCGAGGGCCCCAGGGTTCGGTGGGCGGAGCCGGTGCCCAGGGTGTGGTCCGGAGCCCAGCTTGGCCAGCCCACCTGCAGGAAGAATGGCCTGTGGCCTCCCACCCTGCCCCGCAGAGGGTGCCAAGGCCGCTGTCGCCTCCTTCCCTGCTCTTGCCCTCTCGTCACTCTGCATCAGCGGCCCTTTCAACACAAAAGGAAGGCGACCTCCACATGCCTGTAGCCCTCCCGACGAAAGACAGGCTGGCACGTGAGCGCACAGGAATGCTCCGTCCCTGGCCCGGTGGGCGGGCGGGCAGGTGAGCAGATGGGCGACATCTCCCATGTCCCCTCCCTGGATACGTGGCGTCTTCTTTCTCTGCTGCTCCATTCAAGGGCCTGCTTGCCCACTATCGCCAGTGCCCTAGACTCTGGGCGAGCCCCTGGATCTCAGAGCCACAGCCCCTAATCGCAGCCCTCCCCCCAACCCTGGTCACTTCACAAGCAGGGAAACGAGGTCCTGCCTGAGGTCACACAGACTCGTGAGTGGCGGCGGAGACAATAGTAATGGGAGCCCTTACAGAGCTCATGGGAACAACCGGCCACCCTGCGGGACCCTGTGGGCCAGGCACTGCGGTTACCCCATTTCACGGATGACAGCGTGAGGGTCAGAGGTGAAGTCCAGTGGCTCACAGCCAGGAGGGGCAAGGCCATAATCCACAGCAGGCAGCCTGGCTCCGGAACCCACACTCGTCACGCCTGCAAGTTGTACTGCCCCCAGAGAAGGCCCCAGAACCCCGGTCTCCTCCCTGCCCGGCCCGCCTGCGCCTCTACCGCACCCAGAGCCTCCAGCTCACTACCCAGAGGCTCCGTACAGGGCCTGCCGCCTGGGAACCCCCCTAGCTCCAAGCCCACCCCCCTGGAGTGCTGCCAGCCAGGCCTGCTTGAGAACTCAGGAGTGACGTGAGCCCCACTCCCCCTGAGTCTGGGCAATGGCCTCTGCTGACCCTTAAGGACCGAGGGGCTGGCTTAGAGGAGCCAAGGACCCCCCCCCCTGCCTCTGAGGCTAAAGGTGCCCCTGCGTGCTGGCCCACTGGCCCCAGCAGAATGCCCAAGGCTCCTCCTGCCCGATGCAGAGGGTGCTGCTGCCCCAAGACTGGCTGGTGGGCCAGTCCCGACCGCCGTCCTGTCCTGCGGAAGACCCCCGACCCCCACCGCCCAGGCAACCTTACCTGCCCTCCCCCCTTTGGACCTAACAACACTCACCACATCACGTGGCTGCTGCCTTGAGTGAGGAGGGTCTCAGAGGCACCCACTCACCGGAGCCCCGTTGCAGGGACGTCGTCAGAAGCTGTCTGAAGACTCATCACCCACCAGTCACACCTTCCACTTGGGCCACGATCACAAAGAACAAGCCCCAGTGCTGTGTCTTTCCCCCTCACCACACCCCGCTGAGCTGGGGTGTCCTCCTTTCTGAAGGCCCAACCACCCCAACCACCCTACTCCTGGCCACAGGTGAGGTTCCGCAGCCAGTGGTGGGCCTGACTCACTTGGTCCTGATGCAGAGCTCGAGGGGCGGGACGAGGTCGTCCTCTCTGTCCTCAGGGACAATCTGGGTGGTGTCTGCGGAGGCGAGAGGCACAGGCTCAACCCGGGGCCCAGCTCACCCTGAGATCAGCGCTGACAACCCAACTTCAGGGACCCAACTCCGGCGCCTGCCCTCCTCTCCCCCTACTGGACCACCCTCGCTCCTGCCCATCACTTCTCACCTGCACAGCACGGCACCCTCCTCGCTGGCCTCCCGCCTGCAGCCTCCGCCCCACCCTCCTGCCCCCACTGCAGCTACCAGAATAATTCTCTTTAAAAACACACCTGATCCCATCGCTCCACAACCTCCCAGGGCTCCCTATTGCCTGGAGAATGAAACCCAAACTTGTTGGATGGTATTCCAGGCTCTCCAACACCTGCTCTCAACCTCCCCAGCACTCAGCCCAGCTCTGGCTCCCTCCTGCGGGTCGCCTAGCACTCGCCCTCTGACCCCTCGTCCTGACACTGGAGTCTGCATGCTCTCCGACCTCCCTGTGTGGGTGCTAGGGCCCGGGTCCCCGACCGGCCTGGAGGCTCCCCGAGGATGCACGGACGGGTGGGAGGCACGGACGGGTGGGAGGCACGCACCGACGGTCAGGCGGATCTGCTCCTGCTGGTTGGCCAGGCCGTCGTAGTAGAACAGGTCGAAGAGCCGCTCGGCCCTCCAGTCCCGCAGGAGCTCGGGCTGCAGGCTGAAGAGCACGCTGAAGTGGCTCTCGCTGCACACCACCCAGATGGGGAACCGCGGGGTCTTCAGGAAGCAGCCCACCTGGACGAGGGAAGAGGACGGGGGTGCCTGATGCAACCTGCTGCCTCGGGAGAGGGGCCAGGGCATCTTCTGTCCAACCCCAGGCGGCTGGCCTCAGAGGGGCCCGGCTGGGGACCACAATCTGTGTGATGCCGGGTCCCCGCGTGCCGCTCACACACAGCCTCTCCCAGAGCCGCCCCTGCTGCTCAGCCCGCTGCTCGCAGGGCCCCAGCCTCCGTCATGTCCGCCCAGGCATGTCTGCGCTTCACCGCCACATCCAGCCGCACACGGTGCTGCCGGCCGGCTTCCCAACGCTCCTTCACGCCCCGCCTGTCCCGCCCGGACAGGGCCTCCTAAACTGGCCTTCACACCCTGCCCGCCCCACAGCCCAGGGAGCCTCTCACCAGTCCTCAAACTACTCCCGCAGCCAAGCCCTGCCTGGCAAGCCCCTGCCTGAGCACCCACAGCCCGCGGCCGAGGGGGCTGCACACCTCTCCCTCCCTCCAGGGTCCTGCATCCCCCAAGCCACCCAACCAGGGAGCACGGATCACCACTGCAGCTCCCGCCTGGGGACGAGGCACTGGGCACCGTGGCCGCCCTCCTCTAGCTCAGGCCCCACTCCTCTCGGTGACACGTCTGTCCCCGCTGACACCGGGCTGTGTCCCTAGCGCCAGGAGCGGAGGGTGTACTCAGCATAAGCAAATGTTTGAGGAGCGCAGGGCCTCCTGAGCGAGGTGGGTCAGGAACTGGGTAGGACTTCCCCTTGAAGGCAGGTGGGACAGGGAGCCCTGGGGTGGGAGTGGGGGGCGGCCTCTGGGGGAACAGGCAGGGGCTGGGGGCTGGGACTTCCTCCTGGGAGAGTCCCAGAGAGGACTTCATGGTGGAGGGTGTCTGGGAAGCAGATCCGTGCCCCAGGCCCTCAGCCCTGCTGCTGTCCTGCCTGCCCAGGAGAGTCGGATGCCTGGCTGGCTCTGCCCGCCCCCCCCCCCGCCATCCCCCGCCAGCCCTCTCCGCTCTCTCTGTCACCTGTGGCTCCGTGGACGCCCTCTCCCCACCCGGGCCTGGCTTATTTAGCTTGTACGTGCCACGGGCTGGGCGGGCTGAGTCTGGCCTAAATCCCCACCGGCCCCAGGAGATGTTTGCTTGCTCAGGTATTTACAGAGCAGCCTGTGGATTAAGGAAAGAATGGGAATTATTTTTCCAGTGGGGAGAAGGGCATACTTTCTCCGAGGCCGTCACAGAAGAGTGGTCGCAGCCTTCCTCGGCCCCTCGGAGCCGCCGGGATGGGCTCTGGGGGGAGGGGAGGCCTTGAGCAGAGGGCTGGGCTCGGGAGGCCTGGACCAGGTCCCTGGGGAAGGACTGGCTCGTGAACGCTGCTTCCCTTTACAATGTGTTCCTTTTCTCTTTGTCCAAGCGCCCCGCCTCCCCCCTCCCCCGCCCCCCGGCCAGTGGGCCCTCACCACCGTCCCCTGTGACATTATGTGACTGCAGAGCCCACTCCTGGGTGGGATGTGGGGGAATTAGGTATCTAAAGGACGTGGCTGGACGTGCCCAAACCCCGCTGTAGACTTGGCTTCTGTTCCAGGCTCCAAAGCAGCTTTTCTGGTGAGGGCGCCCCTCGAACCGGGAGCCGAGACTGGGGACCAGGGCTCATTCTGCACCATCAGCCGCCCCGAGTTTTCCAGCGGAGGGACAGAGGGCGGCTGGCCATTTGCACAGCGGCCAGAGGATTACGGGCAGAAAAGGCCGCCAGGGAGTTTATAAACGAGGTTTCCCCTTCAGGAGCCTCTTCCAAGTGGGTGACATTTCCCGAAGATGAAATTCACCTCCTTGGGATTCGGGGCAGCTGACCAAGGGCCTGGGGCGAGGAGGGGACGTGCGGGCGCGTTTCCTCAGCACAAGCCGAGGCTTTCTCCCGGTGGGTGACCGTGCACAACTGAGAACTACTTTCTAATGAGGTTCTTTCCTCTTTGGGGGGGCGGTGTGAATGCCCCAAACCCACCTGTGGACTGCAGCTCAGAAGCCCTGATGGAAAAGGACCAACATTTGATTGCGGGGGGGTCAGCCTGTCACTTCCGAGGAGGACATCTGTCCAGCACGGCCTGGACTCTGGTCCCAGGCACCGTGCGAGACAACGGGGATATGGCAGCATGCTGAGCCCGGTCCTACGGCGCTCAGCAGGGGAGCGGGAGGACAGGCAGCAATCAGACAGCCTACCATGCACTTCCGTGCATTTCACGGAACCCGAGCGCCATCAGATTCGCCACCATCGGTCGCATCACTCAGAACACAAGCCATGGTCCAAGGCTGACCCACCACCGACTGCAGTGATGCAAGAGAATCTCTGCGTGCTCAGGTACGGGGAGAGCTTCGTCTCCACAGCAACGGACGGTGGTACTTCACCCAGAAGGAAAGAATTAAGATTCCGTGATGGGAGATGGCAGGTGGCAGGGAGGAGACCCCCGTTTAGAGTGATGACAGGCCTCCTAGGAAGTGGCCTCTAAGCTAGAATGTGAAGCGGGGGAAGGGACAGGTGTCACAGGCCTCCAGGCTGGAAGCTCTGGGCCCACAGAGCGGGGCTGCCTGCTCCGGCTGCCGCAACACGCTCCGCAGACCCGGCGCTTAGCCACAGCATCTACTTCCCCGTCCTGCAGGCTGCAGTCCCAGGTCAAGGTGTCAGCAGGCTGGCTCCTCCCGAGGCCTCTCCCTGGTGTGGGCGGCAGGCATCTCCCTGCGTCTCCACGTGCTCTTCCCTCTGTATGTCTGGGTCCTGATCTCCTCTTCTGAGATAAGGACACCAGTCGGATTGGGTTAGAGCCCACCCTACGGCCTCGCTTTAACAAAATCACCTCTTCAATGGCCTTGTTTCCTAACAGGCACATTCTGAGGCATTGGGGCCAGGACTTCAACACAGGAATGGGAGGGGGGCACAGTTCAGCCCCTGACAGTCTCAGGGGACTGACAGCCACTGTGGGGTGGTCTGACCCCCTCTCTAAGAGGCCTCACTGAAGTACAGCATTAGCAGAGGGTGAGGACAGGGGCCGAGGCCAGCGGCGTGGGCGTGGTCACAGGTGTCCAGCCAGCGATGCTGGGGACGCAGACTGGGGTGAAGGTGGATAGACTTGAGAACAACTGAGGGTAGGAGCCACGTGACCTCCTGGTGGGAAGGACACTCCTGGTTTGAGGAACTGGGAGCCGGGGAAGTGGAGGAGGCTGGAGCCTGCAGATCACTGCCCTGCCCAGCTCAGCCTTAGCCCAGGCGCCTCCGTGAAGGCAGCAGGGAACCCCCCTTCAGGGATGGGGTTAGCACTGAAGTTAAAAGCCCTGTCCCATGCTGTCCTTCCCTGGCCGGTCCATGCCCCCTCACCCCGGCCACCACGCGGAGCTGGCCTTCTACCTGCAGCCTGCACTGCCGTCCACCCTCACCGCCGGCTCTGGGATGGGGGGAGTGAGGTGGATGTCAGACGAGCAAGACCAGGCTGTGGGGTCACAGAGCTGATGGAGGCCCCCCAATCCCAAGGCAGAGGGCAGACATCACCTGCTATAAGGGATAGAACTCCCAGCCTTCGGCCAAGCACACGACAGCCGACGGGGTCTATGTGAATTCAAGGATTCGGATCGTTGAAGGGTCTGCATTCCACCCCCCTTTTCTACTGAGTTTATTCGATGTGACATCTGTACATATAAAAGCCCAGCGACCATAATGGGAGAGCAACCAGAACGACCAGAAAGACCGGTTGCTGTGATGTGCACTGTGGCTGCCAACTGGCCTGATTCGGGCCCCAATGGCCCCCCCCCGCTTCCCCCCCCCCCCCGCAACCTCCCACGGCCCCTCCCCCCAGCTGGCCCCACCCACATCGGGACCCCACCCCGATTGGTGGCGGTGTCAGCCAGCCAACCTCCCGTGTTGCCTCCCCCCCACTGCTTGATCCCGATTGGCCCCCATCGGGGCAGGCCCACCGGACCCCGCATCGGGCCTCTAGTTAGTTAATAAAATTATATACGTTTCTGGTGTACAATTCTCTAATACATCATCTAGATATTGTATTGTGTATTCAACACCCCAAGTCAAGTCTCCTTCCATCACCATTTATGCTCCCCTTTACCCTCTTTCCCTGTGTCTGTAAGTTGGGGTTTTTTGTGTTTTTGCTTAATTCCTTCACCTTTTCACCCAGCCCCACAACCCCCTCCCCTCTGACAGCTGTCAGTCTGTTCTCTGTATCTATGAGTCTGTTTCTATTTCATTTGTTAGTTTATTTCGTTCATTAGATTCCGCGTGTAAGTGAAACCCTATGCTATTGTCTTTCTCTGGCTGGCTTATTTTCACTCAACATAATGCTCTCCAGGTCCATTCATGCTGTCACAAAAGGTGAGATTTCCTTCTTTTTTATGGCTGAGTAGTATTCCATGGCATAAATGTACCAGATTTTCTGCCCACCCATCTGATGGGCACTTGGCCTGCTCCCAAATCTTGGTTATTGTGAATAACGCTGCAATGGACATAGGGGTGCATATTTTCTTTCAAACCAGTGCTTCGGGTTTCTTTGGACACATTCCCGGAGTGGACTGGCTGGGTCGTAAGGCAGTTCCGAGGGCCTGGATTTCCTCAACCAGCAGCTTATTCCAAGGGGAGGAAGCCCCTGACGTCCTCATCCATGCCCCTCAGCAGACCAAAGCGAAATAGTTTACTTTCGACCAACGCCCTCAGCACAAGACTGAAACCAGGGCTCCCGGAAAGTAAGCCAGAGGATTCCGTAAGTGCGGCCAAGGTTCCCCTCTCGGCCCGTGGAATTCGAGCTGCACGCTTCCGGAGCCCACCCAGGGCGTGACGCTCGGGGCCCTGGTGTTTCTCACGGGCCACGTGGCCACATTCCTGGGCTCCGCTCAGACACCAGAACATTCTGGAAATAGCCACCACCAGTCTTCCCTGTGCAGGTCTGTGGACCCCCCAGTCTGCTCCTGACCGTGGGGTGGGGGTTCCCAGGGAGACCGCGTGGCCCATAGCAATGGGCAGCACACCAGTGTCTCCCATAAGACACGGTGAAGTGCTAGCCCCCGGACATCAGCACCCGCCCTTGTTTGGAGGTAGGGCCGTTGCAGATATGGCATGGAGGTGAGGTGCTGGAGCAGCGTGGGCCTGTAACCCCACGTGACTGACACCCTTACAGGAGGAGGCACAGGGAGAAGATGGCCACGTGGCGGCGGGCAGAGACTGGGCGGAGGCAGCACTCAGCCGAGGAGCGCCCCGGCGGCTGGAAAGCAAAGAGCCAGCAGAGACAGGGAAGGACTCTCCCTGTGGGTTTCAGAGGGAGCAGGACCTTGGCCACACCTTGACTTTGGACTTCGGCTATGAGAGTCCAGAACTGTGAGTCAAGGCATTTCTACTGTTTTAAGCCACCAGTTCAGAGTGCTGGGTTGCAGCAGCCCCAGGACACTAACACAAGGCCTGTAACCTCAGGTCCCCTGTCCCCTCCCCCCCTCTCATACATACACACACACACACACACACACACACACACACACACAGGACAGTGGCAGCCACTCTGACCCACAATCACCCTATACACCCCTAGCGGCCCCTTTCGCACAACCTTTCCCAGAACACGGACCGGCAGGCTCTGGGTGTGAACCTAGTGCCCAGTACCCGATGGCACAAAGCCGCACTTCTTCCCAAACCCTCTGTGAGGGCGATGGCACCCCAGTTCCCACAGTTCTCCCCACCCTCCCCGCTGGTGGCAGGGAGCGGGGCTCCTGGTACCTGGCACGCGTTGTAGTGCTCAAAGAGGGACAGGAAGCCCACGTCGCTGCGGGCAGCAATGCCTTTGAGGAGCGTGATGTTCCCGTTCCCAGAGTCCAGCTCCAGCACGTCGTTGAAAACATTGGACACGGCTTTCCCGGTCAGGAGCAGATTGACAAGTTCCTGTTGATGAGAGAAGGGAGATTGGCAACAAGGCAAAGGGTGGAGAAGGAAGGAAAGCAAGGAGGGAGAGAGGCCGGAGTCAGGGCGTTGAGTTCGGGGATCCCACAAGCCCCGGGGAAAGCTGCCGACTCTTCCGGAGAAGGAGGCCGCTCGAGGCCTCAGCAGCCTCTACTCCGAGGGCATTGGTCAGCACCAGCCGTGCACAAGGCCGGGGGCGGGGCGCTGCTGGAGGGAAGAATGGCTCCTGACCTTGGGCTTGGGGTCCACCCTGGGGTTCCAGGTGTGTGCCTGCACAACACAGCATGTGACTGAGCCGGGGAACTGTGTGCCAGGGCCAGGCAGGCACCGGGCCACATGATGCTCAGGGCGACTGTGGAGAAGTGACATTTGGGTGGGTCTTGAAGGAGGGTAATTTTTAAAATAACCTCTTTTATGTTGAAATAATTTTAGACTCAAAAGCAGTTATAAGAATAGTACAGAGAATTCCTGTGTACCCTTCACCCAACTTCCCTCAATGATAACATCTTACATAACAGGAGCTCATTGCATTTACGTAACCGGGCACATGAGCAACGCCAGGAAGCGGACGGGGCCCTACCGGTAACCCAGTCCCAGGCCTCATGGATCTCCCCGGGACGGTGGGCTCTGCAGGCGGGGAGGAGAGCCGAGGGCAGCGGCAGCAGGTGGGCCCTGGCTCTGTCTCTGCCCCTGTCGGCTGCATGGGATCAGGGTTCAGTGGCTGCATGACTAGTGCCCACACCCGACAGGCCAACAAGCCTGCCGACCCCAGAACCAGGAGACGGTGCCTCGGGGTGACTGGAAGGGCCCTTCCTTACGCAGAATGTCTAGGGGTCCAACTTCCTGTTAGGAATGGGGAAACTGAGGCTCCCAGATGGGAAAGGATTTGCCCACGCCACACAGCCGGTCAGCGACAGAGCTGGACTCCACCCACATGTCTGGCTCCCTGTCCAGGGTCCCTTCCCTCTCCACTTACTTGCTACCCTCAGGTACCACCTGGCCGGCCGAAGGTTCGAGAGGAAGGCAACTGCTAAGTGCCTGCTGACCAATGAGTCACTCGAGTCCAGACCCAGCGCCTGGCGGGCAGGACCCTCCGTCTAGCCCACCGCCTGCCAGGGCTGGCGCCGTGCGGTGCGTGGGAACGGCCGCGCAGCCCTTCCCCTGGAGGGCAGAGTTCACCGCGTTTTCCCCTGAAGTGTGGGAGCGGCCGGGGCCATAATGAACCCTCTGTCAGCACCGAGACCCCTGCTCCAGTGCCAGTAAAGGAGGCCGCTGATGGCCGCCAAGGGAGGCATCGGGCCTCGCCGCGTCCTCGCAGAGGAAACGAGAGGAACTAGGAGGAAATGGCAGCTCTGAGAGACTGCCCCTCAGGGGCAGCGGCTGCTCGGAAGGCCTGCCTTTGCCAGGCCGGTTCCACTTTTCCCATCAGGTTTTAAGGGGGAAAGGCTCCTGCTCCCCATCTGGGGGGTGTCTCAGGCCTTCCTCGCAGGGACCCTCTTTGAAACTGGGGTGGAGGGGCCACAGGCTGCCCCTGCCCCTGGACCCACGATCACACAGCGGCAAAGCACAGTGGCCCTCAGGCCCTCGTTACTCAGTGTGGTCTGCGGACCAGCGGCATCGCCTCACCGCGGAGCCCCTTAGGATTCAGAAGCTCGGGCCCCAGCCCAGGCCCCTGAAGCTGAGCCTGCTCCTCCACGTGACCCTGGAGTGCTCAGGTGTGCATCCAACTTTAAAGCGCACTGGTCCAGCGCAAGCACCTCGTTCCCCCAATGAGCACCATGAATCTTAGGAGGTGAACATCCCCCAGCTCATCCCACCAACAAGGACCCTGAGTCTCGGGGGGTGACCATCTCCCAGCTCATCCCACCAACAAGAACCCTGAGTCTTAGGGGGTGAGCATCACCCAGCTCATCCCACCAACGAGGATCCTGAGTCTCAGGGGTAACCATCACCCAGCTCATCCCACCAACGAGGACCCTGAATCTCAGGGGTAAACATATCCCAGCTCATCCCACCAACAAGGACCCTGAGTCTCGGGGGGTGACCATCTCCCAGCTCATCCCACCAACGAGGACCCTGAGTCTTGGGGGTGACCATCTCCCAGCTCATCCCACCAACGAGGACCCTGAGTCTTAGGGGGTGACCATCTCCCAGCTCATCCCACCAACGAGGATCCTGAGTCTTAGGGGGTGACCATCACCCAGCTCATCCCACCAACGAGGACCCTGAGTTACATCCTCAGAGAAAGGCACAGGCAGGCAGAGGTGGCCTGTGGCTCCCTGTCCTGGTGCTCACTGACAGGCTCTTGACCAGATCCTTTCCTTGGTGGTACCATGACTGGGAGGAGCTAGACAGACAGCTATGCTCATGTCCCCTCCCCCAGGAGGCCCCGTAAGGGCCCACAGTGAACATGCAGAGGGAGGATGTTGTAAAGAAAGTGCTGTGCCCTCCCACACTGGCCCGGGCCCCGTCCGTGCCACCAGCTCCTGCTGGCAGAGGCAGGCACGTGGCAGTTGCTGGCCGAGGGCTGGCAGGACCCAGGAAGAAGAGAAGAGGGAGGGAGAAGCAGCAGTGCCCCAGCCCCTCCCGCGCCCACTGACCTGTGTGCAGTAGTTGTGCGCTCCAATCAGGTGGTTGGTGGGGACGTCGAAGTCCTGGCGGACGCTGGAAGACACGAGAAAGGTGGTGTTAGCATGTTCTGCCTGACTCGGGCTGTTGGGCAAGCCTCGCTGGTGGCCGGGGCTCCCTCGGGCTCCAGGCTGAGGCCCAGAATTCAGGGGTCTGGGCTGTGGCTCTCTGCTCCGTACCTCCCTTGGGGCTGGAGCCCAGGTCTCCTCGAGTCCCCAAACTCTAAGCAACAGCTTGCCTCTGGCCTCTCCAGGCCCCCTGCCAATGCAGCAGGAAGGGCCCTGGGCTTGCAGTCCAACACCCTGCATTCACACCCCAGCTGTCACTAAGGGGGCTCCGGGCATCCTCTGCCATCTCCGAGCCTCCGTCTGTCAGTCTGTTAAGTGGGGGGATGGTCTGAAGTAGTAGCTGCCACCACCTGGGCACAGCCCGGGTCCTGGGCCCAGCACACACCTGCTCCTACACCCTGAGAGAGAGCAGAGGCTCAGAGAAGGACTGCCTCAGACCCAAAGGGGCTTGACTCCTCTCACCCACCCAGTCCCCCTGGGAGACGGGCACTGTAGCTGAGGAAAGCCGGGGACGGGTGAACAGAGAAGGAGCCACCACCGATCAAACACACTCGGAGGACAGCAGTGCCAGCCCCAGCCCCGGGGAAGTGAGAATTTCTCTTTTATAGATGTCGGAGGGGCGACACCAGGGAGGCGATGTGCGGCTGGGGTCCTGGCCCCTCTGCTGCCGCCCACCCAGCGTGCGCCCGCCCGGCCTGGCCTGCCTCCTTCACCCTCAGCCACAGAGCGCAGAGGAGGCCCAGAGGCAGGAAGGCTCAGCAATCCTGTTTGTTTTTCCTTTCAGTGGCAGCGAAGAGAAACCTGGTCTCAATTTTGTGCTTTAAACCTAAGATCAGTCCACAAACACAAAACCCACGCCCTGGACCCTGGGCCCTGACCCTTCCCGGGGAGCGGGAAACCTGAGCTCCGTGACCTCTGCAGGAGACGCGCTCTCTGGTTCTTAATAACCGTGGCCAAACAGGCAGGCTGTGGTCCACATGGCAGACGCTGGGCTCGGAACTAGGAGTCCTGGCTGAGAGGCACGGAGGCCAGAGGCCTGGGGAAGGCCCTGGAGGCTGGCCCACCAGCAACGCCGGAGGGCCTGGGAAGGAGCCGGCCGGGGGGACGGTGGCCGAGGGCCGCACTCGCTGGGGTGAGCTCGGGCAGGAGGACTGATGGGAACGTTCTCCGTGGTGTACACAGGCACCTTGTGAAGAGAGGAAAGTAACCTCGGAGGAGCCGGGTGGACCGATAAGCATCGCTGGCCCCGCGCCACCAGCCGCGTTCAGAAGCAGCCGATCTCTGCAACCTCCCGGCCTCGTGTTCGCCCAGCGGGACTGAGAGCCTGCGTCAGCCGCGCGCGGAGGGACAGGCAGAAAGGACAATGGGAGGAAGCGGTAATTGCATCCTTAGGTGCAAACACGATGGGAAATTCAGAAGTGGGCTCAGATCTTAAAAGGGAGGAACATCTGTAGTTCACATTAGGGCGCTCGCAGGACGCCAAGGAGCAGCTTATGGCTTAAGAGATTTACAACTTTGGCAAATGTAGCTGCCCAGACCTCCCTCCGGGGGAATTCCCTGGAGGGCTGAGTGTAAGGAGTCCTTGAGAGAAGGCGGCTCCCTCGGCAGGCCCGCACCGGGCCCCAGCTCGGGCCCCAGCCTGCTGTGGGGCCAAACCTCTCCTCGTCGGGCTCCCCTTTTGAGGGGCTTGCACATGACGAGAGGTGTCTCCAGGATTCATAGCTTGAGACGCTAGCCCCCAGGACCTTAGAATGTGACTGTATTTGGATTAAGTTAAGCGAGCCCGTTAGGCTGGGCCCTAATCCAGGCTGACCGGACAGACAGAGGGACCCCAGGGATGCGTGCACTGACGAGAGACCATGCGAGGACACGGGAGAAGGTGGCCGTCCTCAGAGGAAACCAGCTCTGCCCACGCCTTGATCTCGGACCTGCAGCGTCCAGAGCTGAGACCATGAACGTCAGCTGTGTGAGCCGCCGGTCTGGGGAGCTTTGTTATGGCAACCTGTGAAACGAATACAAGGACCCCGGCAGCGTCTCAGACTCAGAGCCCTTTCTTCACATGAAATCTACGTGCAGGAGTCCCACGCAGAAAACACCAGCACAGCTGCCCCGGCGACGGCGGTGCGGAGGCCCGGCCGGCTTCCTCCCTCTGGTGAACCCCGGGTCTCCACGGCCCTGGGAGCAGGGGCTGCATCACTGGAGCAGTTGCCTGAGCTCTGAGCTTCCTACGCTCCCTGGGCTTCTGAGCAACAAGCTGGGACAGGCCTTCCTGGGACTGACGACTATTCCAGCCTAATGGGAAGGCTGTCCGTCGGGGGGCTGGGCGACGCTGGGCCCTAGGAGAATTCTGCATGGACACCAGGCTGGTGACAGGAGCCAGGGGTGCCAGGAGCAGGAGCAGAGCGAGGGGAGCCCGAGTGGACTCGCCCAGGTACGGAAACTTACGAGGAGGGGCGTGGCCCTGGCTACCCTGCCCTCGCCCTCCGCAGATTCTGGAGCAAAGGGCCAGCACACGGCCCGGTCTAGTGCAATGGCCTGGCCTCGGGGTGTCCAGTTCACCCACTGACCGAGGAGGGGAACAGGAGCTCTGCCCAGGTGCCAGCAAGGACGGCTTCTCCCATAGCAGGTCCCACCGACACGGCTGACCAAGCAGCAGCACAAAGGGTGGCGGCTGCAGAGCCTCCAGGGCGAACATTCACGATGGAAAACGTTGCCCAGAGAAAGGACAAAACGGGCCTGTGATGGAGGCCAGCCCAGCCCCAGCGCCAGGAGCCAGGCCCAGTGCTCGGCTGCCTCTCGACTCCACCCTCCGGCCCAGGTCTCAGGGCAGAGGCTCCGCCACTGAGCGGCTCAGGTCGCCTGAGCCCTGAATCTGCGGTCTCACCCTTCCTTCCCAGTACTCTGTCCCCTCTAAAGCCTGGGGGGGGGGGGGGGGAAGGACCACCAACTGTGTTACTGGTGGGAAAACTGAGGCCCGGAAAGGAGAAGGGACTTGGGTCTTGTTGTCACAGAGCCAGTGGGTCAGGACCGTGTCCCCAGTGCCAACATCACAGTGTCTCCCGTGTCCTGTAACACGTGACAGTCAGGCCGGCCAGGAGCCCTGAAACCCTCACCCTAAAGCCAACCCACATGCGCCTGAACGTCTGAATGAAGGAACAAATGAATGAAGGAATGAATCTGAGCAATTCATTTGAACAATGACTCTGTCCAAGTGGCCTAGAGACCTGGCTGCAGCCTACAGTCATAGCCATTCACCAAAAAGCAAAGCCCGCAAGGCTGCCTCCTTCACCCTTGGACTAGCAGTGGCCAGTCAGCCTTGGACTAGCTGAGTGGCCTCAGGCAAGTCCCCGCCTCTCAGCCGTGTCCTCATTGGTAGCCAGGGGACTGGAGCAGGGGTCTCCGGGGGCCTCCTGGGATATGAGCGAGTGTGCCTGGTCCATGACTCTGATATTTAAAACGCCTTCCCTAAAATAGGCGGTAATTAACCAGGAGAACCTGACCACCACCTCCCCTCCACCTGAACTCTGGGGCACCAGGCCCCGGAGGCACCCCCACATCCCTCAGGGCCAGCTCCTGCCTGTCCTCCCAACAGATCCCCCCCCCCCAGAGACTGCACTGCCCATTGCACTCCCCACCCCACAACAACCTCCGGAGACAGCTCCCCTTCGCGTGGCAGCACTTCTGCGGCTTTTGAGGACATCGGCAGTGCCCACGGCAGCTGTGGAACCGCTAGGAGAGCCTGGGCGTGGGAGTCAGGGAGCCCTGGATTCAAATCCAGCTGCTCACCACTTGTCCCCTCTCCAAGCCTCAGTTTCCCCACTTGCAATATGGGTCCGATGGTGCCTCCTTCTAGTACAAGTTGCTGTGAGAACTGAGGGAGATGAACTGCATAAAGCATTTGGCATATGGTAACTATCACTTCCTTTTTCCTACAATAACAGCAATAATAACAACAACCAAAAAACAATGAGAGGTCACGATTCCTGCAACCTCAACCTTTCGTATCACGGCCAAGCCCCAGCGTAAACAGAGGCCTCCGCGGCCGCAGCGGAGCCCTGAACATCGGAGAAGGGACCAGGTGGAGCGGATACGACAGTTTTCCCAGAAAGCTGAGGAAGTGGGCGATGAGGCAGAGCGCCTGGCTGTCAGGCCCGCTGCCACCTGCGCCGGGGACCTTCAGCAAAGTGCTGTCTCCCGTGTCCTGTAACACGTGACGGAAAAACGTGTATGGAAAATACAACCGCCTCAGAGTGCTGCTGCAATAAGGTCGAGCCATAGAAAGGCCTGGCAGACAGCAGGCACCTCCACAGGAGCTGGGAGGAGGGGCTGAGGGAGGAAGGGCTGGGAGGCCCGGAGAGGCAGGGCAAGGTGTGTGGAGGAGGGAAGAGAAAGCGGAGATGCCCAAGCCCTTCCCGAGCGGCCTTCCTCCTCCCCACCCGCCCATGCTCCACCTGCCGGCACCGCCCTCCCCAGCCAGACTGCGTACAATTGTTCCCTGCAAACCCCACCACTGGTCCCCGCCTCCTCCGCCACTGCAGGCCCAACCTTCCCCACGCCCCTCAGGGCCCTGCGAAGCGTCACTCCCCCATAAGGGGACGCCTCCCGCGCCCCAGCACACGTCCATCTCTCGGTCACGTCCCCTTCCGAGGACTAGCCCCAAGCTGCTCTTCCCTCTGCCTTCCCCTCCGGGAGCAGGACACAGGGCAGGGTTACCATGTCTCATCGGCCCCTGGGTGCCCAGAACTGGGCCCTAAGCCTCAGGTGCACGGACAGGCTCTCACTCCTGTGCGCCTGCCCCACTCATCCTGGGAGAAGCTGCAGGGAAGGCCATGGTGGAACAGCCTCCAGAAGCCGGGAGATGCACAGAGGCAGGGGAAGGAAGCTTCGCCCCATGCAGCGGAGGCTGGTCTGGGCCAGAAGTCTCCCAGAGGGCTCTCCCCTCCCCTCCTCCCCAGGCCTGTCCTCTCTGTCTGGCCACCCAAACCCTCATGGAACAAGGAGGCTTGGCCCTGGGATGAGTGGGTAAGGGTGTTGGATGCACTGAGTATTGGGGGACACCCTCAGCTCTGCCACTAACCCTGGTGTGTCCCAGGCTTGGTCGCCCTTAGTTGCCAAGGGAGGTGGGTCCCCACTCAGCCTTCGGTCTCAGGACCTGTGGGAGACTTATGCGTCAGCCACGCCACCTGCCGCTCCCTGCCTGTGGCTCGCCGTCCTGGCAGCCTGGGACAGCCTTGCTTGGGCCCAGACTGTGTTGGCTGAGATGATATGGAGAGTGAGGTATGGGGACAAGCATCTGGCCCAGTGGGCCTAATGAGATTCCCGTTTCCCATTTCTCCTTCTCAGTGGCAGACACGGCCGAGCAGCACCTGCCACCCCTCCCCCAGCCCAGGGAGGGATATGCAGGCTCAGGGGCTGAGACTGGGAGCCAGGAGACGAGTGATGGTCCGCCAACCTGCTCTTCACTCCTCCGAGCCTTGATCCCCACATCTGTGAAGTGGGGTAATGGTGCTAGGCCAGTGGGGTTGCCATAAACCCCAAAAGCTATGGGGTGGCAGTGAAGGCCCCTCCTTGTGCCCACCACTGGTCAAGGAGGCCTCACAGGGACCCCCAGAGGGAGCCAGCCAGAGACCCACAGAACGGAGCTCTCGTCACTGCTCAGGAGCCGGGGGCTCCCAGAAAGGGACCCGGGAGGAAGGAGGGCCAGCGGAGGAAAGTGGGGTCTCGGGGAGTCTGCTATTTCCAGCGGCACAGTTTGGGTCTATCTCCCGCCCACCACAGTCTTGGAGACACATCTGCTGGAAGTGATCATGGCCTCCACCCTAACTTGAGTAGAGTTGACGCTGATGTGGAATTCATTGAGGAAGTTCCCCAGCTGGAGTCAAAGACCTTGGCAGGGGGGTAGGAGGGCCCCTAACCATCTCTCGTGTTCCAGGTGGGGACCCAGGCGGAGGCCTCGTTACTCCGGCTGGAAGTCAGTGGGTGCGAGAAGGTGGAGGAGAAAGCGGACACACATCCTATCGATCCTCTCCCATCAGCAGACACGTGGGACCACCAAGACCCTGGGATCCTCAGCAAGAACGGCCCCTGCTCAGAGCCTGACGCTGCAGACCACCGCCACCCCGGGGAGCCGGTGCGGGCCTCCTCCAGGGCCCAACCGGGCCCGGCCCCACACTCCCTCTGCTCTGCCGGTACCGCCCGAACTCCCATTCCCGACTCTTCCCCAGCCCCTGTGGGAGCCCTCTGGCTTTCCCAGCCCGTGTTCACATGCCACGAGGGGTGGGACCCAGGCCTGGCCGAGGCGAGGCGTCAGGAATGGGGCACGGGTCCCACAGGCAGAGGGGGCTGGAGAAAAGGGGCCCCCACCAGGCAGGAGGGGCCCCTGAGAACACCGCTGAGACAGGAAAGAAGATAAAGGGACAGAAGGAGGGACATCAGGTCCCAAAGACGCTGTCTGGGTTCCTGGGTCCGGCCTCCCGAAAGCCCGAAGCCTTTGATTCGAGCCCGTCAATAGCGCCCTTTGCTGCTGACACGGAGAACTGAGTCTCCGTCGCTGCCTGTGCACCAACACTCCCGGCCGGCTTTCCCGTCAGGGCTGTTTGCACAAAGAAGTAAACTGTGCTGCTGCTGCTGTGTTTCCTCTCGGGCACAATCAGAGCCACAGAGCCGCCCGGGTGCACGCGGCCTCGCCCTCCCTGCGGCGGTGCGTCCAAAGCGGCTTCGCACAGGACAAACCACCCTCTATTGGGGACTCGCAGGACGGCCTTGGGCAGCTGAGTTGCCGCTGTAACAAATGCCAAGGGTCCGCTTCATGAAAAGGTTCTCTTCACAAGCTGTGCCCCCCGCCGCCAGGCCTGCGCCACCCGGCGGGCACCGCCCAAGCCCCCTGCCCTTGCCAGGCCACGTCACCGCTGACTCCCGGGGCACTGAGCGCCCGCGCTGTGCAGGCCTGGCTGGAGCGGCCCTGACCCAGGGCCCCGAGCACCCTTGGGGCGTGGGAGAGCGTGCGGTTTGGAAAGCGGGGAGCGAGCGGAGCATGAGAGCCTGCTGAGATGTTCTGTAAGCAACTCAGACCGGAGGAAAGGAAGTAGAGGCTTGAAATCAAGTGGAAAAAATAAAACCTGCACAAGCCTTCACCGTGGCCCGGAATAAACAACAGTCCAAGGCCAGCTTGCTCCTGCTCTGCAGCCTCTGACTGAGGTGAAGGGCCGGGCTGCACGCCTGGGTCGGGGACAGCCGGGGGCAGGAGGTGCTGGCTGTGGTGTGAGGCCTGCCCCGGGCCTCAGGCCTGGGTCTGAGAGCCTGGCTAGGAGGGAGAGGTGGCCACATACACTCACATACATTCACACACACATACCCACACGCATTGATTTTTAGAGAGAGTGGAGGGGAGGGAGAGAGACAGAGGGAGAAACATCAATGTGAGAGAGACACGTCCACAACACTCACATGAACACACACATACACTCACACACATACACTCACACACATACATACAACACACAATCAAGTCACTTTCCCACAATCTCAAACACACCCACCAACACGTATGGCCTCACACCCAGCCGGCAAACTCGCCACCTCTCATCCACGCACACATCACCGCAAATGTGCACACACATGTACACACACACACACACACACACACACACACACCCTGCGGCTGTGCAGGTCTGGGAGGGTGTCCGGCCCCACGCTCCACCTCTCGCTGGATGAGCAGCGTGGGACCTGAGCCACTCGGCTCTCTGGGCTCCGAGGAGCTGTCCGCTGCATGGCAGTCACAGACGCCCCTGGAAGGGCCTCGAAGGCGCTGGCACAGCTGAATCCGACCCCCGAGTGGGAAGCCCTTGGCGACCACCTGGCCCAGCCGCGTTCAAACTGCTTCCGTGGTGGGGGCTTCTCCACAGCAGGGTCTCAAAGAGGCACCGGAGGGGGGCTGGGGGGGTCCCCGGGGCAGCAGGGTCTCCTCTCCACACCCCCCCCCCCCCCCCCCGCTGCCCTCGGGCAGCTCTGCCTCATCTGCTATGTGCAGTGAGCTTCGGTTTCGGGATACGGTTTCCTTAGAAAACATCTATTTCTTTTCACTACAAAAAGAGACTAAGGGGCACTAGTCCAAACCCTCCGGTTAGCGATGGCAAAGCTAAGGCGCAGGTAGGTCAGCCACACGGCTCGTGGGCAACAGAGCGAAGATGGGGACCAGGCCCCGCAGCTGCAGCGCAGCCAGTGAGGGGGCACCTCCTTCCGTGTGACTTGCACCCGCCAGGCTGCCCAACAAGCCCTCAGCTCCGCCCGCGAGGGGTGCCTGTGCCGGGACGCTCCCCGGTGCCCACACGTCTGTAGAGGAAGGCCACCCCCGGCCGGCAGGACGAGGTGGTGTGGGTTTCCACGGCCCCGGGCCGTCACCACTGCCAAGCGGATCACAGCCAACCCCGGGCCAGGCCTGGCATCCCTCCCGAGCCCGGAAACCAGCGGCTCCGTGGGGCACGCCACGTGACGGCCCGCGAGGGGCGTGGGCCATTCCAGGAGTCCCTCCCCAGAGGCGAAGGCGAGAACAGCTTCTTCAGAAGACCCCGCAGAAATGCCAGGAATGCTGGGGCTATTTTAAGTAACTTCAGCATGATCCTCACAGGCTCTGGCAGCGTGTGCTGCTCGGGCTGCTCCTGCCTCCCTGCCAGTCCATCTTCCCCTGCAGGGAGCCCCGTCTCTGGCAGCCCCGGGGGGGCGGGGGTCGTGAAGGGTCAGGCAGTCATCCTGGGACTGCCCGGGGGGTGGAGGGAGCCTGGTCTGGACTGGAGAAGGCCCGCCCACCCGTGCCCCACCTGATGTTCTCAGGCAGCCTAACGAAAAGTCACCTTTTGTTTGTTGTTAATCCTCACTCGAGGACACTTTTCCATTTATTTTTTAGAGAGGGGGGAGGGGAGGGGACTGTCTGTAACATGGGGAGAGACAGAGGGAGAAGCATCAATGTGAGAGAGACACATGGGTTGGTTGCCTTCCGCATGGGCCCTGACAGGCTGGCGATCAAGCCTGCAACCGAGGTACATGCCCTTGACTAGAATCAAACCCGGGACCCTTTAGTCCACGGCCAGCGTTCTATCCACTGAGCCAAACTGGCTAGAACTAAAAGGCATCTTGAACTTAAACACACAGGAGAGAGTCCGTGTCCTCTGCAGCACCTCTGGGGGGCGCACTCCAGGGCAGGGAGGGGTCCTCCTGCCGCCCTCTCCTGCTCCATCTGAGGAACAGCACACGGCGCCCAGGGGGCCCCACGCCACTAGAAAGGGCCTGGCAGGGTGACCACAGCCGCGGTGCACCCATCACCCACAGGACAGCCCTGTGGCCGTGTCTCCACCACGAGGCACCAAGAAGACTGAGGGCAAGAAAGGACAGGATGGGACACCGGCATCTGGGTACAGTGGAGACAGGGTCAGAGGGCAGCGGCCGTGATCCAGGCTTGCTACCCAGCGGGACCCTGCCAGCACACATTTACTTCTCCATTTAATCTTAGGAAGCAGGAATTATCACCCCCTTTCACAGACAAACTCGGGTTCAGAGGGTTATAGAGTCAGGCCTGAAACCAAGCCTGTTTTGTCCCCAAGTTCAGGCCCTTAAACAGCAAACCGAAGAGCCCTGTCTGGGGTCAGGCTGCCTGGTCGAGCTGTGTGACTGGGGCGAGCCACTGGCCTCCCAGACCTCAGTTCTTCACCTGAAGGCAGGGAGGGGACAGTCGTCACAGCAGTGCGCCCAGCAGGGTTGCTGTGAGGATGACAAGCTTCACGTGTGGGTGTCAGAGCAGAGGGAGAAACATCACGATATGGGTGCCATCGCGCCCAGTGCCCAGAGCGTGTCCACTGTGCTGTCTGCTTAGGAAAGGGGAAGGGGCAGCCGTGGGAGTCAGACACGCCCGATCAGCTCCTGCTAAGTCCCACACTAAAGCAGGTCTCTACACCAGTCCTCCTGGCAGGTGGGGCCAGGCTGGCCAAAGTGCCCGGGAGACCTCAAACCACCGGCCTCCTGGGCCCAGGAGGGTCCTCAGGGGCCGTGAAGTGAGGGGACTGTCAGTAACAGGCTCTCTGCCCTGCTCTGGAACCGGAGGGGACTGCAGCTGGGTCACACGTGTGTCTGCCTGTGTGTGTGTCTGTCTGTGTGCACATGTGTGCATGTCTGCTGTGTGTGCGCCTGTGTGTGGGTGCCTGTAGTGAAGAGGAAGGGGTTCGGTAGGGTTGTCACTTCAGGCCCATCAGCATGAGCTTCTGCAGGCTCAGCGAGGCACCTTCCCACACGCGTGCCCGATGCCCACAGGTGCACGGCCTGCCCGGCGCAGGCGGAGGGGCAGGAGGGGCAGAAGCAGCCCCGGCAGCCCAGCTCTGGACAATGTGGATGAACAGCAGCCTGGACGGTGGGCCGGGAGCCTCTGCAGCCGGACAGATGCCAGAGCCGCTCCCTGCAGGAGGCGTGTAAACAGCGTGCCAGCTCCCAGGCTGGGAGCCAGGGCCTAGGCCCCCGGAGATAAAGAGGCCGCTGTACAGGTGGGGAAACTGAGGCTGGGGGGCTCACACTGCCAGACGTCAGCAGGCCTGGCCCCTCTGAAAGCTCAGCTTCCCGTCAGTGAGGGCTGGGTTCTCACCACAGCCGGAGACACCCTCCCCCACCCCGTCAGCCCAGGATCAGCAGACCAGGCCTGGGGAGGGGGCGGCGCAGCTCATGGTCTCCATGCACGTGAGCCGGGCCAGGAATGAACCCTATCATCATGGCAGGATTAGGAGAAAATGCCATTAGAAAACGCTGAGCGCACATGTTAATAAGGTCAGCAGCAGCAGGCGGCCGGCGGCACCAGGCTCAGCGCCCTCCGCCCTCCGCCCTCCTCCCAACAGCACCGAGGCCTCAGGGAGCGTGGACCGGCCCAGGCCCAGGCCCGACCTCAGGAGCAAGTGTCTCCTTCGTCCTGGGCCTCCCCAGCCTGGGCACCACACGGCGACACTTTCAGCCACCCCACATCCCGGGCCCAGCTGCTTAGGGTTAATCCCAAATCCTCCCCACACCAAGCACCCCAAAGTGGAAATGCACTCCCCCAGGTCTCCACGCCTCAGGGCTGCTTTCTGCTTGGAAGTGAACGTGGCAGTCGATTGTACTCCACAAGATATTAATGTGCCAGGAAGCTCAACTCTCCCTGGTGGCATATGCCCAGGGACGGGCATGGATGAGAAGTCTAGAGAGCTCTAGGAATGAGCTGGATGGAGGCCAGCTCGGAGGCTGCATGGGATAAGGATGCCTGGAGTCGGGACCCAGCCTTCTGCCCCCCTGCCTGCCAGGCCCCCGCGCGCCCCGTCATCTCAGCGCTGGCTAGACCCGGGCCCTGCAGCCTGCAGATTGCCTTGACCTAGGGTGAGTCCCCCTTTCCCTGAGCTCTGAGGGCCCTCGGTCACCTCCCAGGGCTCACACTCAATTGCCCATCCCCGTACATGTCCCAGGGGAGTGCACGTGGGTGTGAAGTGTGCCCAGGGAACTCTCAGGTCACCCTCACCACTCCGCACACGCAGGTAGACCGAAAAGAAGGCAGCACTGAACACACATGCATGTAGAATGCAACTGCTCCCTCCTCCGTCAGCCTTCATTCATCCTCCCAACCAGGCTCGCAAAGGAAGCACCCACTGTGCGCCAAGCACCGCCCTGCGCTCTGGGGAGGCGCAGTGAATCAGACAGACAAGCCGCCCAGGAGGTGAGGGAGGAAGATACTCACAGCTCAGTGGACCGGGACAGGATGGCAGACAGGGTGAGCAGGATGCATCCAAAGGGGCCCACTTCGAACTGGGAAGAGGAAAAAGGAATGAGCACCCATTAGGTCTGCATCTTCCTCCTCTCACTTCCGGGGGCCACAGCCCGACCCTGAGCCAGCTGCCTCCAGCCGGCCCAGAGGTGGCTGGTGGCCCCAAGGCAGACCCCTCAGGGATGAGGACGATGGGAGCAGACACAGTGCCCACCCAGGACCACACCCTCGACCTCCAGGTCCTGGAGGCTCAGGACACAGCAGCGGCAGGAGCAGCCTCTGTTGCCAATGCCAGTGTCTTATGCTCATGGTCACATTTCACGCTCACAGAGCTGTCCCGTGAGGACTGCCATTCCTGCCCTCGCCCTGTGAGGACATTGGGGCTCAGAAACTGCGCAAGCGGCAGGCCAAGCAGCCGGCGAGCAGCCCGGCGGGCTTGCGGGGCTTTGTCTGGTTTCAAACCGCTTACTCCTCAGGGCTGCGCCGTGGAGAGCAGCAGAGAGCGGCTGGGCAGAGTCGGGTCCGGAGGGCAGTGAGGCGGGCTGGGCAAGAGCAAGGGCAGATCCGGTCTTTTAAAGCTTTTGCATTTCCTTCCTCACGGATTATTTGGATTAACTGTTATTTTTTAGATATTGCATTACAATGTTATCTATGCTGATTACTGAGGTTTGGGGTGCCCCCTCGAATTTGGCACCCAAGGGGAGCACCTTACTTGTCTCCCCTAGTCCTGGCCTGGTTTGGAGCCACGGCTGCGAGCTGGGCTGCCAGGCAGAAATCCCAGCTCTGCCTCTCCTAGCCGTGTGACCACAGGGACATTTCCTAACGGCTCTGCCCCCAGGCTTCTCCTCTGTAAGCAAGGGTACAAACCACAGGACCTACACTCACAGGTCATTGTGAAGACTAGGTGAGATCACCCTGGCAAACCCCTGGACCAGGCCCAGCACCTGTTAGCCGAGGTGGGATGCTGGCTCCACACTGCACACCTGTCCAGGGAGCCCCGCGGGCAGCGTCCACTGGCCGGACCGTGTCCCTTGGGCTCCCTACAGAAATGCCATCCCCTCGCTGCAAATCAGGGTGAGGACCTTACTCATCCACTTTGGTGACGATACCACTTCTGTGAACTGTTGTCGAAGCTGCTGCCCATTAAAATAGCCAGTTCTTTACATGTGATCAGTTTGTTTTTGGACTTATAACCAGAAAAGAAAAAAAAAAAGCTTGTTTTCCTGGAACAATAAGAATTATAGAATTTATCATATTTCCATTTTGCCTTGGCGCCAAGAAGCTCAGAGCCAAATATGGTGCTCAAGTGTGGTAACTATTTTAGCTCCAGCTTTTGACAAAATTATCTCTTCTTTTTCTCAAAATATAGCCTTTACTTCCGTCCACTAATTCAATTAGTCATTCAAAAAAGGTACCACGTGAAATAGCCAAGAGGCTGCTCCCTGCCAAGGTTACGCTGTGCACAGGTGGGCACAGATCTGCCCTCCCGAGAAGTAACTCGGGGAAGAAGGACAACACGCCTCGGGAGGTGGGGAAGGGGCTCTGCTCTGATGGAACACAGGTTCCCCTGGAGACACACAGGAAGGGCCTGCAGTACAGACGTCGCGTGTGGGGAAGGAGGGAGTGTCCAGAAAGGCTTTCTGGAGACAATGGTGTCTGAACAGAAACCCCAGGGCGAGGCGGAATCAGAAGAGGAGGGAGTGCTGTTCCGCACAAGAGGAGAGGCACGTACAAAGGCCGAGAGGCAGGAGAGGGCGGGTGACCACAGTTACTGGTAGAACACAGAAAAGGGCGTCACTCCTCAGTAAGTCACTTTCCATCTGTGTTTGCAAGTAGAGATGGAAGAAATGAGTCAACAGCCATCTTAAACCCACCTCGTCCTAATCCTGTGATACCCGGCCAGTCACCGCACTTCTGCTGTCCTCCTGTCCCCATGTGCAAAGCGAGGACAACGCACACCTCCTCCGCACATTTCCGCGGGCGCCGTGACCACCCACAGAGCAGGGCTGAGTCCTTGCCGCGGGACAGGCCTGGCGGACTTGGGCCCCCTGCGCCCTTGCCACAGCTCTACCACAGACCTGCGTGCCGCCTTAGGGAGTGACAAAGCTCTCCCAGCCTCAGTTTCCCCTTCTGAAATGCCTGCCCGCTTCTGCCTTGGACTCGCACATCGCCTTGACAGGCCTGCAGAGACTGCCTCCTCGCAGGACCGTGATGAAGGGGACACAGAAGCCCCTGGGAGCCCACACGCTCACGGGAGGAGCTGTTATTGCACTCGGGCCAACCTTGTCCAGGCCCTGGGACACCCGGAGGGACCGTGCAGGGCCCTGGCCGTGGCCTCCATGTGCAGTTAGACGAGACCACAGCCCGGAGGAAACGCCCCCACCTGGGCTCTTGCCGGAACGTGACCGAATGGCACCAATATTCCATTTTGGTTTTTTGTTTTTTGTTTTTTGTTGTTTTGTGTTGTGTTTTTTTTTTTGGGGGGGGGGCGTTGTGTGGTGTTTTTTTAAAAACATTGATTCAAATTATCTCATCAAATTCAAGCTGCCAAGACACGGGAGACGGCAGGGCCAGGCGCCTTCCCTGAAAGGCCGGAAACCATCACCGGGGCCAGGAACACGTCGGTCCGGCTGGGGAAAGGCCATTCCCGTGCTGCTCGGGCCGCAGAGACCCAAGCCCACCAGGAGCCCCACTCGGAGGCAGGGCGGCGGCATCCCCAGCTCGCGGGGACCAGCCAGACACCCCGCCCAGGGGGCGAGCGGTAATGAAAGCACAGCAAGGAGGCTATTTATTTGGGCAGACACGGCTCGGTGTTGGTTTCCAGGCCTGGCACGAGGAGCCCTCTCAGGCGCAGGCCATGAAAAATGAATTGGTGAGGGTTGTGCTGAGGCAGCTCAGCGGCTTCCAGCAAAAACACAAGTTAAACTGCAGGGAAACACGGCCTCCAGAGAGGAGGGCCAGCTATCGACCGCGTGCACCCAGGGACCAGAGGGGGCACGGGGGGGGGGGGGGTTGTCTGCCCAGAGGCTGGCAGAGGAAGGCGCCCCTCCCCGCACAGGCCCCACACTCTGAGCCTTCACAGCCAGTCTTGCTGGGGCTTCCTGGCTTCCATGTGGGGGTACAGGTCCCGCCCACACTCAAGGATGTAGACCTTGGTGCTGAGGGTCACCAGGGGCCATCAGTGGCCAGTGAGGGGGCCTCAGATACTTGGGTCATGTGATCAGTACCCCAGGGCCCCTCCCACTCACTGGCAAAGGGTTCTTTGCTTCTGGAGGTGTCTGCTTCCCCTCAGACAGAGAGAAAGCTCTCCAAGGCACCGTCAGTGGCTGCTTCCCTCCACTCGGACCCCACTCCGTCCCCCGCGGCAGCCCCCACAGTGCAACATGCTGAACCTGGCAGCCACGACCCCAGGAAGCATGGCGGGGCCTGGGTCCCTGCTCCCCAAGCCCACTCTCCTGCAGCCACGGCGCCAGGGCCAGCAGCAGCTCCTCCCTACCCTCTACCCACCCCCACCCCCCAGCGCCGCCCAGGGTGGTGTGAGGGGGACAACGCCAGTTCACCAACATCTCGTCTACAAACAGAGTAGAAGGCCTAACAACACACAGCCCACAAACTAAACCACCGCGCGTACCTGATGGATGCTTTGCTGGAGAAAAGCCACCAGCTCCTCATAGCAGGTCAAATCGTGGAGTATGAGCTGAGGAGACACAAACACAGAGTAAACCGGCCGAGCCAGGAGCCTGAGGAGCACCTGGGGGTGGGGCGGGGGCGGGCGGGGACTGTGGGGCAGGTGTCCTATCCAAATCGCCACCCAGGCCAGTTCTCAGCCCGGCAGGCAGCGTCCTGCGTGGAGTGGAAAGCAGAGATATGAGTTTCTTTTGCTTTCTCAGGCAGGTCAGGAAAAGTCGCTTTTAGAGAAAACATCCAACGAAGTGAGACCCTTCCTTAGGCTCCCAGGGCCACAGGTGCCCAGACCCAGGTCACACGAAGCCACTCGGGAAAGCGAAGCCCCCACGGTGGCGGCCTCCTGCGGGGGGAGCTCTGGGCTTGGTACGGCCTCATGTCACAGGCTGCCCATCAGCCTTTGTTGGGGCCATGAAGCCAGTTCTGGCAAGAGCCCACCCCCAAGCCCCCACCTGCCCCCACCTGCCCCCACCTGCCCCCCCCAGCCCCAGCCCCAGCCCCAGGGGGAGGTTCTGGCGGGGCCACAGGGGGGGCTGGCCCTCCCCAGCTGAGGAAGGATTTACTTATACGAAAGGAGACCGTGCCCAAACCAAGCCAAGGGTTGCGTGATAATTTTCCAGAAAGCCGTACTGTTTCTAAGACTCCATCTGCTTTGTATTTCCCTGTTGGAATGAACTGCTGTGTTCCCGAAGCCCTAAAAAGGAAATGGAGACGCCTGAGTCCAGTGTGTGGAAAAAGACATGACCTTGAGCCAGGGCGAGTCCACATGTGCCATTCAATGAGGGCGGGTGGGAAGGTGGCTCCGGGGAGAGAAGGAGCCGAGGCTGGGTCCAGAGAGCGCCACTAACAGAAGAAAGGAGGGGAAGGGATGGAAAAAAGACAGCAGGAGAGCTTGGCATGGCCAAACCCAGTCCTGGCAGGAGGAAGTGCGCTGTGACCCACGGCTGACAGACAGTCCTACACTAAGGGACGCGGGCTTGCCCTTCGTGCTCAGGGGCGTCAGGAACCCCAGCCTCCGAGGCTCCCACCGACCCCCCAGCCTTTAGCCAGCATCCTGGGTGCGCCGCCCAGTGAGGCAGGGCCTCGAGCTGGGCTGGGGGTGGGGCCCATGTGCCATTAGCCGGCTGTGTCGCCGTGGGCCAGCCACTGCCCCTCTCTGGGCTTCTCTCTCCGTCAGTAAACCAGGAAGAAATGGAATTTTTGCCCCATCTGCTCTCAGGGCTGCCAGGAGATCCTAAGGGCCAGGGTTAGTACGTTAACTGGAACATGGGTACCAAGGATGAGCACTCTGTAGGATCAGTAAGAATAATGGTAATACCTACACTGACATGGCACTTAGTAAGCGCCGGACATTGTCCTGAGCATTCCACATTCATTTGTTGTTATTTATCATTTATTTATGTGGATTTATGATTTACACTGATAGAGATTATCATTTATTATACATCATTTGATTTATATTGACTCATTTAATTCCCTCATAATCACCAGTTATGTAATCATCATCACCCCCATTTTCCAGATGAGTCAACAGAGGAGGCACAGAGAGGTTGAGTCAGTTGCCCAAGGGCAAACAGCCAATAAGTGACAGAGCTGGGAAAAGGCACCTTCACTAAAGCCTGCCACGGGGCTGGGGCCGAGAGCCGGGCATCCGTGTGGGTGAGAGGATGGCACCTCCACCCAGGCAGGAGGGAGGTAGCAGGAAGACCCTGTTGGCTCCACCATCGACCACTCACCTGAGTCCCCTCCTTGGAGGGACCCAAGTGACACAACAAACAGCGTGCTTTGGGGACTGGGAAGAGGATACAAATCGGGGTGGGGGGGCGGGGTGACTAGGTCAATCGAAGGGTTGTTTTCCAAGGCTTCTGAGTCAGAAAATTCTAGAGGGGAGCAGGTACGGGTCAGAGGTTTTCTCAGGCAGGCAGCACCCCCGGAGCTCCCGGGCACGGGGGACAGGCAGGCAGGCAGATCTGGCCTGTCCTGAGATGAGATGGAGCCCCCCTCTCCCTGCCCGCCCAGGGCAGGGCTGCCCAGCACATCGCTGGCTCTCTGGGCTGGTCCCAGCATGGGGCTCAGGCAGGGGTCTGGGAGGACACACAGCCAGCTTGACCACAGCTGAGCCAGCCCAAGGTGAAGTGGTAGCAACACGGCCCCGGGAAGCACTTACAGTGTGACCACGGCTCTCGCGTGGCCCCCAGCCCGCCACAGGATGTCCGCGATGGCCAGGGCCAGGCAGTGGGTCCTGTGCGCACTGGAAGGTTGCAGCTGCCTGAGGAGGAAAAGGAGCGTGTTTATGTCGACGGGACAGAAACCAGGGGCAGCGCAGCCCCGGGGCAGATGGCCCCTCCTTCCCTCTGCCACCCAGAGGGGCGCCCCCAGAGCCTGGAGGGACCTCCTCCGATGAGGACCACGGGAAGGTCTGGAGGGAGGGGCCCTGGGCGGGCTGGAGGAGGAGCAGAGGGACTGGAGACTTGCTGGCGGTGGGGTGTGTGTAAAAGGGGGGTGAGCTCTGGCAGCCCAAGAGGCTGAGCAGACGTGCCCCAGCCCTGCGGCCACCCGAGGAAGGAAAGCTGTCCCGGGCACAGGCAAGGTACTGCCCTGCCCAGCCGTGCGCGGCGACCCCTGGGCCCCAGCGGCAATAGGAAAGGAGACCACAGGTGCGGGCGGGGCAGGGAGCAGCCTGACTTGCTGGTGACTAGACGTCTAGGGCGAGGGGATATGGGAGAGGAGGGGTTCGAGATGAAGAGCACAGGCGGGGATCGGGCTGAGGGAGGAGGTGTATGTGCCCGGGGAACACATCCAAAGCCCGGAAGAGTGGCCGGGGCTGAGTGGAGGGTTCGGAGCCACCTGCGGGGTCCTTGGCACCTTGGGTGGCTGAGACCGCCCAGAGGGAGGACGAGGAACGCAGAGGCAGTGGCCAGGATGGGACCCTGGGGAACTCTAGCGCAGGGGTGCCGTCCCACAGAAGGACTTGGAGAAGGACGGGCAGTCAGTGGTGCCAAAAACTGCAGAAAATCTCTTATGAAAATAAACAGCAACGAAGAGGCCGCTGGGGGGTGAAGTGAGGGAGGGAGGAGGGCGAAGCCAAGCACGGCGCCTCCTTCGTCCCCTGCCCAGGGCTCTGGCGCTGCGTTCCCTCATCGCTCAGCACCTGTGAAGGACGCAGGACTGTCACCTCCTGGTCAAAGGGGAAGCCTGAGGCGCCGAGACTAACCGCCCCACCTAAGTCACACAGCAGAGATGGGAACTCCCGCCACAGCGCCCAGGGACTAAGTCACACAGAGAGATGGGAACTCCCGCCACAGCACCAGGGACTAAGTCACACAGCAGAGATGGGAACTCCCGCCACAGCGCCCAGGGACCAAGTCACACAGCAGAGATGGGAACTCCCACCTCAGCCCCAGGGACTAAGTCACACAGCAGAGATGGGAACTCCCGCCACAGCGCCCAGGGACTAAGTCACACAGCAGAGATGGGAACTCCCACCTCAGCCCCAGGGACTAAGTCACACAGCAGAGATGGGAACTCCCGCCACAGCACCCAGGGACCAAGTCACACAGCAGAGATGGGAACTCCCACCTCAGCCCAGGGACCAAGTCACACAGCAGAGATGGGAACTCCCACCACAGCGCCCAGGGACTAAGTCACACAGCAGAGATGGGAACTCCTACCTCAGCCCCAGGGACTAAGTCACACAGCAGAGATGGGAACTCCCACCTCAGCCCCAGGGACTAAGTCACACAGCAGAGATGGGAACTCCCACCACAGCGCCCAGGGACCAAGTCACACAGCAGAGATGGGAACTCCCACCACAGCGCCCAGGGACTAAGTCACACAGCAGAGATGGGAACTCCCACCTCAGCCCCAGGGACTAAGTCACACAGCAGAGATGGGAACTCCCGCCACAGCGCCCAGGGACCAAGTCACACAGCAGAGATGGGAACTCCCACCACAGCGCCCAGGGACTAAGTCACACAGCAGAGATGGGAACTCCCACCTCAGCCCCAGGGACTAAGTCACACAGCAGAGATGGGAACTCCCGCCACAGCGCCCAGGGACCAAGTCACACAGCAGAGATGGGAACTCCCACCACAGCGCCCAGGGACCAAGTCACACAGCAGAGATGGGAACTCCCACCTCAGCCCCAGGGACTAAGTCACACAGCAGAGATGGGAACTCCCACCACAGCGCCCAGGGACCAAGTCACACAGCAGAGATGGGAACTCCCACCACAGCGCCCAGGGACTAAGTCACACAGCAGAGATGGGAACTCCCGCCACAGCACCCAGGGACCAAGTCACACAGCAGAGATGGGAACTCCCACCACAGCGCCCAGGGACTAAGTCACACAGCAGAGATGGGAACTCCCACCTCAGCCCAGGGACCAAGTCACACAGCAGAGATGGGAACTCCCGCCACAGCGCCCAGGGACTAAGTCACACAGCAGAGATGGGAACTCCCACCTCAGCCCAGGGACCAAGTCACACAGCAGAGATGGGAACTCCCGCCACAGCACCCAGGGACTAAGTCACACAGCAGAGATGGGAACTCCCACCTCAGCCCAGGGACCAAGTCACACAGCAGAGATGGGAACTCCCGCCACAGCGCCCAGGGACCAAGTCACACAGCAGAGATGGGAACTCCCACCACAGCGCCCAGGGACTAAGTCACACAGAGAGATGGGAACTCCCGCCACAGCCCAGGGACCAAGTCACACAGCAGAGATGGGAACTCCCACCTCAGCCCCAGGGACTAAGTCACACAGCAGAGATGGGAACTCCCACCTCAGCCCAGGGACTAAGTCACACAGAGAGATGGGAACTCCCGCCACAGCCCCAGGGACCAAGTCACACAGCAGAGATGGGAACTCCCGCCACAGCACCCAGGGACTAAGTCACACAGAGAGATGGGAACTCCCGCCACAGCCCAGGGACCAAGTCACACAGCAGAGATGGGAACTCCCGCCACAGCCCCAGGGACTAAGTCACACAGGAGAGATGGGAACTCCCACCACAGCGCCCAGGGACTAAGTCACACAGGAGAGATGGGAACTCCCACCACAGCGCACAGGGACTAAGTCACACAGCAGAGATGGGAACTCCCGCCACAGCACCCAGGGACGGGGAGAGCGTGAGGAATGGCCGCCGTCAGGGCACGTGGCTTTGAGACCAGCCTCCCTTAGCCTCGAGCCTGTCCGTCCAGCACCGGGCTCCTGGCTACAGACCCTCCGGCCTCCGTGTTTCTACACAACAGTCCTCATTCTCTCCTGGACTTCCACCTGGTCTCTCCGCCCATCCCTGAGCTTCCGCCAGCCTCCTCCTCCTGTGAGACCCAGCCTCCCAGAAAGCACGTGGGGCTGCGGCAAGGGCGGGCCTGGCTCTGGTGGTCGGGCCTGGGTTCCACTCTGGCTCCCAGGCCCCGGGAAGCCCCTTGCCCTTGCTGACTGTCACCTCCTCACCTGTAAACAGGCACTGGGCCCGATGCCCCTAAGCATCCCATCCTGCCCCGGGGCAGATGGTGTCCCCACCTGTGTGTGTACAGCTGAAAATCAAGAGGAAGGAGGTGATGTGTTCGGTCACCCAGACTGCTGTCACCAGATAACTTCACGGCCAGGCCTCAGTGACCAGGATGGGTCCGCATTGCCTTGCTCAGCAGACACACACTTATCAACTCCTACCGTGCATCTCGCACCTGGCCGGGCTCTCAAACGAGAAGTCTCTTTAAGAGTCTACGTCCGCCCGAGGTGCAGGGTGAAGACCCTTGTCTGGGCTGGGGTGGGAGTGGGAAAATAATTCATTCTGCGTTGGCCTAAACCCGTGGTCGGCAAACTGTGGCTCGCGAGCCACATGCGGCTCTTTGGCCCCTTGAGTGTGGCTCTTCCACAAAATACCACGGCCTGGGCGAGTCTATTTTGAAGAAGTGGCATTAGAAGAAGTTTAAGTTTAAAAAATTTGGCTCTCAAAAGAAATTTCAATCGTTGTGCTGTTGATATTCGGCTCTGTTGACTAATGAGTTTGCCGACCACTGGCCTAAACCACCCGAGTCTTGCAGAGGTGTTTCTACCCGACTTATCCTAGATCACCTGACCTGTCCATCTCACAGGCCACTAGACTGCGTTCATAGAGAATGCAGAGGCAAGCTGAGTGCAGGCTGCTCAGTCCATCTGCTCCCTCTCACAGTCCAAGCTGCCGGAGTGGGTGGGAGAAAGGCTGGCCCGGGGCCACTGGACCTGGGTCCGAGCCGGGCTCTGCTCTGTGCCTGGAGGGGTCTCGGACAAGTGTCCTTCCATCTCTGGGCCTCAAATTCCCCGACTTCAGAAGGAAAGTGAAGGTGAGAGGACAGCATCTTGCCCGCGGCCCTGCCAGGCCTGCAGGGCACTGAGGGCTCGCCACCCTGCCCACCAGCTGAGCGCTGGCACAGCCCTCCTCGAGTGGAAAAACACGGCGTCCCGTTGCCCGCACTATCCTCCAGGGTAGAAGAGAGGTCAGCTGCTGGCCTGATGGGATGAGTCTTAATGAAGCCCGACATCCCGCAGCAGAACACGGGCCCTGCCAAGAGCCCTTTATTTCAGCATGCCTTCCCGGAGGGCACATCACATCCACCGCGCGGCTCTCACAGAACCACTTCCCCAACCGTCGGTCGGTCAGTGGGAAGGAGAGAGAGCGGGGGGGGGGGGGGGGGGGGGGGAGGGGTGTCTGCACCCCAGGCCTGCAGACCCCGCACAGGAGCCCCCGGCACAGGAGCCCCCGGCACAGGCTGCGAGCACAGAGCCCCTCCGGGTCCACAGGAGCCCCCGCACAGGAGCCCCCGCACAGGAGCCCCCGGCACAGGCCGTGAGCGTGGAGCCCCTCCGGGTCCACAGGAGCTGCCCCGAGCCCGCCAGCTGCAGGCGCTGCGAGGTGGCCGTGCCAGGGTTCCTGAAGAGAAGGCGTGTGCCCGCCTTGTTGTTGTTTTTTAAGCCGGGTCATTTCTGACATCCTGGAATTTCAGTCAGAAGGGAGCGCTGAAGCCTCACACCCAACCCAGCACGCAGCCCGTGCGAGCTCAACCACCCCATCCATCAGTGTTAAAACTGAAGACATAAATCAAGTTCGAGAGGAGCTGGGGCCTGAGAGGGGTCCCGGCAGAGACGCCGGGTGAGGCGGGTCCCCAGGTATCTGCTGTGCTAGTCTCTGTATTCTTCTCTATTGGCTTTTCCCAAATTGGGAAAGCGGTGGTTCTGTGGAGAAGCCCCTCATAAAACACAGAGCCCCCCAGTGGTCAGCGAGAGGCCATCTGGGCGTCCAGCACTCAGGAGCCTCAGACCCAGGACGCTCAGGCCTCCCCTCCTGTCTGGCTCTCCCGTCGCCAAGTCTCCTCTAGGGCACAGCAGTGTGAGGACAGACAGTTTGCCACGTGCCAGGCTTGGCTCTGCCACGGATGCCAGGTGTGACCCTGGGCAAGCATCTTTGCCTCTCTGGGCCTCAGTTTCCCCATATGCACCTTGGCGAGCGGCACCCATGGTCCTACTCACTCGCGCAGCCCTCGGGGATTTACGAAGGCCTTGGTTCGCAGTCAGCCTTAGGCAGGACAGATTCACAGATGGAGATGGTGAGGCCCTGCTCCCCCACAATTTCAGGTCCCTAGGCCCCAGTCTCACACTCTCTTTAGCACCCCCAGCCTGGGACAGGCTAGGGAGCACAGAGCCAGGCACACCCCACTCCCCCCACCCCCCGGCCTCAGCCCCTTCAGGCTGCACTGAGGCCAGCTTGGCAAAGGCAGCTTCCCGTGGCCTCTGACCTGCAGGGCCTCGCCTCAGCACAGCATCAGCTCAGATCCTGCTGGCTCCCCCCTCCCTCCTCCGTCACCAGCGCCTCATTCCCTTGGCCTTTGCTTAACCCAAGTCGTAGCCTGAACCCAGGAGGCTCTCCATCTAATCAGTGCTTAAACAGACAGACACCTGTCAATAGAAACGGGCCTGAGTCCGTGCAGGGCTGACTGCGGGCAGTGGGAGGAACCTCACTTTCCGCAGCTGCACAGTTTTCCTCCACCCACAGCCCCAACCTGGACGGCTGCCTGCCTCCCGGCCCTGGCTCTTGTCTCTGGTGTGCAGAGCAGAGCTCAACCACAAGGCTGTGCCTGGATCCGGGGGCTCTCACACCCCCTGAGTGGGCATGCAGGGTGGGCAATAAGGAACCAAGCCTGTCTAGTGCCCCGGGCAGACACCGCATTCCTGGCACCAACTTAAAAGCCTTGCCCCAACTACTGATCCACAACTTTCTCAGAAGCCCGAGTCCAAGTTCAAAAGCAGCTCCAAAGGGATATGAGGCTGAGAGGAGTTGTAAGACATCTCCCACGAGGGCCAAGGCCAAGGCTTGACCCCAGCAGGCGGCCAGGCCCCGAGGCCCCTCTGGCAGCCTGGCCCTCACCCATCCGCCAGCCCCAGTCTCATCCTGCCCCTCCAAACTCTGCCCTGGCCACCCCAGGCCACTCTCAGCTCTCCGGCTCTGCTGTCCCCGCCCTCAGCCCCTGCACACATGGTTCTCCTTACTGGAATACCATTCCCCTTTCCTCCCTGTTAGTCTGGATAACTGTTCATCTGTCCATGCCTTCATTCAACGGAAGTCCTGAGGGCCTCTCTGGTGGACCAAGCCCTGGGCTGGATGCCTGTGAGCCTGACAGCCCAGGAAAGCCTGGGTCCTCTTGCAGCCGGTGTCTGAGGTGGGGGCTGTGGGTGGACAATGACAGGTAGCACCATGGATGAACAGGGCACTGATGTGGGCAGGGCTTGGAGGCAGGCCAGGTTTGTCTGGAATGGGGAGGTCTGGGAAGGCCTCCCTGAAGCCATGGCCTCTGGGCAATGAGCAGCCAGCCCCCAGGGCCTGGAGGGCCGGAAGGAGTATGAGGCACCTGCTGGAAGGGGAAACTGAGGGAGGAGCAGCCATGTGGGAGGAGGTGTGAGAAGAGGAATCAGTCCTGTTCATCCAGCGCTCCCGGTGAGAAGAAATGTCACTCCCCCAGCAGCTGCCGACCCTCCTCACGTCCGGGTGAACCCCTGGCACCCTGCATGTCCCCTGCAGCCCCCTGTCTATTTGTCTGGCTCTTGTTCAATTAGAGGCGCCATGAGGGCAAGGCCACGGCTGTCTCGTTGAGCCCCGTCTTCCCGCCAAGCACCTGCTAAGTCCTCCCTGCACGCTTCCTTCCAGTGCAAGGAAGGGAGCAAGGCAGGTGGGGACGGGGTGCTCAGAGGAAGCCCCTGCACCTTGTGGGCAGCCAGGGGCCCTCGCTGAGCACATCCCACCGGCCAGTCAGGAGCGCTCCTGAACATCGTGCATTGTGCTGGCCTTGGGGAGAGTCAACGGCAGGCTCTCTGCCCACGACGGACACTCAAGCTGCCCGCCCTCGGCTGGGCTGGGCTCCCAGAGCAGGCCATGGAGGGTCCGACACATGGAGGCAGCGAGGGACGGACCTGGGAGAATGGGTGGTGGGGGTGGGGTGTCTAGAGAACAAGGACCAGTGAGTTGTCGCTGTGCTGATGAGGGTGATGCTGTGCTCATGGTCAGCACCTCTGACTTGAGTAAAATCACCTTGGTTACCACTTTGTAAAGCAACTGGACAAATTGCACTATTAGACAAGGCACAAATGCCAAGCATGAGAAGCTGCCTTCACTGGGCCCTGCCTACGGCAAAGGCACCGAAGCAGCTGAGTTTCATCTGCACGGAGCTTGGCTGACCGTCCGGGGAAACACCATCCCCAGGAGAACCTGAATAAATGGGAACGGCTATGTTGTCTTCATAGCACTCAATCTTAAAAACTAAAAAAGGCGATGACATGGCTAGTTTAAAAGACGAGTGCTTTCCATTCCAGTTCAGGAACTTGCAAAACCGAACTGTGACTTTAGAGTCCGTTTAGCTGGACTCTGGGGAGGAGAACGGAGGTGCCCCGTCCCCTGGCAGGAGACTGTCAGGGTGCTGGGTGATGCAGTCGCCGTGTGTGGTTTGGCAACAGTTCGTTAAGCAGAACGCGTAGGAGCCGGGCAGTTGGTGTGCTTTCCTGCATGTGAGCCCCATTTCAACTAAAACAACAAGCCAGTAGCTGGCCCGCAGGGAGGAAAGGGAAGCAGGCGGCTCCTCCCGAGGCCGTGGGGTGCGGCCTGGCCAGCACCGTCCATCCTCTGTCCATCCTCTGCACCACCCACGGGGCAGGAGTCCGGCTCTCTAGCCATCTATCAACCGGCAGAGCATTTCTGGAGCACCGAGCCTCCTTATCTTGTGCCTGCACAGAAATGTTCTAGAAAAGTCTGCCAAGTGAGTGGGAGTGAGCCTGACATTCTGTGTGCAAACGATCTGTGAGCTGGAAAAGCGGTGGCAGGAGGCGTGGAAGCGCGTTCCCTGGGGCTGGGACGTTGGCAGAGGTGAGGTAACGTGGGAGGGAGGCGAGCCCTGGGCTCGGGGCAGGGTCAGCGGGTTGGCGTGGCTGTGACGGCAGCCGGACTGCTGCACGTGGCTTTGGAGGAGGGTGGCCCCAGTTCCGACGCCACGCCACAGCCGATGACCACGTGGACAGCACTCAGCAACCTCCCTGCCTCTAGACAAATGCACACAGCTCATTTCCCGGTCGCACAGGCCGCGTTCGCCAGCCCCCATTCCCCTCGCCAGCTCAAGGACACGCCGGGCCCTGCCTGTGTTCCTGGACACGGGGAGCCTCCGGGGAAGGCTGCCGTAGGAACGGGCGCCCACTTACCGAGCGCAATCCGCGCCGCTGGCTCCTTCAAACAGGAGTTTCTGCAGGACACAGCCTTGGACAGCCGCCAGGACCCCGCAGGGACCACCCTGCAACGAAGGGCACGCGTTAGTGCCAGCAGGAAGTGCCCAGGGCAGAGCCGTCATTCCTGCAGAACCAGCTCTGCGCACAGGTGACAGATCCGGGGCCTCTCCAAGCCCCGCCTCGGAAACAGGGGTCTCTGACATGGTGGCTCCTTCCACTGTGCTGACCCCCAGTCACAGAGAGGGGACGGCCAAGGCCCAGGCAGCCGTCGCTGGAGGGAGGAGCGCGTCGGCAATGTCTGATGGGAGGAAAGTGACTGCACAACCAGCCGGGACGTCACCATAGGTTTCCAGCCACCCAGGGGAACGTTTCTGTGTCCATGGGCTGCGGGTGCCAAATGCCTCCCGGCCTTCGAGGCCCACCCTGGAGGCCGCCTCCTCCAGGAAGCCTTCCCCCCCACCCTCGCTGAAGAGCGTCCCTTTGCAGCCTCCACTTACATGCGCTCATGTCTGCCCACCGAGGCCTGCAGCACCCAATAGGTGTGGCTTGTCCCCTCCCACATCAGCCCAAGAGGGCTCCCCGAAGAGCTCATCCCTAGAGACATCGACAAGTCAAGGACTGACAGGACAGCAGGCTGTGGGAGCCCCTGACTTGGGGGTGCTGAGCTTGGCCACACTGGGGACAGAAGCCGGCTGTCTTGGGGTTCTTCCCCAGGCAGTGTGGGGCTTGAGAAATGGAACCCAGTTAAACTGCGGGATTTATAGGACCTTTGGGCCCTTCGAGTGCACATCCTGGGAGACAGGTGTAAGCCATGTTCAAATCCTGCCACAAGGCACCTGTGTTTCTGTCTTATCGCACCGCCCCTCACACCTCTGCTTCTCACTTTCTGCGGCCGCTGGACTTTCCCATGGCCTCCCCCTTCCCACCCACCCCCACCCCCGCTTTGTTCATGCCCCACCTGCCTCGAGTCTCCCTCATCCTGAAAAACCATGTCTCTAAACGCAGCCTACGGACGCTCTCTGGTGCCCGCCAGATGCGGGGACTCCTCGCTCTCAGAGGGGATTCCGGCGCCCCAGCTCCTGCTCGGCAGCCACAGGTGAAGTTCCTGCTGGTGACAACCGGCAAATGTGGGGCTGGCCGGCACTGGCCGGCCCAGGTAACGTTCGTAGGGTTTAACCAACTGGGGTGCATGCCACCCCTGCCCATGAGGGCCCGCAGTCAGGTCCTGGGGAAACGTGAGAACAACCTGCCTTGTTCTGCACGATGCCGTATTTTAACGAGGCTGCGTCACTGAAGGAAAAACTCTGAAGTTTCCACTCCTCATTGAAACAGCAGAAGCTGGACCCGAACAGCAGGGTCTTTACGTCCTGTCAGAAGAAGAGAGCGTTTTATTGGCTAATAAAGCAAACAGTGACCTGCCCAGGGGTTCCCACAGGAGCTGCTGTTGGATTCGGCAGGGCCGTACATTCTCAGGAAGGCTGGCTGTTTCTTTTTATTTCGCAAACCCATTCTTCTCACACTGGAAGAAATAACATCAACCCTGAGGTCTTACTTCTGGAACATCTGTAATCCAAAACCTCCTTAGGTTCCTTAGAGGAAACATGAGACACAAAATGTTAGTTCTACAAGGGAACTTGGAAGTTCTTGACTGCACGTTATAATCACCTACGAAGCTCTTAACAGTCCTGATGCCCAGGCCGCGTGCCAGGCCCACTACATCAGAAACCCTGGGCGTCAGGCTCGTGTCGGTCATTGTAAACCTCCCAGGCGATTCCAGTGTGCAGCCAAGGTTGACAACTGGTGCTGTAGGACAGGCTTAGCAAACCCACAGGCCAAATCCGGCCCCCACTTGTTTTATAAATAAAGTTTTATTGAAACATAGCAATCAATGCCCGTTTGTTTACATATTGTCTATGTCTGCTTTTATATGGCATTAGCAGAGTTGAGCGATTGCAACAGAGAGCCAAAAATACACTATCTGGCCCTTTAGAGAAAAAGTTCACCAATCCTGCTCTAGGATAACCCTTTCCATATGTGAGAATCTCCTCTACAACACCACCCAAGAGTGGTCCCCCAAGATCTTGGCTGGAACACCGCAACCACCCAGTGAAGGAGGTCCCGCCACTTCCCAAGGCTCTGTCGTCTCTAAACTTCTGACTGACATTGAGCTCACGGTTAATCTCCCATCAACCCAAGCCCCACCCTCCAGAGCCCCAGAAAGTGCCAGCCCCTCCCCACTGCCTGGCCCTTGGACAGGAAGGCAGAGCCTCTCCCTGGATGCCCACTCCCCATGCTGGCTACTTCCTCTCTCTCCACCATGACTTTACAGCCAGGGACCTCTGAAGATGCCAGCATGTGGATTCCGATGCCACCTCCGCAGACCCCCTCCCTGGGTGAGATCTCTCCCACAGGCTCAGATTATCTCTCTCTAACATGGCTTTTTTCTTTTCATGAAGCACAAGGAAAATCTCTGTGACAGAGCAGTTGTCCCCATGTCATCAAAGGAGGGCTGGCAGCACAGGAGCGGGGGCAGGGCAGGGTCATCTGTCAGGGTGGGTTCCTTGCACCAACCACCACCATCCATGTACTGGAACGGAGTTTCCCGAGAGCCTAGAACCCAGAGAGACTGAGTGTTCTGGCTGAGGCCATGTCTGTTCTCTTAATCACAGGACAGCTCCCAGCTAGGCCCTGAGGTCCCAGGGCCCAGGGCCCAGGGCCGGAGCCAGAAGCCCTGGCCCTCCTTTTCTGTGGGGCCTCAGGTTTCCCAGCTGCTCTTGGAGATGCTACTGCTGAGTGGTCTCTACGGCCTCTAAGGACCCTTCCCAAGAGTGGGTCCCCGCTGCAGAGAACCACGGCCAGTGGCTACAGACAGCCAGAGCACTTCCTCCCAGGCCGGGGCCACTAGCACGCCTCTGACCCTTTGTGGTTTCTAAAGAAGGAAGGAAAAGGGAAGGGAGGGGAGGGAAAAGCTCTAGAAAAATCTTTGACTTTTGATCTGTGTGCTGATGAGTAGGAAGAGGAGGAGGTCAGCTGTGCCCCAGGAGTTTTACATCTTCCTCCTGGATCCTGGCTGAAAAGCCAGTGACGGACAGCAGGAGCAGAACTCATCCCACGGCCAAGGGGAGGGGTGAGGCCGCCTGGCAGCCGAGATGGGACAGAGTCCTGGGCACTCTGCTGAGGAGGCTGTAAGGCCAGGAACCGGCCCCCTAGGTCCCAGTGTCCTTCAAGGAGACCAGGGTGCGAGCCCAGACGGTGCTGAAGAATTGCTGACTCCTCCCTGTCCTTCCTCACTGGTACCAGCCTGGGCCCAGAGACGAGTGCAGGAGCGGGGCCAGTGTAATGAGGGCCACTATCCCATGGCCACCCAGCTCTGGGGCCACTGCAGATGCCATGAAGCTTCTCAGAGACAGAAGAGCAGGGCCCTGGAGCGTCTGATGGGAGGAGGCTGAGACCTTTTGGTTCGGGGAGAGTTGGGAGCTGCCAGGACTAGGCCCCCGTTTTCCTGACTCTCATTGAGGTTTTCGTCTACATCCCACCCAAATTCCCAGTTTAACAACGACTGAGAGGCTATACTGAGATGATGGAGCCAGAAAGATCAAAATCACCTCATTCACACCAATTCGAATCAAACCGTCTTCGATTCACACCACCCCCATTCACACCCATTCAGATCGAGATGTGTCAACTCGCACTTTTAAGTCGGCACCTACCTTTGCCACTGAGAGGTCGATTGGCTTTGACGCTATGTGCAGCCTGAGCGCGGATGGGACTGGAGAGAGAACGACTTCCTCCCGAAACGACGCATCCTCCACATCCTCCACATCCTCTGAAAGAGAGGGCGGCGTGAGCGCCTGCTTACAACTCACGGAGGACAGAGCGTGAAGTCGCCTACCACCGAGGGTGTGATGAGTTCGGAGTGAAAAGCGGTCCTCCACCCACCGCCCCTCCCCGGGAGAAAGAGGCAGAGAGAGCCAGCCCTGCTCCGTGCCCAGACCCCACGCCGGCCCCTGCCACAAGGCTGCTGGCGGTGGGACGTGGCTGCGGTCCCCTGGAAAGCTCTGCTGGGGGCACAGGGTGGAAGAAGTGCCTGGGGCCCAGAAAAGCCTCGCGCAGACACATTTCTTAGGAAAGGTGGGCATGATGCACAAGTGTGTCCCCCGAGGACAAACATGACGAGGGCAGAATTAGCACAGGAAATGCACGCTCCTGATAAAATAACAACAGGTCATCACTGTTGTAGCTTTCATTTATTAACCACTCATGTTTTACCACCTAAGCCTCCTAGCAGTCCCCCGAGGGAGTAATTATCATCCCCCTCCCCATCTGCAGATGAGGAGACTGAGGCTTCGAGAAGGTAAGTCACAGAGATGGGAACTGGCAGAGACGGGATAAACACCCAGGCTGACTGCTCATTGGCCTGCCTTCCTGCCAGTCAGATGTCCCCGGACCTCCAGCCAGCAGGGACCTAGGCCACATCCCGGATAGAGTCTCCTACAGCTGCGGCGACTGAGGCCAGGACAGGTCCCGCGTGAGCCTTGGCGCACCAGCCTGCGCCTTCCCAGGGCCGAGGCCCCCTCTCTCCATCGCCACGGCAGCAGCACTTCCCAGACCTCAGATGAAGGCCCAAGAGAAAACCACCCACGGCAATTATGCTGGCCGAGCCGGCCGTCCCTAGAGAGCCTCTGGGCCTCCTGTTTTTCTTCCGTTTCTTCAAAACTAAAGGTTCATGTAAAAAGCTTACGGCACCGTACAGATATGGACATGTTTCCCACAGTTCTGTGCCTCTAGGACTATAGACATGTCCCTGCCCCACGTCTTCTGGAGACGGTATCCAAAGGCCAACAGCCCGGGACACAAGTCTCATATCTTATTCTCTAGCCCCCCTTTCTGCCCTGGCGGGGGGCCAGGCCAGCATGAGGCCAATGCCTAGGGGCTCGGTACACCAAGACGGGACAGAGTCCACCTTCAGCCTGAAAAGAATGCTTTCATAAGTCAGGGATTGAAATGAGAACCTTTCATAGTTAGGGTTTCTGGAAAGCCACCGTGACCACGGCCTTACAAAAACACCCTGAAATAAAGACCAGATGTTCACCCAGCAACATGCAAGGGGCTTAAAAACATGGCATTGGGCAGAGAACGTAAGAAAGCAGATGAGGTTTACATCCATGACACAAGACAACACTACACATTTTTCAAAGACATGCACAAGAAAAAGATACCAACTAAATACACGAGAATGGTGGCTGATGGAGGAGAGGGTCATGGGAGTTTGGGGGTGGGGCCAATGGAAAATAAGGAAGGAAAGGCAAGAGGGAGGGAGAGGAGGAGGAGGAGGAGGAGGAGGAGGAGGAGGAGGAGGAGGAGGAGGAGGAGGAGGAGGAGAAGGAGGAGGAGGTAGAGAAAGAGGAGGAGGGGGGGGGCAGAGAGGGATGAAGGGAAAGAGAGAGGGCAGGCTTTGCAAAGATCCATAGTGAGAATTTTTGCTGGAGGAACAGAAATAACTACTATAGAGCCTAAAGGCCCAAAACAGAGGAAGAGAGTGATGCCCCCAGTCCTGAGGGCTCCTAGCAACACCTTGGGCCAGATTGTTTCCTGGGGGGAAGAAGGGGCAATATTTAAGCCTACTGGAGGCTTCTGTCCAGTCTGGGTTGTCCGGGAGGGAGCCGGGCTGCACCGGGCTCTGCTTGGGCCCATGGACTGTCTGGGGATGGAGGCTGGGGCCCAGGGGAGGCAGACGGGTGGCGGCCCCAGGAGGAGGCAGACCGCCTTGGCTTCTGCCCGGAGGACCTTGGCCCCTGTTCAGGACCACATAGCAGGCCGCCGGCCCAGATGTGGCGGGACCGCCATGCAGGGGAAAAACAAAGCGCCGCCCAGTGACATGCTGGCCAAGCAGACAAAACCGGCTGCAAATGCCGGTGGTTTGAGAATTCTATTTTTAAGGCCCTGGCATAGTTATCTGGTTAAAGAGAAGCAAGAGGTTTGGTTTCCTATCCCATTCACTTGCCCCTTGGAGGAAACCATATGTAGAGTGTAATATATAACAGAGGCCCCATCCGTCTTTTCCCAGGTGCCCATGCTATTTCCTGGAAGTGCCCAACACCCCCAGCTCAAGTCTCAGCACAGCACCCCTCAGGCTTCGGTCGATAGCAGATTCCATCCCCAACCCTCCACCAGGGGCCCTTCCCCACACACCACACTGCGCCAGCGTCCGGCTCATCCTGCCTCCAGAATGTCTCCTACCTTACCCCGCCCTTTCTCTCACTGTTACAGGAGAATGTCATCGTCTTTATATACGCGTATTTTATTGATTTCAGAGAGGAAAGAAGAGGGAGAGATAAAAACACCAATGATGAGAAGAATCATCGATCAGCTGCCTCCTGCACGTCCCCTACTGGGGACCAAGCCCACAACGCAGACCGTGACCTCCTGGTTCATGGGTCAATACTCACCCACTGAGCACACCAGCCAGGCTATTTTTCTATTTGCTCATGAAGCACTTTATTCACCTTGTGCCAGGGATTATGAGGGACAAGAAGGGGTGATGCCTGAAACATCATCCCTGCCTTCAGGGAGAGCCCCGCCTAGAGGGGGAGACAGAGCCCCAAACAGGTAATACAAGGTGATTAAGGGCTAGAATGGAGAAGAGTGCAAGGGTCTTGAGAGAGGAGGGAAGAGGCAGATAATTCTTCCTTTAGCAGGGTCCCCCATATAGAACAGGGGGCCCATCACCTCTTCTGTGGACGGTTCCAGACCCCTCACCAGTCTCCCAATGCCCAGGCTCTTACTCCTAGAATCCACTCCCCCCGCCACAAGCAGAGACGGCCCCCCACAGCCCGGCGCGCTGCTGGCCAGCACAGCCTCTCCCTTGCTGGCTGACCGTTCCATCACCCTCGAGCACAGCGCTCAGCACAGGCCTTGCCTGGCCATGGCCTTCCTTCCCGGCCTCCTCGCCCCGCACCCCACCGCTTCCCCTCCGGCCAGGTCACCTCAAGCCAACCTCTCTCACACCCAGGCCTTGCCCAGGAGGCTCGTTTCACACCTCTACTTGGCAAGACTTTGCCATCCTTCACAGCCCCGGCTAGATCCCACCTCACTGTGGAAACTTCCAGAACCCGCCACAGAACCTGCAGCGGCGCAGAACGTAGGCGTGGGCTTCCTGCACTGCTGTGGAGGCCACTCTCTTCCTTGGTGCCACCCAGCCCGGCCCTGCAAGGAGGAGGCACTTCCATTCCCCTCCGCCTCCTGCAGCGCCCGGGGCCCGGCCCGGAACTGCCCGCAGAGGTTTGCTGAGCGGAACCAGGAGAGTGACCTGCTGGGCAGAGCGTGCTGTTCCTAACCAGACGTGACTCCTGTCCGCCCCACGCCCGAACCTCTCCCTCTCTCTGGGAGAGAGGGCTCCATGGGCTCCATGGGCTCCATGGGCTCCATGGGCTCTTCTATCTCCTCCTTGTCTAAGTCCCCAGCCGAGCCACTGGCCCAGGGGGGCTGCCTCCCCCTGGAAAGCACGCCTGTGCGTCAAAGAGCCGGGTTCTGAGAGCGTCGCTGAAAGCCTTCCTTCCCCGAGAAGCCCGTGGGACCTGAAGGGCTCTCAGTGGAAAACCTTCCACCGAGGCTCTTAGAAAGGCTGCCGACGCCAGCGCTTCCTGGCTCCGTGCTCATGTCTGCAGGGCCGCGCACCGAGGGCCTGCCCGGCTGCCCCTCCTGGTGACTCAAACCCCAGGCACCTCTGGAGTGAGCGAAGCAGGATGCACCCCCACTCAGAGGCCTGCCCTGCCTTTCAGCTGCTTCAAAGCAAAGCCTCCGACGGCACCTCTCACAGTCGCTTCTAAGGCCCTGCTTTCTGCTCCCGTCCAAAGGGAGCCTTAAGGGGAGGCAAGTGTGTGCGCAGCTCTGTGTGCCAACATGGCCCACAGGTGGGTCGCTGCTTCCAGAAGAGCAAATGTCAAAGGCACTCGAGCCCATCCCCGCTGTCTGGTGGGGTGGGCAGCTCGTCGTTCTCCACCGACCGCTGCCTTTGGCCAGCCCTGCAGACACACTGTCTGGGGGGTGGGAGGGGGTAGAGAATTACAGAAAGAGGGGAACACTGCTTCAAGACGAACGCGTGCATGTGGAGTTAGGGGGTCTACATACATGAATGCACCCAGCTGAGCGTGCCCTATGCACCTCCCTGTTCATATGTCACCTCAATCACACATTGGTAAGTATTGCAGAGGAATGGACTTCCCAGGCACAGCCGGGCTAACATGTTGACTGAGACGATCTTCCGGAGGCCTCTGTAGGTTCTGAATGGCCCTAAGAACCTCCAAATGCACAAAAGGCTCCTCGGGCCCCCAGGAGGACCCAGAAATGCACAGACTTCTTAGATTTCTCCAGGAGGGAAAGACGGGCGGTGCAAGAAGACAGCAACCAAACAGGAGCATGCTCTGCTCCCCGGCCAGCCCTCCTTCCCAAGGTCAGGGGAGAAAGGAGCCCCCACCCGCCAGGAGAGGGCCCCACCACCCGCCACCTCCCAGGCAGAGCACAAGAAGACTCCTGGGCCCTGGCGGGCAAAGCATGGAGGCCGGAGTCACACCTACCGAGCTGCAGGGCCCCCGGCTCATCATCCACCTGGCAGGGCACTGCCAACGGGTGTTTCCTAGGAGAAAGGAAAACGTCAGTGGGCCAGGGAGAACAGCAGGGAGCGGGAGGGGCACTGGAGGGGGTTCAGGAGACCTCGCTCTGCGTGTGCCCTCACTGGCCACTCTCCCTCCCTGAGCGACAGGTTCCATATTGGCTGGGACCAAATCGTCTCCAAGGTGCCTTTCAGGCTGTGAACATTGTTGCACACACATCACAATGTAGCTTGACACTTGCCAAGGACCGAATGCAAGTTAATTTGCTGACGTCACCATGATCCTGCTGGGAAACACACACGCACGCACGCACGCACGCACGCACACACACACACGCACGCACGCGCACACACACACACACACACACACACAAGTTCTTGTAATCATTACACAAATTGTCTTCATCTCAGCTCTGTTTTGTTTTCTTTCTCCAGCTTTCCTGTAAAGCTTTCAGCAGCCATTTAAAATGCACCAAAGAGCCCGGCCAGTGTTGCTCAGTGGCTGAGCGTCCACACATAAACCAGGAAATCACGGTTCAATTCCCAATCTGGGCACATGCCTGGGCTGCGGGCTCAATCCCCAATCGGGGGCATGCGAGAGGCAGCCAATCGGTGATTCTCTCTCATCACTGATGTTTCTATCTCTCTTTCCCTCTCCCTTGCTCTCTCTGAAATCAATTTAAATATATATTTAATACGTTTTTTAAAAAGTACCAGAGAACCTGTGCTGTGCTTGGTAAACTCGGGTGTATGCATGAGGAACTTTCTTAAAACAATCTACCTGTATTTAACTCTCTTTAGTTTTTCTTCCCCTCCAACAGGCATCCATCTGAAGTAAAGCAAAATCATTTTCTAAAAAGAATGTATTAAAAACAACAATATGACATAACTCTCTGAAAACCCATTTACCATGTTAAAACTGACAGCTCTTTTGATGGTGACATTGAAATATATTTTCCTCCAACATCCCTGCAGGGTCAGATATGACTGAAGTAACAATTGCAGTCCTGCCACGGTCGGTTCTATTGAATTGGCTTCCTCCTGAAGATGTATGAAGGGGCGTGATGGGAGATCGCCCAGGACGTGCCGTTCCGAACCCGAGCACTCGCTGCTTGTTCTCCGGGTTTCCTACGCTGGTGCTGGAACACGGAGCTCTTCGCCCCCCCCCCCCCCCCAGGTGGCCTTCCCCCTCTCCGGGCCTCCCCCACTCATCAAGCCATTTTCCTCCATTCAAAACCACCCGTCTATGCCCCTGGCTACCAGGATTCTGCAAGCGTCCTCATGGGGGATGGTGACAGAAGGAGCTGGAAAGAGGTGCGAAGGCATGGACGGGCGGTAGAGGATGTGAAAGGTGGAGGGTCAGCACAGAGGCTGTGTCAGACCCACCCTCCCCGGTCCCCACACTCATATCAGAACCCTCCACCCCCTGGCTCCACCACTAAAGGCTGAGGACCCGAGTCCCACCTCTGTCTAAACCCTCTGGAGACTAGGACAAGGTGCCCCTCCCTTGCTGCACATCAGCGTCGCTGTCTGAAAGCGATGCCTGAGACGCAGGTGCCTGATGGGCGCTAGGATCCCCCTTGGACCACTGTGAGCAGAGCACAGCAGGGGCTGCCCGGGCATCTCTGGAACACCCCAGGGTGGTAACACCTCTCGGGTACCCATCTCTGCTCCCTGCCTCATCTCTCACCCAGGTCACTGCAATAGCGTCCTGACTGGCTTCAGGACCCCCCAGTGGAGCCCCCCACCCCATGCCAGCCCCCCACATCTTCATATGGGTGTCAAAGGCATCTTTCTAAAAAAGAAAGTCGGGCCATACTGGTGTCAGGCTGACCCTCTTCAAAGGTTCCCCATCATCATCATCAATAATCATATTCATAAAAATGGCAGCGAAGTAACAGCAAATACTGTTGCCTGACTCCTTTGGCCGTCCCAGGCACTGTGCTGAGTGTCCTGCAAGAAGAGCCCTATGAAGAAGTTACTGCACTGAGCCTCAGAGCAGTCCAGTAATTTTCCCAGGTTGCACAGCAAGCAGGTGGCAGCAGAGGAATTTGAACCCAGGCAATGACGCCAAAGACCCACACATACTGCTTCCTTATAACGTAATATCCAGGCCCAGTAGGGTGCCCTGTGGGCCTTCTATGGCCTGGCCACCCACCGCCCGAGCTCATCCCGCTCTGCACCCTCACGCCCCCTGCATTCCCTCCATGCCAAACTCCTCAGCCGTGCCTCTATACCTGCTTACAAGCTAGAATGCCCCTGGGCAAACCTACACTAATCCTCTACAGCCCGACTGGCTGTCACCCCTTCTCAACTCCAAAGCATGCATTCATGCACTCACCCAGCAAACAGGTGGCACTTATCTGGCAGGCCTGTCTCCTGCCCAGGGAGACCCATCCTTGTAAAATGAACAGACATAAATGGCAATATGAGGTGGTGTGGTGGGTTGAACAATGGCCCCCAATGAAATCCACACCCTAGAGCCTGTGAATGGTACCTTACATGGTCTAAAGCAGCAGTCGGCAACCGGTGGTCCGTGAGGTCTGAAAGTTGGTGACCGCGGGTCTAAAGGACTTTGTAAATGGGATTAAGGATCTTGAGATGGAGGAGGGTACCCTTGATTACCCAGGTGAGACCTTGTAAGAGGGAAACAGAAGATCTGACAGAGAAGAGAGCTGATGCGACAACGAAAACAGAGGTTGGAATGTACTAGGAAGTTGGAAGGGGCCACAAGCCAAGGAATGTGGTGGCCACTAGAAGCTGAGAAGGGCAGGAAACAGAGTCTCCCCTAGAACCTCCAGAAAGAACTAGCCCTGCCAACACCTTGACTGTAGCCCAGTGGAACTCGTCTCAGACTTCAGTCTCCAGACCAGCGAGATAATAAAAGCAGTACACGTGGTAAGAGAAGTAACCAAGGCGGAACAAAGGACTGGGGGATTCTCCCGCCGCCTGTGTCCCCTGTGCCCAGCATCGAGGCAGTGCTCCTAGATGGCTGCTGAGGATCAAGTGACCCTCATAGAGGCCGGGTGACTCACATAAGGTCACACAACTTACACGATCAGAGCCACGGCTCAAACCCAGGCTGCTGGCTCTTTCTGGTCCTTCCCTGCCCAGAACCCTCCATGGCTCCCTGTGGACCATAGGACAGAGTCCAAACCTCCCAAGTGGCCCCCCTGGCTCCTGAGGGCGAAGCCATGAGGCACGAGGGTGGCCACGAGTCGTGGTGAGAGGGTGGGGTGCCGTTCCCCCCAGTAGGGTACAGCGGGGCCACTCCCGGTCATGGGACTTCCACCGGGCGCGCCATCCATCAGCGGCGAGAGCCCCGCTCAGATGCTTTGTGCCGTTTCCCAGATCGCATCACCAGGAGACTTCAAGCAAGCCCACGCTCGGGAATGCGCCTTTGTTCCTTTCATGTGTCCCTTTGTGGCATGAGCATTACAAAGTTTAAAAGGTCAGTTTAAAAGCATGTTCTTGCCTTTGAATGAAAACCATTATGAAAAAACAATGACAAAAAGATAAATCAAGGATTCAAAACACTTTTTCAAAAGGTGCTGGTGCCAATAACCCAGAGACTTGTGTCAAAGTGTGCTCCTAATAAATCCCCGGGAAGCGGGCCGCAGCCAGCCGGCTCGCCTGCTGTGGCCGGCCGCCACCCAAGCGCCTCTCTGTGCCCCAAGGGAGAGGCAAGGCCAGGGCACTGCGGGGTTCGGAGCTACCGGGGCCAGGACTCAATCCCTGGGTAACTGAACCTCGGCTAGGTGGAAAGAGTCACTCGGAGGCCGGAGTTCTTGTCCCTGCTCCCCCCACTCCGTGTGACCCTGGGCAAGTCACTTACCCTCTGTGGCATCCGCTGCCTCGTCTGTGCCTTGGGGAAGCCTGAGCGTGCCCATCCCTGGGGGCATGACCAGGTGCAGGGCTCTGACAGGTCGTGCCGGGCCATGCTATTCTTGCAGATGCTCTACTGCTTATGTATCCCAACGGTCAGACTATCACACCAGCTCTTCACATGAAACCAGACGAGGAGATGCCCTCTCCTGTATGTTGGTACTGGATGCTCGGCTAAATTCGTTATGGATTCCAAAAGAAAGGTGTCCCGTGAGAGTAAAGATATTGATCACTCCCTGTATGTTATATTTGATGGAAACAGAACCCAGTGTGAATGGAGTCCAAGTTGATTCATGGAGCACAGGAACCCAGAATACAAGAAATGGACATAAGACTCCCCCAGCCAATGATATCCTGGCACACGACACCGAAGCATGTGAAGTTACCTGGGCACTTCCACAGGAGGGCCATGCGAGACCCCCACGTGGGGGAGGAGAGACATCTGTAAAGTCCCCGCTGAAATATGCTCAAGACAAAACCTACTGAGTGTATCAGGAAAGGATGCACCGTAAGCGAAAGCCGGCTAAAACAGCAAGCAGGACTCCAGAGAAGTCGAGATAACAGAACAACAATCTAAAAGACTTGTCATTTGAGATATTAGAGAAAGGTTTCTTTTAATGAAATGAAAATCATAAGAAAAGAAAAAAGACTATGAGAAAAAAACTGGCAGCTGTAAAAAGTAAATAGTCTCATAAAAATTTAAAAAATGTATGAGCATTATAATGATGGATAAAAAACATATTTAACATATTTTTTTAAATATATGAGCCTGCTTCAAGAAGAGGAAGGGAGGGAGCGATAGGTAATGGAAAGGTCTTCTCTATAGAATACCATCAACTAATAAATCAAAAAGAATGATAAAAATTAGGAAATCACCGTTTTATAAACTCCTAGTATGGGGAAAGGGCATTGACGGATGCTAAAACCACTGGTGAAAGGTTTTTGAGGTTAATAATGGCCTGAAAGTTACAGATTCCTTATTAATTGCAGAAGGGCGGTTACCTTTTAATGATGGAGAAAGCACCTTCGTGGAGTGACCCAACGTCGCATCACCAAAAATAAAGCAACCTGGCCTCACGGGCCCCTGGTGTGATGCAATGGGAAACGCACAGCATCGTGTATGTGCTGTCCTTGCCAGAGGTGTTTAAAATAAACCTCATAACAAAAATAGACACATCTAGAGTGTGGTCAACAAGACTACACTCACCATGAGAAACTAAAGAACGGGGGAAATTGTTTAAGATTAACAGAGACTAGAGAGACATGACTATGCTAAACTCAAGCCTTAGAAGGTATTCTGGAGCCACTTGGAAGAAACCTGATCATGGACTTCATGTTAGCTGTTACTGAGTGAATGTGAAGTTCCTTGGGTGATCATGGAACTGTAGTTACATAGGAGAATGCTCTTATCCTTAGCTGAAATATTTGGGGAGAAATGTCATGATATCTGAATTTTACTTTCAAATAGATGTGTGTGTTACAAATACATATAATTTAGATGGGAGAGGGAAAAAACAAATGAGACAAAATCTTAGAATTGCTGAAGATAGGTGAAGGTTATATAAGTGTTCGCTGTACTATTATTCCAACTTTACTACAGGTTAGAACTTTTTAAACGTTGGGAATAAACTCTTTGCAAGCTTAAACAGGAGACTAGATGCAGTGAAGAGATAACAAATGACTAGGAGCTATCAGATGATGTCACTCAGAATGCAACTCAATCAAAGAGAGGAAAAGTGTCCAAAAGAGCAAACAGGAAACAGGGAGGGGGAATTTCAAGTCCACTATCCCTCTAGGAGGAGTCCCAGAAGGGAAGACTAAAGAGAATGGCTGAAAGGAACTTACTGAAAAGACAACTGCCAAGAACTTACCGGACAGGAATCCAGAGAAACAGAGTAGCGTCAAATGGTGCTTATGACAATGAGTGCACACCCAGAGTGTCCTACAGAAACTACCGGAACACCAAAGACAATAAGAAAAACCGTAGAGAAAAGATAATCAGCAATTACTTAAACAAGAGACATGTTTAATATTCAAAAGACTAAAGGTAAGGACAAAGGAAGACATTTTCAGGCAGAGACTAAAAGAGTTGACTGTCACAGACCTTCACTGAATGAACTACTGCAGGATTTACTCCCGGGAGAAGGAAATAAAACCCACAACGTCGTGAATGTACTCAATGCCACTGAATTGTTCTCTTTAAAATGGTTAACTTAGAAAAAGAGAAAGAAAAAGAAAAAAAGGAAGGAAAAAGAAAAGGTGTGGCAAAATTAAAGTATAAAATATAACAGGACAGATTATTTCAAGTATATCAGTAATTGTAATAAAATAAATTAGCCTTGTCAGTAAAAAGGCACTGAGGTTGACACTTTAAATTAGCAACATGCTGTTTCACAAGATACATGACCCAAAAGGTGACGAGGAAAGCATGGAAAAAACCAATCACTTGCATGCCAATCATTTAAAAGCCAACGTAGCTAAATACTATCAGATAAAAATAGACTTTGGGATAAAAAGCATTATTCCTGATAAACCTATCTGTTACAGAATAACAAAGAGAACAATTCGACAGGAAATATTAGCCATCATGAAACTCCATAAAATGAGGTTAATAATAGTCCTACCTCCAAAAAGGATGGTATTAAACAAGTTAACATGTCAAATACTAAGAATAGTATCCAACACACAATAATTGCTACAGAAATAGCTGAGATGATGATGACGATGGTGATGGTTAATGAGGCTTATCACCTTGATTCCAAAAACCTAACGCTTATAAACACAAGTGGAAAAATATGAAATAAAGTAATAGACAATTGCATCAGCCATGAGTTCGAAGAAAATTATGGCCAAGTGGGGATGTAAGAATATTGTAACATTAAAAAATTGAATAATGTAATTCACACTAACAGGTTGGGGTGGAGGGGTGTAAAATAATCTCAATAGATAAGAAAAAGCATTTTTAAAAATAAATACTTGTTACATATTTTAAAAATAAGAACTTAGCAGGCTCATGGGAGGAGAGGGTTTTGCTCTACTTGGCACATGTACTTGGACCCTAGAGAACATCCTAACACTGAAGCCCTGGAGCGTCCCAGTGGAGGCAGTGGCCAGATGAGGAATCCATACTCCACAAGATTCACAATTACTCTAGAGCAACGGTCGCCAACCGGTTGGCGACAATTACTCTAGAGCAGCGGTCACCAACCAGTGGTCCGCGGACCTCTGGCGGTCCGTGAGGTCCGAAAGGTTGGCAACCGCTGCCCTAGAGATACACGAGAGGCGACAGGACGAGCGACACTGCCAAGCACCGCGCCGAGTCCGGCTTCCTGCCACAGGTCCAGCACTCCTGCTCCTACCCAGCTTCAAACAGAACATCCTCTTGGAATGAGCCAGAGGGTGAGATGGCAATGAAGCAGAGAGTGTGCACATGGGAATGGGGCAGACCTGCCACAGGACCAGCTCGTGCCAGAGAAGATGGGCATCGCCTAGGGCAGTGGTGGGCAAACTCATTAGTCAACAGAGCCAAATATCAACAGTACAACGATTGAAATTTCTTTTGAGAGCCACATTTTTTAAACTTAAACTATATAGGTAGGTACATTGTTATTAACTTAATTAGGGTACTCCTAAGCTGGCCTTTGCTAAAAACTCAAGGGGCCAAAGAGCTGCATGTGGCTCACGAGCCACAGTTTGCCGACCACTGGCCTAGGGATACACTAATTGCCTTGCGTCTCCACCTCCATGTGACCAGAATCGTCCTTGGGAGGCTGCAAGGGCCATGACATCCAGGATTCCGGGCTTCAGCTCTGCAGACCCAGCCCGTCCCCAGCACGGCCCCTGCTGGGCGAGGGTGCCACCGCGCACTGAGTGGTGGCCGTGTTGGCTGCTTTCTGCTTCCCAGCGGTGACTGCACAGCCCTTACAGGCTCTCATCAAAGGCTGAGCTCTGGGAGGAATAAGACGTAGAGAGGCGGGCAGATCCCTGAGGGCAAGCTGATCTAAAAAGAACTTTGGTTTAATCCGCGTTCTCTATAGCAGGGCAGCTCTTTTATTTTCACTCTCCTGCTCTCCATTTCTCCTCGGCTTCCTCTAGAGGCTCAGCCAAGCTTCCCCAGAAAAGACGAGGTGCGGAATCGCAATCGGAATCGGGGTGAGCTGCAGCTGGAAGGCGGTGTGGGGCCGCCTGGCAGAGGCTCGGCTTTCACAGATGAGGAACCTGAGCTCCGCAGAGAGGAAGGGGCGCCTCCCGTGTCCCTGGTCCCAGGAGTCAGCCCGAGGGGGTCCGTGTCCGGCATCGGGAAGGGCCCCACCCGCCCGAGCCTCGGAATCAGCAGGCGGTTTTAAAATTAAGCCCTAACGAGCGTGAGGTCTCCTTGGGGTTGGGTTATCGAGAAGTCATCGTGTGCACGGGCCGTCACAATGTGGAGCCACTCTAACAGTTGCCAGCTCTGTTGACCTTCAACATTAAAAAAAAAAAAAAAGAATATTTTTTTCCTCTCTTTTCTTTCCTCTTTAGGATGTGGAAAACCTGACTAGAATTGCCTGGTCTGACATTTCCTGTGAGAAAGCACTGTTTGGAATACTGTGAAAGCAATCTGCCTTAACAATTCAACCCAAATAAATTATCTTCCTGAAACTAGTGAAAAACCTTCATTGGGAATTGGGCGGCCAACCCAAGTCTCTCTCATCCGGGTCCATGATGACGAAGGTTGGACAAAAATAGGGATCATCCTGTGAGGACAGATGGGGGTGGGGGGGCACTGATGGCCCCGCGTCCTCCTGGAAAAGCCATCGGCTCGGCCCATGCAGCGGGAGGGAAGACACGCTGTACTCCTGCCTCCTGGACCATTGTTCTTCGGGCGATGATTTCGCAGCTTAACTATCTTTCCGAACGGCCCCTCCCCACGGCCTTTGGAACACACCCTTGACTAGAAGCCTGCAGAGCCCGAGCAAGATCCAAAACCAAGTCCACGGGCCTCCTCCCTCAAGTCAGGCCGGACTCGGGCACATTCCAGGAGCAGAGAAGAAATCTATCCCCGTCACCAAGGCATCGGACGGGAGGGTTCCTTCGAGGGCACACAACTGGCAAATGAAACTGAGCCAGGTGTGGCCTTCCTGCATATTATTCTCGCATTCTCCCAATTTGGCACAAGGCCTTGGCACACAGCTGGTGTTTAATGGGTGCTCCCTCCGGATGCCGAGGACCGAGTTCCCCGGATACGGCCGTCCATCCGGAGGGGCTGGAAAGGCTGACCCGGGCCTCCTCGTTTAACCCTGTGGCCCTGGCAGGAGCGGGGCTGGGGGTGGGAGCTTTCGCCAAGGCCCCGGGGCGGAGGGTAAAGCCACAGAGAGAATTTTAGGCTCCAGAGTCCCCTGGGTTGGCCGTCATCTTCCCCCGCTGATGTCAGCAGCACCGACCGCATGTTCTTAAGACAAAAAACGCAGAGAGAGGTTGGCGACACTTCCCTAAGGGACTGGAGCTGGCGGGGCTTCGTGGCTCTCAGTTCCTATGCCGCCCGCCCTTCGCTGTGGCTGCAGGTGCCGGGGTGCAGCCAAGACCAGTTAGTTCCTGGAGGAGACCGGGAGGCAGAGGAGGGGAGGGCGGAGATGATGTTACTCCAGGGAAGAAAACTGTCCTCTGCAGGCAAAGTGGTCTCTGTGGAGTACATCTCGGGAGCCTGGCCAGATTCACCTGAGATACGCTGATCGCCGAGCAGAAAGGGGCCAAGCCCGGGAACTGGGTCCTGGTCTTGGCCCTGCTCTCTGTCCGCCAGCACGTGGCTGCCTGGCTCAGCCAAGCCCAACCACCGAGAGCTGCTGGATGAGCCCAGTGACCAGGGCCAGAGCTAGCCAGGTGACGTGGTGCCTGGCCCAGGCCTCAGGGCCCCCACCCCGTGGGAGCCCCGGCCGCACGCCCAGCTGGCGGGACCGCCCCGGCTGCCCCTGGTTGGGGCTCCTGGCAGTGGAGTGAGGACCAGGGATGCCCTACCTGAGACAGAGGCTCCCCTGCCCGCCCCCCCCCCCGAGGCTGGTGTGAGGACCCAGGAAGGAAGGAGCGCCTGGAGTGCCGCCTGGAGCTATAAAAGGGAAGGCTCTCACTCGCCGCCTAGAAGACATGACCTAAGAGTTGCCGCCGGTTTCCATAGCGGCCTGGAAAGCGGTGTGGAGCTGTTGACTTGGCTGCTAGGAGAAGCCGCTTTCTGGCACCTTTACTGTCCTAATAAAGGCAGCGGGGGGGGGGGGGGGGGGGCGGCGGGGACCTGCCCAACGGGAGAGGCCGACTTCCTCCGAGTCCCATTAAACCCTGAATCCACTTAGGCTCTGTTCGGTTCAGTACGCCAAGGGGTGGCTTAAAGCAACTTCTGGGATGAAATATGTTCCGTTGGACTCATAAAACATTCCCCTGCACCAGCATCAATAGAAGAGCCGTGAGCAGTGCCTTTGAAATGACACTGTCTGGGCCCCAGGTTAACTTCCCACCAATTTGACAATAAAGACATTTGAGTTCGTTTGCCTTTAGAAACGGTGGGGAGGCTTACGCTTAAATGACACTTGTTTTTATTTATTTTTTTAAATATATTTTTATGAAATATAAAGAAAGGAAGGGAGAGGGAGAGAGAAAGAGATAAAAACATCAATGATGAGAGAGAATCATTGATCAGCTGCCTCCTGCACGCCCCCCACACCGGGGATTGAGCCTGCAACCCGGGCATGTGCCCTGACCGGGAATTGAACCGTGGTCTCCTAGCTCATAGGTCGATGCTCAACCACTGAGCCACATGGCTGAGCTCATGTCTTCCCCCAAGTGGCCCTGATGGAAAAGCCGCCTCCCTCGCTCCCGTTTTCCTCTCTGTGACATTCTAAGGGTTTAGTGTTTATCGGGGGTTGTTTATCGGGGGATGTTTCTACTTTACCGCGCGCTGCAGAGCACAGCTCTGGGGGGAGGAGGCACGGACCTTCCAGCCCGGTTTTCACACGTGAGGACATCGAGGATCAGGAAACTGAGCACAAGCCAGTGTGTGACACGTGGCCAACGATGACGTGAGGAAAGCCAGCCCCCATACGGGGCATCTTCCACGGGCTCCGTTTGGTCATTGTAAAGGCGGGACTTTTAGTTCAAATTATGTCTATATTTAAGTTCTATAAAATTGTTTTCATAGCCTTACTTAGCCAGAAAAATAAGAAGCCCTAGCAGTGTGTTGGAAGTCTTCTGTTTTTGTAAAACTGGCAAAAATTAGATATTTTTATATTCTTTGTCTTAAAGAAGCCACCCAAACTGTGTTAGTTGCAGGCCCACAAGGTCCCCCAGATTTTTGGTTTTTGTTTTTGTTGTTGTTCTGCTGACCCCTGAAGTCCCAGGGACCCACTGCACCGGAAGTCTCCTCCGGCCCGAAGACCTGTCACCGCCTTCCCCTTGCTGGTACCGAGAAAGGCCCGGCCGAGACGGCCCTAGAGCGCCTCCTTCCCCCAGGCACCCCGCCACGAAGAGGGAACCTCCAGGAAACGCTGACCGACTGCGAAAGCACAGAGGGCTGGTTGTTTTCTGGGCATTTCTTAGAAAAAGGAGGAACCTGCTGCTTAAAACCCACGTTAGCTCTGCAGATGGAGCATTACGCCACTCACACCCAGCCAGGGAGCTGTGGGGTTTCCGGGGAGCCAGCCCCCACCGGGGCCAGCACACCCCACACCCGGGGCTAAAATTAGCCGTGCCCTGAGCCAGCGGGTGGCCACCGGGCTCCCCACAGCCGTTCTCACTTGCAATGGGGTGAGGGCCCTCCGTACCACCAGGGTGCGTTTCCTGCCTCCACGCCCCTCTGGGGTTACCATCCAGCCCTTAATGAGGGTGCCCAGCTGTTCGGCACAGGCGGCTCATGGGTGGGCCCAGCAGGTGGGGTGTCCAGGGGGGAGCTGGGGTGTGGCTGAGAACAGCCCCTCAAGGATGGGATATCCGAGCTGGAACTTCCCGTGATCACCGAAGCGAGAAGCACAGGGCCCACCTCTCTGGGCTCGGGAGTGGGGACTCAGAGCAGCGCAGGGCAAGTGTTCACTGCTGAGGAGGTAACAGCATTTGTCTGAGTTTCTAAGAAGGAAAAAGAGAATCAGAGCAGCACAGCCCTCTCCTCCTTAGCAGTGGAACTTCTGCAGGCGCGGAACGGGGCCCTTGGCAGGGCCTTGGCTTCCCTGGTTTCTAGGGATCCGGACCCAAATAACCCAGGCAGAGCCTGCAGGCCCCCGCCCTCAGAACCCCCTGGCGTCCTCGCTCTCCAGGCCGGGCGCTCATGCCCCGGGCCCCGCGGGGCAGACGTGACGGGGCCTGCGGCCCCTACGGGATGGCGTGGGCGGGAAATGGCCCCAGCAACGCGCCAACAGGAAGAGCTTTGACCAAAGGTATCTGGAGCTTTTTCCAGAACAAATATAAAAACCATGTGAAGCCGCTGGACCCACGTCGGGCAGCCGCCTGCTGGAAATGTCACGTGGCGCCTCACGGTGTGAGTGTAATCAAAGGACTGGGGGTTTCGAGAAAACATCCCAAGAGCGAGGAGGGAGGACACGGCCAGCGAGCACTGCCAGGCGTGGGTGTGCGGCTCCAGCCCCGCGGGAGGGCAGGAATCAGCTCCGCAATGCCCGTCAGGACGACACTGAACGAGCTGCCTCTGCACATCTGGAAAATATGCACAAGCTATTGTTGCGGCAGCCGCGGCCGGTCCTGGGCAGGAAAGGGGCTGCCACGCCCACTCACGCCCGTGGGGCTGCCCCGGGGCGTTTCCCGGGCCAGCCTCTGTTTTGTATCATCACCACATTCCAACTTTTATAGAAACACTATGTCCTGGTCACACTTCTTCACGATGCTTACTGAGCGACGAGAGATAGATCCTTAGACTGTTCGTTTTCCCTCTTTGCTCCATGTGGTTTTTATTTTCCCTTTTTATTTTGAAAAATGTTAAACCTACGGGAAACGTAAGAGACCGACACAGTGAATACCGGAATACCCTTCACTGAGTGACAGATGGCTAACATTTTGCCATGTGGGCTTTCCCCTCTCTCCCCTCACACCTACACACACAAACACACACACTTTGTGTTTCCCGGACCATCTGAGCCTGTATCCCTAAGAACAAGGATCATCGCCCACCAAATCCATGGGGGGTACCCGCATGACAGCCCTCGAAAGCCGGGATCCTTGTTACGCTCTCCCAGATCCCCGCACCTGTCTGGGTGTGCCCTTTTAGAGTTATTTTCTTTCAAACGAAGAAAAACATCGGTCGTGATGCCTGCATTAAAGATTAAGTGGGCCAGGACTGCTTTGGCTTTCCTCTACAACGGATACTTTGACCTCTCCGCCCTCCGTGACCTCTCTGCCCTCCGTGACCTCTCTGCCCTCCGTGACCTCTCTGCCTAGGAGCGCTCTGGTTTTAAGGAGGTCTGACTGTCCACACGCACATCGGCTAGAAAGTGACTGGCGATTTGTTAAGAGGCTGAGAGGGGGCGGGAGGGAGGCTCTGGGCTGCCGAAGGCTGTGTGGATGCATTTCCTTGGCAGTTGCCGGCGTCGGCTCCTGGACACTTGTCGAAACGCTCTGCACAGCAGCCTCGGGAACACGAACACTCGGTGTGTCACTGCCCCAAGAGGAGGGGACGTGGGAGCGGGGAGGGGGTCTAACACGCCTCTCAGAAGAGCCCCGTCCCCGGATGCGGGCAGAGTCCTCGGTCTCGGCGCGTGTGGGTGACTGTAGTTTGCTTGAGCCTCTTTTTTCTCATTCAGAAGAAACCTCACGTGAAGGAGCCAGGGCTGAACCAGGTGACCCTGGGATCACAGGAAGCAGCACCATCGGTAACAGGAATGCCATCCTGCTCCACGGACTCCCCCTTTCTCTTCCCTCCTCCGGACCCCGCTGAAGCCTGGGCCCGGCTCCTCCAGACCCCGCTGCAGGGGGGAGGAGGACCACGGCCACGAGGGCCCAGGCCGGGCGGCTCGCTGGGCGGCCCGCTGTCCGGGCCTGGCCTCGGGGGCTTCTGGGAAAGAGAAAGGGGGGAGAGGGCATCTGTCAACCGCCAGGGCTTCCCAGTGGACAGCGCACCTTGGCCTAACGCTAGGGGAGGAGAGACCGCCTGGAAGACAAATTCAACCCGCAAAGCTGGGGCCTATGTGCCTGGCCACCAAGTCACACTGAGCTTCCCTCCCCTTGGCCACGGCCCACGCGGTGGATGCGAACATTTCTCTTTGACCGTCATAACCTTCCACAGTGTGGCTCCAACCTTACTTCCCACCCCTTTCCTACAAAAGTTTCATTTATTCAAGAACACATCTATCCATTTAAGAAAGGAGGTGTTTTGGCTAACTAAACACTAGGAGACAAAGCTCCAATTTATTAAAGTAACTATTGTAGGTCAACTATCTTATATACATTATTTCACTTACTCTTCATAACAATCCCATTTTTTAGATGAAAGAAACTCGGCCACAGAGAGATTTTTAAAAATATAAAGGAGTGTGCCCACGGTCAGCCTGCTAGTAAGGGAAGAATGTCCAAGTCTCAATCTCAGACTCTTTCAACCTCGCCGAGGCGAGAGCCACCTTCCCAAGTCTCGGATACGGTAAAACGCAACGTTTCCCAAGCGGCAGGCCTCGCAGCTTGACAAAGCGTGGCTTAACTGGGCTGCATTTCATGTAACGCAGACACTCGGGGAGCAACAACGGCTCTCACTGGCGACGTAAAGGTGCTCTGGGAGCCTGCGCCGCCCGGGCCCCCCATGGACACCGGTCACTATTGTGAGGAGGACGGGCCTGGTCCTCGGCGCCGCCCGCCAGGACCCCACCCCACGCTCGCTTCCTTCCTCAGGCGTCCTGAACGAGCAGTGCTTCCTCCAGGCGCTGGCACCGCCCTGGCTTACAAAGGTGCTCGCATCTCCCGTCCTGGGAAAACAGACCCTGATCCCTAACCCTCTCCCCTCCTGAGCTGCACCCTGTTCCTAGGCTTCCCTTCACCTCGAACTTTCTTATGAAACCTCCACGTTCTCTGTCTGTCGATGTCTTTACCCCGCCAATTCCTCCACCCACTGCAGCAACCGGCTGTCCCCAGGTGCCTGCTGAAAGTGCTGTCTCCAAGCCACCGGGTCGCCAACCTCATGACCTGCCCCCAGGGTGCCAAGGTGCCAACCTCCTGCTCTGTGGACCCCCACTCTTCCCTCATCTCCTCGTCCGCCTGCTCCCACCACTCCTTTTCCTCATCACACCAATCCCATTGCGGGGGTCTGGCCTGGGCGCCCCCCCTCCGGGGACTTAGCTCTCAGCAGGGCAGCACCCTCCCAAGGCCCCTCTCCCAAGCTCTCGCCCCGCGTTCCCGGGACCTGCGCTCCTGCCCACTCCTCACTGTGGGAACAGAAGCTCCCCCGGGCGTGTGCTCACACAGACGCCTCGTCCACCTCCGGACCCAGCCGGGCCTCCTGCTGCGGACCTGCGGCCTCTGCGAGCTGCAGGCCAGGCTCCCGGCCTCCAGGCCACAGCCTCCTTGCAGGCCAAGGCCTGTGGACTCTCCTCCGCAGGTCCCTGCTCCTGACCCCCTGGTGCCCTCAGGTCACAGCCCACCTGCCTTCCAGGCTGGGGTCCTGCTGCCGGTCCCTGCTCAGTCCTGCAGTGCCCCCGGACTAACCTTCCTGAAGCACAACTCCAACTGTTTAGAAAAACAACCCTTATTACATAACCAGAAGCGCCAGAGGCCTTTCTCTTCCTCTCTGCTGCTCTCTGGCCCTGCTGTCGGGTCGCTGTCCAGTCCCCCCACACGCCCCGGGTTCCAGCCACACCAGCTTGCCTGCCTCTTTGCCTGTGTTCACACTGTCCCCTCGGCTTAAGAGCCTTCTGCTCCCTGAATTACCAGATGGGCCCTGTAAGTCGCTGCGGGTGTCAGCTCCCCACAGTCCTTCTTCCCCAGACAGGGGCCTGAGGTCACTAGACCAGGTTGCTGGCATGAATTCAGACTGGCCGGCCATTCTGTGCCTCAGTTTCCCCACCTATAAAATTAGTGCCAATAACCCGCCTACTGTTGCTGTGAGGCTGAAATGAGATACTACATCTAAAGCTCCTGCAACAGGACCTGCCAAATAGTGAGTAATCAATAAATAGCAACAGCTGGCCTGGCCAGCATGGCTGAGTGGGTGAGCGTTGACCTATGAACCAGGAGGTCACGGGTCAATTCCCGGTCAGGGCACATGCCCGGGTTGCAGGCTGGATCCCCAGTGGGGGGCGTGCAGGAGGCAGCTGACCAATGATTCTCTCTCATCATTGACATTTCTATCTCTCTCTCCCTCGCTCTTCCTCTCTGAAATCAATAAAAATATATTTTTAAAAATAAATAAATATCAACAACTTAACTGTCCCCGAAACAATCCAGACTCCAGCCCCATGGCACTCTGCCCTTGTCCCCCCATCACTCGTTTTTGCTTTTTTTTTTAACCCTATAGAGCAGTTACGTGTATGGCTCCTCCGTCTCTTTGGAGTAGGAACCTCATCTTCCACATCTCTCCCCAGCACTATTCCAACAAACAGGAGGCAATCCACAAAGGCTTTGTTGAACCGAATAAAATTGAATAACATGTATTTAGAGTGAGATCAAAAACTGTTTACTCGACCAGGAAAAGGCCCCACTTCTGAGCGACCCGTGGCCATGAACCTGGCCCCAACAGGATATGGACGGAGTCCCATGGCTTTAGTAACGTCTCATGGAATGAGCAGAGAAAACAAAGTCGAATTTTCTGGAATGAGGCGCACACATGGAATCCAGCTATACAGGAAGCCGCCCTGGCAGGCCCTCGTCGGGATTTGAAGAACTCTTCCCAAAATCCCTGACAGAACTCAGCATCAAAGGCCACTTTCCCTTCCCAGGTGGAGGCACCAGCCGGACTGAGTCACGGCGCACCCCGCCCACGGCGTCCACGGGAAAACCAGCTGGGAATCACCAGGGAAGGAGTCTGCAAATGCCGCAGAGCCCAAGGCGGCCCCCAAAAAGGAGCTGAAGGACAGCAAGAGCTGCTTCAGTCTTTGGGAATGGTGCCCCAGGGACACCAGCAATTTGTTCCCAAACAATCTCCGGCTTGGAAGAAGGTGGAGAAGAGTGACGAGTATGTCCAGGCACAGCCATGAGGCCCTGGCTGCCCCCGGAAAGGGTTACTCCAACTCTGCCCATCCTTCCAGGCCCCGCCCAGCAACAGCCCCCTCCTCTGGGATCCTTCGGCCCCTCAGGGGGCACCATCCATCTGGCTCTGGGACAGATGCTATTTTTAGGTGACTTTTCCTATTTGCTCAGTCACTAACCCAGTCTTTTATGTGCCCCTTGAGTGAAGGGAAGACTCATACTTCACTTCCCCCTCCCCCAAGGCAAAGCCAATGATTCAGCTCCATCCAGTAAGTTTGGAACAATTCTGGGCAAAATTGAGGGAGCAAGGTCACAGACAACTCACCCCCACACTCAGCTGACGTCCAGCAGGAGACTCAGACAGCCTGTCATCTCTCTCCCGTGTGACATGGGCTCTTAGAGGTGTGAGAAGGGGCCGTGCCCAGGTCCAAGAGCAGAGAAGAGACTGGGAAAGGCTTCCTAAAGAAGGAAGATTCAAGATGACTTCAACATGGGCCATCACAGTTGTGATGGGTTGAGTTGGTTGGTGGGTTGTTGAGTCAGGGGGCTGGTTGATCAGATAGAAGATTGGTTGGATGATTAGTTGGTTAAATGAATATATGAATAAAAATGAATGAGTGAATGAATGAATGCCAACAAGTGAACTTGAAGATAAAGTTTGGATTGTTCCAGTTCTATTAAAGATGATCAGTTTAACTTTCATGACACTGTCCCAAACAGATCAACATCAATTTCTCTTTCAGTCTCCTCATTATAGACATTACATTCTGTCATTTGCTCAATATTTATGGACAGGTTCAGAGATATAGCGGAGGGGTGGCGGGAGGAGGGGGGGAGAAAAGAAGTCCCACTCGGAAGCAAACATGAGTTACCAAATCGTTGTGCTGTAGTGAGAGTTATCCATGATACTGTAAGAAGCAGAAGAGAAGCTATCAGACTCTGTGACCAGACCAGGATTAGGGTGAGACTTACATGGTGCCTAGGGTGCAAAATTTAAGGAGACACTCACTCTCAGGTTCATGCAGGTGCCTACACCATGGCTGAACCACCTTGAGAGTGAGTGCCTCCTTAAATTTTGCACCCTGGATGCCCCACGTACTTCATCTCATCCTGGCCCTGTTGCTGACCACTACAGGGCCTCTCGGGGTTCTGGTACCCAAGGTCTGCTGGAAGCTCCTGCCAGAACAGCAGATAAGCATCTTGGAGAGAAAAAAGCGCCCAAGAAGAATCTCCACACACCTCCCCTGCTCTCCAACACTCATCTCCCCAAACTACCCTCAGTCTTAATAGCCTGCTTCCACCCAGAGCAGCTGCTGTCCCTGGAGCATCACCCTGGCCTGCGAGCCATGGAGTTGCACTAGGCAGAGGAGGGTCTCGGAGCTCCCACCCTGATGCGGAGGCTGACCAATGAGATCACTCATCCTTCCAAGGGAAGGTGTGGACACTGTCACTTCGTTAGCCACACTTTCCTGATCTCAGAGGAAATCTGAGTCATGGGACGTCTCTTTCCCCTGCCAGAAGCATTGGATCAAAGCCTTGGGAACCCTGGAACTGAAGGGACCCAGTAGACATCAGCAAAGCACAGGGCAGGGCATTGATCCCATTCCTGGGGCCTCTGAGGGCCCGTAATGCGCGCTTGACCCGTTTCTCAGGTTTCATCTCCTGCATGGGCTGGGAGAGGCCAGCCTTTGGAAGGAGAGAGACTGGTGCTCCTCTGTGGATGGGCACATGCAGGGGAGATGTGGGTAAGAGGTGGGTAGGAGACCAGCTGCGCACAGGGCCCCAATGGCAGATGGGGGGTGCCCACCACAGAAAAGAGGTCCCTGGAGTTGGTCATGGAGGAGGCTGGCCCCGCCCAGGAGCCCCGGGCAGGCCACTATCCACACGGGCTTCCGGCACACAGGAAAGCAACCGTGTGCTGTGTTTGTTTCAAGAGTCAGCTCATTGGAAGCCCCAGAGTCTGACATAAAGCCCACACACCATGCAGAGACCAATTACAATGGAAATTCCACCCATCACTGGTCCCCCGCAGTGCAGCTGTCGTGAGAAGGGATGCTTGGCTCTGGGGAACAGTCAATGAACCGCAGATGCCACATCCTCTGCCAGGCTCGGGCAAGCCCAGAGGGCACTGCTCATTGTCCTCAGGACGCAGCCAGGCGTGTGCCCTCGTCTCTGCTCCCATCTCTGCTCCCATGTGGAAGCCAGGAGCGGCCGAGGGCCCCTGAGGGATGGGCGTCACTGATCGCTCTCCCACGAGAGCGAGAGCATCTTCCTTGGAAGGGGCCTGGTGAGTGTCTTCGGAGTGAAATCGAGCAGCAAGGCCATCAGGCTCTGGGTCCTAAAGATTGGTGACAACCTGCTGCCACCTGCTGTCCATTAACTGTAAAACCCGAAAATCTGATAACCTCAGAGTCATAAGTAAGTCCCTGAACCAGACCACTGGCTCCAACAGAGGCAGGGACACGATGCGCTGGGGCCCTGGCTGCGTCCAGGCTGCAGAGACCCACGAACGGCGCAGGTTATCACAGCCACTCCTCACTCATGTCACTGGTTCGTCACGAAGTCTCTGCGCCAAACACGGCCTCTGCAAGGCCTGGGCCTCCTGCCCGGTCAACAGCTCCCCCTTAACTGCTCCCCAGTCTCCCATCCTCTGTGAGGGCCACAATTTAGCACCCAAGAACAGAGAGCCGCACGCGGGCCCAGGGCCTCAGGCAGGGAGTGGTCTCGTCCATCCCCAGTGCTGGATCTGGGGACCAAGAAGAGTGTCCAGAGACGCCTCCTGCCCAACAGCTACAGCAGGACAGGGCCCTGTCCGAAGCCGATGGCAGTTCACCCAGCACTTCTGCAGTGAGTGCTCCGGGGTCGTGATGAGGGCCGTTTGAGGGCCTGTCCCCTCGCCTGTCACCTCCACATGTGGCCTGCCTCACCAGGCATCCCATGCACCAGAGTGATGTCACAAATAGGCTTCGCGGCTGGTCTATCTATATCATGGCCCTGGGAGCTGGGTGAGTGCAGAGGACACGGGTGCCCCGACCAGATGCCCGACTAGGCACACCCATCCCAGCTGCCGTCCGTGTTGGTGCTAACAGCTCACGGCACCCTTCTCCAGAGAACTGCCCTTCACCAAACTCACCCAGGAAGTGCCACACTGCCCGCTCCACCCCAGCATGGACAACCCATAGCCAATGACTGACAGAAAAAAAAAAAAAAAACTTAAAAGGTGGGACCAGCTCTGGGTCAATTCCCACTCTTATCTCCCTGTGGGATCAGACGGAGACCCCACAGCCTTCCTGAGACCTGCCTGCCCTGCTCCCCTCACTGAGAGCATGTCCCCCATAGATTACATGCGCCCGACCCTCCGTCTCAGGCTTGGCTTTAGGGCCCGGGTTCCCAACCCTCAGCTGCAGCACATCACCGCAGGGCTTGTTAAACACCTGCGGGGCTTCCCGCCAAAGTCCCGATTCGGGTCACACAGTCACACAGGTCGTGTTTCTCCCCGGTTCCCAGGGGATGCAGATGCTGCCCGTCCAGGGATCACAGTTTAAGAACCACCGCTCTCAGGAACCTGCCCTAAGACGGAATTCACTCAATAAGTAAGGTAAAAGGGTGGAGGTGGCAGCTTAACCATGCAGCAGCCAGCCCGCCTCCAGCTCACACCTGCAGCTGGGCACGGCGATCACCAGGCCTCCAGCCACAGCCCCTCGTGCTCCGGAGACTCCAGGCTCCTGAACCCTGATCACCACTGCACACCTATGGGAACTCAGAGCCCACAGTTGGGGGGACTCCCAAGGCACGAGGTACATGCTCATCCTTCACAGAAGATGAACCTCAGAGGTCAAGAAGAGGTGTGATTCTTGGCTCACAGAGGGGAGGTTTGGTCTGGACACGCCCAAGGGCACGTCTAGAATGGAGGGTGGAGAGTGTCAGAGACGGAGAAGCCCCTGTTGAGCACCCACCAACCCCTCCTCTTAGGACAGGAGCACAGAGGCCCAGAGAGGGCCGAGATCTGACCAAGGCAGAACTCAACCTGCGATCACAGGAGAAGTACGTGCTTGACTTCAAGGCCAGCCCAGGAGTTGCTTTTATTGTCACCAGAGAATAGCTGCGAGCAGTCCTATTAATTTGGGCTCTAGTAATAGTCCTCTTCCCAGCTTCAGGACAACCCAGAGGTCAGAAGAGAATTGTCCTGTCACGACTGAGCAACAGGGCCTGGAATGAGAACCACGGAGAGCTCGCTGCTCACATCTGTGGCCCCAGGCACATGGCCCCTGACCCACGGCCACAGGGAGGCCAGTGAGCAAAGAAACACTGCTGCCTGATAGAAGTCTCATGGCCCAGAGGGATCTGGATTGTGGCCCAGTGACCATGGCCTTAACTTGCTTCTCCCACAGTCTTCCACTTTCAGGGAACAGCAACCCCCTTCTTGTGGTTGTTCAGCAAAAACACGGGGGTCATCCTTGCCTCCCGGTGTTCTCTAATATAGCACCTCAAACCCACAGGCAAATCCTGTTCACTGTGCTGCGTGTGTGTGTGTGTGTGTGTGTGTCTGTGCATGTGTGCCTGTGTGTGTATCTGTGTGTGTGCCTGTGTGTGTGTGTGTCTGTGTGCATCTATGTGAGTATGTCTGTGTGTATCTGTGTGAGTGTGTCTATGTGTGTCTGTGTGTGTATGTTATATACAATCCAGTCCATGTCCCACCACCTTCACTGCCATCGCCCTGATTCAGGCCACCATCAGCTCTCCTCTAGACTATTCAACCGCCTCCTGACCGGTCTCCCTGCCTCCACCCTCACCATCTGAAGTCCCTCTGCCCAGGGTCCTACGGAAATGGGACCACGAGTGGAACCAGGCGTGGCTCTGCTCAGCCTCCAGAGGCCCCAGAACCTCCCAGAGTAGAAGCCAGGCCTTTCAGAGCCCCAGGCCTCTCCCCGTCCTCCCTCTCCTCTCCCCAATCTCTCCTCTGAAAGAAGCAGGCCTGTGCATGGCTACCCTCTCTTTGCATGTGCTCCCAGGGATCAAAAGGCTGGTTCCATTTGCCCTCTGATCTCCTCTCAAGTGTCACCTTCTCAGAAAGGTTTTCCCTGACAACCTTTTTGTACAACAGCAGCCCCAAAGCCAAGGTGCCTCTCATTCTTCCTTGATTGATTCTCCCCCGTAGCACTCTGCTATGTTATGTATTTACTTGTGTGGCTATTGTTCTGGGCTGTCTCCCCACCGGAACTGTAAGCTCCAAGAGGGCAGGGACTTGGTCTGCTCCATTCACACAGATCCCCAGTGGCTAGGGCTGTGACTGGCACACAGTAGGCCATCCCAGATGGGGTGCTGGTAGACATGAACAACTGAATCTCAAAGAAGGGGAAGGCTGACTGGCAGCATCTGCCAATTTCCACAGTGTGAACATTCCTACCATGACCAATCTCAAGCTACCACCCTGATGTCGTTGAACACAGTCGGGAAGAGATGCTAACCATTAGCTCTCTGAGCTGGTACAGCCGTTCCAACCTGCCACAGCACTCACTGAAGAGTTGTGGAATAAATGAATGGAATAATGGTTATTTTTGTGAATTGACAGGGTCTTTTTGAGGACAAAACTCTAGAAACCCGGGGTCTGAAATCATGTTTCTCCAAAACCAAGGGAGTTGCTACTAAAGAACAGGACTGGATTAAAATTCCAAATATATGCTGTGTATAAGAGACAAGCTTTACATATCTATGGACTATAAAGAAATCTCAACAAATATCAAAGGATTGAAATCATACAGAGTAGATATGACCAAAGTGGAAATGTCAGATATCAACCAAAGAGATAACCAGAAAAATGCCCAAAATGTTTTGAATTGATCAATACATACCCAAATAACCCATGGGTCCAAAGAAGAAATCACAATGGAAATTAGAAAATATTTTAACTGAATTGTATTAACATGTAACTTATCAACACACAGGATACAGACAAAGCATTGTTACAAGGAAATTTGTACCCTTAAAAGATAGTACCAAAGAAGGCTGAGAATCAATTATTTAAGATCCATATCAATAAAATAGGAAATAATGGCAAGTTAAACTCCAAGAAAGCAGAAAGAAAGAAAGAAAGAAAGAATAATAGTTAAGAGTGGAAATCAATGGAACATAAAACAAATATACAAAACCGAAAGTTAACTCTTTGAAATAGTACACAATTGCTAAACTGCTAGTAAGATGAGTCAAAAAATAGGGAAAACCCAAATTACCAGTATCAGGGATGCAGACCATACAGACTTTAAGTGATAGTAAGAGGATATTATATTTACACATTTTTATACCAATACATTTAAAACAAGTGGTAAAGCTCCTTGGAAAAAAATACAACTTGCAAAATGGATACATGAAAAAATAAGACAATCTAAATTTAAATTTTTTCAATTAAATCCATAATTTAAACTCAATGCTCAGAAGGCTAGTAAATTCTCCTAAATATTTAAGGAAGAAATAACCAATCTCTCTTCAAGAGAATGGGAAAAAGAGGGATGACTTCTAGCTTATCCTAAACACCAGACTCTGACGAATGAATTGCCAGAAAGGCAATTAACCAAATTCTCCTTCATAAAACCCTACACAAAATATTAATAAATTGAACCCAACGATACATAAAAAGATCATATGTCATAGCCACGTGGGTTTATACCAGGAATGTAGGATGGTTTAACATTCAAAATCAACCACTGTAGGAATCAACCAGGTCTGCTGTGTAAGAATAAAAATAAGGTTTTATGTACATATATATATATATATATATATATATATATATATATATACATACACACACACACACACATATATATATATATATATATAATAACAGGCTAATATGCAAATGGTCATGATGCCCTCACGCCTTAACGACTGATCAGCAGGAGGCTGCGTGTGCAGCAGGCGCGGGTGGGCGTGGCTGCGTGCGCAGCCAGGCCGGGGGACATGAGGCTGCGTCCCCGACCCGGCCCGACTTAACAAGGAACTTCTATTATAGAGAAAGGGCAAATAGCAATATTAAAATATTTCCTCTAATTAATTCCCTTTAATGTGCATGAATTTCATAATTTCGTGCACCAGGCCACTATTATATATATATACTAGAGCCCCAGTGTGCGATATCGCTCGAGACCCAGACCCACTGCACCGGCGCGGACCCAGACTGACTCCCGCCGCGCGGGGCCGGGGGGGGGGGGGGGGGGGGGGGCGGGACACGGGACAGAGTCAAGTCCCCACTCACCCGCGCATGCCTTGCTGCGCACACATCCTCCTGGTGACCAGTCTTTGGTCGTTCCGTGTTACAGCATCACAGCCACAGGCCTTTTATTAGTGTGTGTGTGTGTGTGTGTGTGTGTGTGTGTGTGTGTATTTCAGAGAGAGAGAGAAAGATAGAAACATCAATGATGAGAATCATTGATTGGCTGCCTCCTGCATGCCTACCACTGGAGATTGAGCCCGCAACCTGGGCATGTGCCCTGACTGGGAATCAAACTGTGACCTTCTGGTTCATAGATTGATGCTCAACCACTGAGCCACGCTGGTCGGGCAAGAATGGGGTTTAAAGAATGGCCCCACAGGAGCCCTGTGGGAGCTGATCATCACCCTTGCTCAGCCTCCCAGAGGAAGCACCCCTATGCCACCCCAGCCTGAGCGTGTTGCTCGGGTGTGTGAGGTCTTCTGCTGAAACCTCCCTGACTGTGAGAAGTAAGAGAGGCCAGAGAGACCTCCCCACGGGTTCCCGTGTGCTCTCTGGGCTGTTGTCTCCCCAGCAGGGTGGCCACAATCACCTGCCCTACTTCACAGCCGCGCTTAGCGAGCCCGAGGAGCCACAGGGACTGGATGGTTCTCTAGGAGGAGGCATCACCGGGCACAGCAAGCTCACCTGAGGGGCAGGCACTGGTTCCCCTGCCTTTTAAACGCTCTTTCCAGCCTCTCCTGGGTCGTCCTGGCATTCCCTCCCGGCAAGGAGAACTTCAAGGGCGTCCTGTCGGCCTCCGGGCCACTGTCGGCGGCGGGGCTGTCCTCGGCAAGTCCTCTCCACCTGCCGCTGCCCTGAAGCAGCCCTGGGCTGGGCAAGCGGGGCGGGCTGCCGGCTGTGGGCCTGTGCTTCTCTGCGGGGGCCTCGCTGAGCTGGCCCAGGGGGCTCCTGGAGGTGGGGCGGGCGCTGGGAGCCAGGCCCTCCTGTGGGGCAGTGCAGGCCGGGGTGCGGGGGGGCAGCTCGGGGGCTCTCCGGCCCTCCTCCTCCTCCTGGGGCTGGGCCACGGCGCTCAGGGCCAGGGGCCGCCGCAGGGAGCGCTTGCGGAGGGAGTCCTGAAAGGGACAAGGACAAGCACAGTGAGGATCCCTGCAAGAGAAGTGGGGGTACCTGATCCCACTTCAAGCGTTTGCCTTGATGTTCCCTCCCCCAGGAAAGCCCATTCCACCCCCAAGTCCTCCTGTTAAAGTCCGCCTCCTCCTCTGTGAGGTTCCCAAAGGCTTCGCTTCCGCAATGCCTTCACTGCACCCGCCTGTGTGAGCCCCGAGAGAGGGCCGAGGGCGCAGCTTCAGCAGGTGAATGCGTGGCTCCAGGGTCGGGCCTGGGTTGTAGTTCCTGTGTCACCGCCCCCCAGCTGTGTGCCCTGAGGCAAGCCACTGAACTTCTCTGCCCCTCACTTCCCTCCCCTGTAAGGCAACCTGTCCATAGCCACTACCTGTGATTTCTAAATCCCCAAACAAAAACTTCTTGTGGAATCCTGTAACAAATTCTTTCTAACTGCTTTGAGGTTGCTTAGTCTTTTTTTGAGAGTTGAGTTGCAGACATGGTAATGTTTGTGTTCTGCCAACACCACCTACCACATAACGGCAGGCGTTACGCTATGTGGTTTATGCACTGCATTTCTTTTCTGGAAAACGAGTTCTAAATTCCAGAACATACCTGGCCCAAGTTGTGGAGGAGGGACTGGGGACCTGGAGTGCCTGTCTCCCCCAGGATGGCGTGAGGGCTGCAGGAGAGCCCGTGGAAGGCACCAGCACAACGCCAGACCCGGCACAGCGGTTCGCAAACACCGGCTCCTGTGTGCAGCCTCGCCGTCGGCCTTCCCCGCTCCTGCCAGGATACCAGGAGTGGCAGAGGCCACTCTTCCTCCACCTCGGTGTCCACACAGCTCCGGCTCAGGGACCCATACCTAGCAGGCCCCGATTTCCATCATTTTTGAAATGAAGGCATTCCAAAGGAGTCCGCTGGTATGTCCTTCCTTACTGCCCATGATTAACTGACGAAATGGTTCAGCCACGTTACCAACCTCGGGGACAAAAATATACCTGCAGGGCTTTCCATGGCCCTCTCAGCACTTCCAAAAATGACCCTGAGCCAAACGGGAAAGGCTGGGCTTGAATAAGAGGAGCTAATTCTGTCGTGTTCTCACCTAGCGGAAATTACTAGATACCTCCTCCAAACGCCCAGGGCATCCCCTGCCACAGGGCACGGAAAACGTGAGTCACCATTTCCACCGAGACCCAAACTCTGGCCAAGGGAGGGAACCCAGCCTCTCCTCATCCTCGTCAGAGCGGAGCCGGCCTGGTCACTGTGAAAAGGGATGACATACCCAGCAAGACTTGCTCTTTTCTCTTGGGCAACCCAGAAGGATGGCCCAGGATCTCAATGGCCCACAAAACACCTTCCAGAAAACTTGAGGAGATTCTACAACAACCCATCCTTCAATGCCCTCCACAGGACTCAGCTGCCCCAGGGCAAAAGCACACAGAACGACCGCTGAAAGGACAAGTTCGCGCAGCCTCTTGGTGGTAAAGCAGATCCGTCGTCACCTCATCCCTGCCAGGAGGGGGTCTCAATGGCACAGGGAGGATCAGACGGCCATGAACAGCAGGGCCCTGGCGTTCAACGCTCCGCCAGTTCTAAGTGTGGCCCGCCACCCGTAGGGGTCGCCACGCCCTAACCGTTTTCATAATAATAACACGAATGATGCGCTGTGTCCGCGGTGTTGACATTTGCAGTGGGGATGTAAGCGCGGCTGGTCCTTAGCAGGAACCAGGCCGGGCACGCTCGGGGTTCCCCCACTGGCAGTAACGTAAGCAAGCTGCCGGGGAGAACACGGAGGAGGTGTGCTTCCATCCCCACCGCTCAGGTCCCTTTTCTGGGGCTGCCTGGGGGTCCCCCACATACACCCAGGCAGGTTCACACTTCCCACTCTCACGAAACAGGACGGAGCAACCACCTGTGGGCAGCTGGCGATGGGCCCGGCCGTCAGGCCTCGGACAATCAGGCCAGACTTGGTCCTGAACTTCTCTCCCACCCTCTTCGTGTCCAAGGAAGGCTCTGCCGGCTGCAGCTTGTCTTTCTTCTCCCACGCAGGGGCCACAGCGGGGCTTTCGGCCGGGACAGTCGGCACCGGCTTACTTTTGTGGGGGGGCCTTTTGGATGATACAAAATTACCAAGTATATCCCCATCAAGATGGTCGTGTCTGCAAAAAAGGAATATTTCCATTAAAACAGACTCCCCAAAAGGAATCACTAACCACGAAAACAAAACCCACACTCAACAGGCACTCACAGCAAGCCCATTCACAAATCCGCAGTGATTTCTAGCCAGCCAGTGCGTCATGTTAAAGGAAAAAACAGAAATTACTTTCGTATCAGGGCAAGTCTGGCCTACAAAATGAGACCAGGAAATAAAAACAAAATCAGAGTTGACGATCCATGGAAGGATTCCTCAACTATTTATACCCTCTACTATCACGAGCATCCTTATTCCAGATCCAAGTGATGAAGGAAAATGCAGCCTTCATACGGTCACGGGACATGGGAGCCGTGTTACTGCACGCCATGGAGTGGCGGACAGAGGCTGCGGCAAACCTGGCCTCCCTGGCAGGGCAGCTAAGGTTCAGTAAGGTTAGGCATGCCAACGGCTTCGCTTTCTGGGGAGCTTGACACTGAAAGGGAAAAGGGGCAAGAGAGAGAGAGAACGAGAGCAGGAGAAAACAAGAGGGTGAGAAGGTGAGAGCAGCAAGGAGTGAGAAAGAACAGAAATGAGAAGGAGACAGACCAGGAAAAGAGGAATCCGGCCTGCGATCCCTCAGAGCCAGCACCTGACACGGGCTGTGCGGTTTCTCCCAGGGACTGGCATAAAGGGGCACTGGCACCTGCTGTGCCGAGCTGCTTACCAAGCAGGGGGTCCGCATGAGAGGCGGTCACGTGTGCTATGAGGGGGGCATGTCAAGCAGAGGACGGATTTGGAACCAGCCGGAGGAACCTAGAAGAACTTCCAGAAGAGGCAGCAGCTGAGTATGAAAGAATGGCAGGCTGGGAGAACGGTAACCAGGAGCGGGTACAGCTGGAGGGCTGGAAAAGCAGCACCTGCCCCGCTGAACCGTGGGTCCTGACCACAGAGAGGGTTTTGCAAGTTATCCTAAGGAGTCTGGATTTTGTCCTAAAGGCTACGGGGAACGTCTGCAGGCTTTTGGCAGGGCAGACCTTCTGTGGGAGCTGAGTCTCGGGTCGGGAGATTCGAGGCGATCGCTAGAGTCCTGGGACCAGAGGAGAGCTGGTCTTGCAGAGAAAGCAGGAAAGGGTTTACCTCACTGAGGGCTCCAAGATGCAGAGCCCGTAGGCAGAGGAGCTGAGGAGAGCACCCGGGTGTGAGCTCGGGCAACGGGTGGAACAGCTTCAACTACTGCATCGCGGTAGTTTATCATTTCAGAAGTGTTTCCCTGCCCAGCCAGGCCGGGAGTGTCTGTGAGGAGGAGCCTTCTTCACTCCACCTCGTTAACGTTCAGCCCTTAGCCTTGCGTTAATTGTTTAATGGTCCTCACCTTTTGGCACTGGACACCCACACCCTCCGCTCTGGCTCCCCTGTGGAAAGCTCTGGAAGAAGACAGCCATTCCAGGCAGTGAGACTCACCCTCAGAGACTACACCGGAGTGTTAAGGCTACAATGTAACAGGACAGTTTTCCAAATAACAGAGGTTTAATCAAGAATGCCAATTCACCCCGGCCAGGTGGCGGAGTTGGTTAGACGTTAGAGCATTGTCCCGGGCACCAAAAAGGTTGCAGGTTCAATCCCCAGTTGGGCAAGTACAGGAGGCAATCGATTGATGTTTCTCTCACATCAATGTTTCTCTTTCTCTCTCTCTTTCCCTCTCTCTCCCTCCCTCTCCCTCTCCCCACCCCTTCCCTTCCTTTCTCTCTAAAATCAACAAAAACATATCCTCGGGTGAGGATTATAAAATAAATTTAAAAAGAATGCCAATTCATTTTCTTCCTAAGATTGCCTAAAGGCCTTATTTTTCAGATTTTCCCATATCTCCAGTGTTTAGTTGTATTTTAAGAAGTTGTTAACAAGACCCTTCTGAATCCTGAATTTGAACTTTTAAATCATACACATCCTCCATCACAAAGTGGTCATGCCCACGGCCTCCGGAGGAAAGCTCCAATGCTCCGGGCCAGGAATTTTAACAGCACCGAGTGCGGAAGGCTGAACGATGTCACACACACCCCCAGAGAGGTCCTGACCCCCAGAATCTGTGACTATATTACTTTATATGGAAAAGGCTTGATTAAGCTAAAGATCTCAATGTGGGGAGACTATTCTCGGTTATCTGGGTGCACCCAATACAATCACAAGGGTCCTCAGTAGAGGGAGACAGGAGGGTCAGAGTCAGCAGTGGGAGGTGTGATGACAGAGCAGAGGTTGGAGTGATCTACCCAAAGGACAGAGAAAGTGGTACAAGCCAAGGAATGTAGGCGGCCACCAAAGCTGAAAAGGGAGAGGAAACAGATTCTCCCGAGTCTCTAGAAGGAACAAGCCCTACACCGTGCCATTAACCAGTGAGACCAATTCTGGACTCTGACCTCCAGGACTACAAGATAACCATTCGTGTTGATTTAAGAGACCACAGTGATATTTTTATATGTCAAATTTTATGTCAATTTGGCTAGGCTGTGGTGCCCAGCTGTTCGGTCAAATACTAGCCTACATATTGCCACGAAAGTATTTTTTAGACGTGATTAACATCTACAATCAGTTGATGTAAAGCAAAGGAGACTGCCTGGGTAATATGGGTGGGCTTCACTCAATCCGTTGAAAACCTTAAGAACAAAAACTGAGATTCCCAGAGAAGAAGTAATTCTGCCTTGAGATTGTAACACAGAAATCCTGCCTGAGTTGCCAGCATGCCCTACAGATTTCAGACTTGCCCACCCCCACAATCATGAGCAAAAAATAAATCTCTACACACACACACACACACACACACACACACACACACACACACCCTCTTGGTTCCTACTGGTTCTGGTTCTCTGGAAAACTGTTACAGCCACTGAGTTTATAGTCATTTGTTACAGCAGCAATAGGAAACTAACCCACAGTGAAAACGGAAGAGATACCTGGCTTTGCTGGTTTCTGATAGCGATGTTCTCCATGCTGCATCCTCATCTGCAAGGTCATATATATTTACCAGTGTGGTCTCTGAGCATCTCAATGGTACTTTGTTACTTTTCTTTGGAAGTGAAAGTGCAGGCATTGGTGTTTCTTGAGTGAAGTTGTTAGCAGTATTTTCAAAGTGATCCAGAAAGTATCTGGTAATGAGTTCAAGGCTTGTTTTTAGAGGATTTTCCTTTGCCTAACAGTGGAAGAAAAAAATCTCATTAATTGCATGTACAGTTTCAGAAGAATGGTAGCAAAGATGGCTATTCTAATTCTGTCACATAAGTTTGTCAACTTCTCAGTCGTGCATTGTTTTTCCTGACTGCCTATCATTGCATTTGAAGGACTGTATTATGACAGATGAAGACAAAAATCTCTATCCTAAAAGAACTAGCCTCCATTGCATAAGACAGGCAATTAAATTTCAATTTCATCTTGTTTTTTCCTCCTAAGGATAACTTTATAAAATATATACCCTTTCATTTAAAAAATGAAGCCTTTAGGGATTGCTAACTCCCAAGTTTGTAAACATTTAGGATCTGGATATTCTCTTAGTTCATATCCCCTGCATCTGACACTGGACACTGGAGAACGCAGCAGGTTACTGCAAAGAGCACAGAGAGGCCCTCAGGGTTGACTAGGTTTACACGCCAATCTTAAAGAAGTAAAAAGATACAATGAAACTCTTCAGTAGTTGGTTGTGGAAATAAATAAAATCTGTATTCCCTAACCCTGACTGTACCAAATATGACCTTAGGACATTTTAAAAATACATACTCCTAGGCCCACTGAGTCTTAAATCGCAAAGACTGGAGCCCTGATTTCCCTTCCAATTCCCCTAATTAATGTGGACAGACAGCTATCCAAGCAGTGACCCACAGGCTGGCCTCAGGGACCGGGCCAGCTAACTGTGTCAGTCCCCACGCCACTTGCCCGCAAACCAAGCCCTTGGGAAGTGCAGCCAGATGTGGGGCATTCGGCGTGGCATTTTGCAATCAGAGCAATAAAGCACCTGACGGAGAGCCTGGCACAGAGGGAACCCTTGGGCACATCCAGTCCTCGCCCCTTCTTATTCCCCTGATCTACACAGCAGAACTCTGGGACCAAGACCCACAGCCAAATGGGCTAGGACCAAATTCAACAGGTTGATCAGGCAGTCAAAATCAGAGGATGGCTTTTTTTTTTTTTTTTATGAAACCCCAAAAATATATTTATCTAAATCTAAATAAAACTTACAAGGAAGCGAGTCAGGAGGGAGATATATATTTTAGTTTATTTCAGCCTTGTTGTTTTTTCTTTCAATACAGGAGATTTAGGGCCCTGGTTACCTAAATTATACTTTATGGCTTTTCATATCACTTTGCTCATAAGAAACACAGCCGTTATATGAATCTAGACACCATTTCTCAAAGCCTCAATTCTATATAGGCACTTTTATCTATCATATACTTAATAGGGAAAGACAAGCTACTGGGATTAACATTAAATTGCAGGGCTTCCCTGGAATCCTGCTGGCTTTGTGTGAATGTCAATGTCATTACGCAACAGATAATTAATAAGCATTTTAAGCTCCAATTAATTGTTTAATAGCTAATGACCACTACATAAATCAAATAATCAGGGTACTTATCAAGATCTAATGAAAACTGCCCTGACCGGTTTGGCTCAGTGGATAGAGCGTCGGCCTGAGGACTCAAGGGTCCCAGGTTCGATTCCGGTCAAGGGCATGTACCTTGGTTGCGGGCACATCCCCAGTCAGGGGTGTGCAGGAGGCAGCTGATCGATGTTTCTAACTCTCTGTCCCTCTCCCTTCCTCTCAGTAAAAAATCAATAAAATATATTTTATAAAAAAAAAAGAAAAAAAAAAGATCTAATGAAAACATCTCAAGTATCTTTAAACATCTCAAGTACTTTAGGGAGACTATAGTATAGTAAAGAGATAGAAATAACTTGAATGGCAAAGATGGCTAGAAAACTGGATAAAGAGGCATTTACATGAAAAACCCCTGCCCCGGAATGGTTCATTGAATCTTCTGGTTAACTGTCTCACTCTCTGTGTGGAAAAATCTTTCTGAAATGCACAGTCCACTCTCCTACTTTATGCAGCCAATGAGGGGTCTGGAGGTCTGGGTCACTAATCTTCTTTCTGCAGGAGTTCAGCTGACTGCATGCAGGACATGGAGGGGCCCAAGTGTCACCCCAGGGCCGGGGACGAGGGGCATCTATTCGATGTCCTTCCTCGGCCTCTGCCAGGACTCCCTGGCTGCCCCGCCCTTTCTCCTCCGAGTGGAGCACAAGACCTTCGGCCGCCTGAGCAGTCCCTGGGTGGCCCGCCTCCTGCCCCCCATCTCTGGCGGTTTATAGGTTTGCTTGGATTTCCTTCACTTTATGGAGGGAAGCCCGGCCCAGTTCCTCCCTGGGCAGTGCTGTATGTGCACGAGGGTGGCTCTGAGGTTCCCCTGGGTGTCTCAGAAACAGCCTCGGAGGGCTGGGGGGTGCCCCAGACCCATCCCAACCCAATTGCTCAGATTTCACTTGAGAAAAGGGTTCCAGTTAAAGGACGCTTGACAGCCATTACTGGACAGGACTGGGAAGCGGAAGATCTGGTTCTTGCCCTGCTCCTATGGGGGAATTCCGAGAGACCTTGACAAGCCGCTTTTCTCTGCTCACGTCTCTGTCCCATCAGTGGTTAAAAGCTGCCCAGAAGGCCGAGAGGGCAGGCTCTTTTCATTTCTGTTTCACACAGGACTGCCCCCATCCTTTGTTTTCCATAAAACCTCTGCAGGTGATGTCATTTTACAGCCTTTTCAAAAATTGTGATAAATGCTAGCCTACATGGTCATTAGGTTCTTTCCAAATGTGATGGGTGCCCTACCCCCAGGCAACATCTGCAGGAGAGACCATTCTTAAACCCAGTTATAAGGTCCTGTCTTCATAACAGAAAGAGCAATTAAGGCAGAATGGCAGCTTCATTCACCATCCACCCATTCATTCATTTATTCAGTCAGTCAGTCATATAACCCAGAAATGCATAGTGACTCTTTACTACGTCATCAGGCAGCATGGTAAGTATGGGGATACAACAGTGAACAAAACAGATGCCATCTCTGGCCTCCTGCTGCGTTCAAGGCGGTAGTGGAGGCAGATACTAACTAAACAGCCACACACACTCTCGCATAACCTTGACAAGCACAGCAAGGACAGCTACAGGTGCCAGGAGAGCTTGTAATGGGGGTGGGAGGGTCGGGGAGCTGGAGGCCAGAGATTGGGGAAGTTCCACCCACCCCCACCCATTCTCAACTCCAATGCCCCTGGGGGCTGAACCCAAGCTTCCCTTTGCCGGAATTAAAGAGCAAGGTATTACTCAGATCTGAAGAAGGAAAACCTCAGGCAGGCAGGGAATGGAAATTTTTAGTAAAACTGAATACTACGTTCTTGAGTAAAGGCTGACTAAAAATAGCCTCGGGGGAGGAGGGAGCACAGGAAGAACTGTTACAGATTCGGGTTCAAAGGAGCCTCATGGCTGGGCATGTGCAGTACCCCGTGGTACTGGCTGGGGCTGGAACTGACTCACAGCTGGGACTCGGCAGCACTTGGTTGGGTCTGTTTCTCCCTGACCACAGGTGTGCCCGCCTCCCGCTGCCCACCTCTGGCGGCCTGGCAGGCCCATGCCTGCTTTGACAGTGCCAAACTCAGTTCCAGAACATCACGCCACACGTTACAAGCGTGTACCTTGTTCTCCTTGTAGAGGAATTCAAGATGCAAAACTTTGCGGAGGTTGTTTCTGCTGTTTATGCTGAGATCGGAGCGTGGGCGTTCCTGGTCCATGGTCACGCACGTCTTCTTCAGGCCCTGCGGGAAGGAGTCGGGAATCGGAAGCATCAGTTACCACGTTAAATCAAAACCCTCTGTTCTCTGACGCGCAGTGTAAACAGCGGGCTGCTGGTGTTTATTATGACGATGCTTATCCTGCCTTCCTCACTGACTGAACAATTCACTTTCGCATGACCTTCACACTTGACCTCTCTTCACAATTACTATTCTGAATCTTACAAGTGAGGCAGGCGTTGCTGGACCATTTTACAGAAAAGGAAAGGGGAAGTCAGCTGACACCCCGAGGCTGGCTCAGGAGCCCAGGGTTTGGCCCTGGTTTGGGAGCCACAGAATAGGAAGCTTTAAAAGCAAACAAAAGGAAAGACAAACTGAAGGCCAGTATTCATTCCCTCCTTTTCTCCGATACTGGAGCCAGCGTTGATTCGCCCCAAGTAACATAGTGCAGCCACCTAGCGGGGCTGTGAGCAGCGATGCTGGGACCCAGGCCCAGCCACGTTCCATCGCCCAGACTTGAACTCCCAGAAGGCCCAGCTGAGAAACAACCACAGCACTTTGGCTGCCCACCTCGCCCGCCAGGCCATGGTGACCCTCAAACGGTGGAGGACGAGGCAGAGATGCCTCACAAACAGCTCAGCCTGGCCCAGGGGGAGCCCCCGCTCTGGAAGGACCCAGACCTCAGTGCTAAACAGGCCGCGACTGCTCCCCTGGCCTCTGTGCTCAGACTTCTGCAGAGGCTCCGCGGCTGGGAAACAGGACGAGCTGCTGTGGCCATGAAGTGAGGCAGGAACACATCCCGAACCAAAGAGAACAAAAGGAAAGCCTTCGCAGGGGCACAGAAAGAAAGGGGGTGTGAGCTGGCAAACGTCGGGCCATGCCGAGCGTTAGGGAGGCCCGAGAGCAGGCTCCAGCCTCTCCCCTGGGCTTCACCATGGCTTCGCCGCCATCAAGGTGATGAGGAGACCTCTGAGGGGGGTCCTCCTCTGCTGGGCAACAGCTGGTCCAGCGATCGCATCAGCAAGTCTCGGCACTTCCCAAGCTCCAGGACGTCGTGCGCGCCGGCATTTGGAAACCACCGGGTGGTGGACAAGAACACCCTCGGGAGCCAGCCAGTCCTCGGTCCCACCGGCCACTTCATCTCCGTTCACGCAGCAAACATGTGTCAGGCACCTCCTATGTGCCGGGCCGTTCTCGATGCAGGAAATACAGAAGGAAAAGACCATGTTCCCACCGCCCATGGAGCTGGCCTTCTGATGAGGAAGCAGGCCGTACACCAGGGATACGTTTACAGTGTGGCTGCTGCTAATGTGGAGACAAAGATGAAGAACACAGTTTCAGGGAGTCAGCTACTCATTGAGCCTCATCCCGTGCTCACTCCTAGCTTCCGGTCTCCCGCCTATGAAACGAAGGGAACGAACCACTAGTCCACCAACCAGCTCAGCTGCTGGAGGCGGAGTGAACAGGTCAGAGCCCCGGCCCGCACGGAGCTCACATTCGATGGGGTGAGGGCCTGTGACAGGTGGCGGGAACGGGAATGGAGATGTGAGGGGGAAGAACAGTTTATGTCAGACTACCAGGGGGAGGGGGACTGGATATGAGAATGGTGGGGTACACGGAACTGAGATTATGGAAAGGACACGGTGCTGGTAATGACAAACCTAGGGTAGGGCCACAGGAAAGAGCGGCAGAGGTAGGATGGGGCTGTCCCTACAGGAGAGGGGCCACGGACCTGGGAGGCTGGGGCCACCAGGAGTCACCGCAATGGATCCTGACATCGCCAGGACACTGTCATGACTCCCCCTGAGAGGAGGTCACACTTGGTGAGTAGTAGTGGGTACAATGCAGGGTCGAGGAATGAGGTCCCAGGGGGAGCGGGGAGCCAGGTCACAGACAGCCTTGTAGGCCTGGGGAGACCTTCGCTGGGATTTCATTCTAATGGGATCTGACTGCTCACCTGGGCAAGTGTCTTCGCCTCCTACTCTCATGATAGTCTTGCAGGAAAGGGAGCGGTTATACCTGCCTTTCAGGCTGTTATAAGATTTGAGAAAACAAACGAGCACCTAGAAGGTTCCTCGAACCATGATAGGAACTCCTGTGGCTACAGCTGCTGGCGCCTGCCTGTGCCGAGCCCTGTGGGGAGTGCGTGGTCTCTGCCCGGGGCAGGAGACGATGAGAACAGCAGTCAGCCTGGGCTGCAGCCCCAGCTCTCAATGACTTGCTGCGGGGTGGTGGGCACCTCCTTTCTCCTCCCAGGGCTTTAGGTGCCCAGATAAAAAATGCGAGGGCGAGAGGCCGGGTGAGCCAGACGATTGTCAAAGTTCCACCCAGTTCAGGCGTCGGCTGTGTGGACCTATCTGGCAGGTGAGAGAGACAGAAGTGTAAACTATAACTTGAGCATCAGTGAAGGAACCAGACAAGATGAGCCACTCATTCCAACGGGAGTTACCTGAGAAGACCTCTTGGAGGAAATGGGACTTGGGTGGGCCAGGGCAGAGCATGTGGAAGAGTCTAGAACTGAGAGTGGGATGGTAAGGGGGCCTTGGACATCAGGTGAGGACTTGAGAATTCGCTGGTACTCAAGAAAGGAAAGGCATGAAGAAAACTCTGAGAGTTTTGCTTGATAGCCAGACTTTTATTTCTTGTTAAATATTTTTATTGATTTCAGAGAGGAAGGGAGAGGGAGAAAGAGAAAGAAACATCAATGGAGAGAGAAAATCATTGATTGGGCTAGCCAGACTTTTTAAAAATGACGGTAGTGGTGAGCCTCGTGGGCCTGTCACTGACATATCCAATGTCCAGCCGGGACTTGGCGATGGAAAGGCAATTAACCATAAAAACAGAGCACGTACAATGAAGCCACATGCCTTTAAAAAAGTTTTTTTTTTTTTAATAAAAATACATGTTTAGCCCTAGCTGGTTTGGCTCAGTGGATAGAGGGCTGGCCTGCGGACCAAAGAATCCCAGGTTCGATTCTGGTCAAGGGCACATGCCCAGCTTGCAGGCTCGATCCCCAGTAGGGGGTGTGCAGGAGGCAGCCGTTCAATGATTCTCTCTCATCATTGATGTTGCTATCTCTCTCTCTCCCTCTACTTCCTCTGAAATAAAAAAATATATATATTTAAAAAATACATGTTTAAAAAGCAAACAAAGACTTTCAAAACAGGTGCACATCAGAGATGGGGAGGAGACAATGTTGAATACCTACTATGTGCACCACACAGTGCTTGGGAGCTGCCCATATATTATTATTAACCCTCATTATAAATCTGCCAGGGGAACGTCTTCTTATTCCTATTTTATAGGTAAGAAAATCGAGACAGCAGTGGGCAAAGGACCTAAATAGACACTTTTTGAAAGAGGACATATAGACGGCCAAGAGACATATGAAAATATGGTCAAAGTCACTAATCATCCGAGAGATGCAAATCAAAACGACAATGAGGTGCCATCTCACACCTGTCAGAATAGCTATCATCAACAAATCAACAAACGACAAGTGCTGGTGAGGATGCAGAGAAAAAGGAACCCTTGTGCACTGCTGGTGGGAATGCAGACTGGTGCAGCCACTGTGGAGAACAGTATAGAGTTTCCTCAAAAAACTAAAAATGGAACTCCCATTTGAGCCAGTAATCCCACTTCTAGGAATATATCCCAAGAAATCAGAAAGGATTTATGCACCCCTACATTCACAGCAGCACAATTTACAATAGCTAAGATTTGGAAACAACCTAAGTGCCCATCAGCAGATGAGTGGATTAAAAAACTGTGGTACATCTACACAATGGAATACTATGCTGCTGTAAAAAAGGAACTCTAACCATTTGCAACAGCATGGATGGATCTAGAGAGCGTTATGCTAAGCGAAATAAGCCAGTCGAAGAAAGATGAACATCACATGATCTCACTCATTTGTGGAATATAATGCACAACCTAAACTGATGAACAAAAATAGAGCCGGGGCGGGGGGGACATTTTAGAATATAACAGAAGTAATCCTGTTATTTGCAGATTTTTAATATTTCCTACAACTTGTGTGATATTATACTATGTTAGTACAGTTTGGGTAATATTATGATATTTAAAATCGTTTTTCTCGAAATATTAATGTTTATTGCATGTAACATTATTACACTTAAAATAATTTTCCTTGAAATAGTAATGTTTATTGCATGTAAGAAAATAAAATATAAATAAATAGAAAGAAAAGAAAACCGAGACAGTGAGCAGCGTGCCCAAGCTCACTGTAGCTAGTAGCGGACACTTGAACTGCTCTGACTCCAAAGTCCTACCCTTTCCTCCATTCAAAACGCTGCTTATTGCCCAGTCGGGGGCGGGGCTCAGCGGTTGAGCGACAACCTATGAACCAGGAGGTCAGGGTTCGATTCCCATCAGAGCACATGCCCGGGTTGCAGGCTCCATCCCCAGTGAGGGGCGGCGCATCAATGATTCTCTCTTATCGCTGACACTTCTGTCTCTCCCTTCCTCTCTGAGATCAGTAAAAATATACTTTTTTAAAAAACATTGTTTCTTCTTCTTTTGTGTGTGTGTGTGTGTGTGTGTGTGTGTGTGTGTGTGTGTGTTTTAATCCCAGACAAGTGTCCATCGACCCGCCTAACAGGACACCACGGGGACCCAAAACCCCGGGCAGGTGGTCAGTCACTTTGTGTAGAAGGAGTAATGGGTGCTGTCCCTGCGCTCTCCTCCGCCAGCACCCCAGCCACCTCTCTCCCGGGGTGCCCTCAGCTCCACGGACGGGGCAGGGGAGAGCCAAGGTCCTCCCCAACCTCCCAGCCCCCCCAAAACCTCTCCTGGGACCAGGCAGCAGAACTAAAAAACAAACCCACAGCAAGAACTTCACTGTGGACGCACGTGACTGGAGGGGGAACTTTGTGAGCTCCTGGGGCTCCCTTTTTGGGGGCGCAGTTTTTCCAGGCGGGAAAGAGGCCTCGGGCTGGGTTCGCCAGGGAGGCCGGCGCTGGGCCATCGCCCCTGGGCCACCCTCAGCCCGGAGGGGACCGGCCCGGCCCGGCGGCTGCGGTCCGGCCCTTGGAGCGGGAGGTGACGAGAAGGGGTCCCGGGACGTGCAGAACCCCGTTCCGGCCAGGAACGTGGCGCTGTGTCGGGCATCCCTGAGGCCGGCAGCAGCAGGGGCAGAGGTTGCCGGGGAGCCCCTGTGCGCCCCAAATCACAGCGATCGGCCGGATCTGCGCGGGCGACGCCACGTACCTTTCTGCTGAGGAACTCCCGGACCAGGGAGGCGGCCACCTCCTCCACGAAGAGGCTGTCCATGCCCGGCTCTGCCCACGAGGCCCGCCGCGCAGCCCCAGGCCCGGGTCGGTTGGCCAGTAAGGCCGCGTTGCCGTGGCGACGAGTCGGCGGCGCCGGGAAACTCCGCCCCTTCCTGGAGCCGTCGGGGGCGGGGCGTCCTTCGAACCCGCCCACAGACAGAAGCCCCGGGCCGCGCCGCGCCAGGGCCGGCCACCCACTCCGGGCTGGGGTCCCTGCCCTGTCCATCTGGGTGGCCTGGAACAAGTCACTGCATTTCCCAAGACGAGACATGGGGAGGATGTCTGCCTCCTCGATCCTGGGGGAGTAAACCCGCAGCCAGCCACGTGGCCCCTGGGGGTCACCGGCAGCACCACCGCTGGCTCCTGGGGTCACCTGGGGCCCACTGACCTCGCTGGCCTGGACTGCGAGGGGCACAGAAGCCCAGGGCTCCGCCTACTCAGCACTGAAATGAAAGGACAAGCCCCTCCCCCACTTGGGGCCTGCTCTCCCCCTAAGGAGACTTGGTTATTGAGCACCAAGCATTTGACATACATTATTATCGCATCTTTAATCCTCCAACTTCCAGGCAGGTGCTTGCTACTGGTTCCCTTCTTCAAAAGGAGACACTGAGATTCAAAGAGCTTTTGATTTTGCTGTAGGTCGCGCAGCTAGGAACGGGCAAAGCTGGATTCCAGCCAAACCCACGCCTTTGCCCAGTACCAACTCCCTCCACCTCAGTGACTTGGGGTACCCCACCTGCCCATCACCTAGTGGGTGAGTGTGCTGGTGCTGCTGTATAGGTACAGCAGAAGGGGAGGCTCAGGCAACAGAGCGGTACTTTCTCACAATTCCAGAGGGTGAGGGTCCAAAATCAAGGTGTCAGCAAGTCTGGAATCTTCTGAGGCGTGTAGAATGCGGTCATCTCCCTATGTCCTCACATGGTCTTCCCTCTGTACTTGTCTGTGTCCTAATCTCTTCTTCTTACAAGGACACCAGCCTGGCCAGTGTGGCTCAGTGGGTGAGCATCAACCTTTGAACCAGGAGGTCACGGTTCGATTTCTGGTCAGGGCACATGCCGGAGTTGTGGGCTCAATCCCCCGTAGGGGCCATGCAGGAGGTAGCCAATTAATGATTCTCTCTCATCATTGATGTTTCTATATTTCTCTCCCTCTCCCTTCCTCTCTGAAATCAATAAAAATAGGGGGAAAATGTTTAAAGGACACCAGACATATTGGATTCGGACCCACCCTAATGATCTCATTTTAACTTATGGGTTACATTAAAGGTTCTGTCTCCATATACAGCCACTCTCTGAGATAGCAGTTTAGGGCTTCAACATGTGGATTTGGAGGGACACAATTCAGCCCATAACACCTATACTGTCACTTATGAATTTTTTAACCGACATACATATTTTTAAGTTTATTTTAAAAGGAAAGTGCTTCCAGGCAGTAATATTCACAAAATCACATTCTGGATGTGCTTGTTAAATCTCTAATACACATTAAAACACATACTATAGTGGAAAGTTATGCTTTCGTCTAAAATCCCCTTGCAGCCTGGCTGGCCTGGCTCGGTGGTTGAGCATCGACCTATGAACCAGGAGGTCACGGTTTGATTACTGGTCAGGGCACATGCCAGAGTTGTGGGCTCAATCCCTAGTGTGGGGCGTGCAGGAAGCAGCCGATCAATAATTCTCTATCATCATTGATGTTTCTCTCTCTCTCTCTCTCTCTCTCTCTCTCTCTCCCTCTCTCTCCCCTCCCCCTTCCTCTCTGAAGTCAATTTTTTAAAAATTAAGTAATAATACAATAAAATCCCCTTGCAATCACACTTGGGAAGCAAGTGTACCACACTCCTCAGGCTCCCGAGGAAATCACTGTAACACCACAGATCACGTTATAACCTCTACGCATCTTCTCTCTCCTCCCTGCATTGCAGCTATCACATTGACTGATGAAAAGCAAATCCTGTAAGATAACACAGAGCAAATTACTCTGCTACAAAGTTCATACGTGACTAAAACTATGTGATAAAAAGTATGTTTAAAAACAAGGGAGTGGGAAATATAAAACTCATATTAGTGACTACACCAAGGACCAGGTTGGGTGGTGGGTCCATGCCACTACATGTAATGTAGTCATAGTAGATATAGATGAGAGAGGGAAAGGAAAGAGATGATAGATAGGTAGGTAGGTAGGTAGGTAGATAGATAGATAGATAGATAGATAGATAGATAGATAGATAGATAGATGCGACTGGCAGGGAGGCAGGGAGGCAGGAAGGAAGAAAGGAAGGAGGGGAGGGAGGGGGAGGAGGAGGAAGAAAGGAAGGAGGGGAGGGAGGGGAGGGAGGGGAGGGGAAGGAAGAGAGGAAGGGAGGAGAAGGGAAGGAAGGAAGAGAGGTTCTACCATCCGGTCATCAGTGTAGAGGAGCAGAGATTCTGAGGCGGTCCCCAGGGTCCCTGTGAGGCCAGGTTACCATGGACCGGGCTGACCATGGAGCCTCAGAGAGTGGTCAGCTAATCCAGGCCAGCAGGGGCGGGAGTCAGCTGCTTGGTCCATATGGCCAAGCGCACGGGCTCTCAGACCTTTGGGAAGGCCTAGGGTCATGACCCTAGAAGAACCTTTATGAGGTTCTAGGTCTTGAGACCCTCCTTGCCCACACGGCCAGTCAGCTCACACTCCAGCCGGCTCATGGCACTGGGGTGTCAGCCTTTCTCCACCGGGGAGCCCCTGGCCCACACGAAGGCCCTCAGGCTCTCTGAATGTAGCGTGGGCCCCTCACTGGCCTGCCCATTCCCAAAGTCCCGACCCCGGTCCATCCTCCACCGAGCAGCCTCCCAGACAAATGCCGCCGTGCCTCCACCCTGTTGAAACCTCGGCCCTCGGCATGAGGTCCCTCCACATCTGGATGTTGCCCCATGTCCTGCAGCCACCACGCGGGCTCCCTGAACCAGTCGAGACCTCCTGCCTACACGTCCTGGCTACAGCCCGGACTCTTTCTCTCCTCCAGCCCTTGTTCCCGCTCTGATCAGCTTCCGACAAGGTGTGCGGGAAAGGGCAGTGAGGGGCGGTTTGAGCCAGGACCCCTCACCCAGGGAAAAGGGCAGCCTCCGTTTGCTAGCCTTCTGCTCAATCCCAGTGTTTCCTAACTGCTTCCACTGTGCTCTTGGGGGTCCCTGCGTCTTATGTCAGGTCAGCAACAGGCAAGTCAGCCTCCTACCACATCAGCTGGGTCTCCCGGTCCTGGCTGCAGAGACGGGACTATGTGAGATGGCAATGTCTCCTCGTGGTCACTAGAGGGCAGTGCAGGGCAGAAAGCTGCGGGCAGAGGTGGAGAGAGGGCCTGTGCCCGAGGCCTCCAGAGGAAACAAATCTCCCGGCTCTGGCCACCTTTTGGCGTTGAGGTTGTGCCAAGCCTCACCCAGCAGCAAAGCTGTTGCAGGGGGCAGGTTTATAAGGGAGAAGGCGCTTAACTCACACTGGGGTCCCTATGCGGAGGTGAGCTCACATCTCCCCTAAGCCAGGCAAGGCTGTGAGGAGCTGTATTTAATACTCGGGTAATTATTTAATTATTTGGAAACGTCTGTGCTACATCAGGCTTTCCCACGAGGCCACATGCTCCTCGGTGGCAAGACTGTGTCTGTCCCCAACACCTAGCACAGTGCCTGGCACATGCTGGGTGCTCCTCAATGATCGCCGAGTGATTCAAAGTCTCTCCATTGTGTGGATGTGGGAGCTGAGGCCCAGGGCCACACCGTCAGTACAGGAGAGTGTGGGGTTCCACGCTGGCTGTGCCATCACACCGACCAAGCGGGTGCTCCTACTCCAGGGTGGGGGGGCCGGAAAGGCGGCTTATGGATCTGCATAACTCCGTCAGCAGACAGACAGACCTGGGTTTGAATCCTGGCTCCAACACCTGAGCGTTCAGATGCTGGGTCTATAAAATGTGGGTGATCATTCGCTCACTGTTTACTGAGCACCTACTGTGTGCAGGCAGTAAACAGAGAGAACAAAACAGATAAAACCCTGTCTCTTAAGTAGGACTTTGCCTTCTAAGTTGGGAGAGGAAAAAAATGAGTAAAATGGTATATTAGAAGATGATAAGTTAGGAACAATAAAGCAGGAAGTCCAGCGGGAAATGGAAAGGATGTAGGCGACCAATGGGGTTCGCAATTCTAAAAAGTGAGCCTACCACCCCGCCCGGAGCAGAGCTGGCTCAGGGTACGTGCACGTGGTGAGCTGAAGGAAGGCGGGCAGTGCAGGCGGAATGGATGTGGCGTCAGCGGGATCCTGGCTGCAGGCCGGTCCCCAGCGAGCTCTGGGGCATGCATGGCAGAAAGGCGTCAGCCCCCACTTGACGCCTGTACCCCTATCTGTCCATCTGTCCGTCAGGGGCTGCGGGCTGCCCCAGCAGTGGAAAGGGAGAGGCAGAGAAGTGGTCCAGGGCAGGTGGCCCTCCTTCTGCAAGGCAATGTCTGCTGGAGGGGCAGCTGCCTGGTGGGGCACGCCAGTGGGAAGGGCCTCTATGAGGTGCCAGTTAAGGCAAGCGTTCAGAGAGGGAGCCAAGCAGGTATCGAGCAGAGGGCACAGCCAGAGTGCAGGCGCTGAGCTGGGAGAGTGCCTGGCAAGTTCCCGGGACTGTGTGTATGTGTGTGTGTGTGTGTGTGTGTGTGTGTGTGTGTGAGAGAGAGAGAGAGAGAGAGAGAGAGAGAGAGAGCTATTCACGTGGCATCTGTGCATGCAGCTATTCATGCATGCAGGATGTGGGTGGCTGGATGTGTGTGTTGTTCATGCAAGGATCCGTGTGTGCACACACAGGGGACACGTGTGCCTGCAGGCATCTGTGTGAGTGGTGAGTGTGTTCTTCATGTAGAACTGTGTGTGCACATGTGCACGCATGTCCACGTGCACGGAGAGCCTTGTGGGCTGCTGTGAGGCCGGGCTCTTTCTCTGCATGAGGTGGGAGCCATTGCAGGTACTGGAGGGGAGGAGTGACAGGATTGGACTGACCTCAAGGCCCAGAGAGGGGTGAGTGTGAAGAGGCTCCTGGGGGACCTCAGGCCTCTGCATTGGCCACCTCCACCCGTGCCTAGGACGGGGCTCAGAGGCTCTCACCAAAGCTCTGTTCACAAGGCCTGAGGCAGAGAGCTGCAAAGACAAGGGGCGGGGCCCTGCAGCAGGGGCGGAGGCGGGGGCTCGTGGGCCCGGGCCCTGCCCATGTCTAGTGATGTAATTGTGAAGAGCAGTCGAGAAGGAAGGGGGACTCACTGGAGATCAGTCGCCCCGAGCGAGGCCTGCGCACAGCTCAGAGGGCTGTCAATAATGCCCCAAATAATTAAAACGGGATTGTGCACTCCCCCTCCTCCCACCTCTGGGGAGGGATGTTCATCTGCAAATAAATTAAAACCAAATTCAGCAATTTGCATGACTCCAACTCGAAGGCTGGCTAAGCTGCCAGCTCCCTCCAAGATGCCTGTGGGCCCGGTTAGACTAATAAGCCGCTCCAGGCACATGCCCGCTGGCTGTCTCCCTCTGCACTGTCCACACAGATGAGGGGATTGGGGGACCATGGGGGTCACGAGGCCCCCATTCATCTTTCTGTTGGGGTGGGGGCTGCCCACTGGCGGGTCTGAGTGGCCTCCCGAGCTCCCCCCTCCCCCCCCCCACCACACACACACCGTTTACATCTGGGGACGAGAAGGCTTTGGCTGAGCCAGGCCCGGGGAGAGGTGCTGCATTGGATGGGTTGATGTGACAGGACTTCGAAAAGCAAACGCAAGGCTATGCAAAGTCAAGGTGGAACTGCATTAGGCAACCTAAACATATCAGCAATCCAGTCCAGCCCTGCTTCTGGGGAGGAGCCCAGCCCTGGGGGAGTCCCAGTGGGTGGCCCCTGCAGCCTGTCCCTCCGGGGGAAGGGCCAGGCCGCCCCGTGAGCAGGGACAGGAGTCCTGACTCCAGGAGGGCCTGGGAGAGGCGGGGCTCCAGGCCCCACCGCTGACAGGACCCAGTGGCCTCTGCCCCAGGCCAGTCAGTGGCAGTGGCTCTGGCCCAGTGGCTGGCTACCCCAGGCCAGGACACCTCATACATGAAGGAAGCCGGCGGTGGGAGGAGGGGGCAGGGAGGGGACTCTTAGGGCCCAGAAGGCCAAGTCCTCCCTGTCATGAGGACATGCCCCACCCATCTGCAGGCTCTCCAGGCGGGTGGTCTCACCATGCTGAGAGCCAGGGCACCCGTATCATCCTGGCAAAGGCTCAGGGCTCTGGCCAGCTTGCCATGCTGTCCTACACACAGAGCCCTCTCTGACACCCAGTGTCAGCAGTAGTGGGGGGCGGGGAGGCTGAAGGGGAGGAAGGAGTGGGGTGGAGAGGAGAGGAAAGGCCTCGTGCCCAGCCCTGGGGAAGCTGATAGGCTGTGGCTCTGTTCTGGGAGTGGGAGCACCCCATGGGCAGGACATGGGACCCAGGCACAGCCCCTTCCCTGGCTCACAGCCCTGCTCGGATCCTTCTCATCCCTCCATTCCTGTTCCCCGCTCCTCCATGCACCCAGCCCCACCCGGCCTGGGCCCGCCGGTTACAGTCCCCACCAGTGGTCCGCACCTCAGAAGGGCACTGCCCCTCCAAGAGGGCATTTTCATTCTCCTAGTGCAGGGGGTGCTCCTGGAGGTTCGTGGCCAGGGCAGGAGACACAGGAAGTCCCGGATGACTTGGGAAGATTTGCTCCCCATCCTCACTCAGTAAGCTCAGTCAGCCACGCCAGGTCACACGGCCACGCTTTTGCACAGGCTGCACCCCCGGCCAAGAGGTTCGCTCCCCTGCAGGCGGACCCCCCTGCAGGAGCAGAGGAGGAGTTTGGGCTTAGTCTCCGGGCAGTTGGGAGCCACTGACGATCCTGGGCCTTGCCGGGGGAGCGGAGTGCCTGAGTGACGTGGCCAAGGCGTCTGCCCACGGCGTGCCTGGCCAGGCCCTTTCTCCGGGAGGGGGAGCCTTGAGATGAGGAGCTTCCGTGGAAAGCACGTGGCCTTTCCCAGCGGACTTCCGCTGCGTGGCCATGGTGTGGGCTCCAAGCTGCCCACGAAAGCCTTTCCCGGGAAAAGCTCCGAGGATCACTGCAGATTGCCAACTGGGAATAAACGGAGGAACCTTCCCGGGGCTCTCCGTGCGCTCTGCGGAGTCTGTGTGCGCCTCTCACTAAGCATCACAGCGCTGGCAGTGATAGGAGTAGATACACACGACGAAAATCCCACGAGGAGGCTCCTCCTCACGGCCTCATCCAAGCACTCCTCCCAAAGGCCCATCTCCTAATTCCAGCACATGGGGGTGAGGACTTGGACATATTAATTGGGTGGCTGGGGGGACAGAAGCATTCAGCCCACGACAGTGTGCGTGCAATGCTCCCTTCCCTTCTGGCCGTCTCATCGGGCTTCTCCAAGGAGCCCAAATGTGAGCAGGGCTTTGAAGGGGAGAGCGGGACAATGAGTTGGGCTGTGAGGTCAGGGCAATATCTCTTCCTTCTCCGCAAACCCACCATTCTTCTCCCAGTAGGGGGGACCCCTACTTTGGCTAGAAGCAGCCCCTAGATGCTCCTGGTCCCAACTCTGCCTACGTGGGCAGCCACATGCCCACAGGAGCCCCGGGGCAGGGCTGAGCCATGCTGTTTGGAGGGGCCCCAGAGAGATATCTGTCCACACGCGTACACACACACACACACACACACACACACACACAGGCCCCAGCTGGTTCCACCAGCCCAGCCCAGGCTCCAGGCCTGTGAATGAAGAAGCCCTCTTGAATGCTCCAGCCTCATCACACAATTCAGGATTGCACCACTGAGCCTTCCCCAAACCACAGCGCATGAGCGTATCAGTGACTCTGTTGTCCTAACCTTTACGTTTGGGGTAATTTGCTGTGCAACAATAGACAACTAAAATAAACTGCAGCCAAAGGCTATAATCCTCGCCACTCAAGCTCCCAAGTTCAGAAAGTGACAGTTCAGAGAGTGAGGGACACTCGGTGAGAGGGACCCCCGGTGAGAGGGACCCACGGGCAGTTGAGGAGGCCTTGGGTTCGGGCCTGTGTCTGGTTGGCTGGGTGACGCTACTGTTCTCAGTGTCGGATGCCCTCCTCATCCTGCACCACCCACGCGGGTCCCGGGGGCATCGCTCCTGGACCAGCCCAGGATCGGCTTCCCAGAGCCGTCGCTCTCCTCCTTCAGTGGTGTCTGTGGCGATACGCTCAGCCTGGTGAGCAATCGGGACGCGCAAATGAAAGCCAGGCTGTGACTCACCAGATTGGCCACGTGAAGATCCACGGAACTGCTGTAGACGGAGGAAGGACATCCTGGGTTCCAGGGGCCGGAGGGCAGTGATCTGCAGAGGGGTCAGCAGCCTCATTAAAATACAAAAGGTCATTTCCTCCAGTTCAGCAAGCCCACTGCTGAGTCCGCTCCCAGGGAAGTACTTGCCCGCGCTGCACACAGAGGCCTTGTCAGTAACTGCGAATGGAAATGCGCACATCTCCGTGAGCAAGAGCCGGTGACACGCGGGCCGCCACCATCCATGGTATTTTATGCCACGTTTAGGCCACAGCACAGATGACACACATCGACTACATACGTGACACGCGGCACAACAATGCTGACATTGAAAGGTCTCTAAAACATACTGTGAAGCGAAAGGGCATCTGCACGGCATGATATTTGTGTAAACAACCTCACAGAGAACACTTGGCAAAGGGAACTGTGACCCAGAGAGCCCAAGTCACTGGCATGCTTCCGGGTCACGCAGCTAGAACGCAGCAGATGCAATGCTGACCGGCGGTCCCGCTTCGATCTGCGCCCCTACTACGTGCGCCCTACAGTATAGAGGACCCTGCACAGAATCAACATGTGAGGACAGCTGCGATGGTATTTATGCTCTGTTCAAAACCCAGCCTCCCTTTTCTCAAGCAGCCCCGCGAATAAATGCAGCACCATTTGCATTTCCTTTGTCAATATTCTATACACCTGCCAACGGGAGCATTAGCAGCCTGCGTGGCCCAGGCGTTTCTCCGCACAGATACCTCCTATTATCCGAAGCAATGGCTCCAGGGCTCAGTTTGAGAGCACTATCTTTCTTAAGGGAAATAAAGAGCTTTTGTGTGAAAGTCCAACTCTCTCCCTTCACCAGCAGCCTCCTTCCTGGTAAGAACGGCCAAAGGGGTGGGTGGTTGGTGCCCAGGTGGGCTCTGAAATTCCGTGGGAGGGTTGAGCGGGGGTAGAGCTAATAGTCTCATTTCACAGCTAATCCTGGGAAACAGAGGGTATTTGTAAGGACCTGCAGAGCTTCCGAGTTCCTTTCTGCAGCCAGACACCCCAGCACAGCGCTTACGACTCAGACTGCTTGGGTTCAACTCCTGGGTCCGCCAGTTATTGGCTCTGTGACCTTGGGCCCATAACCTGATCTCTCTGAGCTTTGGTTTCTTCTTCCCGCAAACACAGAGAGCAGGGAGGTTTGTGAGGATTATATAAACCCGTACGGTACCTGAAAGGGATTAGGATCCTGCCAACCTGAGAACGAGGCTGTGTACACACGAGCTGCTGTTATCACAGAGCCGGGTTCTCTCACAGCCCACTGCGTGCAAGTGCAGAGGTTAAGGGTTGGGTGTGAGATATTCACGTCCCCAATACACATGCTTCCTCTAAGAGCAGCGTGCTGACCTTCCCTAACCCAAGGCAACAAGAATGACTCTTTCCCTCCTTCCCTCCAGCGTCCAATTGTCTCCATCCGAGGGTCCCCATCTCTTCCTCGAAGATGGTTCCAGCCCCCATAGCCGTCCAGCCTCCTCGTCACACCCCCCTGGGTGTTTCCTCACTTTGAACGGAGCCTGGGCCAGCCTGGGCCACCTCTTCCTGTCCTTCCGGGGTGAGGGGACACAGGGCTGGGCCCACAGGAGGGACCAGGGAAAGACCGAGCGCCAGCTGACCCACAGGGGCGAGGAGACCTGCTCTGTGAACGGCTGGCGGCAGCACCCCCTCCCCCCTGCAAAGCCGGCCACAGAGCACGGCCTCCTGCCGGCGCTTCTCTCCCAAGCCAGGATTCCTGCACTTTGTCCCGATCTGACCCGAAAGCAGGTGCCCTGGTAACCCTCGCCCACCATGACTGGGGGGCTTGAATGTGCTGCGAGTCAGGTGCCCCTGAAGTAACCCAACGGCCTTGCTCTTCCTGCAGCTTTGGCCTCTAAGTCTCCAGCTGGAACTGAGACCATGAGCCGTGCAGTGACATACCAGACTAATTAGACACGTGTGCCAGGCCCGTGCCGGGGCCAGGAGGCTTGTGGTCTCCTCCCTGGTAGCCGTGCTCACATGCCCAGCCTAGCCCATCCACCTGGGTGCCCCAGAGCAACCACAACCAACCTCCCCCTAACAGAGCCAAGTCCTACAGTTCTAAATACAATTTTCTTACTATTACATACACATATATGTAAAAATCTTGACATTGTTGAAACTACTGAGAAGCACAGAGGAAAAGTCAGACATCACCGCTACTCCTGCAACCCAGAGCTCTCCGTGTCTAACCATGCGCTTCTGTCCTCTCATGACAGACACGTGAGCTTCAGCGACACCCAGTGAAAGGAGTTGGGAAACCCGCCCCGAACCCCAACTAGTGCCATTGGTGTTTACATGTGGTCTAGGACCGTGGCCGGCAAACTGCGGCTCACGAGCCACATGCGGTTCTTCGGCCCCTTGAGTGTGGCTCTTCCACAAAATACCATGGCCTGGGCGAGTCTATTTTGAAGAAGTGGCGTTAGAAGAAGTTTAAGTTTAAAAAATTTGGCTCTGAAAAGAAATTCCAATCGTTGTACTGTTGATATTTGGCTCTGTTGACTAATGAGTTTGCCGACCACTGACCTAGGAGATTCCCAGAAAAAGTCAAATAAAGCCCACACTCGGGGTTCAGACACAGGGGCCCGGTCTACGAGACAAACGGGCGTGGGGCTGCCACGGTTAGTGCTGTGTCAGCTTGGCCAGGCTGTGGTGCCAAGTGGTCTGGTCAAACACTCGCGGTGTTCCGGTGACGGCACTCTTAAAAGAGGTGGTTAACATTTAAACCAGCAGGTTGTGAGCAAAGCCGATGGCCCTCTGGTGTGGGTGGGCTTCCTCCACTCAGTTGAAGGCCTTCAGAACAAAGACTGAGCTTTTCCCAGAGAAGGAGCTTGGCCTCGAGGCTGCCCCCTGGAGGCCCTGCGTGAGGTGAGAGGCGCACACCCAGGAGGGCAGGTCTCAGTCAGCCAGCAGGGGAGGCTGTGGCCCCGGAGCTTCCGTGGAGTCGCAGTGGCTGCCCCCTGCTCCGTGGTGGGGGCCAGGGGACCCACGGTGGGTCTGTGTAAGCCCCAAAAAGACACACGAGCCAGTTCAAGCGCGCAGCGATGACCATGAGAATATGAGCTCCCTGCACTACGTAACCCCCACCCCCAGAGGTCCCTGCGCCTCCCCTGGGATGCGGATCGCGTGCTGACGCCAATGTGAGTTAAATCTCAGGGGACAGCTGTCGTCACAGGGAGAGAGATGGACGGGGAGGCCAAGGAGAAAGCAGCCCTCGCACATTTGGGACAGGACTTGTCCCCTCTCCCCAAGCCGGGGCGTGCTGGCCGGAGGGCCCCATCCTGCTGGCTTCAGGCCTCCTAGCTGCTGGCTTCTTCCCAGCCTTCAGCGCTGCTGATGAGTTTTGGCTTTCTTGGGAAAGCGGGAGGGGAGGCGAGGGAATCAGGAGACGCTGGTTCTGAGCTGTCATAACCTCCACATCCCCTCACGTGCACCTTATCTTGTTCCAGGAACAGGGTAGGCCGTGGAGGGGAAGAGACCTGAGTGGAAAGAAGTGCGTTCCACCCGGTGTCACCAACGGGCTGGCGGGGGCAAAGCAGAGCTGCTGCCGACCAGCAGGCCTGGGCGGTGGTCAGAGTCTGCCGAGAGCCCCCAGCCGGAGGCCAGGCCCTGGGCATCTGCATTTCCACGCCCCGGGGTAACGTGGGCAGCCCAGCACGGAGACCATCCTCATCCCCACGTGGCGACCAGAAGGCCCGGGAGGTGCCGCTTCTCTCTGAGGGCTGACACGGGTAAGCCATGCCGTCCAGGCTCAGGGACAGGGAGCAGGACCCAGACCAACTTCCCAGGCTGCCGGCCCCCCGGAGGGAAGCCGCGCTGTGTGTGGGTCCAGCTTTGGCTTCCTCTGGCTCTCTCCTTTGTCCTCCGTGGCCCCTGGGGGCTCCACTCATAAAAGGCCGCCTCCCTGCCTTGCTAGGCTGGTACTGCTGGCCTTGGCCCACATCTGCTCACAGTCCCAGTTCAGCCAGAGGCTCAGCAAGTTGCCCAGCCACTGGGTCCGACGTTGCCCAGCAAAGAGCTAACGTCGGGCCCTGCCAGCCCCACAGGCCACTCGCCTTTCATTCACCTGTGCCTTGGGCTCCTGTCATCGGGGAGCCCCACATGTCACCCCGCGGCGGGGCAGCCTGACCTAGAAGAGGAGGAAAGGACAGCTGTCCTCGCTCACCTCGCTCCCCTCGCTCCCCTCGCTCACCTCGCTCACCTCGCTCAGCAGGCAGGTGGGGCAGGGAGGGAGGCAGCAGTGCTGAGTGCTGGCCCTCCTGCACTTGAACCAGGCCTCCCTGGCCTTGATTTCTTACCTGGGAAGGGAAGGGGGATTGAGTGGCCGTGAAGGTGCCCTCCAGCTCCAATGTGCTCGGGGAGCAGCATTGGGACCGGAACTCAGGCCGCCGCCACTGTTATGGGCAGAGCCTCCTGCCTGGCCTCCCGCCTCTGGGCAAGCCCCGGCCAAGCCATCCTCCACCCCGTTCTTTCTACAACGCCCAAGTCCCGCGTCATCCCCAGGACTAACCCCTCCTATGGCTGCCTCACCCAGACCACAGGCCTCCTGGCCAGGGCTCTGCCCTCTGCTCAGCCTCACCTCCCTGCTCACCCAAGATCGACTCCACCCCTACCCACCTCTGCTGGTCCCTTAGCCCAGTGGTCGGCAAACTCCTTAGTCAACAGAGCCAAATATCAACAGGACAACGATTGGAATGTCTTTTGAGAGCCAAATTTTTTAAACGTAAACTTCTTCGAACGCCACTTCTTCAAAATAGACTCGCCCAGGCCGTGGTATTTTGTGGAAGAGCCACACTCAAGGGGCCAAAGAGCCGCATGTGGCTCGCGAGCCGCAGTTTGCCGACCATGGCCTTAGCCTATGTCATTCTCACTCACCCTTCCATACATTCACCTTCACCCAGCCGAGCTCTGCTCATCCTCCCCGCAGGCTCACTGGTCCTCACAGCCCTGGCCCATTCTGATCTGTCTCCCCCATGATGTTGGGGCAGCCACTGTCTTCTCTCCCCACTCCCTGTCCTCAATCGCTGCTCCATCCGTGAATGTTTAGTTCGTGCTGAGGACTGTCTCCCCTCCAGCTCAGAGCCCCTGTAGTTCGGGAAAGGCAGGTGTGGGTGGAAGCATCCAGTTTCAGCCCCGTGCTCCTCGTCTTCTCAAACCCCTCTTCCCCGACCACCCCAAGCCTTGCCCTGAGACCTTGGCCTAAAGCCGTCCCCATTGGCTTAGTCACTTGACAAGTTTGTTAAGAACCTACTCTGTTCTAGGCACCCATGGTCATGCCTGGTGTGGGGTCTTGCACACAGTGGGTCCTCCACGTTTGGTGACTTTGAACTCGAAGGCACAAAACCACATTTCTGGGAAGTGGTTGACGACACCTGTTCTCACTTGATCCTCACGCTGTTCCTCCACAGGAGGTGCTGTGACTTCACTTCACAGCGACGGGAACTGGGGGAAAGGTGAAGGGAGGGAGCCGTGCATCACAGGGGCCACGGTGAACGGCGAACGAATGCTGGAGCAGCGGGGAGGCCCGCAGAGGGGACCCCTTCCCCGGGGAGGAGCAGAGGCTGACTCCTGCCAGCCCAGCCCACGGTGGCTGCACAGGGGACAGGAGGACAGCTGTGAAGCCACGGACATGAAAACCCGGAGCCAGGCCCAAGGGCCCCTTGGAGCCCGCACGAACCCAGAAAAGACAAGGCCCACAGCTGTTCCCCAACACAAACTTCACAGGCAGGTAAGACCTCTGCCAGAGCTGACTAATCCCTGCTGATCAGACACGATGACGTGGTTTTCCTCCGAGACGAGTGACAAGAGACGATCATAACTCCTACTTGGACCTGGCCTCCCTGACCCCGGATTTTGCAGGAGAAAACAAGAGAGGGAGATCAAAGCAACATCCCACAGAAGCCACCGCACACATAAAAATAAACAGTGAGCAAAATCGATGGCTGTCCTTCCAACGATGCTCTCAAACCAGCGGTCTGAAATGGCATCGCCAAAGCAGACGCTGTCGTCCGAGACCACATCGGTGTGACCACAGCTAAAATAAGGAGATGGCCTCACACACCTGGGGGACGAGGTGTCACCTGGCCATAAGCTCAGGGGTGGGGGGAGGGGACCCCAGGCAACCTCAGCTGTTGCAGCCCTGGTACCAGCCGTCTCAGGCCCAGATGAGAGATAAGGTCAGTGTGGTGGCCCTGCAGAACAGGTGGACCCCACTCTGGACTGAGGTACCCCCTCATCTCTTGCCTGGGCTGCTGTCCCGGCCCTCTCTGCTCTCTCCTTAACTCCAGACTTGTGTCTCCAAACCATGACCACCTTGCTGTTCGGGCAAGCCTTCCAGAAACAACCAGCCCCGTCCCACTCTTGCTCAGAGACACAGGGAACCCAAGTGTCCCTACGAACCCCACAGTGCACTGTGGTGTTAAAGTTTTATGGGGGGGGGGGGGGGGAAGTCCTCCAAAGCTACGCTTCCCTTTTTACCTACAATGACCCGGCTGCCCAGCCATTAGATGTACAGAGAGTCTGGGCTCTCCTCAATCGTCCTGGGTTCCCAGACATGGGGACAGGTCCTTGGTCACCTTTCCATGTCCCTTGCTGGAAACCAAGATCGACAGGAATTAATATAAATGTGAGAAGTCCACCAGAAGACTGAGTTTGGACTCCTTTGATATTCACGGGGTGAATTTGCATTTTATTACCTACTGCTGACTCAGTGGCCTAAAGCAAACTCCCCATAACCTGATCATCCTCCTGTTTACTAAACATGGCCATTGATATGTCTGTTTGCATTCCTAAAAGGCAATTGTGTATTCTCGTAAATAAAAGCAGCGGGGAACAGAGACTCAGTGGAACTTAACTACTACAGTTAAGCTTTTCCCTGGCTTCCCCCCATCATTCCAAAATTAAGTTTTCTTGTCTCATGTGTCCATTTGCACATCAGCTCTTTCTCCAAGCCTTTGAACCCGAAAGCCACACTGGCCGTGGCTTTCCACCAGGGGTCCTCAAACTTTTTAAACGGAGGGCCAGTTCACTGTCCCTCAGACCGTTGGAGGGCCGGACTATAGTTTAAAAAAAACTATGAACAAATTCCTATGCACACTGCACCTATCTTATTTTGAAGTAAAAAAACAAAACGGCAAAAACACCCGCATGTGGCCCGTGGGCCGTAGTTTGAGGACGCCTGCTTTTCACAGTCCCTGGTCACTTTTTACTCTGAATTCTACTCTGTTCAATTCCTGATCCCTTCTCACTTGGTCAGAATTCCTAGGGGAGTGAGCGGCAGAGACTCACTTCCAACTGGCGGGGGCAGAGGCACGTGGGCTTCCCCGGAGCCTGGGAGGCCCCTGGCGCTTTCTCCCCCGTCCTCCCCTGGCCCTCGCCGGAATGCAGCAGCTCATTCCCTCAGCTCGTTCCCTCTGCTCGGCTTACCGCACGGCCACGTGGCTTCCACACGTGGCATCTCTCACCGTCTCCAAGACGGAGAAATAGTCTTCCTCTGTGATGCCAAGTTTAAAAACTCCCGGAGAAGGACTCTGACTGAGTCCCTTTCAGATCAGCGGGTCATCTCTGTACCAATCAACTCTGGTCACTAAGGGGGAGGCCCTCTCACTTACCCAGCCTGGCCGCCTGCCCTGAGCCACCCACGTTTGGAGGAGAGCATGCGCCTCAAGGGGGCAAAAGGTGGGTTTTGGGGAGCAGAACAAACTTGGATGTTAGTTACCATGGTTTTGTGGCCCTCCACAGAACCACAGACCCCAGTGTGCAGTTATCTGTGGTATTAACGTTTCATGGGGGGCTATTAGGGAAAAATCTAAAAAGGCTCCTTGGGGAGGGAGGAGGTGATCATGGAAAAAATAGTTGAGAAACACTGGAGTAGAGGACAGAGCATTTCTCAGAAGGACAGAACTATTATGGAGAAAACTAAGAGATGGCCAGTCCCCCCTCCCACCTCCTGAGCACCCTGGGAGCTGCCCCACCCTGCCCACCCTTCACCCACACGCACAGCACCTCCCCTCACTCCTGAGCACCGTGACCCCGCCGCTGGGCAGGCCCCCTTGCTGCTGTTCACTGACCAGTCACACCTCAGGGGAGCCCCTCCAGCCGCCCCTCCGCCTCAGACCTGGCCTGCCCAGCAGTCTTCCGAGCTCCAAGGACACCCCCAGCCCAGACCCAAGCCCTCGCACCTCCTCCATCGCAGATGCCAAGCGAAATCTAGGATATCCACCTCTTTACAAAGCAAACCACCCCCGCCCTCCTAGACCTCGCTGAGTTGTCTTTCACAGCCACAACAGCCAGGACGGCAATTTTCAAAAACGAAGAGGCTCCCATCAGCCCCAGGGGGCGGCCCCCACGAACAGAAGCTTCTAGATGACAGTGCCTGTCAGCCTGCCAGCTCACAGCTGCAGGCGGGGGTCCCCTTCCCCCCAGCCGCAGTCCTCCGAGGCGCACCCAGGGCCACGGGGTTTGCTGCTGTTGCTTGTCTTGAACCCGTTCCATTTAGAAGATCCAAGTCCAGGCTTCCCTGACCTTCTAGGCTCCGTGGGCAGGTTCCCGGGGGCTGAGATGAGGAGACACCTGCTGTGCTTTGGAAGGAAGAGTTCCCAGGAGAGACTGGCAGGAGAGAAGGAGAAGCAGTCCCCAGAAGTGAGATGGAGGCGAAGGCCCAGCCTCCCGGACAATATAGGGCGACACGTGGAGTTCCCCTCCGGGCCAGTGGCTGAGCCAGCCTGCACTCCCCCAGCTCCTGCCTCTGTCCACCCTGACGCTCCACCTGAGTCAAGGCCTCCCTTCTCCCTCTGTTCAGATCCTTCAAGGTGTCCCAGCAGCACACACACACACCCCAGTCCCTTCCCTCCCTTCCCTGAGCTGCCCCAGTGTCTGTACTATCTCTCACCCCCCATCACAGTGACTCATGCCCAGGTCTCGGGGTTCCATACCCCTCCCCGTGACTGGCACACTCCCACACATGGAGGTTTGGCCTTGAAGTTGACGCTTCCTCCGCTTTTCTTATAGAGAGTCTCCTGCACCCTTGGGATGAGGCTGCCTGCAACGCAGGAGGAGGGGGAAGAGGTCAAAGAGAAGGGGGAGAGCCAGGCGCTGCCCCAAGCTGGTTAGAGACGATCTTCCTCCAAAGGGCATTCAGAGACTCGTCCACACCAGGGAAAAGCCAGGGGCCAAGACCCAGGCCTGTGAGATTTCAGGGAAGGGAGACGTTGGGAGCAATCAGGGAAGGCTGCCTGAAGGGAAGGGGGTGGAGAGGAGGAGGCCCAGGGATACCAGAGTGAACACAGTAGTAGAGTTTCTTGAACTCGCTGAGTCCCCCAGGGCTGGGCCCACCGTGTGCACCTCCTGGGGAAGCTTGGGGCCCCACTAATCACATTCCTCAGATGCTTTAGCTCAGAGCCTGAGGACTAAGCTTTTAAACCCTGCACCAGCCCACCTGTTGGAGCAGGTCCCGAGGCTGCTGCGGCTCCCAGACAGGCCTTGCCTCCTGAGCCTGGAAACCAGACTGCTCAGCCCTGCCTGGTGACTCATCTGCTTCATTGTTCTCTCTCTCTCTCTCTGTGTGTGTGTGTGTGTGTGTGTGTGTGTGTGTGTGTGTGTGTATCTATGTGAATTCTGTATTTCTGAGCCATTTAAACGTCACTTAGAAACCGGGTGTCCCTAAGTACACATTTAGCCCTGGAGTGTTTCCTTAGAATATTCTCTTACCTACCCACAGGGCACGGCCCAGATGGGGATGTGGTCATTGACACAGTGCGGTTCTTTCATCTGCATCCGCATTCAGCTTCCCCGTGTCCCATCAGGCACTGGCTCCGGACGAGGCTGCCCTGGCCATTGGAATATGAGCCCCGGCTGGGAAGCACCGCCAGGCCCCCTCCTCTTCTCAGTCCCTCTCTCCGGGGAGGGGGGGGTGAGGGGGGGGGGCTACAGCCCAGGCAAAGGCATTAACCCCTTCTCCGCAGCTCCAGGCAGTCTGGTCCCTGGCTGCCAGGGAAGAGGAGGCTGCCCAGCGCCCGCTATAAATAACCTGGAGGGGCGGGCTGTGGGCGGTGTCACCGCTGGGGGGCGGGGGGGGGGGGAATACCCCGAGCCCAGGGCCTCACCTAGGCCTCCTCCCTGGGTGGGGAAGGCGGTCCCACTCCCTCTGGAGAAAAGGCAGGCGGGGCGGGACATCCGAGCTGGGAGGTGCGCTCCGTCCCTAATCACCACGGCATGGGGGGTCCCGAGGGGCCCTGGGGCCTCCTCCACATCCCACACCCTCTCCTCTGCCTGCTCTGCCTCCTCCCACCGCTGCTCAAAGTAAGTGCGGGGAGCAGGGGTCGCGTCTCAGGGTGGGGGCGCCGGGAGCTGGAGCTCCGTGCTATCCTGACTTGGGGGGGCGGGTCTCAGTTCCTGGGCCGGTGAAGGAGGCTCTGAAGGAGGCTCGGGGCTTGGTGGCGCGTTGGGGTTGAGGGGTCCCTGTGTGGGTGATGGGATGCTGATCTGCCTGGGTGAGGGGGCCGGTGGAGCAGAGATGAAACTGACAGCAGCTAGGATGGGGCAGCCTGGCTGACTCCCTGGTGTCCCCACGTGCCCCTCCTCCAGGCCATCCCGCCCCCTCCCCTGTGGGTGCCCTCTGGCCGGTGGCAGGGTCGCAGGCGGCGGGGGGGCGGGGGGGGTGAGGATGGAGAGCAGCTAAGAAGTCCTGGGAGGCGGGCAGGGCGTGCTTCGCAGCTGCCCATGATTGTGGCAGGAGGGGTCGCTCTCTAACCCTCCCCTCACTTCACAAATAAGGAAACTGAGGCTCAGGGAGGGAGGGCGACCTGTCCTAGGCCACACTTTTCAAGAAGAGCCACCCCACTTCCAGGGCTCAGAGGGCCACGCTCTGCGGGGGACTGAGCCAGCTGGAAGGCAGGAGGCTGGTCCCACCCTGGCCCCCCACAGACCCGCCTGGGGACCATGCCGTGGGCCTTTTTGTGCCCTTATGGACCCAGAGGAGCCATCATTTGACAGGCATATCAGCTGGGTGGTGAGTGTCCCTCGACTGGCAAAGCACTGTGCCCGCAGACTGATTCAAATCCCTTCTCTGCTGCTTAGTTTGTGACCTTGGGCAGGTGACCGGGATTTCCCAAGCCTCAGTTTCCTCTGCGGTAACACGAGGATGAGGCCCGTGCTCACTGAACAGGGTTTACTGAACAGGGCTGCCGTGGGGAGCCGCCGAGATACTAAAGTAAAGCGCTGAGTACCTGCGGGCACGGAGCACGCACCCCATAAAGGCAGCTGCGGTTTTGTGCCTGGAGTTAGAGATCAAGCGCCGGGCCCTGCCCTCCGGGGGGGAGGGGGTCTGCTCAGGTGGGGAAGAAGGCGGCACCATGCTGAGGGTGCTCAGGGCCCTGCCCTCCGGGGGGGAGGGGGTCTGCTCAGGTGGGGAAGAAGGCGGCACCATGCTGAGGGTGCTCAGCGCCCTGCCCTCCGGGGGGAGGGAGTCTGCTCAGGTGGGGAAGAAGGCGGCACCATGCTGAGGGTGCTCAGCGCCCTGCCCTCCGGGGCGAGGGGGTCTGCTCAGGTGGGGAAGAAGGCGGCACCATGCTGAGGGTGCTCAGCGCCAGTTACTCAGGACGGAACCAGCTGCAGAGGAACTACACCGCGGCTTCCCCCCTCTGGCCTTCGTGGTGATGGGATTCATTTCTGGATCCTCGTCCCAATGAGGGGAGATTCCTGCTCCCTGAGAAAGGAGAACAGGAGCGGCGGCGGGTGGGAGGGGGCAGGAGGGGCCGGCTCCCCGCCCTCCCTCACCAGCCTGATGAAGCAGGACCTGGCGTGGGGGTGAGAGCTCGAAGGAGACACTGGTGGGAAGAAAAGTGTGTATTACAAACTCTGGTCATTTGAGTGACAAAAAAAAAAGTGCATTGGGGAGTGAGAGCCTCCGACAGGATTGGGGAGGTGCCGTGGGAGGTGGGCAGGAGGGCAGGGGTGGCCACGGGGTGATCCTGGAGGACAGCAGGCGGCGGGGGAAGTCCATGGAGCCCCGGCGTGAGGCTGCAGGGGGTTGTGGGGGGTCCTGGCGGGTTCTGATTTCTCTCTCAGGGGCAGGGAGCTGGACGAGTGGTGGTTGAGTGGGGAGGGCCCTGGCCCAGCCCACAGGAGGAGCCCAGCCTGACCCTGGCCCCTGGGGACGGGGGGGGGGGGGGGGGGGGTGGGGGGGTGGGGGGTGGGGGGAGGGGTGGGGGGGTGGGGGGAGGGGTGCGGGGACCTCTGAGTGAGGCCTTCGGGAAGCTGCTCCGAGAGGCAGTGCTGTACTCCTGGGGCACCTGGCCCTGTGCCCTGGGCTTTACTAAAACGCGGGAAGGTGGGACGTTCTTTCCAGCCGGGTTGGAGGTGCAGGGAGGCTAATGAGCATGGCTGCTGTGTTCCTACGCCCTGGACCCCACCCTTTTGAGCTACTTGCCTCTGGAGTCTGCCGGCCCCTCTTGGCTGAATCCAGCCCCTCTGACCTTTGACACAAGATGCTTCCCCTCCCCAGGGTCTCAGGACAGCGCTTCTGTGGGAGCCATCAGGGCTCAGCCAAGAGAGAGAAGTCCCCGCAGGGCCCAGGCCAGAAGGCCGACCCTCCCTCACCCGCACAGCCCTCTCCAGGCAAGGCCAGGGCCCTGCACACACGCACTCCCGGGCCTGCAGGGCGGGAACCTCAAGGGCCGTGTTGGCAGAAGCCAATTCATCCAATGGTTTCCCACACATTCAGCTACTTTCTGAGGGTTTTCTAACCTGACCCAGCTAATTTTTCTCCCTGTTTTTGCTATTTTGTTGACGTTTAAGTATTTTTTTATAAAAGCAATTTGTCTGAGGGCACGGCTTACTTAATTTTGTATTCCTAGTAAGTCTCAGATTTGCAGAGTTAGGGAACTATTCTGTATCCTCTTAGCTGTCATTTTCTACTTTATCTCATTTTAAACATGTTTAGGAGTCCTCTGCTGGTTCGTCTAATGTCGCTTTATTCAAAATTTGGATTTTTTAAGATATCATTTCAAAGCCACCGGAGGGAAGGATAGATTATTCAATAAGCTGATTGTGTTCGTTCTATTTAGCAGCCCCACAGGGCTCGTCATATGCTCAGCACTGTTAGCAGCACCGACATACAGCATCTACTGTAAACTTCACAGCAGCCCCCGGAGATAGACCATCATCATCCCCATTTTACAGATGAGGAAGCTGAGGCCAGGTCATGAGCCCAAGGTCACTGGACCGGCAAGTGGCAGGGCCAGGATTCAAACCAGATAGCCCCACTCCAGATTCCCTTCACGTAACAAGACTTTCCTTTTACTGTGGCTTAATTTTAATGCCGAGTTACTGTTGGGGCATTCAGATGACAAAACAATTCAGAACAGGGTGACTTTGGGGCAAACTGGACATCAGATGAGTCGATAAGCAAGGAGATAATTCCAGACCTGCAGTCCTGTTATAGGGCCTCCTGCTGGCCAGCTCCCTCTCCCTGTTTGGGGTCCAGGTATTTCCTCCCTCCTTCCCCTGTCCTCTCCCCGCACCCTAGACACCTGTGTGCAGGGCCCAGGGCTTGGCACAGGTCAGGGGAGACGGGCTCGGGAGAGAGGGAGCTGCAGGCTTTCGGAGATCAGAGAACACACAAGGAGGGGAGGCCTGGTTTCTGCAGGCCAGTTCGAGGCTGAATTAGGACTGGAAGGGGGAGTGGGCATCGTGGGAAAAGGGACCTTCAGGGACAGGCTGGGGGTGGGAGGGCTTTTGGGTCCCGCCCTTGAGGTCCGGCACCTGATAATTAGAAGCAAATATCTAAGGTTTCCCCTTCCAGAAAGCCTGCCCAGTGGCTCTGGAAATGAGCTGCCTCCTCCACTTGACTTCCCATCCCTCACCCTCTGTCTCAGGCAGCCTCAGCCTCAGCCTCAGCCCAATGCTGCCTACTGCGCCTCTTGCCTGCTCTGGGCCCAGGCTGCCTCCTCCTCTCCCCCCCCCCCCCCCCCCGCCCCGCCCCATCCCTGTTTCCCCCTTTCTCTGCCCTCCTCTCTTCCCATTCTCCCCTCTCCATCTCCTCCTCCCTCCTCCGCTTGCCCCACCTCCTCCTTGGAGAGGGGAGCAGAGCCTGAATTTCTTCCTCCTCCCTCTCTAGCCCAGGCTCAGCGAAAGCAGTGAATGAAGGGAACTGTGAGGAGAAACCTCTCCCTCGGAGAGGAGTCCGCTCTGACCTTGGACAGGGAAGGAGGCGGCGGGAGGGGAGGGGGGTGGGGGCCCACCCCCTTCCCCGCTGGTTACTGGCAGCCTGGCTGCAGGACCTGTGGTCCCGTAAATCTCCCAGGCTTAGACCAGGGGCTAAATTTAGATGAAGCTTTGTCACCAGGCCAGAGGGGAGCATTAGGCTCGGCCAGACCCCCTGGCTCCAGGGCGGTGGCACCTTTGTGGCCTGCCTGGCCCCTGGGGCACAGGTTCTGCCTGGACGGGGCCCAGGGTGGAGGAAGAGCAGCTGGCGTCTTGGCTCCGGCCGCTGCGTCCTCCCCCTGCCAGGCCTCTCCCCTGCCCTCCACTAGGGTGAGGGCTTCCAACTCCAGGCACAGGGACCAGGACCCGCGGGCCTCTGAGTGAGGGTTCAGAGAGAAGGAAACCTGACCAGCAGGGAGAGCCCAGAACCCGAGCTCCCAGAACTGGGGCTGAGGACGCAGCTCCATCTGGCTGACGCCATCCATCCGGTTGGCCAACCCACATTGATTGAGCACCTGCTGTGTGCCGGGCTCTGGGCTGGGAACTGGGGTGAGGGTGGAAGCAGCTCTCTGCCCCTGGGACAGCCGAGAGCTAATCAATGCAGGTGACCCCTGGAGGGGGACAGGGGACAGCGCTCTCCCATCCGACTGGGTGGGATCATTCGTTAGGAGCCCCAGGCCAGCCGGGGAGGCCGAGCATGCGGCCTCCAGCCCCAGCACAGGAAACAGACTGAGCCCCAAGTAGGGAATGTGATGTGTGAGGGCTATGGGATCTGGCCCTGGGGACATCCCGGGATGAACATTGACCCAGCTGTCAGGGAGCAAATATCTGACAGGCAGGGGGAGGGGTATCCACTGGCGGGGCCATGGCTTCTGGAATCCTAGAATCAGGAATGTCAGGGTTTTAGGGGTGCTGACCACAGAGCAGGGGAAGTGGTGGTCTTGGGAGGAATGGGGGACAAGGATTAGTGTTTGAGAGTGCATTGCTCTCGGTCAGTCTCAGGTCATGAATTTTCCAGCCTCTCAGCCTTTGTGCATGCTGTGCTCTCTACCCAGGATGCCCTTCCTGGCACTGCCCTTATCAGTTGGGCAAACTCCTACTCAACCTTCAAAGCCCACATCAACATGAACACCTTCATGACACTACCCTATTCCTCCGTAGCAAATTGTAGATGCTATAACAAGTTGGTCACCCATCCATCCTTCCCACCAGAAGATGGTCCCCTGAAGCAGAGGTAACACACCTACTTTATCCCTCCCAGCACCTACTCACAGGATTTTGCAAGGAGATGGGATCCTGGGTGGTTTTTATCTTTTGGATGGGGCTGCCATTGTTGCAACAACCTCATCTGTTCTCTGGTGAGTGCTCAGACTCACACCGCGGTCCTTCCTTTCCCCTTACTCATCCTCAGGTTGTCTCCAAAATGCCACCTCTTCCAGGAAGCCTCCCTTGGTTAGCTGTCTCTCCCATGTGTTAAACCTAACACATTTTGTAAATGCCTGTTTACCGGTGTGACAGTGTGAAATCACCCACTCTCCCCCGCTCCCTTCTGCACCTTCTAAATCTAGGGGATCCCTATCTGGCCTGAGACTACCCAAGTACACCCACTGGGTCCCCCAGCCAGGGCCTGACACACAGTAGGCATCCTACAAGTATCTGTTGGGTGAATGAACTGCTAGTGGGCCTCCACCTGGCTCTCTGGCAGAAGGACCCGGGCCCCTCACAGGAGTGCGTCCCACCCTGAGGAGGAAACCTCTGGGGCTGAGGGATGGACAGAGAAGGTTCCTGTCTCAGAGGTCAAGCTGCACCAGCCACTTCTGAGGACAGGGTTCCAGACCCGGCCAGGCTGCTATTCTGCTGGTTGGCCATGAGCATTTCCCACCTCAGTTTTCCCCTCTGCACCACAGAGGTAAAGGATCAATGACCGAACAGGGCAGGGGACAGACATGTGCTGTCAATCGCTAGCTAGGGCCTGACCTCTGACCCTGGTCCCTCCTATTTCCTAGGCAGCTGGGCCACGCCAGGCGCCCGGAGACCAGCGCCCGCTGGAGCAGTACTGCCACACCGCCACCACGCTCGCCAACCTCTCAGGTACGCATGCCCCCTGTGGGCACCGCACGGCAGACCCCAGGATGAGGGTGGGTCCGGGCCTGTGGGAGGAAGAGGCTCTCCCGGGCCAGCCCACGCGGGTTGGGTGCTGGACGGGGGCAGCCTCCAGCTTCCAGGCCCAGCTCTGTCTCTGTCCTTGGGCAGGCCCTTCCTACTTGGGGCTCAGACTCTTCCCTGGTGATGAGGGCTTGGCTGGGAGTCGCCCTCCAGCTCCCAGCTCCCAGCTCCCAGCATCTGCACCCCAAGGAGCGGCAGGAGCTGCATTCAGGAGCCCGAGGAGGGCCCGCCCCTCTGCAAGGCCAGCAGAAGGTGTAAAACCTATTCTCTGGTCACGGTGACTCCAAGTGTCACCTCCTTGTAGGGACCTTCAAAGCGACAGCGGGTGCCTGAGCTCTGACCCCTCGGGGTTTCCGGCGGCCGGTCAGAGTCAGGCTCAGGGTCAGCCACGGGCTCAGGAGAGACCCCAGGTCCCGGCCTTCTCAGATCTGCATCCACCGAAGCAGCCGGGGAAGGGGATGGGGGAGGAGGAAGGCTGGAGGTGCCCTGGGCCCCTGGAGATAAGGGTGCTGGTCAGCAGGGAGACCCAGCGCCGAATGCAGCCCGAGTCGGGCATGGAGGACGACAGCCTGGTCGCCTGCCCTCCTCACAGTGCAGGGTCAAGAGCTCAGGCGTTAGGGTCCGACAGACCCGAGTCTGGCGCCAGCTCCTGCACCCGCAGCGGTGTGGCCTCGGACAAGCCCCCGACCGCCTGCACTCACTTGCTGGGGCTGCAGTAAGACGCCACAGGCCGAGGGGCTTCAACGACAGAAATTTATTTCCTCACGATTCTGGAGGCCAGAGGTCCCAGATCAAACGACGGCAGGGTTGGTTCCTTCCGGGCCTCTCTCCGTGGCCTGTGGACGGCCGTCTCCTCCCCGTGCCTCCCCTTGCTCTTCCCTCTGGGGGTCTGTGTCCTAATCGCCTCTCCTTAAGGGCAGCGTCGTTTTGGATTAGGGACCATCCTAGTGACTGAATGACCTGCTCCAAATAAGGCCGCCTTCTGAGGCTTTGGGGTTAGGACTTCAATATGTGGACGTTGAGGGACACAGTTCTACCCCAAACACCTTCCGAGCCGCCGTTTCCTCGTCTGTTACAAACGGGTCTAAATTAACCTCAGAGGCTCACTGAGAAGGTTGAAGGAGAGACCGTGGACACGCCCAGCAGGGGCCCCATCGAGCAGGAAATAGAGCCCCCCCCCCCACCTCAGGAGGGCCACCTTAACCTCTTCAGAGCTCTCTGCTCTAGAGGGGGTGCTGGTTCATTCGTGGACCCACTGTCTTCTCCCTGCTCCCCACGCCCCTCCAACACAGACCCCCGCCTTCCTTATGGCCCCTGAAAAATGGTTCCCCATCCCCTCCTAGTCAGGAGGGTCCCAACTTTTCCAAAAACAAGGCCTCCCCTGCTTCACTTGTAACACCATTTATCTGTTTTTAAACCGGACACATAGTACACACACACACACACCACAAATTTAGGGGAAAATATTTTTAAAAGTCAAGGAAGAAGACAGTAAGTGCTCCTTGTCCCTCAACCCAGGGATATTCATATTATTTACGAGCCCCCGCAGTTTATCCATCCCTAGGACCTCATGTTTTCTCAGTTTTGTTTTTGTTTTGATAACACTGGGCTGACCCTGTGTCCACCGCTCTGTAACCTGCGTTCGCCTCTTATAGCTCAGAGGGAACGTTCCCCCTGCCGCTGTGCATTCTCCCGGCACGCCATGCTGCCTAGCAGCCAAGTGGGGCCGCATTAGCCTTCATCAGCTGTGCCCCTGAGAGGAGCATCCATGCTATTAGGATGCCCTTGGACTTCAGGAACAATTCATACAGGGCAGTACTCTCCTGTTTAGGGTTGGCTGATGGAGAAAATGCATAAAGTTCAAAAACAGGTGAAACCAAACAATCTATTGTTCAGACACACACACACACACACACACACACGTGATCAGACTGAAAAGGCTAAGTGCAATATGATCAAGGCACTATTGAGAGTGCATAGACAGATAAATAGGCGCATGATTGGCAGTGACCTAGTTTCAGATTGGGTGATAGAGTCATTATACTTACTGCTGCACACAAACTTCCACGAAAGGAAAGACAAAAATAAAATAAAGTCTGGCCATGTGTGGGCTACTGGCGACAAGGGGTCATGAACCAAAGGCTACGGTCAATTACACCGTAAGCCCCTAACTGAGGTCCAAGTAAAGGGAAAACACACATAAGCACGAGGGACCTCCAGGCTGTGCATGGAGTGTTTGTTTCATTCATCACAGAGGCATATGTTGTAAGGCATATTGTTTACTCTGTCCATGTGTCCAGTGGATTCAGGGATCCCTTGAAATAACTCCTCAATCCAACACACACACACACACACACACACACACACACACTCACACACCAGGGCTAGTCGAATGGGAAGAGAGCCTTGGCCAGGAGACCAGGCTGCTGCCAAGGCGATGGCTCTGAGCATAGGCCTGCAGCATGCGGGTGGGCGCTAGGCTAGTTAGTGAACGTGACCAGCCCTGCCCTCGGGGAGTCCCAGGCTGGGCGAGGAAACAGTAGAAAAACCAACAACCTCGGTGTGGCACAGACCAGCTCCTAGCAGATGCGGGCATCGAGGAAGGCCACCCAGCCCAGACAAGACAAAGGAGGTGAGAGCTAAGCTGATGGTTAGAAGGATGAGTGGACATCAGCTAGGCAAGCTGGAGTAAAGAGCGATGAAGGCGTTCCTAGCAGACGGAAAGGCACATGCAAAGGTGCAGAGGTATAGAGTGGCTCCAGGGAATGACAAAGGGCATCTCACGTTGAGCAGGGGGGAGAGGATGCAGATAAAGGACCATGAAGAATGTCCTTTGCAGGGCTCCTGAGGGCCATCGGGAGCCACTCTTGTGAGGAGTGACATGCCCAGGAGCCCAGTCTGGCTTCTGCAGAGATGAAGATGGTGTGGGAGGGACTGAAGGGGAATTCCTTTTCCTCCTCTGGCCTCCCCGTGCCCAGCTATAAATGAGAAGTTTGCAGAGGGCCTTTCCTGGTCCCACAGCCTGGTCCCAGGGTTCCACATGCTACCCCAGGCCCCCTCCCCTGTGCCCAGGTGGGGTGGGGTGGGCTGGAGTGGGAGGGATGTATCTGGCCTCGGGGCACTGTCCCCAGTGTCACAGGGTAGGAGCGGGGCAGCTCCTGGACTCTCCTGAGCCTCTGTGCCCTCAGCAGCCACCCCATTGTTACTCCCAGTGAACCCCACAACTGTGTCCCAGCTGGGCACACCCCTGTCCTTTCAGTCTGGCCATGCACAGCCCCCAAGAGATGCAAAGACAGGTTGTCCCCGTACATCTTGTTTTCCAGCTGACATTGGCTGGGCGGTGGGGTGAATGAGAGAATGTGTGTGACACTGTGAAGACACGTGACTGTGTGTGACGCCGTGTGTATTCGCGCTGTGCTCCGCACGCCTGTGTGACGCCTGGCATCAGGCTATGACCGGAGAACCAAGGTGTGTGTCTGAGCTTGCCTGGAACTGGTCACCGCCCCTGCAGCTGACACCGAGGTGCGCCAGCGGCACGTGCCTCGCCCAGTGCTGCCCATGACGCACAGGTGTCTTCCCAGCACCTGTCACACTTCCCTGAACTTATTTGCAACCTGTCCCACCAGCCTGGGGGCACACACTGTCCCAAATACCTCTCCCCCGGGCCTCCATCCCAGGGGCCTCCCATCGACCTGTGCTTCCTTAGTTAGCAAAGAGGCCGTACCTTATTTATTTGTAGTTGGATTTAATCCAATTGAAGGAAGTTTTAGCTTTTGACAGTTTTTCCCCCATGTACCTATTTGCAAACACTAAAGTGAGCTGCACAATCAATTTGTTCCAAAGCTGCTACCTCTTCCGTTTCCTCTGTCACACCTAGAGTAACAGACAACTGTGCCCATCATAAGATCCAAGAGACATGGCCCTGAAACCAGGGGACCTTGGGTCTGTGGGTCTGTGCTCTGGCTCCGGCTGGCCAGTCGAGATGCAGAATGGCCTTTGGCTCTCCCAGGGGAGCCTTCATTCCATGTGTCCGCCCACGGAGAGCAGCCCAGGCCGCCTGGGCCGGCCTTCCGTCCTGCAGAAAGCTGCACGTGAGTCGAGGGGACCTTGGCCTCTGGTCACTGGGCACTCGCCACCCCTGACATGGCTGCTCCCCGGTGTGGTGATGAGCCGGTTAATACCTGGGCTTGCCTTCTCCCTTTCCCCTGTGCTGTGATCAGCGTGTGCAGAGCCCTCCTTTGTGTGCGACGGAGACTATTTCTCAGCGAAGGCGCGGGCTGACCTGCCCGCCACGCGCTAGCCTCTGTGGGATCCTGTGAGGCAGGGCTCAGCCTGGGGCTGGGGACAGGACTCTGCCGGTCTGAGGCTGGGCCTGGGACTCAGCTTCTCCCGCCTACTCCTGTGTGCTGGTTGTGACAGACACCAGGGAACCTTCGCCTCTGCAGCTGCCCAGAACGGAGCCCAGGGCTCTAATTGCCCCTTCAGGAGGCAGAGGACAGACCTGGCCGGCCGGCCGGCCTGCACCTTGTACCTGCCAGTCAGCTGGCCCTGGTGAGATTCCAGCACTGGGCCCTGGTCTCGGCACTCCAGCTCTGCCTGGGCAGGGACAGTGACATTCGCAGGGAGGCTGGTGAGATGAGCACACAAAGGCAGCCAGCTGCCTCCTCCCCTCCCTGCTCAGGGCACAGTGCTGGCCGGGGTGGGCTCAGCCTTCTCTGGCAGCTTTGTTCCCCGTGGAGGCTGGCGAGGGGGCAGGACCAGTTCCCCCCGGGGCCTCGGCCCCAGCTCGGCCTGGGTCCCAGCTCTCCCTGCCCCCTACAGATGGAAACAACACACACACTCACACCGTACATCTTCCTCATTCTTTGCACCTCAAAACTCAGAACCAGAGAACCTTAGGCCTGGGAGGAGGCTCAGAGAACATTTCCCTGATGTGGAAACAGCCCCAGAAGAGGGGGTAAGACCTGGGGTAACATGCAGGAAGAGGAGAGACAGGCAGGACCAGAACCCAGCTGAGTTGGGGTGTACCACGCTCCAGACCCTGTCTCCTGAGCCCAGATTCCCCCTACTTAGCAGACGTGAGCAGAGGGCTCAACCCTGGGCGCTCAGAATGGAGCCGGCACAAATTACAGAGCAGGTAGTCCTGATGGGGCCAGAGCAAATGCCACAGAAGGAGTTTTAGCTGCTGCACACTTGCTGTGGGGCCTGCTCCCGCCCCCCCGCCCCCACCCCATCTCTCTCTCTCTCTCTCTCACTCACACACACACACACACACACACACACACACACACCACACCCTCAGGTGGCCCCAGCCAGGAGGAAGAGACCATTCTCTCAGGAGCCCAGGCGGCAGACCCCGGGGTTTGAAGTCCTCCACTTAATTTCAGACAGTTTCTCCCCAGACCGCGCCAGCGCCTCCTCTCTCCAGGCCCTCCTCACCAGGCCTGGTTCTCCTGGGAAATCCCCGGCCCCCCCAGCCCCCATTCAGGCACCTCGTTCTCACTAGACTTTTCGGTGGCCTCCCCGCTTCCTTTGCAGCCCCTCCAATCCACTTCCTTCCCAGAGGCCACGGGGAGCTTTTCTGGAACTCAGATCTGCACGTGGACTCTCGCGCCCGCTTCCCCCCCCCCCCAACCCCTCCCCCCCCACCCCACCCCACCCCACCCCACCCTGCTACCCCCTCAGGGAGGTAGAAACTCTCGTTTAGGCAGGCTGCACCCCGGCGGCTGCGATCCTTGGACAGACAGACGGGCGGGGCATTCCGCCACCCCCGGCCCACCCTCTCCATCCCCACCGCCCTCCTCTGGACCCCAGAACGGGACTCCCGCCGGGCCCGGGGGTCGGGGGCTGGAGGAGCCGCCCGGCCCCGCCCCCTGACGCGGCCATTGGACGCGCCCGAACGGGTGGGCCCGCCGTTCAGAGCGCTGCCGGCGCCTCTCGGTGAAGGTCCCGACCCGGCGGCTCCGGGCAGCGCCCGCAGGTCAGGGCTGGGCGGGCAGGACCCACACCCGGTTCCCTGGGCCGCTCACTCGGCCCCCGGGCCCCGCAGCCGCACCGAGCGCGCACTCACACGCCGTCTCTGCGCGCGGCGGGCTGTGGGGCGCGATGGACGCGGCGCCGCTCCCCAGCCTGCTGGAAGCCAACTGCAGCCTGGCGCTGGCCGGAGAGCCGTTCCCGGACGGCTGGGCGCTGGCCCTGGACCCCGAGGGTAGGCGGGGGGCGAGCCGACCCGGGCGGCGCGGGCTCCTTCCCTGCACGCTGGGTGCGTTCAGGGCCCGGCGCTCCGAGCGCCTGGAGCCCCGCGCCCCACGCCCGCCCCGACCACCTGCCTGAGCCCCGCTCCGCTCTCTCCCGTCGCCAGGTCCCCTCGCCTACTGCAACGCGACCTTGGACCAGATCGGGACGTGCTGGCCCCGCAGCGCAGCCGGAGCCCTGGTGGAGAGGCCGTGCCCCGAGGACTTCAACGGCGTCAAGTACAACACCACGCGTGAGTGCCCGGCCCTCTGCCGCGGTCGGCCCGGCCTGCCAGGGGCGCGGCTTAGGGAGTGGAGGGGGCCCCGACCCAGCAGCGGAGACGTGCGGAGGGCCCGGGCACCGCCATCCCGCTGGCGATAAGGACCCTGGTAACGTTGGGGACCCTCCTTGTGCCCCCTCCCCCCTGTGGTCAGAGCGCAGCGAGGCACTGATTTGCCCACGACTCCGCGCACCGAGCTGCGAAAACCCAGAAAGGGGAGAACACTCTTCCTCCCTTTTGAGGGTGAACCCCTCTTCCAGGTTATCTACACGGGGGGCGTGAGGCTCCCCATTAGAGCTTCTCTTTGTTTAGCCAATGGGGTAGGGTGGGGGGGGGATGGAACGCTGCCGCTGCACGGAGTCCCAACCCCCAGGGTGTCACTCTTCACCCCAGAGAGGGGAGGGCAGGAGGCAGCCAAGCGCCTGTGTTGGGAAAGCACGCGGGGCACAGAAGCTTCTGGGCCAGAGTGTGGGGTGCTGCCTGTCCTACCCCGTGTCTCCAGACTGACCCTTGGGCTGAGTCAGAGGCCGTGGGCGGGTTTCCTGCAGCGCCCCAGGTCTCAGGACCACCCCGCCTCCCCCGGGGACAGCCTGTGCCCCTTCCTCCTGGCTGGAGGCCGGGGAGCCGCCCAGCATCCAGGTGGGATTGTTCAGCACCAGCCCTGGGAGTGGGGGCTGCCTGAGTCTATGCCCCGTGCAAGGTCCGGTGGGAGCCAGGCAGGAGCCAGGGCAGCAATCACGGGTCCCCCTGAAGGCCACTCACCTCTCCAGCCCCACCCACCGGCAGGGGGCCTCCGGGGAGGGAGCAGGGTGTCAGAAGCCCCGTGCTGGGAACATGGTAGCAACCTCTCTCTGAGTGTCTGTCTGAAGGGTGGCACCGCTCGCCCACCCCTCTCAAGCACACGTGTACACACACACACACACACACACACACACACACACACACACACGTCTGAGCTCTTAGAGCTTGAGGCCTTTGCTGAGAGAGACGGTTAGAGGGCCAGACAGCAGTGCCTGCATCTGAGGCCAAGCACACTCCCCTGTGGGCACTGCTCCGGGGGAGGGCTCGCCTGGGCCCGAGGGCCCAGCAGCAGAGGAGCCCCTACCGGAAGGGGATGGTGGAGACAGTGAGGCCGCTCAGGAGGAGCCCTGCCTCCTCTGAGGACATGCTTTCTCTCCAGGGTTAAACAGACCTCCCTGCTGGAAGCGAGGTCCCCGCCCCGGGAGGTGTGCAAGCAGCAGGGATGACGTCCATGCTCCTCAGTCCTGAGATTATAACACTGTATTTTTAGGGTTCTGTGAGCTGTGTGGGGTGTGGCCGTGGAACTCGGGGTCCCTGAGTCAGCCTGGGCCAGGAGACTAAGGGTTAAGGGGGGTGATAAAGCATCTCAACCCATAGCCTGTGGACCGGGGGTGGGGGGGGGGGTGGGGGGGGCGCTGGGGAAGCTCTGCTCTGGTTCCTACCCCAGCCTGGGCTGTCCCCTGTTCACCCCAACCAGCCTGGAATGCCCTGCTCGGGCCCCTCCTCCCGCGTGTCCTGTGGTCCTCACAGCAACAGAAGAGCTGCTGCCTCCTCCTGGACAAGGTCCACTTTCCTCCTGAGGAATTGCCCAGCCCAGCCCAGCTCAGCCTCCGGGACCTCAGGCCCTGTTGGGAATGGCTGGCCCCATCTGTACGGAGGCATCTCCTAGAACAGGGGATAAAGGGACACTCCACCTAACCCAACCCCATGGAGAGGATGGGTCCCCACTTCCCAGAACCCCCTTCTAGACACGTGCTGAAGCATGGATAGTGTTCACATGGAAACACATCAGCGGAGTGGTCTCCAGCCAGACGGGTCGGTCTTTGCATTGGGTCCCCCTGCTGTGCAGGAATCTCCTCTTCGGCTCTGAGGGGACAGAGATGACAGGAAAGGCCGAGCTCATCCCTCAGGCGGCCCAGGCAGCTTAAAGACCAGACTCACACAAATCCACAGTCAGGGGCTGGGAAGGGGGGCTTGGTGGGCACTGGAGCGTTCCTGGAAGGCTTCATGGAGAGGGTGAGGTTGGGCCTTGACGCAGTGGGGATGTCACAATTCTCAAAGACAGGCCTGGTGTAGGGTTGGAGCCTCGAGGCGGGTCCCAGATAGGCATGGCAGAGGGCACAGCTGACTGCACCTTCTGGGACCTGGTGTAGCAAGAGAGAGCCTCTTTTTCCCAGAAAAGCCAGCTCCAGGGTCTCCCATGAGAAAGTGTGTCCCAGGGGAGAGAGATCTAGTTCTGCCTGTGCGTTGCTGGTGACCCTGGACATGTCACTCTCCCTCTTTGGGCCCCTTTAGACCAGTCAGGGACAAGTTGCCTCCCCCTCTTAAGTTCCCAAGGAGACGCCTGCTGGCTCTGTTTCCAACGTGCTTTTCAGGGGACAGTCAAGGATCTCTGGCCCTGAATCTGGAGGACGCTGGCCACAAGTTTGCTATTGTAGACGGACACCCCTACCCCAGGTGGGGTTGGACTTACAGTGTCAGCAGTTCTGGAAACAGGGCGCAACTTACCCGTGACACGCGTATGAGACCCTACATGCTCCCCGCGTGTGTGACGGCAGCTTTTGCATTTGCCATGCAGCTCGGTGAGGCCTGGGTGGCAGGCTGTCCCCTTGGCCCACTCCAAGCCTCTCATCCTCACTCAGGGCTACCCAGTCACCTAGGCAACAGCATCACCTCGGTCCATCCGGAGCCCCTGTGTGCTCAGCTCTATGTAGCCCTTCGGAAAGGACAGGAGGAGAGGGTGACCTAGACCTTGCCTCCTTAGGCTAGCTGGGAAATCCCGACCAGCATGCACTAGGAGAGGTAGCAACTGAACCCGCAGGTGGGCTGGAGCAGTCCTGGGAGCATCTGGAGGATCTAGGGCGGAAGCTTGGTCTTCAAGAGGGACATGAATTAGTGTAGCCTTCTTGGGCTGGGCCCAGGGCCATGGGCTGAAGGCAGGGTGAGAGCGCTGGGTTCTAGGATCTCTCCAAGGTAGGTAGGGGCACCTGCATAGATGGTGGGGATTGGGTCTGCTCCGCTGTCCGTGGTGCTGAACATTCCTGTCATGCCCAGTGACCTCATTCCTTCAATGAGTGTTGCTTCTGGTCCTTCCCACCTTCCTGGTAGCATCTGCCAGCACCTTCCTCCTTTTCATGATCCAATGACCACATTACTGACCCTCCACCACAGTCCTACTCACTCCCCACGCCCAACCTGTCTCTTGCACTCTGTCCCCCATAACTACCACGAAAATTGTCCCTGTCTTCTATGTCCTATCTCCTATGCCTTGCCGGTTAGAATAACAGAGATAGCAGTGCCAACCTAGTGGGCCCTTGAAGGTGATGTAGGGATGTTTGGGATTGTCACAGTGACTCGTGGTCACTACTGGCTCTTAGCATCTTGAGCACCCCCCCTTCCCAGCCCCTCTTCCCAGCCCCTGACTGTGGATTTGTGTGAGTCTGGTCTTTAAGCTGCCTGGGCCGCCTGAGGGCTGAGCTCAGCCTTTCCTGTCATCTCTGTCCCCTCAGAGCCGAAGAGGAGATTCCTGCACAGCAGGCGGACCCAATGCAAAGACCGACCCGTCTGGCTGGAGACCACTCAGCTGATGTGTTTCCATGTGAACACTATCCATGCTTCAGCATGTGTCTAGAAGCGGGTTCTGGGACGTGGGGACCCATCCTCTCCATGGGGTTGGGTTAGGTGGAGTGTCCCTTTATCCCCTGTTCTAGGAGATGCCTCCGTACAGATGGGGCCAGCCATTCCCAACAGGGCCTGAGGTCCCGGAGGCTGAGCTGGGCTGGGCTGGGCTGGGCAATTCCTCAGGAGGAAAGTGGACCTTGTCCAGGAGGAGGCAGCAGCTCTTCTGTAGCTGTGAGGACCACAGGACACGTGGGAGGAGGGGCCCGAGCAGGGCACTCCAGGCTGGTTGGGGTGAACAGGGGACAGCCCAGGCTGGGGTAGGAACCAGAGCAGAGCTTCCCCAGGACCCCCCCCCCCCCCGGTCCACAGGCTATGGGTTGAGATGCTTTATATATACTTTATATATTTATAATACTTGACCCACCTGTGATGCCAATACCATCCTTGAGAAGAAATTTGCCTTACTGTTTCTGAGAGGGGAAATTGAGGCCAAGAAGGAAGGGACTTAGCCAGCCAGAGAGAAAACTACAGCTAAAATATAGGCCCCCATCTTTTCCCAGCCAGGCACCTGGACCGCTCAGGTGACTGCCTGACCCAGGCACTGCTATTACAGTGGCAGCATCGGAAAGGAAGAGAGCCCTTTCAACAGGCCAGGGCCACTCTGGTGCAGCGTCCTAGCACGCTGCTGGGGAGGGGGTCCAGGCTTCCCAGGCCGCAGAGCCCTGGAGGACAACACCCTGCCCATATCACTCAGACCCTAATGCCCCTGGCGGGCCACACTGCACACCACCGGCATCGATCTTTGGCAGGGGCACCTGTGTTGCTGTGGTAACAGACATCCACCTCACTGCATCCGTCCCCAAGACTCTGGCCTGGCCACCTGTCCTAGGACGTTCCGTGCCCATCTCCCTGTGGTTCCCAGAGGAGACTCTTCCCTTGTCTGTCACTCTCCTGTCCCAGGCTGTGCCTAAGGGCTCAGCATCCTCATTAGCCAGCTCCCCTGAAGAGCTGGGGACATCTGTCTGCCAGTCCCCTGGTACCCAGTGTCTGTAGACAGAACCTCATTCCCGGGCATGCCTGGGCTTCTGAGGGAAACCCCCTCCTGCTACCACATCCCACATCCCAGACCCTGCTTCCCAAGGTTTCGGCTGACCTGAGTCAATTCGACACAGTCTCCTGAGGGGGATCTGATGACTCCAGTGCAGTCTGTCTGTGCCTACTGGTCTGTCCCCAGGGAGCTCAACTTCAGTAGCAAAGAGTAGGATCAAGTCCAGTGAGATGATGTGCAGTGAATCATGGCAAATGCTCGAAAAGAGATGCCTGTTTGTCACACGAGAGGTTGTAGCACAACAGTGGATTGTGAAGTCAATTCAGTGGGGTCATGACCAGCATTTGTACATAAAATAAACAGAATTCGTTGGAATAGAATATAAAGAAAAAATATGACTGTAGTTAAGATAAATGTCACTTTGTGGAGGTGAATTCAGTAATGCAGTGTGTGTGTGTGTGTGTGTGTGTGTGTGTGTGTGTGTGTATACTGGATTGTGATATGAAATGGATGTGTTGCTGTGGTTCAAGGGCAATAGAGTATGAAAGCCTATGTTCCAAGGACTGGGAGGCATAGAGGAGGTGTAAAAAGAGAGAAGAGAGTATTAATACCTCAGATGTTAAAGGAACCTCCAGGAGCTGGCATTTGGGCAGGGGTTTAGAAGATAGGAGTTTGCCAGTGGGCAGTGGGTAAGCGTGAGGAGGGCGTTTCAGGGACTGGTTCAGCAGAGAGACAGTGTGGGCCCTGCCTGCTAGTGCCAATGTCAGCTGCCGGGGAGACCGCTGGGGATGGGCCAGGAAAGTTAGGCTGGGCACGAGTGTCCAGCACCTTGGATATCACACTGAGAATGTTGGGCTTTATCCTCAAGAGCAATCAAAAGCTGCCTGTGGCTTTTAAGCATAAAACAACATGATCACTCTCACAGTTGGGGTAAAGGATAGAGAAAGTCAAGGGGTGAGAGAAGAAGCAGGGATGCAAGATAGGAGGCTGTTGTGCCCGTCTAGGTAAGATGACTAGAGAGGGAGTGGTGGGATGGACAGAAGGGGGGTGGACTCCAAAAAATAAAAGAATTCACAGAACTCGGTACCGCAGCGGCATTGACACGAGGGACCAGAAAGGTCTCAGATTTGCAGCATCTCTATCCTGACCCTCTGCCATCCATAAGCCTTCCTGTGGTCAGTACCAGCTGAGATACCATACTATGGAAATGAGTACTCTGGGGCCTGCCCACAGGGAGTCCCACACTGATCAACTCAGGCCAGATCATGAGCAAGGGCCAGAAGTGTGAGGCTCACATTGTTGGAACTGGGTGTGGGGAATCTTGAGAGAGAAGGAGCTGCGAGATGGGAGCAATCAAGGAGGCCTTCCTGGAGGAAAGGGCTTAGCCATGAATGTCAAGAAAGCCAGGTAACATCTATGAATACATTCCCAGAAGATAAACTTTTCACTTTGAACCACAGGTAGAATCAGGGTCTGTCTCACCTCACACAGGCCTGTGGAGAGGGACAGGTGTTTATTTTACAAAAGGACCTGCCCTCCTAAGATACCTTGACAGGGGTCCTTTCGGCTTCACCCTACACTCTGTCCTTTAGTTCAGCGACTTCACTGACCCTCTGCATCAGACTCTCTTAACACACAACCTTTCTGTAGTAAAACAGAAATTTACATTACTGTTTCTGAGAGGGGAAACAGAGGCCAAGAAGGAAGGGACTTAGCCAAGGTCCCCTGAGGAGGGAGAAAACCTAAGTGAGGAACTGGGTGCCGTGGTGTCCTCACGTTGGGGTTGGAATTGGTGTCGGACCAGCATTGGCCTGGGGAATACTCCAGGGCCAGGGTCCTGCCAGAGGCAGCCTCACGCTGGCAGGGCCCAGGGGCAGGAAGAGGCCAGTAACCACGCTGAATTTGAAAAATCTGTGCGCTCAGAGCACCGAATTAAAAAGCAATTAAGCTAATAGAATCTCCACCATTGCTCCTGCTCCTCAGCAAGTGCTCCTTAATAATTCCATTGCTTTTTGCTCACTGTCAGCTCGATGGAAGTGGTTTTTTATGTAACTTAATTATCTCAGAACTCACTGCTTCCAAAGACGATCTAAGTCCCCCCTCCAGCTCTGCACTTGTGTTCTGTGTGCTGTGTATCTTCATTAGCTTTATATTGTATATCCTATATAATAAAAGGCTAATATGCAAATTGTCCCCTCAACTGGGAGTTCAACCAGGGGGCGGGGACACATCCCCTCAGGGCGGGCCAGCTGGACCCACCCATGCACGAATTCATGCGCTGGGCCTCTAGTCTAACAGAAGCCAAAAGAAAATTCTGCAGACAACCGTTCAGTAGCCAGAGAGCAGAAGCCTGGTACAGATCACCCCAACAATGGAGCACTTAGAATTTATAACCAAGTGGGGGAGGTAAGAGTCATACTAATCATGCAATGCAGAGCAGAAGCCAGCGAAGGGCTTTGGGAGTTCTCAGGTGGGAAGGATTGCTCCCGGTGCGAGGGTGGGCTACCTGGAGGAGGTGGCTTAGAAAGGAGACCTTGACGTCAAGCTAGAATGAAAGAAAGATAAACACAAACATTCTATGACTTTCGTACATCTCCCTTGGATAAAACCTGCACTTTGGTACATCAGACATGGAGGTTCTGAAAGGTCTTTTCACACGTCACATTCCAACTTTAACAGAGGCTCAGACATTGAGAGACATCACGTGGGGGCCACCCAGGCAGCCGGGGCTCAAGGTCAGCAGAATGGTCCTGTTTCCCCAAATGCCCCCCATTCCTATGTGCTCAGTAGCCTAGAGGTTATGAACATCAAGCCTGAAGCCTGGCCTCCTGGGTCTGAATCCTCTTCTCGTTCTTGTGTCTTTGGCAGGCAGCCCAATCGCTTTGTGCCTCAGTTTCCCCTCCGTGAAATGGGTTCGTGTTAGTAGCTCTTTCACGGGGTTGCTGTGGAGATTGAGCGCACAGCCAGTAGAAAGCAGAGGGGATGTGGTGCGTGGCAAACACCTGCTGTGTCAGTGGCCGCTGTTATTGCAGTGACAGCCCGGATCCTGGTAGGAAAAGTATGGGCCATGTAAGCATAACGTGGTTGAGATAAGAATGGAAATCATTCGGCTGAAAGCAGTGAGTCTTCACCCACCACTCAGGGCTTACAGTTGGGTTCCGTTTCAAACAAAATTAAAGGGAGTGTTCGAACTAGTCTAAGACTGTGCGGAAATGGGTTTATTATTCATGCCTCTTAGCTGCCGCGCGTGGTTAAGTCTCGTGTGCAGTTTTCACACACACGACTTTCAGATGAACTTGTAGGTGCGTGTTGTGTTTCCTGCCCGAGGGAAGCTGAGAGGTATGGGCCTTGTCCTGGGGGAACCGGGGAGCCAGGGAGGGTTCTTGAGGAGGGGAGTGACCTGCCTCGTGGTGGTTGGCGTCTTTTGCAGGAAATGCCTACCGAGAGTGCTTGGAGAACGGGACCTGGGCCTCACGGCTCAACTACTCGCAGTGTGTGCCCATTTTGGAGGACAAGGTGAGTGGCTCCCCCTGCCCTGACCCTGATGGACTCAGGGTGAGCACACAGGATCCCCGGGGTGGCAGAACCAGGCCTGTCTCCCAACCACTCCATTCTGCACCTCTGACCCCTGCCCCACGTCCCACCCTGTGTTGAGGGACACTGTGGTGAGGTAGAGAAGGGTGGCACGTGACACAAGAAGGGAATGACTCTGTAGCCGGTGCCCCAACATCTCACAGGCTGTGTGACTTCCTTCCTCCCTGGGCCTCAGTTTCCCCAGGTGGCACTCTAACTCTGACTCCACGTGGACATGAGTGCAGCCCCCAGAAGGGCAGGCCCACAGGAAGCTGGGTCCTGCTCAGACCCCACTAGCCCCTCTTGCTCTGAAACGGAGTTCCCTGCTGCCTGCGGGGCCAGCCACCTCCCCTTTAAAGCTACGCTTCAGTTCTGACCCAAAAGGATACGTCCCGCCTCCAGGCCCCTCCTCACTCACCAAACACAGTCCTCAGGGGCCGGGAGAAGACCATTTGTCCACCCTGAGAAAGTGATTCTTCAACACGTGAGCCAAAGGGCCACTGCGGTGAGGGCCACGGGCGTGGCCAGCGGGACGGTCCTCAAGGAGAGAGGTTTGCTCCGGCCTCTGTCTCACGGCCCCTCTGAGGGGGGCAAACCAAATGGGGCTGGGAGAGCGCCCCCTGTGGCAGGAAGGAGTCCTTCATCACCGCCTGTCTAGAATTGCCAGCCCGTGGGGATAATAAAAAGCACAATGGCTTTTATTGGATTTTGATATTGTTCTTAAGCCGCTGCAGACAACACACCTGCCCCACCCATGGCTACACCCAAGGGCAGACTGATGCCAGGGCAACCCTCAGACCTCCCAGCAGTCACTGCTTCTGAGTCACAGGGTGGCAGGGTGGCCCCATTGTGCAGATGTCAAACCGAGGCCCAGAGATTTGAGTCAACTCACCCTCAGTTGCTCAGCCGGCTGGGTTCTGAGCTGAGACTAAACACAGCGGTGGCAACTCCCAATCCAGAATTAAAAAGAAAATAAAATCTACCCGCACCTCTGGCATGTCTCAGAATCCACTATGTCCAAACCTGCTCCAAAATGGCATGTCGGGAGGCCTGACCACAGCCGCTCATACCAAGAGCCACCCAGCAGCAAACCAAAGGCAGGGAGCCGCAGGGAGGAGCCCTCTGCCCTCCGGGCCAGGACACGCAGGGCGGCCATCGCTGGAGTGCTCAGCACCGCCTTCCGGTGGCCCCATGCCTCCATCTGCCCGTATGTCTGTCTGTCTGTCTGTCTGTCCAGCAGAGGAAGTACGAGCTGCACTTCCACATCGCCCACATGGTCAACTACCTGGGCCACTGCGTCTCCATGGCAGCCCTCACGGCCGCTTTCCTGCTTTTCCTGGCCCTGCGGTGAGTCGCCCCTCCCCCGATTCCTCCCTGTCCTCCTCCCACAACACCCCCTTCGCCTGTCCCAGGCACTCACCTCCGCCCCAGGGGCCCTGGAGCCAGCAGACGGAGGGCGTGTGGGGGAGGCGCGCCCGGCAGGCACATGGATGCCATGGGGAGGCCGGCAGTGAGAGGGACTCTGGCTCCTGGTGCAACCCTGCCCTCATGCCAGGCTGTCCCTACCTGGCCTCCTGAGGCTCAGCCCTCGCTGACCCCTGATCCTGGCTGACCCCTGACCTGGCCTCCTGCAGGAGCATTCGCTGTCTTCGGAATGTGATCCACTGGAACCTGATCGGCACCTTTATCCTGCGGAATGTCACGTGGTTCCTGCTGCAGCTCATCGACCACGAAGTGCATGAGAGCAATGAGGTCATTGGGCAACCGGTTGGGGCTGGGCCCAGGGGTGGGGGGGAGCCCTGCTGCTGGGGGGCGGGGGGGGGGCCAAAGAGCAGCAACCAACATTCATTCTCCCAAACCATGGCTCCGCCCACCTTCATGGACCCCGCACTGTTATTTATGTCACAGTTTTCTTTTCATCGAATCACTCCACCTGAAATCACTTTCCTACATGAACGCTCACCTCCCATCCCTAAATGGAAACCAGTGTGACGTATGGGTTAAAGGTGACCCCCCAAAAATAGCACCCCGGCAACACAACAGCGGTGCCCTCCAGCCTCTACCTGCAGGCCGCTGGGAGCCAGCCCCTCGTTCTTGGCTAAAAGGGGGAATCAGAAACCTTGGAGGAGGTCAGACACCCCCGTGCTGGGCGGGCGACGGCGCGTCCGCTCAGTCTGAAGCAGTGAGCGAGCAATGACGAGGGCTAACCCACCCAGGAGGGGATTTGAGGGCGGTCGATGCCATGTCCATGAACCACTGAAATGACCGGCCCTCCACCGGCGCCCCGGCCACACACTTGGGCCCGGCCCGGCCGCAGCCCTGACGGCCGCCTGCCGTGCAGGTCTGGTGCCGCTGCATCACCACCGTCTTCAACTACTTCGTGGTGACCAACTTCTTCTGGATGTTTGTCGAGGGCTGCTACCTGCACACGGCCATCGTCATGACCTACTCCACCGAGCGCCTGCGCAAGTGGCTCTTCCTCTTCATCGGATGGTGTGAGGGTCCCCAGGGGGGTGGCAGGGCCAAGCGGGGAGGGGGTGCTACTGTCAAGGTCATTTCTCTTCATCTTGGGTCCCAGGACAGACCCACAGCCCTGCCCACCATCCCCAGGACAGTCCCCAGCGCAGCCAGTCCCCTCCAGGCTGGCCAGGAGGAAGCAAAGAGTCCCTCCAAAGCGCCTCCCACACAGGGACCTGTCTCCCGCCTGGAGCGGCGGATCCAAGGCCTTGGTCTCTGGCTCTGGACCAGAAGCCGCCAGCAGCACGTCTCTATCAGAACACCCAGCCCCCTGCTCTCTCTGGCCTGCCCGGAGGAGATGGCTGAGGGTGCTGGAGGGGCAGGGGTTGGGGTCTAGGGACAGGCCCTTGGTCATGGGGGGTCTGCAGTGGATGATTGGGAACATGGTCTCGGGCCCCTTACGGTCCCCCTACCCTGTGTTCTACAAGCGGGTCCCCTGTCCACCTGTCTGTCCACTACAGCCATGTCTGTCTTTTTTTCAGGCATCCCCTGCCCCCTCATCATCGCCTGGGCCCTTGGCAAGCTCTACTATGAGAATAAACAGTGAGTCGGACAGGCCAGCCATGGGTCAGGGTCAGGGGTGTCCGGATGGGGCAGCCGTGGGCTCCGCCAAGCCGTAGGGAGGTGTGGCAGCCACACGGGACAGATCGGCCTTTCCTCGTCCTTAGGTGGGAAAATACAGCCCGGGCACCCAGAGGTGCGCCTGTGGTCGGTTGAACTGAGTTAGGATTTCTGGCTCCTTTAAGCGCCCTGTGGCCTTTGGGAGGGCTTCCTCCCTCTCACAGACCCCGGGGCTGCGGCGTGTCCTGGGACTTACCTGCGTCAGAGCCTCTGCCATACGAAGCCACGGCGCAGATGATGGCAACGTGGTCCTGGGTCCGACAGGGAGCGGCTGGGAAGCCAGGCGCCACCAGCTGAGAGGAGAGAGGACAGGGGACCGTCAGTGTCTGCACACAAGCCTCCAGGGCATCCCCGAGGCTGGAGAGAGCAGATGGGATTTGGGGGTGGGGGCAGGAATGGGGCGCAGTCCAGGAACTCGGCATTCGGAAGCGCTCATGATGATAAAAGCTACCCAAGAATCAAGGGGCAGCTGTCATCATTGTGCGGAAGGAGAGGGAGCCTCCTGTCACAGGGGGTATTCGAGCAGAGACCAGAAACCCCGGTGCTGGGAGGCAGCTGAGAGATGCCTGTCGGAGCCAGGTGCACCGGATGCCCTCTGAGGGGGCAGGGACATAGACGTGGGCCCTTCTCCAGGTCCAGGACGAGGTCCTGGCCCAGCCCGGCCCCCAGACCCAGACCCCGAAGCTTCACCCTCCATTCGCCCTAGAGAGCAACCAAGAAGCCGCTGGCAGCAGCAGGCCGCCCCCGCGATGAATGGGGCTCGGCTGGAGGAAGGCAGGCTCGGGCAGGAGGCGGCTCCTGCTGTTGGTGCAGCGGGGTGCCTGGCACCCGGAGCAGGGGCTTCTAAGCCATGCATGAACAGGGGCACAGGCGGCTGGACCCGAGACCAGTGAGGGGGCAGCCCAGCTCTCCCTCATGAGCCCTGGGCCCAGCAATCTAGAATGGGTGCGGGAGTGAGGAGGAGAAGGAGGAGGAGGAGGGGGAGGACGGGGAGGAGGAGGAGGCGACTCAGGCCACCCTCAGCCTGGCTGGGGAGACCCTCTAAGCAAGACCAAAGGCAGCCGGGGTGAGCACAGTGGTCAGTGGGGCCGGGACCATGCCCCCGGGCTGCTGGGGAAGGTCCAGCCCTGGAGGATGGGTGTCAGGGAGGGTCAAGCTGGAGGCCCCTGGGCCTGAGTCTGCGGTGGTGCCCCCGCTGCGGCTCAGCAGGCCACTGACAGCCCCCACCTTTGCAGGTGCTGGTTCGGGAAGGGGCCGGGCGACCTAGTGGACTACATCTACCAGGGCCCCATCCTCCTCGTGCTCCTGGTAGGTGGACACTGGGACAGGGCTGGGGACCAGGGGAGCAGCCGAGGACCCACCCAGCAGAGGCATGAGGGAGCGACGTGGCATGGAGAGCCCCCCCACCCCCTGTACACACTCCGTCCATGCCACCGGCTTCCTGACACCTCCCTTCCTTCCCAGCTCGCTCTCCCCTCGCTCTGTGTCCATGCAGCCCCTCCCCTCCCTGGCACTGGGCTCTTCCTCTGGGCAGAGAATGGGTCTGACTGGCCGGTTGCTAGTGCCCTCCCACAGGTGACATCCCCATGCCAGGTAAACGCTGAGCCCGCCAGGCGAGGGGGCAGCGGTGGCCAGAGAAGGGTGTGCAGGCTTCTGTTCAGCCCGGACCTCTACCCCTGTCCTCCCCCAGCAGCCTCCTCGGGGCCCAGCCCAGCCCCAGCCTGGGGCCCTGGTACCAGAATGAAGCGTAATGAGCAATTGTTCCTAGTTCACCTCCCCGCCCTTTGCCAAATGTTTTTGAATCTGTGGTACAATTGCCACCCATCTTTAATCCACAGCGAGCTTTAATTAAGGTGGAGTTTAAGTAGGGGCTGCATTCTGCAAAAATGAGCCCGTTATATATCACACATAAAGGAGAGAGACGCACAGAAAGGCCCCTAAGAAGTTGGCATTTATGTAAGACTCATTTCAGGCTCGGTAATTTCAGGCTCCTGTAGGTACCAGCCCTTAAAGGGCCACACGCTCCTGGGAACTGAGAGAGCGGCGTCCATCCGCCTCTTGCACACAGCAGGTGCCTAATGAAGGCCTCCTTGGTCTACCTTGAGGGCGGTGACTGTTTATCTCTTTTATTGCCTTACTCTCGTTTTTGTGACTTTTTCCCGGATTCATTTGACCCCCGTCCTCGGAGTGTCCTTGATGTATGTGCACTGGAGATGACTGAGACGGTTTCTCACCCCCGGCCTGAAATTGCACCATCAGGGCTCTGTTATTTCAGAGGCAAAGCCAGTCCGTGGCAGCAGTGCGTGGGGGAAGGATGGTCCTTGGGGTCCCAGCTGCAATGAGCCCCTCGCCCCCAGTATGAATGGAAACTCCATGAGACCCAGTCCCTCCCGGGCAGCTGCTGAGAGCCCTCCTGGAGGACAGGCCTGGGACCCAGCCAAGGAAGGCTGGCCTGGATGAGGGACCAACGACAGTGGGGAGCAAGCCCCGGTGCAAGCAGGTGGGACAGTGGTGAGGAAATGAGTGGAGGAAGGCAGACAAGACTCAACCAGCTTTCTCTCCGTGCCCAATTCCCGGCTCCACCCTCACCTCCAGGGCATTTTGCGTGTCCTTGCCTTTGGACCCAGCCCACACCCAGCTGTTTGCACCAACCGGGCTTCCAGGTGCCAAGGGTCAGCCCTTCTAGAAGCTCCATCCCTGTGCTGTCCAGTCCTCGAATTCCCCCGTGTCTGGGAGAAGTAGGGAGCTGCTTCTCATTTCACAGATGAAAACACTGAGAGAGGGTGCGATCTGGCCAAGGTCACCACTAACTGCTAGCTGAGCTGAGACTCAGGGGCTGGTCCCCCACCACCTGTGCCATCGTCGCTGTAGGATATGTGCTTGGGGGCCCTGCCCCACCCCGAGCTGAGAGGGCCCTGCAGGAAGGAATCTCGTGCTTTGGGTTCCCAGCTAGTCCCACCTCCCTCCTGGACCTGTGTCCTGATTCCTCTGCCTCACCTCAGCCACGCTGGCCGCCATCCAGCCCACCGCCCCCACGCCAGGGCGTTCCTCCCTGGCTCTTTCGCTGCCGGGAACACGCCCCCACTTTCTCGGTTCACATGCCATTTCTCCAGGGCTTCCTGACCCCTTAAGAAAAATGCAATGCACCCCTCACCCCAGACCGAGAGCCAAGTCCACTTCCTACCGTCAGTGCCCAGCTCAGAGTCAGGCACATGGCCCTCACTGAATGAATGAATGAATGAGTGAATGAATGAAACAAACTCAGGCTGGACAAGATTAGAGTGCAGTAGCCGGTGCTCACTGAAGAGCTTGGGTTTGGCAGGGGGAAGAGTGGGGTTCAAGAATGGAGACCACCGTGTGGACTAGGGGGTCAGAGGCTCCCTTGCAGGAGGGAGGAAGGTGCCTGGTGGGGGAGGTGGTGCAGATGTTGTAAAGGGGGAGGCTGGGAACAAGCTCATGAGGACAGAGTGGCTTTCCGGCTCCACAGACCCAGGCTGAGATGGGGGCGGGGGGCATCATCATTAACTGCCCTGCCTCACGGGAGAAGAGGGGATAGGCCTTGTCTTCCAGACTCTCCACCCTAGACCCTGCTCCTGCTCGTCCTCGGTACCTGGAACAGGGCCTGTAGCCAGGAGGAGTCAGTGATGCTCATGGACTGCATGAAGGGGTGGGTGATGGGTGGACGTATATTATGTCATCCATTAAATAAAGGGGTGAATGGCTAAAGTGATGCATGCTTGCTGAGTAGCTATTTGGATGGATTTGTGGGTGGGTGGGTAGGTGAGTGGATGGGTAGGAGCGGGCGGATAATTGAATGAATTGGTTAGTGGGTTGATGGGTGATGGGTAAATAAGGTTTAATGCAGGGAAATGTGACAGAAATGGGAATATACCTTGATTCCAACAGCCTCTAGGAGAAGTCAGAATCAGGAAGGTCAAATCGTTTGTCTGCTTGTGTGAGAACACTGGGATTGGCCTGTGTGTTCAGGTTAATGCACCAGAAACGCGGGAGCTGTAACCTGGATGGCCCTTGAGGAGATCCAGGGCTCAGCAGGCCACGGGCAGCCCTGGCTGAAGGCTTCCCAGTCCACCCTGATCCTGGGCTCGCCAGGCCGTGCCGCTGAGGGCACGAGAGCCGCAGGCTTCGGCCGAGGAGTCTGAGCCCCTCGGGTTCCCAGAGCACCTCAACTTAGGGGTCATCCAGAGGCCACAGGAATCTCTGTCTCATGATGTCTGCCTGTGTCCCTCAGCCAGGATCCGGAACTTAGGAGGGTTAAGGAGTGATGGAGTCTCAGGACTGAGACCCGGGAAGAGTGTGTGTGTGTGTGTGTGTGTGTGTGTGTGTGTGTGTGTGTGAGAGAGAGAGAGAGAGAGAGAGAGAGTGTGTGTGTGTGTGTGTGTGTGTGTGTGCATGTTGAAAGGGATTGCTAGTGTCAGGCCCACACACACGCTCACTTTCTTGTCTGCTCACACGTGGAGACAAATGAAGACAAAAAACAACAGCCACACCCTGCCCCCAGATACACACTCACTCAGCACAGAGAACAGACCCGCAGACTCGCCGGGAGCGTGTGGAGGGCAGCACAGCCACGCACACGAGCCCACGAGGTTTAACAGACACCTGCAGCCCGCAGGCCCGCAGGAGCCAGGCAGGGGCCCGGGGAGAGGCGGGCGCCGTGGGCGCGGATGCTGAGACAGCTCAGAATGAAGCCCAATGAGGCCCTTCCAGAGCCTCCCCGAGGGCCCAGCGGCTCGTTCATCTTCACTGACTGCCGGGTGTCTGCGGAGGGCGGAGGTTCTGGACTTTTACCGGCACAGGGGACGGAGGGTAGAGTCATCAGTCCTGTGGTACCGGGTTACCAGCACCCCAGCTGGCCTGTCTGCTGCCTCAGGCAGGGCTGTCCTCAGTAAGAGGCCCTCTCCCCCTGCCCACCAGGAAGCGGTCTTTCTCCAGGAGACCCTCCGTAGTGAGGGGGGACCCTGCCCCCCCACCCCCCCCACCCCCCGCAGCAGAGAGGGGGAGGGGCTCGGGCAGAGTGGGGTGGGGGACTGCGGAGTCAGGCCTCAGGAGGCGTGGCCTCTGAGTCCTCTGCTGCCTGGAGTGGCTTCCCCTCTGGGAACCCTCAGGTGACCAGCAGCTGAGCAGAAGGGGGTGCCTGCCTGTCCGGCAGAGGCCTTGGGACCCCAGGCCGGGGCTGGGGGGACGAGTGTGCCGTGCGTGCAACTTGGGCTCGCAGTGGCTTACAGGGGAGGTGGCTGCCTCTCAGCGCTAACCACCTCCTGGTCCTCCTTCCCCCTCTCTGACTCCCTCCCTCCAGATCAACTTTGTGTTCCTGTTCAACATCGTCAGGATCCTCATGACCAAACTACGAGCATCCACCACGTCAGAGACGATCCAGTACAGGTAAGTGATGGGTGCCTTAGCCCCCCGCTCGCCAACCGCAGGGAGAAATGGAGGCCACGTGGGCCCTGCACCCACCTCTGGGCAGGGTCCTCTGTGTCTCCCCGGGAGCTCTCGCCACCCAGTGAGGCCCCACCTGCGTCACCCTTCTCCCCGCCCGCCCCCCCCCCCCCCCAGGAAGGCGGTGAAGGCCACCCTGGTGCTCCTGCCCCTTCTGGGCATCACCTACATGCTCTTCCTGGTCAACCCCGGGGAGGACGACCTGTCGCAGATCGTGTTCATCTACTTCAACTCCTTCCTGCAGTCATTCCAGGTGGGCAGGGCCGAGGGCCACAGCGCGCTCCCCGACCCGGGCGCTCAGGTGCCCTCACGGGACGGTCACACGGGACGGGTGCACATGTGGGTCACTCGGGCACACACTGAACCCCCACCCCAGGACCCAGGAGGGCCCACCCCGGCGGGTCTGGGTCGCCCAGCACCTGCTCTGGGGGGTCACGCCACCTGTCACACATGCACCAGGAGGGGTGCCCCCCCCCCCCCCCGCTCTGAGCCCCTGGGGTTCTGGGTCAGAGTGTTCCCTGGCCCCCTGCCCCGCTCCCGGCCGGGCGATGCCCACGCAGACCCCTGACCGCCCTCCTTCCTTCCCAGGGCTTCTTCGTGTCTGTCTTCTACTGCTTCTTAAACGGAGAGGTAGGGGGCCGGGCCGGGCCGGGCTCCGAGGGCCTCACCCACTCCGGGCGGTTCCCACAGAGCGCCCCGCCCCTCGGGCTGCCGGGTCCCTGGCTCTGCTCAGCTGCACAGGGGAGAAGGGGGGAGGGCTGGGGAGATCACCCGCCTTGGGGGGACAGGAGGGCTGCCTGAGGGACCCCTGCGGCGTAGAGGTCAAGTACGCAGCCAGGAACCGCTGCGTCTGTGCCTCCCCCGCAGGTGCGCGCGGCCGTGAAGAAGAGGTGGCACCGGTGGCGGGACCATCACTCCCTCCGAGTCCCCGGGGCCCGGGCCATGTCCATCCCCACCTCGCCCACTCGGATCAGCTTCCACAGCATCAAGCAGACGGCCGCTGTATGACCCGCATGTCACCCCCCTCGCCCGTCACTCCCCCGTCCGTCGGAACAGCTTCCCCGTCCCCCTCCACCGCCCGCGCCGGGCTCTCCTTGCCCGAAGCCCCGATGGGGACAGAGGGAGGGGAGACCAGCTCTCCAGCCTGTGCAGCCCCAGGGGCTCCGCGGGACCCGGGCCAGCCGGCCGGAGCGGAGGAGTCGCAGGAACCCCGAGGAGAGCAAGACGGCGGGGGGCACGGGTCGGCAGGCATTTGTGCACGCCAGCTCACCTAGATCCTCATGGAAGCCTCGTTCACCGATGAGGAAACTGAGGCCCGGGGCCGGAAGACCTGCCCAAGTCCCACAGCTCGTTCCTGGGGGCCTGGCCGCTGCCCCACTCATGGTGTGGGCCCTCCTGCCGGCAGCCGGAGCCGGTTAGCCACACTCAGTGGCGCCCTCTGCAGTCGCGGGGTGGGGGCAAAGGATTAGTTTGGAGGGCTTGATCCCAGGGCCTCTTGCCTCCAAAGCCTGGTCTACACCACCCCCGCCCGGGGCTTCCTGAAGAAGGCGGACTCCTTTCTGGGAGACCTCAGCCTCGTCCATAGGTTCAAGGGCTTGAGGGGGGGGGGGGGGGGGCGGGACAGGGCCAGGGCAGCCACACTTAGACCAATAAGGTACACAGTGCAGGACAAAACGGAGAGAAGCCGGGGGACGGGCAGGGACGAGGCGTGGGGTAGACACAGCAGAAACTGAAGTACAACTTCAGTGACAGGAGCTAACTCCCCTGCCCCCACCTGAGCCTGGGCATCAGCCGCCCCCTCGGAAACCACACCGGCTCTCTGTGGAATAAACCATGTCTCTGTGGAAACAGCCCCACAGGTGAAGGGGACCAGGCAGCCGAAGGGGTGCTGGGCTGGGTCCGCCCTCCTTGCAGACTGGCGCTGGCCTGGGCCGGTTCTCTCTGACCCCCGCACCGCAGGCCTGACCCGTATCATTCCCCCAGGCCAGTGGTCGGCAAACTCCTTAGTCAACAGAGCCAAATATCAACAGTACAACGATTGAAATTTCTTTTGAGAGCCAAATTTTTTAAACTTAAACTTCTTCTAACGCCACTTCTTCAAAATAGACTCGCCCAGGCCGTGGTACTTTGTGGAAGAGCCACACTCAAGGGGCCAAAGAGCCGCATGTGGCTCGCGAGCCGCGGTTTGCCGACCACTGCCCCAGGTCAATATCTGCCCCTCCTCCCCAACCACAGGCAGTTGAATTCAGCACAGACGAGAGGTACTGTGCCACTCGGCCCGCACACCCTGGCCTGTACCCGGCCTGTCCCAGAGGCCCAGGTTCTGGAATCTGGAGGGACCGGTTGACAAGGCCCGTGGTCTCCATGAGCAACAACCCCGGGCAGTTTCCTCCTGGTCCTGGCTCCCCGCTGCCCTGCCCGAGGGGCCAGGACCCAGGGGTGGGAGGAGTGATGAGGCCAGGGTTCAAAAGGGCTTTTGCTCTTGGTACGCCCCCTCACCCCCACCCCACCCCACCCCCGCCCAATTTTTAAAATTGTATCTATCTTGTCTTGGGTTTTTAAGTTGACGTCTAATATTGTTTACCTAGATTTTAAAACACGTGAGAAAGGTGATTTCTGGGATTTGGTAACTATTTGCGTGTTAAAATAAAACTGCCACAATACTTTAAAAAAGCATACAGACTCCGAGCACAGCGGCGATTAAATACCTACCCTCATCTGTCAAAAAAATTACAACCGCTGCTCTTTGCCGGCGGAGAGCGCACACGGTTCCTTTCCTCTCTGAACCTGTGACCCCATCCATCCCCTCCCCCGATGGGATTTTATACGAAGGAAGTATTTTTACAGTTGCAAGTCTTTCACTGCTCACCTCACCATATTCCTCTGCCACAAAACATATTTAGAGCTCGAAATAGAAATATTTAATTTCCTGTGACCGAAGGTTCTAAGGGATTTTTTTTAAAGAACTCTTCTAAATAGAATGATCACAGTTATTTTTTTCTATAAAATGCAGTATGTGCTTGAGGAAAACAACAGGGTTGCTAAGAGTTTTTAGAAGGAATTGTTAAACCGAAAAAGGGAAGTCATTGAAAACACGTCTTCTGAAATGGATAGGAACTTAATTGCGGGTGAGTCTGTGGGCGGATGTTTATTGCCAGAAGGGAGAGGGCCTCGGCATCCTCTTCCCTCTGTGCGTTTTGTACAACTGCACGCCGGGCGGCCCGGCACGTGAATAAGCGGTGTCGCCGGATTCTCCGCGCTCCTGAGCTGAAAGCCCGAGATTGCGCAGCGACCTCTCCTCACGCGGCCCGTCCGCTGGCCACCGCCGAAGTCCTCTTTGCACGTGGCGAACACAGGAACGGAGAACGACCAGCCTTGCCAGGGCTTTGCTGCCCCGGCAGGTGCCTGTTTAATGTCTCACTCTGGACACCTGGGCGCCAGCGGGGCGTGGGCCGGGGTAGGCGCTGGGAGGCACCACGGTCCGTGCCCATCGGGAGGCGGTGGGATGCCCTGACCGTCCCTTCCCGAGAGATAGACCTCGTGCGGGTCTTGGCAGGACTTGTGTGCACGCAGAGGTGGCCTGATGGCCACTTCCTCCAGCATCCTGGGGGTCTGTAGAGCCAGAGCCATCAACGGCCCGGCCCCAGAGGCCGCCCGGAGAGCCTACGCAGGCTCCGCAGAGCCTCGGCGCCAAGTCCCGACACGCATCACCGCTCCTCAGATGCCGGCTCATGGCCCCGTCCGCCCCCTCCCTGGAGGGCCTGTCCCGAAGGAAGGCAGCAGTCTCTAACCGGTGTTTTTGGCTTTTTGTTAATCCTCACTCGAGGATACTTCTTCCATGGATTTTTAGAGAGAGTGGAAGGGGGAGGGGAGAGAGAGAGAGAAAGAGAAACATCGATGTGAGAGAGACACGCCGATTGGTTGCCTCCTATAGGACCAGGTACGTGCCCTTGAGCAGGAATCGAACTTGTAGCCTTCGGTGTTCGGGCTGACGCTCTAACCCCTGAGCCAGGGCTCCACCCTGTTTTCAGCAGGAGGTCGCCCCGCTCCCCCTCCAGTTTGGAGGCGGCCCCTCCTTGGTCCCATGCTGACCCTGCATCCCCCTCATTACGGGGCGGCGGAGTTCCTGGTTACGGTCCCTGCTGAACTCTGGCCATTAAGCCCTGCCTCCTCCACATGTGGCCTCAGTGAGCCCCTGTCCTGGCAACCAAGCCCGTCCCCACAGCGAGAGCTCCGCACCAGGAGGAGCCATGGCAGGGTTCCCGGGATAACCGGCCGTTCCTACGTGGCCCACCCAGAGCTGGCTGACTCCCCGGCCGGAGCCCTGGCCAACCAGACAGACCAGAGGCGCAGAGAGCCCAGCGGTCGAGAAGCTTTGCAGAGACGACCCATCCCCGGCTCCAGGCCCAGCACCAGCAGAGCCGAGGCCAGGCCCGACCCCTCCGCTGCACACGTGGACAGCAAACTGGAGGAGGAGAGCCTCCGATATCCTACTGAGATGCCACTGCAGGCATCCATGGAGTCACCCCCCCACACACACACACTTCCAGGGGCCCCACGCGGCGGGCTTAGCCTTCACCCCGTCCTCATCTAGGTCTGTGACTGTCGCCCTGGTGTGGGGACAAGCCCCCCTCTCTCTCTCACAGGTGAACCATCAAGCCTGTGGTCCCCCTGTTTAAGCCCCACACTTGTTGGTGGGCACAGGAGGGGCCATGGATGGACGACGGAGCCAGCTGGGCAAAGGGTCCACGTTGGCACTGTGGCCCGAGCAGAGGGCCTGGGGGGGCAGCTCCGAGTCCAGCCCGGTAGCGGCCGTGGGACAAATGAGTGAGCGGCGATGGGCGGGAGGAGCGGTTCTCGCTGCGGGAGGAAATGTCCCTCAGCTGCTGCTGTGAATTCAGCGCATAATTAATCGTGCTGCTTCGTTAGCTGTGCAGGGCAGCGAGCGAGTCCCCTCCGGCTCACGGAGGCCCAGCGCTGATCAACAATCCCGCGTCATGGGCCCGCGGAGGCCCCTCGGCCCGAGAAGGCGGAGCACCCAGCCTTGTCATCTCGCTCCTCCCCGTCCTGGTTCCCCTGTTCTCTGGGGAAGGCTGGTGTCCGGCCAGAACCTCCCCCCTGCCACCGCCCTCCCTTCTTCTGGTTGGACCCAAATACCTTGTCCTCCCGGGGTCTTCCAAAGCCTGCACTACGGAGTCGCACCTCGAGCTCCTAAGCCACGGACGCCCCAGCCACGTCTCCAAAGACCTCATTCCTCAGCTAGAAACACCTGCTGGCTACCCCTCGCGCGGCGCTGCAGACGCACATAGGCCTGCCCAGCTGAAGGCATGGGGAGGAAGACACCCCTCCGTGGAAACGATGGGTTCCTTTCCTTAGAAAAATATAAACGTATGAAATGTAAAAACACAGCGTGTTAAATAGTGCACGAAGTTTCTGCAGGAATCCTCAAAGGAACCAGGGAGCCAAGTTTAAGAGCCACTGCCCTCGGGAGAACGAAAAACGCTCTAATGTAGCTCACAGGTATTCCCAATTGGCGGTCGGGCTGCCTGAGTACCAGGAGCCCAGGCGGGTTTGTGAGCCCACTCCAGACCGGAAACAGGAGGCCGGGGGTGGGCCTCGCACGGGAGGGTCCTGGGAGCCACCAGCACGCACTGTGCCCCCCACCCCTGCCCTGGGGCAATGCGCCTTTCCAGGGCCCGCTCTCCTCGGTGTGCTCCCGGACTGGATACAAGCCTGGGTCTGCGCACGGCATGGAGGCAGGACCTCGTGTGTCCCAGCCCAGCACTGAGTACTGGAGAAATACTAGGGTTCCAAGGCAGGTTTCATCTGAACAAAGGGTTCCAAAAGCATGGGTCGGACCATGGATGCACACAATCGTAGTGCCTGGGGGTAGGAAGTTGTTTCCTAAGTGAGAGACCTTCTCCAGAAGCACCGTAGAAAGAAACAAGACTGGTCACAGTTAGTGCACATAGTAGGTCCAGGTGTATCAGGGTCACAGTTAGTGCACTCAGTAGGTCCAGGTGTATCAGGGTCACAGTTAGTGCACTCAGTAGGTCCAGGTGTATCAGGGTCACAGTTAGTGCACACAGTAGGTCCAGGTGTATCAGGGTCACGGTTAGTGCACTCAGTAGGTCCAGGTGTATCAGGGTCACGGTTAGTGCACTCAGTAGATCCAGGTGTATCAGGGTCACGGTTAGTGCACTCAGTAGGTCCGGGTGTATCAGGGTCACAGTTAGTGCACTCAGTAGGTCCGGGTGTATCAGGGTCACAGTTAGTGCACTCAGTAGGTCCGGGTGTATCAGAGTCACAGTTAGTGCACTCAGTAGGTCCGGGTGTATCAGGGTCACAGTTAGTGCACACAGTAGGTCCAGGTGTATCAGGGTCACAGTTAGTGCACTCAGTAGGTCCGGGTGTATCAGGGTGGTGGCCTGGTTCTGAACACTGACTGGACGTGGAGCTGATGACCTGGACGTGGCCTGTGAGGGAAGGCGGGACTGGCACTGGAGCTATCACTACCCGAGGGGACAGCTAAAGGGAGTGTGCCAACTCGCACGCTTGCTTCAGAATTCTTTTCAGAAAAATGGAAGGCCTGGTCTCCGTTTTAAGAAGACTGTTAATAAAGATTTTTTAAAGCTTGTCAGTGTGTTTCCCCTTTCCCACAATCTCATCTTGCCTCATCTCACTATTCACTCGCCCTCCGATGCAGAGCAGTGGGTGTTGATGAGCCAAGAAAAGCTCTAATTAGAGTAAGTGGTTTTAGTTAGCACAACTGCGGTTGTGCTAATTGTTGGTGATTGATTTTTAAGGCCTCACGAGGGCAGACACTGGTTGAGAAAATTCTGTGCGGGTCACTTCTGCACCAAGGCCTGGCCCTGAACGAGGGGGCAGAGAGCTTTGGCTCCCGGAGAGAAGAGGGCTCCCTCTTCCAGCCTCATGCTCATGAAACGACAGACTCTGGGCTGTGGCCGGGAACCACGGCAGGGAGGGTTAGAACGGGCCATCCCAGCTGGATTCTAGAAGAATCAGGACTGGGATCCACTATTTCCAGCACGGAGCTCCCCAAACCCTCTGTTCTTCAGTCCCACCCACCCCATCCAACAGAAGAATCATGGCTGGGTCAGTCCACCCTGGGAAACTACTCTCCCACTGCTCACCCCACCACCTCACACCTGCCTGTCTAATTGTCTCAGGAAGCACGAGGCTCGTATAAATGCATAATGTCAAAGGGAAGCCCTTCGGGAGAGCTGTGGCCCAGCATCTGCTCATGGCGAGAAAGTTCCCAGTGGGCAAGGGCGGGAAACACTGGGAGGAAGACAGCCTCCCCGAGGGAGCGCCCACAGCTCCCGGTGGCTACCTCCTCCGGCCCCAGCACGCACCATCCACAGAATCAGGCTCCGCAGCGCAAATAGCCAGTGCACGTGTGTGGACTCAAGGGGCCCCTTTCTCTTTGAAATCGCACATGACCCAGAGCAATGCCTTCCATCCAGTGTCCAGGGCTGTGTTTCTGCAACGTCCTCACTGGCCAGCACCAAGTGGCCTTGAATTTACACACACACACACACACACACACACACACACACACACACACGAAGCCAGAAATGTTCCCTTAACACAGAGCCCGCCAGCCCACTGGGCCTAAACAGATCCTGCACCTCCGATGGTGGAGGGCTTTTTTCTTCTCTTTTTAACTGAGGACACAAAGTCTCTCTAATGGCAAAGGCCGGTCCGCTCTAGGTTACGCCAATTGCCCAAGGCAGCACCACGCCCGGGCTCAGAGCCCGATTCTCATGTGGACATGTCTGCCTCCCACGCCGGCTGCTTAGCTGTGATAATACCTGCCTCACCTGCAGAAAAACGAAAATGGCTGCAGATTCTGAACCCGACTATTAACCAGCACAGAGAAGCCAGGCCCAGGGAGGAGCCCCCTGTCCACCAGCTCTCGTGGGAACTCCAGGGAGCGAGGGGGAAGACGGATTCCTCAGCCGCCTCACGGACAGACTGACTAAACACTGAACTCATTCTATTCAACCCGCTTCAGAAAAGGAGACAAACCCCCAAGGAGAGGCAAACGGACCGAGGGACTCAGGTGACAAGCCAGCTCTCCCCTCTCCGAGCCAGGGCCCTGCCTCACAGGTCCTTTCCCAACTGCAGCTCTGCTCATGTCCCTGCTCTCACTGCGGGGGCCGCGGATGCAGCGCCCAGACACCGGCCTCACCTGGCCGAGAGCACCTGGCATGGCTCCACGGACGATGCCTAAACGGCTTTTGTAAACCTCCAGGCAGGTTGGGTGCTCGGAAAGGACCTCCGGGTGCCAAGGAAGACTGTGTGCTTGTGGTAACCACCCAAAGTGGCTGATGCTGAGCAGTGGACAAGAGGCAGAAGTAGGAAAATGAGCAAGGGCCAGGGGAGAGAGAGAGAGGGGGAGAGAGAGAGAGAGAGAGAGAGAGAGAGAAGAGAGAGAGAGAGAGAGAGGAGAGAGAGAGAGAGAGAGAGAGAGAGAGAGAGAGAGAGAGAGAGAGAGAAAAGAGGAGAGGAGAGGAGAGGAGAGGAGAGGAGAGGAGAGGAGAGAAGAGAAGAGAAGAGAAGAGAAGAGAAGAGAAGAGAAGAAGAGAAGAGAAGAGAAGAGAAGAGAAGAGAAGAGAAGAGAAGAGGAGAAGACAGAAACGGGGTGCTGTCGTCCAGCGGTGGCCTGTGAACAGTCTTCCTGCCCCTTCTCCTCCGGGGTCATCTCCAGGGTTAGCCTCCCGTCCCCGAGGAGACATCTGCAGACACAGCGCCTCCTGAAAGAAGAGGCTGGGGAGACGGAGCCTTCCTAGCCTGGCTGAGAAGCTGCTTTGCCAACTGCAAGGTGCGGGACGAGAGGCAAGGCCTTGAGTTGTCGGCCAGCTTGGGGACAAGGAAGTGCTTCCTGATGGCAAGACACAGTGTCAGCCTGTGACAGGGCCCGCGGAGGGCCGGGCAGTGAGGACAGGGACAGGCCCGCGGAGGGCCGGGCAGTGAGGACAGGGACAGGGCCCGCGGAGGGCCGGCAGAGAGGACAGGGACAGGGCCCGCGGAGGGCCGGGCAGTGAGGACAGGGACAGGCCCGCGGAGGGCGGGCAGTGAGGACAGGGACAGGGACAGGGCCCGCGGAGGGCCGGGCAGTGAGGACAGGGACAGGGCCCGCGGAGGGCCGGGCAGTGAGGACAGGGACAGGGACAGGGCCCGCGGAGGGCCGGGCAGTGAGGACAGGGACAGGGCCCGCGGAGGGCCGGGCAGTGAGGACAGGGACAGGCCCGCGGAGGGCCGGGCAGTGAGGACAGGGACAGGCCCGCGGAGGGCCGGGCAGTGAGGACAGGGACATTCACGGCACCCCGTCACTACACAATCATGTGCGTTGAACTTGGTTCCCACTGCTCCTGCCCCTGCCCCCTACGAGCAAAGTGACCCCGAGAGGGCTCGGCTTCCTTTCCTGTGATGGATGCGGACAGCTGTGATCCTTAAGCTCCTGCAAGGGTTAACCAAGAGCCTTTCCGGCTGGACGCACCCCGGTACAGCCTCCGCGAAGTCCCCGGAAACAGCAGGCCGGGCTCCTGGGGCCGAGAGGAACTCACCCCACACTGCACAAGGGAAGCAGGGCATGGCGGTAGGGAAGCTTGGGGTCCATGAGGGCACATTCACGGTCAGCTCAGCAGAGCAAGCATGTCAAACTCGCGGCCGGCGGGCCGCATGCCTCCTCATGGCCTGCGAGTTTGACATGCCTGCAGAAGAGCAAAACAAAAGCAACGCCCTCTAAACTCATCTTCTCTGGACACTTCGGTGTTGACAACTTGACCCCTATTGCCAGAAGACACCCCTCGTTCGGCAGACCTTTCCCCATTTTGGGTGGGGGCGGGTGGGGGGCAGGCTCTTTCTGGCTCAAGCTGAGGCATCCACGGTGGCATGGTTCTCCTAACGCGCTTTCCAAATACCGTTGATGCCCAGGCCCCACCCTGGAGACGCTCATGAAACTGGGTCGAGCGGGCAGAGACAGGAGTCTTCTTGTGCAGCCAGGACTGAGGACCGCTGTCCCGGCACCTGTCACAGCTGCAGCAGGTTACAAGGGTGTGTCCCTGGACCTGCAGGGAAGATGCCCATCCAGCCAGGAGAACAGCCCGTCACCAGCGGGAGGGAGAGCCAGGGGCTGCTGCTCAGGGCATTCCCGCCGAAGCTCCCAACCATATCCCTGCTTCCGGAAGAGACATTAACTCCATCCACGTGGTCTTAACACAATTACTGCTTCGAGGCAGGCAGCGCAATTACCAAGAATTATTGGAGAGGCAGCAAGAGGTGAGTTTTGAGGCGCAGCAGAATTATTCATCTGTTCTCTTACTGCATCTTCAACTAAATTTCTGTGGTGTTGGCCAAACGTCAAAAACGAAACAAAACAACTAACACAAAAAACCTGCCTTCAACACAGACTCTCAGCAGAGATGCTGGTGCAAGGCTCTTTAGTAGGAGCAATGCTATCAAAACCTCTCATCCTACCCGACTCAAGAGATCCAGATTAAGACGTCCCTGGTGATAGGAGGCTAACTTCAATGCAGCGAAATCCAGAGATAATTTAGATTTATTTCCAAAGCATCTGGTTCTCTCGTGAATAGATTCCATGGGCTAAGACAGCCACTGCCACCACCCTAAGTTTATGCTGGTTAAGGGAGTAAAGAAAGGTCTAGAACGAACCCATTTCAAGAGATTTATTGAAAAAACGTTCACACGTGGTTGTCGCCATGAACTTTGGAGATCCCACATCTCTGGTACAGCCTCATGCAATGAGTAAGATCGTTCCCAGGCAATGAATTCCTTTTCTGAGACGGCCATCTATATTCAGCGCTTCACTGTTATGAGCTGTGAAGCGACATTAAGGCTCTCAAATGCGGGGGCAATCAGGCACCGACCACCTCTCTAGACATCACTCAGGAGTACTTGACTGAATGCCCTGAATTCCAAGCCAAGGTAAGTTTTACAGGAACTACTGTGTTCTTAGGTTCAGTCCATGGAAAGCAGTTAGAATCGGAGCCTTCGCCATCACTATTTGTGGGGGGAGAGATTTCAGGAGTCGTTTCTCTGAGACAGTGCTGTTTATCTAGCTCTCCCTGAGCCCAGTCTGATACATCAAATAGGCCTCACAGAGCATCCGGCCAGGAAGACCTTGGCTTTCTTGAAGTACACACTGGGCTTGAATAAAAGAGGTGCGTGCGTGTGTGTGTGCGTGTACACCGCTCGCGTACAGAGCCTCTGCTTGTGCTAAGAAGCAAGCACACGCGGCACAGACAGAACCAGTGAGCTCTGCCCACCCCACTCAGGAGATCCATCACTTTCCAGACAGCGTGTTCTTGGGAGAAAGGCCCCTGGAGGAGGTACAGGGGAGGGAGGGCTTGCGGATTTAATACACAGCATCTTACTCATGACAAATGTACTTGAAGTGAGAGAGCTTGGTTCCAATCCCTTTATGATCCAAAGCAGGCAAACCCCACCACGTGTTTAATATATCGTTCCTATTAGTGAGCTCGTAACAATGTCTGAGGTGGTGGTGATGGACTCTGGGGGCGCGGCTGTAAGAGGGGAATGAATGGGGAGAAGCAGAGACCACTCCCGGGGGAGAAAGCTGCAGCACGCACCAAGTTAAGAGCAATCAGGAATCGGAGGGAAAAGGAATTCCCTAGGAAATGAAAACCAAGTGTATTTAACATCTCCCTTCTAACAAGGAACGCTCTAAAAGCAGCAGAGAGAAATGTTTCGAAAAGACTTTCTGCCCCAAGAGGTTGGTTTAGAATTTCAAGACTCACCCCAAGTTGGCGTATCGAATGCCTCGCTGGGCAGTGCTGGGCGGGCATCGCCGAGATGGGATGTGAAGGAGAGCAGCCCTGGGGACTCTCCGCTTCCATCGCTCTTCGCACCCGAGACAAACATGCTTCCCTCACCCCCCTCCCCCTCCACTGCGTGAGAGGAAGTTGGGACACGAGGCAAGGTGTCAACTCAGCAGACGAGGAGCTGTACACGTTCGCACATCCTGGAACTGTTTTCCTAACAGATACCCCTTTGTGTGAGTGTTCCATGCAAAAACATAATACAAGCGAAGGCCCTCAGGGAACTCCTAGGCTGGAAGGCAGACACTGTGGTGGCTGAGAATCAGGGGGGCAGGTCAGACGGACGGGCTCCTGCCGCCCCAGGGGTGCAGTGAGTGCCAGGGCTCCTGGGGAGGCCACAGCATCTCCTGCCCACAGACCGCCTCCTGGAGACTTGAAAGCAAAGACTGTGTCGGCAGAACATTCCGGTGGTGGCCCTGCTCCCCTCCCCCCCAGACACACCCCTCCTCCTCCTGCTCTCTGCTGCCCCGGCCCCACCTGGGCCTTCCCGCAGGCCGTCCACGCTGCCTCCTCAGCACACGCATCACCTTCTCAGGAAGAGAAGGAACAGAAAAAGCGTCGTTAGAAAGTACCTGAGTGGTTGCTGGGGGCTGGGGCTGGGGCTGGGGCTGGAATGCGGAGAGAGCTGAGTGCACATTTCTTTTCGGGGTGCGGGGAGTGTTCTAAAATCCGAGTGCGGCGGCAGTTCACACCGTGAATCTACTAACCCAGTGGTCGGCAAACTCATTAGTCAACAGAGCCAAATATCAACAGTACAACAATTGAAATTTCTTTTGAGAGCCAAATTTTTTAAACTTAAACTTCTTCTAACGCCACTTCTTCAAAATAGACTCGCCCAGGCCGTGGTATTTTGTGGAAGAGCCACACTCAAGGGGCCAAAGAGCCGCAGTTTGCCGACCACGGTACTAACCATTACGGACTTACACACTTCACATGGCTGAATCTTATGGTATGTAAATTATGCCCCAATAAAGCTGTTAATTATAAAAAAGCATCAGTTGTGTTTAACAATAAGCTACGAGCACGTGTCCAAAGGTGAGAGCAACAGCTTTGCCGAGGACGCGGAAGCAGGAGCAAACGGACGACAAGACTGTTCAGAATTCCTCCAACTTTAATTGTGGGCGAGATCAGGCAGCCGCTGAGGATGACACGCAGTCCCCGAAGCAATCACAAGGCTGCTTTTTGTAAAGTGGACATGGTAAGAGTTATTTTTTTTATTAGCGCAAGTGGTCAAAAGTTGCTGAAATTGTCCTCATTCCTCCACTGTCTCTTTTTTACCAGTTTCTTGCCCTTCAAAGAGAGGGTACCTGGCCTCCACGTCGGCCCACGAGAGGCTGCCGTTGGCCAGATCTCGGACGACACCGGGCAGTTCAGAGACCTGGGTAAAAGGGAAGAGAAGTCCAAGAGTCAGACAACTCCATCAGACTGTCAGAAAGGGTTCACCCTGAACGCAGGAACCCTCGCAGCCAAACCAGTGTTCAACAGTGACTGGAAACTAGTTCCCACAGGATGTTTCCTGTCCTTCCCTCTGCAGCCGCCTTACTTAACCACACTCACCTCCCTCCCAGACCCGGGTTCCTGCTCTCCTTCCAGCCCAGAACGCCTGCCAAGCCCCACAAAACCCCGTTCTCCCACACAGCCTTTCCTCATTGTCCCAAGTCTCGTGTCACATGCAGTGACTTCATGGGTGTCAAACCTAACTCTGAGAACAGGGGCCACTCAGGGGCCACTCAGGGAGCCAGGGGAGGCGGGTACACTGGGAGCCCCAGCTCAGGGGCTGGCGTGTGCCTCAGCCACAAGCACACACTGGCCACCACGCAGCAGCCGTTCTCAACCCTGAGCCCCAGGACCCCCTGGAGATCTCGATAGAGCGGTTCTGCCCGCCCCCCTCCACAACCCTCTCCACCCCAGCTTCTGATTCAATGGGTCTGGGGCGGAGCTTCTGCTCATCAAACAGGCTCCCAGGTGATGTGGACGCTGCCGGCCCAGGGCCCGGCCTCCGAGAACCACTGCCAGGTGGGAAGGCAGGTCCAGAGGAGTGAGACCTGGTTTTGTAAAAGGACAAGCCAGACTTCTGAACTAGACTGTCGTCTCCTCTGGGAAAAGCAGTCTTTTCTTTCTGCTTCCCCCACGCCGAGCTCTCTGCATCGGGCTGAGCGAGTACCAGGCTCTAAAGAAAAGCCTCCTCAAGATGAATACATTAGCCAGGTGGTTGTCAATTAAAGTGGCCACTCTTCCCTTCCCCTCCTGCACTTCCGTCTCCATTGTTACCTTCTCATTAAATAAAATTACTAGGACACAGGCGCTGTTCTAAAAGGGTTAACATGGAAAAGCTTGTGCACGCCCATGTATACATTTATATAGAAACGTCCAAGTCCCTCCAAGCCTGCCAATAAAACTATGGCAACAACTGCGTGGGATCCTCTTTCCCTTGCCCAAATAATCAAACAACTATAAAAGCAAACTGCCGGAGAATGAGCCCAGAGTGATCCGAATGGCTATAAAACAGTAGAGATGTGTTCATGGATATTTTCATAATGAAACCAAGGGGACTCGGGAATCTGTGCTCTGTCTAATATAAGCCTATGATTAAAATTAAAAAGGAAAAAAGAAAGGAGAGCATCAACATCCAGCTCAAATGAGAAGGAACCAGCACCCGTTTCTAAGACTACAACGGCCAAAGGGAGGGCGGGCACCTCAGCTCGAATCTGCCGCATGGAGTCCCGGTCCCGCAGGGTGGCCGTGTGCGGGGTCTTGTTCACGGTGTCAAAGTCAATGGTGATGCCGAAAGCCACGCCGATCTCGTCAGTCCTGGCGTAGCGTCTTCCGATGGACCCAGAGGAATCGTCTACTTTGTGGGAGACGCCGTTCCTGGTCAGGGCTTCCGCTGTCCAAAATCAATTAAATAAATTCAAAATAAAATAATGGAGAGCCCCGGTGTCATTAATGTTGCCTTACAAGTTGAGGAAACTTATAAAAGGAACTAAGACAGGAGAGTAATTAAGTTACAGACCCAACAGAGGGAAAAATCCCCAAAGCTGAGTAAGTCCCTTGCTGGAGCGCAACCCCTCCCTCGCACCTCACACAGCTGCCGGGTGGGGAACGAGCATCAGACCAACGGCCGAGGCCGGTCCCGACTCCAGCACCTCCCCTTGCAGGACCCGGAGCTGCTCAATGAACTCTCCGTCTCCCAACACTGAAGTAGGTGAGCCGCCCCAGGTGACCACGAGGCTCCTGTCGGTGCTGGGGCTCAGGGGCTGGAGACCCCCTAGGAAGTGAGCTGGAGAAGCAAGGCTGCTCTCGGTCTGACACCTGGCCCCACCTCTGCTCACTCAAACACTAGGAGGACACCTCCTGAGCAAGCACGCTCTCAGAAATAAGAGCAGAGGCCAACACCACTGAGAGTCTATTTTCTTTAAAAAACACTTCCTACAATCCAGTCTACTTGACAGGGTTCCCATGAAGGTTGCTCAGCTGGATTTGCTTACATAATTCCCTGACAAATGGCATGAACTCCTGGTTCTGGCTCAGTGGAAGGACGGAGCATTTGAATGGTGCTACCACGGCCGGGAAACTGAAGAACTAGATGAGAGAAAGAAACACAAATGTGTTAGTTCATAAAAATCTAAATGCTACTGTCCGACCTTCACTATCAAGACCGCAGGACACACAGTAGGAAAAGCAGCGTGACAACAGAGAACAAGCAGGCTCACCAGACGACCAGAAAGGTCTGCTTTTAGCTCTGAATTCAGAACACTCAGCTGAGCGCTCTCTCTAGACCTTAGTCTCTCCCACCCGCTCTGCGTGCCTCACAGCTCTGCTGTGAAAGTTCAATGATGGGAAAGCACTCTCAAAGCCACCACAGAAGGTGCCAATGTTTTGGTAACGTATAAAAAGCCTTATTGCCTGGCTGGTGTGGCTCAATGGTTGAGCATCGGCCTAAGAACCAAAAGGTCACTGGTTTGATCCCCGGTCAGGGCACATGCCTGGGATGCAGGCTTGATCCCCGGCAGGAGGCCTGCAGGAGGCAGCCAGCCGATCAATGATGTTTCTCTCTCATGAATGTTTCTATCTCTCTATTCCTCTCCCCTCCTCTTTCTAAAAACGAACAAAAAGCCTTACAGCCTTCCCTCTTTCTGTGGAGATCCCTAAAGAATCTCCCTCCAATGACCAAATAATAGGTGGGAGGGCCCCGAAACAAAATCCCATTCTGTCCTTGAAGCGTTTCAGCAGACGATCTATGGGCCTCAGTGACCGCGTAAAACCACAACGTTTAATCAGCTCACAAATGTATGTCCAAAAGAAGTACTGTGACGCAGCGCTGGCGGTATAGCGCTGAGCATAGCTGCCTTCCAAAGGAAGTCACATGGAACAAACAAGCATGCCCTGCAACCCCACACGGAAAAGCACCGCCTCGCACACTGCTCCTGAACCGGCTGCGGGTGCTCAGACTGAAAGAAAGCGAGGATATTCTGTGGAAGGCAAACTCGTCTGCCTTTCTGGGTTGGAAACGAGTTCTTAAATAATATTTAAACAAAAGGTTCGCCTGAAGGTAAGAATATGAAACTCAGAATGAACAGGTCCCAGAAAAATAATAAATGACACAGGACCCAGTGCAGCCCACCCCCAAACCTAATCAACTTCCGATGCCAAGCAACGGCGAACACCCGCGGGGAGTAAGCCCCGGACTCCAGGGCTGCGGCGGCCGCGGTCACATGTTCAAGTCAGACTCCTCGCCTCCACCTGTGGTCACCATTTGTGAGCGAGAAACGGGGACCTCCCTTCCTGGAAAAAACGTTATCTCGCTGGCAGTGTTTTCATACCACAGGAACACGGGTTAGGAGCTACGTGCTAGTCCTTTTAAAACATCTCTGGCTTCCCACAGCCTCATCAAATGCCTCTTCATGACAGGAATTTCTGCCATTCATAAAACGCTGTCACTAATTTCCTCTGGCTCAGCCCTTACATTTCTACCAGAACTCTAGTTTTATCAATATTGTTAGATTCAAAGGAACAGCTAAAAGGCTTTGTAAAAACCGATTTAAAAATAAACAGAGAAGCTCGAAGCGAACTTGACATCTGCAAAGAGCACATTCCGTTACGGATGTCATCCCTGCTGCAGACCATCCTGCAGGCCTGGTGTTAGCCTCGCTCCCACTCTCTGCTGAATGAATGAAAAGCTGCTCCTTCAAGGTCAGGAAATGCAGATGCAACTTTAGGGCAGAGAACAAAATGGTGACTTTAGTAGCTACCTGCTGCCAATAGTAAGTATGTCAGATGTACAGTACTGGCACCAAGAGCTCATCAGTCCATTTTTTAAGGCTAAATGTCCCAGAAAGAGCTGATGTCCAACACGATGCACACTCAGCTTTAGAATGAATGGTCATGCAGATGAGAACGTTCCTCGCAGTTAGCCTGACAAAGACAGCTGCCATTCTCTAGCCATTCTCCCTCTGACTGAGTGTCTGCTATGAATTCAGGAGTCTACTGTCCGCGGCAGAGGTGAGGTGAGAAGGTGAAGGAAGGCAAAGTGAAGGGATTAAGTGGCAGACGTGGGCAGCGATTCAGAAGCAGCAGAACGAAAGGAAACTTCCGCAGTTAACAAAGACTTCTTACAAATACTGATCGTTAGCAATGCTTGAATGACAGGAAGGGCTATCCCCCAAATGCCAATGCCCAATTTAAGTCTGTCAGTCTCCCACACTGAAATCACCTGGGGCTCCTATAAAAAACCACAGATCCCTGGATCTAAGACCTAGTGCAGTGGTCAGCAAACTGTGGCTCGCGAGCCACGGTTTGCCGCTCTGTTGACTAATTAGTTTGCCGACCACTGACCTAGTGAATCAGTATCCCTGAAATAGAACCTAGGAATTTATGTCTTTACCCCAAAAGTACCCCCAGACAATTCTATGCCCTTTAAGGTTCCCTTAAATGCCTTACGTGTGCAGACATAGTTTCTTGGCTTGGCCAAATTCTAAGAGCCATTCTTTCCTTTCCAATTCTCTGAAAACATGAGTATATCCAGAAAGTATTATTCCTGCCATAGATGCAACAAAGATAGTCCCCTCAAAGTGATATGTTGTGTCTCAGAATAGAGAACACCAAGCAACTACAACAATGGCATCAAGAATAACCCGCACACCCTAAAGCTCAAATGAAATAACATGAGGCAGTGCATTGCTCTGTGGACAGTTACACAAAGAGGAGTAGCAGCAGCTAACTGGTCATTCACTTATTCACGTGCTGCAGCAAGTTTCATTTCTGACCGTGTAAGAGAAGACACGTGTACGGGACAGCTTACCGTTCTCTGTTCGTCTCCCTCGCGCACATGGAATGTATGTTCGAATACCGTATACATGATCCTGCCCAGCCCGAAGGAGGGTTCAATTACATTCGGAACAACTTCTTCCACTGCAAGAGAGAGAAACTCAATAACATTCTCTGAAACCCCACGTGATGCATCTCAGGGCCTCGCTAAATAATCCTCATTAGCACTAAAATTATCTCTAGTCTAGGTGAATTTTGATCGATTCTGTACATCAGAATGAAGAAACATTCCTGAGAACTACTTGCTGGTAGGAAACATGATGCCTTTAAAGTCGGAGTGAAAACCAACTTCATCAAATTTCATTAGTTGTTCATACAGCATACCAGTGAAACAAGGCCCGAGGGACTGCGTCCCCAGTCGGTAAGCTATGAACAAGAGCGGCTACACGCTAACGTCCGCCGTGCCCCTGAAGAAAGTATGAAGACCCTAGAGCTTTTCTAAGATTTTGCTGGGATGAACAATCTATCATGATAGCTGGCAAAATTAACAAGAATGATTCCTACACACACGAGGACCGTGGTTTGTTCGGTTTGCTGCCATGTGGCTGAGAAGTCCGACAGAGCCAGGCTCTGGGTCAGGAGACCCCGAGAGCAGTGTGCTCAGGGATCAGCACTCACTCCAAGACATGCACCAGGGCCCACAGCGTTTCCCACGGGGGAGGCTGTACCTGGGGACCCGCAGGAAATGTACTCATTAGTACATCTGACTCAGAAGAACAGCAGGCTAAGCACTGTCTGCTCTAAGGTAACTGACTTTAACCTTGGAGAGTTTATGTTGCAAGGAAAATGAGATAACGAGAACTAAAAACTCACATACGGGAAAGAAGAGAGAGCCTATTTAAGTTGTCTGTGATCAAGAGTAAGAATATCATTTTAGCCTTGGCCGGTTTGGCTCAGTGGATAGAGCGTCGGCCTGCGGACTGAAAGGTCCCAGGTTCGATTCCAGTCAAGGGCAGGTACCTTGGTTGCGGGCACATCCCCAGTAGGGGGTGTGCAGGAGGCAGATGATTGATGTTTCTCTCTCATCGATGTTTATAACTCTCTATCCCTCTCCCTTCCTCTCTGTAAAAAAATCAATAAAATATATTTTTTAAAAAAAGAATATCATTTTAGAAACATCATGGAGGCATTTTCGGCCCATCCTTCCGTGGGATGCGAGCAATGGCTCTGAAGCAGCTACAGGATGGCGACGAAGTAGCCGAGGCCACGAAGAACCCCCTGCTCACTGTTGCCACTTCAGACCGCTCGCCCAGCTCCCTGCGGCCGGCTCCAGAGCAGGCCAGGCCCAGGGAAAAGCAGCCTGCTCTCTGCCTGGCAGGAGCTCCCCTACCCACCACTCCTCGCTCCCAGGAGCTTTCATGCAGCCACCATAAACCATAGCATCCTCCTATGTTCCAAAACATTCCCAAATTCACAGAATTTGTTCTGTAAAAAAATCATCTCCTTGGTTTTTAAAAAAAGCATTAAAGATCACTAATCTAAGTGAAGTTTAACCAGTTAATTTGCAAAAAAAAAAAAAAAAAGTAGAAGGGGTGAAATTCCTCTTTTGCTTAGGAAACAAAAGCACTTTTCCTTAAAATGAAAAAGAAAATCTTTTAAATCAGAGATATTCTTCATATGCACCTGAGATCATAGGAAATATAAAGGTGGCATTATAAATTATTCTCCAGTATGAGTACAATTATGTTCTTCAAAAAAGGCCCAGGATAATGCCTTAAACATATTCATCAAACTTAGGGTTATGGCGTTAAGAATTTATTTTTCCTCTTCAAATTTTTGGTAAACGGTTATGTTATAAAAGTTAAAAACCAAACACAAACAAACAAAAAAACCTTTAAGGAGTAATAATATTTTTTGTTTGTTTCTTAATTATTTTTACAAATTTACCATATAGTGTTTTCTGGAATCTCTTCACATTGACCATGTCTCCTGTTAACTGAAATGTTTTCCCTTCAGTTTCAATAGTGAATTCCCTACAAAGAAACATTACATATTAGTGAAAACAGGCATCCCTGTGCCTTCATTCAAAGGAGCTTTACAGACCGCTGTTTTCCATTTTAAGTGGAATACAACTTAGTCAACTCTCGAATATAATAGCTGAAGCCAAACTTAAACTACTTCATGAGAAACACCAAAGTATTATTCTAACAAAGGCATCAAACAGTATTCTGGGAGGCACCCCAAAATATGACTAGTTTTATAAAGTTCCCTAAGTGGCTTAATAACCAATTCCTTTGATTCTGAGATCAAGGTTAAAACCAAAACCAATGTTTTAAAAATTCAATTTTAGAATAATTACAATAAATTTGTCAAACACAGGCCTGCTGACAAAAGACCACTGTTCTCTTTATTGCCCCAACAAATATAAGAATGACCAGCTTGTCATGGCACAGAAAGTAATCTTAAAACTCCTACTCTATTTCCCAAACAAACATTGACATTTATGGTGATGAAGATCAGCTAGAAGTTGAATGATTCTGTTTGATGTGTCAATATAAAATATTATCCTCCTGTCCCCAAGTAACTGACTGCAGTATGTTCCCATCCTGAGACACACCCGTTCCGTTTCGGGCTATAAGACTTCCCATTTACAATGCGCTCCTGAGGCATTTCCTCACAGTAGGAAGATCAGGCAGGGTCTCTCACAGCAGCTGAGTGCTGGGAGAGAGAGGCCCCGTGGTTGCCTTTGAAGCTGTGTGGCTGACTCAGGTCACACTGTGTTCTGCTAGTTTCTCGCAGTGAAGATCTCATGCATTACATGAGTGACTTTCACCGATCCCTCCTCCAACTGTACATTCTGTCTGAAGTCTGTGCGTGTGCATTAAAGAGCCCACTCCACAAACCGTATCGTATATATTCTCTCTGCAAGCACGGCCTAAGTATAGAGTAGGTAATGGTTGTTAACAAGCTGAAATAAGCAAGGAGGAAGCCATTATTGGAGAATAATTAAAAAAGGAAACTGTCTTACTTGTGGCTAATAATATCTAACTAGTGATCTATGTCCATTTTAGTAAGATTTGAAATGGATAAATGAATTCTCAACTTACAGGGAATCACCTTGCAATAGTTTTGACAAATATGTACATGCACATGCAACCACCATCGCTCCATAGGTTGCCCTGTCCCTTATCTCAATCCCCTCCAGCCCGTTAACCACTGCTGTGCCTCCTATCACTGTAAGCTAGCGCTGTCTTGCCTAGGATTTTTTGTGTAAGACTTCTTTCACTTAGCCTAACGTCTATGACAGTTGCTGGCAAACTTTCTGTATAGGGCCAGATATAAAATATTCCAGGGTTTGCAAGCCATAGGCAGTCCCTTGTATTCTTTTTCTTAATCCTTTGAAAATGCAAAATTCATCTTTAGCCGGAGGGCTGTATAAAAACAGTTTGAAAGCCCGGCCTGCATGGCTCAGTGGCTGAGTGTTGACCTATGAACCAGCAGGTCACGGTTCGGTTCCTGGTCAGGGCACATGCCCCGGTTGCAGGCTTGATCCCCAGTGTGAGCGTGCACGAGGCAAGCAATCAATGATTCCCTCTCATCATTGATGTTTCTCTCTCGCCCTCTTCCTTCCTCTCTGAAATTTATAAGTAGATTTTAAAAAACAGTATGAACAATATTTGAAGTGTACTTAAAAATGTGTATTCTGGTTTTTTTGTTTGTTTTTTTTTAAATATATTTTATTGATTTTTTACAGAGAGGAAGAGATAGTTAGAAACATTGATGAGAGAGAAACATCGATCAGCTGCCTCCTGCACACTCCCTACTGGGGATGTGCCCACAACCAAGGTACATGCCCTTGGCCGGAATCAAACCTGGGACCCTTGAGTCCGCAGGCCAACGCTCTATCCATTGAGCCAAACCAGCTAGGGCTATTCTGGTTTTTAGACATTATATAACTGACATTAAATTAATAGTGATCTTCAACTTTTGTCTACTTGCTCTACAATTACTGAGAAAGGGGTGAAAAAAATCTCCAACTGTAATTGTGGATTTGTCTATTTTTCGTTTTAGTTCTGTCAAGTTTGCCATACACATTTTGAGGTTGTTTTTAGTTGCATATAGTTAGAAGTGATACACCTTCCTAATGAACTGACCCTTTAACATTGTGAAATGCAACTCTACTCCTGATAATTTTCCTTGTTCTGATGTTTACTTTGCCTGATATTAATAGAGCCACTCCAACTTTCTGATTAATGTTTATATGGGAACATTTTTTTAAACCTATTTGTGTATTACAATTACAGTAAGTTTCCTATAAACAGCATTTAATTGGGTCTTGAATTTTTTAAATAGTCTGACCATGGCTATTAATTTAAGTGTTTATAATCAGCGATTTTCAACATTTCTTTATTTATGGCACACATAAACTAATTACAGGCAGTCCTCGGGTTACGTCGCCCTCGACATTTCGTGGTTATGTCGCCATCTCCCATTTATTTATATATATAAAAAAAAGTTCCGTCATTTTGACGTATGTACACATGTGCTTTATGTTTTTTATTATTTATTTACCACAAGTAAAAATCAGGAATTGTTATCTTTCTTTTAAATTTTTTTTACTGTTTCACTTCATTACTGCTGTGTATGTGCTCCATGTGAGTGACGCAGGTGCTTATGTAGGTGGGTTCCAACTTACAGCGAAAATCACATTATGTCACACTGTAGGAACGGATCTCCGACGTAACCTGAGGACCTATTGTACTAAAATTTTGCGGCACACCAAAAAATATATTTTTACCAACCTGACCAACAAAGGAGGTAATATTTTGATTTTAAAAAATAATAATAATAATAGTAATAGTAATTACCTACCCTTTTTGTTCCAAAGTGACTTTTTAAAAAATCAGGTGCCTATACTTGTATATAAGATTTCTGGTACCAAGAATTAACCAATCAGACACAACCTTATTATGCTACATGACTAATAAGATGCAACTCTATTGTATGATCTATATATTTACGGTTTAAGGCAGGGCATTCATACTAGAATGCTATTGTGTTGGCTGTTGTCATTTTTTTATTTGACAATTTAAGGGAGAAGAGGTCAGTCAGGTATTGCATGTCTTAAAAATTCCTGTGGCACACTGGTTGGAAATCGCTGGTTTGAATCATTATATTTAGTGTAGTTATCAATACTGTTGAGTTTAAGTCTACCATCTCATGAGTTAGCTTGTATTTGTTCCATCTGTTCTTTGTTCATTTTTCCTCTTCGGTCTTCTTCTAGAGTATATTTTATTATTCTACTAGAGGCCCAATGCACGAATTCGTACACAGGTGGGGTCCATCAGCCGGGCCAGCGATCGGGGCCAGCCTGCTGGGGGGAGGGACCGAGGGAGGTTAAACCCAGCAGCAAGTTAACCAACAACCAATTACGTGAGGAATCAGGCTCCCTCCTCCCTGGGTCCGGGGTGTGGGTGAACCAGATTCAGGGCTGTCAGGGCCCCAGCAGCAAGGCCTGGGTCAGTGCACATCATAGCTACCGGCCAATCCGGTCGTTCTGGTCCTTCTGTCATAACGGTCACTTAGGCTTTTATATATATAGATTTTATCTCCCTTATTGGTTTATTAGTTATATTCCTTTGGTTATGTGTTTTTTTCCAGGTAATTGCTCTAGAATTTACTCTATGTACTTTTATTAATGTATCATAGGCTAATTCAAGTAATATTATCACATTTCACTTATAATATACACACCTTACAATGGTCTATTCCCAAGGCATCACTCTCATCCTTTGATGGCATACATTTTACTTCTATGTATGTTGTAAGTTTCACAACACATTGTTATTGTTTTTGCTTTAAACAGTGCATTATCTTTTAAAGAAATTAAGAAATGCTATTTTAATGAAAATGTCATTTATATCTACCCATGTATTTAGCATTTCTAGAGCTCTTAATTTCTTTGGGTAAATTTACATTTCCACGTTTCTGCTTGAAGAAATTTCCACACTTCTGCTTGAAGAACACCCTTAACGTTTTTTGCAGGTAGGTCTGCTGGCAATGTATCCTCTGAGCCTTTGTCTGTCTGAAAGCACTTCCTCTTCATTTTTGAAGGATATTTTTGCTGTTCTAGGATTTTTGTCGGTAAGCACTTAAAAAAATTTCATTCTATTGTACTGTGGCTTGCCTAGAGTTTGATGAGAACTCCAATCATTCCTATCTTTGTTCCTTTTCATATAAGGAACCTTTTCTCCCCAGGCTACTTTAGAGTTTTCTATTCATTACTAGTTTCCCGCAATTTGATTCTGATGTTCCTTTATGTGGCTTTCTTTGCTTATTCTGCTGGGGTTGAACTTCTTGAACCCCTGGGTTTATAGTCTGCATCAAATTTGGAAAATTTTCAGCTATTGATGTATCTTCAGATATTTTCGTTATATACTCTCCCTGTGACTCACAATTATACGTTAGACTGAAAATACTTCTCTTATTGTCCCAAAGAACATTTTTTTCTCCAGTCTCTCTTTCTATGCCTCATTTTAAATAGTTTCTATTGCTACATTGAGTTCCATACTCTTTTTTTCTGCAATGTTTAATCCACGGTTAACCCCATTCAGTGAGTTTTTATTTGAGATATTGCCTCTTGATATTGGTTCTTTCTCTCACCTCATATGCTCATGTGCTCCCTTACGTCTTTGAGCATAAAAAGCATATTTATAACTGTTTTAAGATCCTATGTATTTACTCCATCATGTTTGTCATTTCTGGGTGTTTCTTTTGATTGACTCTTTTCCTCATTAGGGGTCACATTTTCATATGTCTACACATTTTTATTGCTTTTCAGACATAGTAAATTTTATACTCTTTAGTGTTGGATTTTGTTGTATTCCTTTAAAGATTCTTCTCTATTATTTTTATTTTATTTTATGCTTAAAACAATTACAGGGACTACTCCAAAGTTCAAAAACAGAGCATTGACTTGAAGGCAGATATGGTTTCTAATCCTTCCTCAGTCACTACCTTGGACAAATCTCCTCCTCTAAAAAAGTTATTGGGTGGGGTTGGGGGGATCTTTGTATCCATTTCAAATCTATTTCTGGCAATAGTACCTAAATCTTGGCAAGCCCAGTCCTTTAAAAGTAGCCGGAGCTAGCACTTACCTGCAAAGAATTTGTCAAGACAGTAACCTCACCCTAACCTTCAGAACCTGGCAGAGAGGACGTATTTACCCGGAGCCCATATAAAAGCACACATCTTAAATCTTACCCTTTTTCATTCAGTAGTTTCTCCATTTCTGTAATGTAACACTCATCACAAATGGCAAGGTACTCCATCACCAGCTTCGCATCCTTCTTATACGCCTTACCAATTGCTCCCTTATTAGGTTCAAACTGAACAACGTTGACTGTTTTGTATGAAGTAGTCAAGGAATCCAAAATTGTAGAACTACCTCAGTATTTCGGAAAATGATCTTGAGAACCACGAAATCATTCAAAGTAAGTAAACCCCATCAGTAGAGTTTTTTTCAAAGTTACAGGAATATATTATCTAATCAGCAATAGAAGCTGATACATAGCATGATAACTTCTGATAATAATTTATTCATTTCTAAAACGTCCCAACACGATTGGCCTAGCCCTAAGATCAGCTCACAACTTCACTGTCTGGTAAAGGAAGGAAATTTCTACTGTGCTGATTAACATAACAAGTAAGCTCAATTATTATTTTATCTACCATAAAATGGCACCCATCTTTTGTTAGAAAATGTATTCACCAGGTGCTCTTTATGCAAAGAGTATGTAGGTAAGTGCAGGTGTGGAGAAATGCACTTTGGAAATGGCTGAAATGCCCTGAAAGATATTTAGAGCATTTTTCTGAAAATACTTGTTTTAAGAACCAAACACTGAGTGGGCACATGTCAGATTATACGTAGAAAGAATAGGCACGGAGGAGTAATGGGTGAAATAATAGGTTTAAGGAAGTATTACCCCAATATCTAACACCTCAGTTTATCCACAGGAACAAGGTACAGAGCTGGACTTGTCCACTTCCAAGATGTTCACACGTTATTCCTGAGCTGAGAAGTAACTAGAAAGGATATGGGCTCTCTCAGCGGCTTCTCCGCTACAAGTGGGACTTTGGTAGCTCGCGCATGACAAGAAAGGTCGTAACAGGACCGATCAGCACATCCGACTATCTCAATCCAGCCCTAAGACAGGATAGATAAAAAAACACTTATTCCATACGTTAGGTTCATTCACAAACCCACGCAGCTTATAACTAACTCTTTCACACGCTCAAGGATGACTCAATTATAGACTCTCCACTACTAACATGTATAAACGTTTGAAATGGGGATTGTCTTACACACCAGGCGGCTAACAACCCTATCAAACATAAATCACACATGTACACAAAGTAAATCTGTTACTTTCTGGACAGATTTATTTTGCCATGCTGTGAATGTGGGCTAAACTAACAAATTCTAGGGTTTAATAGTGGCAATAAAATGTGCACCTAGAAAAAAAACAGGTTTGTTTCAAATTTGTGAGCAGGATTCAAAATAAATCTGGCAGAAACTCCTCCGCTCTTCGGAGGAATGTCTATAGCTCTCAGCACTCGGCTTCAGGTGGCTGCTTCCCACCCACCAGAACATTCAGTTAAGAGCAGGTAATGTTTAGGTCACAGAGTAAAGCTTAATAACAGCATGGGTGCCAGGTTCCATTTCTTGGGAAAACCTAAGATACTTTCAAAAGCACAATCTAAATTGTTTTCAAAGACCCTTAAGAACCTGTTATTTGAATAAGAACAAAAGAGGTAAGAGGCTTATTTTTGTTAAGTATCTAGTTAGTCCTCATGAATATTTATTTTTTGCCTTTGATTTGAAGAGTTTGGGAAAAGTCAACCATCATGAGCTTTCTAAGTGCATGTTACCACATGGGGTGCTTGAAATAAAGAGAGCAAATATAAAACTCATATAAACTCAGAAACCGCAACATAAAATAACAAACCAGGAATTAAAGAACAAAACCTGAAAACATGTAGCATGATATTCACTAACACGTCAACTTAAATGTACATGCTAACTGTATAAACTTGGTGGTTATCATTTACCAAAGATGCGAATTAGCCTATTTATATACTAAGAGGTAACATTACAAAATCATGCCTGACAATGGTAAGCAACTTTGGGACAGTGGTTGCCTCTGAGAAGGAAGAAGAGAAGATGGAGCAGGAGCAGTATCAGTAACTAATTTTTAGTTTAAGAACTTAAATATGAAGGGCACAGAAAGAAAGTATTAAAGTTTTCAGAGGCGTTCTCCCCTCTCCTAGATTCTGTTACCTTGGAGCTTCTGGTTTTGCTTGTCCTGTCTTCCAATGACCTTACACAAAACACTGTAGCCTAATCTAAACACTAGGCCAACATAATTTTCTTAATTTATTTTTTCTTTAATTTTTTAAAATTTAGGAATAATTTACATATAATATTATATTAGTTTCAGTTATACAATGTAATGATTTACTATTTATATATTGCAAAATGATCAGCATTTTGCAATCTATATATATAAAAGCCTAAGCGATCATTAGACTGTTAGCTATGACGCTCACTAACTACCAGGGGGCAGACGCTCAACGCACAGGCATGGAAACATGGAACAGACTGATGAATCTCAGAGGGAAGGGGGGAGGAGGGAGGGCGGGAAGAGATTAACCAAAGATCTTATATGCATATTAGAGGCCCGGTGCACAGATTTGTGCACCAGTGGGGTCCCTCGGCCTGGCCTGCAGGGATTGAGCCGAAACCAGCGGTCCGACATCCCCCAAGGGGTCCCAGATTGCAAGAGGGCTCAGGCAAGCTGAGGGACCCTACCGAATTCATGCACCGGGCCTCTAGTATATACAATAAGTCTAATCAACATTCATCACCATTAATAGTTACAGAATTTTTTTCTTGTGACGAGAACATTTGAGATCTACTCTCTTAACAAATTTCAAGTATGCACTACAGTATTATGAACTGTAGTCACCATGCTGTACCTTACATCCCCAGGACTTATTAGGCCCACATTTTCTGATCCCCAATCCTTAAAGGCATGGCCACAGCTCAGGTGGCACTCAGAAGAGGATGAGCAAGAATGTAGAAGGGTTTATTAAAGCAACGTAGCACAATGGTTAAGAGTGTGGGGTGGAGTCAAACAGCCTGGTTCCTGTCCCAGTTCCACCACTCACTAGCTATAGAGTGGAGCAAACTACTTAACTTCTCAGCACTTCAGTTCCCTCGGATTATTGTGAGGATTGCATAAGATAACAGGTGAAGCCCTTAGAATGTCATAGAGCTCTTAACAATTATAAATGTTGAATGAATAAACAAATACTAAATAAGATGAAATCCAGGCCAGATTCAGTATCTACATAGAGGCAGCAAGAATCTGCATCTGGTTTAACTTGAACTTAGAGTCAAAGCAGAGTAAGAAAGGGAACTGGTATGGGACAAAGAGAAAAGGCTCATGGGGCTGAGAATGGCTTCTAAATTTTTAAAGCGTTCTTAAAAAACAAACGAACACCCACCACCAACAACAAAAAAGACTGGCAACAGAAATCCTCAAAGCCAAAAAGATTTACTACAGAAAATGTCTAATTGAGAAAAGAAACATGAAATGCTTTGGGGGAGAGGCATACAATTGGAACTTTCACTTTCTGACATAAAGCACACAAAAGGCGATTTTGATATCCATGCTTCTAAGATTAACAATGTGAAAATCACATACTAAAAACCATCTCACGCTACTTACATAGGACGTTTTGGATTCAGCGTCCCAGCAGTCACAGGCATAATGGGCCATCTCGTTCTCCATGTGCTGCCGGAAGCGGAGTTTATCTGGAGATACTCCAACCTTCGTGAGGTAGAGGTAGATGCGGCCAATGAAATAGCCTAATACTGAGTTGTTAATCACACCCTAAAATAAATGAATAAACAAGTAAGTAAATAACTATGCAAGCAAGCATAGAAGATAGAAAAAACACATGTTAGCACTTTGGAAAACCAACAACCATTTTCCATTGAGCTGTTCATGATCTACTAAAAAATATTTGAAATACAAGATAAGCTAATTTACCTAGCTCTCAGAATAATCTCAAAACCCAGTAGGTGGCTATTTTTAAAGGGGTTAATGTCAAGTTAACAAACTGATAATAATGGGGGTTATTCGCAATCTTTCTACCATACTCACTGAGTCAGCAAAAATTCAGCCTAATACCTATACCTTCTAGATCTACAATGCTAAAAATGACATTCACAATAATGACCTAGGAATGACAAATATATTCCTTCTGAATTAACAAAAGTAATAGGACCTGTTGAGGGGATTTTAATGTATTCTTAGCCACTGAAATAAATCTGTGAGCCCCATACGGCATATGTAATCTCACCATTTTAGTACTGGAAGGATCTTAGAAGTCATCTGGCCCCATCTCCTACCCACTGAAGGGCTCTTCTCAGCAAAATGGCCAACAAGTTATCACCCAGCTTCTACTTGAATATTTTCAGAGGCAGGAACCTTATTGTTCCCTGGGGCAATTCACTCCATTATCGGGAAGCCATTACTGTTAGAAAAGTTCTCACTCATGAATTTCTCTAAACAAATAATTAGAGAAATTCTATTATATGTAAGACTCTCCCAACTGCTATGGGTAATAGAGAAGAGTTTAAAATCCAGAGGGCTTGCTCTCTGTGGATCAAAATGCCTCCCCGAAAGTAGCACATATTGCTAGAAGTCGGACTGATAAGGCACAGTTCAATCCAGGATCTCTTTTCCAAGGCGTCTCCTAAACATTCTTTTTCATATTAGCCCAGTGGCCCACCAATGGTCATGTTCGGGTAATTTCCTCCCACTGTAATAACAGTGTATAATCAGACCGTATAAAGACAATAAAGTGACTGCTAAAATAAAATGCTTTGCCATACAGTACACAGAATTTGCGAAGTGCTACAAAACCTGAATAGACATAATGCAAATTAAGTTACCTATGGAATCTTACCTGCTCAACAGCATCCCCAAGGCGCATTTTCCGAGCAGACTGTCCGCTCACTTGGGCTTTTGCCGAATACAAATAAAGGTGGAGGTCTGCCACGTTCTGGAACTTGGGATGGTTTTTCTCACTGGGGTCTACAAAGTGCTCGATTTCTGCCATTGTGAACTCTCTGAAAGAAAAATATAAGGGACAAAAGTTGCATGCTTAACTATAAAAAACAACAAACAAGGCCCTTATTTTCAACTTCATTCTACAATGATATGCCCTCACACTGCAGCAATCTCATCACTAAACAGGAAACTGTTTCCTAATGGACTGGGAAAAGAAAAAGTTCGATTAGTTTTGTCTAGGTGGCTGTTAATTTTAATTGCACTCATGAAAACTTTACTACTCAGTATTTTAAATAAATAAACACAATCCAACTTCTCTCAGATATTAACTCCTTCTGTCTAGTGACAAAGATGCTTTATTTCACCAAGCTTTAGTCAGACTCTGGAACCTTCTCCTAGGCCCATCTGTGCAGTTCCTTGTAAAATCCAGTTTTAGCAAGAATCTTGCTGAGATAGTTTAATCAGAACCACTCCCGCTTGCTATCTGATCATCCTCCTCCTCTACCATCCCCCAGGCAACGTCTGATGCCCTGGCCTGTCTTCAGCAAGAGTCCTATCAGGGCAGTTTAGCCAGAATCCCCTTACCCCTGCTGTTCCCTCTTAGTAATCCCCATCTTAATTAGACCTGTTTTCTGATGTAGCTAAACTTTTTCCAGCACCCCAACTTCTCTTTCAGGTAACTATCAGCAACACAGCAGTAAATATCAACATGAAGCAGATTATTATTGTAGATCACGCAGGGAGAACAAAGGGTAAAGTATTTAACTGCAGCAGTGTTTGACTATAATCTGCGCAGTGAGAAAACCTGAAGTCATTTTCAAATTCCACCATTTCTTACTTCTTTTCAGTCAGGTCAAGTTTCTAAACTTTCTAAATGTTTGTTTTTTGGCTAAGGAAAAGAAAATAGGATTCCACCGAGTCTCCTATCTACCTACTCCAGGACTTCTGTGAGGAGCAAATGAGATGAGGCACGTGAAAACGCTTCACAGACATTTGGTTAAAGTGTGAAATGTTTGCACCTGGCTATAAAGCAAGTAGTGTTCCTGAGCTGAAGAAACTCCAAGGAGGCTAGTCGCTAGGGAGAGGAAGTTGGGCATTGCTATGTGACATCATTACCTGGTGCCCAGAGACACCGTTTCTGGGCTGGGCTGGGCTGTGGGCCACATTTTGTGCCATGAGGTCTTGGCAGCATTGGCTGCGATTTGGTGGGCTGTTGCACCGGGGTGGTGGCAGGGCCTGTGTCCCTCTTGGGGGAAGCTGAGTGTTGCTTTGTTGGTGCCAGGTCCACAGTGCCGTTTCTTTGTAAATGGCCAGTGTGTGTGTCATGGCAGCTCCTGCATTGAGTGTCTGCCCCCTGGTGGTCAGTGCGCGTCATAGAGATGGATCGCACGGTCCGAGGGACACTTAGCATATTAGCCTTTTATATATAGAGAATAGTGGCCCCATGCACGAAATTCGTGCATGGGGGGGGGGGGAGGGGAGTCCCTCAGCCCGGCCTGCACCATCTCCAATCTGGGACCCCTTGGGGATGTCTGACTGCCGGTTTAGGCCCGATCCCTGAACTGGCAGTCGGACATCCCTCTCACAATCCGGGACCGCTGGCCCCTAACTGCTCACCTGCCTGCCTGCCTGCCTGATTGCCCCTAACCACTTCTGCTTGCCAGCCTGATCACCCCCTAACTGCTCCCCTGCTGGCCCGATTGACGCCTATCTGCTCCCCTGCTGGCCTGATCGCCCCCAACTGCCCTCCCCTGCTGGCCTGATTGCCCCAAAGGCTTTTATTAGTATAGATATGACCCTTCACAGAAAATTTCACTAACCCTGCTTTACAATAAGGGCTTGATGATTGAATCATTGGGGCCAGACACCAAGATTTCCTTTCTTTGAATAGTGGAGGGAATAATTATCTTGTCTTTAAGTTGCCCTAAACATCAAATGAGATAATGACTTAGAAAAGTATAAAAGCACCATATAAAGACAACTGTTTTTTTCATGTACTGAAAAGACAATAAAGTGGTAAAATGAAAAACACTATTTGTATTCTCCCCCTTCCTTCCTTTACAGCCTTTATTTAAACTTTGAAGTTTATAAAAATTTCACTCCTATTTTCATTTCTTTACATTCAATATTATTTTGTATTAGTTTCAGGTTTTATATTAGTTACAAAATAGTGGTTAGACAACCATATACTTTACAAAATGTTCCCCGATATTTCCAGTACCCACCTGGCATCATACCGTCATTACAACACTATTGACTATATTCCCTATTTAAGTGACAACAGGTTTACAGGTTCCTTCCAATCTTCCTTTTGTGTTGCTCGCCCTTCCTTTTCTTTCTCACTTCTTCCCTCATTTCCTTTCCCTTTCTTTTTTTTTTTTCTTAAGAGAAGTAAGCCTTCATTTCCTGTTTCTCAAATAGAGCTGGCTGAGCTGGGTGCTTTTTGGTAATTAATCAAAGAGACCACATCCATATCCTCGTCCGACTCCTCCGACTCTTCCTTTGCTGCAGCCTTGGCTGGGGCTGCAGCAGCAGCAGGGGCAGCAGTGGTGGCGGCGGCAGCAGGGGCAGCAGCCACAAAAGCAGATGGATCAGCCAAGAAGGCCTTGACCTTTTCAGCACGTGGGAAGGTGTCATCAGTCTCCACAGACAAAGCCAGAACTCGCTTGTACCCATTGATGATAGAATGGGGTACTGACGCAACAGCTGGGTACCCAATCTGCAGGCATACGCTGGCAACATTGCGGACACCCTCCAGGAAGCGGGAATGCAGAGCTTCCTCTGTGATGTCAAGCACTTCCGGGTGTAGATGCTGCCCTTGTCCAACACCTGCTGATGACCAGCCCACAGGAGAAGGGGGAGATATCTGTTCAGCAGGTTCGGCAGTGTTGCCACACTGGCTCCCACCTTGTCTCCCATCTCAATCAGCTGCACCTCACTCAGGATTTCAGTGGTGCCCCCGGAGATGTTAGTGGTGATGCCGAAAGCCTGGAAGAAGGAGGTCTTCTCTGGCCCCAGACCAGTGTTCTGGGCTGGCACCGTGACTTCACACGGGGCAATGGCACCAGCACGGGCCGCAGCTGGCACCTTATTGGCCAGCAGCATGTCCCTGATCTCAGTGAGGTCCTCCTTGGTGAACACAAAGCCCACATTCCCCCGGATGTGAGGCAGCAGTTTCTCCAGCGCTGGGTTGTTTTCCAGATGTCCTCGTCCATCATGGTGTTCTTGCCCATCAGCACCACAGCCTTCCGGCGGAGGGACATGCAGATCTGCTGCATCTGCTTGGGACCTACATTGTCTGCTCCCACAATGAAGCATTTTGGATAATCATCCAGAAGTTGGATGATCTTAAGGAAGTAGTTGGACTTCCAGGTCGCCCTGTCTTCCTTGGGCATCACGGCGGTGCGTCAGGGATTGCCACGCAGGGTTTAAAGACGATGTCACTTCCACGAGGACGCCTGGCAGGAGGAAGCCCTCATTTTCTAGAGGCCAGTGCATGACTGAATCATGCACGTGTAGGGTCCCCTACACGCTTTCGCTTTCGATCGCGGGGGAGCTGGGTGCCTGTCCGCTGGTGCACCAGGCCTTTCGGAAGCCTCCGGCGGACAGGCACCCAGCTCCCCCGCTCTTGATGGTTTGCGGCGGGATGTGAGCTCGCTGCCCCAGAGGCCCCTTCTTTTTTTTTTTTATAATATATTTTATTGACTTTTCACAGAGAGGAAGAGAGAGGGATAGAGAGTTAGAAACATCGATGAGAGAGAAACATCGATCAGCTGCCTCCTGCACACCCCCTACTGGGGATGTGCCCGTAACCAAGATACATGCCCTTGACCGGAATCGAACCTGGGACCTTTCAGTCCGCAGGCCGACGCTCTATCCACTGAGCCAAACCGGTTTCGGCCAGAGGCCCCTTCTGTGCCGCAGCACAGCCATGGCGCAGACGCTGAGCTCAGCAACCCCATGCCCGCTGGAGAGGGCTATTGGAGGAGGATCAGAGCCAGTCTGCCATTTACCCAACTCCAAAGGAGGCACCACAGGCTCCTGTCCCCCAGCTGCTGTGGCCCTGACCCCGTCCCCTGCTAAGTGGTCGTGACCATTACGGCGTCCCAGCTAATTAGCATATTCCTCTACTATGTAGATAGATATGTTATAATTGTTCTATATGAGCTGTTGTTAATCTCTGACTTTGACTAATCCATAAACTTATCATAGGTAAGTATGTACATAGTGTATATAGGGTTCAGTGCTATCTAGTTTCAGGCATTCACCAGCGGTCTGGGGACGTATCCCCTGTGGATAATATTGGGAAACTGCTGTACTCAGAATTGAGCCCTGTTCTATACTGAGGTCTCTCTTTCCCTATTGCAAGAGTCCTGAATAAAATCTTGTTTTTACCACTCTAAGTACTATCTATTTCTGTTTTTCCTTTGACACTAGACACAACAACAAAAGATTATTACTTTTAATGAAAAATAATTTTTAACGAACAGATCAATAGTTAAAATTAGGAAAATTTAAGCAAAAATCAGACACAAAAAGAAGTGAAATACGGAACTGACTTCCAAATAAAAGTTTTCCTTAAAGCATTAGCAAGTCTGATATTTATAAGCTCCCAATATTTACTTTTCAAATAATGGGAAATTAATAGTGAATTTAAATTGTTCTTTAGCTTTTGGAATAGTTTGATTTCTTCTTTTTTATTGCTCTGAATAAGTAAGTGACTGATAATGGCACCATACAGCTGGTTTCTTTGGAGTAACAGCTTCTTAAACAGTGTTATTCAAGGCAGATGACATAAGGCTTGAGTTGAACAAGCTAACATCAAGCTAATTGCTTCATGATGAAATAAATATGCACATGGTAATGGTTTTCCAGAGAGATTCCTCTGAATGCCAATTTAGTAACTACTGGAGGGAAAAGTGTTTTAAGGTAATTTTATGGGTAAAATCAAATCTTTCTTCTTTAAAACACACACATTTACTTATGCACTTTCATGATTATCTCAGATGTTTTAGAAGTAATGAAGAATTGCTTAAATGGGTCTAAAAACATATGAAATGCACTGCAAAAGAACTTTAATTTTTAAATTTAATGGTATCTCTTATTTAGTCACGCAGCACCTATATCTAGATTGTCTTTCAACAACTACGAAATACCGTCTGTGTGCACAGAAATATAAGAGAGAGAAGCACAGTGTCTGACCCTCACAGAGCTTAAAACTGGGCTGAGAAACAGAACATCTAAAATGCAGGGCAGATCAAAATAAGGGCCTTGCCCAGATTCCCAAAACAATCTGCTGCCAAAGTCTTTGCATCTGTGCTGTCAAATCATCCCACTCACAGACGGGAGGCGGACATCAACACTAACGCTGATTTTACCAGCTGCCTCCTGTCCGAGTTCAGAGAATGTACCTGGGGCCGTGGAAACTAAAATACATTCAGGTCCCAACTGGAGTCACTGTTACTCTGGGCAGGCTCTTCCTCCAGGAAGTCTCCCCTTTCTAGTTTCTAAGGCTAAGGGCTCATAGGCCTGAAGGTAAGTGTGGTCAGACACAGGCCATTTCCTCAGAGGGAGTCAGGGGGACTAATGAGAGCAGGCAGATGGCTGGGGTGCTTTGATGGAGAGTCTGTGGCTGGGATATGCTGTGACTGAAGTCTGTAATTATAGCAAGGAAGAAAAGAAGAGCGGAAATGGGTGGGGCAGTGGGACTGCAGAGAGCCAAGAAAGTTGGGTTTACCTACATATCCTATTTTTTAGACGGAATTTATTGCCCTGAGCGACGACATCAGTGAGGAAATACATAAAAATCACAAAAAGCTTAAGTCATAAACAGATACGTCATACTAAGTTTCCAAAAGAAAATGTAACTAAATAGTGCCCGCACGCCTTCCTACACATTCCTGGACACTTCTGACGAAGGGAGGTCATTAGAATAGAGCCCAGTGGATGTCTAAACAAGAGCGGATAGTAGTCAACTTGCTAGCTGGCCTCTCGTCAGATAGGCCCCCCCCCCACCCCCCAAATATCTGGAGAACACCAGCTGGTTACTGAAACACTCCTAACCCCGCAATGCTGCCCTGGAATGATCTTCCTGTCATAACCATCACCCCATCCCTACCTCACCCTACTCGTATTTGCATCACCACCACCAGAAAATGTTTGGGTTAGATCAGTGGTCGGCAAACTCATTAGTCAGCAGAGCCAAATATCAACAGTACAACGATTGAAATTTCTTTTGAGCCAAATTTTGTAAACTTAAACTTCTTCTAACGCCACTTCTTCAAAACAGACTCGCCCAGGCCGTGGTATTTTGTGGAAGAGCCACACTCAAGGGGCCAAAGAGCTGCATGTGGCTCACAAGCCGCAGTTTGCCGACCACTGGGTTAGATAATCAACGTCTTGCCATCCTCAAACCACGTGATGTCCCGGCCGGTGTGGCTCAGTAGTTGAGCGTTGACCCATGAACCAGGAGGTCACTGTTCGATTCCTGGTCAGGTTACATGCCCGATTTCTGGCTCAATCCCCAGTAGGGGGTGGGCAGGAGGCAGCCAATCAACGATTCTCTCTCATCACTGATGTTTCTATCCCTTTCTCCCACTCCCTTCCTCTCTCTGAAATCAATTTTAAAAAATCTTTTTTAATCTTTTAAAAAAATCACAAGTACATGATGAACAAGGGGAAAAGGTCATTTTGGAGCAGGCAAGACACTTAAGTTCTTCACCCTCCCTGCCTTTCGCTTCAAGTTCACTCACAGCTGCCAGTCATCCCAGAGATTACATCTGGAGATACAAATGTAAAACATGCTTTTTTGTAGCATAAAAATAATTACATAATCATCAAAGAATGAAACAGAATAGCAAGTTTTCATGTCCAATTCAATGCCAAGGTCACTTACTAATTTTACCGGAAGAACAATGTGGGCAGTACCTGACTCTGATCAGTCCAGACCGAGGGGAGATCTCATTTCTAAAAGAATTTCCAATCTGGGCAGCAGCAAACGGCAACTTTCCTTGGTTGAATTCCAAAAGTCGTTTGAAATTCAGGAAAATCCCCTGTGCCGTTTCTGGTCTCAAGTACCTGTACATTTAAATCAATCAGTCGGTTATAAAGAAATTAAGTTTTCCAACAAATCTGAAATTCTAGATGCAAGTCCTAAAAGTCCTAAGTATACTATTTGAACACAAAGCTGTGTGAGCCCTAAAACAAAGTTTTAGAAATAGATCTTTTCCTTGGTGGCAAACGTTACCAAGCAAGTATGAGAGAATGTATTAGGTAACTGGTATGGCAATACTACTGCTAGAAATGCCATTTTATTTAACTACTCCAGTGAATCAAATACCACCTCTCTCATAGTGTTCCTAAAACATCTGCCATTCTTCCTGACTAATCATTTTCATGGAGACAGATGACAATTTCAGACCCTTCTGAAAACCAGACCCAGGCCTCAGTACACCCACATATGAAAGCGTAACCGTGGGACGAAAAACAAGCCCCTGTGGGCTACCCTTCAACACTAGAGCTCACTCATCACAGCATCACACCGAGCCAGGAAACTTTCGAGGTTTCTCATGTCATGTTCTTCTTTGTGGTACTTTAGGTTTTCAGCCAGAGGCTTCTAACGTTTCTCCATATGCTAAAGATAGAGCCAAGCAAATATCCCCTGTCCCTCTTCTGAATTTCACAGAGAATATTCTGTGCAAAACAACTCAGAGAGCATTCTCAACAGCCTACTTCACAATGCATATTTTATGGAAACAACTTTACAATGAAGACAAAAATAATAAAATTCTACCCTCATCTCTCACACACCCCACGCTTTTGATTTGTGTCCTCCTTTCCACATTTCACCCAAACAGAAGTACAGCTACAGTTATGTGCATGTTTTTAAGTAGGATGTAAAAAATTATGCATTCTTTCATTTATTTTATACTTCTCCCGTTTCTAAATAACTGAAAACTTCTCATATTCAACAGCTACAGAGTATTCTACTGAAATGTTCTACTTTGTGTCATTTATTTCACCATCCTCAAATTATAGGATAAGTAGGTTAGTTGTACTTTTAATTTATACACCCTTGACAAGTATCACTTCCTTTCCTTTTGAGTTACTTTCTTAGATAAATTCCTAGGAGTGGGACGACAGATCAGAGGATATGGCCCGTTTTATGACTCTGTGTATGTATTGCCAAAATGAAAGGCTTACCTCTGGCCTCTTTCCACAAATATCCCAAGTCAACCCTGTGTCTCAGTAAAGTAATTCTAGTAACATTCTGTCGCAATTAATTTTTATTACTCTTTAGTTTCTACTCTAGAAAACATGATCTATTTAACTTCATCTTGCAAAAACCTAACCTTCTCTTGCCCTTTAAAATGAGACCATTAAATAAATAAATAAATAAATAAAATGAAATATAATAAAATGAGACCATAAGGAAAATATCTGGAGCAATGAAATGGAAATGGACAAGGAATCTGAAAATACAGAGTCAATCTCTGGGTCATACTATAAATGGTCCAGGTTTTCTCTACTCTGTGAAAATCAAGTCTTTCAAATCAAAGCTAAACTTGTGCTGTCCGATGTAGTAGGCCACTAGTCATCTCTATTTAAATTTACATTAATTAAAATTAAATAAATCTTAAAATTTCTTTCCTCAGAAGCACTAGCCCAATTAAGTGCCCATCAGCCCCACATGACCACCATACTGGGCAGCACAGATTACAAACATTCCCATCATGCAGGCGGTCTGCTGGACAGTGCTGATCTGGACTGAATGGTTTCTCATCTCCTTTAGCAATAAGTTCAATGACTTTCAAATCATTCTTCAACTGTCTTTCCTATACTATGCAGTATAACTAGAAGGTATAATGATCATACCTTTTATGTTTATTTTCTGGGCCAAAAAAATCAACATATATACTAAAGAACTAGAAGAAATCAAATTTATCTGTCATAATTTTTCCTTAATATATTTACCTGCACTTTTTATATATCACTTTTCATCATTTTCCCCTCATGGCTAATATTGATATTTACCTTTTATGACAAGCAATGTTAATAACTTTGACACATAAACAATAAATGATACATACCCAGGCATGTTTCCTCCAGGCCCAATGTAGGTTTTGAACATTAAGTTAAAAGCTACTGGAGGGGAGAGATCATTTCCAGTAATGGGGGATTTTACATTATAGTTCACAAAAAGATCCCCAAGCTCTTGCTGTCCATAGTTATCAAGCTAAAGAACATGCAAAAAAAAAAAAAAAAAAAAAAAATTTAGTATAAAAGACTGAGAAAAAACCAAGGCATAAGATAAAGTATTATATATTAAACCTCATCCACCATTAAAATTCATCCTAAATAACCTCCAGATATCCACATAAAACCATAACCAGTTTACACAGATTTCATTTACCAACAGGAAAATGAAGTATCTTTCTGGGAAGGATCTAAAACTCAACATTCACCAGTGAGGTTCATTTTTTTGGGTCAGCAAAAATGGACAGAGAGGAGAAATAAGAGAATTAAATCTGGTTGCTGAATCCACGTAACAGGAATAGAGCTCTTCCTTCCAGCACAGGTAAGCCAGTGCCTTTTAAAGAAACTGTCATGCTTTGCAAAGCTGAAAAGGAGTCAGAGGCACTAAGATGTGCTCACGCAAAGGATGGGCCTTCAGGGCCACATGTAAGGACTCGGCCACTTCCCACGGGTCCCCAGCTTCTCACTGAAAATTACACTGGCAGCTGTATATGTATCTGACATGACAAATCAGAAAACACACTGCTCTCCTAGAACGTGGATCTGGGAAGAAACAGGAAGTCAGTGCTCAAACTATAAAATATGACTTAACAAATCAACTAATTACTTCCTGCCTCTGTTAAGTTACTTGGAAATAAATGAAACTGTTATGATCAAAGACATACACACAAAACCTTAGTAACTCTAGCATTCAGAATAGGAAACAGTAATTTAGGGGTAATAAGACATGCGTTTCATATCTTTTTCCTAATAAGAATAAGAATAATAAAGTTCATGCCTTTGAGGGGAAAAAAGGAAATAAGAAATAAATGTGTAGCTATAACAATGTCAGAATACAAGAACTGACAATGAGCTTCAAGCAAGGAATAAGATATACTTCATGAGGACCTAAAATAAATGGCCAGATTAAAAAGATTTTCAATTTAAATGAAGGAGAAAATTTCTCAGCTAATGTTGGAAAGCTAGATAGCATAGAGAAAAATTAGCTTGTTAAAACAGTTAGAACAACAGTGGGAAAATACCCAGTAAACTCCCATGAGAAAAAGGAAAGGGTTATGTTCTCAAGTGATCTGTGACCCACACAAAGGGTAAGAACTACTTCTGTTATGGAAGGTATTCCCCCACTTGGGAAAAGTCAGAATAGATTACCTCGATAGTCTCTTCTGTCTCCCCTAAAATCAGTCAGTTTAAATAGAAATTTTAAAACTGTACTGGAGGCCGACCCATCAGATCCTAAGAATTATATAACAGGGCAACCAGAAGCAGATCGAGTGGCTGACAAGAGAGTTCTCACAAAGATACCTGCCCCCAAATCTCCACATCTCCGCTGAACTCTGTTCATCCTTCAGCCCTCCTCCGGTTTTTTCTATTAAACCCAGAAAACGGGGTTCAAGGAGAGAGAACAAATTTTATGCCTATTTAAACAAACTCGCTGGTTTTGGCTAAAATAAAGGGTTAGCCACAAAAGGTAGAGAGGAGAAAATAAAAATGTAATTGGAGATGCTATGAGAGACAGGTAAACTTGGCTTGTTGACCCCCTCGGCCAGGGTCAGCACCACGTGGAATTCAGCAGTCATCAAACGCCGGGGAAAGACAGCACCTACCTGAGGTGCTGTGCTAGCGTCTCTCAAGAACTCACCTGAGCCAAGACACTTTCCATCTCTGACTTCTTCTCAGCAGAACACTTCTTATCAGACATCAATTTCTGTAAATGAGCTACAAGACATGTGATACATGTCAACTTCAATCAATGGGGAAAGGGGCAGTGTATTTTTTTCTTCTTCTATTTTTGGGAACAGTGTATTTTTGAGTTTCAATGCTGGATAGGTAAAAAGAATGTATCCAAGGATAATGGTCCTAATTGATATGAATCCCTTGGTTGATTTAACAGGCAGTCATGATACTGGCTTGACCCTTCTGCTGACTTAAGAGAATTTCTAATTATCTGTATACATTTTTTTAAAGTAAGGGATTTTATCTGTATACTTAAGATCCGTGTACTTTAGCCTTTGTATATTATGCACCACCCAAAATTTTAATAGAAAAACATTGAGAAAGGTTTCATCTAAACCCTTTGTTTTGATCAATCTTACTTGCGATGAAGAACCATACCTTTTAATAGATGGTCAGCACGAAAACACTCTCCATTTTTTACATCTTTCACCATGAAGTCCGCAAATTTGTCTACATGGCCCGAAGTCCTACAGTAACAAATGCCAAGCCAGTTTGTCATTTTCATACAAATTAACACATAGCTTTTACCTTATAAGACAATCCCCCTTCTATACGTTTATCCATAGTCTGTATCTGTGAATCTGAAAGATGGGAGCTCCCACATCTATAGTGATGCATCCATGGTAGATGATAATGTATGCCAGAGAAAACTCTTCCTTCCGGTAGGAAAAAAGACATGACCTAGATTACACTTTTTCTCAAGTCGTCAGAGAGTCTGTGCTACTTTGCAGAATCAATTAACCCACACCTATCCTATTATTAGTAGTAATACAAGCAAAGGCCAAACCATGGCAAACGTGGCTAGCCAAGAACTCTTACCTCATCCTATATAATAAAAGCGTAGTATGCAAATGGTCCCCTCAACCTGGAGTTTGTCTGGGAGTTTGACCAAGGGGCGGGGCCGGCCGGGGGAAGGGAGGGGGTACCTGGCCAGCAGCAGGCAGCCACTAGGGACCCTACCAGTGCACCGATTTTGTGCGCTGGTTCTCTAGTTATAGATAATGAACCTTGGTTCTCTGCCCCTGAAATCTGCATGGACAGGGTATTATCTCTACACGGTTACCATTAGTGGAGCAAGTAGCTCAAGAACAGGTTCTTCTGATCTTTCAGATCCATCATCTAGTCTTAACTGGCTGATATTATTAAGAGAAAGCAGAGGTCAGAAGTGGGAGGAGGGATGTCAATGGGGGGAAAAGGGGACATCTGTAATCTTTCAACAATAAAGATAAATTAAAAAAATAAAAAGACTAAGGGATGCAAATTGCAAAAATTAACTCTTTACCAGGCAACATTAAATGAAGTGATATACAAAATGGTAAAAATTCCTCTTTCAGTTTTACATTCAAAACATCCTGCTCAGCTTTCAACAATACTGGTAGGAATAATCTAAATGTCTGCACTGAAACTTCAATACAAATAGTAGTTTTTTATTAAAAATGTATTTACACCTTTGCCCAGAATTTCTAAGAATTTATACTAAGGAAATAATCAGCGATATACACAAAAATTCATCTATCGGCATGTTTAATACAGTAAAAAATTAGAAACTACTTAATTGCCTACAATGTGGACTAGCTAAATAAAGCACGGCACACCCATAAAACAGGATACTATGCTGTTATTAAAAATGCTTTAGAAAACTAAGGACAGAAGTCGATGTTCACCTATGTTACATAAAAACAGCAGTGTGCGACCAACATGGATACACATATAAAGACTTAAGAGAAAAAAGACAGGAAGGATAACTACAATGACCTTAACATGACTATCTGTGAATAGTAGGTGAATATTTTCTGGGGGTTTTTTCCCCTAGATTTTTATAATGAACATGGGTAGCTTTTTATAATCAGAAAAAGTTCTTAAATGTGCATATTAAAGAATCTCAGCTCTCAAACTATAAATCTTACTTTAAAACTGGCTCAGGGGTGAGCATGGTGCAGTCGATTTCTAGGATCTGTTCCTCTTGGATAAAGTGCTGCCTCCAGGTCTGAATAATGTTGTTCTTCAAAGCACAGCCAACTGGCCCAAAGTCGTACAGGCCACTAACACCTGTTAAAAGTGAACAAGGGAAACATGTACTTGGCCCTGTCACTGAACAAATGAAGGCAAGGAGACATGGGACATGGATACCTGTAAGCCTTCACATACTCCCTAGAAGTATGTTCAAGTCAACATTCGAATCCCTCATACCAAGAGCCTTCCCTCCACTAGCTGACAGAGGTAAAATTAAAAAGCTCCTACTCGTTTACTTTTTCCATATTAAGGATTTCAAGTAGAATTAGCAAAAAAAAAACAACAACAAAAAAACAAAACTGAAAGCAAAAGAAATTCGTCCACATACAAGAACAGAATGAAAAAAAATTATAGTTTTCTGCCACAGAAATTAGACAATAAGTTCTTGTTTCAACTGATAATAGTAATGTTAGCACCCAATTCTCTCATTTGTTCTTGGGAATTTGAGCCACTATATAAACCTCACGAAGTTAAACATTTAGAGATCTGTTTAGCCAAACTTGAATCGAGTCTTCAAGAATAAGTAGGGCAGAGGGAAATAAAAACAGATTTTACATCAAATGGTTTACGCTAAACAAACAAAAGCAAAACATCTATCCTTTGCTTTAGGTGACCTCAGACAAGCAGGTGTCCATTGGCACAAGCAGGTGTCCAGTTTTTATTTAAGAACAGTATTAAAGCCACGAACAGCACACTGTTCTTTCCAACGCTAACCCCCTACCTCCATAAATAGCAAAAGCTTGATCGTAGAAAAACCTCCTCTTCAGGGTATCTTCCATTTTTGCTCTGTCTACAATGTCATCTTTGGGCTGTAATGCCAGCTCCTACAGGGATTTTAATGGAAAACGTGATTAGACAGAGGGATGCGTAGTAATATGAATTTACACATGTGAATTTAGTTTACTCCTCAGCAAAATTCAATATAAAATTCATCAGACAAGATTTTGATACCCTTAAAAAATAAGAAACCTTGGGGTTCCTCCCCGCCCCTTTGCGTTACAGGATAGATATCTTTACTTATTTAGGAAAATATGTGATCATTTCCAAGATTACAAGACTAAGCTTACTTAGGAGCAGATACTGATAAATAATATCTAAATTTGTAGTGGATCACAGTAGCAAAATAGTGACTTCTAACGCCACACTACTTCTGTTTGGTGATGGGAGATTTGTCGTTTGAAAGATTTAGGAGCAGGTATCAGATGGAGAGACCCTTTCCTTAAAAGAAAAAACAGAAATGCCAACACAAAACCATTCTTCCCAGGCATGGGAGATCCCATGAGGAAGAGAAGCACTATGCCTTCCAGGGAAATTCATTGGGCATGTTGAGTCTAGGAGATGGGCGGAGGAGTAGGTCAGGGGTCAGAGGGCTTCAAAGACAAGGTGAGATTTTGAGTTGCACCCTGAAAAAATGAGGCGGGGTAGAGGAGAGGAAGGCATCCGGGTAAATAGAGATAAAGCAAATGGGACTTGCTATGAAACTTTTCTAGGTCTTTCCTACCCACAGAGATTAAATAAAGATGAACAGCCCTAACCGGTTTGGCTCAGTGGATAGAGCGTCGGCCTGCAGACTCAAGGGTCCCAGGTTCGATTCCGGTCAACGGCATAAACCTTGGTTGCGGGCACATCCCCGGGGGGGCGGGGGGTGTACAGGAGGCAGCTGATTGATGTTTCTCTCTCATCGATGTTTCTAACTCTCTCTCCCTCTCCCTTCCTCTCTGTAAAAAATCAGTAAAATATATTTTTAAAAATAATAATAAAAAAATAAAGATGAACAATCCTATACCTACTTACATTCCTGTTTTAAAGTCTCATGGCTTACCTTTGCTTCCAGAACCCTCTTCCGGGCTTTGAGCTCAGCTACCGCTTTGTCTACATCGACTTGGGGTGCTTTATCTTCTTTCAGTTTTCGCACAAGATCTCCCTAGCCAACAGAGAGAATTTACATTCAGGATTGGTTTCAGAAGTCAAGAAAAGTTAGGAATGTGTTTTTGAGCACGCCTTTTAAAAGTATCTGTATAAGAATAAGGCCATTCAAATGTCTAGTATATGAGAGGCCATTAAGAATCATTGAAAGTCTCTGCCCTCAGCATTTATAGCCCAGCAGAATATACAAACAAGTACACAGGGTTTAAAGTGGTTATTACTACTGTTTTAGAGGCGGGGAGGGGAACAGATGGAGAGGGAAGAGAGAAAGGCATTGATAAAAAGAAGGAAAGAGCAAGATTAGTATAGAGAACACAGAAGAACCAAAAAAGAGACCACTCTCTCCTTGAATCTCTCTCTTCTCTACTTACAAAAAATGACTGTCTTCGTCACTGCAGGATAGTAATGGAATTCCAAAGTATCTGGTGTAAAAGGGGGCACTGGGGCTCAGAGTTCAGAGCCATTGAACTAGCTCCATCCTGACCTCTCTAGCCATCTTCTCTCGTTATTTCAGTTTCTTCATTACACTTACAGTATCTGAAGTCACCCTATCAATGCAGTGGCTTACTTATGTGCATGCATTTTATCTGTCCCGTCTTAAGAGAGGAATTTTGGCACATCAATTCTGGCCCTCAAAATATTTGTTGCCCTAACCGGTTTGGCTCAGTGGATAGAGTGTCGGCCTGTGGACTGAAGGGTCCCAGGTTCGATTCCGGTCAAGGGCATGTACCTTGGTTGCAGGCACATCCCCAGTGGGGGGTGTGCAAGAGGCAGCTGACAGATGTTTCTCTCTCATTAATGTTTCTGACTCTCTATCCCTCTCCCTTCCTCTCTGTAAAAAAAATCAATAAAATATATCTTAAAAAAAATATTTGTTGACTGATATCACAACCTAAACCTAGCACAGTGCCAAGCACTTAAAATTCAGCAAATATTATTAATTTACTCTTTATTCAGTGTCCTTTTTCCTTCCTCTACTTGTCAGAGTAGCTGTCTCATAAATGCTCACTAACAGTGCTTTTGGATGGGGATAAGGACGTGTGAGAACCTTTGTTCTGAAAAGAGGTCGGGAAGTAGTGATTCTCCCTGGATGTCTTGAACTTGGTAAAGGTGCAGGCAAGCAGTTCTTCTGAGTGTCTCCCACTCTGTGTCAAGTACTGCCGCTCCCACACATTCCGCCTACTTTTTCTTTTGGAGCCTCATGGCTGAGGAGAGGGCACGCCAAAGGACCACCACAAGTGAAGGTAAAGGCAGGAATATTTAAAATCGATTTCCCTGAATCACTTTTAAAATCATGATTTATAATGATCCAACCCCGAAAACAAAAGAATTGGATGTGATCTAAACATGGATGAAAGTACTTAAGGATTCCTAATTTCTAATTATTTTTCTTCTCTTGTCTTCCCAACCCAACTGTGTGTGTGTGTGTGTTGTTGTTGTTGTTGTTGTTGTTGTTGTTGAATGAAACTGATGTGAAAAGTCATCTACATCACCCTTAAGAAACATCAAGTAAAAGCTTAGTTCCTGGGTAAATTCTTACCTGAAGACATATATTTGAAATAACAGCCTGTGATTATAAAGCAAAGTAGTTATTAGATGAGAAATCATTCCACAGGATCAATATATCATGATGCATATTCAGCTGGCCAAGAAAAATCAACAATAAAAACCTCACCTTTGTAAGGTGTTTGGTTTTACACATGAGGGTTCTTGTTATGATTAATGAGTTTGTCTCAGATTTCCAAATGTTCTCCAGCTATTGACAACGATGTCATTAACTTCATGTGCCCTCTGCGGCTCACGCAAGAGCTTTAATGGGCACACGTAGCTCAGAAAATCAAAGCAGAGAAAGGCTGGGGGCTCTTCTTCCTAAGTCTCCTTACTACTGCTAAGATCTGGATTTTAGCTGTCATCCCAATTACAGTAAAAGAAAAATAGGAAACACTGAAACACAGGTAATGTTATTCACACATCTATTCCGATCCCAAACAAGACACTCCAGGACAGAGTTTTCATAATACATGGTAAAAAAAAAAAAATGTATTAGATATTTTTCAAAGTTAAACCTACTAAATATAAATGATGAGCTATGGCTTGTCTTTTTTGTATTAAAATACCCTTTCTTTTATGAAAAGAAAGCAAAATTCAGGTGGCAGTCTGGTGATTGCATTAGTTTTCTTAATGTCCTTATTTGGCAAAATAAAGACTAGGCCACCCTATGTTAACTCCTCATTTAAAAAAAACTCAATAGTCCTAGGGCACCTTTCATCCAAAAAAAAAAAAAAATGCATTTTTCTTGGTGTTCTGAAACCCTCTTAGGAGTTCCATAACTAATTCTCCAATAAGCAACTAAGAATATGCCACAGGAACATGCATTTCGGTCAAACAAACCTAACCTCCAAAAAGCAACAGCTTCCATCCACATAGCCTAGCAGATTTGCAAGTTTATATGAAACACGTAATTATACAAAACACATCCCACTAACACGACTAGCTGTTAAGCACCTTAAAATCCCCAAGGATGTCTCCAATTGCACAAACTCCACAAGGTAAAATATAGAGATGTGATGTGTGCCTCATTGCCTCATAAGCAAAAAAAAAAAGGGGGGGGGGGCGGTGAGTAGATGATCCTTAAATCCCCTTCCAATCGACACTGGAATCAGTGTGATTCAAAGTTTCAGGTAGTTAACTCCTATGTGTGGTCCTGGAAAACTAGATAAAGAATCTAACCTAACTTACACAAACTAACTTACATATTCAAAAAAATATCTTAAACAAAAAAAATGAACCAAGCCAGCATAAACAAGATGCAATACAGTAATGGCATGGGAGCCCATCAAAGTGCACTTAACTGCTTCCACGGCCTCGCTGCAGACAGATAATTTGCACTGCAGTTCCAGGCTAACGTGGCAGAGGGAGGGGTTTGGGAACGTGTTTTTTTTTTTTTTAAATTTAGATGCATTCTCCCTTCCACAGTGAAGGATATGAAACGAAAATTGAGTTACAGGAACGACAAAGGAACCACACCTAATATGATTTGGGGAGAGTGGGTGTAGGGAGATGGAAAATAAGCATCCTGATACCAATAATAAAGGAGAAAAAAAATTAAGCCCATAGTGAAATTGCAGAATAAAACACTACTGAAGGAGTCAGGCTCCTACTGGCAAGAAGCAGAGATCGCCAAGTGGAAGGATTTGCTGAATTTGTAGCAGATCTGCCCCCAATGAATTATTTCCGAGGGAGGGTGCCACCCTCCCAGCTAAGACAAGTTATTGCATCAGGCGCCGCTCGTGCAGGAGAAACCCGTCTGTTGTTGACTACAAGGTCATCGATCCCAAGCGTTGGGCTCTACCTGCCTGGCTGTGAGAATCCATCTGAAACAGCCTTTTCCTTGTCTTCCCCAAGCTCTAACACCCATGCACCGCCCTAGGAGAAGCAGGCCTGTACAAACCGCCAAGTCCTCCGGCGCAGGAAACCTCCCTCCCGCTGGCAAAATCAAGTTTCAAAATGTTCCATTCGGAGGGCTGGCTTCGCCCAGGAACCCAGCAACATGTACAGTTTCCCGGGTTCACGATCTGAAGGGGCTCGCTCATCCCAAATGGCCTTTTCGGAACCCAGCAAAGATGACAGGAAAGTGGAGGACGAAGAACTCGCATCGTTATTAGAATTCAACACCTCCCCACACCCACGTTTCAACTTTTCTTTCTTCTTCTTTTTTTTTTTAATCTTCTCAGCCTGTCATTCGGCTAAGCAATGAACGCAGGAAGATGTCCAGGAGGATACACTCTTCGAAGCATGCTGGAGATGAAAAAACTGAGTCCAGCCCTAAGGAGACAGAACCGGCAGCTCGCCACCCGGGCTGCACAAAGAACGCAGCCGAGATTGGAAAGCTGGCGTTGAGGATCCTGAGCCAGGACCGGAGGGGGACCCCAAGGGTCCCAGACCCCAGCCCCGCCGGAGAGAGGAGGCGCGGGCAGCAGCAAGGACTGGGAAAGGGGACCAGATCGCGGGCGGAGGGGGCGCAGAACGTCCACGGGGACCGAGGGGGTCGCCCGAGAGGAGGGAAGGACGGGGGTCCTCGGGAGGGAAGGTGGCCGACGCACGCGGGGACCTGGTCCAAAGTGGCGGAGGCGAAGGAGATGATGCCAGGAAACGTAGGGCTTCCAGAGAGGGGTGACCGGCGAGGTGCAGGGATGCCCGGGGAGGAGAGAACCAGGAGGGAAGGGGAGAGAGCGCGGTGGGGGCGGCGGGGAAGGCGCAGAAGGCCGGTACCTGCTGGCGCACGGCTAGCCTGAGAGGTGCCAGCACCTCCTCATCCCCGGCGCCGTCCATGCTGCTCCGGGAGGCGGCCGCGGGGAACGAGGTCGGGCCGGGGGCGCGCGTGCCGAGGGGCCGGCGGGGCGGGGGCGGGGGCGGGGGCGGAGGTCGCGCCGGGAGCCGGGGCGGCAGCGGCAGCAGCAGAGCGGCGCGGGCGGCTCTAAGCAGCGCCGGGCGCGGACAGGGCATGGGCCGGCGGGCCTGGGCGCGGCGGCGGAAGCGGTGCGCGCTGCCCGGCCGGGAGCATGATGAAATCGCCGCGTAAACGCCGCGGCGCGCGCGCAGCCGCACTTTCCACACGGAGACGCGGCGCCGGGTCGCCGCCGGCAGATTCGACACGGAAACCCGGAAGGACCCGGGATCCTTCAGCCCCGGGGAGGCTGGGTCCCCTCGGGCGCCCGGGAGAGCTGTGGGGACTCAGGTAGCCCCCCTGCGAACATATTTGCACAGTGATGCGTCAGGCCACCCCGATAGGGTGGACATCCCAGGACGCAGCTCCATCCGAGAGGTGCAGAGAAGCGTCTGATCTCTCGCCCCTGCGCTTTACAGGGTCATCAAACATCAGATCATATAGGGACTTAGATTCAGGGCTGCTCAAGCTCAGCCGTTCCTCAGAGGAGGAAACAGGCTAGAGAGGTAGGTGATTTGCCCAACTCCACACATCCATGCCTTGCCAATGTCTAGCTGGGAAGAGAGAGGAGCGACGGGCTTTTTGGAGATCAGTACCCTTCAGCGCGAGCAGGATTTGAACCAGCATAGACGAGGAAAGGCTAGGGGCAAAGAGATGATAAAAGGCTGGCGATGAGCATCCAGGGGCGCGGGACTCCTGCGTGGCCTGGCATCAGCTGACCTGCCTCCTGTGATTAGGCCACTGCCCTGCGAGGCCTCGCTCCCTTCCTCCTGCCCCCAGGGTGGGCTGGCTAGCCAGAAAAGCTGAATTCCCTCTGCATAGAGGGAATACAAGAATACTGTGTTGGGCTAATTTCGATTTTTCATTTTACTTTTCCCGTTTTTTCTCTCTTCTAGGGGGCAATCATTTTGTTGTTTTGAAATGCCTGGCAATTGTTTGGTGACAGCTTTCATCAGCTCTTCGGCAGCATTTTTCTTTTTAAAATATTTTTATGCAATTCCTTTTTTATTATATATATATATATATATATATATATATATATATATTTATTATTATTATTGATTTCAGAGAGGAAGAGAGGAGAGAGAGAAACATCAATGATGAAAGAGAATCATTGATCGGCTGCCTCCTGCATGCCCCACACTGGCATTGCCTGACTGACGGGAAATCCATCCCTGACTTCCTGGTTCATAGGTTGATGCTCAACCATTGAGCCACGTGGGCTGGGCTATGCAATTCCTTTTTTAAATTAAATTTCTTGGGGTGACATTGCACAGCAGCATTTTCCTGGTGACGATTCCGCATCTGCCACATGCTTTGCCTGTCCCTTTCCTAAGCTTATATATTTACTAGTATATATAAGAGAGATCCTTATATATTAGAGAGATCCTTTGCGGAATCCTTTCTGATGACTCATCTTTTGAGTGAGTGGCGTTTTTCCTGGACCAGCTCTTTGCTGAAGCCTCACGTGGGAGAGGTAAGGCCAATGTTCCCCATTAGCTGGAATTTTCCTCCGGACCCAGGGTTTTAGATGTGAGCTTGGTCAGTCTTCAGTTCTCGGCACAGGCTCATCTGGGCACCTCTGGTAACACAAAGACACTGCCTCCGTGAATGTTGGCATGATTTAATTTTCACTCATTTCTTTCGTTTGCTGCCTAAATGCTGAGAGGGAAGTTTATGTCCCAGGGCTGGGGCAGAGGCAGAGGGTGGGAAGAAGGCTGCACCTCCCACCACACCAGGGCCACTTTTTAGCAGCGTGGAGAGGAGCTGCAGCAGCGGAAGACACAGCCTTCTGACTCGGGTCCAGATGCCCAGGTGAGATGTCCTGGCTCGGCAGGGAGGACAAGAGCTTCTCCCTCTCCTGCCAGGGACGGGGCCTCACCACAGGGGCCGTGGGGACCACAGCAGCTTCAGCATCATGTCAACTGACAATCTTAGGGTACAGGGGACAGACACCAGCCCGGCCAGTGTATCGACACCCAGCTTTCCTTTCTCCATCCACCTTCCACGTGTTCCTGATATAGCCATCGAGGGCAGGGCCACCATCACATCTCACCTCCACCTGGCCCTGGATCCCAGCTTGACCTAGAACCTCTGCAGACCCAGTTAGGAGTCTGAATGTTTGGACATCTTAATTCAAGGATAATCTAGTATGGATCCTGGAGTCAAAGGAGTAATAGGACACCAGACTCTGTATTGAGGGGGCTGCTCTGGACTTTCCGTGTCTCTCGGGGGCCTCAAGTTTCCTGGAAAGAGAGTCTATGTTTATCAATCACGAGGAAAGAACTAGAATGCATTAGCTGCCAAAGGCTAATGTCAACTATTTTGCTTTTGCTTTTTATAGAAGAAATATTGGAGCAGCATCATGCTTGAGTTTATCCTTCCATGAGAATGAATGTCTGACCACTTCATTCACTCAACGTGAAGATCAAAGGAGCCAAATGATAGCACAGCCAAGTGTGATCGCCGCTAACCCTACACTCTTTACCACCGGAAAACCCAGCCACCCTGTCCACCAGGGATTTCAAATTAAAATATGACCCATCTCTGGGAATGTCTATTTCTTTTTTATCATCTATTCACATACTCTAGGTTCTTCTGGCCCTTGGGTCTTGGTGTGGCTATTAAAAAGACTTTATCTTGACTTAAGGACCCCGTCCATATACTCTCCTGCCATGAGCGATGTGGAGTTCAGGTGGAATGCTTTCTGGAGACCTGTCTAAAACCAACTCAACAGTCTAAGGCAGCGGCCGCCAACCCTCCGGACCTCACGGACCACCAGTGGTCTGCGGACCGCTGGTTGGCAACCGCTGGTCTAAGAGGAACAAAACAACTTTGCCTCTTTGAGAACTCTTTAATAGTAATGTAAAGGGGAGGAAAGAATTCTTGGTCACTGAGGGCTCAGTGACCTGAAGGCTGTGCCTGCTGGTATACTGCTGCCACCTGGTGGAAATAATGATTTAGGACACTGTGTCCATCAAGACCAGCTCCATGACAGACATTCCCTGGGATGGAAGAGGGAGAGATTATTTGGAAAGAAATTTGCAAGGATTTACAAGTCTTGCATTCTCAGGTAGGAACAAGAGTTATAACTGCTACAAGACTCCCTAATGCTCCCCACATCCTGATAAAGGCTGGAAAAACTCGGTTATGTATATTTTCCTATACTTATAAGAATGTTTTCTTTTATACTGTATTATAGGTAAAACCTTGATCTCATGGACTAATCAGGTGAGGGGGTGTCTGTTAAAGCTAAAAGTCCATTATATAATAAAATAGGTTTCCCACCTGCGTATGTTAAAAAATTGGCAAATTAGTTTGCCTGTTTTTACTTATGAAGACAGGCTTCTTAAAAATAAGTCTGTAGAAAAGTTTAATTTCACAGAAGTTTTTTATGTGCATTACTGTAATTTAAGTTTATACTGAATAAGTCTAGTAAATGTGTGCATTCACTAGTCACCGTGAATAAACAAGGAAAATCGGTGGTTTTCTTTTGTGCCTATATTCCTTTATGTCTGACCCAACCACAAAAAAATCACACTTGCTATTACAACTAGATCAGACTCCATGGAATGAGCCTTCATCTCAAGTATGAGATCTGGGCCGGCCTGACACCGCCCATGTGGGCAAACTGCTGACGAGAGTGCAGAGCTGAGGATGGCTCTGGCTCACCTTGGAAAAGGACTCCCTGCTGTCAAAATGATTTGCAACAACTATATAGAGTCCAGCACGTTACTGAGGAAGAGGGGCACACTATCAGAGGAAAGTATGTTAAGAGAAAAATCAACAAGCCTTATATGTATTCCGCAACAAGCATATTGCAAAAATGGGAAGCCCACAGGCTCGCACTGTCCTGGGCTTTCCAAAGGCCCACCAGACATTGAGTCACTGTGTCTCCTTGCAGAAAGAGAGATCCTACTCTCCTTGGGAGCTTACCTTCTCTCTGTTTGCACATTGGGAAAACTGAAACTTCACTGCAAAATGGGTACCTTTTCTCCCTTACACAATAGAGGCCATTCATCTATTCATCCTTTCACTCAGTTATGGAATTATTTAGTGACTCATTACTGAATGCCTACTCAGTAATGGGACAGGTATGTACTATGTGCTGGGAAGAAAAAGATGACTACTCCTCAGTCTTGAGCAGCAGCAAAATGGCCTGCTCACTCGTGGTAAACACCCAATAAATACTTGTTGAATGAATGATAATTCCTGCCCTCTGTGATCATCCTGGTCTAGTAGGGGAAGGAAGCATGTCAACAAATAATTGAAATTAAATCGTTTAATGAAATAGTAAAGGAATCAATCAAGTATTACAAATATAGAAGACTGTATTTACCTGTAAGTTAGGGATGGTTTGATAGAGGAGGTAACATTTATTTAATTTTGAAGAATAAATAAGAATTTTCCGCCGAAACCAGTTTGGCTCAGTGGACAGAGCATCAGCCTGCGGACTGAGGGGTCCCAGGTTCAATTCCGGTCAAGGGCATGTACCTTGGTTGCAGGCACATCCCCAGTAGGGGGTGTGCAGGAGGCAGCTGATCGATGTTTCTCTCATCGATGTTTCTCACTTTCTATCCCTCTCCCTTCCTCTCTGTAAAAAATCAATAAAATATGAAAAAAAAAAAAAGAATTTTCCAGGAAAGTTAAGAAGGAAAAGTCTTTACAGGCAGACCAGAACTACTCACAGTTCCTATTTTTAGCAGGATTCCTTCCATTCTGGTCTAGTCCTAATTTGCTAATATAAATATTAACAACTATTTTGCTGGGTTTCAGTCTTTTGAGTTTATTTTTACTTTTGTTCCCTAGGCAATGGGAGGTCAGCAAAGTTATATGCAAAACAACTCTACAGAACAGATTATTTTTGACAGAGTGGATGAAATTATTTCAAGAAAAAAAAAAAGGATGTGTTCACAGTTTCGTCCTAAGAAATATTTTAATTCCTCATAATTTCTAAGCCAGATGGAAGATATTCTTCCTAAAAATGATCTCCCTAGGAGGGAGTCCTAATGTAAGGTGACAGAAGATTTGACTTTGGAGGGTGGGCACATGGTGCAATATACAGGTCTTGTAATGTAGAAACCCATACCTGAAGCCTATATGTCCATGTTGACCAATGTCATCCCAATCAATTTAATAAACAAACATTTTTCAAATGATCTCCCTGTTACCTCCAAACCTTCCTCTCTGGCCGAGAAGCCAGAAAACACCCCTGCCTGCTTCCACGACAGATATGGCCTACTATTTGCTCACTGGAATTAGTTCGAGAGACCATCAGATATGGTACACTCTAAACCAGACTGGCAGAAGGACTTCCTACTGCCAAATGCAGTCATCTACTTTGTCATTATCAATTCGTGTAACGATATATATTGAGGCGATTTTTAATTTCATGACAGCATGGAAAATCATATTACATGAGAGTAGAACTTGCTAAGCCAACAATTTCCTCCAAATTGGAATTTGGAAAGATTTCTCATTTGCAGTGGGAAACATGAATCAATACTGACACTAAAATGTTTTAATGAGCAAGTTGAAACATTTTGTTTTAAGAAACTACTAGCCCAGTGGTCGGCAAACTGCGGCTCGCAAGCCACATGTGGCTCTTTGGCCCCTTGAGTTTTTAGCAAAGGCCAGCTTAGGAGTACCCTAATTAAGTTAATAACAATGTACCCACCTATATAGTTTAAGTTTAAAAAATTTGGCTCTGTTGACTAATGAGTTTGCCGACCACTGTACTAGCCTAACAAGACCAGCTGCTGCTACCAATGCTGCTCATTAGGTACATTTCCATGAAGCTGTCTAACCCGCTCTACAACCCCTGTAAACTGCTTTGACAACCTTAAAGGAAACAAGAAGGAGCAAAGGAAGGATGGGAAATACTAAGGACCAAGGAGCCAAACCTTTTCCAGTTTGAGAATTTTAGACTCCATCACACCTGTTTCTCACTCAGCCATGCAATCAAATTCTTATTTTCACCAGTTTGTAACCATTATTGCATTTAATAGAGGTTGATGGGTATTTCTATATATAACTGCAGTTTCAACCTGATTATCAGGAATTGAATCAGCAAAGGCAGGCAACATTTCTCAAACAGGCCAGTAAGCCAGGACAAGTGGAATGGGAAAACTGAGAGATAGCTGAACCAACTGGCCCAGCAACTTAAGCAGACACAGGTCACCTCCCTAGAGATAACATCTAGGCCCCAGTTGTATTTTAGCTCCAGGCCCAGACCAAGTACGCAACAGTAGGAGCAGCTGCAATGACTAACAGTCCCCTGCCCTGGCACTAACCAATCAGTAGAGACCTCAAGCCTGAAAGAGCACACCTGGAAAATTGATGAATATTCTGCTGAAACCCTCCCCTAAGATTCCCACCTGCAAGAGAAAAAAAACCCTCACGACAAAGGACCCAGTGTGTGCTCTCCCTCTGTGTCTTCCCCTGCCCCCTCTGCTTCCCCCTACAGGCATGCACCTCCTAAACTCTAAGGGACCCCGTGAAGACTTGCAACCAGGGGAGCAACAGGCAGCGGCAGCTCATCCCAGGCTAATCCCCTGAATGTGTCTCCAAGGCCTCTTTTCTCTGACTTCCCAGTGAGCTAAAGCAGCCTGGCCTAGGCTCTCCTGAAGGCCTTCCCTTGTTTCACTGTCCCCAGCTTTAGTAAACACACCCTCAGTCACCTGGGCTTGTATTGTGAATTCTTTTCTACATGAAGCCAAGAACCCACACACTACCCGCTGGTCCGGGGCAGACCTGCTCAGGGCCAGCTTCCCCGTCTGGTAACATTTCAAGGACTGGATTTGTGATAAAAGGTTGTATCACCCACCAAGCCAGGCAGCAGCAAACCAGAACAGCACAAAGATTTGGAATTCTCCCCTCTCTAGTGTTTTGTTTTGGCGGTAAAATTATGCTCAGAGACTAATTTTGTCTTTGCCAGCCATTTATTTAACACCGGTTCATTGAGGGAATGTCACAAGCGCATAGCATCCAGGATAACGTCTCTTAAAAAGATAGTAACTTATGCCAAAGCAATGCTAGGTTAATTATACTATTATCCAGGCAAGGGGAAGTAAGAGAAATAATGCCCAAATTTAGCTGAAGTGGACCTGTTCCTACAAGTAGGCACTGGGGAGGGCCACCCTGAACCAACCTGGAGCTGACTTCCAGCTGCCAGCACAAAATGAAAAGTCCACTGTTGCCAGAGCACGTTGCTAAGGAACGTGCTAGTGGGCAGGATGATTCCTCAAAGGGGTCGCTGCAAGGTTTATCACCACTGTCTGTGAGGCAACACCTCACCAAGACAGGAGCTAATGCCCCAAGGTCTTCAGGGAGCTAGCTCAGCAAAGTGCGCCTTGCCCAGACTGACTCTTGAATAGTCCTCACATATTGTATGTATCATCTAAATACTCTATAAAACGAAGACTACAGATAATACTAATATAGCTATAGTCGCTTCTCCACATGTTATTGATAAGCCCCAGCGGGGTCCCTAGCAGATGAGCTGCTGACAGCTTACCAACAGAGGAGATAAGCTGTCATCTTAAGTTGCTAGGCCATAAACAGGTAGATTAAAACAACTTCGTTTAAGTCATAAACAAATGGCTTTGAAATCATATTAAACCAATAAATAACATCTAGCTAACATCATTGCTTGTCTTCAATTTTCTGGACAATTTAAGGGTTTAGTTAATATGATTCTTCAAGAACTGAGCAATCATCCTTCAAAAATCAAGGCATTTCCCACATGCTCGGTAACATGCTTCCCGACACCAAAGGTTTGGGAAAGTCAGGACTGAACAGAGCTCAGCAGGTTTCTTCATGACCGGTATTCTCAGATTCCTTCCTGTGGTCATGGACCCTGGACTCTCCAAGAGGAAGTGAACAACACAGTCTTTTCCAGCTTTGACCACAGAAGCCAATTTTGGATGGAGGACGTGTGAAAAAGGGAGTTACAGGGCATTATGGCCTGATTCACTGATCTGCACTTGTGCAGCTGGGTTACTAGCCCATCGCATGCAGCTGGTTCCCTGGTTATTAAGAAGTGAGTCTTCCCATATTCTAGAGAGCCTTCAATAGTCCACTGCAGACTGAACTAGCTTGCATCACATTTTTGGGACTACCCTAGGTAGTCATGGACTGTTTTATAGCATTATAAATAAAATTTGACCCTCCGTCTTACATCTACTGATTTCACCAACCACACTTCCTTTCACAGCAGTCACAGTTCTCAAGATAAGTTCTCACTCTCCATAGAACAAAACTGTATTTAAGAAGCCAGTTATGAAAGACCAAATGTTGAACGAATCCATTTAAAAGACCAGAATAGGCAAATCAGACAGAAAGTAGATTAGTGGTTGCTTGGGGCTGGGAGGCATTGGGGAAAATGAGAGATGACTGCTAAAGGGTTACAGTTTCTTTTGGGGGTGATAGATAACACTGTTCTCAAATTGACTGTGGTCGTAGCTGCACAACTAGTGACTATATTACAAAACCACTGAACTGTACCTTTTAAGTGGGTGAGTTATAAGGAATGTGAGTTATATCTTAATAAAGTTGTTCTGAAAGCTTATTAGGAAAGGAACACAGCCCCAAGACAAGAGGCTCTTGGGAATTTAGTCATCCCCAAGGAAACGGTATACAACCTATGTAAGGAGCTGTTTCTCACACACTGTTTTGATTTTATCACCACTTTTAACCCCCGACTTCACCTCTTTAACGCACTTCTAAGTTATTCTAGGTTATCAGAAGATTTCCAACTTTGTTCTCCTTAGAGAGCAGAGCTAGTATTCCACAGGCAGACAAGGTTGGCAAAACAAAACTAAATAAAACAATAGAAGCCCAATGACAAAATAATCTCCTGCTTTGGGGCTGTGTTTCCAGGCAGAACAGAAGTGCTAAGGTTCATTTCTAGTGGAAAAAATGCCATCAAGTATAAGGGCATCATATGACTCTTGCCTAAAGCTCATTTCCTTTTCAAATCTGCATAGTTATTCCCTTTACATCTATACAATTCCACATAAGCAATGTTTTCATACCTGAGAATTCAATAAAATTTCTCTACCAAGGAATGTTAAGCTTTCTGCAGATCAAAAGGCTAGCCAAATTTCCCTAAAACTAAAATTACTGTTCCTAAAAAAGTACTACTCTGTATCATCTTCAGCAACATACAGTGAAGATGGAAAACTGTAAGCCTGCTACAAGTCAGAAGCCACAAAAAAAAATCTTAAATGATATTAATGAAAAAAAAATTAAAGATAGTAGTTCCAAATATTTAGACCATTTTGGGCCCAATTCCTTTAATGAGAAGTTTATTTTTACTAATTCACTAGTATAGTATGCAATAAAATAACAGAATTTGAATAAATTAAACTGGCTAATGACAAGTAATCAGTTTTCCTCAGTGATTCTTCTTCTTCTACATAAACAGGATAATTAAATCCCAAAGGGTCTTTTTGGTGTATCTTCAACATTCTTACACTACATAACCAATTAGGGACATTTTTTACAGATAAACAAAGAGAATACAAGTAGCTTTATAGCGAGTTGAGTTTGTTTAAGTACATTTGTTATGACAAAGAATTTCTGACACAAAAATTGCTCACTGCACATGGAACTCCAGAGAAGTGATGCCACAAGATAGCTGACGTTAGAAGGTATATGGGAGTCGGGTGGGGTGAAAAGTGAGGGATAAATTAAAATCTGGCAAGTAACTCCTGAAGCAGAGCCCCTTTTTAGAGGGCCTACGAAAAACTGATGTCACCTTTTTAAATCTCTGCAGGGAAGTCCACTTGTTAAGAGCTGAAGACCATTTTATTATCATTCATGCAGCAAAATGCAGCAGTCAGTTTCCAAAAGGGTCCTAAAAACTGTAGTGCAAAGGAAACGAAATCTGAGAAAACAATTACAAGCACATCAACATTTTTTTTCAAGGAAATGTGTTCAAAACAGTGACTTTTACAAAAGATGCCTATTTGTTTTAAATGGGGAAAAAGAACTCTTTGTTTTAAATGGGAAAAAAGATCAAAGATTCATTTCACAGCTATTTTATACTGCATCAATGATTTAACAGTATAAAAACCAGGGGCATAAACTTTTTAAAAATTAGGTCTGAAAGATCAAGGTAAGTATCGATGGGGGGAGGTGTTTTATAGACCCCCAACGCCAATATCCCAGCTCTGTGTCCTGTCCTGTTGTTATGATTTGTAGAAATCTCAACGATGCAGTGATTCAAGTTTTCTTAACTTCAAGGATGTGTTAGAAGACAATGCATCTTGGTTTGAAGAATTTGTTGTATCCAAAGGCTGGAACAGTACTCTACCACGATGATTGAAGACGTAAAACGATGGGTGATTCCTTAATGTGTCGAATGTCTTATTTTTTAGTTCTGACGTAGCATCCATGTCTTTAAACTCCCCTGCAATATGAACTATGCCGTAGCAGGTAACTGCGAAAGCCAGAAGTATCTGAAGAACTATATCTATTGGCAGGGATTCATCCTCCTTTTCTGTTAATCGCATGTAAGAACGATGCTGCGCAGCGGAGAAGGCTGCGTGGGCTAGAGCAAAAAGGCCGACGCCCACCAGCCCCTTCCACAGCGAGGGCACCATGGTTCTGGACGAGCAGCAGCCCAGCGAAAGCAGCCAAGGACTTTATTTCATTAAATGACACTGGCTTAATTTAAGAGGCTAAGCTATTTGCTCTGCAGTCCGTCCTATCGTTTGCTTTAGATTTTTCCTCTTGGTGTCATTTTTTCCCCCCTTCAATCCTGTAGTTCCTGCTTTATGATGTTGAAGTTAAAGATTTTTGGAAACAATACTCACAGATGATGCTGGAGACACAAAAATGTCACGGCCCCCACGTTCAGTGGTGGTAAGATTCATCTAGGCTAAGATGGGAGAGGCCACATGTTTCCACTGTCATTATGTTTTTCCCCCTGATGACGAGCAAGTAATTCCTGGGGAATAATTGTGCACATGTTAATATTCTGCTCCCTATCACCCTTCCACCAAATGGTTTCATTAACAGCTGTTTCCACATCAACTGGGGCTATTTGATTACTCTGAAATACACCTGCAACTAGAGAGGCAAGACAAATGTTTATTTTCTTCACTTAACGCTTTTCAGAGCAAAGAGCTGGTGTAATAGTCACTACCAGTAATATGGCAAATGGGGGTTTCTAGAAATTGTTTTTTAAAGATTTGGCTCACTCTTTCCAGGAAATGACTTTTACATGTTCGACATTTTCAATCAACTGCAGTCATTATTTTTGACCCTCAAATTGTAACTTTGGCCAGTGGGCATTCCGTCAAGCTGGCTCCCAGGTCCTTTAAAAAGAACCTCTCTTTCGCCCTGGCTGGTTTTGCTCAGTAGATAGAGCATCAGCCTGTGGACTGAAGGGTCCCAGGTTCGATTCTGGTCAAGGGCACATGACTAGGTTGCAGGCTTGATCCCCAGTAGGGGACAAGCAGGAGGTGGCCGATCAATGATTCTCTCATCATTGATGTTTCTATCTCTCTTCCCCTCTCCCTTCCTCTCTGAAATCAATAAAGATATATTTTTTAAATTTTTTTTTTTTTAAATAAAAGAACCTCTTTTTTCTTGGATACTTCCCGACTTCCTGTCAGGAGATATTCCAAGAACTCACACATTTCCCAGCTCTTGACCGGGCCTCAGCCCCTTCTCCATGTACCTTTTAGTGGAGAATGGTATTTAGGGGTCAAAATCTGGGTGCCGAAGATTTGCTTCTAGGCCCTGAGTTCATATTAATACCCTCGCTTCAAAGTGAGCAAGACAGGGTTTTATTCCATTGTTTTAATACTTTTACATCTTATTTTTACACGGGGGTTTGTGCACTTCGTGGCAATACTTACACCAACCGGCAGCGTCGGAATTGGAACCCGGCACAGCACTTCCGCAGGAAAGGGAGCCCGGGACGTTCAGAGGGGCTTCTCCAGGAGGCAAAGGGTCCCTAGAAAAGGTATCAGGGAGGCCATCAGGGCTGGGGATGCGGGGAACGGCGTGTGGGGTGAACAGCCCCGTCCCGGCCGACTCATCCAAACCGGGCCAGAGGCGAGCGGCCGGGGGAGGAAGCTGTCGTAGCCAGGGCCCCTGTTTCGCCTCAGATCTGCCCAGAACCCCCCAAAGCGCACCCACGGCCACCACCCCCACACGCGCGCCCCCCACCCCCGGCCCACGCCCGAGAGGGAGAAACCTGGTGGGGACCCGCGCCGCGACCGCCGAACCGAGCCCACGCGACCTGACCTGACTCCGCGTAGCGCCCGACCACTCGCCAATCAGAGGCGGCCTTGACCACGGAGGCGGGATCAGAGAAGGCGTGCCCAATGAGGAGCCAGACCCCGGTCGCCTCCGGACTGAGCATTTCCGAGTCCAAGAGGAAAGTGGATCGAGGGCGGTGGGTTTGGCCAATCGGCAGGGGCGACTGGCATCGTTGGGGCCGACAGCCAATCAGAAGAGCGCTCGCTCCCGACTCGCCCGGCCCACACTTCCCACCTTTCCCCCTCACTCCGGGGGCGGCGGCCGCTGAGCTGGGGTCGCCCGGGGCCGCGCTGCCATCGCCGTCGTCCTCTCCTCCTACCCCTGCTGCTGGCGCGGGGCGTCCGGCGGGTCATGGCGAGCTCGGGCTGCGAGGACCTGCGGGGCCAGGAGGAGGAGAGTTTTCTGTACTTCGCCTACGGCAGCAACCTGCTGACCGAGCGGATCCACCTCCGAAACCCCTCGGCCGCGTTCTGCTGCGTGGCCCGCCTGCAGGTCAGTGCCCCCCGCCCGGCCCCTGCGACGTGGTGCCCACCCCACTGACGAGGGGCCCGGGGACGCAGCTCTCACCCGTAAGAGTGCGGCTTATCTTCACGATGGGCCCTCCTGGGCCAGCCCACCGCGCCCTCGCGGCCCTGTGCCTGACCCCTCCTGAGCGCTGCCACCCCAGCAACGGCGCCCCCAGGCCGCCGTGGCTCCCCTCCTTTCCTCCTATCATTTCCACCAGCTGCTCGTTCTGCCCAGGTCTGGCCGCCCCTCGTCCACTGACTTAGGGGCATCCTCTCTGAATCCATTCCGTGGGCACCTCGGAGAAGCTTTCTCCGACCCAAGTCAGGGAATCTGTTGCCTTCTGTTCTGTAGGTTATCTTTGCTACCGGACTTGTCACCTCGTTTGTAAAAGTCCGTTTTCCTGTCTTTTGTCATCCCTCACCGTCCCCTGAACCTGAGAGGCCCTGAAAGCTGGAACCATGTCTTATTCCTCGTGAGGGCTGTGCTCAGTTAAGTGGCTGGATGAAACGGAGCCAACCTGGGTAAACATCATGCTCTTCCGTTCAGTCCATTCATTCCTTTTTTTCCCAGCACTTGCCTGGAGACACAGAGATGACTGAGTAGAACTGGCTGCTTTGAGGACCTTCCAGGCTATTAGGAGAAACACGCAGACAAATGATGTTACAAAACCTTTTGGCATGTTGAACTCGACAAACGCGGCCTCTGCTGTCATCGTCGGGGTTCTTAGTTGCATGTTTTTCCAGCACTTACCTGGAGACACAGAGGTGATTGAGTAGAGCTGGCTGCTTTGACCTTCCAGGCTATAGGAGAAACACGCAGACAAATTACGTTACAAAACCATTTTGCTTGTTGAACTCGGCAGACACGGCCTCTGCTGTCATCGTCGGGTTCTTAGTTGCATGTTTTTCCAGCACTTACCTGGAGACACAGAGGTGATTGAGTAGAGGTGGCTGCTTTGAGGATCTTCCAGGCTATCGAGGAGAAGCACGCAGACAAATTACGTTACAAAACCATTTTGCTTGTTGAACTCAACAAACACGGCCTCTGCTGTCATCATCAGGGTTCTTGGTTGCAAGCAACAGAAAGTGGCTGATTTAAGCAGAAAAGGAATGCATTGAAAGGCTGTTGGAGAGCTTACAGAATGACCAGGAAGTCAGGACCACAAAGCTGACAAAACAGGCAGGCCTAAAGGGAGGGATAGCAATGGTGATGCAGCCAGCGTCACAGACAGGAGCAGCCCAGGAGGCCAGGCTGCCCCCCTGCTGAACTGGGTAAACGTGGGCACCGCCTCACGAATCACCAGCGCCATCTGTGCTGGACCCTGCCTGCTGCTGTCACTATACCCCTGCAGATCCTGAAACCCAGATGTGGCCGCCACCACCAGGGTGGAGTTTCTGCTGTCCTTGGGCATAATTCAAAGACTCGGGGGGGGTGGGTGTCCAGGTTGGCTAAATCTTGGCCACGTGCCCAAGCAAAGCTGGGAGAACCAACTTCCAGTGTTCAAAGCTTCAAAACTGGGAGTTGGGCTCTGGCACTCTACTCCCCAGGTGCATAAGGTAGGGAGTCCCCGAAATGTGGGAAAGAAGTTCAGATACTTGATAGTTGAGATGATGAGAAAAGCTATCAAGAAAATGATTATCCAGTTACAGGTATGGTTAGTCTTAAAACCGAGTTTTACCCTCATCTCAATTTTGCTGTGAACCTAAAACTGCTCTAAAAAAGTGGCCTTTTTTCTTTTTTTAAGGAGACATACAAGGTGCTATAAGGGTGTATGACATGGAGACCTGACCTAACCAGAATGCTCAGTAAAGCTCTTCTTGAAAATGTGATTGCTTAAGCCAAGACCTGAATGATCGGGGGAGGGAAGAAACAAAGAGAAGGAATGGTGTGTACAAAAGACCTCACTCAGAAGAGAAGCTGGGTCCCCAGCTGGTGAGGCTGGAGTGAGTGTGTGAAGGAGATGTAGCATGAGGGCTGCAGAGGTAGGGAAGGGCCACCTGTTGCAGGATCACAGGTCAAAGAAGACTGGTTTTATCTTGAGAGCGTGAGAAGACCCACTGTGGAATTTAAGCAAAGGAAAGATCAGATTTACATCTTTAATTTACCTCTTCTGGTTGCTGTGGAAAATGGCTTGGAAGGGGTAGGGGTGGCAATAGGGGATGTGGGAGCCCATTTAAAAAGCTCCATGCTATCGATCATGGCACCGTGAGTGGTAGCAGTGGAGGGTAGGTGGGTTTGGGGGGTATTTCGGAAGTAACAGTCATCATCTGCCCAAGGACAGCAGAAACGCCACGTTGGGGGGATATTTAGGAGGTAACAGTGTCAACAGTGATTGCCTCTGAAGGCAGGAAGAGATAATAGGGATGACTAAGGTTGTTGGTGCAATAACAGGGTGGGTGATGGCGATGTTTGTAAAGAGGAGAATCAGGTTTGGGAGGGGAAATCAAGCTCGATTTGCATAGACTAAATTTGAGATGCTAGTTTTACATCCAAGTGAGCAGAACAATATTAATGAACATTTATTAAGTACTCGGAATGCGCTAGGCTTGCTTTAAGCACTTTTGAAGCCCAGAGAGAGATTTGGGTTGGATCAAAAGGTGATTGGAATATTAGATGATATTTGAAGTTATTGCAGGGTTGAGATTGTCTTGAGCAAACTACTGAATGAACAGAGAAAAGGGCCTAAACTGAACCCTTAGGAACCCCAACATTTAAAGACCAGGTAGTCGAGGAGGAGCTGGCAAAGGTAATTGAGATCAAGGAACAACCTGAAAGTCAGAAGGAAGCAGATCAAGACAGGGTGGTTAACTGTGTCAGAAGCAGCTGAGAACTGGGACAAGATGAAGAATGAAAATTGTCTTGCATTTAGCAATAGACAACCAGTTCCTAGAGTGGCGGTAACTTTTATCAGATCCTTTGATGGGACACTTGGTCCTAGAATATCTAGGATACCAGTTGAAGGTACTGGTCACTGAAAAAAAACTTTTTCCTAAAATGTCTGAGAAGGTTTTTAAGAAAATAAAGTTGACAAGGATAAAATATAAACCTTAGACTTATTATTGAGCCCATCCTTTTTCACTTGATCATTACGGGAACTAATTTCTGGAAAGATGGAAAGCAATCTTCCTAGATCCAACAGCCAAGTAAGGATTTTTCATCTTCCCCAGGACTGTGTCCTCTCTGTGAGAAAAGAAGCTAAACTGGAAACCTGGCTCCATTACTTATTAGTCATGAGACCTTAGGCAAGTTGCTTAATCTTTGTAAGCCACAGTTTTTCTTGCTGTGAAATGGGTATAATAAGTTTATTAGGCAAGATACAAATGAGAGTCCATATAAAGCTCATAGCACAGTACGTATATAGAACCCAGTAATTTTCCAGTGTGTTAGTTGTTTTTATGATAATTATAGATATATTAGTACAGTTTATGAATATTAGATTAGTGTTCATATGTATACAAATTACCCTCAAATGCCAGCTCCCTTAGGGCAAACATCATGATATATACTAGTCAATACTCCTTACATCCATAAAAGTAGAAAGAATATTATAACCTCTATGTAGCTTTCACCCAGTTTCAATAATTATGTACACTGTGATTGCTTCTAAGTCAAAAACCTATCTGTAAGTAGGCTGGGAAGTAATTTTCAAAAGTGAAAATAGTTGTTAAGGCATTGGGATTATGGGATTTTCCTTCCCACTTAAACCTTTCGTTTATGGTAACATACTGTACCTATTCAGTATACATTTCATTTTTAAAGAAGAATATGAAAAATACATACAGTCCTTGAGATCTGGGTTTTTGTTTATCTTTCTATTTTCCATAGCTTCTTACACATAGAAGGAACTCAAAGTTTATATTTTAATTACATAAAGTTCAACGTAAATCTTTTTTTTCTTTTTTGAGGAAATTTTAGTTCAAGAGAATATTGATCATGTCACTTTCATTTTCTTTGTAGGATTTTAAGCTTGACTTTGGCAATTCCCAAGGCAAAACAAGTGAAACTTGGCATGGAGGTATAGCCACCATTTTTCAAAGTCCTGGCGATGAAGTGTGGGGAGTAGTATGGAAAATGAACAAAAGCAATTTAAGTTCTCTGGATAAGTAGGTGGCTTCTAATTATAAGTTAAATAATTACAAATTCCGAAAGTGGATCATATGCAAGGATGTGTATCTATATGTTTTTCAAAACCATATACGTACTACAGACAGACATATTCTTTACACTTTAGAGTTAACATTAAAGGTATAACGTGCATTTCCTAAAAAGAAAAGCCTCGAGGGTCACACTTTCTGATTGAGATTTGGGGAGCGGGGGGGGGGGGGGGGGGGGGCGGGGTGACGTGTAATCTCTTCTGTAAAAGATGGAAGTCCTTATTTGCATCCTGTTTGTCTTACATAAATCTTAGTGTCATATGGTAAAAAAGCATGAAGATTTTTTAAATTGTTACATATATGTATTGATTTCGGAAGTAGTCGTTTTAGAGCCAGTTTTTTAAAACTAATTCTTCATGGTGGCAGTTGAATCAGTAAAAAGAAATAATAATTTGTAAAAACCTTTAATATACTAGGAGTGCTTTGGTACTTTTTATAACTAGAATTCCAAAATGAGTTGTGAGGCAGAGCATTTAGGACAGAGGAAGTTGGCAGAAACGAGTAGGATTTGCAAAGAGCAGATTATCTGACACGCATGGTGCTTCACGCACCTGTGAGCGAGGAAGCCGTCTCCTGCTCTGCTCCGGCTGGATACCCTCCTACTGTCAGAACACAGTCCGCTTTTTGTAGCCTAGAGACCCGTGTCTCAGGGATATACAGATGAAAATAGCTACACTGAAGCATGTTTTTACATAAAACAAATATAGAGATCTGTTAGAAGTATAACAAATAATAGTAAACCTAGGGTTTTCTAATTGAAATGCTAAGTTAACTTTGGATGTGGTAGTATTATAATATGTTCTACTATATCCCAAAATATAGAGGGAGCAAATACATCCATAGGTAGTTAAATTCTTAATCCACTAAACTAATTTGGCTAAGTCAAGTATGATTAAAACTCGGCTGTTCTGGTTTCAGGCAAGAAGGGGTTAATAGTGGAACATATGCCCCAATGGAAATTAATGTTTACACTCAAGAAGGAAAAAAAATAACCTGTCGAAGTTACCAGATGAGAAATTATGAGAGCGCTCCCCCTTCGCCCCAGTATAAAAAGGTAAGCTACTTATTAAGATTTTGGGGGATTCCTCCTAATTTTCACTGAACTAATCTAAAGAGTATCTTGTTTTTTAAAAGCTTTGTGTGTTTTAAATTCCACATGAACAATTCATGTTAATAAAAAAATTTTAAATACAAAAATGATAGTTATTTACCTGAAATACAATGTTCAAATTTATTTGTAATGATAGAACTATATTCCTAAAACTTTATTTTAAAACACTGTTAGAAATATATATGAGTCATAATTCTAGACATGTATTTTCTTCCTACATGCAGGCTTTTGTAATCGATTTTCTCTCCACAAAACATGAACACCAATATGCATTGGGAAAAATATATATTTCCTACTGCTGAAATGTTTTCCATCCCTAGATAGAAAAAAGAAAGTCCCACTGCCTTTCAGGAAACCACTCCCCACAAGCACAGGAAAAAAAATGTGGGTAGAGACCTCCACATCCCTATCAGAAACCCCAAGTTAGGAATTGTTAGCAGGCCCAATCAGGACATGGCACCCAGAGGGGTGGCCCAGTTCCCTGCCAGCTCTGGAATTTTCCAGTAAGGAACCTAGCGGATTAGCCTGGTGTGGATCTGAAAAGTACCACTGAATACGGTTGCCCTTTACTCCCTCAAGTCTAATTAATTCATCAGTGGACTAGACTCTAGGATTCAACGAAAACTGCTCCCTATAAACTTTTAATATTTTTTAAGAATAATGTTTTTTCTTAAAAGATTATGCATAGTCTATAAATAAGTTTTTTGTCTTAATATGAAAATACTTTGTCATACTATTTTTAGAGTTGATATTCTATGAGGACCTAGCAGGTGACTTTGGAAATTCCCTGCACATTCATCCTTATTGTGAAAGAAGTGACCATATCTCCATTTGGTTCTAGAATTGTTTATTCTAGAGTTATTCTAAAATTATCTGAAAATGAATATTTCATGCTTTGACACTGGAAATAAAGCTGTGGTATACTAAGTTAAACACTAAAAGAGATGTTTTTGTTTCTTTTACTATTTCTAGGTCATTTGCATGGGCGCCAAAGAGAATGGTTTGCCCCTGGAGTATCAAAAGAAGTTAAATGCTATAGAGCCAAATGACTACAGAGGAAGGGTCTCGGAAGAAATTGAAGACATTATCAAAAGCAAGGAAACAAAAACTCATTAGAACATAATAGACTATTCCTATGGATATTTTCTCTATGTGCTCATTTAATATATTTTGAACCTTTGGAACAGGGATCTGGGATATCTCTACGTTTAATATATTTTCAGCAGTGCTCTGAAGGGATATCTCCGTTGAGTGGTTCCTTGTTTTTGGACTATGAAAAGAAGCTGGGTTAGGAGTTAGGCGGTTGCAAAGAGGACTGTGAGGCACTGGAATGCATGGTAAATGGATGTGGGTCTTTCTGTGAACACTTTTCTGTGAAGTTATTTTCTTGAGTTGATCTGAAGTGTATTCTTGCTCTGTGACGGAGGATAGATTTGCAACTTAATGACGGTGCTGGTGAATTGCTCTGCTCTGGAAATGTTTTATCAGCTTAAAAAGAGCAAGCAAGCTGCAGAGACAGTTGATAATAAAAACTTTTTAAATTTAAAAGCTGGCATACTCTTCCTCGAGGAATACATGTATTTGTGGTTTATCGTACATTCCCCACTAAAGTACTACATTTCATTTTGTTAGATCCAGTCATCACACATAATGGGTCTGTCCCTGGCCATATGCAGTCTATGCGGTTAGAGGATTATTGCACAGATTCTGGAACCAGACACCACTCTCTAGCTGAGAGACTTTGGGTTATTTGACTCTCTGCCTCGGTTTCCTCGCCTGTAGAGTGAGGACAGCTGAAACACTTATGTCTTAGGATTGTTTTGAGGAGTAAATTTATGTAATGTGCTTAGAATAGAACCTGGCATATAGTAAGTATTAGCATCATTCTTGTTCTTATTGAAGAATTAAGCTTGTACAGGGCCACCCTTGGAATGGGATTTTAAAGTAGAAGCAGCAAGATCAGAAGGAAAAAATGTTTTCTGGAAGTTACAATTTAATTCTTGGCTTAGAAAGAAATGGTCCCCTTCTTAACATTTATTAGCTGAATAAATGGAGAAAAGAAGAGTCATGAATAAAGCAATCTTGGTTATAAAAAGCTATCCTCTGTCTCAGAAATGTAGGGAGCTGGACCTCCAAACAGGTTCCTGGAATGTGAGTGAACTAGCTGCAGGAGCATAACACAAAGATTCGGTGTGTTCTGGGAAAAAAGACCAAAGGACTTTTCAGCTACAGCTGTGATTCTACAGTGACACTGAGCCATAGCCTGCAGGTTAGACCATGTTTCGTAGCTGTTACACCTCACCAGTTTCAAGTATACCCTCCAATATTCTTGTTTCCTCCAGTTCTCAACTCCTCCAAAGAAGACCAAGTTTGTCACTAACCTGCTAATACAATTATGGTAATAACAGTGAGCAAAGCTCAGTTTTGCTTAGATACTAAAAATCTAATATTCCAATGATCTAGCTCACCTAAAATGATAACTTTTGAAATAAGAATTTAAAACACTAGCAATATATATGGTGACTCTGACTTCTGGGAAGACAGAGTAGACATACGCTTCCCTAATCCTTTAGTTACCTACCACTAAAATCCCTGAACATTCTATGTAAAACAAACAGAAGACTGAAAGCTGGAGAGAAGGCAGACTAGCCAGGGCCCTCAGGACCCAAGGCATGACATGATACTGAATTCCCTGGGTTTTATTTTGCTTCACACATCTCACTGAGACATGTAGCTGAAGAAGCCAGTAACCCAAAAGCACCAATGAGCACAAACAAAAAATGACAACAGTAATAATAAAGCCTGCTGTGTCTAGCAAAATGAGTAGAAAACAATCTAGCAAGACAAAACTTTTAGAGAATAAATGCTTTACTCCAACCAAACCACAGAAAAATTGTGGACCCCCTGACCTCTACCCAGCAAAGGTCAAGAGGGAATCTAGATTTCTACCCTCACCAGGCTGTAACAAGGTACCCTAACCAGTCCCTGGACACCACTAACAGGGTGGTGTCAGAAAAGGCAGAGTAGAGAGCCACCAGCAGTAATGAACCCCACCTCCCAGCCCTCCTCCCCATAATGACTTCTTTAACATAGTGGTGGAAGTTCTAACCAGTGCAATAAGGCAAGAAAAGAAAATGGAAGGCATACAGGTTGGAAAGCAATAAATGAAACAGTCCCTATTTATAGATTACATGATTGTCTATGTAGGAAATCCCTAAGAATCTACCAAAAGTATCTCTTAGAACCAATAAATGAGTTCAGCAAGGTCACACACAGCATACAAGATAAACATACAAACATCAATGGCTATTTCATATGAAAGGAATCATTCAATATGTGACATTTTGGTGTCTGGCTTCTTTCACTTAACATAATGTCCTTGAGGTCCACCAACATTTAACATAAATCAGCACTTTAAAAAATATATTTTTTCATTGATTTCAGAGAGGAAGGGAAAGGGAGAGAAACATCATCAATGATGAGGGAGAATCATTGATCGGCTGCCTCCTGTATGCCCCACACTGGGGATCGAGTCTGCAACCCAGGCACATGCCCTGACCAGGAATTGAACCGCAGCCCCCACTGAGCCACGCTGGCCGGGCAACACTTCATTCTTTTTTATGGTTGTATTATATTCCATTGTATGAGTATACCACAATTTATCCATTCAACTATTGATCCCTCATACATTTATAGGTGGGAATATAAAATGGTGTTACAGCCCTAACCGGTTTGGCTCAGTGGATAGAGCATCGGCCTGCGGACTCAAGGATCCCAGGTTCGATTCCGGTCAAGGGCATGTACCTTGGTTGCGGGCACATCCCCAGTAGGAGATGTGCAGGAGGCAGCTGATCGATGTTTCTCTCTCATCGATGTTTCTAACTATCCCTCTCCCTTCCTCGCTGTAAAAAATCAATAAAATATATTAAAATGGTGTTACAGCTACTCTGGAAAATAGTTTGACAGTTTAAGAAACTAAACATGCAACTACCCAGTTGGACTCCTGGGTATTTTCATTCCTAGAGAAATGAAAACTTATGTTCACATATAAACCTGTACATGAATGTCTACAGCAGCTTTATTCATAATAGCCCAAAACTGGAAATAACCCAGCTGTCCTTCGACATGTGAACAGTTAAGCGATCTGTGTGGTAATACTGTGAAATACTACTTACTCATCAATAAAAAGGGAAGGACTATTGATCCATGCAATGACCTGGATGAATCACCAGAGAATTACGCTGAGTGAATAAAAAACAATCCCCAAATGTTACATACTGTATGCTTCCATTTACATAACATTCTTGAAATGACAAGTTATAGAAATGGAGAACAGATTAGTGGTTGCCAGTTGTTAAAGAGGGGGTGGTATGGTATAAAAGGACAACATGAGGGATCTTTGTAGTGATGGAAATATTCTGTATTCTAACTGTGTCAACACCTAACATCCTGGATGTGATATTGCAAGATGTTACCAGTAAGGGTACATGGATCTTAGCGTTATTTCTGAAAGCTGCATGCGAATTTGTAATTACCTCAAAGTTTAATGAAAAACAAAAATTAACTACGTATGCATTTTTTTAAAATGATGGAATCGGCAAACAACAGGAGACTTAAAAATGACCAAGAAGCCCTAAACAGTTTGACTCAGTGGATAGAGCATCGGCCTGCGGACTAAAGGGTTCCGGGTTCAATTCCAGTCAAGGGTATATACCTTGGTTGCAGGCACATCCCCAGTGGGAGGTGTGCAGAAGGCAGCTGATTGGTGTTTCTCTCTCATCGATGTTTCTAACTCTCTATCCCTCTCTCTTCCTCTCTGTCAAAAATCAATAAAATGAAAAAAAAATCAATAAAATGTATTTTTTTTAAATGACCAAGAAAACTAGAGAAATAGAACTGAAAGACTCTTAGAAAGCAAATATATGATTGTTGAAATTAAATACTCAAATGAATGGTATATTGATTTCCTATTGCTGCTGTAACAAGTTGCCACAAATGTAGTGACTTAAGACAAAACAAATTTATTATCTTCTGGAGGTCACAAGTCTAAAAGGGTCTCCCTAGGACTAAAATCAAAGTGCCCGCAGGACAGTGCTCCTTCTGGAGGCTCTGTGGGAGAATCTGTTTCCTCTCCTTTCCTAGCTTCCAGAAGCCACACTCATTCCTTGGCTCATAGCCCCTTTCCTCCTTCATCAAAGCCAGCAACATCAATCAGGCCACGTCCTGCTCAGGCTGCCATCTCTGGTTCTTCTGTCTCCCTCTTCCTTTTATAAGAGTGTAGGGAGCAGCTATAGGGTTAAGCCTTAGCCTCGGACTGACCTGTTGACAAAGCCACAAACAAGTCCCAGCTTAGAGGGCACAGCCCTCTTTGCATAATTTAAGCTTGACCTTATGACACTCCCTAGATCCTTCCTGGGTAGCTAATGGGCTGTGGGAGGTGCAGCAAGTTCTGCCAAAACAAGTGAAACTCACAAGAATATTGTAACTATGGTGACTACTACCTTGTTTTTCTCCAACTATAAAATAAAGCCTCAGCTTGCCTTCTGGATCTTTTCTCTGTGGCCTCATCCAGGCACAGGAGATCCACCTAGACCCAGCTTATTCTCTTTGTCTGTCTTTTCCACATCCTTCACCGCCCCCCCTCAGGCTCGATGAACCCTTGGCTGTGCTGGCACGGCACGTAAGAGCTTTGTGATTACATCTGGCCCACGTACACACAATCCATTACCATCTTCCATCTCAAAGTCAGCTGATTAGCGCCCTTCCTCATCTCACCTGCTACCTTACTTCTCCGTTGCCACATTCACAGGTTCTAGGTATAGGAGGTGGGTGGACCTCATGGAGGAGGTGCAGGGACCAGTCTGCCTATCCCAGACAGGTTAGACAGGTGCAAATAGTTACAAAATAATTAATGAATGGAAAAACAGAATGGAAGAATTTACTCAGAATGCAATAAAACAGGATATGGAAAAAAAAATGAGAATGAAAAGACATGGAAAATAAAATGCAGAGTCCCAGAGGTTCATTCGAGGGTAAACTGGAGGAATTAGTATCTTTAGCATCTTTTTAGTGCTTAGAAGTTTGCACAATGTATCCCATCAATTTTACTTTTGCCAAGTTTCACTTCTGAGTTATGAACATTCTTTCCCAGAAGGCAGCCTCTGATGGGAATGTCAGTATTCATGAGCATGTGTGGGCCCAGGACTGAATGCATTTTTGTGTGAATAAGTGACAATTTTTTACAGCGTCCCTATGCCTAAGGTAGACTTTCCCCCTTTCAAAGATCTGCAATATTTTTATGGGGACATTTATTATGTTAAGAATTCCTTTACAAGTCATTACAGCATAACGTACAGAATATAAAACGTACACCACCACGAGCCGATTTACGGACAGGGAGAAAAGCTTAGACTTTAAAAAGTGTACCTCGCAGCGTGTGCTCAGTCTTTAACAAGTTGGATGACTCTGAGCTCGGATTCATCGGAGAGCCCGTGTCACATTTTAACGGAGTTTCACCGTCCGGAGGCAGGCGGACGAGGGCACGGGGATCAATGCTGGAGGAACGGACTTGACCGTGGGCGCTGAGCGCACGGTGCGGTGTGCAGATGGGGTTGTAGAGGTGTGCATTGAAACCTGTACGGTTTTATTCAATGTCACCCCACTGAATTCAACTGGGAAAAAAAAAGTTTCACTGCCGTGCTGGGCGTTGCCTCTAGTTGCAGCTGCTGGGTTGGCTCTTTTAGGGTGACGGGCCTGGGCTCGCGGCGACAGTTCCCCTGTCACCCCTGGGCGGGCTCTCGGGCCGGCCCCTCGCCCCTGCGCGGCCTGACCGCCCGGGCTCCGCGGGGAGCGCCCCGGGGGCTGCCCGAGGCCACCGTCTGCGCCGCGCGCCGCGCCTCCCGCCTTCCCGCGCCCCCGCCCCCGCAGCCCCGCCCCCGCCCCCGCCCCCGCCCGGCTCGGCCCCTGGCGCAGCAGCCTGGGGGCGCGGCCCCTCTGCCTCCCCCACTTCCCCGTCGGTCAGGGCGGCCGGGCGGCGGCTCCCGCCTGCTCCCCTCCGCTGCAGGCCTCGCCCGGTCCTCCGCGCCCGGCCCGCGCGCCCCGCTCTGCAAACCTGGCGGCCACGTAAGTCCCAGCGCCGGGGCGGGTGTTCGCGGGCAGACGGCTCCGGGGTCCGGAGCGCGGGGCGGCGGGGTCCCGCGTGCGGGCGGAACGCAGAGCGGCTCCGGGAGAGCTCCCGGGGCGCGGGGCGGAGAAACCCGGAGTGAGGCGCGCGGGGAAAGTTCGGAGGCGTGAACTTGAGCCTCAGCGGAGTGGTTTGTCCCGCGGGGGTCGGGCCGGGGCTGCTCAGCCCTGCCTGCACCTTAGAATCGCCTGGGCTTTGAACATCCAGATGTCCGGGCCGCACCCCAGACCAGTTCCATCGGAGCCCCTGGGCGTGAGACCCAGCCTCTGCACCGTGGAAACTCTCCGGGTGATTCCGACGTGCAGCCGGGCAGCGGGCTTCCCTCCGGCCTCCTGCGCGGAAAAGAAGGGGTGTGTCCCAAAGAGCCCCAGCTCTCCAGCCTTTGGGCGCATTGTGAACAACAGGAGGAATGCGGTTACCTTGCCCACTTGGCTCTGCATTCTGGGAAATGCCTTAGTTGCTGGCATTTCACATTTAGCTGGGGGAAACCAGTAAACTTCTAGGTTTCCTGCTGTAAGGATGAAGCTTGCCACCGGCCCGTCCGGCTAAAAGTACACCTACGACTTACCGTGTCCAGGGAACCATAATCTACCACGGATTTTAGGAGCTCACAGGATGGCCCCGCCTCACCCTGGGGTAGATGCTGGGGGCAGATAGCTGTGATCCCCCCAAGCAGGGCCTCTGGACAAGAGACAGGCTTCTGCCGAATTTGCAGGGCAGATAAGAAAGGCGGATTGAAAACAAACAACACCTGAGACCTAGGAGAAGCGTGGACGTCCAAAGGGTCTGAGGAGTAGGTTTTATTTTTGTGGAAAGGAGAGAAATAAGTTCAAGCTTTGGAGCCCATCAAAGGTGAGCCCCAATTCAGAATCTGTCACATGTGGCATGTGACCATGGGCAAGTTCTGTGACTCTGGAGCCCCTGTTTCCTTACCTGAACAGTGGGGGTTCACACTGTAGCTGCCCTGGCGCTTCTGTAGTTAAATGAGAAAATGTGTATCAAGTGCCTGGGCAGGTGGCACATGGCAGGCGCTGTCTCAGGCACAGCCGTGGGGACTTGTGTTTGGCAATTATTTAGTCCAGCCGGAGGAGGGAAAGTATTTGTCCAAAAAAATCATCTCCCTCTAAACACTATTCCCCTGCCCTCCTCCTCCCTGCCCAGAGGAGGAACCTGGGTGCTTTGAGGTCTGGGCTCTCAGGCTGCTTCCCACCAAGAGGACTTATGAATGGCTCTGGAATACAGTTTTACTCCATGTGCTAGGAATGAATTTCTTGATGAAAGAAACTGGCCCTTCCCCTGGAGACTTCCTCCACCCCGTTACCACACATATCAATAAAATGGGCTCCCAGGAAAGCGGGGCCGTCTGCGGGGTCCCAGAATCGCTGGCAGCATCCTTAGGCCGCACCCAGGCTGCTGGTGTTTTGCTCCTGGCTCTGGGCCCAGGAACAATGAATTCTTGGAAGACCAAAAACAGGAATTTGGGGAGGAGGGGACCCACATCCTACAATTGTCAATGAACGGCATTCCAGCTGAATATTTCACCCTGGTATCCACTCCATATGTCATCGATGGTCACTTGGGTAGTAACAGCAGCACTGTTAAGTCATTAGAAATACAAACAGCGACAGAATATAGGTGTAAGGCCAGGTGTTTTTACAGTATATGTGCAGTCACGATTTTCAATTGAAGAAGTATATCAAATTCTTGTCTCTTTTTATCCAAATAAATGAGCTCAATATTTCTTCAAAAATCTAAGACATAAGCCTGGGATTTGAGGTAGGTTTAAGTTACCAGTTTCCTTATGATTCTTCTTTTTGGGGGGATTTTAGGCAAGATGGAATTAGAAAAACTAAAATTTTTATCTGTACTAAACTTGAGTCCTGCAGAAGCTGTACGTATTGTGCAGGTTTCTGGAAGTCCTGTTTTCTTTATCTTCGGGGCAGAGTCAGTTGTGTCTCACACCGAGGGTCTCCTTTCATCCACACGCAGAGTCCGAACTGGTTTGGAGGAAAACCCTTTGGCACATCAAATGCTCACTGAGGGCACGTGTTTCCCCAAACCTGACTCTTGTACTGAGAAGTGAGTAGTCACTGGCATTTCCATTAATGGATAGTTTTTACCCAGTGCCAGGAAGCAGGACTTCCTGGCTTGAATTCTTACTCTCGTGTTTTACCCAGGACTGCCCCAGACCAGACTGTGGGCCGAGATTACAGTGCAGAGTCGGCCAAGGCAGACTTGCTGCCACCCCCTCTCTTTTGCCATCCTCCAGCCTCAGGAGCCAGGGAGCCAGCCGGGCAGGGGATGCTGTCACTCTGACAGTGGCCTGGCCCTCAGACGGGGCAGAGTGCCCTAGCAAGAAATGTGCTTCTTTAGCGTCAGCAAGGCTGTTTTGCGTTACACGTCATTAAAATCAATAGGGTATCTCCAGTAAACTGAGTAGGCTGCCATTTTGAAATTTGTTTTCCTAGTCATGTTCCTATCCTATATAATAAAAGCCTAATATGCTAAGTGTCCGGTCAACCGGTTGGCTGTTCAGCCAATCAAAGCGTAATATGCTAGTAATGTGCTAAGGCACTCAACCTCTCGCTATGACTTGCACTGACCACTAGGGGGCAGAAGTTGACTGGTCAACCAGTTGCTATGACATGCACTGACCACCAGGGGGCAGGCGCTCCAACTAGTAGGTTAGCTTGCTGCTGGGGTCCAGCCGATCGTGACTGAGTAAGATGGGCCGGACATGCCCTGGAGCCCGCCCGTGATCCCTCTCCCACTGGCCAACCTCCTGTGTCCCTCCCCGGCCCGATCTTGCACCAATGGGGTCCCTCCACCTGGCCTGCGCCCTCTTGCAATCCGGGACCCCTTGGGGGATATCAGAGAGCCAGTTTCGGCCCAATCCCGCAGGCCAGGCAGAGGGACCCCACTGGTGCATGAATTCATGCACCAGGCCTCTAGTAAGTAATAGAAAACTGTAGTTTAAAGAGCTAATAAGTAGGTCAGCATGAAGGCCCATGTAATTGCAAAGGGAGCACCCGGTTAGCACCAGGTTTTGGTTGGTTAATGTTTTAATAAAAGATGAAGTTGCCACTGTGATACCTTTGTTTCAGGATGCGGAACAAGGTATCACAGTGTTCGCACCACCATACAGGTTGGGGCGGTAAAGATGTAGTGACTGGTAGGTATTTTCAGAGCCACGTGTCACTGGGTAGGGCAGCCACATATTGCTGAGGGAAATCCTTCCATGGAAGAAGATCTGTGAGCAGATGATGATTTACTTGAGGAAAATATTTGGGTTGTTCTAATTCCCAAAAGATAAAAGTCTATTGATTCAGAACTTCCTGTGATTTGTTTTAACCCACTTCCCAATTGCTTATCTCGGCTCCTCAACCCAAACTTTCCAGAAGGAACTGGATGGAAAACTAGGCTTTTATGGGCGGAGAGCTTAACTTGTTACAATCTAGGACAACAGATGGGTTCCTTGATGGAGAGGGCCATTCCTGGACTTTATTTAACAAGGCCAGGGTCTTACATGTAATGTGAATTCAGGCACATTGATGATTTCAAGCGGAGATAAAAGATCTATAACAAAATACCGGACAGGCAGGCCTTTAGTGGGAGAAACCATGGGTTTCGGTGTCAGCACTGGGACCAAGCCCCTGCTTTATTCCCTGAATTACTGTGTGACCTCAGCCAACATATTGAACTGTTCCAACCCTGTGTCCTCCTTTGTAAAATAGTTATAATAATTCTTTCCTTAGAGCAGTTTTGAGTATTTAATGAAATAATTGATGTAAAGTGTTTAGCACACCAAGTGGCTTTCAGTAAATGGTACTTATCCTATATAATAAACAGCTAATATGCAAATGGACGTCACACCCTCGTGCCTTGGTGCCGGGGCTGGGGGACCTGAGGCCAGGCCGGGGGACTGAGGCCACACCTCCTGCCCGGCGGGGCTTGACGGGAGATCTGAGACTGCGCCCCCTGCCCGGCAGGGCTTGACAGGGGACCTGAGGCTGCGGCCCCTGCCTGGTGCTGGGCCACGGAACCTGAGGCTGTGCCCCCCACCTTGCAGGGCTTGACGGAGGTGGAGCTGGCCGGGTCTGGGTCTCGCGTGATTTCGAGGTGCGTGCAGGTGGGCGGGGACTTGACTCTGGGTCCCGCGGTGTGCCCCAAACTCTGACAGGAGGGAGATTTTCATATACATTTTACTAATTTTCTTTCATCTCTGACACTTCTATTATAAAGGGCAAATAGCAATATTAAAATATTTCCTCTAATTAATTTCCTTTTAATGTGCACGAATTTCGTGCACCGGGCCACTAGTTATGTTAATAATGGTTATGATGACTACTTGGGTTCAGGGGCTCGTCTTGTCATCTCCTAGTTGTGTTGCTTTAAATAAGGTACTTAATCCTCATGAGCCCTGGTTTACATCTGTAAAATGGGGCTAACTCTACCTATCTGGAAGGTTGGTGGGAGGCTTGAAAGGAATTAAATGACGATGCAGCTGATCTGGTAGACCCTGGATAGTAATGGCCACGACTTACTGTGTACAGCATTGCTCCAAAGGCTTTAGGTTTGGGACTTTGTTTTTTCTTCTTCATTTTTTTTTTTTTAGCTCATGCAATCTTTCCAACAATCCTATGCAGTAGATCATTTCCCCCGTTTTAGAGATGAGATAACAGAGGCACAATGAGGTTAACTAACTGGCCCCAAGTCACCAGGCAGCAAGTGCTGCGTCCAGGGTGTGGAGCAGGCTCCCATTTGCTAAGCACGGAACCAGCGCTCGGGGAGTCCCCCAGCCTGCATGCTCAGCTCCTGTCACACTGACTGGACAGGACAGGAGTGCTTATTGATGCTCTTTGTAGAGCTGTGTCTCTGGACCCAGGGCCCCACTTCCGAAGAACTTCCTGCTTATGAATCTACCCCAGATTTGCAACTTTTAACCTCAGCCATTGCTTACGCTGGGTGAAGTAACAGCCAGTGGGTGGGGTAGGCTGGGGAACCCTGATCCTGCTATCAACTAATGTTATTCGAGTGGATTATGATGTTTATTTCCAGATAACTCATCTGAAATAGCCTTCCCCCAGACAGGTGTGTGGGGCATTTGGGAAGACAGAAACGGGGGTTGGCAGTCCCCAGGACGGGGCTCAGGTGGGCATGACAGCCCTTAAACAAACACCATCCCATCAAAGGTGCAGTGGACTTTTCCACGTGCACTCACCACCTCTTAAAAAGTTCCTTACTCCTCACCCTCTTCCTCACACCCCAGTAGCTCACCGGGGAATTTGCATACACGTAAAAGGCACAGGGTTTAGGGGGGAAAATTCTTGATTTGGAGCTTTCAGGTCACAGAAAAAGCCTCCAGTGGTGAGGGGCCGAGAGCTCACAGGGCGTGCCCGCTGGTGGGGAGGGGCCCACACGGCCCCCTGCCCCCTCGCTCCTGGGACGTTGTCGTGAGGTCACAGAGTGAGAGGCAGTAGCAGGTCAGGTGTGTCTCGGCTGGCTGGGCGGGCCTGCTCCTACGACAGCGCCCCCCGGGGCGGTCCAGGCCCAGGGTGTGCCGCCTCGGGAGAACCTGCCCTCTTCCCAGCCTCTCAGTGCCCCTGGGAGTCGCCCCGACACGTCGCAGGTGCCCTCCGGCCACGCGGCGGGGCGCGCTGTGTCCCAGACCGTGGCTGCGTGTGGACACACATTCCAGTGGGGAGAATCAGTCTCGGGCTGAGTGTCTTGGCCAGCGATCAGCAGAGTGTTTATGTTCCCAAGGCCAAGTTCACCGCCGGCCTCTGAAGTGACGGATACATTTTGTTCTTGCTTAGCGCCTTTCACTTGAGAAACCCCAGACACCCTCTGTGTCGGTCCTCAATGCCGTCTCCGGATGTCCCCTGGCTTCCGGACCTGTGGCCGAGCAGCCCTTTCCTCCGCAGAGGCACTTACATCCACTCACAGAGCTCCAGGCCGGGGCGCGTTCCAGGCCGGGGCGGGCTCCAGGCGCGGCCGTCTGTCTTCATTGAGGTGTCTGTATTCACTGGCCCCTCAGAGAGGAGTACCAAGCAGGGTGTTTTTGGAGCTTTGGTTTTCAAAACCTGGTACCCCCAGGAGAATGGCAGTCAACGAGGACCTAGCAGGCCCGGAAGGCACTGCGGGAGCCACTGCCACACAGCAGGAGAGGGTTCCGTGCCAGGACGGTGCTCTGGGAGCTGAGAGCTGGGCTCTGGGCAAACTCGTTAAACGTAGAGCAGTAAAAACGACCGGGGCCTGCAAATCGGAACTTCCCCAGTAGCTAACTCAGCGCGTGACACGCCCCGAGAGCCTGCGAGCTCTGGAAATCGACAGGTTCCTTTGGCGGGCACCGAGGAGGCACCTGCTGTGGCAGTGCCCCGGGCCAGGTTCATTCAGTTGGCCCTTTTTTATCTGGTTCCTCTGTATCTCTGCAGGAGATAGTGACTGACCAGCTGGACACTGTCCCTCATAATCAAATGCTGGGCCTCAACAAGGAAGCAGACGGACGTCCTGGCCTAGACCCCCTGCTCCTCGGTCGTGCTAAGTGCCTGCAATGTGACCGCGCTGTTCTGAGAGTCGTGTGTGTGTGTGTGTGTGTGTGTGTGTGTGTGTGTTCACTCATGAATCCTCACGGGGGTCCCTCGAGTAGGTGCTGTTATCTCTGCATTTTGCGGGTAAGAGCACGGGAGCCCAGGAGGGTGCTGTCATTTGTGCAAATCACACAGCGGGTGATTGGAACTGGGTCTCCTGGTCCTAGAGTCTTTGTCCTCACTGCCACCGCCCATCCATGCGAAGGGGGAATTTAGGAAAGAAAGTACCACGTCCTCAGAAGGGTGGGGATAAAGCGCCCTGGGAGTTTCCAGCGGGAGAGAGGCTGAGGGGAGGCCCAGGGTGAGGTAGAGTCCCTGTCCTTGCCCCATTCCGATTGGCGTCTCTGCTGGGGACAGGGGGGCGGGGGAGGGGGATATGACACCCTCAGCTGCTGAGGGAGCTCCTCTAACCAGAGGGAAGCAGAAGAAGCACTTGAGACCTGGGCTCCAGAACTAGTTGATCCAGACAGGCCTCTGCCCTTCCCAGGCCTCAGTTTCCTCGTCTCTAAAATGGGGGTGTTGGACAGCACTCTGCTCTATTCCAGAAGTCCGTGGTTTCAGCGGATCAGGGCGGGGCTGGCTCTGCGTGCACCCAGCAGGATTTATTGACCAGAAAGACATGCTTGGCTCCGAGAAATGAGGAGCCAGGCACGTGGCTTCCCGGAAGTCCCGGCGGCTGTGAAAGGCTGTCTGTGTTCCTGTCCGGCCCAGGACTCCCGTCGGCTCCGTCTGCGTGCCTTTCTCTGTAGTCAGGGTGGCAGCGTCTGTGTCCGGAGTGCAGGCTGTCAGAAGAGAGAGAGAGAGAAAAGGAGACAGAGAGATGGAGGGAGAGAGCAGGGAGGCAGAGCAAAAAGGAGAGGAGAGATTGAGAGAGACTTCAAATCTGCTTGGAAATTCTGAGGAATTAAGTGCTTTCAGATACTTCAAGAAAAATGAGTGTTAATGGAGCTTAAAAGCTTCAAATAATAATTGTAGCCTCATCCATCTGCTAAATCTTCTCCGCAGGGGGCTCTTCGTTTTCTGGTTTGGCAGAGGCAGACGGGACTGGATTGGGTTCCAGGTGAAGAGATGGAAAACAAAACAAGGAACATGAGTAGATTTAAAAAAGAAAATCCCACAGAAGACAAAGGCCAACCAGGAGAGTCAGGGTTCCCTGAAGAATGGTGGCTCGAGTTTGTTGGGTTCCTGGAGCCTGGGAGCGTGAGGGAGCTGCCGTTGGGGAGGGTTGTGCAGCCGGGAAAGCCGGACCCACTCGAGGTGACCCGCTGTGCGACGTGTCCTCCGTGCGGCTCTGTCCGTGCTGCGTGGCATGTGCCCGAGGCCAGCTTCCTGTTCAATGGCCGTGGGGCAGCTGGCGAGCTGTTCCCATCACCACTTTGTCCTTGAATCTCCAAGGGGTTCATGGCAACACACCTGGTGCCCCTCTCTTCTTTCTGGCAGACGGTCTGAGGAGGCCGCGGGTCCTGTCCGCCAGAACCCACCTTATTCAAGAGAGAGGCGGTTTCCCCGAGGAGCGTCGGAAACCACCCTTACGTCCGGGAGAGGGGGTGGCAGGCCTGGGTGACCTGGAGGCTATGTCCCTCAGCAGTGGGCGGCCTTGACCCACCACTCGTGTGTTAGGGGCTATTGGGACCCTCTGGATGTCTCAAGTTCAAATTCCCTAAAAGACAGGGGCTCTACCCACGTCTCCCTCCGCTGCAGAGGGGTCCAGGGGGCCAAGCAGCCCACGGGAGCGCTATGGATGCCCCAGCCCTCTCCGTCCATTTCTCACCATCCCCGGTGCTCACCACACTGTCTGCCCCGCCGGACTGTAAGCCCTGTGAGGGCAGGGAGGGAGCTCCTTAACCTCTGTGCGCCTCAGTTTCCTGGTTTGTAAACCAACAGGACCCGTGACCACCTACGGCTGTCCTAAGGACGGAGTGGGTGAAGATTAAATGAGGTGATCATTACCGAGTATGTGCTGTAGGCCAGCCCTGATCTAGGCACCTGGTGACTATTAACTTAGTCCTTACAGTACCCCTTGGAGGTAGGGATTCTCATTGTGAGGACACTGAGGCACGGGGAGGATGGTTAATTTGCTGATGAGCCCGGCCGGCCCCAGAGACCACATCTAACCCGTGTTATCCTGCCTCTCCCAGCGAGAGGAGAGCACTGGACCCGTGCCGGGCCCAGCAGCGCGCTTACTCGGTGTGAGCGCTGACCATTCTGTGCCCTGCTGGGATCCCTTCGCGACACAGCCCTCAGGAGACACAGCCTGCCTCGGTCCCCTGGGTGACCGCATCTTGTCGTGTGACTGGCAGCTGTTGAAGGCTCTCAGGTTGGCCTTGGTGGCTCAGGCAGGCAGGGCCTGGCCAAGGAAGGCGCTGCCATTGAGCATCATCTTTGATCCTCCGTGTGGCGCGTGGGATTCTCAGGCGCGGGGCTTTCACAGAGCAAAGGCTGGTGGGCGGGTCTCACTCTTCCTGACAAACTGAGAGCCAGGTGAGCAGAGCCTCTGTCAGAAACCAGCTTCTGCAGCTCCCAAGAGGGTCTCGGTGGTTCCAGGAAACACGCGATGACGGGAAAGGCACAGAAAAGACAGGCACCATCGGCCCTTGAACAGCACGGGCTGGAACTGCGCCGGTCCACGTACAGGCAGATTCTTTTTCAGTAAATGCTGTCAGTGTATCTTCTCTTCCTTATGATTTTCTTAACAGTATTTTCCTTTCTCTCACTCACTTTGCAAGAACACAGTACGTAATACATGTAACATACAAAACACGTGGGGACCGACTGTTTATGGTATTGGAGAGGCTCCCAGTCCCAGTTCGCCTTTTTATGGAAAATCATATACTTTTTCATCTCTATTCTCGTCTAGGATTGAGGCACACTTTAAAATAGAAACAGTTATTTACAAGTTTTGCTAAGACAAGCAAACAAAAAGGTCTGTTTACCTCTGATCACCCACCTTAGCAATGGCGCCCACCAGCAGACGCATGCCCACGAGGATGTTTTCTTCAGTGGCCTCAGGTCGCTGTGTGAAGCGTGACTCCTGCCCGCTCTGGGTCCCCCCAGAAGGGACCAGAGCGGGGGGGACCCTTTGGCCCAGGCCTTCTTGGTGATTGCGTTGGTCTCTTCAGGGGCCGCACGGAGAGGCAGGGGCCCTGGGTCCCAATGGTCCTCCGCCGGGAAGACACGTGCAGCCAGGATGAACCTGGGACCCGGAGCCCCTTGCTGCTTTAGCCATGGAGAAGCGGGGCCGCGGGGAGATGGACGCCGCCCCGTCGCAGCCTCTTCACTCCCACATTCAGCTGTTGAAAACCAACCGTGAGCTGCTGGTCACGCACATCCGCAACACGCAGTGTCTGGTGGACAACCTGCTGGAGAGTGACTACTTCTCGGCCGAAGACGCGGAGATCGTGGGCGCCTGCCCCACGCAGCCCGACAAGGTGGGTGCCGGGGGCGGGGGGAGGAGGGTGGGCTTGGCAGGACGCTAAGTACGTTGGGCAGAATTTGCCACCGCAGCCATTTCTAGAACATAAAGCCTTGCGTGATGGGCTTATTACACAATTATGGGTTGTTCCTCTGTGTTCCTGTGGCGTGCAGCCGCTCATCCCTCTCCTGGCCATGCGCACGGGCCCCCCACCAGCCCATTCCTAACTTCACTTTATTATTATTTTTTTTTTCCAATTTTTTTTATTAAGGTATTATATGTGTACATATCTTGCCATTGCCCCCCCCCCCCCCCCCCCCCACCTAACTTCACTTTAAATGAGGAGGCGGGAGAGGAGAGAAAACAAGCATCAAGCACCCGCCGGGGCGTTGCAGGGGTGGGGAACCTCTTTTCTGCCAAGGGCCCCTTGGATGGTTACAGCATCCTTCGCTGGCTGGTAACGCAGAATTATCAACGGAAAAATCAGCCTGCTCTCTGCGGTCAAACATTTCATTAACTCGCCCCTTCTGCCTTGGCAGGGCCAGACCAAATGATTTCATGGGCCTCACACGGCCTGTGGGCGGGACGTTCCCCACCCCTGATCAGGGCCTTTCAACGCCGGGGAGCTGCTCACTGCTTAGACTCTGAGCGTGGCCCTCGGGTCCGGGAATGGCTGCATTCGAAGCCGGGCCCACAATAAAGAATTCTCCCCACGCCACGGTGGGAGGTCTGAGCAGCCCTTCGTTCCACCCCAGCCTTGTGTCAGCTGAAAAATAAAATTGGCACGACCCCGCACTCCTCCCTGCTTGGAGAGGGACAGACCTGTGTGCCACGGGATCCCGGGTCATCTGGGCTACACTCAGAAGAGACCTGGAGGGTTTCTGGGGAAGCACAGTAGCTCACTCTTGTAACTTCCCCCCTTCGCTTTTAATAACATAAAAAGCCTTTCTCACGGTATAACTTACATGGGGGTCGACTGTCCCCTTGCTGGGTGGCCCGGTGCCCACATACGCCGAAGGGGTGACTCTCTCCCCTGAGACTCATTCCTAGAGAGCAGAAGTGTTAGTTTAAGAGAGAAAAGGGGACACCGAGCACATGCCAGAGGTGGGCGCAGCTCTAGCTGTGAGTCTAACCTTACTTTTAGGCCCACGGGAGCCTCGTGGTTTTGTAGAGCTGCGTGGCTTTCTTCCCAGCTGAGGTGGCCCAGTCCACAGATTCTAGGCCTTCGAGGCATAGCATCTCCGCTGGCTGGCTGGCTGGCTGGCTGGTCAGGCCCCAGGCTGCAGTAAGAGCCATGGGCCCTGTGGTGTGGGCCTCTCCCATGGGAGCGCACCCCGAGTGCCACGCTCACGCCCTCATGCTTGTGCCGCCACCAGGTCCGCAAAATTCTGGACCTGGTGCAGAGCAAGGGTGAGGAGGTGTCCGAGTTCCTCCTCTACGTGCTCCAGCGGCTCGCAGATGCCTACGTGGACCTCAGGCCCTGGCTGTTGGAGATCGGCTTCTCCCCTTCCCAGCTCATCCAGAGCAAAACTGTTGTCAACACTGATCCAGGTATGAGTCCGCGGGGCAGGGTGTGTGTGTGGGGGGGAGTGGGGGGGTGGTGGGGGTGGACTGCAGACACCAAGCACACAGCCCGGGTTTGGAAAGGCTGTAGGGAGAAGGCTCAAGAGGACAGGAAGCTGGTCCACCACGGCCAGCCCTGCCTTCCTGCCCGGGTGCTGTGCTCCTTATAGCAAAGGAGAGCTGTCCCTGTCGCCCACGTGCAGCCCCGGGGGCTGTCATGGAAGTGGCCACACGCAGCGGGTCTGCTCTGTGCGGGGGCCCGTGGAAGTGTGTGAATGCCTCTCTTCTGACCTCTTGCTCACTTCCTAGTCTCAGCTGCACAAGTTCAAGGTTGCATTTTTTTTCCTTTTAAGAAATCTTTCCAGGTGTGATTCTAGGCAGCGTATTCTCTTGGCACCCCTGACGGCCAGTCCTTATTTGCAAAGCACTGTGGCACCCCCTTAGGCAACAGGTGTTAATGGGCCAGGACCTGGGACACCTTGGAGTGTGGGGAAGGCCCACCTCCCTTCTGGTGTGAGCCCCATTTCCGAGCTCTGGTTTGCTGAGAGCGTGGCGCCCATGTAAGCATGTCACTGCGTCTACGCCCCTGGGGCAGGCAGAGGGGTCACCCTGGGGCACATGCTAAACATCAGTGCTGCCCAGGTCTCCTCAGGGAACAGGGCCGGTGTGCCCTTCCTAGGTAAGAAGGCTGGTTTCATCTTTGGGTACTCACTGGGGGTGATTCAGAGGAGACGCAGCTCCTTTGTAATCCAGAGCAACATCCACTGCTCATTTCATCACCAAAGGCCTCGGCATGTGGTTTTGTGAGACTGCGTGTGGCTCCCAGAGCAGCACAATAAGCCATAGGAAGGTCAGGGCAATTTCTCAACGGACGGGTTTCGATGGGGTCTGGCTCCAGCTAGTCGAACAGGGCCCCGGGGATGGGTGGGTGGGGCGGCTGGCCCCGGGGCCTGGCCCTGGGATGTGAGGGAGCTTCAGTTTTCAGCTGGAGTTGTCATGACCACTTGTGCAGAGGACGGGGAGCCTGTCCCAGACTCCGGGCCCATTGAAGCCGTCACCCTCTGGCTGGCTAAGCCGTCACCCTCTGGCTGGCCAAGTCAAAGGTCAGGCAGAGCTGTCAGGGCCCACGACCTGCAGATCCTGGAGCTCTGGCTCCTCGAGGGTCTTCAGGGCCTGCGTTTGAGGCATCCTTGCCCTTGGCCTCAGGGTCCAGGCTGTGGGGTTATCTGTGTGCTTGTTTCTCCTGCAGCCGCCCTGGTTGATGGCTTGGTCTCTGCTTCTCTCTCTCTCTCTCTCTCTCTCTCTCTCTCTCTCTCTCTCTGCCTCCATCTCTCCTGGGCTCCCTCACCACCCCCACCCCCACCCCCGGATGCGGGTACCCCATCCACCCCACCCCCCTCCAGTGAGCAGGTACATCCAGAAGCTGCGACACCAGCTGGGCCGCGACTCCAAGTTCATCCTGTGCTACTCGCAGAAGGAGGAGGTGTTGCTGGAGGAGGTGTACACGGACACCATCATGGAGCTGGTCAGCTTCAACAACGAGAGCCTGGGCAGCCTGGGCAGCCCGGCCCGCCTCCTGGACCCCTCCACGGGCGTCCTCAACGAGCAGGGCGAGACCATCTTCGTCTCGGGCGACGCGGGCGTGGGCAAGTCCATGCTGCTGCAGCGGCTGCAGAGCCTCTGGGCCGCCGGCCAGCTGGACGCGCGGCTCAAGTTCTCCTTCCACTTCCGCTGCCGCATGTTCGGCTGCTTCAGGGAGGGCGCCGCGCTGAGCCTGCAGGACCTGCTCTTCAAGCACTGCTGCTACCCCGAGCAGGACCCCGAGGAGGTGTTCGCCTTCCTGCTGCGCTTCCCCCACGCCGCCCTCTTCACCTTCGACGGCCTGGACGAGCTCCACTCGGACTTCGACCTGAGCCGCGTGCCCGACACCTCGTCGCCCTGGGAGCCGGCCCACCCCCTGGTCCTGCTGGCCAACCTGCTCAGCGGGGTGCTGCTCAAGGGGGCCACCAAGCTGCTCACGGCCCGCACGGGCATGGAGATCCCGCGCCAGCTCCTCCGGAAGAAGGTGCTGCTGCGGGGCTTCTCCCGCGGCCACCTGCGGGCCTACGCCGGGAGGATGTTCCCCGACCGGGCCACGCAGGACCGCCTGCTGGACCAGCTGGAGGCCAACCCCAACCTCTGCAGCCTGTGCACCGTGCCCCTCTTCTGCTGGATCATCTTCCGCTGCTTCCAGCACTTCCACGGCGCCTGCGACAGCGCCCCCGAGCTGCCCGACTGCGCGGTGACCCTGACCGACGTGTTCCTGCTGGTCACCGAGGTCCACCTGAACAGGACGCGGCCCACCAGCCTGGTGCAGAGGAACACGCAGAGCCAGACGGAGGCCCTCCGCGCCGGCCGGGCCACCCTGTGCGCGCTGGGGCGGCTGGCCCGCTGGGGCATGGAGCGGGACCTGTTTGCCTTCAGCCAGGAGGAGGTGCAGGCCTGCGCCATGCAGGAGGCTGACCTGCAGCTGGGCTTCCTGCGGGCCGTGCCCGAGCCGAGCCTCGGAGAGGACCAGCAGTCCTACGAGTTCTTCCACACCACCCTCCAGGCCTTCTTCACCGCCTTCTCCCTCGTGGTGGACGCCAAGGTGGGCACGCGGGCGCTGCTCAGGTTCTTCCAGGAGTGGGTGCCTCCTGAGGAGGCGGCCTGCTCGCCCCACTTCCTCCCCTTCCAGTGCCTGGGGGCCCGCGGCCCTGCGGGGGACGACCCCTTCAGGAACAAGGACCACTTCCAGTTCACCAACCTCTTCCTGTGCGGGCTGTTGTCCAAGGCCAAGCACAAACTGCTGCGCCACCTGGTGCCGGCCGCGGCCCTGAGGAGGAAGCGCCGGGCCCTGTGGGCGCACCTGTTCGCCAGCCTGCGGACCCACCTGAAGAACCTGCCCCGCACGCGGTCTGGGGGCTTCAACCAGGTGCAGGCCATGCCCACCTTCCTCTGGATGCTGCGCTGCATCTACGAGACGCAGAGCGAGAAGGTGGGGCAGCTGGCGGCCAAGGGCATCTGCGCCAACTACCTCAAGCTGACCTACTGCAACGCCTGCTCGGCCGACTGCAGCGCCCTCGCCTTCGTCCTGCACCACTTCCGCAAGCGGCTGGCCCTCGATCTGGACAACAACAACCTCAACGACTACGGCGTGCGGGAACTGCAGCCCTGCTTCAGCTGCCTCACGGTCATCAGGTGAGGCCGCCGGGCACCGGGAGCACTGGCGGGCCGGGGTGGGCTGGGCCGGGCGACACCAGGACTAGAGCCACGGGGTGGGGTCTCCTGGATTACCCTGCGAGTCACCACCACTGGTCTGGGAACTTCCAGACCTTCTGTATCTCAGGGTGGCTGAGAGCAAGGAGCAAAGCTTTTTAAATTATTATTATTATTATTATTATTATTATTATTATTATTATTTATTAAATTGATTGGGGTGACATTGGTCAAGAAACAAAGCTTTGAAGTCAGGCAGACCCGCAATGGCTGGGTGCCCTAGAACAAGTTGCTTGATCTCTCTGAGCCTCAGTGTCCTGAGGAGATGCTCGTATCCTAGCAACTGCAGTACAGTTGACCCTTGAACAACGTAGGGGTTAGGGATGCTGACCCCCTGCAGCCAAAAATCCACATATAACTTTTTTTTTATATATACATTTTTTATTGATTTCGGAGAGGAAGGGAGAGAAATAGAAACATCAATGATGAGAGAGAATCATTGATTGGCTGCCTCCCGCACACCCCCCCACTGGGGATCGAGCCCGCAACCCGGGCATGTGCCCTTGGCTGGAATCGAACCTGGGACCCTTCAGTCCGCAGGTCGATGCTCTATCCACTGAGCCAAACCAGCTAGGGCCACATATAACTTTTGACTCCCCAAACACTTACCTACTAATAGCCTACTATTGCCTGGCAGCCTCACTGAGAACATAAACAATTGATCAATACAGCATGTGGCAGAAGTAGGTTTACAGCAGTGAATATCCAAAACACAGTTTATAATTGTATTGTTATTAATTATTGTATTATTTTCCATATGAATGGTAAACATTCATGATATATCTTTCTCTTAATTTTTTTCAATATTTCTAGGCTATAACATTTGTGAGTTTTTAAATTTTTCATAAGTGCCCCCACTTTTTTCAATATATTTATTGAAAACAATCCACATATAAGTGGACCTGCACAGTTCAAACCCATGTTGTTCAAAGGTCAACTATAAGATCAATCAGCATTTATTGAGAGTGGGTGAAGTCATTACAAATGCTACCTAATTTAATCCTCTTAACACACCCCAATAAATTCAAAAACAATAAACAAATAAAAGGCAGAGTTTTTGCTAGTTAGCATTAGTTGCTTCCCATGATCAAAGCCAGCAGCCCTGAGCTTCCAGGGATCTCAGTAAAAAACAATGACTCTTATTGTTGACTCTTGATTAGCTTCCTGTTTGATTACTTAAAGACTAGAGGCCTGTGCACGAATTCATGCACGGGTGGTGTCCCTCGGCCTGGCTGGCTATCGGGCCAATCGGGGCAGGCCAGCCAGGGGGAGGTTGTCTGTGGAAGCGCACTGACCACCAGGGTCCAGCTCCTGCGTTGAGCGTCTTCCCCTGGTGGTGAGTGCACATCATAGTGACAGGTCCTTTGATCATTCAGTCACTTAGGCTTTTATATATATAGAAAAGAGAGGCCAGCCTGCTTTCTTCTAATAGCATTTCCTATATACACCTTGTAAATCTTTCCTGGGGGGCGGGGTAGTTCTCCTTTGCTTGGCTCATGCATTTCTGGAGAGCCTAGGGCAGTGGTTCTCAACCTTCCTAATGCCGTGACCCTTCAATACAGTTCCTCATGTTGTGGTGACCCCCAACCATAAAATTATTTTCGTTGCTACTTTATAACTGTCATTTTGCTACTGTTATGAATCGTAACGTAAATATCTGTGTTTTCCGATGGTCCTAGGCGACTCCTGTGAAAGGGTCGTTCGACCCCCAAAGGGGTCGAGACCCACAGGTTGAGAACCGCTGGCCTTAGGGGATTTGAGCCCAGGCTTTTCTGCCTGCTATCCTGCCCTCTCACTACCTGACTTCCACCTCCTGGCCCAAGATGGCTGCACAAGCTCCAGCCATTCTGTCAACATCCTAGCCACCAGGAAGAAGGAAGGGCAAAGAAGGATACACCTCATTGTTTGAAGAAGTCTCCTCAGCTATTGCTAATGAGTCTTCTGCTTAGATTTTATTGGGCATAACTTGATCACATGTGCCCAGCTGAAAAAAAATGGGGGGGGGGTATGTTTCTAAGAAAGCACAGATATGGGGATGGCAATGCATGTGGGAACACACTGTGCCCCAGCACCAAGGTGGGTACCCTCGGGGGAGAGGCCCAGAGTGTCTGACCTGGTCATTTGGGTGAGGCCTAGAAATCAAGCTTTTATCTCCTCAGCCTTTTTACTTACTAAAAACGTCAACTTGTGGCCCAGTTGGGCTTGTGTCTGTAGGTGAGGTGTTATTGGAACACAGCCACAACCACTTGTTTACATATTGGCTCCTCCTCACGGAGGCTGCCCCCAAACGCAGGGCATCAGAGGTGGCTGTCCGCACGTGGCCTTCCTGTGTCCCCTGTTGTCCTTGAGTTGAATCAGGGCTGAGCTGCAGCCTCGCCGATGGGCTGGCTCTGGGTGGGTCTGTCGGCCCCATGGTGACCAGGCACTTTGGGGGCTGTGTGGCCGACTGTTCCGGCCGTCCTCTCAGGGGGCATTTACGGCTGGGAAAGGCCAGGACCTGGAGGCTTCTGCATCCTGGTGGAGTGAATGCCCCCTCCTAGTGAGCAGCTGCTCAGATGTGTAACTTTCTCTGCTCTTTTGTTTCAGACTCAGCGTGAACCAGGTCACTGACAGTGGGGTCAAGGTGCTCTATGAAGAGCTGACCAAGTACAAAATTCTGACGTTTTTAGGGTACGTATTTCCCAAGAACCCTGGGCTGGCTACGCAGTAAAAATACAGAGCAGCAGGAGATGGCCATTCCCGTGAGTGATCAGATGGTTGGGACTGATGGCCAAGGGCACAGGAAGAGCACTGGACGGGGAACCAGGGGTCCTGGTTCTGCTTTGGGTCCGGCCAGCAGCCCGCTCTTGGAGCAAGTCGGGAAATCACGCTGGGCCGCAGCCTCCTCGCTTGTATCATTGGGATCCTGGTAATATAGGCGAGTGGCTTTACGCGTGGTGGCCGGGGGATGCAATGAGAAGGTTTCTAGGGCTCGTTTTCTAAACAGTAGAAGACTGTTTATTCATCAGACTTCACTGCTCTGGGCGCGTGACCCCTCGGCCAGAACCCGGGGGCAAGACACAGGCCAGAATCCAGTGCACATGCTGAGTAGTGGTGACATGGCCAGTGGGGTCTAGGGCGGGACCCCCTTTTTAAATACTTCCATATTTCTGCAGCCAAACGTATGACTAAGCCAGTTGGGACGAGGACCATGAGCAGCTCCATATCAGTTGCCAAAGTAGTGACGAAAAACTGGGTTTTCGGAGTCTGGAATTTTGGAGCTTGAGCTGAGAGACTGTGGGCCCGCTCAGCCAGCCCCACGGCCGCTGTGTTTTTAATTGATTTTAATCGGCTTCTTTGGGCCTCGGTTCCCTAAGCTGAGCAGCGAGGACGTGGGAGCACAGACGCGAGGCTCCTTTCAGCTCGGAGCTCTGTGCATCCCGTACAGTCCCCACTTCCCACTTCTTGGGGCGATTTGTTGAATTGGTATCAAGTGGCAAAATGACTGCAAGGCAGACCCTGAGGAGGTCCAGTACTCAGAAACTTCCCCCGTCAAGATGCTCATCAGCATCTTCATCTAAAAATGCCCATCCCCTGTCATTCATTGAGCTCTTCTGTGACATGCGAGGGCTTGGAATGATCTCACACAGTCCTCATGACAACCCTGTCGGGGAGCTATCATTCTCACCCCAGTATTACCGACGGAGAAACGGAGGCACAGGGGTGTTAAGGAACTTGCCGCAGGTCCTAAAGCTGGGATGTGGCAGAGCGGCTCTGAGCCCAGCCTGTGAGGCCCCAGAGCCCCAAACTCGGGTCCCCGCGTGCCCTTTCTTTCTTCTTTCAACCCAGACGGCACACACTCAGTTTTTAAAACTGGGCTCATTTAGATGACATCGGGACTCATCACGTTCTCTGACTGTGCTTTCTCTCGAAGCTTGTACAACAACCAGATCACTGATGTCGGAGCCGGGTACGTCGCCAGAATCCTGGATGAGTGCAAAGGCCTCACACACCTTAAGTAAGTGGGGCGGGCGTGGCAGGCTCTTCATTCAGACAAATAAATGTCACCGTGAAGACTCTCACCCTAAAGCCTTCTCCTGCTTGCCCGGGGGCCTTACTGGTGAGTTAGGAGACCTGTGTGTGGAAGGTGAACTGGCCACGTGCAGGATTTATTAACTGTGGGTGAGGCTCGGAGTTTGGAGGGACCTCCTGCCATTGGTGGCTGGAAAGCTTGGCATTTTAATTAATGACATTAATTAATGACAGGAAGAAAGGTCACAGCTCTCACCCTTTTTGGAGGTACTTTTCCCCCTTCGGGCTTTTTTTTAAGTATCTATATCTATATGTTTACATCTCTCTATATATATCTATATATCTATATCTATCTGTATCTATCTATATTTTAATTGATTCCAGAGAGGAAGGGAGAGGGAGAAAGATGGAAACATCAGTGATGAGAGAGAATCATTGATTGGCTGCCTCCTGCACGCCCCACACGGGGGATCGAGCCCACAACCCGGACATGTGCCCTGAACCGGGAATCGAACCGTGACCTCCTGGTTGATGCTCAACCACTGAACCACACCAGCCTAGCCTTCAGGCTTCTGTTACAAAAGACCATAAGCTAGGCTGCTTATAAACACCTGACATTCATTTCTTACAGTTCTGGAGGCTGGGGAGTCCAAGACCAAAGTGGTGGCAGATTACGTGTCTGGTGAGGGCCCGATCCTGGTCCATGGATGGGGCCTCGCTGAGTCCTCACCTGGTGGGAAAGGGGGAGAGGGGCCTCTTCTATAAGCCACTGACCCCAATCCTGAGGGCTCCATCCTCATGACCTAAGCACCTCCCACAGGCCCCACCTCCTCATGCCATCACCCTGGGGGTTGGGATTGTGGAACACGACTTTTGGGAGGACACACACATTCAGACCATAGCACGCGTCTAGCTGCAAGGGGGAGCCCTGGTGATGGGACACTCACCTTGACCATTTGCGGCTGCAGCCAGCACCTCCTCACTCTGCTGATGGAAATGAGTGACGCTCAGAGGTCACTTAACCCCCGCTCCGGTCGCTGAGCTTCTGCAGACTGTTACCATCACCTGGAGAGGAATCCTGACTGGTCTCCTCTGGCCTTTGGGTCCTTCCGAGTGGGAGTGTGGGGCATAGCGGCTGTGGGTCCCAGAGAAAGGCCACACCCCCAAGAGGGACCAGAGGGGCTCTGTGCTGGGATGAGGGTGACTGAGTCCCCTCCCAGCAGGAGGCTGACGCGGGCTCAACTCTCTCTCTGCAGACTCGGGAAAAACCAGATAACCAGCGAGGGAGGAAAGTGTCTCGCCCTGGCTGTGAAGAACAGCAAATCCATCTTGGAAATTGGGTGAGTACAGACAACTGCACGGGTGTGTGCGTAGCACCGCCTGGTCTGTCCGTGAGCACCTGCTGGTCTTGTTCCTAATACACCAACAGGGCCGCTGGGCAAGCCGTGGGGAGGCACAGGAGCTTTCACGGGGCGCTCGGGGCCCCACTGGCTTCTGCCCGGGAAATGCTCTTTATCCTGATGTGTCCCTTTGACTCTGAAACCCCAAGCAGCTCACTACAGGGCTGATAGGTCACTATGGGGCTGATAGGTCACTATGGGGCTGATAGGTCACTATGGGGCTGACAGCTCACTATGGGGCTGATAGGTCACTATGGGGCTGATAGGTCACTATGGGGCTGATAGGTCACTATGGGGCTGAGAGCTCACTATGGGGCTGATAGGTCACTATGGGGCTGATAGGTCACTATGGGGCTGACAGCTCACTATGGGGCCGACAGCTCACTATGGGGCCGACAGCTCACTATGGGGCTGATAGGTCACTAGGGCTGACAGCTCACTATGGGGCTGACGGCTCACTATGGGGCCGACAGCTCACTAGGGGCTGACAGCTCACTAGGGATGATGGCTCACTATGGGGTTGATAGGTCACTATGGGGCTGATAGGTCACTATGGGGCTGACAGCTCACTATGGGGCTGACAGCTCACTATGGGGCTGACAGCTCACTAGGGATGATGGCTCACTATGGGGCTGACAGCTCACTAGGGATGATGGCTCACTATGGGGCTGACAGCTCACTATGGGGCTGATAGGTCACTATGGGGCTGACAGCTCACTATGGGGCTGATAGGTCACTAGGGCTGACAGCTCACTATGGGGCTGACGGCTCACTATGGGGCCGACAGCTCACTAGGGGCTGACAGCTCACTAGGGATGATGGCTCACTATGGGGCTGATAGGTCACTATGGGGCTGATAGGTCACTATGGGGCTGACAGCTCACTATGGGGCTGACAGCTCACTAGGGATGATGGCTCACTATGGGGCTGACAGCTCACTAGGGATGATGGCTCACTATGGGGCTGACAGCTCACTATGGGGCTGATAGGTCACTATGGGGCTGACAGCTCACTATGGGGCCGACAGCTCACTATGGGGCCGACAGCTCACTATGGGGCTGATAGGTCACTAGGGCTGACAGCTCACTATGGGGCTGACGGCTCACTATGGGGCCGACAGCTCACTAGGGGCTGACAGCTCACTAGGGATGATGGCTCACTATGGGGCTGACAGCTCACTAGGGATGATGGCTCACTATGGGGTTGATAGGTCACTATGGGGCTGATAGGTCACTATGTGGCTGACAGCTCACTATGGGGCTGATAGGTCACTATGGGGCTGACAGCTCACTAGGGGCTGACAGCTCACTATGGGGCTGACAGCTCACTAGGGGCTGACAGCTCACTAGGGGCTGGCGTAGGAATTGGCTCCAGGCCACAGCTCCTGGGATGGAGCAGCAACGCCCGCCTGCAAGTGGACAGCCCGCTGTGGCCCCACCAGCAGGCCAGTGGGGGCAGGCGCTCCCTTTCACTGTCTTGCCTCTGCCCTCAGGATGTGGGGCAATCAGATCGGCGATGAAGGAGCAAAGGCCTTCGCAGAGGCTCTGAGGAACCACCCCAGCTTGGCCAACCTCAGGTAACTGCTCTGTCTGACACCTGTGGACTCCAGGGGCCAGCCGGTCACTCGTGTGTCCCTGGGTCGCAGGGGAGGAGCCAAAGGGAAGAGGGCGGCTGGCTTTCCTAATGAGAGATATTTGTGTATTTGTGTGTGTGTGTATGTGTGTGTGTGTGTGTATGTGTGTGTGTGTGTATGTGTGTGTGTGTGTATGTGTGTGTGTGTGTTTCTTTTTAAACGTTCTATGGACATATAGGAGACATTACATTAAATGAGTAAAGTCCACGGCTCTGTGTTCAGCTCGGTGATTTGACACAGGCACCCACCCCTATAACCACCCCCCAGGCCGAGGCACAGGACACTGCCAGCCCCTCGGCCGTGTCCCCTTGCCCCGTCGGGGTGGGAGGAATTCTTAAGTCCAGATACACTGAGAGGGACACTGGGCAGCGGATTCCTGCTCTTCTTCATTCTCAAGGCGGGTGCTGGGACCGAGGGGACGCCTTGTCCTTCTGGCCAGACCTCAGAGCCTCGGTGCCCCCCGCTGCTCGCGTTCTTCCGGCCCCTGGGATGAGTCTGAGACGGTGGGACAGTGGCAGTCCCTGCTCTGGGAGGACAGGAGACTTCACCAGCTCGTGCGAGGATGTCAGCCCCTGAAGCAGAGCTGGCCAGGCCTCCGCCTCCGGTCTGCACCGTGACCCCATCTCCCCCATGTCCGGTGTCCCCTCCTGACCTCAGGCTCCGAGCCTGTGCCCTGGAGCAGCAGGGCCACCAGCCAGAGTCTCCTGGCTGTTCTGGCTGCGGAGGCCAAAGCCTCTGTGACAATCCCCCGCACGTGTCTTCCTTCCCAGTCTGGCCTCCAACGGCATTTCGACAGGAGGAGGAAAGAGCCTCGCCCAGGCCTTGCACTGGAACACGTCGCTGAGAATATTCTGGTAATTGCCCGAGTCCTTCCGAAAGGCTGCGAACTCCTTTAGAAAGGTGCGCCAGACAGGGCTCCCCGAGTCAACGCCCCCTTTCCTCTCCAGGCTCACCCAGAATGAACTCGACGACGAAGTGGCGGAGAGCATGGCAGAGATGTTGAAAGTCAACCAGACGCTGACACATTTATGGTAACTCAGAACCGTGGGATTCCACACTGTGCTGCTTTTTAAAACGTTTGATTTAAACGGCGTATGTCATACAATTCACCCTTTTAATTCACCTCTGTAGTATTTAGTACATTCACAAGGTTGTGCAATCATCACTACTACCTAATTCTAGGACAGTTTTACCTACCCACCCGCCCCCACCCCCCAATACCTGTGTGATTAGACACTCATTCCCTGCCCCTCCCCTCCCCCGCTGGTCCCGCAACCACTACTCTACTTTGCCTGTCCTGGGCATTTCATAGACATGAATCACAGCACGTGACCTTTTGTCTCTGTGTTCTTTCGTAGTGTGCGTTTTCAAGGTTCACCTACATTCTAGCACATATCAGCACTTCACTGCTTTTTATGGAGGGGTGACATTCCATTGTATGGTTAGTCCACGTTTTATATGTCCATTCGGGAGCTGGTGGACATTTGGGTTGCTTCTCCTTTTTTACTGTCATGAATAATGCTGCTGTGAACATTCATGTACATGCCTGTGTGTGACCACGCATTCTCATTTCTCTTGGGTGTCTACTTAGGAGTGGAATTGCTGGGTCACGTGATCACCACTAACGTTTGAGGAACTGCCAGACTGTTTTCCAAGGCATTGCTCTACTTTGCATTCCCATCAGCAATGTAGGAGGGTTCCCCTTTCTCCAAATTCTCTCCAACCCTTGTCATCGTCCATCTTTCTGAATCTCGCCCTCCTAGTGGGTGTGGTGTCTCGTTGTGGTTTTGATCTGCGTTTCCTTGATGACGAACCTTGGTGGGTGTCTTTTCATGTTGCTGTTGGCCGTTGGTGTATCTTCTTTGGAGAAATGTCTCTAAATCCTTGACCCATTTTTAAATTGGATTATTTGCCTTTTTTATCGCTGAGTTTTAAGAGTTCTTGATATATTCTGGGTACCAGACACTTATTAGGTACTAGAGGCCTGATGCACGAAATTCATGCAAGGGGCTCGGCCCTTGCAGCCCTGGCTTCATCCAGGAAGGTCGTCCGGACGGTGGTTCTGCTGTTCGGCCGTCCGGTCTAATTAGCATATTATGCTTTTATTATTATAGATATGATTTGCAAATATTTCCTCTCTGTGGGGTTTCTCACTTTTGTGTTTTTAATGAAAGTTGTACATAAGGTTATTCCTGTATCATCTCAATAGTTTCTTCCTTGTGCCCTAGCTGGTTCGGCTCAGTGGATAGAGCGTTGGCCTGTGGACTGAAAGGCACTGGGTTCGATTCTGGTCAAGGGTACATGCCGGGTTGTGAGCTCAATCCCCAGTGTGGGGTGTGCAAGGAGGCAGCCGATCAATGATTCTCTCTCATCATTGATGTTTCTCTCTCTCTCTCTCCCTCTCCCTTCCTCTCTGAAATCAGTAAAAATATATTTAAAACAAAATAGTTTCTTCCTTGTATTTGCCCTTATCCCTTCCTACGTGGTGTGATTTGGCTTTTTGTTTGAGGATCTCTGTGGTCTCTGTCCAGCTTTAGTGGAGTGATGGCGGCCGTGCTGGGGATGCCCAGGTGAACAGGTGTACCGTTAGCTCCCTCCCGCCGCACTCCTCCAACGGAGACCACGTATTTCTTCCTGGAAACCCGGACTTCCTGCCACTTTGTGACCCTTCGTGAACTTCATCACCCTTTCGGGCGGCGTGGGTCGAAGTCCGCACCTCTGCCTCAGCTCCTTGGAAGAGGATGATGCGAATGCGGGAAGGAGCATGGACACGCCCTGGACGGTCCGGCGCCGGTCAGAGGCCACAGAGATTGAACTTGGTTTTGACCACGGGCGCTTCTGCGATGGCCGCAGACGGGAAGAGACCCAGTGCGGCTCCGGCTTTTCACTTTCTGGACGGTGCCCTCTGAAGCACAGCAGCTTTGAATTTGGGGAAGTCCCGTCTGTCTGTTTTCCCCTTTGGCTGCTTGTGCGTTAGGTATCTTTCCGAGAAGCCGTTTTCTGATGCAGGTCCCAGAGGGGGACCCCTAGCTTTTCCTTGAAGTGCTGTGGTTTTGCTCTCTTGTTTTGGTCTTTGGTCCACGTGGGGCTGACTTTTGCGTGTGGAACGAGACGACGGGGTGCAGCTTTGCTCTCTTGCCTGGGGTTGTCCCAGCGCCACTCGCTGAAAAAACCATCGTCCCCTTTCCAATGGCCCTGGCACTTGGGCCGAAAACCAGTTGACCACAAATGCAGCGTTTCTCGGGTTATTCCTGGGCGTTCTCTTCTCGTCCCCGGATGCACATGGTGGCCCTGTGCCGGCAGCACTGTGCTGACGGGGAAGTTTCGAACTCGGGAATGGGAGGCCCCGGCTGTGTTCTTCGTCCTCGGGGCTGTCTCGGCCATTCTGGGTCCCTTGCATTTCCTTATGAACTTTAGATCGCCGTGTCAGCTTCGGTGGAAACAGCCAGACTGTGCTTCGTTGACATAATTTTGTTTGGTTGGCTGGTTTCCTTTCTTTTTCCTGGCCGGTAGATTTTCTCTTCTGCCCTTCCCGAGGCCAGGCCAGCCCCCAGGGGGAAGCGAGCTGGCCAGGCCTGGAGAGGGAGTCTGGGCGGCTTTGCACCAGCTCAGCTCTACGGGCCCTGGTGGAGGCAGCCTGGAGGGGAGGGCGTGTGCCTGAGCACAGCCGGAGCACAGCTGGCCTCTTGCCAAGTCTGTGCTGGAAGCAGCTCACCCCCAGCAAGGCCAGTGGTGGCTGCCGGGAAGGAAGTCACTAGAACGCGGCAGAGCTGAACTGAACGCAGTTGGACTGAACGCAGAACTCTGCGCCCACGGCCAGGTGCCAGTTCTGCTCTTTCGGCAAACATGTCAAGTGACATGTGGTCATGCTTGTTAGAAGGCCATCACCTCTGCACGGGGCCCGGGGCCCAGTCTGGGGAGAGGTGGCTGGAGCACTGGGTCCCAGCTGCAGGCTGCTGCCGCTGTCCTGCGTGCGCGCAGTGATGGCGACAAGGGCTCCCCTCCCCTGGGCACCGTGGCACGGATTGCGAGAACGGCTTCAAACACGTCGTCCCATTCAAACCTCACACACTGCGGGTAGGAAGATGCTCTTAGTTATTCCCATTTTACAGATCAGGCAACTGAGGCAAATAGCCTGTGTATTTCTTCAAGGACCCATAGCGGGGAAATGGGGAGTGTGTGTGAGGAACCTTTAACCACTGTGATCTGCCGCCTCTTTAAGGGGTTGGCCCCTTCACACTTAGGCAGGGCTGCCTCCTTGGGTCAAAGCCCAGGACGTCTCGGGTCAAGTTCAGTAGTAGCCTCACTCTGCAGATGGCCAGGAATGAGGGTGAGCCCGTGACGAAGGCAGACACATCGCTGCCTCCTGCTGCACCCATTTCCCCGTGGGGTGCGGAGGGAGCTGCCCGGGGGAGCATCTCGGGGACTGCCGGGCTCCCCAGCGGCCTGCACCCGTTGCTTCATTCGGATCGCTGCTGCCCAATGTAACGGGGTTGCTCCTCGAGGCGCCATTATCACTGCTTCCCCTCTGGAGCCCCGAGTGGCATCGGGACTGTTGCTCCTCTCTCCCTCTCATGGCGGGGAGGGCACGGCCCCCTCTTGAAGCCTTTGTTTCCCCCAAAGGAGAGCATGGCCAGCTGGTTGCTACTTAAACTTTAAAAACCGCCTTGCCTTTCCCTCACCCCCCGGAAGGAACCTGCCTGCCTACCCCCTGGCGTGCGTCTGAGCATCTGTTGTGGTCTCCAGACACTTCCGATTGGGCTCCTCTGCAGGGACCTGTGCCGAGCACACACACACACACACACACACACACACACACACACACACACGTGTGTGTTCACCCATTAAGCTGTCTGTGGGAACACACGGATATATGATGCTCACTGTAAAAAACAGAGAAATCAAGCATTTCAAAGGCTGGACTGGATGTAGATGATCTTAGCCAGGTTACAAGTCACGAGGATTCAGTTCTCCCCGACCCCGTCTTCCCCCACCATCCTGTCGGTTACCCCGGCGAAGGGGGCGGGTTGATCCGCACTGTTTACCTGACACAGACGACGCGTGTCCTTCTTCCAGGCTTATCCAGAACCAGATCACAGCCAAGGGGGTCGCCCGGCTGGCAGACGCCTTACAGGAGAACACCGGCATCGTGGAGATTTGGTAAGCCCCGCCCACCCCTTGTGGTGATGGCAGTGTGTGCTCGGCACCGCTGGCTGTGTGCCAGGTTCCCTGGAGGGCAATTCCATCGATCCCCAGCCACCCTCACACCGTGATCCCGTCCCTAGAACCAGTCCATTCCGGCGGATGCTGTTGCTAGCAGTCCCCAAACTGCACGTCACAGCTTCCTGTGTGGCCGTCTCCTCCAGACTGTGAGGTGGGGCCTGCGCCCTGGTCACCGCCGTGTCCCCAGGAACTAGTGCTGCTCTTCATTCGTTTGTTGAATAACCGAGTGCTTGCGTGCCGGGCGCTGTGTTGGCACTGACCCTCCAGTGGCGAATGAAATGGACCTGCCCTCGTAGGTTTGTCATCGAGTGAGGGTGACACAGTGAAAAACACCATTCAAACCCAGCCGGCGTGGCTCAGTGGTTGAGCAGCGACCCATGAACCAGGAGGTCGAGGTTGGATTCCCAGTCAGGGCCCAGGCCCAGGTTGAAGGCTTGATCCCCAGTGTGGGGCGTGCAGGAGGCAGCCAATCAATGACTCTCTCTCTCATCATTGATGCTTCTATCTCTTCCTTCCTCTCTCTGAAATCAATAAAAACATTAAAAATTATTTTTAAAAATCACTCAAGTAATTATTTAATTAAATCGTGGTGACTGCTATAAAGGGGAAAGCTAGGAAGGGAACCTAACACAAGTGAGGTTCCAGGGACGGTCTCCTTAAGGCAGTGGCACTGAAAGTAAGCCATAAAAGATGACTAGGTGCCGAAACCGGTTTGGCTCAGTGGATAGAGCGTCGGCCTGCGGACTGAAGGGTCCCAGGTTCGATTCCGGTCAAGGGCATGTACCTTGGTTGCGGGCACATGCCCTGTAGGGGGTGTGCAGGAGGCAGCTGATCAATGTTTCTCTCTCATCGATGTTTCTAACTATCCCTCTCCCTTCCTCTCTGTAAAAAATCAATAAAATATATTAAATAAATAAATAAAATAGATGAGTAGGAGTCCGTCCGAGGAGGTGGGAGGGAAGGTGTCCCAGGCAGGCGGAACAGCATATGCAAAAGCTCGGAGGCAGGCAGGAAGGAGCGTGATGTCAAGGAGCTGTGTGTCTCGGGGCTCAGACAGTGTGGGAGAGGGTCCACAGGGGCGGAGGACGGGGAAACTGGACCACAAGAGATGTGTGTGTCCGGTGACATAGCTGGGTATTTATCCTTAAAAGCAATGGGAAGTCATTGAAGGGTGTGCAGCACAGGAGGGTGTGATCAGATTTGCATTTTACGCGTCTTCCTTTCCTCCAACAGCCTGAATGGGAACGTGATGCAGCCCGAGGAGGCCAGCGGCTTTGAGGGTGAGAAGCGGCTTGTCCTTTCCTGAGGGGACGCCTTCCTGTCCGAGGCTCTGGCCCTGGGAGGGCGCTGGCAGCAGCGGCAGCCACTCTGCGGCCACCTGTCTTAGGTGTCGTCTTGCGTGGGGCCGGCCGGGGGCCCGGGGCCTTCACAGATGCTCTGACGGGCCAGCTCCCTGCACGGCTGGTGCCGTCTCACGGGGAAGCGCGGGCTTTGTGAGCCATGTTGTTCCTGGAAACATACGTGCAGCGACGGTCCTGAGTGCCCACGATCGTGGTAACCTGCGTCGAGAGGAATGACGGAGCTCACACAACGCCGGCCCGGACGCTGGGGGAGGGAGCTGTCGCTGCTGTCCTCACCGAGCCGTCGAGGACGTGGTGCAGAGAAGATGCTCCATGAACAACAAGTGCTTTGCCTGCAGTCTTCCTCCTCGGTACCTCCCCATGTGCTGCTGTCCCCCCCACTTCACAGCTGTAGATACTGAGGGGTGCCCCGTGGGGTGGCAGTGGGTGCCAAGGAGAAGACTCGGCACAGGCTTTTTCCTCCTGGGGCCTCCCTGCCAACCAAGACCACTGGCTGCGCTCTAGCTGAGAGCGAGGGCGATGCCTTCGTGACGCCGCGTTCCCACTCGGGGCTTTCCCACGGCGAGGCTGACCTCCTCCGGAGACTAACCCCGTGGGCAGAGCTGCTCTGCCCCAGGAAGACTGCCTGCCCCCCCCCCCCCCGAGGGACGGGCGTGGCTTACCCTTGTGGTCCTGGCACCCACGGAGCCTCCTCTCCCCTGCCCGCCTCAGGAGGTCTGCCCCTGAGTAGTAGTGAGGGTGACGGAGTTGGAGCCAGGAGTCGGGCGGCTCTGAGGACCCGCTAGCATGTCAGACCCCGACCACGGTGACGGGCGCATGGTGGGTGCTAATGGGGAGGGTGGCGATAGGACCAGACGACCTGCCCTTTTGCCATTCCGTTTGTTAATAAATCCTGAACACACTGTTTCTGATGGCCTGAGTCCGGGATGCCCTAGGGACTGGATCTGGTGAGCACGCTGTTTCCTGATCCCCACGCTGGCGCCTTCAGTGCACCGGGCAGCCCTGGGTGACGCGTGGGGAGAGCCTGGTGCAGGTCAGAGGCATCCTCACTCTGGTCCTTCATAGGCCTCGCCATCCACCACCAAGTCCAGACAGGTGGCTGCTCAGAGGAAATGACTGAGGCAGGGGGCTGGGGCTGGGGGATGCCGGCTTGGGCCAAATTTCACGGCTCCCCGCTGTGCCAAGAGAGGTCCTGGCAGGCCAGGTCCGATGTTCCCTATGTTCCTCGGCCGTTGGGCTGAGGGGATGACCCAGAGGCACCGAGCTGAGTGGTCGAACCCGAGAGGGGAAGGGGCGAGGCCCCCAGCAGTACCTTAGTGTTCTTGGAGGAGCAGCCTGCTGGGTACAGCAGCCCTGTTGGGGGGTGCAGTTCTACAAGTCCCCTGGGCTATGGGGAAAATTCTGTGCTGTCACCCAGCCGCGTGGTGGCCATTCCCATAAGGCGCTGCTTTCTGTACTTTCACCTACAGTCACCCCCCCCGAGGCAGCAGCTTTCTCTACCAGAGAATCTGGGCACAGATATGCCCGAAAGCACAAAGGCGGGGTGCACAGAGCCAGACAACCACACTTCTCAGCCGACAAACCAGTACTGGATTACACCACTCACTCTCAACTTTTGAGTCTAAAATTTATTTGGAAACTACCACAAGTGACGGCTTTTAGAGACTCAAAATCTACGTGCTGTTGGCTTAAATTCTATTTGGAAATACCTTGGTCTTCTAGGTGATGAATGAAAGGTTTTTCTCTCACAAAAGGAGAATCAGGACCTTAACTTGCTGGGCAGAGACGTGGGGATTTTCCTAGGCAAGAAAGACACAATGGAAAAGGAAAAGAAAAGAATTCCACAAACTCGGATATAATTATTTCTTTTTCACAGGACGTCTCGGTTGATTTTGGGAAAGAAGCCACAGCTCCCACATCTCAGACGTGCATTTCTGGCACGTTCCTGCTGACTGTGAACTTACTGGGCGGCTTCGGGCTGGTCCTAGTAAGGCTGCTGGAATCTCCATTTCCGCCTTGAAAATGGGAATGTGAGAGCCCTGACTCGCAGGGCGGGTGGAAGATGAAACGAGCTGATGCAAGGAAAGCAGTCAGCACAGAGCCGGCACAGGGCCGCTGCTCAATATGCGCTGGTTGTTAGCAAACCCATGTTTCTCTTTTCTGCTCACAGAACCCACAGGTTGTCCGCATCTCTTAGGTTTAGGGAACTTCTCAACAAGGTCAAACATGGGGCTGGAAGGTCTCAAAGACAAGTCCAAAAATATTCAACATTGAGCTTCCTGCGATAGCCTAGCTTTGTCAGTGAAAAGCACAGGCGTTAGTTTCCATCATTGTTACCAAAGAGCCCTCCCATGTAAGCGTCACTCACCGAACGGGAGGCGGGCCCATGTCTTCCTGGCACAGCAGGGAGCCAGCCCCACCACACAAAGCCGGCCCAGGAGCCTTTGCCAGGCGCATTTTCAGCTCCTGAACTGGGAAGGAGCAGTTGGCTCATTGCTATCCAGGGGTGGCACTCATCTACTTCAGTAATTACTCAAACAACCACCAACCTTGCTGTGAAGCTGGAAGGCAAAGCCATGACCATTATCCCGGGCCCATGGGTAGGAATTTTAATAAAAGTGGAATTAACTCGTGAGGAGGCCCTGGATCAAGTTACCCCGAAGATGGGCTCAGGGCAGAGCTTCGGGGCCCAGGGGCCATCCCAGCACGATTCTCTCAGCCTTCAAACTGCATCAGCTGCACCCAAGACCAGCTTAGGACTTTTAGTGGCACTCAGCACTGAAAAGGTCATGGGCCCCTAATGATCTGTAACTTTAAAAAACAAACAATAGTAAATTGTAAAGTAAGTGCCAGGATGCTAAACAAGTTTCTGGTTTTTCCCATGACGACTTGGGTGCTTTCTTGGGGAATAACAAATATCAAAATATCTCTAATTTCTTTCTTGATTTTTTTTTTCCTGTCTCAGTGCTTTACTTTTTAATTATAAAAGCACTATCACAATATGGAAATAAAAGTTTAAACTTTTGTGATAACATTATCCTAACACAGGCATTTTACTTTTTGCACGTTATCTTCCCAGGTTTTGCCTTCTTTGAGGCATTTCCCCACTCCCTTTGTTTTTACTGTGGTAAAATATATAACATAGAATTCGCCATCTTACCCATTTTTAGTGCAGTTCAATGGTATTACATATATTCACACTGCGGTGCAACCATCACCACCACCCAGCTCCAGGACTCTCTTGTTCTTGCAAAATCGAAACTCTGTCCTCATTAACGCCACATCCTCTCCCCCAAACCCCCACACCCATGTCCCTGGCAACAAGCCCTCTACTTTCTCTTTCTATGATTTGACTACTCTAATTACCCTGTATACAGGGAATCATGCAGTGTTTGTCTGTTCTATCTGGCTTATTTCTTTTCCAACCTGTGTGAGCCCATGCAGTTTAGGGGTGTAGCAGGTGGTGTAGAAGCAGGTGGAGTTAAGAGAAGAGCAGGAAGCCAGCAGTGTCTCCTTTGAATAGGAACAACACTCCTGCCCCGGACTCTCACCCTAGATCAAGCAAGCATGTCAAACTCAAAGGCTAACACGGGCCAAATAAACAAGGTTTAAGTTTATGTGGGCCACAACAAAACAAAAGCTTCAATTTTCATAGAAACGTAGGTTTATTTCGGGAAGTGCAGTATAAAAAAAAAAACAAGAGCAATGACAAAATTAATGTGTGCTTCCTGACACTTGGCATCTCTTCTCTGCCACCATCTTTCCTGCTTCGGGGGAAATCTTGTTCACAGTGATTACTTTCAAAACTGAGCCAAGGTGAGTGTCAGTAATTCTGGATCTGGACAGGAGACCTATTTCCTTTCATAACTGTAAATACTGCTCACACCATTATATTGGTTGGGCCGCAAACATATTCGTTGTGGACATGCTTGCCTTAGATCAGCGGTTACCAACCCGGTGGTCCATGGACCACTGGTGGTCCGTGAGGTCCGAAAGGTTGGCGACCGCTGCCCTGGATGGTGTTCAGGCTCCCTCCCACCCTCACCCCCCACTTCCCTACACAGGTCATTGCTCAGACGGCACAGGCAGTAACTACAGCTGGGCTGCAGGGAAGATGAACGGTCCACGAGCTGGCATCTCTTTGAAGGCTGATACTGTGCTAGAACCACTTAGTATACTGACAGGACAGCTGTATTTTCAAAATCAGGTTTCCTTGATATATAAAAGTATACATATGTATGGGCTCTATCAGTGGATAGAACGTCGGCCTGTGGACTGAAGGGTTCTGGGTTCGATTCCAATCAAGGGCACATGCCCGGGTTGCAGACTCAATCCCCAGTAGGGGGGTGCAGGAGGCAGCCAATCAATGATTCTCTCTCATCATTGATGTTTCTCTCGCCCTCTCCCTTCCTCTCTGAAATAAATAAAAATATATTAAATAAATAAAAGTATACATATGTATGGATGTGCCCGTGCTTTGCCTAAACAAACCCAATCTAACTGAACCCGTTCACACTGGGTCTGATGGCAACTTCCTCCCAGCAACCCCGTGAAGTAGGACTGATCTCATGAATAAGGAAACAGACCTAGTGAGTGTGGATAGGCATCGTGTCATACTAATCAGGACGCATGTAAAGATGGAACAAGCCCTGGCCGGTGTGGCTCAGTTGGTTGTGCGTTGTCCCATGCACCAACAGGCCATCGGTTCAATTCCTGGTCAGGGCACATGCCCTGGCTTCTGGCTCGATCCCCGATGGGCAGTCGTGCAGGAGGCAGCCAACTGATGTTTGACTCTCACATCGCTATTTCTCTCTCTCTAAAAACATTTTTTTTAAAAAAATGGAACAAAAGAAAGGCAAAACCCTTCAAGAAAGAGATTTTGGCAAACGTAGAAAGTTGACAAAGTCTAAGATTTTGAGCTCCCTTAGTGTGGCCAGCGAGGACACGTGCTGGAACGCAAAAGCACGCCCACGGACACACACGTCGTTACGGGTGGAGCAAGAACCAGGACATGGGCCTGCTGCTGGTTTTACTTTCCCTCTGTTCTGTGTGACCTTCTGTTCACTCTGTAAATGACCTTCCTGCCACACCCATTACTAGTAAACCTGGTCCCAAGCCGTTGGGGCGGGTGAAACAATGACCTCCCTGCCCTGGGGTTCGTTGGGAAGCCTGGTCTTTAAGCCTAGGTCCCTGGTGCTAAAAGCGACAGGATCCAGACTCCCATTTACAGGCCTCGCTGTCTGAGAGTCGCAAGGACAGGAGCTCCTTCCTCACCGGCCACAGGCCCTCCAGCCCCCAGCACCGGACTGACCAGAGGAAGTAGGTGCGCAGGGAGAGCTGGAGGTCAGAGTTGGGTGATTCTCATCACAAGAGGGCAGCACACGCCCAGCAATGACCCATGGCGCACATGGCCCGGAGGAGTCGGGGCCTGGTGACCGGGGTTTTATTTCAGTAAGACTCCATCCAAAGTACACGGTGTTAAAAGCAACTGCATCTTCAGCCCATTCACCCGAGTTCAGACACTGGTAAGCAGGGCGGGCCGGCCCACGGCACCCTGAACAGCACCGTCACAGACCGTCCTCGGGTGCCAAGGATCTGGGTTCAAACCCGTGCTCCCAGAAACTGTGTGACCTTGGACAAGTGACTCAGCTTTTCTGTGCCCGAGTTTCCTGCCCATAACAGCAGCGCTCCCCTCGCTCCCCTCGCTCGGCTGTTGTGGGAAGCAGGTTAGTGTATGTAAAGCACTAACACCCGACTGGGCTAGGGCTCCAGTAATGGGAGCTCTGGTTACCTCCCCGCACCTCTTCCCTCCAGCACTGCCTCAATGAGGATCAGGGACCAGGCGAGAGCAGGGGGCCGGCCGGGCCATCCTTCCCATCCTGAGAGCCCCCCAAAACAACACCGCTCTTTTCAAACAGCACAAGCTCCAGACTCCTCAGCAGCCTGGAGACCGGAGGCCATGCCCAAGGCTGAACACCTGCCAGCTGAGAGCCAAGCAGCCCCGACACGGCACACGCCCAGGCGGTTCAGAAGCGGCATCAGGAAAGCCCAGCCCACTTGCATCCGGATCTGACGTCACCAGCTGGCCCCCCACACGGAAACCCTGTGGCTGAAGGGCATTGCTTTCTTTGGTGTCAGCAGGTGGCTCCCGGGTTCTGGTGTCTCTCTCTTTCCCTCATCACCGTGGCTCTGCCTGAAGCAGAAGGGAAAGAGGGGCGTCCCGAGAGCGGGCAGGCGAGGACAGAACCAAACAGACCAAATCAGGAAGGTGGAGGGGGGTGGGCTAACTCCCGAAACCCCGACTTCCACCCGGCTGTCGCCCCGTGTCCGGGAGCCGGCCCCGCGTGTCTGGGCCGTCAGCCCGCCTCCTGGACACAGAAGTCCAGTGGAGCCGGCAGCTCATCGCCCAGAGCGGCTGTGCCGGTGCCCGGCCGCCACCACTGCCCAGGTTTCCCAGGGGTGCCCGCTAGGCAGCGTGCCAGGGCGTCCTCCTGCTGAGACGGCGCGTACTTCGCTCCCCTTCCCCAGGAGGCCTTAGTGGTGGTGAACGAGGCCCTGCCATTGGAATCACCTGGCCCAGGACCTGTGCTCACCACCGCCCCGTGAGGGAGATTTTCTGAGACCGTTTCCCTCCTCCCGCTCCCACCACAGACAAACTGTGTTTATGGACCTGATGTACTTGGGCTCTTTGGAAGGCCGCAAACCACTGAACACCAAGTTCTTTTCTGTCCCCCAAGAACCAACTCCCACCCCCTTAGGGCTGACATCGCCCTGTTCAGAGTGCTCGGTCTAGGCACACGCTTGACAGCTCCTGTCACCCTGAGGGCCGTCCGCCTTTCTACACACCCACTGCTCAGCTTCTAATTCAGCACATCTTAGTAAATGCCACACATTTAACACCCTCACGCCGCGCGGCCTCTTCACGCTTCCATCTGCCCTGAGAACAATGGACCCCATGTGCGAGGACGTGGCTCATGCGGGTGGCGAAAGGGGAAGTGGGCGCTGCACTGCCGCTGTCTGAAGCACTGGGGCAGCGGCTTCAGAGACCAAGTTCCCTGACGTGTCCCTGGCTACTGGCACCAGGGCTCCGGGCAGAACGCGAGGTGACCACATTCGCCTTTGCTCTTGCCCCACTTCCCTTTCTCACTTCCCGGTTCCCCCGCCCTCACACCCCCTGCAAGAGGCCCGGGAATGTCCAGAAACCCCTTCTGAAACAGAACCCGGGCCTCTGCCCACCCCACCACAAACCACTACTGAGCTCGGCGAGCTATGAGGACAATCAACTGGTTCAAATGAATGCGGCTGCCGGACAGGCTGCCCCTGATGGATAGCTCACATGTCAGGAGAGGAGCTGGCTGACCAAAACCTTCTCCAGGTAGACACATACACAGAGAAACTTCTGTCTCCTGTCATCTCCCTCACGATCCCAGAGCAATTCCAGGACGTGGTTGGGTCTTCTGAAAGCGTCTGACCCCTGCACTATCTTAACCAGCCCACTGAACGGGAGATGTTTGCAACAGATAAATCCAGTAAGAGATTAATACCTAAAACTTATAAAAAGGACTCATATACCTAAAGAACAAATCCCTAACAATCTGATTAAAAATAGACAGAGGACCTGAATAAACATTTCTCAGAGACATACAGGTGTGTGAAAAGAGGCCCATAGGTACATGAAAAGATGCTCAGCATCACTAATCAGGGAAATGCAATTCAAAACCACAATGAGCTATTACCCCACTCGAGGCCCTGCAGGGGGAGAGATTTGGGCGCCAGTTTGGGGAAAATGAGAAGAAACAGGGGACTGAGAGAAATGAAGAAAAGATTTCCATCTTCCCTGAAATTTTTATGATGAAATATTTCAAATTCACAGGAAACTTAAAATACAATGTTCATATCCTATATATATTAACGAGTATTAGCATTTTGCCATATTTACCTTTCTCACTATACATTTTCAATTTATCACGTAACTTTACCTCAGTAGTATTTTAGCATGTATCGCCTAAGAAAATCGGTAATCGCCTACAAAACCTGATTAGGAGATACTGGTAAACATTCCATTCGCATTTATATAGGTCTGAAGAGCAATTGAAGAATAAAATAGTCAATTATACCTCAGTAAAACTGAAATTTACAAAAAATGAAAGCCAGGATGACTTTTCCTATAAACTGGGCTCGTCTCTGAATGAAAGGCTTTAGATATTTTATCTCATTTAATCCTCACAACTACCCTAGGAGGAAGGCTGTAATTATCTGCATTGTGCAGATGAAGAAGTGGAGGTGCTGAAGAATGAAGACCCAGGGTCACATAACTGATGAGCAGAAGTGACAGTCTGTGAGGCTGGGCACCTGACGCTTGACCTCGGGCCTTTTGCCGCCACAGGGAAAGCCGAGGGCACTGCTGGCGAGGAGAGAGCATCCTGTGCGTAAGTGTGATGCAGGGCGACCTATAGCTGTAACGGCATCACTTACTTACGGCACTTTAAGTACGGGTAAACCTAAGGTTAGCCTTTCAAAGACTGCTTTAGCGGAAGTATGGATTTGGCCACAGTCAGTCCATGGGGCTTTGAGAAACTGGGTCCGTTAAACCTCAGGTAAAGAGGCATCTTCATTTGGGCCTTAAGCTAAAACATCATGGCTACAGTGGTTTCAAGAAATAAGATTCCATTCTTTATTTTTTAAAAATATATTTTTATTGATTTCAGAGAGGAAAGAAGAGGGAGAAATAGAAACATCAGTGATGAGAGATAACCATTGATCGGCTGCCTCCTGCCCACCCTCTCCTGGGGATCAAGCCCACAACCTGGGCATGTGCCCTGACCAGGAATCAAACAGTGACCTCCTCCTGGTTCATAGGTCGACGCTCAACCACTGAGCCACACCAGCTGGGCAAGATTCCATTCTTTAAATGCCAATTCTACTACTCTAAATTTAGGATGTATTGGTAAATATTTCAATATACAGACCTGAGATACAATTTAAAAACAAAACCAATATGATTTTCATTGTAACCAATGCTGATATTAGAACTTAACTCAGGGGTTGTAAAAACAGCCTCATAGCTGGATGCATCCAATGTGACACAGATGTTATATATGTGGATGACCGGCCTAATTTGTGCATGAGAACTGTAACAGGTTCGGCAGATGGCTGCGGCGAATGCTCCCCAATAAATCACATTTCCCTCTGTGTGCCTTGCACTGGATAATGGTACAATGCCAAACGAACGCAAGCAGAAGCCTTGGCAATGCAGGAGGATTTGCCCTCTCTTTCTGCCGAGAACCCCCCACTATCATGTGACTAATCCCAAGCAAACATGCTGGGGACACGGGATTCAGCAGCAGCCAGCAGCCAGCACTTCTCTCCAGCCTGAGTGAGGCAACGCCAGACCAATCGGTCCCCAGCGGGCCCACCTGCTGTTGTAGCTGCAGGAACAAGTGCAGGCAAGAGCCTACATTTCTGACACAGAATTATGAGTTAATTAATACTGTGGTTCTAAGCCATTCAATTTGGGTTGGTTTGTTACCCAGCAAAGGATAATTGAAATGTATCAAAAAAAATTAAGGAAGGCTAACTGCTGTAATAAATGGACTCCTAATCACATAATGGCTTACATACAACAGAAGTGTATCTACTGCTTATCTAAACAGTTAAATATACTGTTGGCATACTCCTGAATTATTTTAACACAAAATTCCTTCTTTTTGAAAAAAAATTTCTTTTAAACATTACTTGTTTTTACATTACCAACATAAAAATTTATGTTTAAATGTTGTCTCTGTAACTCTTTATTTTGCCTTTCCCAATTTGAGAATAGAACTGCCGTGTCTTTTACAGCTAAACGTTCTTGGGTAACCTGCGATTTGCCTCTTCACCTTATAAACCGAAGAATAAAAATAAATTTGGTACTTCAAATTTTAAAAAATATATTTTCATTTATTTCAGAGAGGAAGGGAGAGGGTGATAGGAACATCAATGATGAGAATCATTGATCGACTGCTTCCTGCACGTCCCCTACTGGGGATTGAGCCCGCAACCTGGACATGTGCCCTGACTGGGAATCCAATGGTGACCTCCTGGTTCATGGGTCGACGCTCAATCACTGAGTCACACCAGCTGGGCAGGTATTTCAAATTTCAACTAACTTAAAACTATTATGAGAACTCTTTAGCTTTCCAAACACAGACCAGAAGAACAAAACCTGACAAATCATAATAGACATTTTAAAAAATGATGGGAAATCAGAGAAAAACTGCCTGAGTCTTGATGAACGAGACCTTCCCAGGAGCTCTTTGGCTCTCAGGTCTTGAAAGTCCTCTCAGAGCAGATGCCCTCCAGGTGAAGGTAGGAGAGGACAAAGGAGACAGCTTCTACCCAGCACAAACTAGCAAGATTAAACTTTTGATAACTCCGATTCTTTCTGCTTTACTGCAAATCTCACGTCATTACCCTTTGGCGCCCCCTACCAGTCACCTAATGGTCTCACAGACGGCTTTTACCTATTCTCATGGGGGGATTGCACTCTCCCATCTTCTCTGAAGTAAGCTAAGGCAAAGCTCTCTTCTGTTTCTCCCAGTCCACCGCTACTGCTCTAGATCTGACTGCTGCATCATTTCATCCTATCTTACCTCCTGACAAAAAATTAACAGCTGTTACTTTATATGCCTCAAAAGGCAGGTCCCTTCTGATATTTGCATTTTCTTCACACTGATGAAACCCCAACCTGCAGTCTTTTAAAAATCTGAATCTAACCTCAAGTCAACGAAATACTTCTGCTGAAATTATTACAGTACAGACATTACAAGCTCACTAGGAGGGGGAACAAATACTGGGACTATCCCTGTGGCAATGGCCAGTCTGTCCTCTTTGGAGACTCTCTAGCCTGATTTGGAAGAACCCTTTACCTTCATTTGGAGAATCTGCTTGCCTCAAAGGACAGATGGCTGGCTCATGTCTAATGTGATAAATGTTATTTACACTCCTAATATAGTCTACCCCCATCCTTGTTTTCAACCAATGTTGCTTTCATTCTTCTTTTTAACCAATATCATGATTTGTGGGATATGGCTAAAGCAGGGCATAGAGGAAAACCTATAGCATTCTGTACAAACTCTTTCAGAAAAGACGAACACTTCCCAACCCTTTTAATGAGCCCTACATTACCATGACACCAAAAACCAACGATACTGCAAGAAAACTATAGACCAACAGCCCTCGTGGATATAAACTGGGGAGTGGGGGGTACCCTAACTAAATATTAACAAATTGAATCCAGAAGTATTTAAAAAATTGGCTCAACATTAAAAAAAAATCAACGAAATTCATCATATCAGCAGATAAAAGAGGAAAACCCATATGATTATTTCAGTAAATAAAGAAGCATCTGACAAAATTCAACATTTATTCATAAGTCCTCTAAGGAAACGGGAATAGAAGACAATCCCTCAATTTTATAGAGGACACCTACAAAAAAAACCCTGCAGTCAAATAAATGTAATAGTGAAAGACTGAATGTGTTCCCTTTATGTTCTCAACTTTTAGCACTTCCATTCAGATCAGTCTGGAGATCTAGCCAATGTAATAAGAGAGAAGGGAAGAGGAACCAAGGAAGGGAGAGAGAGAAGAAGAGGGGAGGAGAAGAGAGTAAAAGAGAAGGGGGAAGAAAATAAAGAAGGAAGAAGTTGACAGGAGCTAAAAATAAAGAAAAGGGAAAAGAAACAGAAAATAAAAGACCGATTACAAAGTAATGACCTAGAATAAGTGAGTTAAAGAAGATAATAGGATACAAAGGCAATGTACAAAATTCAATTGTTTTTTATGTACTAGCAGTAAACAACTGGAAATTAAAAATTTAAGAACAGCATAATTTACAATAACACTATAAACCATGCAATAATTAGGTATAAATTTATCAAGATCCATATGCTGAAAACTATAAAATACTGAAGACTGTTTAAAAAACCGAAATGAATGGTGATATTATGTGCTCAATGGCTGGAAGAGTTCATGTTGTAATCTATAGATTCAATGCAATCTCAAAGTACCAGCAGGAGTTTTTGTAGCAATTGACAGATTGGTTCTAAACTTCACAGGAAAGACCAAAGGAACTAGAAAAACAAACATTTTGAAAAGAAAAGAAAAAGGAGGAAAGTTGGAAGACCTACATTCCCTAATTTCAAGATTACTGCAAAGCACAAAGCTATAATAACCAAGACAGTGCAGTATTGGGGAAGGGTAGAAATAGGCAAATCAGTTTGGCAGTATCTTACAAAGGTAAAAAAATATTTACCATACAACTCAGTAATTCCACTCCTAGGCATTTATTCAAGAGAGATGAAATCACATGTTCACATAAGATTTATATATAAATGTTATAAACACTTTATTCATAATAGCCCCAAATTAGAAATAGCCCAGGTGTCCACCAATAGAATAGTTAACAAACTGTGGTATATTCATACAATGGACTACTACTCAGAAATAAAAAAGAACTGATTCCAGCAACAACACTGATGCCTAGCACAGAGACGATGAGCAAAACAAGCCTTACACAAATAAAGGGCATTCTGAATGTTGTCATCTAGTCCACAGTGACACGAAGCAGGTCAGTGCTGCCCAGGGCTGAGGACGGATGGGTGGGACCTGAGTGGAAAGGGCTGGCGGTAACTTTTGAGGGCTGATACAAATGTTCCCTATTTCAGTTATGACGACAGCTGCTCAGGTGTCCAAACTCATCAGACCGTACCCTTCCAATGGATGTTTTTGTTGTATGTAAATTAGAACTTATTCAAGTTGATTTTTAAAAGCTGTGAAAAAAAATTGGTTAGAAATATAACACGGTTCTTGTTGAGGAAACAAGCCTCTCAAAACGAAAACGAGTTCCCACATCTGTGTCTGGCTGTCTCGACCGCAATCCGTGTTTGCAGTACTTTCATCGGTTTTCATCTGTTTCAGCAGCACTCACACTTACCAGTCAGATAAAGAATTTTCCAGTGACTTTACTACTCGTACCCTTGAAAGCTCTGACACAAATGCTTATTCAAGAAGGTTTCGCACGCCCACGCTAGTCATGTAGTTGCTATGCCATACCCATTACCAACTTTTGCCTGGAGTTATCATTTTCCCCAGGAGCTGACCCGTTTCCTGGTCCCCCTCTTGCCAACCTGACCCACCCACCCCAACAGCAGCAGCCCTCGGACAGCAATATGCACCCTTCCCGTCGTGTCTACTTCCACAGACTCTGCTTCCCACAACAGCTTTCTTCCGGTGTGAATGTCTGAGGACACTGGCAGGATGGAAAGATGTGGGACAGATGAACCAAAGAGAAAACCCAACCATGCTTCAGAGTGCACCTCAGCACTCCACTAAGCAAACCTGGGCAAGCACGGCCCTACTCCAACGGGCCTCTGTGGGTAAGAGGGGGCAGGGGTGCCGGGAAAGGTCCGGGTCAGCCAACTAGACATTCAACTAGCTCAGTGTACTTACCATGCACTTACCGCCTCCTCTAACAGTGCTGGCAACAATTGTGTCTAATACCTCCTGAACCCTAACAGCCACACACACACACACTCCCCTGCTTCCTCACAACTTGCCCAGTATTCCTGACTGGCTTCTCAAGGCTCTGCCTTCCCTTTAAGATCCAATCCCTGGTGTCAGAATTGGTGTTCTTTATCTCAGGTTCTCCAGCAGATACTTCTGGCATAATCAGCTTTTCCCAGGCAGAGATCTTGTCCTTAACACATTGCAGACGGATCACAAGAATTCTCGTGTTTTCTGTTCTAAGGCTTGTGGCCAATCATACTTTAAAAAGGTATTAGCTTGTCAGAACATGTAATAAATAATTTCAAAAGCGAGCCTTTAACATTTATGTAAAACATTTTTGTACTTGTTCAATAGAAATTTATCTGGCCACTGGGTAAAGCTAGCAATAAAACTACGGGTCCGCAAAGTATTAAGATGTGATAAAAGTACAACTGGGAGTTGTCCTGGTATTGTCTTTCATGCCTTACACTAAATGACCACCAAAATGAGTTGTTTCTACAGCACTCTACATTTTAAGTTCTTCCATCCTATTGCCATTGCTTTAGCTTTGCCCCTTACCATCTCGCCTGGATTACTATAAATTTCCTACCGCTAGTCTCATCCTTTTCTTCCTGATTTGTCTTTTTCCTGCTTAAAATCCTTCAATTATAGTTTGGCACATACATTCCTTCAGGATTTGTCACCTGCTTAACTATCTAGATATAGCAACTCCAAGACTGTCATGTTTGGCTGAGGTATGCTTTCTGCCTTGGGAATACCCTTCCCAAACTTCCCACTCCACACGTCCTTTAATCCGTATCTCCTAGAGCAGTGGTCGGCAAACTGCGGCTTGCGAGCCACACGCGGCTCTTTGGCCCCTTGAGTGTGGCTCTTCCACAAAATACCACGTGCAGGCGCGCACGTACAGTGCGATTGAAACTTCGTGGCCTATGCGCAGAAGTCGGTTTTCGGCTCTCAAAAGAAATTTCAATCGTTGTACTGTTGATATTTGGCTCTGTTGACTAATGAGTTTGCCGACCACTGTCCTACAGCTAGGATCTGTTTGTCCTCTATTATAGTTAGGTTTCTTAAACACATCAGCTAAGGTCTAAGGCATTACTCCTACACCTCATGACTGGAGAGACTACCAAAAATTATTTATTCATAGATGGCACACATATTTTCATTGTTCATAATAACCACTAAACATTATTAGATGCTCTAGTTGTCTGGTGCATTTCATCCTCACAACAACCTTGAGGTAGGCAGCAGTATTACCTCTTTCTATAGGCAAAGGCGAGGCACAGAGAAGCTTAAGTATCTCGCTCTACGTCACGGAGATGGCAAACTAGGCTGTCTGGTTCCAGACAGAATCCATGCCCTTAACCACTTAACCACTACACTACAAACAATACTTCTTTCATCCTGAAACTGTGCTGCAAGTACAAAATTTACAAATAGGTTTTACATTAGAAATTTCAAAGTATACCTCTAGACATGGTTAAGGTAATGAAGAAAGAGCTTTTTCTCCACTACCAACACAAACAGTCATTTCTTACGTTACCACAAAATTTTAACCAATACTTTTGGATTCAATTTTGTGATAATGATTATACAAAAGCAGATAGAGAAACTGTAACATTAGTTAACTCATGGTAACCTTTCAGCGTTCAGATAATTCTGTTTTACTGTTATGTACTGTCAACTTGTAGACATAAAGGTGGAAATGACAGATTTTCTTGAAAGCATTCTTCTCTTATATTCTGCTTCTATATTACAGGATAGTTTGGCAAGATCATTTGTAAGTTTTATTTATAAAAAATATCAATTATGAATTGTTCCATTTTAATTAAGAACTAGGAATCAAAGAAACCAGTCACTCTGTGTCTAAGACTTGGGGTCCTGACAGGTGCTCCACAGTCCAGGGCAGAGCTAAGCAGTACAATACCACTTCTAAAAATTTCATTTATTGCTGGGATGTACATTTATACCATGCTGCTCTTTGCCTCTCTATAAATAAGCAACCAACAGTCTACCTACCTTATTATTAGCCACTGGTCTAAAACTAATGATGGCTTAAATACCTGAAAATGTACCAACTCTGTAAAGAAAGTAATGCTGCATTTTCATCAACATCAACACATCTGGTTTTCTTCAATGCCTTTACTTTCCAGAGACTCACCTGACTTAAAAGACCAAGTATTCCCCATTCAATGCAGGAATTCTGTGATTTAAAAAGAACATTCAATTCCCTACCTTAAGCACAGCATTCACAGAATACGGTAGGCACTCAAAGTGTTCTCTGGGTAAATCATTACGAAAGTTTCACCAGCTGTTCCTGAGTAAAACTCACCACTGGAGCACAACAAGTAGCCACTTCCTCTGCAGAAAACCAAGTGGCAATTTAGTTTCAGAATGGAAAGATCCCAGTAGAGATGAAAAGTTCCCAGTAAAAAAGATAACTGAACTATTGTTATTCACAATACAGCAAAGAAAACATTAGAAGTTACATATCTCAGGAAAAAGGGGGGGGGGGGGGGAAACGGGCCAAACACAAAATATTGGCATGCCAGAATTTTTAATTTAGAAAATATCTGTACAAGAACAAGGGACACATCACATTTAACCACCATTGTCAATACGTACTGAGCTCACCTCAGAATAAATCAAATTGCAAGAAAATGGCCCAAATGAACTAGAAGACTTCCTGCAACAAACAGTACTATATTTAATAAGCAACATTTACCTCTATGTAGTTTTATAAAGTTCCCAATAACCGAATTTATATGGACACTTCCTCTGCAAAGAGTAAGATGATTTCGCTATTATTATCAATGCATAATGTGGATGTCAATTAGATGGTAAATTCAATTATTCATGAGTTTTTTATTAAAGAATCTCATGCTTTGTTCAAATGTAGCTTACTGTTAGGAAATTTCCCTTCTTCCACTCTCCAAGTCAGTAAAAAAAAAAATAGGCAATATTTACATTGAATTTACAATCTGTTTCATTTAAAGGTAGACTCGTATGTCTTGTTATGATTATGTTAATTTAAATGATTGCCCTTACAGGTTACTAGACCCAACTTTAGAAAGTAAAGTAAGCTTTGAAATGGAATCTGCCATTTTATTAACTGAAATACATATTGCAAATATGCTGAGGGTGCCCCTCAGGCATTTGGGCTACATATTCCACTAATTTAGTGGGTGAAAACTGAAATAATTGTATAGCCTATAAAAGAAATAGAAAACCTATATAGTATGCAACAGATAACAGCATGTTTTTAAATGTTTCAGCTACTACAGAAAAATCAGTTATAGAAACCATTATTTATATTTCAATCATAAACACTGCTCTTAAAACAATCTATATCTGATTTATAACCATCTCTAAAAAACACAGGTTAATGAGCTTGCTTAGTCTTTTTCTCTGGCAAAGAGCCAAAAGTCAGACAATAATTCTGCTCTCTTACACATCCTGAGGGGGGGGGGGGGGGGAGTCAGATCTCAGTAAGACAAAGAGTCAAAACTGGCGGTTAAATCCATTATGAGGAAAAGTGACAGTGAAGTGAAATTTCAGAACATACTGCTTCCTATATTCGCAAGTGTGATCTTATTTGAAAGTAAGTATTTACAAAGATTCTAGAAAGCTATCATCAACTTGATAACCTGGGCTTTCAATCTTTATTTTGTCTCCATAATATTCAGCTGCCAGTACTTTGAGCTACACATTTAAATATCAAATGTCATTTTATGTCCTACTTACACTATTCAGTGTCTGCATACAGGGTTATAAATATTATGTGGCATTATGTAGAATATTACTTATAACATTTTCCAGAAGAGCAACTTTGAATAAAAACTGAGCATCGGGGCTTGAAAAGCATTTTTTTTTTCAATTTCTCAGTTCTTTTTAGGAAGTTATTGATGGAGACTGAATTTAAAGTAAAAATGCTAACTTTTGTAAGTTTTAATAAAAAAAAGGACTGCTATAAACAAGTTAAGTCAATACTGTTCCAGACAAACGCAGTGACAAGTCGCGCTTGACACTGACAGACGCTGAGCAGCTGCAGCACAGACCTCACAGAGGGAGATGGAGGTGCGGTCCAGGATCAGCGCAGAGGGGAACCGAGGGGAACCTACGCGGACACACTCTAAAAGTCAGTGAGTAAATCGTATCAGAAAGTCAACTTCCACAAGAACTCTAGCAGTGAACCACCACAGCTACAGTAAATCCTTTCCTTCAAGAATGGAAGACAACAAAGTAACATTATACCAGAGGTAGAAAAAAATGAATTATTCACATTCTAAGGTTTTTCCTGTGGAGTGTGTGTGTGTATGTTTGTGTGTGTGTGTGTGTGTGTGTGTGAGTGTGTGTGTGTGAAAGCTTACAAAATTGAAAATGTGGAATAAAGTGGATTCATATTAAGATTTCGTGATAACAAAAAAAAAATTAAGGAAAGAATATTTTCCTGGAGGGAAAATTATTTTCCAAAACTGATTTAAAAAGCACCTATGAAACTGTGCTGTCAGCTGTCACACTGGAGGTTTGGGGTTCTTTTATCAAGTGCAGCATAACAAAGGCATTTCACAGCATAACTTTAGGGAAAATGTTATCCGGTCTAGAATCACACAGAAAGCAATGAAAAACCTCTTTTAATTGTTTATAATACACAAATTTTGCTGGGTAGCAACAGTTGCTCCTGTACATGCCCTTCAAAAAAAAAAACAAACCACAAAAGAGACAGAAGCAATAGAGAGAAAAAAAGAGAATAAAGAACAGTAGCATTAAACAGAAAAACAAATACTTAAATACATGAAGAAGGCTTAAAACAAGGAAATGTTTCTGTGCCACGCTCACTCATGCCGAGTGAAGTGCACTGCTTAAATGCTCACTGGTAACATCTCCCAGGTTGAAAATAGCATCTACTTATTGGGATTTCTGATATTCAAACACAAAAAAGAAAAAATAGGACATTTCTGTATTGCAGCCCTAATAACTCTATCCCAGTATTTTTTAACCATTCAGATGTATTTTGTGGGAATATTTATTCACATAATTTTGTTTAATACATTTCTTTCTACACAAGACTGAATTTAAATGTTCTATAACATTTTCAATTACAGTAACAACACACTAATAAATTATAAATTAACAAAATCTTCATATTTGCTTTAAAAATCATTTATCAAACACTAACTTCCAGATTATCTGGAAAATTAAAGATGCAAACTGCTATAAATCTGACATCCTAATTGATTTCTGATTTTTAAAAGTATATAAAAGTCCCTCAAATTATTCCAAGTTCCACTCAAGAAAATTTTATTTTACTCTTTTCATAAGTTATGAAGCTTACAACCTGCTAAAACATTTTACCCAAATGTGGGAAAACTGCCTGGAGATGCAAAGCACAATTAAATAATTACATGAAAAGAACAAATGAAAATACCCGTTAAAACAACATTACTGTAGCTGGCAGCACTTAAAACTGGTAATTTGTTTGTTTTTTTTAAAGTTGCATAGCTGCAAGATGATTCGTTGCTGATTAGCTGTCGAGCAGTTTTATTTAAGAGGAAAGAATATACTTAAGGAATTACAATTCAGTAGACAATCCAATATTTAATTCATTAAAATGTAATTATGTAACCTGATTTACTCTTTGGACTGCATTCTGATAACATTACACTTTTAATTTAGAATGTTTAAGTATTTTAGCTTTCCTATGTAGAAGTCTATTTTCCACTCTTGGGGGGAAAATATTAGAACTTGAGATCATGGTCTACATTCAGAGAATGTTTCACTGCTTGATTACATTTCTTGGTTTCACATTTAAGACTTTAATTTATAGAAAGAAAAGTATGTGGTCTTCAACTTAAAAATAGATGAATGCAGAAACATCATGTTGGGGAATATAAAGAGACCCCCAAACTAAAAAACACAACAAATCAAAACACTAGTTACGCAGCTCTAAAGAACTTAATAAAAAGTAAATCAACTTTTAAATCAGTTAACTTTGGCGTCTGCATACAAAACGTTTATCAGCATTACCGATGTGGATGACTAGTAAGGGATGTGCAGCATTTTCAAAATCCCTGTGAGTCCTATGTCATGTTTGGTGCACTGAGTTCTGTGGCAAATGTCCTCCCTCCAGCAGGGTTTTCCCTATGATTGTCCACCTCTGCATCAACTGAGTCGCACAGAACTCAGATTTTTGGCTGAGTATGCCTGCATTTTTTGTTTTGTTTTTCCAGAGACAGATCCCCATTTCCTCTTGTTGTTTAAGCATCTTGAGAAGAGAAGAAAACCTGTGTAAAAGTAGATACATTTTGATTTAAGCAAAGGTCCACACTAGTAATACAAATCAAAACAAACATTCATTTCCCCATGAACATTGCTTCCATTACCGTAAGTTTTCACACACTTTCTATTCTAAAAACTCATAAAGGTAGTGTTCTTTAAAAGAACAGATCAAGGACACACAGAAGGGCCAATTAAAGCTTAAAATATCACAAAAAATCACCATCACATAGTTATCTCCCCTCTACAATAAAGACTATGTCAACATTTCAACTTTGTCATCATTCTACTTGTTACGGTGATCTGTGATCAGTGATCTCTGGCGTTACTATCGTCATTGTTTTGGAGCACCACACACCATCCCACAGAAGACAAACTTAATCGACAGATGTTGAGTGTGTTCTGACTGCTCCAGCAACTGCCCGGTCCCCAGTCTCTCTCCTTCTCCTTGGGCCTCCCTATTCCCCGAGACACAACAATATTGAACAATGGCTAATTACTAACCCTACAATGACCTCTAAGTGTTCATGTGGAAGGAAGAGTCCCACACTCTCACTTTAAATCAGAAGCTAGAAAGAAGTAAGCTTAGTGAGAAAGGCATGTTGAAAATGAGATAGGCTCAAAGCTAGGCTCTTGTACCAGTTAGCCAAATTGTCAATACAAAGGGTAAGCTGTTCTTCTTCTTTTTAATTATTGATTTCAGAGAGGAAGGAAGAGGGAGACATAGATAGAAACATCAATGATGAGAGAATCATTGATCAGCTACCTCCTGCATGCCACCCCCCCCCCCCCCCCCCCAACTAGGGATCAAGCCATGACCTCCTGGTTCATAGGTTGATGCTCAACCAATTAGCCAGGCTGGCCGGGCCAAAGGACAAATTCTTAAAAGAAGTTAAAAGTGCTACTCCACTGAACGCACGAATAAGAAAGCAAAACAGCCTTATTGCTGATAAGGGCAAAGCTCTACTGGTCTAGAGAAGATCAAACCAGCCACATTCCTCTATGCCAAAGCCTAATCCAAAGCAAAGCCCCAACTCTCTTCAATTCTAAGGAGGCTGAGAGGTGAGGAGGCAGAAGGAAAGTGTGAAGCTGGCAGGGGTTGGTTCATGAGGTTTAAGGAAAGAAGCCATCTCCATAACATAAAAGTGCAAGGTGAAGCAGCAAGTGCTGATGTAGAAGCTGCAGCAAGTTATTCAGAAGGTCTAGCCAAGGTAATGAAGGTGGCTACATTCCACCACACACTTGCATGTAGACAAAACAGCCTTACAGATGTCATCTAGGACTTTCATAGCCAGAGAGGAGAAGTCAGTGCCTGGCTTTGAAGCTTCAAATGACAGGCTGACTCTCTTGCGAGGGGCTAATGCAATTAAGTTGAAGCCAATGCTCATTACCAACCTGAAAGTCCTGGGGCCCTTAAGAATGTTCAACCTACTCTGCTACATAAACAGAAAAACAAAACCTGGAGAGCAGCATGTAAACCATGGTTTACAACATGGTTACTGAATATTTTAAGCCCACTGCTGAGACGTACTGCTCAGAAAAAAATTCCTTTCAAAATAGTACTGCTCATTGACAATGTACCTGGTCACCCAAGAGCTCTGAGGGAGATGTACAATGAGATGATTGCTGTTTTCATGCCTGTTAACACAGCATCATTATGCAGCCCAGGAAATCAAGCACTAATTTTGACTTTCAAGTCTTATTCTCTTGAATACATTTTGCAAAGCTGTATTTGCCAGACAGTCATTCCTCTGAAAACCCTCTGGAAGGATTCGGTACTATAGATGCCATTAAAAACATTAGTCCTTCGTGGGAAGAAGGCAAAACATCCACACTACAGGGTTAGGAAGTTGATTCCAGCCCTCATGGATGACTGAGGGCTCTAGACTTCAGGGGAGGAAGCACCTGCAGATGCGGTGGAAAGAGCAAGAGAACCAGGATTAGAAGTGGAGCCCGAAGGTGGGACTGACTTGTGGCAATTTCATGAAACGCCTGAACGGATGAGGAGTATTTTGGAAAAGCCAAGAAAATGGATGCGAATGTATAATCCAGATAACACTTCAAAAGGCAATTAAAACAAAAAAGGGAGAATTACCTATAAAACAGGAAACTGATGCTTAATCGGAAGGGTGCTCAGGGCAAGATCTATTAACTTCAAACCATTCATCTATGCAGCTAGAAAAGAATAAAACCAGAAAAGTGAAACACTTATGCTTAACTATTAATGTCATGAGAGCCATAATAAAAATGCTTACCTCTTTGCAAAAGAAAAATGAAATACTTTTAAGTGATCATATTTGGCATCTACATATAAGATAAAAATGTGTTTATTACATTTTGCTTATTCTAAGCAGTTAAGGAAATAATCTTTGTAAAATTATGCTATAAAATACTTTAAAATTTAAGCAACAATCATTATAAAAAGAATCAAAAGAACTACCACTTTACCAATATTCAAAATCAAATGACAAATCTGAAAAACTGTGTTTCTCTTCAAAATAGTTATTCATTTATATAAATATCAACCTGTTCATATCACCTATCAGAGTAATCAAAAACTGCTTTTAAATTTTAATTCTTGAAAATAATGCATCACATTTTAAAAGACCATATTTATATGTGAATATTAAATACTTATTTTAACTCTATTCCATCCTGTAATACATATACATACACAAATAAGTATATCATCATCCACTCGCATTTATGAAGTATTTTACGATTTTGTTGGGACGTTAAATATTAGGGTGCACACCATTATCCTGTCGATCTGCACTGTTCAATGCAGTAGCTACATACCACATGTGGATGTTTAAACTTAAATTCATTAAGGTGAAATGAAAGAAAAATGCAGTTCCTTAGTCACACTAGCCACACTTCAAGTGCTCAACAGCCACATGGCTGGTGGCTCCTCCACTAACAGTACGGCTACAGAACACTTCCATCACCACAGAAAGCTCCCTGTGGCAAATGATAAACTTAAGTAACTTGCCCAACAACTAGGAAGTTTCCCCAGCAGGATGCAAACTATTTAACGTTCTCTCCATTGACACGTTTCAAGTTTGCACATGCCATAAACCAAGATGGTTTGGCTTAGTGGATAGAGGGTTGGCCTGGGGTCCCAGGTTCAATTCTGGTCAAGGGCACGTACCTTGGTTGCAGGCACGATCCCCAGTCCTGGTCGAGGCGCATGCAAGGAGGCAACCAATCACTGTTTCTCTCTGTCTCTCCCCCTCTCTTTAAAAAAATGGACAAATATCCTCGGTGAGGATTAACACAGACCCCCCCCCCCCCCACACACACACACACACGACAGCGTGGCTAATACCCTTCTTGTAGTTAATTTAAAATTTTTCCTGTGTTGCTCTGACACCACAAATACTTTAGAAGAAACCAGGCGGAATCTGGAACCAAACAGACATGGGTAGAACCTCGGCTCTTCCATTTACTAGCCAGGTGACCTTGGAGAGGTTTTTACTATGGTCCCTCAGCTTATTTCCTATTGTGAAATGAGACTGATACAACACTGACATGAGAGACCTATTTTAGAAGCTGTGAACAATACCTGGGTCACAGTAAATGCTGGACAAATGATAGATTTTGGGGTATAAACAGATATGGGCTTAAATCTTAATTCTAGCAGTAAAAAGGGGCATTATTTGTTAAGAAATGGGGGGAGGGAGTTTCAATGAAGAAGAAACCTTTTCCACCCTCACTACAATGTCTGAAACTCTGAGGGAGATCTTGGCTGACATCGTGTGTGAGCACAGAGATAAACTCACCCTTTATGGTAGATGCACAGACAAGGCAGCCGTGCTATCGTGTCCCCCTGCTGCAGGTCTTCCAGGCAGATCGCACATTCCCCAGTATCTTTACTCAGGACATCCTCTGAGGAAAGAGGAAACAAATGCAGGACAATAAGCAGAAAAAAGAACCACGTGAATGCTAACGGATAAAGAGTGATGACTGGCATATTTTGTCAGGAATATATAAAACTCAGCACCCATATTTGAAGTAAAGCGGAAAGACTGCACCAATCTCTACCTACACACTGAAGACAGAGTAAGGTAAGGAAGTTTCCAAAAATTAAGTATTTGTACTATAAAAACCAACAAATTTAATTGTGCCCATAAATGGAATAGTTCCTTGTAGAAAAGTACGTTCCATAAGCACTCCCCCTTTAGTTATTAACTTTGAGACCGCAGGTTACAAGGAAACACAAACTCCACGTGGCCTATAAAAGAGAAGGTGGCAGCAGATGATTTACCCGAAAGGCTGGAGGGGTACCAGGGCAACTTCTGCAGAAAAAAAGGCCTTAGCAGAGGATGTATGCTTTTGGAATCTAGGGAATACGGCTGAGGTGAGTATTCCCTAGATAACTACTGAGTAGCGGCTCACAAGCTAATATGTCACAACCAGAGTCTTAACCTGAAAAGGATTTCCAGACAAGTAAAGCTGGGTAAGTGAAAAATGCTGCTTAATAATGGCCCCCTCAAGTATCCTTGCCCCCTTTTTCTTTTCTTAACCCTGGAGGTCCCACCCACTACCCTAACTCCACCCCATCCCCAACCCCAAGTCTTGCCTCCTTCTCTTGATTTCCATTTTTCTTTTTTTAAATTCTGGACAGCTTTCCACAGATAGGGAACCAGTTTAACGTAAAGCACCTACCTAATTAGTGATAAAGTTAATCAGTATATGGAGACCCACAAAATAAGGCCACCCTAGTGGCCCCATCCATGTCACAAACCTAACCCAAAATCAGCATGCACTAGGGGAACACCTCACTGTCAAGGGAACCTAACACCAATCAGTCCTCCTACTCAGTTTCAGCCAGCTTACCCTTCCCTAGAAAGTAGGACCTGGAGCTCCCCGCCAGTCATGCCCTTTCTCGTCTCTTTGGACACTCCATAAAACCTGCTCCTGCCCAAAACCCCTCACAAAGTGCTAGTCAGGCAATGTACACCCCCAACCCCTGGACTGGTTTCCACTGAATAAAGAACATCAAACTTATTACTAAATGGTTTTAGATTTGACACTAGGATGATGATAGTGAGAACAAAAAGAAAGGAATCTGAAGGAAACACTGAAAGTCTATAATTCCAGATAATCTATAATAATAAAAGCATAATATGCTAATTAGACCAGACGACCTTCCGGATGAAGCCAGGGCTGCGAGGGAAGCCTGGGTCCCGGGTGCCAAAGGGAAGCTGGTGCCGGCAGCTGAGGAAAGGAAGGCCCACTCTTGCACGAATTTCGTGCATCGGGCCTCTAGTATATTAGTATATTCTCACCACTTAGATTTTTTTTACCACGAAGATATACCACACATCATAAATTTTTTTATAAAAAGAACCATCACTTTTTATCAAGCATAAAACACCAATGATTACCTATTAGTTTTACATACCACCAAGTAAGGGGAAAAAATGCCTCCATTAAACTATGATACAAATCAATTTTAAGATGCATCTCATTTTTCAAAGTATGAAGAAGAAGCGTGTCTTAAAATTGATGAAATAGGGTGTCATATTTTCTATATTTGGAATACATTAACAATGCATCTAGATTTAAGTCTAAATGAGCTATAGAATCTCAAATGTCATAAATTAAGAAAATGAGATGGACCAGATTTTAATAGAGAAAAAGTATTACCATATTTTTGCCATAGACGTCTATGTAACAGAAGTAGAAATTCACTAAGTACAAGCTTCTGAATGCTTTGTTCACAGAAAAATAACTGTCTTACAATACATTTAAGTTGATCTATGACTGTCAAGTCTCATTTGTTTGTTGCAATAGTTTTTTTTTATTAATCTTTGATTTGGGATAACTTTAACATCTTAAAAGGCCTTGGTTTTATCTTGTTTATAAGAACATTTATTTACAGTGCAACAAAGATAAATCTAATCCTATCTAATAAAGATGGAATATGCTAATTGACCCTCACACCATCGAAAAGATGGCAGTGCCCACTGCCACTAAGGAGGGAATATGCTAATTGACTACCACATCCTCAAAGATAGCGGCGCCCACAGCCAATAAGGAGGGCATATGCTAATTGACTGCCCCACCCTCAAAGATGGCAGAGCCCACAGCCAATAAGGAGGGGATATGCTAATTGACTGCCATGCCCTCAAAGATGGCGGCGCCCACAGCCACAAGATGGCAGCACCCAGTTCCCTCAGCCCTGCCAGGGTGGCAGGCACACAGCAAGACCTGCCTCTGGAGTTCCCAAGTCCCCTCATCCCCCCAGCCGCCCAGGGCTTGCCTGAGGCACAGGCAAGCCTCGGATGGCGGCTGCCCAGCTGCCCAGGGCCGCCCGAGGCTCAGGTAACCAGGGCCGGCTGAGGCTTGCACTGCTGCAGTGGCAGCAGCAGAGGTGTGATGGGGTGTCACTTTCCCCTGATTGCTGGATCGCCTCCTGCCCCTGAGGGCTCCTGGACTGTGAGAGAAGGCAGGCTGGGCTGAGGGACCCCCCTCCAGTGCATGAATTTTCATGCACTGGGCCTCTAAGTCTGCATATAATATCTATCGTAACAATGTATTTTGAAAAATAAGAATGTTATGTCATACTTTGTAGGTATTAAGTTTAAAAACTTTTTGTTTAATCTAGAATGCCATATTAAAATCAGTCATGTTAATCATAGGCTCCCTAAATCTTAGTAATGAAAAATTATCAGAACTATATTTATATTAAGAAAGGTACACCTATATAGAAGAACATTCCAAGCACATTAATTTCAACACAGGAGTAGCCCTCTGTTTATTCACTGTAAATAGTTTCTAGTGACACGGTCTCTGATCAGAAAATTAAAAGCCAATGTTAGCATATTATTGCCCCTGCTCAACTGCATTTTGATAAGCATTTCTGAGTTAAAAGACAGTTCACTCACTGCAAAACCTCAGTAACTGCCTCAAATAGCAAATGCTTAATTTTCAAATTTGAAAGTAATTTCCAATAGAATCTGTCTTTGTATTTTTGAAAATATGTTTTATTTTTGAAAATCCACTACACAATGTGATTAACTGTAGCCTACCTGAGGGTTTGCTAGAGTATGCACCTCTCCCACCCCATCATGATATGATCTTTTCATTCACTTTTGAGCTTATTAGTAATGTGATGTATTCAGAGTTAAAAATGGCCTGCAAATACCACTAAATCCAGGACACTGAAGCATCTTCAAGACAGCTGAGGAAAGATTATTAAAAATCTTCAGCCAAGCTCTAGCCGGGTTAGCTCAGTGGACAGAGTATTGGCCTGCAGACCAAAGGGTCCTGGGTTCAATTCAATTCTGGTCAAGGGCACATACCTTGGTTGCAGGATCCTTGGGCCCTGGCCCAGGTCGGGGCTTGTGCAGGAGGCAACCAATCGATGTATTTCACATCGATGTTTCTCTTTCTTTCTCTCTTCCACTTTCCCTAAAAAATCAATGGAAAAATATCCTTGGGTGAAGATAAAAAAAAAAAAAACAAAAAAAAAACTTCAGTCAAGCAACTGAAAGCATTCATGAAGCTACTTATTACCCACGGCAATACGGAGGCAATGCCTGAGGACCTGGGCTCAATGAGAGCAGACTACTAGTATTAAGGAGCCAAAACTGATCTCAGGGAAGCAGAAGGGGGAACACTAATGGACTTAACTTCCAGAGCTGGCTACTCTGGAGTCCTTCTCGCCACCAGCACTGATCAAATGGAGAGACAGACGATCAAGATTGTGAACAGGAAATGAAACTGAATTGCTTTTTCAAGTGTGGTTGCTCATCTACCTACATATCAGTCTTATTCATGTGGTCTATGCAATAAATTATCTAGATGTACTGAAATAGGAGGAGAAAAATTAAACCTGGAAGAGAGCAATGATTTTTAGCCAGAGGTGGGCACCAGAATCACTTGGGTATGCATTCTGTCTCAATGTAAGAAAAAAAATTACATATACCTGGACCCATCCCCAGAGATTCTGAAATATACACCTACCTGAAAAACACAACTACTATCAAGGAAACAGCATGTTGAAGTAGAAAGAGCATAAGACTTAAAGTTGAAAACATAATATGAATTTCCATTCTCACTATTGGTTAGCTAGGCAACTGCAAAATGTTGGTCAACCTTGAGTTTCCTTTCACTCCTTTTTAACATAAGTATAATAAAGGCACTCAAATATTATGGAGATGAAATTTAAAGAATTATGTGAAAAATTTTGTTGTAAAACTATACAAAATATTAGAAAGTACTTTGCAGACTTCTCCAGTAACCAAGTTTATTTTTCTATTTTTTTCCCCTAGAATAACCCCATTCTGGTATTCTAGTTATTTCAATTTTACATAATGTCAGAAATAATGCCTTGGCCACCAGAAACTTCCACAGAATACTCCTGATCTAGCCACTTCTAGAGACCTATTACAATAGACAGGCTGGGAACAGCCCCAATCAAATGATACTGCCTAGTTAATTTAAATGTTTTGGCTTCATTCTATATTTAAAGGTATTACAAATGTCCCCTTTGTTACATGCTTTTAGACATATTTAAGTCTTTTAAATTTTTTAATTTTACGAGGTAACTAATGCTACCTACATTTTACTGATAAGCAAATTGAGGCTCAAAGAAGTTAAGTAACTTACCAGAAGTTACAACAACTAGTGAGTCCTGGACTCAGAATTCAAATTTAGACTAATCACTTGGCCTTTTTACTACCTCATGAATTTTGCTACAAGAAACTATTTCACTTTGAAATAACATAATTACTGACGCAAATGAACTGTTTTAGGCAACTGTAAGTTTGAAATACTCAAGATGGAAATGGCTACCATATGTAAAGAAAATGGCTCAAGGCTAGTCATATACTTCATCTTCGAAAGTTACTCAACTGTTATAAAAACTGGTACCAGAAATGAGCTTACATGTTGCTGCTAACTTCCTTCTACTGGACAGGAAAACAGCGCTGTCCTCAGAACTCTCCGTGACCACAGAAACAGTCCCTCATCTGTGCTGCCCAAAATGGCAGCTGCAAGCCACGTATGGCCCAAAAGGAGCACTTGAAATGTGACCAGTGCAACTGAAGAATTACAGTTTAAATTTTATTTAATTTTCATAAATATGAAACCTTAAAATATAGAGAAGACAAGGAGCATACACTTATAAACTAATAAAAAACTTCCGTAAATTGCTATTTCACTTGTAGCCTCAAGCTCTTAATTTTCATTGCCCAAAGAAATTACTTAAAATTCAAGCAGCCAAATACATAAAATTAAAATATTTAGCAAGGACAAGCACATATTCATACAGTAATTGCAGATGGAGACACATAAATGAAAGCAGACAGCCAAAATCCTTTTGGAAAAAAAAAAAAAGAAGAAGAAAGAAAAACAACAAATAAAACCAAATTTGTTAGAGGCAGCCAAGAAAACTCCATGCGAAAATTTCATCACAACTCTATTTTCAGATCAAGCATCCAAACAGGTATATGATCTTTTCAGCAAAATACAATGCCAAGCACTATTATGGATCAGGCGTTTTACCTGAAGACTTATTTTTTGTTCTTGAACCCTCAATGATAGCAGTAGAAAACAAAAGCAGCTGAAATGTGAAATAATCCCTAGAAAAATCAAGAATTAAAAAAAATTCACAACATTAGTAAGAAGCATTTACTCAAAGTATGAAAAATTGGGGCTTGCAAGGTTTATTAATAAGTACTTTGTGACAAAGTTATCTCTAATGAACTTAAAAGAAGTTAACATTCTAGATTTAGATCCAAGAGCTGTTACTGTACTCAAATATACTCAGGAGAATTAAGAAATGATATTTTAACAAAGGGAAATTGTCATTTTTAGTGTAAAACAAATATATCAATAAAAACATGGGATAGCATTCATTAAACTGTTTAAAACTCAAAGTTCCTAGTCAGTGTCAGTTTTTATAACTTCTTACGAAACTTATGCTATTTCCAGTAGGAATTACTAGCTGCCTCTGCTTCGATGCCATTGACAATTACTGCATCAACACTTTCTTTAGTTTAAATATAACTGAGAACTGACAAAAACATAGCCACTTTTCATCTGCATTGTTAGAAACTTAATTTAAAACTACGACTGACCTGGCTGGTACGACTCAGTTGGCTGGACCGAGAGGTTGCCAGTTGGATTCAGTGCACATGCCCGGGTTGGGAGCTTGAAATGTGACCAGTGCAACTGAAGAATTACAGTTTAAATTTTATTAGGGGGCATGCAGGAGGTAACCAACTGTTATTTCTCTCCCTCTCCCTACCTCTATCTCTCAAATCAATAAAAACATATATATAATGACTAATCCCTCAAAAGGGAATAGAACTTGTAACTTTTCTGATGATTTTTAAGAAAAAACGTGTATTCCTGGGAATATTCTGAAAATTGAAATTGGGCACCTTCTCCAAGAAAATGTAAGTAAAATAAAATGGAACCCAAACTGAAGGTAAAATATACAAAAGGAACACTAACTCGATACTTACATATTTAGCTTTCTCGGGCCTTTTTGTTCCTAACTTACCTTAAAAAAGCTAGCTCAGGATAAAGAACTTTATAAAATTAATTATCTCACAAGCTGCAAAAAGCCATACAAATCACCTAAGAAATTATTATACTGCCTAATCTTCAAATCAAATTAACTTTCATATGCCCTCTTTGTCAAAAATCAATGATAAACCAAAATTTAAAACCAATTGCTACATTGATGTGCTAAACCCTAAACAAGTATTTTCTTAAATGTGCGGTCCACATTAAAAAGAAAACAAATATATGTATATATATTTTTTGAAACTGCTGAATATATACAAAAATAGAGTAAGCATACTTTGAACTAAACTTAAGTTTCAGGTCCCCTTTTGTTTTGAATCACTGCAGAGCAAAACAACAATCCGAAAAAAAAAAACCCACACCAAACCAAATGTAGCCTCATAATGGCAACAAAAAAGGAACCAAACAATCGGATAATATGTTATTATAGATAGTTCTAGGTTCAAACTCCAACTCTCCATCTTATTCAGGAAAATAATGGGGATTAACAATACCTACTTCATACGGCAGTGGTAAGAATTAAATAAGATAATACTTGTTACATGTCCAGCACTGTACCTGGCAAGAGCAGGTTTGTTCTGAGGAATAGTAATGTGATTAATGGCAAGAAAGAACTCTTCCTCTGAGTTTGCTTTCTCCAATCTCAACAAGCGATGAAACCTGCAGGCTGCACCTGTCTCTCAAGATTGCTGAGAAGATGTAATGAGACAAGCAAATGAAAGGCAGTCTCATGGAAAAAGAACAGGCTTGAACTTGGCACAAACCTCTTTGAGCCTCATTTTCTTCAAATAAATTGTAGGTCATAATACCTACATCTGACATTGTCTTTAATATTGACGATTAAAAATAAAAGAGCTAATGAATGTAAAAATACTTAATTATAAAAAAAGTTACCTATCACTTTACTGAAGTAAAGTGAAAAAAGTCAACTCAAGTGTGTATGCCTATTGCTTTTGTTGATTGAGGCTAGAGTGTAACAGTCTTTCCCTCTGCTTCCACCCCATCCGTAAGAAAATTAGCAGGCTGAGTGATAAACATTGTACAAAGACCACAAACTCAAATGCCTAAAGGGGAGTTGCCAGGAAACATTAAAGTAGCTCATCTTTAAAAAACTGTTTAAAAACAGCCCAGTTGTGACAATAAATGCCAACTGAATTTGGCCTTGGTTTCAGGGATTAATAGGTAACCGTGACAAATTGGTACACACAGTCTTATTAAAGAGGCATTATATATCGAAAGGAGTTAGCTGCAAAGTTAAGTTTTTAGGTGACATTTCTTATTTTCAAAACACTGACTCAAAAAACATTTTTGATACTGTGTAAGCCAAACAAAGAAATGTCTGTGAAACAGATGTAGCCAATACTTTGCAACCTCTGTATTAAAGAAATAAGAATAAATTCTACGAGGGCACAGAAAATAGATTTTGCTTATTCTAGCAAGTAGCACAGTGTTTTACACATAGTAAGTTCACAATAAATATTTTTGAACAGCTAATGAAACACAAGATCTCAGGAGACTAGAGAAAACACAAAACAACAAATGAGCAGCCAATGGACAAAGAAAATGCCCAAAAGCCAGGGGTTTGCTGCTTCAGTGACTTGGGCACTTTGTCGTCTGTTACTCAAAAACAAACTACAGACAACCAATATCAAACATGCAATAAGTCTAGGGTATTATTTCCCACGAGCTCTTCTCTAAAGATTTATATGAGGATGAATTTCAGCTAACCAAAAGATACCTGGAAAAACTTACGCAAAACGAGTTTGAAATTCAAATGGTAAAAACAAATGCCATTCATATCAGTAACAAAACTATAAAATGCCAGACATAAACTTAAAAAAAAAGCAGCATTGAGCATAAAACAGTGTGTATCTTTCTTAATTATTTATGATTTAATAAAGGGTAAAACACACAGTCCAGTTGAGTCTTACGTTAATAAATAATAAACTATATGTGCACTCATCTGTACACTGTATTTAATTACCATAAAATGTCTGGAGAGTAAGACTTCAGAATAGGAGCCCTCACTAAGAATTCCACAATATAAAACCTAACAAAATTAACTCACATTTTCCCTCTAAAACCTGGGGCTTCTAAGAGTGGCTCTCTCATCACCCTAAATCCGTTTCATCAACTATTATAATGTTGATAACACACTAAGATTATGTATTTCGAATTATATACGTACTACATACAGTATGTTTTAGTGTGATCTGGGGATATTTAAAATCTTTCTAGAAAGCACATTAGAACATTTTGGAAGAAAAATCTTATACAACAAATGGGAACGTTAACTTTTTTTTTTTAATTGAAGAAATGACTTGCCTCTTAGGATTAAGTCTCGCGTTAAACTTTTACACTTCTGTATGACTTACTGATGGGCTGATCCACTCACACTTATTTCATACTTTGGGTTGTAATCCAATGCCATGCCATATTAATTGTGTTGCTCACATAGTTCACTGGGAGCTCTTTCAGGTTGTTTTGCGTGTCCCTGGACCTAATCTCATCTTCTTGGTTTTGAGCAACTCCTGGCTTTCAGACAATACAGACCTCCAGCCTAGAACTAACCCTTTATCCAAGGAGCCTGGTTCTCTCTTCCAGAAAATGGTATTTCAAAACCAAGACCTGGTGTCAAAGATTTTTTCAGTAAAAAAGCATTATAAGGGAAGTGCTAGGAAGTGAGGTGAATGCTAAGGAGCACAGTTTAAAGGCGTTAAGATAAAAGTAACTATAATCTAGGGGTGCTGAAGGATCAAGAACCCCCGAGATCCCAAAATCAGTTTAGCAGAAAATGAAAGAAATGAAGTAAATCATAAATACTATAAATATTTAGATGGCAAAGGAATAAGACTATCTAGAATATTTTTCTTTTTTACTTTTATTCTTATATTACCTTAATACACTGTTAATATGCTAAGAGTTAAATACAATTCTCCAAAGGCAGAGTCTACCCTGAAGCCAAACCCTCAGTGAGTGGCTGGGGAGATACTTCTCAAGGCCACTCTGAGGCAACTCCAGGCAGTTCTGAATTCCCAGGGCCAAAGTGACTTACGGGGGGTGGGGACGAGGAGAAAAGGCATTTTTTAAAAAACATTATACAAGCAGTAAGTGGTCATTGAAAAAATATTCACAAGTCATTTCTTTTAACAGTTCTAACATCTTTCTTGAAATGAACAAAATACTCAATGACCATCTGTAAAAATCCTTAACTCCTCTTCTTGAGAAAAATCCTTTAAAAAATCACATTTCATAATTTTTACATCTGAAAGATCCATCCCTGGCATATTGTTGAGAACAGCTAGGTGCTCTCCTACGCTCTCTACCACAAAGTGAGTCACTCCACCACCAACCCTCCAGTCCCAGTGACTCCTCCCTCCCCAAGTCCAGCAATCACTAAACCCAATTCTTCCTATGTTTCTGTAATAACTTCCTCCTTCCAGCACATCATAACCACTTCCCACATAAAGTACCATACTATTCTCCAAACTGGTCTTAAAGAAACTTTTTAAATTTGTTTTTATTGTTGCCAGTATTACAGATGTCCCCCATTTCTCCCCTCCTTCCGGCACCTGCCCCAACCGAGGCCTTCAAGGCACTACAGTCTGTGTCCATGGGCTATGCATACCTATATTAATAAAAGCATAATATGCAAATCGACCAAACAGCAGAACGACCATCCAGATGACCACGCTATGACACCCACTGGCGTCAGGCCAGCCACAGCGGGTGGAATGAGATTGGTTGGGGGCCTGGCCATCACCCCATGATCGCCTTGCAGAGGGAGGCCCAGGACACCAATGGTGGTCCGTGGCGGGTGGGCGGGGCCTCCCTCTGCAGGGGTGATCCATCACTGGGCTCCTGGACTGTGAGAGGACACAGGCTGGGCTGAGGGACCACCCCCCTTGCACGATTTTCGTGCGCCAGGCCTCTAGTCTACATATATAAAAGGCTAATATGCTAAGTGTCTGACTGTTCAACCGTTAGCTATGACATGCACTGACCAACAGGGGGCAGACTCTCAACACACAGGCAGGCATGGAAACATGGAACAGACTGAAGAATCTCAGAGGAAAAGTGGGGGGAGGGCGGGAAGAGATTAACCAAAGATCTTATATGCATACTAGAGGCCCAGTGCATGGATTTGTGCACCGGTGGGGTCCCTCGGCCTGGCCTGTGCACTCTCACAATCCAGCACCCCTCGAGGGATGTGGGGCTGCCAGTTTCAGCCTGATCCCCACAGGCCAGGCCAAGGGACCTCACCAGTCCATCTGTGGGGATTGGGCTGAAACCAACTCTCCGATATCCCCCGAGGGGTCCCAGATTGCGAGAAGGTGCAGGCCAGGCTGAGGGACCCCGCTGGTGCACAAATCCGTGCACCGGGCCTCTAGTATGCATATAAATTATTTGGTTAATCTCTTCCCAAGTCCCCTTCTCCCCTTCCCTCTGAGATCTGTGAGACTGTTCCATGCAGCCATGTCTCTGGACTTATTATGTTCATTAGATTCCATATGTAAGTGAGATCATGTGATATTTGTCTTTCTCTGACTGGCTTATTTCTTTTAGCATAATAATCTCCAGGTCCATCCATGCTGCCACAAAGGGTAAGAGATCCTTCTTTTTCACAGCTGCACAGTATTCCATTGTGTAAATATATCACAGCTCTTTTATGCACTCATCTGTTGATGGGCACTTGGGATGTTTCCAGATCTTAGCTATTGTAAGTAAAGCTGCTAAGAACATTTTAAATGTAAATGGCAGTAAAAATGATTTGAGTGCCATATGTGTGTATAATTCTGATAAATGGATAAGACTAACCACAGTGAAGTTTCTTATTATGATCATTTCTGATCCATTACCTTTATAAAGTAAACACATACTTAGTTTTTACTTATTTCTTATTTATCCTTTTATGATTTTAACTAGAGGCCTGGTGCATGAAATTCATGCACGGGGGGGGGGGGGGAGAGGTTATCCCTCAGCCCATCCTGCACCCTCTCCAATCTGAGACTGCTGGCTTCCAACCGCTCGCCTGCCTGCCTGATTGCCCCTAACCACTTCTGCCTGCCAGCCTGATCACCCCTAACCACTCCCCTGCCAGGCTGATTGCCCCCAACTGCCCTCCCCTGCCAGCCCGGTCACCCCTAACTACCCTCCCCTGCCGGCCTGGTCACCCCCAACTGCCCACCCCTGCTGGCCTGGTCGCCCCTAACTGCCTTCCCCTGCTGGCCTGGTCGCCCACAACTGCCCTCCCCTGCTGGCCATCTTGTGACCACACGAGGGCAGCCATCTTGTGCAAGGGCATGATGGTCAATTTGCATATTACCTCTTTATTATATAGGATGATTTGGAAATATATTTATAGTTTTAAAGTTCTTGGGGTGCTAATTCTAATCACATCTGCTGACTCACACCTCATATATTTTTTTATTTTTTATTTTATTTTTATTTTTTATTTTTTAAAATATATTTTATTGATTTTTTACACAGAGGAAGAGAGAGGGATAGAGAGTTAGAAACATCGATGAGAGAGAAACATCGATCAGCTGCCTCTTGCACACCTCCCACTGGGGATGTGCCCGCAACCAAGATACATGCCCTTGACCGGAATCGAACCTGGGACCCTTGAGTCCGCAGGCCGACGCTCTATCTACTGAGCCAAACCGGTTTCGGCATATTTTTTATTTTTAATCGCAAGTTCACTTTCAATAGAAAATAACTATTTTTGTCAGTTTACATTTTAAATAGAATATACTGGCATTAGTTAATAAAATCATACAGGTTTAAAGTGTACAATACTATAATATACATCATTTGTGTATTATATTGTGTTCACTACCCCAAGTCATGTCTCTTTCATCACCATATATCCCCCCTTTACCCTTTCCTGCCTTCCCCCACCCTCATTTCCCTCTAGTAATGACCATACTATTGTCTGTCTATGAGGTCTTTGTGTGGGTTTTTTTGTTTGTTTTTTCTTAATCCCTTCACCTTTTTCACCCAGCCCTTGTACCCCAACCCACCTCTGACAGTTAGGAGTCTGTTTCTACTTCGTTAATTTTGTTCTTTGGATTCCACATGTAAGTGAAATCATATGGTACTTGTCTTTCTCTGAGTGGCTTATTTCACTTAGCACAATACTCTCCAGGTCCATCCATACTGTCACAAAAGGTAAGATCACCCCACACCTGTCAGAATGGCTGTCATCAATAAATCCACAAATAACAAATGTTGGCAATAATGTGGAGAAAAAAGAACCCTGGTGCACTGCAGGTGGGAATGCAGATTGGTGCACCCACTGTGGAAAGCGTTATGGAGTTACCTCAAAAATTTAAAATGGAACTGCCTTCTGACTCACAGATTCCACGTCTGGGAATTTGACGGAGGAAACCCAAAACACTAATTCAAAAGAATATACGCACCTATGTTCACTGCAACGTTATTTACAATAGGCGATATTTGGAAGCAACCCAAGTGCCCATCAGCAGATGAGTGGATAAAGAAGCTGTGGTAGCCCTAGCTGGTTTGGCTCAGTGGATAGAGCACTGGCCTTCAGACTGAAGGGTCCCAAGTTCGATTCTGGTCAAGGGCACATGCTCAGGTTGTGGGCTCGATCCCCAGTAGGGAGTGTGCAGGAAGCAGCCGATCAATGATTCCCTCTCATCATTGATGTTTCTATCTCTCTCTTCCTCCTCTCCCTTCCTCTCTGAAATCAATAAAAATATATATTAAAAAAAAAAAAAGAAGAAGCTGTGGTATATTTACAGAAGGTAACTATTTTTCTATAGAAATCCCATGTAGCCCTAACCGGTTTGGCTCAGTGGATAGAGCGTCAGCCAGCGGACTCAAGGGTCGATTCCGCTCAAGGGCATGTACCTTGGCTGCGGGCACATACCTAGTAGGGAGTGTGCAGGAGGCAGCTGATCGATGTTTCTCTCTCATCGATGTTTCTAACTCTCTATCCCTCTCCCTTCCTCTCTGTAAAAAATCAATAAAATATATATTTTTTAAAAAAATCCCATGTACGTTTTAGAATAGTTTTGCCAACCTCTTCTGGGACATTGTCTACTTTGAAATTTCCATAATATAGAGTAAGAGATGTGACACTTCCTACTGCATTAATTTTTTTTTTTACTTCATGGCTTGACAGCCAATTTATAGTACAAAAAAAATCACTTCACTTCAATGCCGCCCTATAATGTAATCTTTATTAAGTCACTTAAAACTGCAATCAGGAAACACACTTAAGTTAAAACTCAACCACAGAAATCACCAATGCAGATAAATGAACACAGGCACCAAAATCAAATAACAGAAATCTGGCACTCTCCCTCCAGGAGCACATCCCTGCCTTTCCCTTTCCCTTACCTCCTCCCACCCCTCCAGGCCTGTAATTATTAGCTTCCTCACTCCCAAGCTCCAGTGGCCCTTCATTTGCCTTCATAACTTGTTTCCTAAGCCCATTTCTTCCAGAAACTACTTCTTCTACCTCTATAATTTACCAAATAAATGTTCTCTTACAAAAAGATAAATAATAACGAAATCTTCCACAGAAGGGCAAGTTCACAGAAACTCAGGCAATAACCACCTCCTTATTTAAAATTCTGCTTGGTGGTTGCTGGCAATTTTTTTTTTAACCTCACTTGTAAGAGACATGCCCATTCAGAAAACATTCTGAATTGAGAAACATTAAAATGTGTGTGTGTGTGTGTGTGTGTGTGTGTGTGTAAAGGATGTGTGTCTTAAAACCAAGAAAATGTAGTATGTAAGGCAGAAAGCAAGTTTATAACTTAAAATGGGAACCACAACTGGCTGAAAAGCCTAACAGTATCTACAGAGGGAGGAAGCATGTTCCCACCTGCACCAGCGCACATGGGAAGCCAGGCCACCTGAAGGCTGCAGGAGCAAACTGGAATAAAGCGCCTGCTGCAATCTACCTCCACCATTCCAGTGAGCATGATAGCCCTTTCTCCCAAGGACAGCACACAGGTGGGATCCTTTTAACTCACTTTCATTACAAAACAAGTTCTCTTCCAAATGACTCAATACATATTTCTTCAAATATGTCAATTTAACAGAGTAAGAGTAACATCTTACTTCTTTCTGATGATTTGAAAAGGCTCTGTTTTGATTCACTACATGAGTTTATAATGAATTCTCAGAAAGACAAACTTATTTCAAGCTACCCTTCTTCCAGGTACAAGGGCTCACACACAAATAGTACCAATTAAAGATAAAACAAAGTTTTCTTAAATACAAATCTTACTGCCCTCAATCACAGAATCCTAGAGTAATATGCAAATTAACCATCACTCCCCTACACCCACCAGCCAATCAGGAGCAAATATGCAAATTAACCCAACCAAGATGGCTGCAGCCACAGAGTGAGAAGGAGGGAGGCTTGGGTTTCCCCGGCAATAGAGGAAGCCAAGCTTTCCGCACACCCTGGCCAGCCCAGGCCTCCGCTTAAAGCTACAAAGTTTCAATTATAGAAGTTACATAAATCACAACAGAAATTGCTGCAGCCACAGAGCTGGAGAGAGCAGGAGCCCAGGGTTGACCCCGGCAATGGAGGAAGCCAAGCTTCTGCAGCCCTGGCTGGCCCAGGCCTTCGCTCCAGGCTACAAAGTTTCAATTATAGAAGGCAAATAAATTCCAACAGAAATGGCTGCCGCCATGGAGTGAGCAGAAGGCTTGGCTCTGCTCCAGGCTACAAAGTTTCAATTGTAGAAGATAAATAAATTCCAGATACCAGGGCCTCCGCTTGGGTTGCCGGGGTACGTGGCCGGCCTGCAAACCACCACAGGCCCCTCATCCAGGCCGCCCCACGCCCCAAGGGAACCCTGATCTGGGACCCATCAGGGCAAACCAGCTGGCCCCCACCCATGCACCAGGCCTCTATCCTATCTAATAAAAGAGTAATATGCAGATTAACCATCACTCCAACACACGAGATCCTGCCCCCATGTGGACACAAGATGGCTACCACAAGATGGCCAGCAGGGGAGGGCAGGTGGGAGGGACCAGGCCTGTAAGGGAGGGCAGTTGGGGGCGATCAAGCCTGCAGGGGAGGGCAGTTAGGGGTGACCAGGCTGGCAGAGGAGGGAAGTTGGGGGCAAACAGGCTGGCAGGGGAGCAGTTAGACATCAATCAGGTTGGCAGGGGAGTGGTTAGGGGGTGATCAGGCTGGCAGGCAGAAGCGGTTAGGGGCAATCAGGAAGGTAGGCAGGCAAGTGGTTGGGAGCCAGCAGTCCTGGATTGTGAGAGGGATCCCAGATTGGAGAGGGTGCAGGCTGGGCTGAGGGACACCCCCCGCCCCCGTGCACGAATTTCGTGCACCGGGCCTCTAGTTCTAAAATAAAAACTGAACTCTATAATAGACACAAAACATGCTAAGATCCAATGAAGTTTAAAATCCAACAAAACCAAGACTAAGAATTTGCTGACAATATTTATCTCATGTTTTGGTTGTTCTTAAACATTTTAGAAGATGGGGAACAAGGAAATGAAGAGGGAGTATGCTCATAAAATTTGTATCATGTTCACAGACTACACAATGAATTACCTGGTGCATAAACTGAAGGACATGAGAGAAGGAAATGTATATGAAGTAGGCAGTCCCTGATTTAAGGGCAATCTATACAGATGGACACTCATTGTGGCATTTTGAAAATTTCCCCATCCTGCCGAAATACCACCAGCAGTAGATAACCACCTCTGAATCCTCCCTCTGTGATCGCTTTGGACCTCCTATCTGAACCTCTGCTGAGCCAGCTGCCTAAACCCTGAGGAGCTTCTACCTCGTCAGTCAATTCTGTTCTTCAGTTACTGGGACTTCGTTATTTTGATATATTCACAGATTTTTTTTTTTTTTAAGTTGTTGTGGGCTAGGCTAACATTTAGAATATCATCTCTATGAGTATGAATTTGAAACTGCAAATTACCAACTTGTATTCAAATTTCTACAATTCATCCTCTTCTAAAATTTGACTATAAATATATCCAGCATAAAAAACAAGTCCAGGTCTCCTTGCTAACTATGAATGTTTGCACAGTTAAGTCAATATACATATAACAAATAAAATTCAAAAATTCAGATCTAGCTACTTTAGATAAGGCTGCAAAAGGTATAAATTAATAACCACTATGCTGAATAAAATTCTCTTTTGAGTTGTTAAAAAAGAGACAACAGGCCAAAGATGGAGTCACTTGTGTTAAGTCCCAAGTTGGCAAATCAAGGCTTAATACCTCACCTAATTGCAGTTTCAGCCTCTCCCAGGAATGTAACCCATAACCAGTCAATCTGAAATTAGCTGATCAACACTAGTGAAGTAATCTGCCGGACAGACCCATCTTCCCCTCAAGAAAGATGACCTTGCCTGAAACTACTGGCTCTTTCATAACAACTTGCTTATCTGGCCCCACCTTTGCCTATAAAAGCCCTTCATTATGTACAGTCCCAGTATCCGCTAGATGGGATGTTGCCTGATTCCTGAATCACTGAATAAAGGCAATTAGATCTTCAAATGTATTCAGCTGAATTTTAACAACACAATTTAGATGCATATTTCTCTAAGGAATCAACTTCTAGGAATTCAAATATGAAGCTGTGAGGAGGCCAGGTGATTAAAAAGAGTCTGTTTCAAAGATTCTGACTCACCTAAATCTTCTGTTTACAGTATCTCCAAGCAGAAGACTACCTATTGGTTCTTTAAGATCTCAAATAAGTGATACAGAAAACTTGAATGACTTTAGCCAAATATCGACACACAAAAGACTGTTTTCTAAATACACTGTACAAAAAGTAAGTGTACAGAATACTAAGACTGTGTGCATCTATTTTACATGGTCAAAAGAAATACACTTGTGCTTTTAAAGTTCAAGGCCAGAGTATTAAGATTTAAGGATATTTACTTTAAAAACACCAATAATAAACATAATAATTATAGAGTAACAATAAGATAATGGAGTAAGTATAAGAAACAAGCCCAATCACTTTTACCTCAAATTTGAGGGAAAATGGGAATGCTTTTTATTTCTTAAGTAACTGAAATTCAACATTATGTAAAGTAGCCAATTCAATTTCATAATATAAAAAGGTATGGATAAAATCAACAGGTACATTTACTAAACCCTACTTTTTACTTACTCACGGAAAATGAATGGGAAAAAGTGTTCTACTGTCACTACTATAACAGTGTGGCCGAAACACTATCTTATCAGAGATTCCTAAACCAATTTGCAAAAAAAAAATGCTACTCAAAGTAACATGTCCATTTCAGTGCTAAATTCTACCTCTCCCAACATTATTTTTTTTAATGAGGAGAAATCCCAGATTGTTAAATGCTCCTACACTGATTAACCTTTGGATGATCCCAGATTGAAGGATCCATCTCTGTTTTAGTCAGTTTCATCTCAAGTTCCTAACACCATACCTTATCTTGAGAGTATTCACAAAACATTTGTTGAATTAAGTCAATCTTTCAATTGGATTCACTATTTACTGGTACTCTTCCTACTTATTTCAAACCAAATTGTACATCTGAAAAATCTGAAATTTCTCATACACTTTTGAATTTTGTCCTTCTTTTCATGAAATTTTGGGAAAAGCTCTCATTTTTCCTTTATTTTATTCCATTTATTTAAAGTCAGGAGTGAACTATTTGATTTTTTTTTCAAGTCTATTTCAAAATGTACCAAAACCACATGGAAAACCTCTCCTAGGGTTTTGAATATCTAGAGACCTGTGGTTAGGAAATAATGGCACAGCCAAAGCACCGGGCCTGACTAAAACACCAGCGGGCCTCCAGGGCTCGTAGAGGTGCTTCCTGGCCTTTTAAATTTTACCTGAAACATGAAGTTCATTAAATCTAAGGTAATTCTCATTTAAGACATTAAAGTACAGGACTTACCATTATAGGTTATTCTTGGCTTTGTTAAACACATCACAAGATGTAAATCCATTTCATCTGAGGGTATAAATTTTGAGCATACAGGGCACTTAAATCCTAAAAAGTAAAAGAGAGCCATGTTACTTGACTATTCCGAATATCCAACTATGATTTTTTTTACAAGCACGGAAGATAAAGAGCATTTCAAACTTTAATACTACACTTACAATACTATACTACTTATGTACAACTTGGGATATTACAGTTTGTGACTATAATATCCAACTTAAATCAGTTTATGAAGATCATCCCATTTCCAATAAAACAAGTTCAAATGAGGAGAATTTGGTTCACTACAAAACACCCCTATGTTTTTCTAATTTAAGGGCCCAATCACTCTCATATCTTTCTCATTTTTTTACATTAACCTGAACTTATGATTCTATTCTAACTGTGCTGTGAAAATTACCTTCCCCAGCTCGGTATAGAACAACTAGAGGCCTGGTGCACGAAAATTGGTGCACTGGGCGGGGTGGGGGGTCCCCTCAGCCCAGCCTGCCTCCTCTCACAGTCCAGGAGCCCTCAGGGGATGTCCTACTGACGGCTTAGGCCTGCTCCCTAAGCTGCAGTCTGGCCTCCCTCTTCGGGAGGTGACCTGGCTGATTAGTGGAAGGTGCTGCCCCCATCACCCTGCTGCTACTGCCACTGCCGGCCACCGCAGCTGCCAAGGTGTTTTCATCAACATGGAGTCCAGTCCCTTCACCACGAAAAAAATGACAACTTTCTTTAGGCATTTTCAAGATGTCTCTTTCATAGTATATGACATTTCTTTCTTTTTTTTATCCTCACCTGAGGATATTTTTCCATTGATTTTTAGAGAGCGTGGGAGAGAGAGGGAAAGACAGAGAGAAACATCAATGTGAGAAGGACACTTCGATTGGTTGCCTCCTGCATGAGCCCTGACCTAGGCCCCGGCCAGGGAGGAGCCTGCAACCTAGGTACATGCCCTTGACCAGAATCAAACCCGGACCCTGTGGTCCACAGGCCGAGGCTCTATCCACTGAGCCAAACCGGTTAGGGCAGGATATGACATTTCTTAGCCCCTCCAGCAGGGGACCTTCATTTTTTCCTCCAGGAGTGAGATTTTGTTAGGGGCAAAAACAGAATATTGGGGACTAGCTTTGGTTATGGGAAATATTCATCATGCTCTGTTAACCATGATTGCCTTGTTCTGGTTAAAAGAAAGAACAACCTAACCTGACTGGGAGTTGCATGCCCCCGGGGAATCTGGGAGACAACCTTGGACCTGGAAGTCAACCTTAGAATGTGGTCCATTCCCATTCAAGAACTGCCTATTATCATGGAAAGATGAACAACCTTGCTGCCCAAACAGTGGAGTCCCACCCCAGCCTGCATTGCCGATCCCCCTTGCCTGTAATCCCTACTTCCCCATGTAATCCTTGTCCGACCCGATAAGCAGCTGGCTAATGGGGGGCTGCAGAGCAGATGTCTGCAGATGACCTGCTGCTCTCCTATACTGCTGGCAGGATTGGAATAAACGCTCAGATATGATTCAACCCTGTCTCTGCTTAACAGTCAGCACGGACCCATTGACGGTCCGGTTTCATATTCAAACACTATTTTCCACACTGTATTAAAAGCATTTTTAAAAATTAAAAATTCATTTTGTATATTGTTTTCTCTCCTTGGGCTTTAGTTTATCACTACATTAAAATATCATTACTCATCCCAGATCAGCAAAAACCCAAAAGCTTGACAATGCACTGCTGGTGAGGCTGCGGGACACAGGCACTTCACCCACCGCTAGTGGGAATGTAAAACTGTACAACTCCACACACAGTACTTTGCAGTAACTAACTAGATTACATATGTATTTATTTTAGCAATCCCATTACTAGATCTCACCCTGAAGGTGTGTCGCCAACAATACCAAATAACATATGCAAGATAGAGGATTCCATGAAGACAGAGTAGAAAGAATCTGTCCTTCCACCTAGACAACCGCTGCACTAGGGCATCTACCTGACGTCACTATTTTGGAACTCTGGAGTCTACTCAAGGCTCCTAACTCCCAGGGGAAGACTTGAACAGTATACTGTGGTTAATTTTAGCTCAGCTCAGTAGCAGCTTCCCTTCCTCCACCCAGTCACATGACAGGCGGCGATAAACTTGTTCCTGGAGCAGCTTGCACAGAGCTTGCAGGAGCCAAGGTGGGCAGAAGACCCTGTCCTCCAAATACTGGGAACCTATGCCCCGATAGCGGATTGCTGCCTCTGACCCAGGAGGACAGAGAGAAGGGCAATCCTGTCCTTGGGCCACCGTGCCTTTGATTTAAGCTCCTTGCACTCTGGCTGAAGAGACTGCAGCCCCAGCTTCCATCTACACTTGCTTGAGAGACTCCAAGTGAGAACCCCTAAATCCCATCAATTGATCCCCGTTACTCACAGAACCCTAAGAGAGAAATAAATTTATGTTTTCATTAAACACACACACAGTAACTTATTGCGGCACTCTTTGAAATAGCCTATGGTCAGCAACACATAACAGATCTGGTGAATAAAATATTATTCATCTACACAATGGAGTACTATGCAGCTACTAAAAAGGAAAGGGAAGGTAATATAAACTAATATAGAGAGGTTGATCGAGGCTTAAATCTGCTCTGAAGGTTTCTTTGCAGATTGAAAAAAAGATGTGTGGTGGGCAATTTCTTTTCCCTTGTTGGTTCCTGATTTTTTAATTTTTACCCGCTTGGCACTAGGTTCACCCTCGCTGTTAAGAAGAGGGGCTTCTCCATGCTCACTGTAATTAACTCCCACACCATCTGGGTGCAGGGTTAGGAGAATGTGAATGGGACGTAAGGGAGCATCTAACATCTACTCTAATCTCCTTCTAAAATAAGAAAACTCAGTGAAGTGAAATTTTTGCCAAAAGTCATAAAACAAGATAGCCGGAGGGCCAGGACTAGGGCTCTCTTCATTGCACTCTGTACTACACACACCTACCAGGTCTCTCTCATAAGCATTTGTAAATAAACAATTTACAGTATTGTGAACGGGGGGAGGGGGGGGGGGGAGGGCGCGGAGGCCACATGCTAACCTGACAAGTTCAGGGAAGGCCTGCATGGCAGTCTTGCGAACCTAAAGACCTAAAGCAGTGATGGCGAACCTATGACACGCGTGTCAGCACTGACACGCGTAGCCATTTCTGATGACACGCGGCCGCTGAGGCAGCCGCATGCTGAGGATGAAACATTTGCGAAATAATGTTTTTTCCTCAAAGTGACACACTACCCGAGTTATGCTCAGTTTTTTGGCGAAGTTTGACACACCAAGCTCAAAAGGTTGCCCATCACTGACCTAAAGTAACCACAAAAGATGGTCTGAAATTAAAACTTTAACTAAAAGCAGTTATGTTGGATAGTCATATCCTAGGCTGGTACTTTCCCTGACAAGGTCAACCTTTACCTTAACTGAGCCTATCTGTCCTTTTGCATCTACAATAACGTATCCTTGAAATGTGTGGATAATTTGCAACTTCCCTTTTTCCAGACCTCTTGGGGCACAACCTAATGTGCCTGAACGCCAGGACAGATACCACAAATACCTTCATTGTTGTTATCATGTTAATTGCTGACTGTTAACTATCCTGCACCCACCTAAGTATGTGTCTATCATTTCACTTTTTATCCAATCCCAGGGGTCCCCCCCACCCCGCCCCCCGCTTTGCTTTCTCCCATCTCTCTAATCTATCACCAATGGATTTCATGTAACCCGCCTATGTCCCCTCCTTTAACTGCAATGTATAAAAATAGATGAGAAACCACCATTCTCTGGAGCATTATCCCAATCCGTTGAGATACTGCTTCCCGGTAACTGTCAACAGTTTGGCTCAAATAAACTCACAAAAATTCTTTACACGCTTGAATGCTTTTATGTTAACAGTATCTTCTACACAAAAATGTTCTATCCGTGCATCCTTTAGAGGGGATCTATTCTGAGCTTGTTTGTTCTCAAGGAGAAGGGATAACAGGTATATATGTTTATGTCTTCAGCAGATTCATAATCTACAAACATGCCCAGTTTTTGCTTTTCCTTTTTTTCTCATTATTTTATTATTCCTTTTATCGTCTTCTATCTAGCCTGTCAATCAACTTTCTGCCAATCCCCCCCAATATCCCATTATTTCTCATCCTATTATTTTGCCTTTTTTAATTGTCTAGATTGTTTTAAATACATATAACCTACAAATATGATAGATTAGAGAAACTTTGGAAGATATTGATGGTCAGCCACTCAGATAGCTGTAACAAAATACTAGGGATTAGGTAGCTTATAAACAAGACATTTATTTCTCACAGCTCTGGAGACCAGGGTGCCAACAGTCATTCGTGGTATCCTCACTGGCGGAAGGGGCTGAGGAGTTCCCTGGAGCCTCTTTTCTAAGGGCACTAATCCCATTCCTGAGGGCTCCTCACTCATGACCTAATCACCTCCCAAAGGCCCCATGTCCTAATACCATCATCTTGGGTGCTAGGTTTCAACCTGAATTTGGGGGACACATTCAAACCACAGCAGTATGTAACGCACTTTCGGAACTGAGCATGAGCTAACACATTCAGAGCCTATTTGTTTATTTTCATAAATAGGACAAAAATAGCTTCTGCTGTGATTTTTTTGCTCAGCTGGGGGAAAAGGGAGGTAAAGAATAGAGTAACTGCATTTGCTCTGGGAATTCACAGAAAAGAAGGAGAAATACATCTTTGAGCCACAGCTTCACATCCAAGACACAGTGTAGCTGAATAAAGCCTATTAGCCGCCATGGTCCTAGATTAACACAGAAGTCAAATAAAGAGCAACAAAAATTTAACTAAAATTTTCAGAATAATTACTACAGAACCCTAACCATTACAGTTACTGTTTGCACTCGTTGGCTTAAAGCAAAACACTGAAAACTCTGATCAGAGCACAGCTAAAATTCACAATAAATTCAATGTCCCCAAATAGTTTGCTTCTAAACATTTATGTTTCCAATTCCCTTCAGTTGCAGAAAACTTATGACCAAAGTTTGATCATTAGCTCTAGAAACAGAGTATCAACGTGGGTAGAGCCTCCATGGCTTGCAGTTATCACCTGATCATTTCAGGCTATGTCTGTCAAATATACATATTGTTCCTATCAGATTTATATTTATTGTCTAACCAAGTTTTAGCTACTACAAAATCTATTTACTAAAGATTCAGTGAATTTTACTAAAGCTCTAAATTTTTTAAAATATAAATGAAAACAAAATTCAATATGTAGTTACCAGATTTCATTAGACTTATTTTAAAAATACAGGCACAGTTATAATCTTAGTGAAACTATTGTCAAACATCTTTAGAACGTTCAAATAAAAACACCAAATATTCCACTAAACTCAATAATGTAAGAATGATTTTAAAATATATCTTCTTCATATTTCATATCAAGGTTTTTATTTACTTCACAGCATCATGCCAGAGCAGACAACTCAAAAAAACATTTACTGAATGACAACTACATCCTCCCTCCTATGTATTCTTCCGCCCTTATTGAAGACTAGAGTCCCGGTGCACGACATTCGTGCACTGGGGTGGGGGGTCCCTCAGCCCGTCCTGTGCCCTCTTGCAGTCCGGGACCCCTTGGAGGGTATCTGCTTGCCGGCTTATGCCCACTCCCAGCAGTCGGACACCCCCCCGAGGGGTCCGTAGCACTGCCGCGGAGGCAGGAGAGGCTCCCACCACCGCTGCTGTGCTTGCCAGCTGTGAGCCTGCCTTCTGGATGAGCCGTGCTCCCCATGTGGGAGCACACTGACCACCAGGGGGCAGCTCCTGTGTTGAGTGTCTGCCCCCTGGTGGTCAGTGTGCGTCATAGTGACTGGTTGTTCTGCCATTTGTTCTATTTGCATATTAGGGTTTTATTACATAGGGTAAGTGTGGAGTTCTCAGTCCACAACTCTCTACTTAGTGCTCAAATTAACAAGTGTCACTCTGAACAGCTAGCTAAAGGGCATTTTTAAAGTATGGCTCACCGTGTCTCCTTCCTCCCTTCCCCCTTCCCTCTTACCCTCCTATTCTCTCTTGCACATGTACATGCACTCACACACAACATGGAGATTTTACTATGATGTTAACTATCAGAATTAAATCTAAATCAAAGATAACACAACATGCCTAGAAGAAGATGGGATGGAGACCTAGACAGAAATTCCAAGATTTGTTACTTTCTTGGTGGAAATCTGGACTAGTTATTTCTGTTACTGTTTCAGGTAAAACATATCTTTAAGTGCTTTAACCCTTTGCACTCGCTTGCTTTTTTCTTGATTCCTTTATTCTAATGCTAACCCTGTCGAGTCACACTCGACATTCGAGTGCAAAAGGTTAACGTTCCATTCAGCCACAGAAATATAAGGGAGAAGTCCACATAATGAGGCATATCTTCTGATATTCATAGTATAATTCTCCCGAATCAACCATAAAAATATGTTTTTGTTTATTAAGAACAGGAAATGATATCTCTTACATTCTTACAGGACTTATCTCTAGATATAAAAGGCTAGCCGCCCTAGCAGGTTTGGCTCAGTGGATAAAGCATCAGCCTGTGGACTGAAGGGTCCCAGGTTCAATTCCAGCCAAGGGCACATGCCTGGGTTATGGGCTCGATCCCCCGTAGGGGGTCTGCAGGAGGCAGCCGATCAATGATTCTCTCTCATCATTGATGTTTCTATCTCTCTTCCTCCTCTCCCTTCCTCTCTGAAATGAATAGATTAAAAACATAAATAAATAATAAACAAACAAATAAAAGGCTAATATGCAGTGTCCCCGCGGGAGTTGGACCAGGAGATCCGGAGTCTGATTTCTCGCTATGATGTGCGCTGACCACCAGGGGTTGGCGCGGAATAAAGGAAGGCCCTGGCCAGCAGCCAGAAGGCCCCTATTGGCCCTGATCACTGGCCAGGCCTAGGGACCCTACCCCTGCACCAATTCTGTGCACTGGGCCTCTAGTCCTATATAATAAAAGCCTAATATGCAAATTGTCCCCTTGACTGAGAGTTCAACTGCTCACTATGACGTGCACTGACAACCAGGGGGCAGTGCAGAACATGGCAGGCATTGGCGAGGAGGCACTGGCAGCGGGTGGCAGTGTTGGCACTGCCAGCCCCGATGGGCCCCGACGAGAGGACTGCAGCGGGTTGGTGGAGCAAGTGAGTGGGTGGCACCAGGCCAAGGCGGGTGCGAGTGGGGCCCGATCACCCTACCAATCGCCCCACAGATGGCAACCAGCGGCAGCGGCGGAGGGCAGGGCCGCTACCCGGCTCCCAGGCGCTGAGGAAGCCGGGAGGGGGCCCAATGACTCAGGCAGAGGGGTGTGTATGGGGGCCCAGGGACCCAGGTGCTGCCCAGGGCCCAGAGGTCAGCTGGGATCTGCCCTTCCATGCCAGACACTTGCACTTCGATAGCCGGCCAGACCTAGGGCCCACACCCGTGCACAAATTTCGTGCACCATGCCTCTAGTCCTATATAATAAAGATGTAATATGCAAATGGTCATTACGCCTTGAAGCATAATGACCGAATTATGGATCAGGAGGGTGGGGCAGCAAGCTACAAGCAGGCAGCAGAGAGCTACAGGAAGGGGCAGGGCAGCAAGCTATGGAGGGGGGTGGGGGGAGCAGGGGGAGCTACAGGAGGGCGGGGCAGGGGGTGGAGAGCTACTGGAGGACGGCAGCAAGCTACTGGCGCACGGATTCGTGCGCAGGGCTACTAGTTTTTTAATAAAACCCTAAAAATTTTAGTGGGTACTGTTTCTAAAGGAGAATCTTTTATCTTGATCAAATAAATCTTAATATCCCATTGATAGACATGGAATTAGAAACTAAAGCAAGGATTTCCCCCAAGAATAGAGACTTAGAACAAAGAAGCAAAGGAAAAAATACTGGACCACAGAAAATGTATAGGGACCAAGAATGCAAATTTATATTTTTTAAGCTTTAGAATTAGATTTAAAATAGGTTTGTGCCATCATGATGAGTAAACCTACCTTTCCCATGTACTAATTTGAAATGTGAGGGGACAAAAGTAACTAATAATTAAAATAAACTATTTTAATTTAAATAGTACCCAGATATTTTTAAAACACTTTCATAGCTTGGTTACATAAATAATGCTGCAACGAATATAAGCATGCATATGTCTTTTGAATTATTGTTTTGGGTGTCTTCAGATTTGCTGGGCCCTTTGTCTCGTTATAGCCTTTGTTTAAAATTCATTTTGTCTGATAGAAGTATTGTTACCTCCGGCTTTTCGCTTTCATTTCCATTTGTCTGAAATACTTTTTTCATCCCTTTACTTTGTCTGTGTGTCTTTCGACCTGAAGTGGGTGTCTTATAAGCAGCACCCTATCTTTTGATTGGAGCATTTAATCCATTTACATTTAAAGTAATTATTGATAGATATGTAATTATTGCCATTTTATTATTCATATCTTTATTTTTCCTTCTTTCTTAAAGAAGTCCCTTTAACATGTCTTGTTAATACTGGTTTGGTAGTGATAACTCCTTTTGCTTTTTCTTGTCTGAAAAGCTCTTCATCTGCTCTTCAATTATAAATGATAGCTTTGCTGAGTAGACAGTCTTGGTTGCAGGTCCTTATTTTTCATCACTTTGAATGTTTCCTGCCAATCTCTCTTGACCTGCAGTTTGTTGAGAAATCAGCTGACAGTCTTATGGAAAGTAACTAACTGCTTTTCTCTTGCTGCTTTTAACATTTTTTTCTGTCTTTAACCACTGGCATTTTAATTATGTGTCTTGGTGTGGGCCTCTTTGGATTCATCTTGTTTGAGACTCTCTGCACTTCCTGGACTTGTACATCTATCTTCTTCACCAGGTTAGAAAAGTTTTCCATCATTATTTCTTTAAATAGGCTCTCTCTCTCTTCTCCTTCTGATAACCCTATGATACGAATGTTGGTATGCTTGATGTTGTTCCAGAGGCCCCTTAAACTACCTTCAGTTTTTAAAAATTGTTTTTTCTTTTTGCTGTTCTGACAGGGTGTTTTCTGCTACCTTGTCTTTCAAATTGCTGATTTGATTTTCTCCTTCATCTAAGTATCCATCAAAATACGAATGGATAAAAAGATGGGGTACATATATATATACAATGGAAAATAGCCACAAAAAATAATGAAATCTTGCCATTTGGATCTAAGTGAAATAAGTCAGACAGAGAAAGAAAAATACCATATGATTTCATTTATATGCAGAATCTAAAAACCAACAAAACAGAAATAAACATAGATACAGAAAACATTTTGATGGTTGCCAGATGGGAGGGAGATTAGGGGCATAAGGTAAAAAGGGGAAGGGATTAAGATGTGCAAATTACCAGGTATAAAATCAGTTAAGGGAATATAAATTACAACATGAGGAATATAGTCAACAGTACTATAATAATTATGCATAGTATCAAATGGGTACTAGATTAACCAGGGTGATCACTTCATAAGCTATATACATTTCTGATCATTATGTTGTACAATTGAAACTGATATACTCTATGTCAACTAATTGAAAAATATTTGAAGGAAAAAAAAAAAAGAACACCAGGTTAAACAAATATATATCACTTAACTATTCTATTATTTTCCATGAAAACTTTTATGGCTTTGATATTGCAGAGATTTTAAAAAAATATATTTTATTGATTTTCTTACAGAGAGGAAGGGAGAGGGATGGAAAGTTAGAAACATCGGTGAGAGAGAAACATCGATCAGCTGCCTCCTGCACACCCCCTACCTGGGATGTACCCGCAACCAAAGTACATGTCCTTGACCGGAATCGAACCTGGGACCCTTCAGTCTGCAGTCTGACGCTCTATCCACTAAGCCAAACCGGTCAGGGCCAGAGATTTTTTTAATATATATTTTTATTGATTTCAGAGAGGAAGGAAGAGAGAGAGAAAAACATCCTATATAATAAAAGTCTAACATGCAAATTGTCCCCTCCACCAGGAGTTCGACCGGGAGTTCAACCAGGGGGCGGGGCTGGCCAACCCCCTTCAGCCCCTCCCCCAGGCCAGCCCTGCCCCATAGGCCCAATTGGGGTGGGCCAGCTGAATCCCACCCATGCATGAATTCATGCACCAGTCCTCTAGTCAATGATAAGAGAGAATCATTGATTGTCTGCCTTCTACAGGCCCCACACTGGGGACTGAGCCCAGCAACCTGGGCATGTGCCCTGACCGGGAAATCAAACCCTGACCTCCTGGTTCATAGGTCAGTGCTCACCTACTCAGCCACGCCGGCCAGGCATAGCAAAGATTTCTTATCAACAATAAATGTGAATATAGTAATTCAAAAGTATGTGTATGTAATATAAATCTACTTATCACAAACACTACATCTTTACCAAATAACTGTTTTTAGATACCTAATCAAATGCAAAATGTACCTAACAAAATTTGGTAAGATTTTTAAAATGCTCTTGGCAACTGGGGCTTTAAAATCTTAAACATATTTGGCTAAAAAGTGTTTCCTGTTATTGTTGATAATTTAATTTTTTTATGGCTATCATGACAAATGAATAATTATGAAGGCTAAAAATACATTAACATTTAGTATCACAATCAAAATAATGCCAATTGTAGCAGTTGGGCACCTGACTGTAATCAGTATTGTTTTTTAAGTAGATTAAACTTTGCCCACTACATTTTTACTCATATAATCAGACCCAATGTTGCCAGTAATTCCTAATACTATGCATATACAATTTAATCCTTGTGATTTAACCATGTCAAATTTGATTTAGAATTAAAGGGCTGGTTCTATAAGAATTTTTAAGTTTAGCAGAAGACATATAATCCTATCTAATAAAAGGGTAATATGCAAATTAACTGTCACTCTGTCACAAAGATGGCAGCGCCCATAGCCACAAGATGGCGGCACCCAGTCCTCTCAGCCCCAACGGAGTCCCTGAGTCCTGGAGAGGTGGCCGCTGAGAGCGGGCAGTGAGTCGTGAGCGGCCTGGCGGAATGCTTGCCTCGGATGGGCCTCTGGGCCGTGGAGAGCCTAGGCCCCGCAGAGAGCTACTGGCGCACAGATTTGTGCCCAGGGCTACTAGTCATTAATATTTGATATTCCACGCAGAGCATAGGCTAAATGAAGTGCCAGCTCCCAAGCACAAATCAAGTTCCCAAACTACTGCACTATAACCCACTTCTACTTTTTTAAGGTATTTGTATTCAGTCTGACAAAAGTTATTGACTTCCTTTCCCATAGGGGCTGACCTCTGGAAACCCTCATTGGTATGGTGTTAATTATCTTCTTAAAGGTACAGTTCTTCAGGGAATTCACTCTAATTATTTCTGTAGCTATACTAAGCTTGCTTATAGCTCCTCATTTCTATGTTTATTCCTGCTTCTTGGGTCTCCCCAAACTCACAAATGGAAGAATGAAATAATAACATTACAGATTTGACAATTTATAACTCGTTAGGAATAAAATGTATTATCTTACAGCCTATTTGCTATTTATCTTGAAAGTTTCTTGTAAAGAAACTTACTTGAGGTAACTCTGGCAAACTATGGACCCCTGGGCTAAATGTCTGCTTTTGTACAGCCCTTGAGTCAGGAACAGTTTCACATTTTTAAATAGTTCGGGGAGGGGGGGGGAATTAATATTTTGTGACACATGAAAAATAGATGAAATTCAAATTTTGGTGTCCACTAATAAACTTTTGTTGGGAAACAGCCATGTGTATGCATTTATATATTTTCTATGGCTGGCTTCACACTACAAAAGAGATGACAGATCAAATGGCCTGCAAAGCCTAAAATATTTACCATCTGGCCTTTCACTGAAAGTTTGCTGATCCCTGGAGTAAGTCATTGTTCAAATGTCTGAATATTTGTTTCAAAAGGGGGAACTAGGAAAACCCATTTGAAAAATTCTGGTTATGAAAAAACCTCTGTTAGTAAGCTACCAGTGAACTTAATTCAAAAAATGGAGTTTACAAAAGAGCTGAGGAATAATGATGATGTTCCAGTCAGGCCATTATTGTCACTGCTTCCCTGAAGCCACACCTGTTTATTCTGAATCCATTTCCAACCTGTACATTTTCCCTCCCAAGTACTGTCCAATTCAACCACTTCTCTATAGACATCCATCACCACCCTATATCTACCTACTGTATTTTTTCTTGGACCCATAGTTACCTCTATACACACCTGCTCTAGCCCACCCCCTCCCCAAAATGTTTTTATAAGCCATCTTCAAAACAGAGATCTGATTATGTCACTCTTCTGCTTAATACACACTAACACACACACACACTCACTCACACATTTTTATAAGCCATCTTCAAAACAGAAATCTGAGTATGTCACTCTTCTGCTTAATAAACTCTAAAACAAACACACACACTCACTCACACACATACACACACACACACACACACACGTTTTTATAAGCCATGTTCAAAATAGAGATCTGATTATGTCACTCTTCTGCTTAATACACACTAACACTCACACATACACTTTTTATTCATTAAAGAAAGCCTTGCATTATCTGTTTCCTCTCACCTGCATCCAGGCCTCATCTCTTCCAAACACTAATCAACATAAAAAAATAAGATATATTACATGCGACATATCTGTAGAGTCAGCATGATTTAGTATTTAAATGAATCATTATAATGCAAAAATTACTGAGCACCTTTTGTCCTATATAATTACATGTAATGTTAGAATATTGAGTTGCTGCCTTCCCATTTACCCTGGAAGTTACCTGTATTTTCACAGGTATCCAACAATGACCAACACAGTAGACATTCAAAAAAATACTTATTGCTTGATTCACTATAAAACCTTAACTGTGTTCTTAATTCTGCTGTAAGTTTATTTAGACTGGGATGTGCTGATTCAGGGTATTGAACTCAGCAAACTCCACTGCAAGTACTGGCAGATGTGAAAGATTGTATGTCTGGGTTTTCAAAGGGCTGCTTCTAATAAGGAATTAGAATAAAGTCTCTTTTATTTTTTTTAAATATACTTTACTGATTTTTTACAGAGAGGAAGGGAGAGGGATAGAGAGTTAGAAACATTGATGAGAGAGAAACATCGATCAGCTGGCCTCCTGCACACTCCCTACTGGGTATGTGCCCGCAACCAAGGTACATGCCCTTGACCAGAATCGAACCTGGGACCCTTGAATCTGCAGGCCGACGCTCTATCCACTGAGCCAAACCAGTTAGGGCTAAAGTCTCTTTTAACTGTCATTACATCATTACACAAACTTAGTTTATTCAAACGAACACATTTCTGGGCACTCAAAACATTTTCTTATCCCTATGTACCAGTAAAGCCTAGGTTAATCAGTTTAAGAAGCCTAAACTTTTGACTGTTGGGAAATAGAACACATTCAGTATGATTATCTAACTGAATACATTAGAAGAGTGAAGAGAATGCTGAAAGACTAAGTTCACTCACAATATCGCCAATGGTAATAATCTATAAACTGTCCTTTGTCCTTCAGAATTTTTATATGTTTTAATGTGATGTTGCTCTAACTTTTTAAAATAGAAAAGGCATTCAGTAATAAACACATCATCATGTAAGAAAATAATATGTATTTCAGATATGCACATTTAAGTATGTGGGGTGAAATGATAGGGTATCTGGCTTAAAATATTTCAGAGAAAAGAGATAGATGAGACAAATATGGTAAAATATAATTAACTGGCAAACGTGGGTGGTTTATTAGTTCATGCAATATCTCTCTCTACTTCTGAGTCTATTTGAAAGCTTTTCTAATAATATTGTAAAAGGCTTCATTAACTCTAAGTCAATTTTTTTCAGTAAATCTGAAAAGGCAAATTCCAACTACAGTCAGAAGTGAATTCAGAAACTACTGAAATTCTAACACAAAAAAGCAAAACTGACGGTATTAATTGGTAGAGACTGCTGAGCAATGACGGACTCTCAACACCACCAATCTGAGCAAAGTTGACACAACACACCGGAAACTCGTTTAAAAGAGGCTGAAGGCATGCACAGCCCAGGATTCAGCAACTCCACTTCAAGGTCTGCACCCAGAGCATGATTTTCAAACTTGCGTGAGATTCATCTGGAGAGCTTGTTTCAGTTCCCTGGACCGGAGACACTGATTCAGCAGGTGAGAGTGGGTCCCATGACCTTGCAGTTCTAACTAGCTCACAGGTGACACACTGCCGCTGCTGGCCAGGGACCACACTGAGTTAATACAAAGAGAACTGTACACATGTGCACCAGAACACATATTAACAAACTATTTACATCAGTAGTGTTCTTAATAGTGAAATGGGAACAAATATCCAACAATGGAATGGTTAAGTTGTGGTGTATTCATGGAATGGAATGATAATTAACCACAGCTACCAAAGAGTAGCAGAATAGACCATCCCAAAATATGACACTCTGGGATATTATTTTGAGCTGTAGGGACTTAAAAAACAGCAAACGGTCCTAGCCGGTTTGGCTCAGTGGATAGAGCATCAGCCTGCAGATTAAAGGGTCCTGGGTTCGATTCTGGTCAAGGGCACATGCCCGGATTGCAGGCTCCATCCCCAGTAGGGGGCGTGTAGGAGGCAGCCAATCAATGATTCTCTCTCATCATTGATATTTCTCTCTCTCTCCCCCCTCGCCCTTCCTCTCTGAAATCAATAAAAACACATATTTTAAAAAACAACTCCTTTTATCTGCCTGAAGACGGATCCTCTAAAAGGAAGGCATTTGTCATAAGTGTCCTCCTTGGAAGTGTCATTAGCCAGGGAAAATTGACTCTTATCCCTCGAGAGGAGACTAGACGTGACACCACACCCAGGCAGACTTGATCACAAGCTATCGTACTTCCCATCTGTTCTTCTAAGGGCCCATTTATTTATCCTAGAAATCATTTCTTCTCCCCTGGAGGCCTACTTGCCCTCTCCCCTTGCCCTGTTAAGATGATGGTATTTAAGCCTGAATTTGAAGCCATCTTGAAGAATGACTCATTTTTCCTGGGTGACAAATAGATTATTACTATGATAAACATATTCCTACCTTTTTAAAATAGTTAAAAGACTCAAGAATCTTGATGTATGAAACAAGAAATTGAACTCAGAATAGGATATTTAGCAATTATGAGTCAATGGATGAAAACAGTATCATTTAATGAACCTGGGCTCAATCTACAATTCTGCCCAAAGATAATAGTAATTATGTTTTTAATGTGTATAGAAAAACATCTTACAGATAGCCAACTGGTAAAATTTGGATAGATTCCAAATACAGTAGGAAAAATAAAAATGCAGGTATGAGAATGATTTTTCTCCTTCCAAACCCAATGACCCCCCCGCCCCCCCCAAAAAAAAAAACAGCAGAAAGAAGGGGAAGAATGCAAGCTCCCAGAAAAACATCACCATGAAACACACAAATGATGGATGCCATCTGACACAGCATGCAAGGACAGGAGAACCTCCAACTAAAGTCTTATTCATCTACACACAAACAAGGCAATAATGAAAACCTGGGGAACCACAGAGATAGCTGAAGTCTACAAAGTTTTCACCAAGACAGGTGAGGTTAAAAACTTCCTCACTAGGTCAAAAACTTTGTAAATTTTATTTACATACTTACCATTAAACTACTGGTTCCAGAAGGGATACAGGTAGCAGAGTAGAAAAAAGAGGGAAAACCCAATCAATACTAAGAACAAAAAGTGGCAACACAATCTTAACTCTAGGCACCAAGAATAAAACAGCAAATAAACACAAAAAGACACCCCTTCTGGACTCTCATTCCTGTTTTGCTTATTATTTGGACATAAGTTTCTTAACAAAAAGCAGACTTGGGGAGGCAAAGAAAGTAAAGTCTGTAACTTTTATCATGGACACCAGTCAATATGTAACTTAAATTACTAAGGGACCCAAGAATCCTTTTCTTAGTTAAATTCTATTCTACAGCAGCTGGACTATGCAGTATCAGGAAAATCACCTATTTTTATCCAAAATGTTTTCTAAAACTAAAGCAGCCACTGTAACATGTCAGTGAATGAAGTAGATGGTTTTATTATTTGCTGGTATGGTTGGAATCGAACCGTTATCCTGAACAAATGAAAGGTTATTAACTCTAGAATCACCTTGATCATATGCATCTAATGTGCCATCAAAAGTTGGATTTACTCTTCATGACTGTTGCAATGCTTTTATCACTTTAAGTATTTCATGTAATCTTTTACTTACTATAAGCTCTCATACCCACCATTTAAGGCAATGTGCAGATAGAACTTATTACTTTGATAATGTCAGCTCCCACTTGCAGAGCACTTTACTGTGAGCCAAGCAATTTGCTACTGCTACATTATCTTATCTTCAAAACCACTACATGAGGTAGGTACTATTATCATCACCACTTTCATTTTGAGAAAATAGAGGTTCAGAGTTTAAATACTTGGGCCAAAGTCACAAAGACCCAACTATAGACCCCAAAATTTAAACCACTATATAATACAGATAGTAATAAATAAGCAATTTAGAATATTTTCACAATGTTTCAATCTTGTTTTCTTATTCCTGTAAGAACTAAAAATATGTATGACAGATAAATGTAACACAAAATACAAGTCTTATGGAATACTTCCCAACTCATTAATTATCTAAAGTACCAGAACATAAAAACACCAAATATAAAACAAAACTTAAAACTTACAAAAAATCTAATTCTAGTCGTAAGTAAAAACACGAGAGAAGTCATGTTTCTTAGTGTCAAGTGGTCAACCTCATCTATACACTGGTGTAAGAATTAAATCACACACACACACACACACACACACACACACACACATCCACGTTAAAAAGAAGAAAGTATATTTCTATATTCCTTCTTGCTACAAGGAACACAATAAATGAAACCAATGGCTTACCAGAAAGATAAATTCTATGTGGTTATTTGTTATAAAGGAACTAGAGGCCTGGTGCATGAAATTCGTGCACTGGGGGGAGGCGGTTCCCAGCCTGGCCTGTGCCCTCTCACAGTGCGGGAGCCCCACAATCGATCGCCCCAACGAAGTAGGCCCTGCCCACTCATCTGGGGCTCCTTGATGGATTGCCCCAAAGAGGTAGGCTGGAGCCAGGGGTCCCGCCTCTGTGGCTACAGGAAGCCCGGCAGAAGCCGCGCAGAGCGGCCACCAGGGCCCCACCCCCGCGGCGTGTGCATGGGGCTGTGGGAAGCCAACCTCCACTGTGCACGCAGCCATCTTGTGATGGCATGAGGGCATCACACGTGAGGACGTGACGACTACTTAGCCTTTTATTAGTAAAGATTTTTTTTCAAGGATACCTTTAAATAACAATGTTTCAAAAAACTAGGAGAACAAATTTTGCAAAAATACTGTATATCCTATCTAATAAAAGAGTAATATGCAAATTGACCATCACAACAAGACACAAGATGGCCACCCCCCTGTGGTCAAAGATGGCTGCCCCCATGTGGACACAAGATGGCTGCCACAAGATGGCCTGCAGGGGAGGGCAGTTGTGGGAAGTTAGGGGTGACCAGGACAGCAGAGGAGGGCAGTTGGGGGTGACCTGGCCGGCAGAGGAGGGCAGTTGGGGGAGACCAGGCCAGGAAGGGAGGGCAGTTGGGGGGGACCCAGGCCTGCAGGGGAGGGCAGTTGTGGGGGACCAGGCCTGCAGGGGAGGGCATTGGGGGGTACCAGTCCTGCAGGGGAGGGCAGCTGTGGGCAATCAGGCCAGCAGGGAGGGCAGTTAGGGGTGACTGGGCCAGCAGAGGAGGGCAGTTGGGAGGAACCAGGCCTGCAGGGGAGGGCAGTTGGGAGCCAGCAGTCCTGGATTGTGAGAGGGATGTCCAACCACCCGTTTAGGCCCGGTCCTACTGGGATCGGGCCTAAACGGGTGGTCGGACATCCCTCAAAGGGTCCCAGATTGGAGAGGGTGCAGGCTGGGCTGAGGGACACCTCCTCCGTGCACAAATTTCATGCACCAGTCCTCTAGTCCTACCTAATAAAATGGTAATATGTAAATTACCATCACTCCACTATGCCCACGATTGGGCCAGCGGGAGGCGCAGGGGGCGGGACTCGGGGTGGCCGGGGTAGCCTATTGGGCAAACGGGATGATGAGCTCGCGTCGCCAGCGGAGGCGGGAGCTCAGTGTCTGTGCCATGGCTGTGCTGCGGAACAGAAGGGGCCTCTGGGGCAGCGAGCTCACGTCCCGCTGCGGACCATCAAAAGCGGGGGAGCTGGGTGCCTGTCTGCTCCGGCACCAGGCCTTTCAGAAGTCTCCGCAGCGCTAGAGGCTTCTGAAAGGCCTGGTGTACCAGCGGACAGGCACCCAGCTCCACCGTGATCGAAAGCGAAAGCGTATAAGGGACCCTACACGTGCATGATTCAATCATGCACTGGGCCTCTAGTATAAGAAAGTGTATCTTCCTTTACGCTTCAGATATTTAAAAAAACATTTGAGTAGAACCAGTAACTCCCCATTTCCCCAAGAACAATGAAAGCTTTATACGTAAGATTAGAGGCCCAATCTTTAGGAAATAAGTACATTTACAGAGATGAAAGGCAACTAGTACCTCAGACAGCAAAATTTTACACCTAGGGGTGTCCTGGTAGATGCTTAACAATTGTTCTCCAGATTGGGGGGGGGGGGGGAGGGAGGGTGTCCTGATTTTTCAGTATTTGCTATTGCCATCGTATAAACTGTCTGTGTCCAATTTCGAGCTACCTAAGTGTCATCCCTGAACAAAGAACTGGGAAGAAATGAGCAGCAGCATGTCATTACATAGTATTTCCACCATATAGATACAATAGATGTCAATAACCTCAAGAATACCGATAATAGGAAGAGATGTAATAAAATAACTAGGAAGTTATGAGTTTTAAGCACTTACTATGCTTTGTTTTAAATATAATTTGTTGAATTTTAAGTTTATATCATTGAATTTTAATGATGGTTACCAAAATCCTAAATTTAACAACCCACTCCAAGAAGAGCCGGTTCCAGCACACCACTGGCATTCGTTTTCTTAACCCACCTTCTGGTGGCTTCTCAAGGAAGAAAGCTGTAATGTTTTAATTAGCCAGCTCTCTCAATTATTTCTTACTAGAGGCCCGATGCACAAAATTCGTGCAAGAGTAGGCCTTCCTTCCCCGGGCTGCCGGCACCGGCTTCCCTCTGGCACCCGGGACCCGGGCTTCCCTCCAGCTGCTGGCAGGTACCTGGGACCCAAGCTACGCTCACAGTCCCGGCTTTGTCCGGAAGGACGTCCAGTCTAATTAGCATATTACACTTGTATTAGTATAGACTAGAGGCCCGGTGCACGAAATTCGTGCACGGAGGGGGGTTGTCCCTCAGCCCAGCCTGTACCCTCTCCAATCTGGGATCCTTCTCACAATCCAGGACTGTTGGCTCCCAACTGCTTGCCTGCCTCCCTTCCTGATTGCCCCTAACCACTTCTGCCTGCCAGCCTGATCACCCCCTAACCACTCTGCTGCCAGCCTGTTTGCCCCCAACTTCCCTCCTCTGCCAGCCTGGTCACCCCTAACTGCCCTCTCCTGCAGGGTTGATCACCTCCAACTGCCCTCCCTTGAAGGCTTGGTCCTTCTCAACTGCCCTCCCTTGCAGGCCGGGTGCCTCCCAACTGCCCTCTCCTGCTGGCCATCTTGTGTCCACATGGGGGCAGGATCTTTGACCACATTGGGGCAGCTATATTGTGTGCTGCAGTGATGATCAATCTGTATATTACACTTTTATTAGATAGGATAGAGGCCTGGTACAGGGGTGGGGGCCAGCTGGTTTGATCTGAAGGGTGTCCCTGATCAGGGTGGGGTTCCCTTGGGGCGTGGGGCGGCCTGAGCGAGGGGCCTGTGGTGGTTTGCAGGCCGGCCACGCCCCCTGGCAACACAAGCGGAGGCCCTGGTATCTGGAATTTATTTTCCTTCTACAATTGAAACTTTGTAGCCTGGAGCAGAGCCAAGCCTGGGGCTCCCTCCCAGGCCCGCAGCCATTTGTGTTGGGGTTATAATTGAAACTTTGTTGCCTTAAGCGGGCCAGGGTGTGCTGAAAGCTTTGCTTCCCCTGTTGCCGGCGGCAACCCTGGCCTGCTCTCTCAAGCTCCATTCTGCCGCCATTTGTTTGAATTTGTTTACCTTCTATAATTGAAACTTTGTAGCTTGAGTGGAGGCTTAGGCCTGCAACAGCTGGCAGAAAGCTTGGCTTCCTCTGTTACCTAGGAAACCTTGCTCTCTGTGGCTGTAGCCATCTTGGTTTGGGTTAATTTGCATACTCGCTCTGAGTGGATGGTGGGCGTGGCTTGTGGGCGTGTTGGAGGTATGGTCAATTTGCATATTTGTCTATTATTAGATAGGATAAGTCTATGTGAATGTTCCTTAAGTCCACCTACTCTTGCTCTTCAGTTAAGCAAGGCCAACTACATCATACCCCTAAACATAAGACTGGCAACATTCGTTCCTATTTTTCTCCAGTCCTCACCACTGAAAAATTGCCACTTGCATTTGCTGCAAACATACTTCCCCCAACCTGCTCCTTTGACATGACAGTTTTTGCCTGACATATGCTCTTTTTAAAAATATATATATTTTATTGATTTTTTACAGAGAAGAAGGGAGAGGGATAGAGAGCCAGAAACATGGATGAGAGAGAGACATCAATCAGCTGCCTCCTGCACACTCCCTACTGGGTATGTGCCCGCAACCAAGGTACATGCCCTTGACCAGAATCGAACCTGGGACCCTTGAGTCCACAGGCCGACACTCTACCCACTGAGCCAAACCAGTTAGGGCTCTGGTTCTATTTTTGTTCATCAGTTTATGTTGTTCATTATATTCCACAAATGAGTGAGATCATGTGATATTTATCTTTCTCTGACTGGCTTATTTCTTTTTTTTTTTTTTTAATATATTTTATTGATTTTTTACAGAGAGGAAGGGAGAGGGATAAAGAGCTAGAAACATCGATGAGAGAGAAACATCGACCAGCTGCCTCCTCCTACTGGGGATGTGCCCGCAACCAATGTACATGCCCTTGACCGGAATCGAACGGGGGACCTTTCAGTCCGCAGACCGACGCTCTATCCACTGAGCCAAACCGATTTCGGCCTGACTGGTTTATTTCACTTAGCATAATGCTATCCAGTTCCATCCATGCTTTTGCAAATGGTAAGAATTCCTTCTCTTTTACAGCAGCATAGTATTCCTTGTGTAGATGTACCACCGTTTTTTAATCCACTCATCTGCTGATGGGCACCGTAGTAAGTTTTTAAATCAGGAGTGTGTGTCCAAATTTGTTCTTTTCCAAGATTGTTTGGCTATTTGGGGCCCCTTGATTGCCATATGCATTTGAGAATCAGAATTTCCATTTCTGTATTTCTGTAGCATAGCCATCAAGCTCCCCTCCCTGGGGCAACAACTGTTCTCAGTTTCTTGCATAATTCTTTCATAGGTAGTCTCTTCCTTTTGAGACACTATTCTTCACTCAATGCCACGTTTTCCTGCCAGCCCAAAAAAGGCTCTTGACCACCGTTTCACTGGGCATCCTTCTCCTCACCACCACCCTCTCCAAAGCCTCCTTTGCACTGACCTGACATATGCTCTTTTTACATTTCCTAAAGACCACAACAATTTACATGTACATCAATATCATTTACAACCCCTGTCACCAGCAATGATATGTTATTACTTTACTTTCTGCCAATCTGACATGCATAAAATGTTATCACATTACTATTTCAGCTTGCACTTGCACACAAAGCAATCTGGTAAAACCTACTGAATTTAATAATGGAGAATGCTGTTTCAGGAGTATAGTGGAACAAGGGATTAGAGCAACCTTCCTAATAGAAACAATTCAAAATCCAGGATTTAAAATGGGAGAAGATTGGAAACCCAAAGCAGTAAAGTGAACAGTAGCAACAGACTTTTGCCTTGAGCTAGGATACCCTCAAAGGGTTATAATTTCACTATTAAGATACATTACAAATAACTCTCTTCTTTTTACCTGCCTCCCAGCACTAAATGGAGAATCCACTGAACCTTGACACCAGGTGGGGAGGGTGTGGAATATCACCACTGAGAATATGAATATACATATGCTGATTTTGCCATTTGAATTCATAATTCCTTGATGATCTAAAAACCTTAGGCTGAAATTCTCATACTTCAGCATGCATTAGAATCACATGGGATGTGCCAAGCCCTTCAATAGGGGCTTTTGCAAATATTATGTCATTTAATCCTATTCAACCTTGTGACGTAGGTTTAATCATTTCCATCTAAAGATGACTAAATTGAAGCTCACAGGCTAGCAGAAAAATATTGATGACAGAAGAGACATAATGCCCCTTGGGTAACTTAGTTAATAAAGCTCCGTTTTGGAGGCTCTTTCCATTGCTAAAGTCAATTATGTCCTACTTCTAAGATACCTTCTTTAGCAGGAAAACAATATATATATATATAAAATGGCTAATATGCTAAGTGTCCCTCCCACCATCCAACCGGTTGCTCTGAAGCACACTGACCACCAGGGGGCAGACACTCAACGCAGGAGCTGCTGAGCTGCAGTGACTTGGCAGCGGCATTTCTCGGGTGACGCACCCCAAAACCAGAGAGGATGAAGCCCAATTTCTCACGGGGCCGCACGATTCCACCTTTGGCCATGGGTTATGTTGTTGCTGGGGCACTGTCGGCCCTGAATCTGGTTTACTGCACAATTGTGTTTGCGTCCCACACCCTGTACGACAGCAACTTTGCAGAGTGCCTTCTCGCACTCTGGACCCCTTGGGGGATGTCAGAGAGCTAGTTTCAGTCCCATCCCCGCAGGCCAGGCCAAGGGACCCCACCTGCCAGAGGGACCCCATTCACTCCGCAGAAGCCCTTCGAGCCAGGTGCAGCCAGCTGGGGAGGGACCGCAGGAGATTGGCTCCAGGGCATGTCCGGCCCATCTCAGCCACCTTCTAACTAATTTCCTTTCTATGTGCATGAATCCATGCACCGGGTCACTAGTTTAACATAAAAGTTCTATGAGTGTATATCTCAAGGCGAAATGGAATTGCAAATCACATAGCAAAGGGAGTACAATGTATTGTTCCTGGACCAGAAGCATCAGCAACACCTGTTAATATGTTAGAAATGCAAATTCTCAGGCCACACCCCAAATTTATTGAAACATAACTGTGGAGGTGGGATTAACCCTTTGCACTTGCTTGCTTTTTTCTTGATTCCTTTATTCTAATGCTAACCGTGTCGAGTCACACTCGACATCCGAGTGCAAAAGGTTAATTCTCATGCCCACTAAAATTTGAGAGCCACAAAACATCAACAAAGGATTAAAGAAAAACAAGTCATGTTACTATGAAGTAAATTTGGAAAATGCTGAATTAAAATGAATTAGCTAGATTTCTTTATTGTAGAAATTTAATAGGTTACAAACTTGCTTGGTTACAGAACACTTCCTTTCAGGAGAATCTTATGGGACCAGATTGAACTCTTTTTTTTTTTTTCTTAAATATATTTTATTGATTTTTACAGAGAGGAAGGGAGAGGGATAGAGAGTTAGAAACATCAATGAGAAAGAAACATCGATCAGCTGCCTCCTGCACACACCCCACTGGGGATGTGCCCGCAACCAAGGTACATGCCCTTGACCGGAGTCGAACCTGGGACCCTTGAGTCCACAGGCTGATGCTCTATCCACTGAGCCAAACCGGTTAGGACCAGATTGAACTCTTAAGGATGCTGTCCAATGTAGATTTTGCTCCTTAGCCTGAGGGCTAAGGGAACACACACCTGGAGTCACACAGACTCAACAATGAATCTGAGCTCTGGAAGTATGAGTAATGATAGGACAAGAGTAGTTAACAGTAAGAGTGGCGATAATGATGATATCACTACCAATTCTTTTCTGCTTATAAAAGTTATATAAGGATTACTATAAAAAATAGATAGTAATACCTAAGATGAAAATAGGGTAGAAGTATCCCTACTAGCCAGAAATAACCAATTTGGAGTATGTGGACGTTCTGGCCTTTTTTTCATTTATGTACACACCAGAGGCCTGGTGCACAAATTCGTGCACGGGTGGGGTCCCTTGGCCTGGTCAGCAATCAGGGCCACGTCGCCGAGTCCCGATCAGGGCGATTTGGGCCAGCCGGCTGGAGGGAGGGACCGCAGGAGGTTGGCTGGCCATGGGAGATTGGCTGTGGGAGTGCACTGACCACCAGGGGGCAGTGTTGAGTGTCTGCCCCCTGGTGGTCAGTGCGCCTCATAGCTACCAGCTGGTCATCCAGTCATAACTGTCACTTAGGCTTTTATATATATACTAGAGGCCCGATGCATGAAATTCGTGCAAGAGTAGGCCTTCCTACCCCTGGCTGCGGACACCGGGTTCCCTCTGGCACCCGGGACCTGGGCTTCCCTCCGGCTGCCGGCAGGCACCCAAGACCTGGGCTTCCCTCAGGCCGCCAGCAGGCACCCAGAATCTGGGCTTCCCCTGCAGCCCCGGCTTTGTCCAAAGGTCGTTCGGTCTAACTGGCATATTATGCTTTCATTATTATAGACAGATATACACACTAATTTGGTAAGAAAATGACCAAAACAAATTTTATACCACATTAATATTAAATTATTTGTTTCTAAGCTATCTATCCACTTTCAGAGTTGGTTAAGAATGATATATTTGTATAAGCAAATCCCATTCTTAAGTTTACCTTTGATATATTTACATACTCAAGCCTTCTACTATATAAACACTTTGGGTATTCTTAGTTTTATTGTCCACACATTAGAGGACAGTATTACTGTACAGTAACTGATTGAGGAGGGAGTGGCCTTTAGGGGACAGAGCAGGGAAAATGGGAGGGGCGAGAAATAATTTCATTCAGCTTTCCAATGTCTCCCATTTCTAACTTACCCTCAACATGAAAGAGTATACGTTGTATACTCCATTTATATGAAGTTCAAGGACAAGCAAAAGCAAGCCATAACAAAAACAGGCAATATGAACCAGCCTCTGGGTGAGAATGTCTGGGAAGGAGAATGGGAATTTTCTGGGATAAAGATAGTGTTCTCTGTTCTGACAATGTTGCTGACACAGTACACTGTCAAATGTATTTGTCAAAACTCTTCAAACTAATACACATAGGTTCTGTACATTCTAACATATAAAATTAATCCTATATTTTTTTAAAAAAAGAAAGTGATTGCTTTCTTTCCACAAAGAGGTCCGTAACCAGCAATAATAAAATTAGAAGGCTCAGGGAAAAAATTAAAATAGTTTAAAAAAAAAAAAAAGATTGAGAGAACATAACAATTACCCAGCTCAGTGAAAAGAGGGTCCCGTGTGTTACCTTCATTACTAACAGCACGATAAAGAATTCTTTATAACTTTAAGGTACAGCACCTTATAGCTAATTAAAGGGGTTTTTTAAAAAATATATTTTATAGATTTTTCACAGAAAGGGAGAGGAATAGAGAGTCAGAAACATCGATGAGAAACATCCATCAGCTGCCTCCTGCATACCTCCCACTGGGGATGTGCCCGCAACCAAGGTACATGCCCTTGACCGGAATCGAACCTGCGACCCTTTAGTCCGCAGGCCGACGCTCTATCCACTGAGCCAAACCGGCCAGGGCTAAAGTTTATTTTCAAAATATTTTTTTACAGTTTGATGTCAATCATTTTTCTTTCTATCCTATAGATAACTCATTATACAAAAAATATATATACTGCATTTTCATTAAACAATAAGCCTATTTAAGAGTTATCACCTTGTGGTGGGCGGAATAATAGCTCTCCAAAGAGACCGCTACCTAATCCCTGAGACCCTCCAGTGTTACATGGCAAAGCAGAATTTATGTTGCTAATCACTGCTCTTATCATAAGGAGATCATCCTAGATTATCTGGATAGGCCCAACTTAAGAACAGGCTTTTAAAAAAATATAGAGGAAAAGAAAAGAAAAAAGGGGGGAAGGGACACCTATAATACTTTCAACAATAAAGATAAATTAAAAAATAAGAAAATAAAAACTTGGAACCAGAAAATGATTTTTAAAAATGCCAGAGAGATGGCAGTTTGAGAAAGACTTGGCCCAATGTTGCTTGCTCCAAGATGGAGTCATCATAAGCCAAGAACTGCAGACATTCAAGCTGAAAAAGGCAAGGAAGCAGTTCTCCCTCAGAACCTCCAGAGCAGCCCCCCAACACCTGGATGTTAGCCCAGTGAGACCTATTTAGTACCTCTGACCTCCATAACTGTAAAGCAACAAATTTGTGTATAAATATTCATATTTATTACAACACTGGAAAAGTAGGAAAGTATAAATATCCTAAATGCTTATCAACGGAAGGGTTAAAGAAAACACAGCATGTGCATATTACTGAATAGCAAGTACTAAGCAGTTAAAAGTTCCATTTATATGTCCTCCCACGTAAAAACCTCCTGAACACGTTAGAGAGAAAAAAGGAGGTTTTAGAATATAGTGTGACCACATTCTTGACAATAACAGTCTCCATGGCAAAATCACATACAAAATAAAACTTTTTCTCTGTACTTGTATGTACATGAATTTATTAAGACGTTAGGATGTGAATATAACATTGACATGAAGAGAATGGAATCATCAGAGAACTGAAAATGACTTTCATTTTATCTGAACTGTCTAAATTTCAAAGAAATGGATTCATACTTATTCTACAATTTTTTTTTAAAAAAGAGGACTTGCAGTTAAAGATGACTGCCTAATCAAATTGATCAGTCTCTGTGCAGACCAAACAGCTTCCTAAAATCACTAAAAATGTATTTTTTAAAGGGAATCTGTATATATAAAAGCCTAAGCAACCGTTACAACCGGCTGGTAGCTATGACATGCACTGACCACCAGGGGGCAGATGCTCAACACAGAAGCTGCCCCCTGGTGGTCAGTGCACTCCCACAGCCAACCTCCCGAGGTCCCTCCCCCTGGCCGGCCCCGAGCGGCCTGATTGCTGGCCAGGCAGAGGGACCCCACCCATGCATGAATTTGTGCACTTGGCCTCCAGTAAGCCTATAAAAGGACAGAGAAAATGAAAAACAAACAAAAAAAGCAATACCACTAGACTATTAAAAGAAAATAAATGACTCGTAACTTTAATTGCAGAACTAGGAAAGCAACCTAATTTACACCAAGCACAAGAATTGGCAGGCAGAAAAGAGGCCTAAAAACAGAAATATTCACTGCATGTTGTGTAAGAAGCAGTTAGAGTTTTCCAGCTGTCCTCCCTGACTTCAAGCAAGTAGGCAACTGTTCCTCTGCAATGCTGGCATTAGACTCTGTTATTTGGAGGGCAAGGTTTTTGCACTTGGGGACAACAGAAGTATCTAATGGCAGAGGTACCTACTGAATATGATGATTAAATGAAGGGACCATATTGAGTGTTATGACTCTCAACTTTCTTCTCATTGTGTTCCTAGGACCTGGTATTAAAAGAAGTATGTTTTCCAGGCCAAAAAAAAGGAGAAACACCATTTTGGAAAATATGACCAGACCAAGAGAAAAGACAGGAATTTAACATGGGTGACCCTACATTCACGGAGAGCTTCCAATCAGCTTTGTTAGTGCCTTAATTTATTTAAAGTATAAGTAATCAGCCATGATCACTAAACATTTGAAGAAAGAACCAAACCAATGACTGAAAACAATGAGAAAAAGCAACTGGGAAGAAACTGAGTAAAAAAGGAGAAAAACACATTTATACACACATATGCACACATAAGTACACATCATTAATATTCTTAGAAAAAATATTATGCCCATAAAAGAACAACAGAATATATGAAAAAAACAATTTTTTAAAAAAGCTCTTGGCGCCCTGACCGGTTTGGCTCAGTGGATAGAGCGTCGGCCTGCGGACTGAAGGGTCCCTGGTTCGATTCCGGTCAAGGGTATGTACCTTGGTTGCGGGAATATCCCCAGTAGGGAGTGTGCAAGAGGCAGCTGATCAATGTTTCTCTCTCATCGATGTTTCTAACTCTCTGTCCCTCTCCCTTCCTCTCTGTAAAAAATCAATAAAATGTTTTTTTTTTTTTAAAAAAAAGCTCTTGGAAATTAAAAAAATATATAGAAACAAACAAAAATCCATTAAAGTACTAGAAATAAAAATTGGGGGGAGTCCCCCAAAAAGAAAAAGCAAAGACATTAAAGAAAGAAGATAAAGCAAAGGAACAACTCTGTATAAGGCAACATGGTAGAAGAAGTAAACAGTGGGAGTTATTAAGGAACTGAGATTTCAAGGTGACAAGATGCACTGTGTCTGAAGAAGTGCTATGCTGGGTAAGAAATCTGGAGAATTCCAAATCCAGACCTTAGAGCTCTCAGATTGGAGGGTATCAAAGCCCCAGCAAATGTAGTGAATTGCTTTATCAAATGCCAAGTCATCCAGGTTGCCTGAGATACAGTAAATCATACAGTAACTATAAGATACTAAGTTTTTCTGATTCTGCCCTGGAGAAGTAGCATGCACTTAACTGACCAGCCTTAACTTCTCTCCAACCATCACACCCATCTCCAACCACCAACACAGCACATTCAGATTGATTAAGAATATCTTGCAGCACATTCAAATAGTTATAAAAGAGCTATTAAACACAGAGTAATTTTATTTCTAAGACAATTTTATAATTGTCCCCATTTGTACAGTCCACATTATATCTATTTGCTTTCGTTCAAAATTCAGTTTACATGTATTTTCTTTATGCAAATAAAACATATTTCTTTTTGGAGCAGTAAGTTTTTATACATGATTTAAAAAAACAATAATTTGGTGATCAATAACCTTGTTATCAAATACATTTTGAAGAACAGTTTTGGGCATGTGGCTAGCAGGGGCCTGAATCCTAGCCCCTTCTGAGGGAGGTCTCCTGCCCCCATGGCTGCTTTGTGCTTCCCATGCCCAGCTCAGATCAGGACCCAGGTGACCGACAGAGACTTGGCCGACAGCAGCTGCCCTCTCACTCCAACAAGAATTGTTTGAGTTGCCTTGTACCCATGGTGTGGGGAAGGGGGTTTACGATATCTAAATCCAGCCTACCACCAGGAATGCTCAGGACCTACTCAAGAAGGCAAATAATCCCTTCCACCAATATTTACAGGGTAAAACAAGATTATTGTTAAAGTAATAAATTTGACAGTAAAATAGTAGTCAAGTTTTCAGGCAAATTTAAATGGCTAGTTGAAACAAGTGAATATTCTAGAAAAATTAATTGTACCAGACAAAAAGGTGTTCCTAAAGAGTCAACTAAAATTTTTATTGGTACTTCATCTCATGATAAAAGTGTGCACCATATAATGAACCTAAAACAGTAATATTATAGTGCAAAAAATTAAAATTTAAAAGCCATCAAGAATACATTATAAAATTTTAAAAGCCTCCTAACATTTAAATCAAAAAAGGAGGGGATAGTAGAGGAATATCATGTAAGGAAAAATATCCTGTAAGTAAATTACATCTAGAAAATTAATACTTTAGAAAATTAATTGTAAGGCTAAAAGCAAGACACCCATGAAAAACACACAAGGTGACAAAACAAGCCAGAGGAAAATCATTTGGGCAAAAATTGAAAAAGGATCCCCAGTCAAATTTATAGAAAATATTCCTTTATTAACCTTTGGTCGAGAATATGTTTGTATGTTTTCAGAAAACAACTCCGAGACCATGTGGATTCCAGCAAGAGAGGAATCGACAGGACTACTCCAGCCATGAAGACAGAAGAGAAGCAGTCCAGAGACGGAAGACGCTGATGTGGCCTTCCCATACTAGCAGTTAGCAGCTGTGCATCACTGCAGATTGCCCAGGACCAAACCGAACAGAGTCGGACCTGCATTACCACCATTTGTCCACCATCCAGAACTGAAATGTCAGTGCTGACATGTACACATAAGGAACTGTGGGACATTGAAATTGGGTCTCAAAAGAACTGTTGGCCCAGAAAGAAACTCACTACACACTGATTCATTTGCCTGTCACCATAACCATTATTGCTTGTCTCATTTTCGGTTCTTATAAGTGTATTTCTAATAGCACATGATCTCACTCATCTAAGGGGAAATAATGAACAACATAGACTGATGAACAAGAACAGACCCAGAAACAAGGAGGCATGGATCAGACTGTCGGGCCTCAGGGGGAGGGTAGGGAAGGATGGGGGTAAAGGGGGAGATCAACCAAAGGACTTGCGTGCAGGCATATGAGCCTAACCAGCGGTTAAGGACAACAGGGGGATGGGGGCATGTGTGGGGAGGGGTGTGGGATGGGAATGGGGGGACGAGGACAAATATGTGATACCTTAACCAATAAAGAAATTAAAAAAAAATTCAGTTTACATGTATTTTCTTTATGCAAATAAAACATATTTCTTTTTGGAGCAGTAAGTTTTTATACATGATTTAAAAAAACAATAATTTGGTGATCAATAACCTTGTTATCAAATACATTTTGAAGAACAGTTTTGGGCATGTGGCTAGCACAGTAAATGTGCTATAAAACGTAATTCAAATATTCAGGGGAGACTCTTAGAAATAAAACACATATAAAAATGAAAACTAAAACTAAGATTTTCTATTACTTTTGCAAAAGCTGAGAAGTTGAGAAGAGGAAAGTACATGGTCTTCCTGAAGAGGAGGATGTGGAGTGGCGTATGAGTCTTGAATGCTTTCATTTTTGATAGAGAGGTTCAAGTGTTAGTTAAAAACATATGGTATAATGTACCTATGTAAATGTCTTTAATCCTCATAAATCTACAAAGCAAGTATTCTTACCCTGATCTTAGAGATGAGAAAAGTAAGGTATAAGATATAAAGAAGTTAAGTAACTTGCTTAAGAAGTAAATGGGCTCAACCCAGGAAACGCGACCTGAAGACCCAAGCTCTTCCCCATGTTAACAAAATGCAGCCTGCACACAGGCATCCCATCTCATGCTCAGTGACTGATCTCTGGATAGGCACATGGCTTAAAGTGTGCAAACCAGAGTCCTTCTGTTGGAGAGGGTGCAAAATAGTCCCTTCAGGCCTCGCAGATCACAGGTGAAGAAAGTAGCAATGGCCTGCAGGCCACCAGCTTAAAGAAGGTCTACAGAACTCAATAGAAAGGGACAAAACTAGGTAAAACGCCAAAGGAGACCAGGCAGTGGGTGTGGGTGTGGGTGTGGGTGTGGGTGTGGGTGTGGGTACACTCAGAACTGCTACGTTCCAGCTCCAGGAACTCTGGTTCCTCCATTTGTTCCTTCAATTCCGTGAGCTACCTTTAGGTCCTAATAATTTGAGACAATATAGTGTTTGTCCACTTAATGCTATTTTGAGCTGTGTTTCTATCATTTGCAACTGAAAAAGTCTTAAGATTCTCTGACCACAATGCAATACTAAAAATAACAAAAATAACCAACAGTAAATTTAAAATTGTTAAAGTGACACTTTAAAAAAATGCACTAAGAAGCAAGAAAAATACAAAATTAGCTTTACAAATGAGAAAGAAACTAAGGGTTAAGAGCAGAGCTAATGAAATAAAAATAATAAAACGAGTAAAATTCATTGTTCAAACCAAGAGCTGACTTAGAAACAAATTTCATTCCAATAAAAATTAGGATATACAAGATGGTCAGAATTTATTAAATTCAAATGATGAAATGTACTTACTCTTCTTTGACATATTAAGTTTCTTATTGTTAAAAAAAAAGAGAGCACTGAATAGAATAATGATTCTGACAGACATTACTCAAAATTCAACTATCCATGAAAGCAGGAATACACACAGAGTGGCCAGATTATTATGACCACCCCATCAGTACTTCGTTGGGCCACCTTTTGCCTTCAATACTGCGGCGATTCTTCTTGGCATTGACTCCACGTGATGTTGAAAGGTGATGCGAGGAATCTGACACCATGCCTGATGAATAGCACTGTCCAGTTCTGTGAGATTGGATGGTTGTGGTACCAGCTGCCTGATGGCTCTTTTAACTTCGTCCCACAAATGCTCAATTGGATTGCGATCTGGTGATTGTGGGGGCCACCTAAGCAAGGTAAAGTCTCCCTCATGTTCTTGAAACCACTCCTGCACAATACGAGCACCGTGGCATGGCGCAATGTCTTGTTGGAAGAAGCCATCTCCATTGGGATACGCCATCAACATGATAGGATGAACTTGATCAGCAACGATACTTAGGTATGTTGTGCTATTCAGACATTGTTCCACATGAATTAAAGGGCCCAAATCATGCCAAGAAAACATGCCACAAACCATAACACTGCCCCCACAAGCTTGAAGGGTTGTACTCATGCATGTGGGGTGCATGCTTTCATGCTATTTCCGCGAAATTCTCACTCTTCCATCTGCACGATGCAACTGGAAAAGTGATTCATCGGACCACATGACTTTTTTCCAATGCTCGACTGTCCAATCCTTGTGTTCCTGTGCGAATTGGAGACGTTTTATCTTGGTAACTGCAGACAGCAAAGGTGTTTGAACAGGCCTTCGGCTTCCATATCCCATACAATGCAGTGTATGGCTAATTGGCCTACAAACGTCAGGTGGTCATAATAATCTGGCCACTCGGTGTATATCCTATTTCTTCCAACAGTGCATAGCAAAGTAGTTCTCATTAAATATTTGAGTAAATTTTGGAATACTGGGCAGTCATTAAAAAAAATCATGTTATAGCCCAGCTGGCATAGCTCAGTGGTTGAGCATCGACCTATGAACCAAGAGGTCACAGTTCAATTCCCGGTCAGGGCACATGTCTGAATTGCAGGCTCGATCCCCAGTGTGGGGCATGCAAGAGGCAGCTGATCAATGATCAAAATTTGTGGAATTCAGCTAATGCGATTTTTGGAGGAAAATTTATAACTTTAAAGTCTTATATTAGAACATCAAAAATGTATAAAATCAAAACATATATAGAATGAATGCCCCAAATTTTGAATCTAAAACAAATGTGTGTGCGCGCGTGTGTGTGTACACAGTGTGAGGAAAAAGTAGGTTTACAGTTGTGAGTACATGAGACAGTTTATTCTTGCATTATTACTTACTAGAGGCCCGGTACATGAAAATTCATGCACTTGGACGGGGGTGGGGGGGTGGGGGGGTGTCCCTCAGCCTGGCTTGCCCCCTCTCACAGTCCCGGGAGCCCTCAGGGGCGGGAGGCGACCTGGAGATCAGGGGAAGATGACGCCCCATCACACCTCTGTTGCTGCCACTGCCAGCAGCACAAGCCTCGGCCGGCCCTGGGAGGCTGGGCAGCCGACATCTGAGGCTTGCCTGCACCTCAGGCATCAGCTGGGCAGCCGCCATCCAAGGCTTGCCTGCGCCTCGGGCCGGTCCTGGGTGGTTGGGGGGCTGAGGGGACTGGGGGACTCCGGAGGGAGGCGGGCCCGGTCTTGCCGCATGCCTGCTGCCCCAGCCGGGCTGAGGGGCCTGGGCACCACCATCTTGTGGCTGTGGGCGCCGCCATCTTTGAGCACATGGCAGTCAATTAGCATATTCCCTCCTTATTGGCTGTGGGTGCCTCCATCTTTGCGACAGTGTGAGGGTCAATCAGCATATTCCCTCTTTAGTAGATAGGGTTATTGTAGATAGGCCCGGAGCATGAAATTCGTGCATGGGGAAGGGGGTCCCCTCAGCCCAGCCTACAACCTCTCTAATCTGGGACCCCTTGGGGGATCCCAGGGATCAGGCCTAAACCGGCAGTCAGACATCCCTCTGACAATCCAGGGCCACTGGCTCCTAATCGCTCCTCTGCCTGCCTGCCTGGTCGCCCCTAACTGCCCACACCCCCCAACCCCCACCAGCCTGGTCGCTCCACACAGCCTGCTTGTTCAGTCATTTGGTTGTCCCTCACTAACCACCCTGCCAGCCTGGTCGTAGGCAGCCATCTTGTGAGGGTGTGAGGGTCAATTTGCACATTACCTCTTTATTATATAGGAGGATTATTTTCCTTTCAAACAACTGTAACCTACTTTTGCTCCTTCCTGTAAATCTGTATCCATATCTATATCTATAAAAAATAGACATCAATATTTTTATTCTGGTGGTCAGATTACAAGTGATTTTCAGTTATATTTGCTTTTTTTGTATTTTAATTTACTCTAATGAACAAATACTTTTATAATTAAAAAAACATTTTAAACAAATTATTTTCCTTGTGTTTCAATTCTAATTTCTGGCCTCCTACTCTGCCTGACTCTTCAAGTTCTTGCTCCCCAGAATTTCATGCTTGCTCTTCAATTTATAGCCATCCCTTAGTAATCTTACTCACTTTTTGACTTCACTTATCATCTGCAAATTGACAATTTCTCAATTTTTTTGTAGTGTCCCAAATTAAAGACTCATATTTCCTTCCTACTGTTTAAGGATGCTTCTAGATGAAAATCCTATAGCCACTCAAAGTTTAACAGGCCTAAAAGAACTCATTATCATTTCTAAAACTTGCTCATCCCTGCTTTATTGTTAATATTGGTAAATGACATCACTATGCACTCAGGTTTATAATCCTATCAATTAAGTCTACCTTAGAAATCTCAATCAAATTCAACTTTTCCTCTCCCTCACCAATTGCCATGATTTCAATTTAGGCATCCACCAACTATCCTATATAATAAAGAGGTAATATGCAAATTAATCCTCATACCCTCACAAGATGGCTGCCTATGACCAGGCCGGCAGGGGGGTTAGTGAGGGACGACCAAAGGACTGAACAAGCAGGCTGCTGGGGCAACCAGACCGGCAGGGGGGTTAGTGAGGGACGACCAAACGACTGAACAGTAGCCTGTGTGTGGCAACCAGACCGGTGGGGGGGGGGGGGGGGGCCGTGAGGGGTGACCAGGCCAGCAGGGGGGAAAGTTGGGGGCAACCAGGCCAGTAGGGGGGGCAGTTGGGGGCGACCAGGCCGGCAGAGGGTGGCAGTGGGGGTAACCAGGTTGGCGGGGGGGGGGGGGCCGTAAGAGGTGACCAGGCTGGCTGGGGGGGGGGGGCAGTTCGGGGCAACCAGGCCAGCAGGGGGGCAGTTGGGGGAGACCTGGCCAGCAGCGGGGGGGGGGGGGCAGTTAGGGGCAATCAGACCAGTGGGGGATGGGAGGGGGCAGTTACAAGAGACTAGGCAGGCAGGCAGGTGAGCGATTAGGACCCAGCAGTCCAGGATTATGAGAGGGATGTCCGACTGCTGGTTTAGGCCCGATCCAAACCAGCAGTTGGACTAAGCGCCTGGAAAGGCGCACAAGCCTTTCTTTAATTATTGTCAACTGAATCCAGTGGTGTTGGCAGAGCCATGTCCTGGAAACACACCTTGCCAGACGCAGGAGTGTTGTCAGCCTGACCTTTAGCCCAGACGCCAGGGGATGGGTTTCATTATCTAAATTCAGCCAAGCACCAGGAACAAACAGAAGTGACGATTACAAAGAACCCACAAGAATGCACATAATCTCCTTTGTCTTGGGCTTTAGTAAAACTTCCTGGTTTTTGCTGTATAAAATAAACACGTTGTATGGGCTCTGGGTCCGTCTCTCCATCGGAGGACAGTGGTCCCACCCAGTCCCAGCTTTCCCTACTGTATTTGTGTCTGTCTCTTTCATTTTCTCAATCCCCCGTCACCCCTACTCAGGAACCAGACTGCTCTCTAGCCACGCTGGACGCAGAGAAGAGAGAAATATTTATAGGACATCCCCCAAGGGGTCCTGGATTGGAGAGGGTGCAGGCTGGGCTGAGGGGACCCCCCCACCCCCGTGCATGAATTTCATGCACCGGGCCTCTAGTATTCTAAAGAAGTTCTAGCTTATCTTCCTGCTACCACTCTCCGCTCCTAACAAGTGCTGTATACAGCTTTCAAGGCTGAGCACTATACTTCTTGGGAAGCTGCCACCGACCATTAACTGACGGTAATGGTACCCTTGGCCTGATCATGACTTAACCTGCTTTTAAACTTGGTAGGCTTAAACAACTTAGAGTACTATAAAATCCTTCTGCAATTGGTCCAAACCTATTTTTCAAGTTTCATGTTCTCATCATTCCTCCTTGCACCTTACAATTAGAGACACTTAAATCTTTAGTACACCCTATAAAAATCTGAGGCATTTGTGGGTGCTTCCTTGAATCTGTAGTATCCTTTCTGCATAAAACTTCTAAATGCTTCAAAACAGTTCAAATGTTACCTTGCTCTGGAAGTAGTCTTTGACTGCCTACACCAGTGATGGGCAACCTTTTGAGCTTGGTGTGTCAAACTTTGCCAAAAAACTGAGCATAACTCGGGTAGTGTGTCACTTTGAGGAAAAAACATTATCTCGCAAATGTTTCATCCTCGGCATGCGGCCGCCTCAGCGGTCAGTGCTGACACGCGTGTCATAGGTTCGCCGTCACTGGCCTACACAATGATACCCTACAAAGCACTGTTAATAGTCCTATCATGGCACTTGTATATAACAATCTCAACCAGAGCTCAGCAAGACCAGGAAGCAGCCCCATATTGGAACCCCTAACAACACAACGCCCAGCCCCGAATGGAATCAATTCCTGTTTACTAAACTAACTTACCACACACATCATTGCTTTTTCAAAGTAAATAAAAACTGAGTTTGAAATTAGAACAGTTGTATGTTTAGCTGGTCAATCTAAGTCTATAATCAATGTGGCAGACAGACTGGTTGTCCACGCTGATCCCTGCCTTTCTGTCTTGAGTGTTAAAAGGACCAGTGAATTGCTTCTAACCAATGGGCTGCGTGTGATCACTTCTACATCCTAGCCTATATAATAAAAGCCTAATATGCTAAGTGTCCGACTGTTCATCTGACTGTTCCTTTGACGGTTGAACCAGTGGCTATGATGCTCACTGACAACCAGGGGCAGACGCTCCGACCAGTAGGTTAGCTTGCTGCTGGGGTCTGGCTGATCATGACTGGGCGAGATGGGCCGGACACACCTGGAGCCCTCCCATGACTCCTCCCTGACCCTGATTGTGCACCAGATGGGTCCCTCGGCCTAGCCTGTGCCCTCTCACAATCCGGGACCCCTCAGGGGATGTTGGAGAGCCAGCTTCGGCCCAATCCCCACAGGCCAGGCCGAGGGACCCCACCGGTACGCTAGTATTCACATAAGAGTGCAGCACCAGCCCACCCTGCTAGGCGCTCTCCTTTGCTGTCTTTGAAGAAGCAAGCTCTCCTGAGCTTTAAAACTATGAGGAAATGAGTTCTACCAACAACCTGAGGGAGAGAGGGAGCTTGGAAGCAGACCCAATCCCCATTGAGTCTCTAGATAACAATCCAAGTTCTGGCCAACACCTTAATTACATTCTTGCAGAGAACCCACGTTAAGTTGCACCCAGACTCCTAACCCATAGAAACTATGAGATAAATAAATATATGCTGTTTTAGGCAGCTAAACTTGTAGTAATTTATTAATAAGCATCACCCATAAGGCATTTTTGAGCCTTTTTTTTCATACAAAGGGCATGTTTCCCCCAATTTCTAAACTGTTCAATAAGTATAAAACAAACTTAATTCATTAGTTAATGCCAGTCAAGTACATGCAAAATTAAAACATTTAGGAAGTACTCTGCTACATAAAGCAGTTCCTATACTTCTCTTTTAACCTAGTTACTAAATATACCCATTTGTACTTACACCAGTATATAAAGTAAGTATAACATTAAGGCAATTCTCCTTATAGACACAAGCTGGTATCTAATTAATGTTATTGGTAACCAGGAAATAAATAAGAACTTACTTACTAATTACCAGGCAAAACAATCAAATTGAAGGGGGCAAGAGGACTTGCTGGAGACACTATCTATTGGTGAAACAGCAGAGCTCTGAGTGGCTTAGCAGCCAGCAAAGCATCAAACGTCCTTAGGCCAGGCAGCTCCTATCAGCTGATGTCCAGTGCAACACAAACCACTCCTCCCTGCAGCCCACCATCCACCTTGCACTTTCAAAACATTCCCAAAGCCGAAACTTAGCTTCCACACTTTAGCATTTAAAAAAAGCATAAAACACAAGGTATCGCCTACAGAGTTTAAACTATGTGGAATTACAAGTGAGAAACACGAATCACCAGAGTTGTTTTTTGGGGAGTGATGAGTTGTCATTAGAAGTGTCATTTTCTTCTGTCACACCCCATAAAAGTCTTCAATTGAATAAAAGAACATTCAAGAATAGGAAGTAGATTAATCACAATAAACCCACATCTGTCTTAAAGATTAAGATAAATAAATCTGCCTAGAAATACAGATTTTATTTAACATATTCAGTTTTAAGAGATAACCCACATTCCTTCAATATAAAGAAGCTTGTTTCTTAGATAACAGGTGGCACCTGAATTACAATCAGCCTACTGAAATACTCAGGGGCACACCACACCCAAACAAACTCAAGCCAATCAGGAAGAAGTCAAAAGCAATCCAGTCCCACCGGTTAATTGTCTAGATTAATTCATTTTACATTTTCACTCTCAGACTCATGAATATTTTATGAGAAACCCACATAATATCTGTTCACTGGTATATTTTTATAGTCCAATTTAGCTCCCTCATCCTTGCTGGATCTTAAAGACTGGATCATTACCACCTATAATAATTACCTTTATGAACATTAGCAACTTGACAGCAGAAAAAAATGTAGACATAAAATAAAGTCAAAAAATCCTGTGAGATACCACTAAATTTTTAAATATTAGACTATACCCTTAAGACCTGTTGTAAACAAAGGTGATAGACAAGAGAAGGCTTTTGTTCACTTTAATACTATTAAACTCAGAAGTCTGAAACTAACAAAAAACAACAACATAAACACAAGAAAAACCTACCTCACCTAAAATTCCTGTATGGTCCAGCCGATGTGGCTCAGGGGTTGAGCGTTGACCCATGAACCAGGAGGTTTTGGTTAGATTCCCAGACAGGGCACACGCCCAGGTTTCAAGCTCCGTCCCCACGAGGGGGCATGCAGGGGGACGGGTGGTCAATGATTCTCTCTCATCGTTATTTCTATCCCTCTCTCCCTCTCCCTTCCTCTCTGAAATCAATACAAATATATTCAACAAAAACAAAAAACACTCCTGTTTGTATTATAACAACATTCTGATGTGTTATCCAACAACTCAGTTCTAGGAAATTTCTGTAAACTAAAACATCTGTATTAAGCACCTCTACTAGTTCTCTCTAGACAGAGAGAATTAAAGGAGTGTACATCACCAAAATACATGTCCAAGAGAGCAAAACAAACCAACACAGAGCACCTCATTTAATCTGGTAATTCATTATGATGGAACCAAAACAATTCACCTTGCTAAAACTACCAAATTTAAAAAAACAAACAAACATAGTACTGGTTTAGGTTTTCCTTTTCTATAAATTACCTGACAGCCCATAAGAGAATAATTCTGAATCTTATTAGTATCAAATTTTCTTACTAGGAAATATTAATACAAACATCAGTAAAAATAAGTTTTATAGAATTACAGTAATAAATTTCCACTAATTCAGAAATACTCCTTCACTCATTACTCAGATGGAGTTACTTTATATATGCACATTTGTACACTTTGTAACTGAATAAACATTAATTCTATAATACATACTAAAAATTAAATCAATGTGAAGTATAGTCAAGTCTAATTTCTAAATAAGAATTATCATCTGGCTCCCTAAACCTCAGGATAATGAGAAATATGGTTCTATAAAGTTTCCCTGACAAACTCATCCGCTGAAATAGAGGTAAAAATCTCATTGAAGCAAATGTCACTGGAAAGATTCGGTTTTACTTGTGTATTTTATCTTCTGGTTTCAACTAGGACTTAAGGTACAAGCACTTTTCAAGTTTTTCAAGAATCCTTCTAAATGCATAGAAGAAAAAGTTAATTGCATACAATAGATGCCTTAGGTCATTAGGCTCATTCTCTACAAAGACCTAATTAAGAAAGGCTGCCACTGTTCCTCACTGTTTTGCTGCTAGGCCCAACTACCCTAACCACAAAGGTACTAAAAAAACTAAACGCAAAAATCTAGGGACTTAGATAAGAAAACAGATGAATGCTTTACCTCTCCAACTTTCAGGAACTAGGTCTTTTTCATTTGCTAATTTACTATGACTTAATAGCATGGGTGCCAATTATTTGTCCTCTGACTGGAATGTATTTACTTTAAGAAAATAAACCCATACAGGTACACTGACTCTTTGTTAAAGAATATCAGCCCTAAAAAAAAAAAAAAAAAAGAATAAAGACAGTAATCAGTATACTAAAGAAATAAGAACTATTAATTTGACAAGCCTTTTCCTACTTCCCCTTCTTTAGCAAGCTTTAAATATACATCTTTTGATGATCCTAACTGCTAAATACAAGTTTTCATTTAAAAAAGAAATATTTTTTAAACCAGCTTATCTTTTATTGTTGTACTAATCTCCCATTCTCAAGAAACTGGCTTTTGTTATTCCTCCTTGTGGTGACTACAGTACCTTCAACTGCATTTATTATAATCAAATCAAAGGAAGGAAAACGCTAGTTCTTAAAAAAAAAAAAAACACACAATTTTTTTTAACTGGCCCAATTTTAGGAAGCATTAAGTACTTTTATTTACATAGCAAAATGACTTTATAACAAGTTATTGAAATAAGGTAAAGAGTTGTTTTATACCGAATGTGCAAAGCAGTACTGAAAAGATGGAAAAAACTAAACATGACATTCCCATTTTTAATTTATGCCACCGTGAAGGTTGACAGTACAGAACATCAGCACAGATAGCTGAATTACATTATTGGACATCCCACTTTACCAACTGTCTACTCAAATTTCTCACGTTTATAAACATGAAGTAAAAGGGCACAGAAATGGAGGGGATGGTGTGTGCAGTTTATCTGTGCTCAGCTGTAAATGTCATATCAAGATACATAATGCAATGAGATGGGAATGTTTACCTTCTACAGTATCTCTAACCAGACCTAACTCTTTTCCCCCTCCCCCATGAACTGGGAAGAGAGGGGTGTCTTGATTCATTTACTGTAGCTGTTCTGAGGTAGAGATGATCACCATAAAACATAATTGAACAATTCAAACTCATTTTCCTCAAATCAAGTGCACCCTTCCTCCCGTTTCTACATAAAAACACATCACTTTGCTACTAAAAATTTCCATTCCTCACAAGTGACTTTTCCTGAACTCAAGTCGACACTGCTTTGCACCCAGGCTTCCAACTGCACCTTGTGGGCAGAGCTGTGACCATTACTAATCTCTCCCCTTAAACTGTTTTCAATGTTTCAGATGCTGTCCCAATTAAGCAGGACTCACATGAACCAGTATCTAAAGTAGACGTTTACTGGGGTTAAAAATACACTTTCCATGAATACATCCATCCCATTCAAGTGTGCATAGTAGAGGTGGGACTATTTGCAAATTTAAGAATTAGTTTTATATTAACCACCACCCAAAGGAGGTCACTCCCTCCATTTTCAAATACCTCGAGTTTACGTGAGACCCTCTGACTTTTGGGCCTTTAAAAACTGCTCACCACTCGAGTCCCAAGATAGAACTACATTTTGCAACGGGTCTTCTGACTTCCTGATACCAAAACCCACAAGCACCAGGACTGCTGCGTCGGTTGGTTAGAAAACACCATTTGCTCCTTTCACCTTCCGGGGAAAGCAAGGGCTCTCCCCGCGCAGGGGAGCCGCTAGGAGGTGAGGGTCACACGTGGGAAAAGCAAACACTACAGGGTCTGGCCGAGCGGCGTCCTGGGGGTTCAGGGGCGACTTTCCTCCCAGGAGGCTGCCGCGGCCGGCAGCGCTCGGGCTGAAGGAGAAAAGGAGAAGGCGAAAATAAACGCAGCCGCGGCCCACGTGCCGCCGTGGGAGCCAGCGAGCCAGGGAGGGAGGGAGGGGGCCGTACCTCCAAACAAGTGCGGCGAGAGGTGAGCTGGTAGCGAGCCGATGACCAGGCGCGGCCCGCCCGGGCCCCCGCCCGCCGGCCGGTCCCGGTCCCTGCCGCCGCCGCCGCCGCCGCCGTCCTCCGGGCTGCTGTGCACCGAGTCCTGCGAGCCGTACTGGCCGCTGCTGCTGTTGGGGATGCTGAAGGAGGACTGCGCGGCGCGGGCCCCCGACGCCACGGTGCCCCCGGCCCCGCCGAGAGAGCGGCTGCGCGGGGCCGCCGAGGCCGCCGCGGCGCCGCCCGAGGCGCTGGGCTGGTGCGCGCCCGGCACCTGAGCCGGGAACCTCCCGGCGGCCGCGGCCCGCGCCCCTCCGCCGCCGGCGGTCCCATTAGCGCCTCCGCCGCTGCCGGAAGGTAAGTCGGAGCCCGAGTACGCGCGGGTGCGGCCGTTGGCGGCGGCCGGGCCGCTCTGCTTGGCGCCCATGTCCGCCCTGCCCCGGGCCGGGCCCGCGCGCAGCGCCCGGAGCGCCGGGAGGGCGGGAGCGAGCGCGGGAGCGAGAGGGCAGGGCCGAGGCACCGCGGCCGGCCCACAGGGAAGCCCGCACGTCCAGGGCCTCTTCCCCGCGCCCCGAGGGGCGGTCGGCGCCCGGCGCGCTCTCCTTCTCGGGGGGACGGCGGGCGCGGGAGACGCGGAGAGGCGGGTGGGAAGGAGGTCCGGGCTCCGGCGGGCGCCGCTCGCTCGCTCCGGCGGGAAGGGCGGCTCAGGTGGCGGTCCGGCTGCCGCTGGTTTCGGTTCTGCTGCGCCGCGACGGGCTGCTGCCGCTCTCTGCCGCCGCCGCCGCCGTGCTCTGCGCCGCGGGCCTCGGCACCGCCTCCTCCCGGGCGGCCCCTGCTACCGCCGCCATCCTCCGGCTCGCACGGCGGCTCGCGGGTGAGTGGGAGGCGCCCGCCCAGACTCCGCCGGGGCCACCTTCCTCCTCCCCCAGCCGCCCAGCTGTTATTAACGGAGAAAGAGGAAAAACGGGTGGCGCGTGAGGGGAGGGATGGCGAGGAGTCGGGAACGGCGCGCGCTTCCCGGCAACCGCCGCCGCGCTGCCCCAGGGAAGGAGGGGCGGGGGGCGGCGTGGCCCACGCGGGTGGGGGTGCCCAGGAGGGGAGGAGGCGGCCGAGCCCGGAGCCGGAAGGCCGAGGAGCCTCGCGGGTCCCGGCTGAGCCCGGGCCCGTGTGTTTGGGTCGCACGCGGTGACCCCGCCCCCTCGTGCCGCGCGGCGGATTGGCTCCAGCCGTTCTGGCCCCGCCTCCTCCAGCCTAGACCTTCGCGCCCCGGTCCCGCCCCGATAAGGTACCGGCGGTGTGGTAGGTGCTGCCGCCCCGAGGACCCGGTGATGGACAGGTCGCGGGCCCCGCCCTCCTCGGAGCGCGCCCCCTCCTCCGCCGCGGGGCCCGTGCCGATTGGAGGGATTTAGCCCCTCCGGGCACCAACCACAAGGCGGCCCCTCCTCCCGCACGTGGCCGTCCGATTGCCGTGTGTCCCCTTCACCTTTTCCCGGCTGGAAATGGCAGTATCCTGTCCCCCGAGCCAATCAGTTTGGGTGGGTGTTACATTCCTTGTGGGTGTTCTTAAATGAGTGTGTCTTTTTATTTGAAACAGGAGATCAGCAATGCTGATGATAAAAACTAAGAACAGTGGAAACAAAAGAAACAAGAAGGAGGCAGAAGGCAACTTAATCTGAATCAGCCCTATCCGATCAAACACTCCAACCCCGGAGAAAGCGCGTTGTTGGAGGAACTAAGGATAATCCAGCTTGACCTTCAGTTGCTGGACAAGAACCGTGGTGTAGAGAAAGCTGCACCCGATTTAGGAGACCTGGGGTCTAGGTCTGGGACCAAATTAAGTTACTGTATTGAGCAAGTTATTTTGCCTTTTCTGACTTGAGTTTCCTTTCTGGGATATTTGAATATAAATCCCTAGGGCACTTACAGCTTAAAAATCCGATAATTTCTCTAAAAAGGAATTTTAAAAATATATTTATTTATTTCAGAGAGGAAGGGAGAAGGGGAGAGAGAAACATCAATGATGAGAGAGAATCATTGATCAGCTGCCTCCTGCATGCCCCCTACTGAGGATCCAGCCAGCACATCCCGGGCATGTGCCCTGACTGGGAATGGAACTATGACCTTCTGGTTCATAGGTCCATGCTCAACCACTGAGCCACACCCACTGGGCTAGAATGGAACTTATTAAAATTACCAGCCCATTCCTGTGACCTAGTATCTTGGTAGTAGAGCCTGGTCTGCATGTCCAGTGGCCAGCCTGCTCTAACCCTCCCCTTTTGAAAATGCCTAAAGTGTTCTCTATGCGAAAATAATAGCAACTGTTTTCTTTTTTTGTACAAACTACAGAAATAAGTACTTTGTCTTCTTTCCATGCCTGTAATGTCATTTATGTAATGATTTTCATCACTCTTTGAAGTATGGGAATCAAGTTTTTAAACAAGTGAAGAATATACATATACATATAGATATATAGGGGTGGGCAAAAGTAGGTTTACAATTGTTCATATGGAAAATAATACAATTAATAGTAATACAAGAATAAACTTAATGTCCTTACAACTATAAACCTACTTTTGCCCACCCTATAAATACAGTGTGAATATGTGTGTAAATATATCAGAGATACCAGTGAAATATATATCTCTAAGTATATATTTATATACATATATATGTGTGTATATGTGTATACACACACACACACACACACACACACACACACACACATATCCTGTGTATGAGCTTACTGAAACCAACATTTACTTGTTAAGCAGAGAAATGTTAGAAAGGCCAAAGTGGTTAGCAGCATAAACAAGTTCTAATTCAAGAAGGTATTTAGTGATTTGATTTACCTTTTACTAAATGAGGCCTTCATTGTAAAACTCTGGCCCAGCAGTCAATTGTTTCCAATACCCTGAGAACCTACTGCTACTAGAGAAAATTATAAACACTGATTTTAAAAAAGGAGTAAAGGACTTTTTCAAGTCTCCAGGGAGCTAACAGCTGGTGAGTGAGAGTTTCACAGTCATCTTCACACATACATTTATGAAGCAAACCCCATTCAGCAGTTAAAACTAATAAATGGAAAGATATAACAATAAAACCTGATGACTCTTAGCTATATTCAGATTTATGTTATGCTGTATCACATCCAAACTTGGCTGTTTTTGTCACTTTTACCCAGATGGTAATTACACCTTAAACATGCGCTACATTTATTCCTAACTAGGAACAAAAAACCCTTATAGTGCCAGATTTCCTGCATTCACACCACTCACAACAGTTGAAATGTTACATTTCTTTAATTTATTCCCATTCCTAACAAGACTGTAAATTTCATGGGGCATGGAAAGAGTATGTTTTTTCAATCACCAGTGCTCGGCACACAGTAGCCTGCAGGTAAGTATTTGTTGAGTAAATGAGTGCTGAGAAGACCACTTACAAGCTGAATGTTGGATGTAAGGGGTAGAAATTGGGTTTGTAGTGGGCATTCAGTGTGTTTTGTGTTAGTGCAAGGCACAGCACAATGGTCCGGGTACACTAAGCTACACAGAGGGAGCAAACCCCTAAGCCTCAGGGCTGTGATGCCACAGAAGCACATTGCAAGATCCGATGGTACACCCTCTCGTCTCTGTCTAAAAGGTTCCCCACTTGAGAGGCAATCCTGGGTGTCTCTTCTCCAAGTGGTGACTCAGGAACCCACACTCTTATCTATTGCCTAAGTAGGCCCCTGGACCTCTGGGTCCTTCACTAGACCCTGCGCACCTGGCTGGCCAAAGGAAAAAGGCCAAACCTGGAGGGTTTGCATCCCTCCTCACTATCCACTCACGTGGTCTAACCCAGTGGTCAGCAAACTCATTAGTCAACAGAGCCAAATATCAACGGTACAACGACGGAAATTTCTTTTGAGAGCCAAATTTTTTAAACTATATAGGTAGGTACATTGTTATTAACTTAATTTGGGTACTCCTTCAATCGCACTGTATGTGTGTGCCCGAATGTGGTATTTTGTGGAAGAGCCACACTCAAGAGGCCAAAGAGCTGCATGTGGCTCGTGAGCCGCGGTTTGCCGACCACTGGTCTAACCTAACTGCAAAGGGGTCAGGAAATGTGGTTTTATGAGTGCTTCCCAGGAAGAAAAGGAAAGAATTTTGGCAAACACATGGCAAGCATGCTTTTTGCCACACACAAGAACTGTTGTCTGACAAATACCTACGGTAAATATTAAATCTTAGTAAAACATTTTACAATAAAAATTGTTATATGAAACATTTATAACAGTTACTAAGCCATCAAAATGTAGTTTTAAGAAAACTAATTTGTGTGTGAGAGAGAGTGGAAGAGCTAAATTCTATTTGCTTTAAATTGTGTTTCTAGCAATACCAGCTAGCACAACTCTTAATTCAGACATTGAGATCAGTGATCCTCAAAGTATGGCCCAAATCATCAGAGTCTGTATTGCCGAGGAACTTGTCAGAAAGGCAGGTTTTCCGGCCCCACCCCACACCTACTGAATCAATGGTTCTTGAACAGGCCCTCTGAGAGATTGATACATGCTAATGTTTGAGAACCACTGTTGTATGTAATCACTGAGTAGTTTCAAAACAGAATATCATGTTACGGCGTGATCATCATTTTGATTAAATGCCCTATTCATGTGGATGGCCCATCACCCCCTCTCCCAGCCCATTGTCACAGACTGGCTTCAGTTTTCCCACTGGGTGCTGTGTTAATACTGCCTTTACAGCACTGATCATGTTGTTGTTGTTGTTGTTGTTATTATTATTATTATTATTACTGATCTTGATTGTCACTAAGTAATCTGGCTCATGATAGGCCTCACATCTGTACACCCAGGCTAGGGGGCTAGTCCTAACCAGTGGATAGAGCGTCGGCCCAAGGACTGAAGGGTCCCAGGTTCAATTCTGATGAAGGGCACCTACCTGGTTGCAGGCTCAATCCCTGGCCCCCACCAAGGGCAAGTGCGGGAGGCAACCATTCAATGTGTCTCTCTTACGTCAATGTTTCTCTCTCTCTCCCCCCTCCTCCTTTCCACCCTATCTAAAAAAAGGGGGTGGATATCTTCAGGGGAGGATTAACAAAACAAAACAAAATAAAGAAGAAGAAGACTAGGGGGCTAATGTAGGGCAGGTTCAAAAGCTACTAGAAGTAGCAGCCTTGCCCAGCCAGCGTGGCTCAGTGGTTCAGCGATGGTCGGCCTATGAACCAGGAGGTCACGGTTCAATTCCCCGTCAGGGCACATGCCCAGGTTGTGGGCTTCATACCCAGTGGAGGGTGTGCAGGAGGCAGCCGATCAATGATTCTGTCATCATTGATCTCTCTCTCTCTCTCTCTCTCTCTCTCTCTCTCTCTCTCTCTCTCTGAAATCAATAAAAATACAATTGGATGTCACTGGCTGAGAAGAAACAACCAGGGTGACAGGTAAGCTTCCTAGTCCCTGTAGCACGAGGTAGGAAAGATCAAGCTTGAGAAGTGGAGAGATGAATTCAGCTTTACGGAGCAGAATGAAACCAGCCATCGGGTGTGGCAAGGCAGGGGTTAAGTTCTGTTGGCTAAAGGCGTGGATGCAATGTCCAGTTTGCATGGAGGTCTAAACAGGTCACCTGGCCCGGTTCCTCAGAGCCCTGGCCTGCACTGTGCACAATGCTTCCCAGTGCTCGGGCCACATCTCCCATTCTGTCTGTGTTCACTGGTGCTGTCCCCAGGGCGGACATCCTGAAAATGGGGAGGCACTGGGGCCGGCAGAGTTAGGGCAACCAAATACTCCTGCTGGGTGTGGCAAATTTCTTTTTCTTCATTGTTAACATTCCATGAGCAAAGGAAGTGTAGGCCTTGTTACTTTCTGACACAGTCTACTGTACCAACAGCAGCTTTCTTTCATACCGAATTGGCCTATTAAAAAGTTCATTACCTCGTTAAGCAATTAAAAAAAAAGTTCATTACCGCAAAAATTGCATCATATTATTATTTTTGAAATAATGACTGTGATAGGCATAAAAATGCCCACCTAAGGATGCTATGTCCTCATCCCTGGAACATGTGAATAAGTTACCTTCCCAGGAAAGAGGGGCTTTGCAGAGATAAACTAAGGATCTTGAGCTAAGGAGATTGTCCTGGGTTACCTGAGTGGGCCCCATGAAACTACAGATTCCCTTAGAAATGAGAGAAGAAGGAGAGAGAGAGGAAGAGAGAGAGAGAGAGAGAGAGAGAGAGAGAGAGAGAGAGAGAGAGAGAGAGAGAGAGAGAGAAGGGGGGAGCAGGAGTGGGGGGGGGAGAGAGAGAGAGAGCGGTGAAGTACACGGAGTCGATTAGCTATAGCTGGCTTTGAAGACAGACGGAAGCCATGAGCCCAGGACAAGCAAAGAAATGCATGCTTCCCTAGAACCTGTATAGGAAGACAGTCCTGACAAAACTTTATTTGACCCAGTGAGACCCATTTCGGACCTCTGACCTCTGGAACTGTGAGAGAATATAAGTATGTTGTTTTAAGCAACTAAGGCGGTGGTAATTAGTCACCTCAGCCACAGGAAACTAATATACTGACTGTTCTTTAAGGTTTCAGAAGTCCCCAGATTACAAACTGCCTCAAAAAACAAACAAACAAACAAACAAAAAAAAAACACAAAAAAAACGAGTAAGCATAGCCATAAAATCCTTATGTGGCTAACCATACGCAGTTTTTCTTGGCTCCCTGCCCCACTCTGAGCCATGGTGGCATAGGCCGCCATGGTTTCCTGAAGGCGAGGTAACCTACTGCTTTTCAAAGACCCAGTGCCAGCTGGGACTTGCCATTACCTGCCCCCCAACCCCTGCGGGCTGCCCTCCCCATGCGGGACCACTGAGATGAGAAAGCCGTGGCGTTCCAAAGAGCAGCCTGTGGCTCAGGGTTTCTGCGTTTTAAAATAACTCCGCCAAGTCCAAATCCGTACGCAGACCATCCATCCGGTGCGTTTTCAGTTCTGTGAAAAGCCCTGTGTTCGCCAGGGCTGCAGAAGGGCCCGGGGTGTGATGCCGGGAACATCCCCTGCAGAGGCAGCGCACACTGACATCTAGTGATGCAAAGCCGCACTGCCGAGGGCTGGGACCCGAAGCAGCCTGCAGCAACGGGCTCCTCCTTTCTGATGCACCTATCCTGCCCCCCACCCCCACCCCCACCCCACCCCAGCCCCAGGCTCAAGACAGTGCAGACCGCAGACCACATGACTTCAGCTGCCGCGGTGCAGCCGAGGCTGGTCAGGTTTCTTCCTGCTCGTGTGCACCGGTGCAAAGTTTAACCGTCTGAGAGTCTTGCCTCTTAATTTTTGAAATGACTTCTGCACATTTTAAAGCGCAAGTTTGTACTTCTGAAAACCTTTTGGTGCTCCTGGTGGCCAGACGCTTGAATGCCAGCTGAGCCTAAGCGCATTTCTATTTTCTAGGCCCACAGAACAACCACTGTGGCTGGGAGGTCCTGAGCAAGGAATGACCTGCCCCAGGGATGGGACAGGGGCCGCAGATCCTTGCCCTCTGCGCTGCTTCACCCGCGTCCCATTCTCAAACATTGTATCATAGTATTATTTTTAAAATAATGACTGTGACCGGCAGAAGAATGCCCACCTAAAGATGGCTATGTCCTCATCCCTGGACCCTGTGAATCATTACCTTCCCAGGCAAGAGGGACTTCACAGAGATAAATTAAGGGCTAGCTATGACGCCTAAGGCACAGAAGAGAAGGCAAAGAATGCCCCCTCCATTTTCCCCTTTCCCCCCAGCACACAGTGAAAATAAGTTGGCAGAGATAAGATTTCTATTTCCTTCCTGAATGGGAGCAAAATTAGAAGCAAGACTGAATTTTGAAGGCTGTTGCAGTACCCAACTGAAAAATGATAAGGGAGTCGCACCACCATGTGAATGTACTTAATTCCACTGAGCTGTACACTGAACAATTCTTAAAATGGTAAATTTCAGGGAGGGAGGGAGGGAGGGAGACCCGAAGCAGTAGCAGTAGGAATGGAAGAAGATTCTACAGGTCTTATCAAATGATTGGATGTAGATACATTCTCACATCATTCTCATGGGCAAAATGTGCAGATTAAGAGCAGATGAACAAATATTAAACCAGAACACTAATTGCAAAAAACACTCTTACAACCTTCTCACTGAAATAAGCAGACCTAAAATCATGAATAATCAGATTGTACAATTAAATGTGGTTTTCTCCATACATTTATAACATTTCCTTTTATGACATGTACATATCAAGCAAACCATGCAGATGGGAAAATAAAATGTGCTGCACTAAAAGCACACAGATTTCACAGAGAAAGGGGGAAAAGAAGCATGCGATAAGGCATGTCTTATTCCGCTTTGACTGTCAGAAATACGAGACAGGCAAAAACATTGCCAGAATTCAGTTGCTTCTGTGAGCTGAGCACAAAAGGAAAGGATAAATGGGAAGGAACTTCAGACATGACATGTGCAAACAACAGATTCAAGGGTTTTGGTAATGAAGATTTGTTCCTCTTTAGAATTTGTAATCTGTTGAAATAGTGATTCATTGAAATTCTAGGGAAGAATGAGAAGAAATCTGTAATTTCTTCAGTAGCACGAAACAATTCAATTAAACGTTCAGACGTGCATCTATATGGCTTTTCTAGGGTATCTTTTAACAGATTGCTCACTAATAATAAGTTTGCTCTGTCCCTTCATCCCACCTCCAACAAGGACTGGGTAAATAAGTGAAGAATATTGTCAAGAGCAATATTAATGAGGAGTATATCAGCCATAATTAGAATTTCATTTTAATGCAGCAGGATTTTTTTTCTACTGAATTAAAGTTACTTGATAATAGCTCATGTGTTTCAGTAACAAAAGAATTTCTTCGGGCCCTGGCCGGTGTGGCTCAGTGGATAGAGCATCGGCCTGCAGACTGAAGGGTCCCGGGTTCGATTCCTGGTCAAGGGCACATGCCCGGGTTGCTGGCTCCCTCCCCAGTAGGGAGTGTGCAGGAGGCAGCCGATCCATGATTCTCTCTCCTCATGGATGTTTCTCTCTCTCTCTCCCTCTCCCTTGCTCTCTGAAACCAATACAAAAAAAAAAAAAAAAAAAAGAATTTCTTTGGGAGTTCACAAAGAAAATGTACAACTTTAAGCCCTGGCCGGTGTGGCTCAGTTGGTTAGAGCGTCGCCCCATGCACCAGAGGTAACATAATGCGGGTTCAATTTCCAGTCTCCCAGTCACGGCACACACCTAGGTTGCAAGTTCAATCCTTGGTGGAGGTGGATACAGGAGGCAACTGATCAATGTCTCTCTCCCTCTGCTCCCCCACCCTCTCCTCTCACTCTAGAATCAATGAGGAAAAACATACCCTCAGGTGAGAATTTTTTTTTAAAGTACAATTTAAAAAAAATTAAGCCCCACCAAGCAGAAAATTTACTTAGCTTCACACATGGGGACTTCAGAGAAACGAGTTTTGGGAAGCCAGGCCCTGTCCGCTAGGATTTCTGTAAACTCAGTCATTATGCAGGGGAAATCCTGTCTTTTACCTTCAAGTCACAATACAAGTCACAATACTGACCCACAGGCACACTTGAAATGGCGATGGCTTGATAATCTGAATAATAGAAACTATCTTGTTTTTCATATTTAGTGCAATCAAGCTAATGGCTTTTGTATAATTTTCCAAGCTGCTTAATGGATATTTTATGATTTAAAATAATTATCTTTCTTGTCAGGCAATATATAAAGAATCCAGAATTCCTCGTGTGAGACTGAAGAGCCTCAGGAAGAAGTTTATGTCTGTTGGGACAGTAATTCCAGGCATGGATCTACAGACCTACGCCAGTCTGTGATGAAGTGTCCACAGTGAAACAAGAAAAGTTAGGACAATGCAGTTGTTGCTTTTTTATCCATGAAAAGCTAAACACCGCCCTGGCCGGGTGGCTCAGTTGGTAGGAGCGTGGTCCCCTATACCAGAGGGTTGTGGGTTCGATTCCCAATCAGGGCACATACCTAGGTTGCAGGTTCTATCCCGGTTGGGGCACTCTTTGCCGTGAAATGTTAGCAGAGAAATGTTAGAAAGCACTGTGCACAGTGCAGGCTAGGGCTCTGAGGAACTGGGCCAGGTGACCTGTTGAGATCTCCATGCAAATTGGACATTGCATTCACGCCTTTAGCCAACAGAACTTAACCCCTGCCTTGCCACACCCGATGGCTGGTTTCATTCTGCCCCATAAAGCTGAATTCATCTCCCCACTTCTCAAGCTTGATCTTCCCTACCTCGTGCTCCGGGGACTAGGAAGCTTACCTATTACCCTGGGTGTTTCTTCTCAGCCAGTGACATCCAATTGGTCTCCAAGACCTGTGGAGGCTGCTCTCTCTCTCTCTCTCTCTCTCTCTCTCTCTCTCTCTCTCTCTCTCTCTCTTTAAAGTGATCCTCACCCGAGGATATGTTTATTTATTTATTTTTATTATTTTTTTAAAAATATATTTTATTGATTTTTTTACAGACAGGAAGGGAGAGGGACAGAGAGCCAGAAACATCGATGAGAGAGAAACATCGGTCAGCTGCCTCCTGCACACCCCCTACTGGGGATGTGCCCGCAACCAAGGTACATGCCCTTGACCAGAATTGAACCTGGGACCCTTCAGTCCACAGGCCGACACTCTATCCACTGAGCCAAACCGGTTTTGGCTGCTCTCTCTTTTTAAATGTATTTTTATTGATTTCAGAGAGAGAGAAAAAGAGAGAGAGAGAGAGAGAGAGAGAGAGAGAGAGAGAGAGAAACATCAATGAAATGGGAGGCAGTCAATTGATGTTTCTCTCTCTCTCCTTCCCTCTCTCTCTAAAATCAATGGAAACATACCCTTGGTGATGATATAAATAAATAAATGAATAAGTAAATAAGTAAGTAAATAAATAAATAAAATGCTTAATGTTCCATGAAACTTTATGTATATTCTGGGATGAGACATAAAATGTTTCTCTGAATGTGGGCAATAGTCAAAAAAGTTAGAAGACAGTTGGATTCATTCAAAGATCTCTATGATATATTATAGTGTAAAACTGTATGAATCTCACCTTCATAGTAAACACAGAAGTCCCCCACACTAGCTCACCATCCTGCTAACAAATCCAGGAGAGCTCCCATTCTTTCTTGAGGTTAACGTGGCTTCCTGGGAGCAATCTGCCTTGATTCCTCCATGCAGATTTGGACATCAGGCCCACCTCCGGATCTCTCCTGGTCCTTGGGGTACTGATTTTCATAATGCTTATTCTACTATATATTATTTGTCCATCTCCCCAGCAAGCTGTGTTGTACTTCAGCAAGGTCAGGCACACATAAGGAGAATGAGAGAGGAAGGAAGGGAGGGAGGGAGGGAGAGAAAGAGGGAGGAAGGGAGGGAGGGAGGGAGAGAAAGAGGGAGGGAGGGAGGGAGAGTAAGAGGGAGGGAGGGAGGGAAGGGAAGGAAGGGCTGTATTTGCTTAAAGCAGTGATTTTCAGACTGCTGTCACATCAGTCCCCTGGGAAGCTTTTAAAAGCCCAGCACCCAGACCACACTCAGACAATTAAAGTAGAATGCCCAGGCATCAGGAATCTTTAAAGCTCCCCAGGGGAGTTCAACATGCAGACAAGGTTGAGACCCACTGGTTTAGACCAGGACCCGGTCTGTTACAAAACAGATTCTGATTCCCTGGGGCTGGAGTGGAGCTCAAGATTCATTCTAACAAACTTCAAGGTGATATCGATGCTACTGGTCTACAGACTACACTTTGAGGAGCAAGGGAAGAGTATCGGATGGATGCTGGCAACAGAGAATGAGCTGGAAGACAGAGAAGGTCATGACCAGCCATGTAGTTCCTGGAATTAGCTGACTAGCACAGTTTCTTACTAGCTATGTAACCTTGGGCTGGTTACTTAAAGGTTTCCCCATCTGATAATGGAGACATAACAGTATCTCAACTCAGAGAGTGGTTGTGAGGACCAAGCAGCATACTTCATAGAGACCCTCGCACATACATGTGCATTTTCAGTATTCTGATTATGCACCCCAATCCACTCACTAGCTTTGTGCCCTTGGTGAATTACCTAACCTCTCTGAGCTTCAGTTTCCTCAAATGTAAACTGGGAAATCACAATATCCATCTTACAAGATGGGCTTTATATAAAGGAGTGGCATGTAAAATTCTTAGCCCAGTATTTGACCCGTGTGCATATTAAAAGATAGCTACTCTTCTAATTAGTTTCATTTGTATTGAGATAATTCATTCTGACTTCCCGTAGGTACATTCTCTATGTAGCCATCTGCCAGATCTCAGAATCTCCTTTCCCCACCCTCCTCAGGCCCTAGGCTGTGGGGACAGATGACACAAGATGGGGAGGCTCATCTCACTCTTTATTTCAACATGTTATACTTCAACAGCAGGAGGCCACATGGGTAGGTTTGGGCAGCAGCCATTATTCTCCTTACTCCTTTACAGATGAAGAAGAAATAAACTTGGCTCTGACATGTTAGATTTTCTCAAGCAAGTGCCATATGGAGGATAAAAGCTCTTAATTCTAATGAGAGCCAGAGAAAATACTGGTGGTTTCATGCTTCTTTAAAACCTCTTTTTCAAAAACACTTTGAAGACCTGCCATGTGTCAAGTGTCATACCAGATTCAAAGTAGAACCCATAACAGAGGTTTGAACAAACTGCCGCTGTAGGATCACAGCGGGCACCTGGGGGTTGCGGGCGGCAGGATGGGATGTTTCACAGAACAGGTGCTATCTTGGCTGGGCAGTGAAGGTTAAGGGGGAGTTGAGAAATGGGAAATGGGCGGGGGGAGGTGTTCAGGAAGAGAGAACAGCATGGACAATGATGATGCGATGGGAAACAGCTTGGCATGTTTGGGGAATGGCAGGTGGCCAGGGTGAAGAAGATGGAGCTAGAAAGTTCCCCCTGGGGCCAGATGGTCATCCAGGTCAAAGAGTGTGGATTTTATCCTGTTAGCCGTGATAGGATGACCACGTAATTCGTCACTTAAATGGGTGGCTTTTGAGAGTAAAAGGACGTGCTAACCAGGTGGAATAACAGAACACCAACAAAAAACAGCACTGTTCCGGGCTAATAGGGACTTCCCTTTGGGAGAACTCTAAGGCCTGACACTGATCAGATTTGTGTTATCGAGGAAATTCCGGTAGCAATGCGGATTGGAAAGAGAGGCTGCCTACCGTCAGAGAGATCGCTAGGAAGGCAGTGGGGATGGAGAGGGGAGACATCTAGAAATGTTTTTGTCAGAAATATAATGGATTGGAGGGGGTGGAAAGGAGAGGGAGGGAGGGAGGGAGAGAGAGAGAGAGAGAGAGAGAGAGAGAGAGAGAGAGAGAGAGAGAATATTTAATGACTCAGCACTTCCCTGCTGGGGGACATGGGGACTGAGGAAGATAAGAAGAGGAGCAGATTTGGGGAAACAGTTTGTACAGTCTGAGGCACGTTGACTTGGAGATATTTGCTAAATACTGGTGTTGATGTCAGTGTCCAGCCAACATTACAGCTCAAGGCATGGAAATCACGGGTGGAGATTGGAGATACAGATTTTCATTATAGGTAACTAGAGGCCCGATGCACGAATTTCATGCAAGAGTAGGCCTTCCTTCCCCCTGCTGCAGGCACCTGCTTCCCTCTGGCACCCGGGACCCAGGCTTCCCTCTGGCCGCCAGCAGGCACCCAGGACCCGGGCTTCCCTCGCAGCCCTGGCTTCGCCCAGAAGGTCGTCCAAAAGGATGTCCGGTCTAATTAGCATATTACACTTTTATTATTATAGACTAGAGTCCCAGTGCACGAAATTCGTGTGGGGAGGGGGGCAGTCTCTCAGCCCAGCCTGCACTGGCCTGCAGGGATTAGGTCTAAACCAGCAGTCAGACATCCCTCTCGCAATCTGGGACCGCTGGCTCCTAACCACTCACTTGCCTGCCTGCCTGATCGCCCCTAACCACTCTGCCTGCCTGCCTGATCACCCCTAACACCTCTGCCTGCCTGCCTGATCGCCCCTAACCCCTCTGCCTGCCTGCCTGATCGCCCCTAACCACTTGCCTGCCTGCCTGATGCCCCTAACCACTTGCCTGCCTGCCTGATGCCCCTAACTGCTCGCCTGCCTGCCTGATCACCCCTAACCACTTGCCTGCCTGCCTGATCACCCCTAACACCTCTGCCTGCCTGCCTGATCGCCCCTAACCACTTGCCTGCCTGCCTGATGCCCCTAACCACTTGCCTGCCTGCCTGATGCCCCTAACTGCTCGCCTGCCTGCCTGATCACCCCTAACCACTTGCCTGCCTGCCTGATCACCCCTAACCCCTCTGCCTGCCTGCCTGCCTGATCGCCCCTAACCACTTGCCTGCATGCCTGATTGCCCCTAACCGCCTCTGCCTGCCTGTGTCATCACCCCTAACCACTCTCCTGCCTGCCTCATCATCCCTAACTGCCTCTGCCTCGACCCCCACTGCCGTGGCTTCTCCCAGAATGACGTCCAGAATGACATCCAGAAGGTCGTTTGGCTGTCTGGTCTAATTAGCATATTGTGCTTTTATTATTATAGATAATACTAGAAGGAAGAGGAGGAACCAGGGAGGTTAGAGGGAGGCAGAGCTGTAGGAGGAAACATAGGAGAGAGGAACATCCAGAAGGTGACAGAAGGAGGAGAAGGTTTGGTGTGTGACGATCACTTCATTCATTCGGCACTCTCCAACAGGTAGAGAATGATGAACACCGACGTCATACTTGACAGGAGAGCATCCATCAGTGCTTACCTTCTTAGAGTGGTGGAGGGGGAAGCCAGGCTGCATGCTGCATGTTGAAGACTGTATGGGAATGAGTACCAGGAGGCAACTGCAGACCGCTCTTTCCAGGGGTTAGTAACGACCAGCAGGAGCGGGAGTGACAGCAGCTGGGTGGGAAGCAGCTTCCCTACTTCATTTTCCTAATGCTGTTTAAGTCTGGCATAAACATGTGATTAGAACATTAAAGAAAAAGCAGCTGAATTTACCCCAGGCCCCCTGAGTCTCACTTTCAGTCACAAGACCTGAATGTGAAGTGCTTTTCCTTGTCCAGAGTAACGGTGGCGTTAAGCCCTTATGTAGAGAATGCTTTTTTTCTTGGCTTGTAGTCAGATGTAACTTGGTAATGGTCCAGTTAGAACATTTCAGTGTAGAACGCTTTTGCGCATTAGTGTTGTAGGCCACTATAGCTTACCTATTCTGAAGAGTGAAAAGATCAATTACAATAATTTTATAGGATGATTATTCGTGATTCCGTGTAAGACCAAAGATGGCTGAATCAGTGCCCTCGGAGCCTGCAGGAAGCAGTGCCTTTCCGAAGACAAAGATGTGGTGGGGCTCCCGGAAATCTCAAGGCCTTGACGGACACGGATCTAAAGACATGCAAGTCAACGTGGTCCTCATGGTGGGTCCTCTCCAACAAGAGACTTGTGGGCTCCACTGTAATATAAAGCCAGAGAGAAAACCAGGTGATTTAAAGTTCAGGCAGAGGGATTCCCTTGAAGAATGAACAGAGGGGGCAACTCCATGAGGACATGCAGCTAGCAAGGGCTGCAAGACTTGCCTCCACCTTCTGATGCATGAAGGGATAAGTGAAAATAATTTGCTGGCATTCACAAGTGTTCCCACTGACAGAACACATTCGTTATAATGGTAACAGCTTTCCTCTTTAATCTTGGTATAAATTCCACATACTTATCATAATTCTCATTTAAAATTTCTTGGTCATCCTGTACCTTCACTATATCTCTACCATTGCTTTATCATTCAGTCTCTGCATGGAATAACTTTTGTTTCTCACATTTCAAACACTGACTCTGCTACCATCCATCAATCTCAGGGAACTCCTCCACAGTCATGGGGATTCAGGCACTTGGGCCATCTCTTTCTCCCCCAAGTAGTATCATCATCTCGGAAGATTTAAAAATCCATCTGGACACCTTCTGTCTTAGTCTGTTTGGGCTGATAAAACAAAACACCATCAACTAGGTGTCTGATAAACAACAAATTTATTCCTCACGGTTCTAAGGCTGGGAAGGCCAAGATCAACATACCAGTAGATTTGGTGCCTGGTGAAGTTCTTCTTTCTAGAAGGCCATTTTTCACTGTAACCACACATGGTGGAAGAGGTTAGGGAGCTCTCTGGAGCCCCTTTTATAAGGGCACTAATCCCAGTCATGAGAACACTGCCTTCATGATCTAATCATCTCCTAAATACCATCATCTTGGGGATTAGGATTTCAACACATGAATTCTGGGGGGAGACAGACCCATAAGCCATGATATCCTCTCATCAGCCTGACTGCAAATCCATTGCCTGCTCCCCTCCCCCACAGCAGTGTCATTTACTTATACATCACTCCAACTATCCATTCCCATGATCTTATCCTGGACCTTGTCATTACTCTGTGCCAGGCCAACCCAGCCAAGGGTTCGGCAAGCCTGAGGAAGGGTGGCGAAGGATGTAGAAAAGACAGACAAAGAGAATAAGCTGGGTCTAGGTGGATCTCCTGTGCCTGGTTAAGGCCACAGAGAAAGATCCAGACAGCAAGCTGAGCCTTTATTTTATAGCCAGAGGTAAACAAGGTAGTGGTCACCATAGTTACAATGTTCTTGTGAGTTTCACTTGTTTTGGCAGCACTTGCTGCATCTCCCGCAGTCCATTAGCTACTCAGATAAGATCTAGGTCAAGCTTAATTATGCTAAGAGGGCTGTGCCCTCTAAACTGGGACTTATTTGTGGCTTTGCCAACAGGTCAGTCCCAGGCTTAACCCTATAGCAGCTCCCTACATTACTCAAAACCATTCCACTTCTGAGAGTGTATAACTTCAGCACTGCTTTTTCAAAACACTCACTCTTTTACCCCATCAAGAAAGACCCCATTGGAGTAATGCCAGTAAAAATGACAGGGTATGAATCTCCAAAAATTCTCTCTTCCATAAAGCAATGTGGAAACGGACAAAAATGGCCAGAATGAAATTTTTTTAGAACTGTAGAAATTCATCAGATTTGTGACAATCAGTGAGTGTTTCCTGAGGAAAAACAGGCGAATCTCATTAAGAACCGTGAGCTCAGTTTGCCCTGTTCCTATCACCCACCTCCCTCAGCCCTGTGGTAGTCTTGAACATCAACAGCCCATAATCACAGTGAAACTGGAGGAGGCAAAATAGGACTACAGCATCTCCAAAGCCTCGTATTCAGAGAACTATCATGGTTTGACCTGTCTGGAAGTTCCCTGGAAGACTCCAACTGCAATGCGGTCTTGATCTGACTTGATTTGGAGCTCGCCCAGTGTGAAAAGCCTTTTCCCTGGGGACTTTTGTTGAGAACAGACAGAGGCAATTGTTTCATTGCACAACTCCCTGAGACCATGGATAACAGTTGGACAACAATAGACTAACCAGAAAGCTTAAAAGGAAAAGCTGGGGAATGAGGGACTTTGCAAACATATTCCTGGGAAACTAGCAGACCATGTGCATACATAGGGCTGTGCAAGTGTCCAGGGCTATGGGCGTGCTCAGGAAAAACCAGAGAAGGCCCTAAGTTCCCACCTCTATGCAGCCTAACCTGGAAGCTGTGTATGAACAGGAAGTGAAGGAGAAGGCAGAGTTGTCAATTGTCTGGCTGGATATTGAAGGCTGGGCCCTCTGCAAAGCTGGGAGACTTATTGGACCCCAGCATTTAAGAAAAATGTCTTCATTTTTGTAGTCCTACAAAGGGGATTAAACAGGTGCTACATAACTGATGGATATCTGCCTAAGCCAGTGGTTCTCAACCTTTCTAATGCCGAGACCCTTTAATACAGTTCCTCATGTTGTGGTGACCCCAACCATAAAATTATTTTCGTTGCTACTTCATAACTGTAATTTTGCTACTGTTAATGAATCGTAATGTAAATATCTGTGTTTTCCGATGGACTTAGGTGACCCTGCTAGCAGTTCTCAACCTGTGAACCACTTAGGCGACCCACAGGTTGAGAACCGCTGCTACAGTTATGAAGTAGCAATGAAAATAATTTTATGGTTGGGGGTCACCACAACATGAGGAACTGTATTAAAGGGTCACAGCATTAGAAAGGTTGAGAACCACTGGCCTAAGCATTACCTGCCACTAAGCTAACTGAGCAGACTTACGTGTCAGAAACAAACATAAACTGTCAGATATGAAGGAAGAAATAGACAATTCAACAATAATAGCTGGGTACTTCAATATGACACTTTCAATAATAGATAGAACAATGAAACAGAAGATCAACAGGGAAACAGACTTGAACAACACTGTAAGTCAACTGGACTTAAAAACATTCAACAGATCATAATACACAGTTTTCTCAAGTGTACCTGGAACACTGCAACATTGACAATATCCTAGGCCAGTGGTTGGCAAACTGCGGCTCGCGAGCCACATGCGGCTCTTTGGCCCCTTGAGTGTGGCTCTTCCACAAAATACCACGGCCTGGGCGAGTCTATTTTGAAGAAGTGGCGTTAGAAGAAGTTTAAGTTTAAAAAATTTGGCTCTCAAAAGAAATTTCAATCGTTGTACTGTTGATATTTGGCTCTGTTGACTAATGAGTTTGCCGACCACTGTCCTAGGTTATAAAGCAAGTTTAAAGCAAATTTACACATAAAACAAATGTTAAAAGACTAAAGTGACAAAATGTCTTCTTGGACCAATTATGGAATGAAATTGAAATCGATTACCAGAAGTAAATTTGGGGAACTTGTAAATAAGATGTAAGTCAAAGAAAATCACAAGAGAAATTAGAAAATACTTGGAGAGGAATGAAAATGAAAACACAGCATACCAAAGCCTATGAGATACAGTGAAAACAACGATTAGAGGGAACTTTATAGCTGTAAACACCTATATTAATGAGGGGAAAATATATTAAGTCAATAACATAACTACTAGAAAAAGAAGAGCACCCTAAACCCAAAGCACATAGAAGGAAGGAAACAATACAGATGAGAGTAAAAATAAATTAGAGAATAGAACAACCATAGCGAAAATCAAGGAAAACAAAAGTTGATTCTTTGAAAACAAACCTATTATTTCTACCATTTTACGAGTGACAAAACTTAGAGAGATTAAATAATTAGCCCAAGGTCACACTGCTAATAAGTGGTGGGTTAGGATCTGAAGTCAAATGTGGCTCAACAAACAGAATTGCCAATTCACTTAATAGAAAAGAGGTTAAATAGCTAAAAACTATCTTCCCTCCATCCTACTGCTGTTTGCTCTGTATCTGCCCCCCGCCCCCCCGCCCCCATTCCCCAATGGCATTTTTCTACAATTAGCATTAGCAAACAAATCACTCACTGCTCTTTTTAAAACCAAAAAATACCATTATTTCTCTTAATCTTAATTATTTTTAAGGCTCTATGCTCGCAACCCAGGTAATGGTTACTTTTATTTATCAATTTGGCTGGGCTAAGGGATGCCCAGACCACCGGTAAGATTACTGCTAGGTGTTTCTGTTGGGGGTGTTTTTGGAAGATGAGCATTTGAATCAGTATGCTGAGTAAAGAAGATGTGTCTCCCCTCGCCCCCCACCCCCCCGCCTCCTGCTTGCAGGTGAGCATCATCCAATACATTGAGGAACTGGAACTGAGTAGAACAAAAAGGTGAAGCTGAGAATTCATCTTCTGCCCTTGGACATCACTGCCTAGTTCTTTAGCCTTCAGACTCATACTGAACTACACCACCAGCTTTGCTGGTTCTCCAAATTGCAGACGGCAGATGGTGGGACTCTCAATATACAGTATAATGATCTATACACTGTCTTGATATATAAAGGTAGACAGATAAAGATATATAGATAAAGATATATCTTCATATATCCTATCAGTTCTATTTCTCTGGAGAACCCTGACTAAAACAACCAAGGACCACAAGTACACCAACCCCCCAAAAGCCCACAGCACAAAACTTTCAGGTCAAACTGCAAAGCAAACTCTTCGGGGTCAGAATATTTGGTGGTGTTTCCCAATGAAATCACACCTTCTAAAGAGAAGGGTGTCCCTGAAGACAAGAGGATTTGACATGGAAGGAAAGGTGATTTTATAAAAAATGGCCAAAAGCCAGGCAGGGGAGCAATAAGGAAGCAAGGTGAGTGCCCACTCTGTACCATTTCCCATCCATTCCGCGGGACACATAGGGAACGTCAACACCATCCAGTGGTACAGATCTTTCTAGAGAGCTCAGTTACGATGGAAAGCCCTGGTGATTTCAGTCATACCTTGTATTAATCTACCATGTGTTTGTTCTGTGTGAAGTCCAGGGACAGATGTTGTAAATCTAACCACAGTCATGATTCACTTCGGGGCATCTGAGGATGGCGGTTGGTTCCAGGGCATGGGAGAACCTGAGGCGGTGGACATCTGTGGCAAAGAGAATAAGTGACTACACAGGGAAAGCCAACTTCTGGGACTTCCCTGTTCATAGCTTTTAGAGACATATGTTGGGTGGCATTTACTGCTCATTAGCCCAGATACCTCTGAGAGATTCTGCTTAAACTACTATCAATCTCTTAGTCAAGCAGCATGTAGATAGCCATGTATATTCATGAGGAGAAAGAAAAAAGCTATTGTGTGTCTTTGAAAAGAAAGATCATCAAAGGCCAAAGATTTAAAATGTAGCTCCATGTCAATCTAATGAACAAAATAAACTGATGAGCAAAATAGATCCAGAGATCTATGAACAGACTGATGAATTTCATGAGGGAAAGTAGGGGTGGGAGGGCGGGGAGAGGGAGAGATTAACCCGGGAACTTAAATGCATATATGCATAGCCCATGGACACAGACAATAATATGGTGAAGACTTGGGAAGGGCGGATCTGGGGAGGAGGGGGGTTAATGGGGGGGGGGGTTAATGGGGGGGGGGGACCCAAAGGGGACAACTGTAATACTTTCAATAATAAAGATAAATTTAAAAATAAAATAAGCCGAAACCGGTTTGGCTCGGTGGATAGAGCATCGGTCTGCGGACTGAGGGGTCCCGGGTTCGATTCTGGTCAAGGGCATGTACATTGGTTGCGGGCACATCCCTGGTGGGGGTTGTGCAGGAGGCGGCTGGTCGATGTTTCTCTCTCATCGATGTTTCTAGCTCTCTATCCCTCTTCCTTCCTCTCTGTAAAAAATCAATAAAATATATTAAAAATAATAAAATAAAATGTAGCTCCATGTCAACTACAGCATCTCTCTCTCTCTCTCTCTCTCTCTTTCTCATACACATACACACACACACACACACACACACACACACACACACACACACACACGTGGGATCCCTTATCACGTCCCGCGTGTTTCAGGGTTCCCGTTCAGGTCCGGTTTCTGGAGAAGGCCGCAATCAAAATGAAGAGAAGCTAGAAAAGAATCAATTTGGGTAAATGGGGGGCCAGGCGGGAGCCCACCTCTAGTGGGAGGACTGCTCACTGCTCTGGCCTTTGCCATCCCTTTTATTGGGGTTCTGAGATACATCCACATCCTTTAGGCAGGAAATTACAACAAAAGACAATCAGCAAAAATTTACATATGATTAACAGGTGAGAGTTTCTTTAACTACCAATGTCTCAACTAAACAATGAGTGACTAGCTCTGACCATTCAGAGCGATTAAGGTTGACCAAAGCATTCCGGATTCCCTTTTCACATTTAACTTCCAATGTCTCAATGTTCGGTTTCCGGCACACACACCCCTTGTTGAGCCCTTGGCAGACATCAGTAATCAATCATGGTAGATGATCACTGCTGAGATTGTGATCTCTGACTCTGATTCAGCTCAGGGCTCCAGTGAGCCACTACCTGACTTTCAGCCTTGAGGCTCCTGAAGAAACTTTCCCATTCCTGGCCTAGTTTTCCCATTAGTTGGGGACAGTATTTTGAGTATTTTTAGCTGTATGCCCTGCTCTTCCTCCTGCCACCTTGCCTCAGGTTCCAGCTCTCCTTCAAGGCGCCCTCTACACCCTTCACTCTTTGCAACCTTCTATGTCACAACTTGCCCAAGAGGCGCTGGGACAGTTAAGGACGACATTCAGTATATTTGACAACTGGTTCAGCCCAGGTGCTGGTCAAGGAGAATGGCACCCTGCCCGTGAACACCCATGAAGACCGCCCCACTCACGGTGTGTGTGACCTTGGAGAAGCATGGCAGCCAGCCAGGGCGTTGGCATTTTCGTGCAGCATTTGCAAGATAGGCTGACTTGTACACTTGATAAAAACAGAACCAGCTGGGAATTCCAAAGGACTTTTGAATTAGGGTGACTGCTCAGCCCAGATCTGTGGCCTTCCTGCTGACGGGCCCAGCACATTCCTTGTTCTTGTTCTTAGGAAGGGTTTGTGTGAAGGTGTCTTCTCTTGGGTCCTTAGCATTCCTTGGTTATTGCCCCCACCTCAACCTTCTGGAATTTTCCACAGCTAAGGATTCTTCTCTTTGGCCCATTTTTAAAATATGGAAACACACGCAGAAAAGGAGTTGTTATTTAACGGCTTACACAGTTTCCTTTCAGCATTAGAGTCAAAAAGTGCTTGTCCTTTATCTCTATTCATTGAAAAGAAGAATAATAAAGCGTAAACCTCCATCTAGCAAATAAATGATTCTATCCCCCTTGAATGACATGTATCTTAGAACTGGTTCCCAATGTGTGTACCTTAGATTTTTTGCCTGCATTGAATTCCCTGATTTGTTTTTTAAACATTGGTGCCAGGATCCCACCCCAGACCTACTACATAGAAACAGTTAGGCAGGAGGGCCAGGACTCCACATTTTTTACTAAGGTTTGCAAACCTGGGGGATAGAGACTTTTGGTTGTTCTGCCCAAAGGGTTTGCCTTCTCTTTTTTTTTTTTTTTTAAATTATTTATTTATTTATTTCAAAGAGGAAGGGAGAGAGAGACAGAAACATCAGTGATGAGAGAGAATCATTGATCGACTGCCCTTCTGCACGCCCCCTACTGAGGATCGAGCCTGCAACCCGGGCGTGTGCCCTTGACTGGAATCACACCTGGGACCCTTCAGTCTGCAGGCCGACACTATCCACTGAGCCAAACCAGCTGGGTGGGTTTGATTTCTCTTGAACTGATTTCTTAACCTTAAAATTTTGAAAATTCAGAACATTAGCTTTTCTTTGTCCTTTTTATAGAATTTAATCACAGATAAAACAAAGTATCTGATATAGAAATAAACACTGGCTCATGTATCTTTAAATACAAGGGCAATTCCTGGTCATGGCCCTGGAGGGCAAATGGGTTGCTTGTTTCTATGTCATGAATCCAGTCAACATCGATTATTCTTAGGGACAGAGGGAGAATCAAGGATAGATGATACCAAAAAAAGAAATCATCCAGAATATTTTATGTGTAGCTCTGGGATGCACTCAGGGCCACAGTGTGACTTGGGCACTGGGGTCTCACTTGGTCCCTGGCCTTGGGACCCATTCAGGTTCCCTCACACACTTGACAGACAGGAAGAGGCCCTGGTGTCATGGATGAACCAGGCCTGGTCAAGCCAGGATTGTCTCTGTTAGCAGTGAGTCTCTGTGCCCCTAAAGCAGTGGTTCTCAACCTTTCTAATGCCGCGACCCTTTAATACAGTTCCTCATGTTGTGGTGACCCCCAACCATAAATTATTTTCGTTGCTACTTCATAACTGTAATTTTGCTACTGTTATGAATCGTAATGTAAATATCTGTGTTTTCCTATGGTCTTAAGCTCTATAGCAGCGGTTCTCAACCTGTCGGTCGCGACCCACAGGTTGAAAACCGCTAGCAGGGTCACCTAAGACCATCGGAAAACACAGATATTTACATTATGATTCATAACAGTAGCAAAATTACAGTGATGAAGTAGCAACGAAAATAATTTTATGGTTGGGGGTCACCACAACATGAGGAACTGCATTTAAGGGTCACGGCATTAAAAAGGTTGAGAACCACTGCCCTAAAGCCTTTTCATGATTTCTTTTTAGGTCTCAGGATTAAGATGCCAGTCCCCAAATAGCCCTCTGTGGACATCAAACGTATACCCCCCGCCCCCATGAAAATATGTGTCTTGTGGTTTCATTCTGGGAATAGACTAGTGGGGTTAAGAGACTGTGGACTTTGGGCTCCAACTCGGTTCAAATCCAGACTTGGCTGGTTGACAACTCAGGGACGTGATCAAGTGACTTGTCTTCTCTGAGCTTCAGATTTCTCTTATTTTAAATGGGCATAATATTTCCAACCTCATCGAGTTCCTAAGATTGTAATGCAATCATAGATATGAAAGGCACCAACGTGGTCCTGCCACAAAGTATAATGCTCAGTCAACGTTAGTGTCCTCTCACTGAAGAAACTGGGTACATTTCCAAAGCTCGGCATTATCTCTCCTGGTCAAAGGAAATTAATCATTGACTGGCAAAACCAGGTCACTGGAGATCTAGGAAACAATAACAGGGTTGTCCTTCAGCTCAGGTTCTCAAGCGGACTTTGGAAACTCACGGACGAGTACATTTTATGTACGTTAAAGACACCAATCTACCACCCAAAGAGGAAGGACGTTATCTCAGAGAAAAGAACAGCTGGCAACAACACGCACACTCACACAGACACGCACACAGACACTCACACACACCACCTTTGCTCTTATTTGTCTCTTTGGCTGTAGATCAGACCCGATTTGACTTGGCCCTTTTGGGCTGGAGCGGGACCTGAGCCTGGCGGTGGTGGTGGTGGTGGTGGGGGGGGGGGTCTTGAAGCATCCTGAAGCCAGGAGCAAGCCCCCCTCGACCCCCACGACCCCCGCCCCGCTCCAGGCGCTCATGGAGCTGAGTTCCTCTCTCCTGTGCCAGCTGCACTCCTCTCGCAGCCAAGAGGCCACAGAGCAGAAACCGGACCTTGGCGGCAGGTGGAAGGAAAATTTCCCTCCGAACGTTGGGGCCCCGCCCCCAGGCTGTCTCCACGTGGCATCACCAGCCTCCTCCCTCCCGTCCCACTTACCTAAGAGGGTGGATGACGTAGACGCATGACGTGTCAGCGGTGATTCTACCCGGGACACGGTTCGCGGAGGTGTTTTGCTGCACCGTTTTGCTGCAGCATGCCCGGCCTCAGGGTAGCTGCCCGAACTATTTAATTTAAATGAGACTTCCTCCACCTTGCTCGTTTCTTAACATTGGCTTATTTTTAACCTGGATATGACGCTCTAAAGGACCCGATGGAAGTAGAGCTGGAGGCGGTCTGGAATGGCGAACCGCATGGGAAGGATGCGCCCAGCACCCGCCGCACCAGCCCTCAGTGTCTGGGGGAGAAGATCCTTTGGACTCGAATCGAAGAGTCCGAGCGCTGTGCGTTGTAAGAAGGGGGTCTGGTTTCACTCTTTTGCACCCATCCGCGCAATTTTCCCACGCACCTCCATTGCGCCTGGCCGTGAAGCTGAGTTACAGCCTTGGCATCTTTTTTTCATGTTTTTTTCCTGCTTGATTTCAGAAGACAGGAAGGGAGAGGGAGATAGAAATATCCATGGTGAGAGAATCGTCTGTCAGCTGCCTCCAGCACGCCCCCACTGGGAATGAAGCCCCAGCATATGCCCTGACGGGGAATCCCTGGTCACCTCCTGGTCCATGGGTTGCTCAACCACTGGGCCACACCAGCCGGACCAGCCACGGCATCTTGACGCTGGGTGCTAGTCTAGTTCTAGTTGCTCATTTCACAGGTTAGGATCCCACAGCCTAAGTCAGTTGAAGGGAAAGCCCACAGCTGGTGGTGAAAGCCCAGGCCAGTTTCCTGACGCTCTTGCACCACCCGCATCCATCCACCGGCCTTGTGGCTGGCCCTGAGCGTCTCCGCATGATCACAATCGGCTCTCAAGGGAACTGGGTCATATACCGTCAGATAGTAGGTGCCCAGGAATCCTTGTCGAAATAAATGACTTGTCTGCCTCAGATTTTCTTCAGTTTCTTTTCAAGTTTGCATAGATTGAAAACTACACCAGACAACTATAGTCCCCTACTCACATGAACGTGTGATTCGTCAACATTCTTTCAAGGAATTGCCCTTTTTGCCAGTTAAAAACAGTATTTTGGATAGAGAATATTTAAGGAAATAAAATACGTGAAATGCATCATTATACCTATCAAAGAAATTCAGTAGCATCCGAAATAGTTTTCTTTATAATATAATACATTAAATACATTGGGATGTACACTATGTTCCTTTAAGGAGTGGGAGAAAGGCTGAGGTAGGTGATGGGGCAAATAACAGGTTATTTCACTTCCAGGAGAGATCATGTTGAAGAAAAACCTAAAATCAGAATTTTTAATGTCAACAAAGGTGATGATAACAATTAGATGGTTTGAATTAGTAAAATTGGCGCTCCGAATGTCTTTCTTAGTATAAAGAACACCAGGAGAAGGCATAAGAGGCATTTCCCTGAGAACATATTAATTAATATACAGTATGCATGTGTGTATGTGAGAGAGCTCCTGACACATGAGCACAGTGCTGTTTCCATGGCAACAGGGGAAATGTATGCCTTGCCATGAAGCAATCTTCTTAGATGCAGACACACTTATATAGATCCATGTACTGAAAGCCCTGAGGGAGATATTTTGAAACCAAAAGAAAAATTATTCTAAAATTCTTTGAGATGACCTCCAAGATTCAGGCTATCATCCCTGTCTCCCCAGCCATTCTCTTGTATCTGTACTTCCAAGATGAGTTTCAGGTACATTTTGAACTCACGGCATTCTGTTTCCCCAAATCCAGCCCAGTGATCACCTCAGTCACTGCTACCATCTTCTGTACCCCTTGGGTTTCTCAAATCTGGTGGTAAGGTAGAATGGATCTCATTACTATTGTTCCTGAAAGCAAACTCATAGGCCCTTTTCGTATTAAAGTTTTATCATGAATGTGTGTGTGTGTGTGTGTGTGTGTGTGTGTGTGTGTGTGTGTGTGTAGTAATAGGGGGAGGGATATGAGGAATCATCAGAGCGTCAAAAATGTGAGAAATTTGACTATATATCCAAGATTCTTATAGTAGTGATCCTCGGTCTGGAAAGTCTGATTTTTTATTTTTATTTTTTGAGATGGTGAAAAATAAGGAAGCCTTAGTTTTCAGCCCTCCCTGTTTATTCACAAACTTTTCCTTTCTTCTGAGCTCACCTTGGAGTGTGGACAAAGTTCAGTGTAAGACTTAATATCCCTTTTGCCTTAAGTGAGCAAGTTGACGTCTGAGGCTCTGCCCCACGGGGGGTGATCTTCTCTGAGCTTTTCCTCGAAGATGTATAATATGATTTTTAGCAGTGGCTCCTTACTGATTAATTAATTTCTAATTAATCCCCACAAGTAACAATAACATTGTTTACTTATTTCATTTTCTCATCTTTTAGGGGCTAGAACTTCCAGAAACAGTGATCCCAATGAATAAGAACGTCTTGAGGGTTTAAACATATTTTGAAGAGAGTAAGCTTAGACATTTATCCATAATAGTTTCCTTGAGGGAAACTTGCATTTTGCATTTTTTAAAATAAATTTTTATTGATTTCCAAGAGGAAGGGTGAAGGAGAGATAGAAACATCAATGATGAGAGAGAATCATTGATGGGCTGCCTCCTGCACACCCCCACTAGGAATGGAGCCGCATGTGCCCTGACTGGGAAGCAAACCTTTGACCTCCTGGCTCATAGGTCTACACTCAACCACTGAGCCGCGCCGGTCAGTCGCATTTTGCATTCTTCACCTGCAGTCTGATATTGGCTGCACAACGTGCCGCCCAGCAAGCAGGAGTGTATGGATCTTCCAGGCTAGCTTGTCATGCTCGGAACTGAATCCAGCATCAGGGTCCACTTTTCAGAGCAAGTTCCGGTGAGAATAATGTTCCCTTACTCTCAGTCCATTAAGCATGTAGCTGAGCAGAAAGCAAGATTGTCATTCAACTGTGAGCACTAAAGGCGGCGTGCACCTCAATAAAGAACAATGTCAGGCTGAAGTCACAGACTGTAAGCTGGGTACAAAGGCGACTAAGAGCAGAGTGCTGGCACAGAGGAGTCCATCAGTAAGTATCCTTGATGCTCATCCCCTCCTACACTCACCTGTCATACAAGATCAAATGATGCTCCAGTTCGTCTTAACAGCAAAACACTTCCCTTGCTTTATTCAGAGAGGATGAAAACACCACGCCAACGATGATTGCCTTCCTCACCAGGGACAGCTCACCCTCCTCTCAGGAGCTGGAGGTGCTAATCCAACCCAGCTGGCCACTGGTGCTGTCCCGCGTGGTATCCCGTAGGTGAAGTCTCTAAGAAAAGAAGGAAGCCAACCTCCTTTGAATTCTCATAGCCACAAGGTGTCCACAGTCACAGGATCAGGGACAGTTAAATAATACACGCATTCTTTTGCTTCCTTTTCTCCCTCTCTTTGCATTTCCCAACGGATTAAAATAACTCAAGTTCAGCTTGGAAAACAAAGAAACAATGGTTCCTAAAATACTGTTACCCTTTCTATGGGCTGCACACAGCACCATCACGAGGATGTAGTCATAGCGAAGTGGCTTTGCTAGCGAGGTTTGCTTATTTGCATAAATACATTGAAATTAACGATCTAAAAAAACAAAGACTGTATTATGGGCTCTACTTTTACAATTGCCATGCTTTCTGTGGGGTCATCCCAAGCATAGTTCATTCCTAGCTGGCACCATTTCTCGGTTTTTAAAATCACCTTCGCAAGTTCCTACGTAATGTTCCCCTTTCATAAAAACGGCTTTCTTTTCACCAGGTTTCAGTTGGTCTAATGATCTGGTTAACCTGCAGCATCTGACTCCTCACCATCTCAGGCTGAGTGAGCATCGCCTGCTACCTGGATCGATGCAGGGGCCTCCCGACTCCCCCTTACCCGCTTGGGGCTCCTTCTTCAAACAGCAGCCAGGGCTGTGCTTAACCATGGACATCAAAACATGCTGGTCCTCTGCCCGGCGCCTGGCAGGGCTCTCCGTCTGACTCAGAGCGAAAGTCAGTGTTTGCCCAATGGCCCCGAGGCCCGCGTGGCTGGGTTCCACGTGTGACACTATGCTCTGCACTGTGGGCCCTGTTCTGGCCACGCTGCCTTCTTACTGTTCTTTGAACACACCACGCATTGTCCATTCCCTCTGCCTTGACTGCTGTTTCCTATGTAAAGGCACCATTGCTTCTCTCAGTTCCTTAGTGTTTGTACTTGAATGTTACCTTCTCACCGAGACCTCCCCTGCCCACCTTATTTACAAGTGCATTCTGTTCCCCGTCACAGTGAGCAGTAGAAAATCCTTGTTGAATGAATGAATGAATGAATGAATGCATCCCCAGTGTCTAGAGCTATTGACACACAGTAGGCTCTTATGCCTGTTTGGCCCCGTGGGTGGTTCCTGCACCTGGGCTGCTCCTATTGTTCAAAGCATTAAACTGTCTGCAAGCAGATTATTTACAGAGATTTCTCCTCCCAGAGCCGCTCGCATGTGGCAACTCAGTCCCTATTTGCCCTAATACTCACTTTCTCTCATCCTTCCCACCAAGAGCTTTTGTGTGTGATAACATCCGGCTGTGCTGGGCACGGACCGCACCTGGCACAATCCTCTCCAATCCCTAGAAGGAACAGCCCTCACCTACGCAATGGGAAGGAAGTCAGGTTTCTGCTCCAAGCCAGCAACCTCTCTCTGAGGTCATGTCATACGGACACGGAGAAGTAAACATGCTGTTTCTTCTTTTAAATGGCATTGGACGAGAAGTGCGTCTTTCAGACAGACCATGGAAACGTGCAGTCAGGTATGATTGCCTGTGAGTATTCCTCGCAGGAAAAATAGCTCCTAATTGCAGGAGAGAGAAAGGAGCCAGCTGCTGCTTTCATGATTATTTAAGCACCCATCCACCATCAAAACACGCCTCATTGTGTCATTACCACTGAAATGTGATTGCCACCACGTTTTCTACTCGCCTCTCCTCTATGCAAATTGGGGAGAAGAAAGAAACTCCTCAGGCACCCATTTGGTTTCTAAATGTATTGTTTGCATATAGACATCAGCAGCCTGAAAAGATTCTAGCCCGGGAATGTCAAACTGACAACACCGTCTGTTCTTCAATTGTTCCCTCCGAAAATATAATTTTTAACGTATCCGTAAAGGCAGGCCTGGCTGTTTTATCAGTGATTTAGTCAGAGACCAGAGGCCTGGTGTCCCAACTGTGGGCCTTGGGCAGCAATGAAAACCATGTTTTGGAAGAGTCCAGTTCCTAGAAGATTAAAAGAATTCATCAACTTGAACAAATTTTTGTTCCCACCTTTTCTGCTGACAGTTGGTGTTGGTGCTGGGGCTGACGGTTAGATAATGATTTGCACAGCATTTTATAGAGTTCAAACGTTTCTGCCTCTGGCGCATCATATGACATTCCCAGGGACCCTGTGAGGGAGGTAAGGACAGTTTCCTTTTCTTTGTCTTAATATGTGTTTTTTTTGTTTTGTTTTGTTTTGGTTTTTTGTTTTTTTTTATTGATTTCACAGAGTAAGGGTAGGAAGGGAGAGGAAGGGATAGAAACATCAATGATGAGAGAGAATCATTGATCAGCTGCCTCTTGCACACCCCCAACCCCAACACTGGGGATCGAGCCTGCAACCCAGGCACGTGCCCTTGACCAGAATCGAACCCGGGACCCGTCAGTCCACAGACTGGCCCGCTATTCACTGAGCCAAACCAGGTAGGGCAAGGGCAGTTTTCTTGGATGGGGCTGTTCCTGGCTCTAAGAGTTGTGACCTTTAGAGGATTGAGGACTACTTGGTTTTAAAGGAGTTTCAACAGGAAGGCACTTGCTCTTCTGGTTCAATAGGTTTTAGTTCTGGGCCCAGGGAGGAAAAAACCAATATTAATAATAGCCAACAATTACCACCTGCGTGCCTTGTGCCAGCACAGTGCCGAGTGCTTCGTGTGTACCGGGTGCACTATCTCTTTTTTTGCTTCCAAATGCACCCCTCTGAGATTTGTTCTCTTATCTCCAGTTTACAGAGAGGGGAACTGAAGCTCAGAGAGGCTGAGTAATTTCTCCAAGGTCACACAGCTAATTAATGGTAGAGGGTGGGTCTGGGCCCAACAGCCTGATTTTGAGGTCTATGCTCTTGACCTTCAAGCTGTACTGCTTCCTACTACGCATCTACCTACCATGTGCCCATCAACAGATGACAGCACAACACAATAAACTAGTAATCATATCGGGTATCTCTCCAGGACCAGGAGCTGAAAATACACTATCATATTCAGTCTTTACGACAGCCCTGCAAGGGAGGTATCTAGTATCCCCTTCTGCCTACCAGGAGAATGACATTCAGCAAGGCTAATTGCTTTCACATTACAGAGTCAGTAAATGGGTGGCGTTGGTATTTAAACCTACACCTTTTCTACGTGTTTTTTTTGTTTTGTTTTGTCACCTCACTCTTCCTGCCGAAGGCACCCAATGCTACGTGACACATTGGACCGGAAATATATAGGTGCGCACACAATATGAGAAGATCCCTATGCACAAGAAGCAGGATGCTGTCAGTATAGTTGGAGTGGTAGGTATTTGATTTCATTTCCCAGCCTGCCTTGCAGCTAGGGTGGCGCTGTCCAAGCCAATGAGATGTTAAGGGGAGAGTCTACGGTGGACCCGGGTGGGTTCTTTCAAAGCTTCTGCTCTCCTGATAAAAGGGAACATTTCTGCTGACAAGGGCCTTCTCCCATTCTTCCTCCCTTGAACACAGATGGCAATGTTGGATCTGCAGCAGCAATCTTGTAACCAGGAGGCACAAGCCAAATGAATCTCAGTGATGGCTGCCCTCCTATCACAGAGCTGCTGCACCAATACCAATAACCACCTACCTCTGTACTTACACAAGCTACTCTTAATGGCGTGTTCTGTTATCTGCAGACAAATACAACCTTAACTGCGACAGAAAGAAGTCTAGTTTGAGCAGCCTCACTTCCCTTCTACCTGGCAGTTACGTCTGATGTCTTTGTCTATGCCAGCTGATTTCCCGCCTTCATAAAGAGAGCAGCCTGAATACAATTTCAGATATCTTGGTGGTATGGACATGTCCCTCCAAGTACCTGCTGTGCCAACAGCCCCTTCCGAGAAAAGGCACTATTGGTTCTTTACAGGCTTCGTGTCAGGTGACTGTGATTTTCAGGCCAGAGCTACTCACCCAAAGCACCCATCCCTGAGTCAGGGAGCAGCCTGTGAGGTGGTTAGGCATGCGTACTCTCCCCAGCCATGGCACTGTGTAGATGTCCACTGGCTTGCCTATGAGACAGAAGTTGAGTGATACAAGAATGCAGAAGCCACAAGCCAAGACAAGTCATAGCTAAGCAGTTGATAGGCACCAACAAAAGTCAGGAATGAGCAGAAACCGAGAGCTAGAGAAGAAGAAAGTCAAAGAGTGCAATGGCAGGAGAATCCTAACTCTAGGGCAGGGAGCCACCAGGGCTGCTAAAAGAGAACAATAGATGGCCAGGCCCCTCCCCGCTGGCCTTCTAGAGTTCTGCGGAGCCACAGGAGCTGCAGTGATCCTAACTGATCCTTGGGCATCCTCTGTGATTAGTGAAGCCATGTCACCTCGCTTACTCCCCAGATGCGCCCACTATTGCCCCTCGGGTCACATGGGTCCTGGTGGCCTGAAAGAGCTTAACCCACATGTTGGCCACTCAGGGCCACCATTCCCGTCATTCGTCTCCCCGAGTGTTGCACACACACCTGTGGAGCCCGGAGGGTATAGGCAGGGCGCCTGTGGGCCATATTTGGCCCCAATACCTGTCTCATTCAATGTACATGGTATCCTTAGAAAATGGACATTTGGATGCCTTTCCGCGGGTATACTCTTTCAATTTGTCATGGTCCCTACCCCTCTCTATGCCTGACACCTGCCCTACTTTGCACATTCACATTACCTGCCTGGTCCCTGTAGGCAGTTGAGTGGCAGCCTCTGGCAGGAAATTGTGGAGGCGGTCAGGTCAGGTAAGCTGCCCCTGAGTTCCCGTCAGCTGAGTCCCCTGGCAGCTGCAGGCCCATGCCCTCAAGGCAGGGCACGAAGCTGCCGTTTCCGAGTCTTCCCTGTTTCTAAGGACTGTTGTATTGAGAGAGAAAGAGAGAGAGAGAGAGAGAGAGAGAGAGAGAGAGAGAGAGGAGAGAAGAAAGGAGGGAGAGAGAGAGAGAGGAAGAGGAAGAGAGGGAGACAGAGAGAGAACTTTTGCCACCCCACAGACCACAGAGCTGGTATCTGTCGCTTCATCATCCACTTGCTTCTCCACCGCAGTATCCGCTGCTCCCAACTGCCATCACCACTTCTAATCCACCCAGCTTTCCACCGCAGCCTTTTCGCTCCCTGTCTCCTGTTGCTTTTAGTGTGCCGGTCCTACCTCATGTGCATGTGGTTGGCCTCTGTGGTCACAGCCAATTGGCGGGTGCTTTTCCTTCTGCCCAGCAAGCCAGGAATCCAGGCACAATGTGGTCCCGGGGACAGTGGCTGCGGCAGCAGCCTTTGCGGGCTGGGCCCTCAGGGGCTGTGCTTTACTGGCAATCAGTTCTGTTTTTGTTTTCCAAAGATTTTTGAGTCCGGAGGGATTCTAAAAACCCTGAGGGATCTGGAAAATGCGGCTTGTCTCTGAAAATAACAGCCTGTGCAGAGAGTGGAAGGAGAGATTACCACAGACTGTTATCTGAGGTGGTAAACAAGTTTTCCTTACAGGGTGGGTTAAACAGACAAAGAAAGGATGACAAAGAACATCCAAAACCACAGGGGAAGCAGCTCAAGCTAAAGGGGGATGATGGTGCAGGGCATGATGCACACACGCAGGAGTAGGTGTGTAGGTGCCCAAGTGCATGCATGCACACTTATGCACCCGTGTGCACATGTGTGTGTAGAAGGATTAGCACTGGAGAGCTGTGGAAATAAAGTTAGGTTGGAACAAACTATGCAAAGTCTTAAAAATTAGGTGAACAAATTCAGAATCATGTCAGAGGGCAGCTTAGAGCTATTAGAGGGGAGAGAGATTTGGGCCCGGTACCCATCCAGGTGATGCGCCAAAGGCACAACAGAAGTGGAGAGGAAAGCATCCGAGGATATCCTGAAGCATCATCCACAAGCCTGGATGTTTGGCTCAATTTGAAGGGGCGGATGGAGGAACCAGTCAATGTTGATTCCAAAGCTTCAAGCTCAGAGTCACCGCAGCGGGAGCTGTGGAATGGCAAGGCCGGGAGAGCCGAAAGATCATGAGATCGTGTGACATCTCATTCTTCAGAAAGAGACCTACCTTCCTCACATGCACGCGCCTGCCTATGTGGTTGGCAGAACAGATCCACATCTGGGGTGCCCTGGGGAACAAGGACAGGCCTCTCTCTTACCCACATCCCTGGGGTTCTTAGCCAACAAGACTACAGGACCAGAAGCTCCCGCTAGGCATCAGACGGCTGCTGGTCTCTCAGTGAGCCTTCCGGCCAGAATGAGACACGTGCAAACCAGTTAGTTCAAGACCAGAGCTCAGAAGCTCATTGTTTGTCGCGACATCAGAAGAATGCTCACATTCTTTTGCTGACAAGTGGGTCCTGACCAAATTTGGCCTCATCAGCACACTGGCAGGCAGGCAGCCAAGTTGGAAACTGACCCACCCCAGGAAAAAAGTGAAGGGCAAATGATCATTCCACTCCACAACTTCTGCTCTCTGTGCTCCAACAACTTGAAATATCAGCAGCCCCCAAACCACATCAAGTGGTGAGGCCCCAATAAAGGCGATTGCTTTGCGGCTGTTCAAACGTCTGCTCGGAGTTTGAGGCCCTTTCTGCATCCCAAGGACCTAAATGGTGGCTCCCTGGGAAGGCAGTCTTTGGTGTAAACTGTCTAATTCTCACAACAGTTTTAAACTCGCTGTGGATTTTAGAGCATAGACCAACAGCTACCTCTTGGGTCTGTATTATCCTGGATGCTAGCATCTAAACCTCACTGTCACTAGATCACTCAGTTCATTTAGGGACATTTGGCTTTTCTCTGCTTGCAGGCATTCTGGAAATCGCAGGTGGGTCCACACAGCCTGTAGCATAGTGAGCGGGTGTTCGGTGTACAGGTTTTGTGCACAGAGAGCTAAGCTGGAGTCCCAGCTTCGTTTCTACCAGTGACTCTGACGTTAAGAACATTAACTAATTTTTCTAAGCTTCAGTCTCCTTATCAGTAAAATGAGGATAATAATACCTAGTTCAGAGTGCTGTTGTGATGAATAAATTATATGTAAAGGCTGTGTTAGTTAGCTATTGCTGCATAACAAATCCCCCCCCTACCCCCGCCCAAACATGGTGACTTAAAGCAATGAGAAGCATTCATTGTCTCAGTTTCTGAGGATCAGGAATTTAGGAGTGGGCTTAGCTGGGTGGCTCTGATTTGGGATTTCTCATAAATTCAGTCAGATGTCAGCTGGGGCTACAGTTATCTGAGAACTAGACTGGGGCCGGAGGATCCACTCTAAGGTTGCTCGCTCCATGGCTGATAAGTTGGTGCTGGTTCTCAGCAGGAGGCCTCAGTTCCTCTCCACGGGGCCTCTATAGGACTGCTAGAGTGTCCCCATCGCACGCACGGTGCCTGGCTTCCTCTGGAGCAATCAATGCAAGAGACCAAAGCAGAAGTTGCAATGCCTTTCATGACAGCCTCAGAAGCCATACATCACCACCTCCACTGCACTCTATTGGTCATACAGGCCAGCCTGATTCAATAGGGGAGGGGGCTATACAAGGGCAGGAGTACCAGGAAGCAAGCATCATTGAGGACTGTCTTGAATGCTGGCAACCACAAGGGCTTGCACAGTACCTACCTAAGCGGTAGCTGCTAATAGGATTATTATTTGCTTCTTATCATCTACACACACACACACACACACACACACACACACACACACACAGAACCATTCCTTTCCCTTTGCTCTAAAGCAGGGGTCCTCAAACTTTTCAAACAGGGGGCCAGTTCACTGTCCCTCAGACCGTTGGAGGGCCGGACTATAGTTTAAAAAACACTATGAACAAATTCCTATGCACACTGCACATATCTTATTTTGAAGTAAAAAAACAAAACGGCAAAAACACCCGCATGTGGCCCGCGGGCCGTAGTTTGAGGACGCCTGCTCTAAAGTGTCCAGTCATTGCTGTTCTTCTCTCAAATCTCGTGGTCTGCCAGTCCCATGGTGATGTCAGAAAGGACAGCACCCATGGCCTCACAAGGGTGACTCAAATACTCGGACAGTTTTTCCTCTCCCAGTTCTTTGCCCATTTATATAATTAGAATCCTCCCAGGCACGTCTTGGTTTGTCTGATGACTTGAATGTCACAGTCGGCCAGGATCTGCAGGACATAAGCCATCACCGCAGCAGGAAAGATGCTGACTTGCAGTTTGTGGTGCAGCCCTGCTGGGCAGAGAGCCGTGAACCAGGTCACCCCTGGGACAACAGCAGAGATGGTGCTGGAAATGAAATGTCCATTAAAGGGTCAAGTAGAGGAGGGTGACCTCCCTCGGGCCGTGCTGAGCAGCAGCAGGCCAAGCACCTGGCTCGTTGGAAGCCACTGTCACCGTGACTTTCCCTGTATCGTCAGAGCAGATGCTGCTCGCTCTGTGAGGCTCAGGGTGGCTCGTGATAGGACCGCTGAGGACATCTGAGTGGCACAAGTTGCCAGTTGTTCCCCTTGTGTCATTTCCCCCCTTCTTCTGCAGGAACAGAACCCCTAATCAATAGCTGAGAACAAGGCACCCCAAAATATTTGTCAGGCTCCCTTAATAAAACTCTGGCCAATGGGACATAAGCGGAGGCCATATGTGCAACTGCTGGAGAGGGACCATGCCTTTTTTCCCTCCTACTCCTTCCTGCTTGCTGGGATCCTTATTAAATGACTGGACCCCCAGGAGCCGTTTTGGACCAGGAAGTGACCTTGGGAATGGATGTCGCTTGCGACAGAGCAAAAAGGTAGAAGAAACCTGGGCCCCTGACACAGAGCGCTCCCTTGTAACTCTGGGCTGCCTGCCTCTAGATTTCTTGGACATTAGAAAGAGATCAACGTTTCGTTTTTTAAAAAAGCCATTCTTGCTTTGTTTGCTTTCTTTTTCTGTGTGACACACCTAAGCCCAGCTCACACAGCTTCCTGTTGCAGTGGCCATGACTGCAGTTCTTGCACATGGTCTGCCACCAGGGTACGCACCTGCCTGCTGCGGGAAAGTCTGCAGAAATGACCCCAGGAGGAAGAGGGTAAACCATCATTTATAGTTTCATGTAACACTGGTTGAGCTGCCCTACTACGTACAAGGCACTGTGGAGGAGGTCAAGCAGTTGTCTACAGAGTTTACTGGGAGTTTCTCCTCCACCTTGGGCCCTCTGTGACCACCACTCTGCTCATCCATTTGTTCTTTCATTTATGCATTCATCTGTTCAACAAGTCGTTATGAAGAACTTCCATATGTCAGGCATGATATGAGGTGTCAGCGTCACAATGACAGCATCCCATCTAGCAAACAGAAAGGACCCGTGAGGCGCGGTACAGGATGGAGAAGTTTCATAGGCAGAAGGGGCCAGGACGAGGAAGTTACTAGCAAAATGTGAATAACTTCGGGCAAGGCCACCTTCCTTTAGGGCAGGGGTCCTCAAACTTTTTAAACAGGGGGCCAGTTCACTGTCCCTCAGACCGTTGGAGGGCCAGACTATAGTTTAAAAAAAACACAACTATGAACAAATTCCTATGCACACTGCACATATCTTATTTTGAAGTAAAAAAAACAAAACGGCAAAAACACCCGCAAGTGGCCCGCGGGCCGTAGTTTGAGGACGCCTGCTTTAGGGGGAGGTAGGCAGATTACCTTACTAGTGCTGAGCATGTAACTCCATGTTGACTGGTTAAGATCACATTCCTGGGAGAGGCTGAAACTGTAACCCGGTTAGGTATTAAGGCTTGGTTTGGGGACATGGGCTTAGCACAGGTGACTCTATTTGGGGCCTCTTGTGTCTTTTTACCACTTCCTTTCTCAGATAAAAACAAAGAAAACTGGCATCACAGCCAGGATTCCCATATCTGTTACAAAGGGGTAGAATTAAAGGGACTATAATTTAGTTAAAAAAAACACAACACACCAAAAAGTTGCTGAAATACAGTTCTGCTCACACATTAAAGTGTGTGTGTGTGTGTGTGTGTGTGTGTGTGTGTATTTAATCTATATGGTATGTTCACACACAGGCACACACAGATTTAATTATTTATATAAGGGAGGGCATATGTCTAAGCGATTTACAAACACATGTGTATTGATATGTGTATATTTTAAAACAGAACAATATAACCCCTTCTTCTCCAGCTCCAGACTGATATTTCCTACAAAAATATTAAATATTAAATACTGATTTTCCTGGTTTCCGCAGACATTGCTGATCGGTACCTGGCTCTCTGAAACAAGCCTGTCCCTAAAACAAGAACAGGCGAGGCTGCCGGCAGGGGCGCTGGGGGCCAGCAGAGCAGTTACAATCCGTTAGAAGGTGGACACTGGCGGCTGGTTCCTTGCCAGCTCTCCCTGCCACCCTCCCCTCCCCTGGAAAAGACCCTGCATATGGAGACTCAGCTATTCTCTTCTTTGACTTCATATCCGTAGGAAAGACATGAAGAGGTTTTAATTATGTTTTATAATGCAGTCATATTCTACATTTCTCAAGGCAAGGAGCCATGCAGGACTGCAGTTGGACGATGAAGTTGTAATCAGATCATCTGATCTGTCTGCCTCCAGCCAGGCTGTCACTTCCCAACAATGAGTTCCCTGGAGTTTTCTGGCTTGGAGTCGAGCCCCTGGGACACTGCCTCACTGGTAAGTAGACCATGAAATGAGGCAGAAGAGAGCTCGCTCTGGCTCTGGGTTTTTCTTTTTCCCCAATGTCGTTCCATCTGCGGTTTGTGTCAGTTCTAATAAGCGTAGTTAGAAGTCAAACCATCCTGCCCTCCAGCCAAATCTTAACAAGGAGAGAAGGTGAAAAGTCCGCATTAGGTCCTTTGTGGGTTTTTGTTTGTTTGTTTGTTTTTTAATATATTTTTTATTGATTTTTTTTTTTTTTTTTTTACAGAGAGGAAGGGAGAGGGATAGAGAGCTAGAAACATCGATGAGAGAGAAACATCGATCAGCTGCTTCCTGCACACCCCCTACTGGGGATGTGCCTGCAACCAAAGTACATGCCCTCGACCGGAATCAAACCTGGGACCTTTCAGTCCGCAGGTTGACGCTCTATCCACTGAGCCAAACTGGTTTTGGTGGGTCCTTTATGTTTTTTAAATTTCTCGCCCAAGGATAATTTTCCATTGATTTTTAGAGAGAGTGGAAGGGAGGGAGGATAGATAGATAGATAGATAGATAGATAGATAGATAGATAGATGATAGATATATAGATAGATAAATAGATAGAGACGAGAGACACATCAATTGGTTGCCTCCCACACGCACTCTGACCCAGCCTGCAACTGAGGTACATGCCCTTGACCGGGAATCAAACCCATGACCCTTTGGTCTGTAGGCTGATGCTCTAACAACTGAGCAAACCCGGCCAGGACTATTAGGTCCATTTTAAAACACATCAAACATTTTTTAGAAAAGTAATTTAAACTGTGGTGGAATCCCCACCAACCCTAATCCTTCACCTGATTCAGAGTTTTTGAACATCAGTTGAAAAGAGCAATGCATCAGGAAACCCTGACCAGGCCCAGCCCTGATGCTAACTAAGCAGCCGGGAGGGCAGGTCACTGTATCCTGGTGGCCTGTTCCTATGACAATAATAATACATGGATTTCCCATCTAACTCATGGGTGTTGCCACTGTAAGAACCAACTGAAATAACAAAAGTATTTTGGAAATCTACAATGCAAGGTCTTTATCACTGCTGGCTGGTTTGAGTTGCTTGAGAAGATATAGAAGGAGGGGAAAGATGGATTTTAGTCAGCTAGCTGCTCCCCACATCCTCCTGAGCAGACACAGCCTAATTCTTCTCTCTCCACGCAAATCCATGGGTTCTTAAGTCCTGTTTGGCTCTTGCTCCAGCTTCTAAATACCTCAAGGGAAGGAGATGCTATCCCACCCAGGTAATTTATCCCCCAGTTTAGAAATCCTCATTATCTGGGAGTTCTTTCAAGGTCTACTCACTGCCCCTTGCAAGTAAATTAATTGCCTCTTATATTGATCTCGGAGGAGACAGAGATGAGCTTCTACACCAGGACCTGACCTTGAAGGGTTTTAGGTTCTTCCTCAGCTGCTGTGTTTCCTTCTTTCTCTCTCCAGTGGAGGGAAGGCAAGAATTTATTGCATACACCGTTAATAGAAATGTCAACAATTGATTTTAGGTGCAGTAGAAAAGAATCCTGCAAAAACGGAAGACTCAGAATGAGGCTAAAGACATGCTTCTAGGGAAAGCAGATGTGTAAGTGTGGCCAACATAACAACAGCCATAGTGGCACCTCCAGGAGCTGTGCAGGAGTTGCCATCTGATGCCCAGGTTAAGATGACCGAGGGAGGGTAGATAAAAGAAACACAGCGTGGCTCAGTGGTTGAGCATCAACCTATGAACCAGGAGGTCACTGTTTGATTCTCAGTCAAGACATTGCCTGGGTTGTGGGCTCAATCCCCAGAGTGGGGTGTGCAGGAGGCAGCCAGTCAATGATTCTCTCTCATCATTGATGTTTTTATCTCTCTCTCTCTCCCTCTCTGAAATCAATAAAAATATTTTAAAAAGAAAGAAAAGAAAAACAAGACTGCATGTTGACAGTTATAGACCCATAGCACTGACGCTCTGAAAGTCATAAGGCTTGTCATTGGCCCGGCCAGCATAGGGACAGGCATGCTCTGTTTTCCAGAATCTTCTTTTGTAAGACTTGAGAATTCTCTGAAGGCACTTGAGCAAACAAGGCTCAGGGGCATATATTACCACCACCGTATTTTACATAAAAGACATTCAAATACAGTCATGGTTCACTTGTGTCAGTAGAACACCTAGGCTATATGGTCCAGCCTATTGCTCTGGATCGCTAACAAGTGAAATAAAATCTAAAACCTTTATTACCAGTGCTTAGAATGTCTGAGGGATTTCAAGCACCATCACTTTTTTAGATGATAGACTAGCAATTTTTAACCTTAAAAAAGTAATCTTGATGCCTAAATCTAGCTCCCTCACGTCGCCCAGTTTGTGCTTGCAAAGAAAGCTTTCTGGATGAGGCATAAATGGGATTTTACATCATTGAGGGTTCAGCTTCATAACTTTCTCCCAACTGTTTTGAAACATGGTCTGCTCTCCCTATTAATGGGTTCCACATCCACGGATGTAACCAACCTCTGATCAAAAATATTCAAGAAAAAAAGTTACATTAATGCTATGTAGTTAGGCCTACAACGGTTGTGTCTATACTAAATAGACATTTTTTCCCCATTTTCCCCTAAACTATACCGTATGACAATTGTTTCTATAACCTTTGCATTGTATTGTGTACTATAAGTAATGTAGAGATGATTTCAAGTAGACAGGAGGATGTGTGTAGGTTATATGCAAATATGATGATGCCATTTTATATAAGGGATATAGGCATCCTCAGATTTGGGGGTCCTCTTGGGCACTCAGGAACCAATCACCTCTCTATAAGGAGGACTGACTGTATTTAGTCTAATAATGAAACAGAGAGAGAAGAAACGTTTTTGTTATGTAAATCATGGACACAACAAGGAAGACTTCCTTCCAGAATGTGCTGGGGGAAGCAGGTGTGCACCTGGGCCCCTGCTTGCATTTCTCTGCCTGATAGAGACCAGGGAGAGAGAAGAGGAGAGAGAAAGGGCCAAGGGCCCCGCTGCCACCTAGCAGACCACCACACACTCCTTGGCGTCTCTCACTCAAGTGTCCCCCAGCCCTGGAACTGTTAATAACCTTTTGCACTCGGATGTCGAGTGTGACTCGACACGGTTAGCATTAGAATAAAGGAATCGAGAAAAAAGCAAGCGAGTGCAAAGGGTTCAATGGCAAGTGTCACATGCAAAACTTACTTCTGCAAAAAGTTTTATGCAAACTTAAAGCAGGGAGCCAACAAGACAGGGAGAGAGGCAGAGGGCAAGCAGGGAACTCTGAGAAAAGGCCTCCTGCTGAAAAAAAAAAAAAAAAAGAAAATCCCATTTTAAGAACAAATTAGTTTGATGCCACATTGGCTGTTGTGTCGTATGGAGTTGGGTTTTAGCCTGGCTACCTTGAGGAGCAGCTTGACAGACATCAGGCTGCCTGCTCACAGCCCAAAGCCTCCCTGACAGAGGACACGGCTGGGCTGGGTGCAGATGTGGCCCCCTGCACCCTGACACACTCAATCTCCACCCTACCCCCCTGTCATCCCATGTGCCGGCAGGTGACAGGGACTTGGCAGGCCCCACTCTGGCTCTGGCTGGAATTCCTTCATCATGGACCTGCTCCCCACACTTCATTCTGGCCCATGTAACTGTAAGTGTTAGCCTGCCATTGGCTGTCTTTCCACGCTCACCATCCGGAGGGGCAGGGCTGGCCTGAAGCAGACAGCAAGCAGCATCTCAGCGGGCAAAGTGGGTGCTTGGAGCCAATAGGTGTGATTAAAAGGCCCAACTCTCTTCTCTCCCCATTTCTGGCGCTGGTCTGCCAAGCCCATCTCGCGGGGAAATTGCCCTGGTGACTGTGTGACATCGAGGAAAGAATAATAGCATGCTTCCCCTTCTCTTGTGAAAAGATGGTGTCAGGAAGGAGGGAGAGATGGAGGGCAGGAGGGAAGTGCAGCTGACACCCGCAGTCGCTGGCTTGCTATCTTTGGATGCTGCGAGGCAGGCGCATGAAGCCTGGTGCGCTTCTGCTGGATGGGGGTGAGCAGCTGGGCAGACAGTCAGGGAGCTGGCAGCTGGCGGTGATTCAGAGGCACAGAGCTTGCTAAACCAGCGGCGTCATAAGACGGGTGCAGCCCAGGGAAGTGGGCACGGGATGGCTCAAAAGGAAGCAATTGTGAAATCGGACCTGTTTAGGTTTGCGACGGCTCCTGATGGGAGAGGGAGCGTGCCTGCGACCGAGTGCTCGGCACTCCACGGCGGCATTGCCGGCCCCATCTAACGCCCAGTGCAGGCGGCCCTGTGTCAGGAACAAAGTGCTTTAGACAGACAGACAGACGGACGGGCGCAGGATCTGCAGGGCCAGAGCCTGAGCTGCAGAGGCCTGACATGTCGATAACTGAGTGAGTGCCCAATGCAAGGATCAGGAGATGAATGACAGAGAAAACAGCAGCATGGCAGAAAATGTAGACCATGAAAGGGGGAAATGGGTCCGTCTTCTACCTCCCCAGTGAAGGTATTTTCATCTGGCAGATGCCTTTCTAGCCTTGCGCGCGCGCACGCACATACACACACACGCACGCACACACGTTTATAAAATTTTCAGTGCACCCAGAATTTCATACTGCTTTTTTCACTTGGCCTATGGATCAGAATTTCCCAGCGTTACTTCATGCTCTTATCACTGATGACAGCTATAAAAGATTGCACCTAATGGGCCTACCATAATTTACTAAACAATTTCTCTATTCTGTAAGTAGATTGCTTTCTTTTCAAAAATGGTGTTATTGAGGTGTGATTGGTATAGAATAAGTTGCACAAGTTGAAAGTGTACCGTTTGATAAGTTTGATATATGTAGCACCTGTGAAACCACCCCCACAGTCAAGGTAAAAACATACCCATCACCCCCATCATCCCCCCCCCCCCCCCCCCCCCCCCCCCCCGCCCCACACACACACACAAAAGTTTCCTCTGCCCTTTGTAATCCCTCCCTCCCTCTGGGCCATTTCCCTGAGGCAGACTGTAACTGTGGTGGGCCCCAATGCCTCCTCTTGTTCACGGGCTTGTGTAGCCCCTTTCCTTTGAATTTGGGCTGCCCTGGGGTCTGTTTTAAGCCGTAGAATGTGGTAAAAGTGACACCATTCTAGTCTCAGGCCTGAGCCTTAGAAAGTCCTAGCAATTTATGATTTTGCACTGTTGAAGCGTTTCTTCTTGGAAACTAGCAGCCATGCCATGAGGAAGCTCAAGCAACCATGTTGAGAGGACCATTTGTCCACCAATAACGAGCCACTCCAGGCCTCCCAGTGCTTGATCCCACACCACATGAATCACGTTAGCCCACTCATCCCACAGAATCCTAAGAAATAAGAAGTCATTGTCGTTCCAGCCACTAAATTTTGGAGCGATTTGTCACACAATCGTCAGTAAGTGAAATAGGCTGAGAACGGAGCAGTTATTGCCAAAATAGGTTCCCGTCCTTTGAGAATCCCATGAAAGGTATGAGAGAGGTGAGGCAGGAGTGTTTTCCACTCCCATGTCCCTCTCCAGTTATGACCTCGCTGTTGGCTCCTTGAGAATATCACTGGGCCCTCCTTCCACCTGCCTCTTGGGTGGAGGACACAAGAGCAAGCTGAAGGAAGGATCTAGGGCGTATTTGGGGGGCCCAGAAACGAAGCAAGTGACTTCCTGTGGGTCTGTCCCAATGTTGCACGTTGGGACACTCCCTGGGGGTGGGGACAGAGACCAAAGCAGTCCAGGGCACCCCTATTCACCCTCGCCAGGCAGCAGCACTCACAGAATGAGCGTGCCAAGGTTCCTTTCCTCTTAGAGTGCAAGAGGCGTTGGGAAATCATTCTCCCCTTCATACCCGCCGTGCATCTTATCCCGGAGAAGTGCCCCGGCGTGTTTACCCACCCACCGCGGATGGACACTTGGGCTGTTTCCAGTTATCAGTTCCCCTGAATAAAGCTGTGAACATCTGTGTACCAATCTTTGGGTGGGCACACATTTTCACTTTCTGTGTATATACCTAGGAATGGAATGACAAGATCATAGAGTAGGTGAATATTGAATTATTTAAAATATTTATTTACTAGTTAGACTTATATATATTTTTTTAAAGAGCAGTTTTAGGTTCACAGCAAAGTTGAGCAGGAAATACAGAGAGTTCTCATATACCCCTAAAGAAACACACCCACCGTTTCCCCCGCCACTAACCTCCTGCACCAGAGGGTGGATTTGTAACAATGGATGAACCTACATGGATGCATTATTATCCACCAAAGTCCATAGTAAACAGAGAGGGTGCAGGGCAGGAAAAAGTTTTCCTTGACCTTCTTGGAGTCCCTGGCTGGGCCTGGAAATTATACTGACAAAGACAGATGAACAGGAGAGAAGCACGCATGCTTACTTAGTGCGAGTTTTCCGTGACCTGGGAGCCTTCGTAAGGAAATGAAGATCCAAAGGACCAGTCAGACGTGAGTGTTCTTATGCTGCTGTGATGAAGGTGGAGGAATGGGGTAGGTCACTCCAAAGAGGAAAGTGCAGTCCACTGGGGGAAACGGAGCAAGGCCTGTTTGTTAGGGGTGTTCTCAAATGACGCTCTTTTCCGCTAGGAATAGAGGCCCCGCCCGTATGAGGGTTTTATGACCTGTTTCAGGGGTGAAGGAGGGAGTCAGAGTGACCTTCCTGATTTGGCTGTTTTCAGATTAACATAAATATGCCAAGATGCCATATTTTGGGTCTAGCAGATCCGGATCCCCATCAAGGGCAAGAGAGAGAAAGAGGAAGGAAAAGGAAGGAAGAAAAATAGAACAAAGGCAGGCAAACATCTGGGAATGTTCTTGCTTTTGAGCCCAGGAGCAAAACTTGGTGTTATAAAAATCTATTAAAAATACACCAGCCCATCTCCAGCCCTAGAACTGTGATTTCTCAACTGAATAAGGAAGTGTTGCATTTCATCTCCTTTGCATATTAATGTCATGCAAATACCAGCACTCAGGGAAGTGCTAGGGGCTTGGGGAGTGCCACCAGCTGTAAACACGTGGTTAAAAAGTTGAACACAGCCTATCACCATGTGAAAGGGCACAAAGATAACGGGTGAGGAGACAGAAGGTCTGATGAAACACAGAGTCCGTGGATTCCAAAGACCTAAGGACAGACAGAAATGTCGCAACCGACAGACAGCAGCAGGCTAAGTGGGTGGTAAAGACAAGACATGTCTTTGTTGAAAGTTCGCTCGAGATCAATGTCAGTGGATGTAGTGATGTGCGAGGCGGGAAAACATTGGCAGCGAAAGTGCTGACACGGCTGTCTGCATGCTGCACAGAGAGGAGCTGGAGGAAACACCCGTTTTCACACCCTGCCACCGAGAGCCTGCCGAAAGCGAAACCCAGCCTGAAAGCTCACACTACATGAATGGTTCCTTTCTGCGGCTTTGCTGAAGGCTGCAGTGTTATTTAAGTGCTTTTTGTTCGTAAAAGAAAAAACCAGTTTTGTTTTGAATCGACTTCACTATTAGGTACTTAGGGCATTGCCCATCGCGGTCCGCCGAGCTCAGCTTTTGGACGGAATGTCTGTTGAATGCTACAGGTTTCCTGGCCATGTTGGCTTTCCTTTCTCCTAGCAGCGTCTCCCACTCCCGGCTGGCCCCTGCTTCTCGTCCGTCTCTGCCAGCCATGCAATTGTTCTGATGGTGCAGTCTACCTGGTGCTCACTAAAATTTAGAGGAAGAGGAGGCAGTGGATTAAGGAGGCACCACGGGGGCTGGTGGCTTACACACCTGAGTACAGCAAGGGATGTGGGGTTGGGGACAAACTAGAAGCCAGGGCTCAGGCTGGAGGGAGCCACCACTCAACTCCAAGAGAAACTGAAAAGGCAGACTTCCTGTGAAATTCCTTGATTCTTTTCTACTGGCAAGTAATTGAAAAAGAAGGAATACTGTGAGGTGTAGAGAGCACCTGGGAAGGCACATGGGCATTTCTTTAATTATTGTCAGCTGAATCCAGTGGCATTGGCAAAGCCACGTCCTGGAAACACACTTTGCCAAAAGGCAGGAGTGTTGTCAGCTTGACCTTCAGCCCAGGTGCCAGGGGGTGGGTTTTGTTATTTAAATCCAGCCAAGCACCAGGAATGAATATGACTCGGGCCCACCCAAGAATGCACATAATCTCCTTTGTCCTGACTTTTAGTAAAACTTCCTGTTTTTTTTTGTTTTATAAAATAAACATGCTGTACTGGCTCTGGGTTCCTGTCCCTGGCTCTCCATCAGAGGACAGCGTTTCCACCCAGCCCCAGTGTTTTCCTTCTATCTCTGTGTCTGTCTCTTTCTTTCATTTTCTCAATCCCCAGCCGCCCCTACTCAGGAACCAGACCGCTCTCTAGCTGCGCTGGATGCGGAAAAGAGAGAAATATCCACAGTGAGGGGCAAATGGGACATGTCAGGGGCTACATCCAGTCTCCAGTTCTCCCCTTTCCAATGTCTAGACTAGAGAAAGCTGGTAGGCGAGTGGAATGATGGCACGGCATATGGTGGGCTCTGGATGCCAAGAAGCACGGCTTGGCACTCACTAAAACTAACATGTCAAGAAGCTGCATTAATTTTTACAAAATAACATCATCCATCCCATCAGTCAATTTTAATTTTGTTGGCTTGTTGTTTGGTTTCTACTTATTTGTAAGCCCACCTTTGGTTTTATAGTAGTATGAGTATTTGTTGAAATTTAAGAAATATCCTAATTTAAATAATTTAAGTCAACAGTGGGAATCTGTAAGATAGTATCTTTCTCAAGTCTGAGAAATGATGTCCTATCTCATCTAATCTTTACATAAATCCCTAGGGATGTGAATAATTATTCACATTTTTAACCATGAGAAAATTGGAAACTCAAAGAGGTTCAGGAATCTGCTCAAACTCACCCAGCTATTAAGAGGCAGAACTGGGATTTGAACCTGGTCAGCACTGACTCCAAAGCCCATGATTTCAACCCTGACTCCCAAACCAGCAGCACAGGACTTGTGAATGACACTATCTATGCCTCTCCCACCCGAATCCTCTCACTGTGCTTTTGACCACTGCTGTCTGCCCAGCTGAAGCTACACACCCTCAGAATTTAGAGAGATCCAAGGCAAGGGGGAAGGTCAAGACTTGGAAGTCTGGGATTTGGGTCTCAGAGGGACTGGGATTCAGGAGGGTTTAGGAGGAATCTGTGATCAGAATTACTATCAACGATCTCTCATTACATTGCTCGTCACTATGCTTTTTGGGGTCTGGGCCATCTAACCACCATTTACAATCTTGTATTTATAGGTAAACATCACATATGTTCCAATAAACATCTGGAACTAGCTGAATGTCGCCTAAACTGCTTGTGTCAAGATCAGGTCTGGTTGGTGGGGAACCTCCTGGGTTTGTGCCTCTTATGGGTGGAATAGCCACCTCAGTGTTGTAGCTATTAGGGGAGGTTTACATTTTCTTCTTTATACTTTTCTACAATATCGAAACAATACATTGCTTTTGATATAATGAAAGATTATTTTTGGATGAAGTAAAAAGGAATTTATGGGGATAAACCCCCTCTCCTCACAGTGGGGGAAGAACACTGTTGCCACACACAGCCACCTGCTACATCTTCATAAGTGTCCCACCATGTAAGTCCCACGGGAGCCACATTGCATGTGGAGTAAAACGGGGACACTTGTGACAGCTGGGAGTACTGCAGGGCGCTTGTGAAAGGTGTCAGCAGTGACACACGTCTTTGTTTCTTCCTGGTTGACTCAGATCGAGCTCTGAGCACTTGAACAAGAAGCTTATCCACATCAGCTTATCCTCAAACAAGGAAAGAGGGAAGAGACTCAGGTGCTTTCTCCCAGATCTAAGGTAATCTTGATGGATTCCTATTTGAAGCTGAAGCGTTGACTAGGAGACTCTCCAGAGCCCAGGCTACAATTCTGACTGGTCACCTTCCGGGCAGTGTGACCTCGGTCGGAGCAGGAGGAAAACTCACAGAGGTGTGTAAAAACACATGAGCTATCTCCATGCCTTGGCGGCCCCACCCCAAGGAGGGACTTGGCTTCAATAAATATCTTTAGATTTTAAAATATATGTCTATATTCTGCCCTGGCCAGGTGGCTCAGCTTGTTGGGGTGTCATTCCATTCACCAAAAGGTTGCAGGTTAGATCCCCAGTCCAGGAGCATTTGCGAACAACCAACCAATGGATGTTTCTCTCACATCAATGTTTCTCTCTCTCTCTCTCTCTCTCTCTCTCTCTCTCTCTCTCTCTCTCTCTCTCTCTCAAAATCAATAAAAACATATCCTCGGGTGAGCTGTGTCTATGAGAGCAGAACACATGGATCCTGGTGGTCACCAGGAGTCTCTGTCTCGAACTCCTAACTGGCTTGTTCTTGTTCTTTTTGTTTTAGTTTATTCTCCCTCGGTAGAGCATATGATGGCCCGCTCATAAGCCCACACCAGGTTCCCGATCAGCCTGTGGTTGTCCATCACAGGCTCCTGTCCTCAAAGCTGCCAAGCTGAATTTTCGGCAGAAGAAGGGAAAGTGAGCCCCTCAGTTCTATGACATACTGTCACCTGGCAGGGTGGAGAGAGGACTGAGCAGCATTGTCTGGGCATCGCCCCTTCGTCCTCCTCCCTGCTGTCGTATTCCGGTATCCCAGGCCACTTTATAAGAACAACTTCTCCAGCTTTAGTCGTTAAGCCTCCTCTCCAGAAGGGCTCCAAAACTGTCCAGGAACCAGAGCCAGGCACCTACAGTCTCCTGGCTTAGAACCCTGCAGCTCACCACCTCTCTCTCTTAGTCAAATGCAAAGATTCCAGGCCACTTAAAGAAACCAAATTTGGGGGCCTACCTGCCTCAGCAGGCCACTGAATAAACAAGGACACACATTTGGTTTGAAGTGCCTTGTTTAGGCTCAGCAAAGGTCATCTAACCAATTCTATGGAATTTCCTCAGTTACAGACGAAGAAAAACATGAATGAGCGCATGAATGTGGCAAAGTCAAATAAGATGGATTGAAGAGCAGAGACACAGAGCGGCCTGACTGAGTGTTGTGGCCACACAACGATGGCGACAACATTCAGAGAACAAGACAGGCTTTGGTACCAAGGACCAAGGAGAAAGGGCTGATTCAGGAAACATTCCTCAGGAAACAGCAGCCAGCCTGCTGATAGGTGGGTCAGGAATGGGTCCGAGTCCTTGGCAAAGTGAATTCAATTGAATCTGAAGTTGTTTGGGATCCTTTGAAAACTGTGGTATTAATCCAAGTCTATAATTACCACTGCTTTTTCATTTTCTCTTCTCTCTTATGTTTAGATTTCTTGTTGCCCACACACTAGTCCTGAATGGTTTACCTACAATTCTACATACAAACAACACAAATATTTTCAACCACAGCCAGGTCACCATCTAACATGATTAATAGACTTTGCTTCATTTTGAGTGAGAGACAAAGTCTCAGTTCCTCCCATAGACCTTAATTGGGCTCAGATAGAAATTAATTTCTCCTTTACTATTTATTAAGCATCAGACCATGCTAACATTTCTCCGGGGGCTCAAATGATATTGCTGGAACAGTGTATGGAGGGAACATCCACCCCCAATTTCCCCTCTTCCTCCTTTGCCTCTTACTGCCCTCCTTCCACACCACTTCCCCCCGAAAAAATATTTGCCTCACGGATCAGTCAAAATTCACAACAGAACCTTTCTGAAAGCCGCATGGAGTCTGCCCTCTTCCTCCAAGGCCAATCTGTCATCCAGGAGTCAGTCCTTTTTCCTCACCTAGCTAATGAAGCTCAGGATTTATTACAAACTTGGTCCAAGGCCCGATTTCTGTTCATAAGACCCTGTCATCTTGGGATGAACCGTGCTGATGAAGGGCCAAGACGATAATGAAACACTGGCCTGACAGTGCACAACAGCGGGCGTTAGGAAATAACAGCAGAAGTTGTCTCCAACAGTGAACAAAGACGTTCAGAATACCCAGCATCACCGCAACTGAGCTGTTGGAGCAGGCTGCCTCCATTCGTTCATGGTGCTAGCATTTCCAAGCCTGGATCTTTATACGTTTATTGATCAACTCACCTTGGGAGCCATCCAGTATCCTTATTTCAGATCTTTCGAAATACCACCTCTTCTAAGAAGTTCACCGAAATGAAGTGGGAGTGAAGCCATGCTCTCCCTTCCTTATTCTGCTACCTTGGAACCGTGTCTCACCTCAGAGCACCCAAACTGGAACCAGCTGTGTATCTCATTCATCTCCAGATGGGTTGTTTTTATCTATAAATGTGTTACTGTAATGTTTTCTAGAACATAAATGGCTGAAGACATCAGAGCTGGCACAGAAGCTATTAAAAAAATAAAGACTTTGCCTTTTTAACTTTGTATTTTCTGTCGGGCCCAGTACATAGGAGGTGCTATACACTAAGTGTGTGAATTTATTTAGTAATGAATCAGCTACTGATTTAGCACCTGGAAGACTCAGAGATACCCCATGTGACAACCCCCCACCCCCCATCTTTTAGGGCTATTGAAGCCTATACTTGTGCTTCAATAAAGAAACTATAAATAAAAGAAACAGCCTGGACCCTGGAGGGACAGTAACAAAGCCAGAGGAGCCCAGTCTGCAAAGAGTAATGGACATCATCCAGCCATTGATTTTTATTTTATTTTTTTAGTATCTGGACATTTACTGGAAGAATTAGATTGGCCTGGATAGTGATTCCAAATTGCTGCTTCTTAGTCTCTTAGCTTCTACAATGTAATATTTTCTCTAACCACAAACCACAGCGGTCAGAACCACAGAGCAACATACTGTAACAAGAGCAGCGTGCACGGTCCCAGCATTCCTCAACGGGTGACCTGCGTACAACAGCCCCAGGAGCTATCTGTGTCAGAAAGTCTTGGGGGCCAAGCGAATTAGTCAGTACCACATATCACACCCCATCTTGGGCATTGCAACGTACAGCCGTATATGAGAGACTCAGATGAGTTGGCTAAATTTGATCACAGAATTCTATTTTCAGGTAATATCTAGTGTTTTTGCACCAAACTCACTTTAAGAAAGACGTCTCTGTCTGAAGTTTATTGATAGCGTTTTCATGCACGTGGAACAGGGATTTGCAACTCACAATATGTTTGCACCAGAAATGGGATGCTGGCCCTTTTTTCTCTGAAAGGTGACCCTGACCATGTGCCATAGGAATTACAATAGCCACATACCCTGCAAGTGAGGCTTGGCAGGTCGACCAGAAGGACCAGACAGCCCGAAGTTTGATGCGTGGTCTTGTAAAGGCTGGCAACGGGTGGAGCTGCCAACCTCAGCTTGGGCTGAGCGTGCACTCCTTCCCAGAGACACAGCAACGTTTCGCTGCTCTGGGATAGACTCTCGGCTGGTCATGGGGATGGGTGGCATCTGACACTCATGTCAGCGGCAGGTCAGAGACAGGCACTATTTGCTGGTTTGGCTATTACTTTGAAATGGGTCCACATCTGGTGGACTAGATGGGGACATGTGCACAGTTTTCTCTGCAAACTTCAAATTGTCTGCAGGGTTGTGTAGGCTTCCGGGGTATGTGAAACAGGTTCCCCAGTCCTGGCGGCGGGGAGCTGCGGTGTCCTGGTCAGTCACAGCATTGTGCTTTTCCTAGTGTGGTCAGGTACCACACGGATGTGTTTGTCCCCTTTCCTTCCATCCTCCTACCCTGTGTCCTTTCCCCATCAGTCAGCCTGACACCCAGCCTGCCTCAGAGATGAAGAGACACTGCAGAGAGCTGAGAAATACATTAAAAAGTCCGTTCTGGCCCGGCTGGTGAGGCTCATTGGTTGAACATCGACCTATGAACCAGGAGGTCATGGTTCGATTCCTGGTCAGGGCACATGCCCAGGTTGTGGGCTCAAACCCCAGTAGGGAGTGTGCAGGAGGCAGCTGATCAATGATTCTATCTCATCATTGATGTTTCTATCTCTCCCTCTTCTTTTCTCTCTGATATCTATCTATCTATCTATATCTATCTATCTATCTATCTATCTATCTATCTATCTATCTATCTATCTATCTATCTATCTATTCAAATCTAGGCTTTCACTTTTCTACAGCCTAAGCCTCAGGAACAAGAAACGGAGGCCCATGGTCACATAGAAAGAGGCCGATTTTATATTTGAACCCAGATCTTTCTGGCTTTAGAACCTCAGCTCTTAAACACTCAGCTATACCAACTCATCATCTTTATCCTCCTCCCCCCCACTGCGCTGACGTGGACCTGGCCAGGTAACCTGGGGAGAGGGCCAAGGCATACTATAGGGGTGCCCTGCCAAAGGGCAGAGCCAGGCCTGAGTGGGCAGCATGAATGCTCTAGCTGGGGGTATTTCAGCCCAGGCTAATTTTATGCCAAAATAAAAACAGCATCTTTCATAACACAACCACTGGGGCTTTTCACAGACTGGATTCTTTTTCACTGGAAATGCCCAAATAAGAGTGATCACTGGTGGGTCTGTTAGGATTGGTGAGTAAAATCTGACATTAACCAAAAGAACTGGATGTGTGGGTGGCTTCTTTTTTTCTTTCTTCTTCTAATAGTTCCTTTTTTTCTTTTTCTCTTGGAAAGCACTTACTTCATTCCACAGGCCCATGTGCCAGCTATCACTATAATCTTTGTTTCAAAAACTTTCTCCGAAAAACTCACTACACACTGATTCATTTGCCTGTCACCATAACCATTATTGCTTGTCTCATTTTCGGTTCTTATAAGTGTATTTCTAATAGCACATGATCTCACTCATCTAGGGGAAATAATGAACAACATAGACTGATGAACAAGAACAGACCCAGAAACAAGGAGGCATGGATCAGACTGTCGGGCCTCAGGGGGAGGGTAGGGAAGGGTGGGGGTAAAGGGGGAGACCAACCAAAGGACTTGCGTGCAGGCATATGAGCCTAACCAGCGGTTAAGGACAACAGGGGGGTGGGGGCATGTGTGGGGAGGGGTGTGGGATGGGAATGGGGGGACGAGGACAAATATGTGATACCTTCATCAATAAAGAAATTAAAAAAAAAAAAGTAAATAAAAACAATTTACCACTATTAAAAAACAAAAAAAAACAAAAAAAAAACAAAAAAACAAAAAAACAAAAACTTTCTCCGGACCAACTCTAGAAGACTGTCTGCTGCCACTTGTTCAAAGCAAAGAGTCCCTATGTCTGTCCTGAATGGCGAGTGTTTACTCTGAAGCTTAAATTTTGTTTTGTTTTTAGTGCAAACACATCTGCAGAATAGATAGCAGGAACTTGTGTCTCTAGGAGGCAGCCTAGAGGTTCTCTTCGGCTCATTATGAAACTGTTTCACATCAAACTTGGATTTCTTACTGATTTTTCTTTCCTAGGATTCCTTTCTCCCTTTTCTTCTTCTTTCTCCCATATGGTCCCTCGAAACTTGGCTTTTCAGTTGTCAAGACTTAGCCTCTCTACTAGTACTTTTAAAATAAGTCATAACATTGCCAAAGTGAATAAATCTAACTTGGAACAAGTAGGACAGTTTCCCCCAACATGAGATTTTACAGGAAACATGCTAAACTCAGGATGTGGGGAAAATTCCCTTGGAATCAAACCACACCAGATGGTCTTCAGGATCTAATTGGGCCTCCTCAAACCTAGTACTCTAAAAGGAAAGGTGAATGGATGATGGAATGAGACCTTCACGAACCTCACTCCCAGGACCACGGTTCTCTTGAACCTGAATATGGCGTTTCAGACCCAGTCATTAGGCCATTCAATTAAGCGTCCATCTAGCATATCAGACACCCTGGGTAATTAGCAATAATGAGTGAGAACACAAGAGCAGACGAGTTTAAAAAATCTCTATCCATTAGTCATATGTCCAAGTTGCCAATTATCAAACATCAGTCAGATCCTGTCCATAATCAAGAATAAAAAACATCTATTGAGAAGGCAGACTTTTGAGACCATGACGTCAGAATTGGGTTGAACTGCATGAGTCAGAATGGAAATTCACTAGGCCCACAAACAGAGGGAATAGTGTAAGATAATAAGACTTGAGAGAGTCAGAACCAGTGGGCTGGAATAGAAGGGAATCGTGTGGCCAAAGCAGAATATCAAGATTTGGACAAAATTGCCACTAGATTTAATTATGTTAAGTGCACTATAGACATCAAGGGTCCTGGACTACGTCTATTTTTACTTCCCATTATATATTCAGCACTATACAGCACCCAGCATCCAGTAGGGATTCAGTAAGTATTTTGTAAATGAATGAAGTAATAAATAAATGAATATAGTAAAATATGTTTTCTGTCCTTTGTCACAAGTACTGCCTTTCTTGGCCAATATCTCCAGGGTACCCCGAGAAATTGTATGGCTGCTCAGGTGTCCCAGGTGGGCAGACCATCATAAGCAATGGTCTGGTCTTCAGCCATTCCTGTTTGGCCTTGTTTTTCTGCTCTCCATCAAACTTCAACTCTGCTGGAACCCCTCCCGAGAGCCAGTTCATTTCCTTAACTTATTAGTACTGGGTCAATACATACACCTAAGTGTATGGGAATACATGTAGCCATCCCTTGTAACACGTTTTTATTTTAACATCTTGCTTAAGAGCAAGGACTTTGGAGTCAGACCTGGATTGGAATCTGCCACTTAATAGCTGTAAGACCCTGAGCAAGTCACTGAGACTCTCTAAGCTTTGGTTTCTTCATCTCTAAATAAGATATATAAATAGTACGATTCCTACCTCAAAGTGTAGTTGTGAGCATTCAATGAAACTTTCCAGGTAAAACATGCCTGGCATAGTGCCTGGCATATAGAAAGCACGCAGTAAACCTACAGTTCTCAAAATGGGTTCCCAGACTCCGGTATCAGCATCACTAGGAATCCCTTAGAATTACAAAATCTTGTCCCCTCCCCAAACCTACTGAATGAGAAACTCTGGGTGTGGGGCCCAACAGTCTTTGTGCTTCAGTTTCAGTCCATGTTCAGTTCGCTTGACAAAAGAGTCCTTCTGGGAGATAAATCTTGAAAATCACTGTCTCGCCCAACATGCCGATGGGGATTAGGCCAGACTATGGGGAGAGATGGGGGACTAGAAGACTCTCCCGGGCCTGTCAGCACAGAGCATGGTTAGCGCTGGCCCTGCATTCAGGTCTAGACTCTACAAGTATTCTTCGGGAGCTGTCCTGGGAACCTTTGGTCATACATCATTCAATTACATCCTTGCAAGGTGTTTTATTCCCCCCTTTTCAGAAGAGAAAATGCAAGTGTGAAGAGGGTAAGGAAACAAGGCCAAGGTCATACCGTGAGTGCAGCTGGGACTAGGAGCCAGATCACCTGACACTGAGATTTGTCATCATTCTCCAAGCAGGGCTGCTGGTCGCCCTTGAGCAGATGACCTCCCCATGCAGGAAAACAGCCCATGGGGGCGCTGGAGTAACCCCAGGGATGGTCATATCACACTCTTGGACTAACACGTACAGTAGCAGGCAGCTGTTCAGCATCAAGGCCTGGGACAACTGATAGGGTTTTTTCCCAAAATGAGCCATGGTCATAAGGAATTAGGAAGTCCCCATTCAGCGGGGCTGTTCCCAGTTTGCTCAGTCAGTCAGGCTGGGAAGATGACCTCAACATACCAGATATGCAGCAGTGGGCTGAGAGTCCAACAATCTCCGCCTCCACCTCCTAGCCACACCAGACTTAGTGTATGGTCTCCGGCAAGGCAGGATTAACCCTTTAGGCCTTGGTCAAACATCTAACTGAATGGCCAAACCTGTTACTCATCATCCGAGGTAGACTTTGAAACGGAGTTAGATGCTACTGAGAGATCTTTGAGCCCCTTGCAAAGTTGCTTTAGGTAAATATTTTGTCATTAACTGCAGTATTCCTTATTCACTTATTAAGCCATTCTTCAGATGGCTGTTGAGCACTCACCATGGGCCAGGCCTTGTGTCACATACAGAGGACACAGCTGGGAGCCAGACACATGTGGCTGCAGTCTTCTTGGAGGCTACAGAGTGGCGAGGATGGGGAGTCACTGCCAATGGCCTGCCTGTGCTGATCACATGGGAATATTGTTAGGGATTTATTATGTGCTAGGCACGGTACTAAGTGTTACCCACAAATTTTAGTTCACGTGATTCTCACGACAGCCCCAGCAGTAGGAATAACGATCTCCATATTACAGAAGAGGGTACAGGGGCTAGAGGAATGTTTAAATAACTCGCCCAAGTAGAGTTCACTGTTACTGAGAGGCAGGATCTATCTGACTTCAAAGCCGTGCTCTGAGCCTCTAGGTCATAGGTATCTATGAACATATATGCCCACAGACAAAGAACATCTCTTTCTCCCTGCCTGGAAGGACATCTGGCCTATAATGAGTTCTTAGTAAATAGCTATTAGGTAAACACACCCATCTGGGTTATGTTAGAGACAGAAGGTGCAGATGATGAGATAATGGGGGGGGGGGGGTGGAAACTGAAGTGATCATTGGTGGTGGGGGCAGTAGGAAGGGAGCCCCATGCAGCAGGAGCCCCAGGAACAGGTGCAGGGGGGATGCCTGAGACTGTCATGGGGCTGCCTAGAAGCCACCGTGCTGGGCGCTGTCCTGTCAGCAGCTCTCAGGGAGCAGTGGTGTTGGTTGGGGTGGGGGTAGGAAGAGGGGGTTGGCACTCACCTCTCTCCCAGGTGTTGTCACGGAAGGATGGAAGGATGTTCTGTCTGTCACACAGACTGGGAGCTGTGTGTACCCGGGTGGCTGGGGAGAAGGTGGCTCAGAGAGAAGGCTGGTGTGATGCTGTGGTGGCTATCCCCTCCTCCTCTGACCCACCTCCTCCTCCAGGGTGGCGGCGTTCGATGAATGGGCTGAGCGTACTGAGGTTATTTTCCACTGGTCTACGGATGCAGGACTGGTTTAAATAGCGATGACAGTTGTCATCAGCTGCCTTTATAACAGGGCGCCATTTGCTCCTTCCCCCATCACTTCAGCTACTTAGCTTTAAACAACACTCTGTTTTGGCAAAGCATGTTCATTTTAAAGTGTGTGTGTGTGTGTGTGTGTGTGTGTGTGTGTGTGTGTGTGTGTGTTAATCCTCACCCGAGGATACTTTTCCATTGATTTTTTAGAGAGAGTGGGAGGAGGGAGAGACAGTGAGAGAAACATCAGTGTGAAAGAAAGATGGGATTGGTTGCCTCCCACACACACCCCAACCAGGGCCTGGATGGAGCCTGCAACTGAGGTACGTGCCCTTAACCAGAATCAAACCCAGGACCCTTCAGTTCTCGGGCTGATGCTCTATCCACTGAGCCAAACCCGCTAGGGTGGAAGTCCCATGTTTTGCTTGTTAATATCAGGTTACTCAATATCCCTGGCTAGGCTGAAAGATTTTTGAGTTGATGGAGTCACGTGAGCAGTGATATTATTGTCACCCTTTTGTTCAGGCCATAGCAGGGCATACCCATGTAGGATCCAGACAAGCATAGAAGGAAGACCTGAGTTAAAACCCCAAGGGCTACTTCCTGTGGTGGGCTGGCTCTGAGATCCCCCTCCCCCTTCCTGCCCTGTGTAGTCCCTCCCCATGAGTGTGGTTGGCCTAGCAAGTTCCTTCTTACCCACAGAATACAGCAAAGATGATGGATGTCACTTCTGAGATTAGGTTATAAGAGATTGTAGGCTCTGCCTTCTCGGCTCACACGCATTGACGGAGTGATCAGCTACGTCGCACAAGACCCCGTGGCAAGGAACTGAATTGAAGTCCTCAGTCCGGCAGCTCAAAAGGAGCTGAATTCTCTCGACAAGACAACTACTGAGCACCTTGGGAGCGGATCCTTGCCCAGATGAAACCCCAGTCCTGGGGGACACCCTGCCTGTAGCCCACGAGACCCTGGAACAGGATACCCAGCTAAGATAGGTCCAGGTTCCTGATGCACAGAACTGAGGTCGTAGCCGTGTGTTAAGTTTCGAAGTCTGTGGTAAATTGGCACACAGCAATAGAACAAGAAACTTCCCATCTGGGAGATTGGGGCAGGTTATTTTGCCTCTTTAAACCTTGATTTTCTCATCTGTCAAGATGGCAGGGATAATAAAAAAACAGAGTGGGGCAAAAGTAGGTTTATAGTTAAAATTGTTTTTTAAAAATTGTTTGTATGAAAAGTAATACAAAATTAATAAAAAATACAAGAATACACTGTGTTTTGCATAATCACTACTGTAAACCTACTTTTGCCCCACCCTGTATGTCTACCTTCTGGGAATTAAATTAGAAATTGTGCCAAATTGTGCCGATGTTGACATCTCCGGAGTGAATAAGGGGCCTGGGCCCTGCCTGGGCTGGAGTTTGCAGAATGGGGGTGAGGGGGGCGGGTGGAGTGACTCAGGAGGGGGAGGGGCTTCCTTGCAGCCACGAAGCTTGGAGCAATGGGAGCTAAAGACAAATGTCAAGAGAAGGGCAAGTTGAGAGCCTCAGAGACCATGAAAGGGTTCAGCCAGGCAGAGCTGCCAATTCAGAGGACAAGCAGGGGGTGCTAAGAGATGGGGGAGCCTTTGATAAGGTGCGAGTGAAGCCAGTGGTGGGAAGGGTCGATTAAGACACTGCGCTGGTTTAGTTACAGAGACGAGCCACGTCAAGAGCACGGGAATCCAGGGCTTGGCTGCCCACCACACTTGGCGCTGAGCCCCGACCATATGCTATTAACGGAACTCCTCTTCACAATGCCCATCAGTCCTAGGAGACTCCTCTTCAAACATGATGCCCAAACCTCTGCCAGACTCCTGCACCCAACCGCCTGCTCAGCATCTCCACTTGGCCCTCTAATGGGCATCTGAAATTTAACCTGTCCAACTCTGAACTCCTCATAGTTCCTCCAAACTCCCCATCTGTCTCACATGTCCACACCTGTCTCACATGTCCACACCTGTCTCACATGTCCACGCCTGTCTCACATCTCCACGCCTGTCTCACATCTCCTCACCTGTCTCACATGTCCACACCTGTCTCACATGTCCACACCTGTCTCACATGTCCACGCCTGTCTCACATCTCCACGCCTGTCTCACATCTCCTCACCTGTCTCACATGTCCACACCTGTCTCACATGTCCACACCTCTCTCACATGTCCACACCTGTCTCACATCTCCACGCCTGTCTCACATCTCCACGCCTGTCTCACATCTCCTCACCTGTCTCACATGTCCACACCTGTCTCACATGTCCACACCTCTCTCACATGTCCACACCTGTCTCACATCTCCACGCCTGTCTCACATCTCCACGCCTGTCTCACATCTCCTCACCTGTCTCACATCTCCACACCTGTCTCACATCTCCTCGCCTGTCTCACATCTCCACATCTGTATCACATCTCCACGCCTGTCTCACATCTCCACGCCTGTCTCACATCTCCTCGCTGTCTCACATCTCCACATCTGTCTCACATCTCCACGCCTGTCTCACATCTCCACGCCTGTCTCACATCTCCACGCCTGTCTCACATCTCCTCACCTGTCTCACATCTCCACACCTGTCTCACATCTCCTCGCCTGTCTCACATCTCCACATCTGTATCACATCTCCACGCCTGTCTCACATCTCCACACCTGTCTCACATCTCCTCGCCTGTCTCACATCTCCACATCTGTATCACATCTCCACGCCTGTCTCACATCTCCACGCCTGTCTCACATCTCCACACCTGTCTCACATCTCCTCGCCTGTCTCACATCTCCACGCCTGTCTCACATCTCCACGCCTGTCTCACATCTCCTCGCCTGTCTCACATCTCCTCACCTGTCTCACATCTCCACACCTGTCTCACATCTACTCGCCTGTCTCACATCTCCACATCTGTATCACATCTCCACGCCTGTCTCACATCTCCACGCCTGTCTCACATCTCCTCGCCTGTCTCACATCTCCACGCCTGTCTCACATCTCCACGCCTGTCTCACATCTCCTCGCCTGTCTCACATCTCCACATCTGTATCACATCTCCACGCCTGTCTCACATCTCCACGCCTGTCTCACATCTCCACGCCTGTCTCACATCTCCTCGCCTGTCTCACATCTCCTCGCCTGTCTCACATCTCCACGCCTGTCTCACATCTCCACACCTGTCTCACATCTCCTCGCCTGTCTCACATCTCCACGCCTGTCTCACATCTCCACGCCTGTCTCACATCTCCACACCTGTCTCACATCTCCACATCTGTCTCACATCTCCACACCTGTCTCACATCTCCACATCGGTATCACATCTCCACATCTGTCTCACATCTCCACACCTGTCTCACATCTCCACACCTGTCTCACATCTCCACACCTGTCTCACATCTCCACACCTGTCTCACATCTCCTCACCTGTCTCACATCTCCACGCCTGTCTCACATCTCCACGCCTGTCTCACATCTCCACATCTGCAACACTCTCCTCAGCAGCAGGCAGAACTGTCCCCAGCGAGATGAACTCTATGCGGCTGGCAGCATACTCCACTCAGAGTCTGTTTCCTTTTCTCAAATCCTATCCAGAGTCACCAACATGAGCTTCCAAGTGGAATTTTCAAGCGCACGTGGCAACTTTTGTTTGCGTGCTTCTGGAGCTGAAGAGTGTGGGGCTCAGAGCAAGGGGATATGTGTTCATGGCTTAGGCAAAGGGTTAGCCAGAGTCCCAAGACCAGACTATGTGGACGGGTTGGATGAGTTCATTAGCATCGAATGAGATGACACTTCGGTGTGCTTATGGCTAACAGATCTTTTTCAAAAGCTTGCAAGGCGTGTTCGGAGAAGAAGCCTCCGTCCACCATGAGGACACTGTTTTGTTCCCTGTGTGGGTGGACTTTTACACCCAATTGCTACCGTGATCTCACTTAGCCCTTTCGGTAACCAGTTCCGGGAGTCACTTGGGAGCTGGCCAGGGTCAGCAACAGTCTTGGAAGGAAGAGGACGTCAAAAGACATCAGGATTGGTTAGCTCTATCCCCAAGTACCGCCCCCTCCTCAGCCTAATCACCGTTTTTAACTACAATGTACAAGGCAGCTTGTAAAAGGCACGGGTTAGGTAACAGTTCTTTTTACACAGTATGCACGCTAAGGCCACCTGCAGATAGGAAGGCCATGCTCCTGAGGTAGTGGTGTGCCTCGTAAAGGACTCAATTACACCCCCCTGTGACATTCAGATGAGCTTTGAATTATGAAGTGCTGTGTCCAGCAAGGTGGGAGAGAGGAGATAGTGTGGGGGGAAAGGCGGGCTGCACAGCCCTCATTAGGGTGCCTTCAACTTGACGTCCTGCAGCAGAGTGAGACCTGGCGGGAGACGTGGCCCCGGTCCTTTTCGGTTAATTAGATTTATATTCCGGGGAGGACTGCAGCCAGGAGCTGTGGAACGCACACTCTCCAGACCCCAAATTAAAGTCCATTCTTCACAACAGTTTGTATTTTTATAGCCCCTTGTAGCCGAGGCTCCGAGTGGCCCTTCACACTTCCGAGCAGGGGAAGCTCAAGGTTAAAGACCGAGGTCATATGCGAGCAAGAGTCAGATCTGGGAAACCAGCTTTTCCTCGTCTCTGTGAGACACTGTCACCTCCTCTTCCCGAACCCCACAGCTTCGTGTTCCTTGCAAGACTACGTGTTCAAAGGTTGTCTGACTCACCGTTTCTGCCCCCCTCCCTCCCCTCCTCCTCGCAGCATCGGAGGACAGAACAGCACCCCCTCCTGGGTCTGACACGTCCCGCTCCCTGCAGCCTCTGAGCCCACACCCACCTGCCAGGACCAGGGGGTCCCCATCACAATCACGGGGAGCTGCTGACGACACCCGGCTCTCAGAATGGAGGAAAGCAGGTGTGGGCACCAATGTTTGCTACAGGAACGTTGTGGCGGCGATGGCGGTAGATCATCCAAAGAGATGCGCTTCAGCGTGAATGAAGTTTGCCTTTGAAACGTGTTCTCCAATCTCCACGCATTGATCTAAGACACGCAGGAGAACTACCCAGCCGAGGCAGGGTCCCCAGGGAGTGCACGCTGCCTCTGCACAGAGGTGGGAAGGAAAGTTCTAGAAGGCAGGCTGGACACGGAAGCTGTGGGCGCGTGATGGTGACGCTACTGCCCGTTCCCAGGTGTGAGCAGACGAGAGCTTTCTTCTTACTCAGCCCTGGCCTGACCACAGAGTGGATTTTGCTGCTGGTTATTCCGGGGGGAGTTCACAGCCCCTTCATTGCGAAGACTCTGGAGCAGCCCCTTCTGTTATAGAAGAGTCTGCAATGGCCTTGAGGAGGGCTCTGGAGGGGGCAGGACCAAGGACGGAGGCACCGAGGCGGGCAGGCTGGGTTTCTGTAGCCCTGCGGCCCACGGGTTCCATTTTACAGTCACTAAGTCATTTCAACAACCCTGCTGGCCCAGATCTTCTGTTCCTTGTTGGGCTGAAAGGAAACCCCGGGGCAACTCTGGGGGCAGCTGGGAGCTCCCCAGGCTGCCTCTGGGTTTGGACTTGGCCTCCTCCGGTCTTGTGCCCTGGAGCCCCCAGGAGTGCCCACCAGTTTTGGGGGACTCCCGACTTCATCGATTATGCCCAGGTCTCCTGTAGATGCTCAAACCCTTCCCCACCGCGCCTGACCCGGGAGCCGGCTGCGGGTTCCAAGCGGAAGCCTGTGGTCGGGCCCTGCCCGCGGCGGCCTGCCCTGCGGCTGGGGTGGAAGGTGCAGGTTTGGCAGAGCCCGTGGCTAATCAGCAGCAGGCCCAGGCTGCCCCGCTCTGGCACACAGAGCGGAGGAACTGCTCCGTCCGTCTCCTCTGCATCTCCCCAGCCTTCCAGAGGGAGCGAAATGCCACGTGTCACCGATGGGTCAGCAAGACGCGTTTATGGAGCCGACAGAGTGCACAGGGGGTGTGGGAGCCGTGGCGAAAGATGGAAGGGAGGAAAGCAGAGGAAAGAAAAACCACCTGGGCCAAAAGCCAGGGTTTATGTCCAGGAAAAGGACGCTGCGCCTTCCGCTGTGGTTACCTGGGCTGCCCCCTCCCCTCCTGCCCTTCCGAGGTCAGCCAGCTCCCGGCTGGGGAAACGGGCCGACTGCCCCGGGCCACAGCGCCCTTCCTTGGCGCGGTGCTGACCCCTAGAGGCTTCCAATTAAAACGCATCCCGAAGGACCACCGCAATCTCCGGCCGGTTTCGAAGGCCGGGTATTGGTGGATTTTCCTAGAAAATAAGGCATAACCAGCTCTACCTCTTTACGTGTACCTGCTAGGAAATGCCTGCCTTGTAGTTGGCGGCCTGGTTACAGCTTGCTCGGATTTGTAGACATGGTATGGTTTTCTGCTCTGAGAAGGAAACGCGGAGGGCCAGAGGTCAAGTGCTTCCCAGCCATTTGCCTGCTATGGGACTGCGGGTTGAGGTTGTAGTGCCAGCTATTGCGGGGCGAATGTCCCGAGTTTCCCAGGTGCCAGGCGGCCAAGCCTGCCAGAGGGAGGGAGGGATGATCGCGCGCCCAGTTCTGCAGGGCTGCGTCCAAACTCTGGGTAGCGGGCTTCGTTTGGCTTACTTTGCTTCACTTTAACCCTCTCATGTCCACACCGAACTCTGGGGACAATGAGGTGTCCCACCCGGCCTGACTTTACTCTGGAGACGAGACTCATTCCCTAAAGGCAACGTGACTGCTTGTTGTATCCCTAAACAAAACGCCCAATTCTTCCTATTTGGTTGTAGCTTTTTATTCCATATTATTGACCGCAAAGAGAAGGGAAATGTAGGAGGGCAGGAGAAGGAATTCAGCGATGTCAGCGCCGGGGCTAATGCCCACCCACTGCTTTGGCAGGGTCCTTATTTCTGAAAGGGATCCCAGGGAAGACGGGCTCAGAATCAGAGAAATTCCGTTTTGCCAACATCAGGTCACCCAGCCCGCTTGCATGAGTCGGTATTTTCCCTTATTCACTTCGCTTCCCACCCTCCCTCCCCCATCGGCCAAGTGCCTGGAGGGGACGTGGAAGGAGGCACAGTCTGACTTTCACAGATGAGGGAACAAAGATGGGGTGACATGCTTATGGTCACACAACCTTTTCCCCCAGCCCACCGCCTTCAGAGATCCCTGAAAAGGGGAAATGGGGGTTGTTCTAATACCCAGTCCCTGCCTTTCAATAAAGAAGCCAATCTGGCTCAGTGGATAGAGCGCTGGCCTGCGGACCAAAGGATCCCGGGTTCGATTCCAGTCAAGGGTATGTACTCCGGTTGCAGGCTCCTCCCCAGCCCGGGCCTTGGTCCAGACACATGCAGGAGGCAACCAATCGATGTGTTTCTCTCACATCGATATTTCTGTCTTTCCCTCTCTCTTCCACTCTCTCTAAAAAATCAATGGAAAAATATCCCCGGGTGAGGATTAAAAAAAAAGAAGAAGAAGAAGCCAATCTGAGTTTTAAAAAGCACACCTGTGAGTGATCAAGTACCAGTAATAAGGGACTTTCCCCATGAGAAAGGCTTTGTCTGGGGAAGACCATACCACACCCCGCTGAGGTCAGAATGGGACTGAGCGAGGTTTGGGCCACTTGCACGGGGCCGCCACTCAAGCAGCCATCGCCGACAACAGGCACGTTGAAAACAAAGAACCACAAGATATCTGAAACACACACACACACACACACACACACACACACACACACACACACAATATGCTGGCCTCTTAAGGCGATCGAAAACCTAATTTCACAATCTATAGAGACCTATTCATTTGAAGAAAGTTAGTCTTCATCAAATAATGGGACTTCCCACCAACGGACAGACTTATTCTTTAAATGCTATTATTGTTTACCAAATAACAGTCACTGGGAAAAAAAGTAGTGGGGGAAAGGTGTCAGTGTCATCATAGGACAACCACAGATTTCTAATTGATGCCACATAGGATTCCTAAGTAGGAGAGAAAAAAATAGGGTCCCCACGTATAAACCTAAAGGCCTAGTTTGAAGGAAGAGTGGCAAATTACTGAATACCAGCAACAGCATCAGAACAGATATTCACTTCTCAAAACACATCCATTATTAACACTTGAATCCTGTCAGTGGTTCCTATAACCATCTCCTCCCTCTCTCCCTCATCGCCACCCACCCCTCCCCACCACCAGCCCCAACAGCAACCACAAAGCTGGCCAGCGGTCCTTAGTCTTGTTCCCCGAGTTTATCCCAGATGTCCCTCAGGACCAGCCAGGGTGCAGGGAGTAAGGAAGAGGCGACCGTCGGGGTGTTTGGAAGGTTCTTTAATAGCAAGCGTATGGTAATTACATGTCGGATGAGGTCCCCTCTCCGGGGAGAAAGGCAGATGTGGGCAGGGTCCCCGTTTCGGATTCACACTGCTGGAAGCGTCTAACGAAGGGCAACAACGGTTGGCAACCCATTTCACAGTTTTGTCATTTACAAGAGATTTCTTTGAAAGCAAACAGAAAGGCAAAGAAAGCATATACACCCTGCATGAAATGTTTGTGTGTTTTTTGTTTTGTTTTGTTTTTTTGCCTAAGAAAAAAACCCCAAACGGTTCCTTGCTTATGCTTCTCCTTCAATGGCTAAACTGCTTTTGTACACAAATGCAGACTGGTCACAGATAGTCTCAGGTTTGTTCTAGAATTGACAGTTGACGTTCTCCCCTAAGGAGCTGCCCCGCGCCCAGAGTCCCGCGCCCTGCCTTCACGGGCACGGCCGCCAGAAGGTGCTTCCAGTAAGAAACAGATCTTCAGAAACAGAAACGAGACAAAAGAAAAACCCGGGAAAAGCAGTTTTACAAAGAACAGACTGTCAGCTTTCTCCGCGGCACCCAGCCTCTTGAACACACAGTTCTCGGTAAATGAAATGTTTATTCTTCTGTGGCCTGGTGCCCGCGTGTAACTGCGTATGCCTCCTCAGCCTCACAATGCTTTCAATGGGCTTTCTAACGCAAACTGTTCACAGCTCCTCAATTTTTGTAATCCAAATTAAAATATATATATATATCAAAGACAACGTATTATTTGACAATTTGCCCAATGAACGTGAGCTGGAGCTATTTTACCATGGGCACCACGTTGCCATGGACACCAGAGGCTGCCGGCATCCTGGCAAGTTTCAGAATTATTCTGCATCCATCTGAAAGACTTCAGCCTTTCCTGTGATATCTGGGATCACAAAGCCAAGGTAGCGGATTGAGTCTTTATGGAAGAGGATTCGTTTTTCATTCAAAAAAGCTGTAGGCTTCTCTGGTGACCCGAAGACTAAGCAGCTGGCAATGGCATCTTGAGTTAACACTCACTCTAGGGAAGAGGGATACGCAACCCACCTGAGCTTTAATTGTGCTCTTTCCACACCCTGGAGCTGGGTGCAGTGGGTGGGCCTTGCCCTCGGCCCGCGGGAGGGGCGTTCGGACCCTAGGTCTCCTGGGCAGCTGAGAGCAAGACCAAGTTGGGTTCCCGTTCAGCCTGGCGCCTCTCTGAGGCCTGTTAGCACTTTGGACAGACGGGCTTCTCTGGCCGACAGCTGGCTTACCCGGGACCAGGTCTCCGCCAGATTCACAGGACACTTGCCGTCTCCCTGGCTGGGAGGCATTTTCAAACCCAGGCCTTGCCTCTGAACACGTGGGCAGGCAGTCCCTCTGAGCAAATCGGGCTCCTAGTGGGAGAGCATGAGGAGTTTTCCTGCACCTCACATGGTAACTGCCTCCTGGCTTCTTACTTTCCTTTTTAAAGACTCAGACCCGAATTCTGCCTTCCTCATCTTCTCCCACCCCAGACTTAAGTCCTGCCTGCTCCTACGTGCCTCCCAAGTCACGGGAACTCCCAAGTCACGGGAAACTGTTGATGCCACAGTTTCCCAACGTGTCTGTCACCACGTGCAAGGCAGAGTCCGGCGCTGTGGCACCGCAGCTCCCCGGGTCCACACACGTGTGCTCTGAGGAGACAGAAACGATCTTTGGAGACGTGACTGTGCCCGAGAAGGGCTTCTGCTCACACGTGAAAAGCGGCAGGAAGTAGAGAGGACAGAGGTTTCCCCTTACGCACGCGGGAACCTCAGGCTGGCACCAGGACGCTAGGAGCGGCCCTAAGGAAGAGCCCGGTGTTCCAGCCATTGAAGCACAAGGACTACGTGCTGCTCCGAGCCTGGGGGTCTGGGGGGACGCCTCAGTGCGGCTGAATCCGAGTGTGGCAGCCCCTGTGTGGGTCTCACCTCCCTCCCTGGCTCCATCATTCACTCTCCGATTCCCCGAAGTCTGCTCGGGGCGGTTATCAGAGAAAAGTAACCAGTAGCTGTCAGAAACATGTCCCTGTGACTCACTCAAGTCCAGGACCAAGGTGTGGTAAGGTTATCGCAGGCCTGCAGCGATCCACAAGCAACCGTTCCCCGTTCACACACCTGCACACTCACTCACACAAATACGCGCACACTCACACTCTCTCCCCCCACCGGATGAGATGGCAAAAAAGTAAAAGTCACCCCTACCAGCTATCCCTCATGCAATTTCTCCTCTCAGTTAAGTTAAAGTTACTCCCCTTCCGAAGCCACCATCTGCCAGGGCACAACTAAAACGATGCCTCCCACAGGCAGAGCACGTGCAACTGAGACAAGTCTGGTTTCTGTACCTCCTGGGGCCTGGCTCCCACTACGGAGCAGTTCCATCAGCCGCGCAGGGTCAGGTCCCAGGGGGTGTGGACGCTCACAGACCAACAGAGAGCCGTTCTAAGGTAGCCCGGGGGCCGGGATCCTAAGGAGAGCGAGATTCTAAATCTATTTCCTGCTCATTTCCCTTGATGGTTGCTCTTCAGACCCACACACGTCTTAAGGCAGCTGTGGAAGAATAGTGGTTCAAGCAGGAAGGGCAAAAATCCCTCGTTTCAGGCTAGGTAAGAGACTCGCCCAAGGTCACGCGGTTACCGGCAGAGTCGGCACTAGAACCCAGCTGCCTCTCCTAACTCCCGGCCAGTGCTCCCCCCACTGTGCCACGGCGCCTCCTGGGAACGTGTGTATGGGTCCGTGAAAGTCCAGGCATCGGACCATCTCCATAAACACAGAAACCGCAGGCTGCTCGACCTGCTGACCGACCGACCAGGTGAAACTGCGCCGTGCCAACCCTGACGTCACACGCGACCCGGACCGTGAGCCCTGGCGGGGAGGTGCCCAGAGAAAAGGAAGTTCAGGGGAAACAACCGATTTGCTAACGCCTTTTGAGGTTTTGCCAGGAAAGTAAGGAACATACAGCGATGTTATCCCCAACCCCGGGGGCAAAACAAATACCAGGTTTCTCCCCAGTCCAACGAACGGCTGACTCTACCTCAGCTTCAGTGTTTATAAACGGGACATTCACATGAGAATACCAAAATGCATTTAGTCAAAACCTAACCCCTTTTTAGATAAAGTAACATTTCACATCAATGTCCACTCCATTTTCAAACATATGCACATTTAGGTTTTGAGCCTCTAGGACACACACATTCCAGTTTACCTTGGAGGGGAGCACCCTAGTCAAGCGCCTTCATTTCAGCTGCGGAAGGCGAGCCACCCTGAGCCAGAGCTACAGAAGGGGCGGCTCCCCACACACCTGGGCTCAGGTCTCAGCCAATCAGATCCCAGCGAGCGAGCAGAGCCCGGAGCGCGTTCACCGCATTGGAGGAATCAGCAGGGTTGGTTTTGTTAATAGGCTCCCCCGGAAGGAAATTCACTTGCCTTGAAATTAACCTTGACTATGTTTTCCCAAGACAAGAAAAAATGTGGTTCCTGACGCCCGGGCAGAAAGCACTATATCATTTTACCCCGTGACTTAAAACTGCGGGGCACGGTTTGACCACGAGCAGCCGGGCTCCTCCCAGCAGCAATTAAACAGAAAATGCTGAGACCATCAGGTTTACACCGACGTGCCTGGAAGACAGACGAGACTCCCAGAAGCTCCGAAGCCTCTGCGGCTGCTGCTTTTTTTTATTTGTTTAAATCAAAACGTTCACAACCTAACCGGCACGCATGTTAGAAACATCCCCACCCAGATGCCACGTTCAGCGAAATGCTGTAAAAGGGCATCGGCACCCACGTGGTGAGGACCAGAGGTGCAGAAGGGCCCAAGAAAAGGAGTATTGGAACTAAGTCCATGTTAGCATGACGAAGGATTTCTCCCAAAAGTATTTGTTGGCTAAAGGATGACAGTCTTTTTTCAGTCTTTTTAGCTGAGTATTGTGATCATTAAAACTTCCCCTCTGCACCAAGCTAAGCTGCCATCGAAAGGTCCGTATCACTTTACACATTCACTGCAGGCCTGGCCAGTGTGGCTCAGCTGGCTGAGCATCATCCCATGCACCAAAAAGTTGCTGGTTCGCTTCCCAGTCAGGGCACATGCCAGGGGCTGTGCACTAGATCCCCAGTAGGGGGTGTGCAGGAGGCAGCCCATTGATGTTTCTCTCTCACATCGATGCTTTTCTCCATCTCTCTTCCCCTCTCTCTCAAATCAATAAAAACATTTTTTTAAAAATTTTTTCACTGCAATTGAATTTTGAAGCATTTGATTACAATTTTTAAGTACATACAGTGGGATCTTTTTCTTGACATTTTTCTTAAAAAAGAATAAAAGACAGATTAAGAAAAAAGGATTCCATCGTATTTTTTTAAAAAATGTTATCCTGGTTTATTTTCCCATGAAATTGATCTATGGCTTCAAAGTTGACGTGGCCCTTGGATTTTAGATAGTTTCATGATTTAACAAGTTGCCATCTCGTTATAAAGAGAGAAGGCAAATGTTTCGTATGTGGGACGGTTTACAAACAGTCTAAAGAAGGTGGTAACTGATGTCACCCATTTATATGTTCCACTGTTAAGTCTTGGAATTAGCATGTTTTAAAGTAATTGACCAGGCCAGTATGTTTATACAACCAGGAACCAGTGGCCACGTCCCCAGGTAACTCAGGACTGGCTGCACACTGGGAGGGTCATCCCTCCCTCCCCTCTTCACCCAGAGCTGAGTGGCCATCCTTGCCTGCCCTTGTACTTGCACTTGTGCAGTGTAATGACTAGGCATTAAAACTCATGCTTTATAAGCAAAAACGTTCACTTACGACACGTAACCAGGTACATACAAAGTGCAGACTGCATTTCTTCTCTGCCATGCTTTCCCTCCATAAAGTCACCTGTGAGGACTCAAAACACATCCTTAATACATTCAGAGTTCCCTACACTCCGAGTCAGTGAATGTCAATTCTCCAACAGAAACTCAAGAGAGACCCGTCAGCCACAGAATGGACTCTAAACTAGAAATGGCCAAGGCTACCGAGACAACTCCATAGAAACCCACTGACACGGGAGTCAAATGCAGGTCACTTCTGAGCGTAGCTCATCCCAGATATTTTGTGGCTGTTAAGAAGGTATGTCGCTTTAATTCGGAAGCTGGGAGTCAGACGTTCTGTTGCTGAGAGCTAGCCCAGGAGCAGCAGGCGAGCCCGCCTCGGGTACCACGGGGCTCACTCCTTGGCAGGTGGGAGCCCTTCCAAGTTTACTGCTGACTGACCCCCATTTGGGGGTGGTCCGCCTCTGGCTCCTCCTCCTCCACGTCTGCGCTGTACTCTTCAAACGCGTCGTCATCGACATCCGGAAGCCCCAGTAACTGCAGGGAGAGAAGAGAAGCAGCTGTGAGGCCAAAGGCCCCAGGCAGGAAGGCCACCAAAGCATCTGCCCCAAACCGAGCAGCCCTTACAGGACTCGGCACAGCAGCTACGATTTCCCACGAGAGTCTCCCCAACAATTACGTTTATAAACTTATTAGAGGGAAATAGCAATCCTTCAATGGATGGGGGCCCAAAGGGCTCGTTTTTATTGGGGACCCTGAAGATTCTCTACTTTCAAGCATGAAAACATGACCCCTCCTCCCACCTACGCACAAAGATATGCTATCCACGCACACCCACACAAATCTGGGATGTTAGCAGTAGTACAATGAACAGTGTGACTGTCCCATCAAGATGTCAAAAATCGGTTCCCCTTTTCTTCTCCCCTAAAAGCACAGCTGCTATTATTTATAACACACATACAGAAATGTGGAAACTCTGAAAAGGTTCAACAAAGTGGTTAAATAAGTTATTGGGTGCCCAGAAGATAAAATCTTATATAGCCACTTAAAATAGTATCTAAATAAAAGGGTAATATGCTAATTAGACCAGACGTCCTTCCGGACGTCATTCCAGACAAAGCCGGGACCGGAGGGAAGCCTGGGTCCTGGGTGCCTGCCAGCAGCTGGAGGGAAGCCAGCCAGGGGAAGGAAGGTCTACTCTTGCACGAATTTCGTGCATCGGGCCTCTAGTTTTTAATAATCTAATGATATAAAAATATGCTCACAAGTGTAAAAAGAATGAGTGTTTACATTATGATACATGTTTCTTTAAGTTTACACACAAATGCATAGAAAAGAAGAGTTCAATGAAATACATCCACATTTTAAGAGCATTATTTTTAGACAATGTGATTATGGGTAAATTTTTCCCTTTGTAATCTTCTCATATTTTCCAAATGCTCTCTAATCACCATCAGGGAAAGTCACAATCATCCACAGTAAACATGTTCTGAAAGCACTGGCTGGTCTTCGGTTGGAAACTGAGTGCCATGAGCTGGGCTGGACCAATAGGAACAAGAAGCTCTGGGGTTGGCAGGAAGCCGTGACCTTGGGCACTCTTGAGCCTTGTCCGTGACCATGGGCACCCAGCCCTGGCTCTTCCCTGAGATTGCAGCATACACGAGGCCAAAGGACTTCCTCACACAGTGACCTCATCCCTGGTCAGTCAGTTTGAGGCAACTTCACCAAACGGCCCTATGACCTAAGCTCTAACTGCATGAAGCCACTAAGATAAGACGGGCCACTCTGTTTGCTGTGCACTGCCTCCCTAGTGCCCGGCCACGCCACCCCCACCCATCTCCCTTCCTTCTTCCTGCTCCTCCCCAACTCCCCAAGTGAGACAAGGATAAGCAGAGTCCCAATCCTGGTAACGCCTGGACCGAGGTTCTCAAACCACAACTCTGGCTGGTCTCACGGAGCCCTAGGAACACACCCCGGGCAAGATCGTCTGCCGGCACTCCTGGTCACAGGGCGCCTATGGCCTGCCAGGGCGGCCACGGCCCCCTGCAGATGCGTGCTTTCTCCTTAGAGCGCCGAGCACAGAGCCGTCTCAAAGTGCCACTGCCCGGGGAGCGGTGGGGCAGGAGGGGCACATCCAGCTCATCCCAACAGTTTGTAACCACCTCGTGAGCGGCTGGGAGAAGGGAGACGCTCCTTGCCCCTACCAGGCCTCCCTCCATATCTTAGCGGATGGAATAAAAGATCAACTTTGCCTCTAAAGAGAGAGAAGAGATGGCTGGTACCATGAACGCAGGTGACTCATACTCCGGCGTTCAGGTTTTATTTGAAAATCGAAATAAATCAGACAGAAAGAGTTAAGAAGCATATGAACGAGAATGTGCCTGGGATTCCAAACGATATCACACAGACACGTGACCGTCTAGCATTCCCACCCCTGCCTCCATTCCCATGTATGGCGGGTAAGTCTAAATTTAACTTCTGGATCCGAACTGTGAACAGTGAAGATCTATCAGAGACAGGAGTGCAAACAGACTGGAGAGAATCCTGGAGCCCCTGCTCTCACAGCACCCACACATCCTTGGGAGGAAAACGAGACCGGCCAAAAAATCCTGTCTGGTACATTTAAATGACTGCTGGTAGTTATGATCATTAATTCCTTTTCAATTGACCGGGAAAAACCTGCATGTTCTCTCTGGACAAGTGTTGGCATTTCCAGGGTCTTGCTGTTCACCAAGCTTCCTCTGAACAACCTATGATCACACAGAACTTCTGGGGCCCATATATCCAAACAGGACTGTCCGAGATGGTAGAGAAAAGTTCCATAGACCCAAGAGAGCATGGATGAACTGAAGGACTGAATAGGGGTCTTTTGGAAAGTGGTGTAATTGAGTTGAAGCCACATTCAGTATGGAGATGCTAAAGCATTTGGGGCATTTGCCACCATTTATTTACTGATCGTAATTCTGGTGGTACCAACAGACCCAAGACCCGGCAGTCTGTCTTCTTGATGTGAGGAAAAAGAGGCAGGTGGCAAGATGACTAACGGGCAAGAGTAATAGCTACTCTCTCAGTTTTAGGGGCCATTGTACTTTCTGAAACACACGCACAAGGGTTTGTTTATAATGTGAGCAAAAAACAAAAGCCATAATCAACTTAAAATGGCCCACAGTTCGGTTCGATTCCCAGCCGGGGCGCCAGCCCTCCTCCCCCACTGAGCATGTGCGGATTCTGCCCTTTCTCCAGGTCCCACCTCCTCATGAAGGCCCCGCCCGGCGCTGTGTTCCTCAGTGAGCCCACTCACCCCTGGCACTCTTAGCCCTTCTAGCACAGTGTAGACCAAGCATGTCAAACTCGCGGCCCACGGGCCGCATGCCTCGTTTATTTGGCCCGTGTTAGCCTTTGAGCTCCACATGCTTGGTGTAAACAAAACAGCTTTTAAAAAACACACAACACCATTTCTGATTATAAATGTTTTCTGTGACATCACAGACCATTTAGAAAATACAGAAAAGAAGAACATAAATATCACCTGTCACCCTGCCACCCCGAGGCTCTGTGGTCAGGCGGCCCCTGGGGGACGGAGTGTCCACTCGTCCTCCTTACAGCACTAGGTGGACAAATGCATCTAACACAGTGAGCCGAACGCATTAGCTATTGAATGGTGGTTATCATTTTGCCCAAACCAATGGTGATAAACTTTTGACTATAATACCCCATCAATACCTCTTTCCATCCTTTACGGTAGCCAGGTGCTTCTGTTAAGCATGTGCTAAAAGCACTTAGCAAATTGGTTTTTCTCCCCACCAAGAACCTACGAGTCCTATATAACATTTCACAAAGTCCTGCTCACTCCTCAGCAGTATTTTAGTGTTGTAAATGCTGTACTATGTACCCCATGAGAAATGCATCCTTTAAGCATCCCAGCAACCCTAAGATAACTATTGTCATCGTTTCCTAATCTTACAAATGAAGAAACTGAGAAACAGAGAGGTTAAGTAACTTGGCTAAGGTCACACAGCCATCAAGTGGCAGAGCTGGGATTTGAATCGCTGCCCCAGAGCCCGGGTTGCTCATCAGTGAAGTATCCTGATTCCACATCACTGGGGAGAGACCACAAACACCACCCTGAAGTTCACATCACTAATGTCCTCCCAGGAAACAGCTCCCTCCCTAAGGACCCAGCAACGCGGAGTACGCAGAGCAGGGACTGGGACTCTTGGCGTGTTCTGCACAGGAAGCACCCAGCAGAGCGTCTGGACCAAAATAAACGCTCTGTCTTGTAACGTGGAGTTTCTCGGCAGTTTCTGTGTCTGTCTCTCCTACCACAGCCAGCTCTTCGGGGGCAGGAGCGGGGCGCTGTGCCGTGCCCTCACTCTCTAAAGCAGGGCGTGGGCAAATGCAGGTGACCGATACCTATGGTTGAAAATGTGAAGAAGAACTAGAGGAAAAAATAAAATGACAAAAAAGGATCACTTTTCTTTTTCCTTTTCCCATCCAACAACGGATTTATTGGGGGGGGGGGGGGTCAGTGGGGGGAAGGGGAAACGAGAGAAAGGGGGAGAAGCACAGCCGACAGAGTTGGTATGTGGAGACGGGCAGAGAGCTGCCGTGGCCCGCTCAGCCGCCGGGCAGGACGGCTGGGGAAGGCCAGGTGATGACCCCGCTCTGGGCCGTGCACGCAGGAGCGCACGGCTGCAGCAACTTAATTGACTCTGCTTGACTGATGCCCCAACGGCAGCAGAAGGCTGTCAACAGATGGATCTTATCTTTCTAGAGAGACTGCACAGGCGGGGGCTGGCGAAGGGCGGGCCAAGGGAAACAAGGACTGGCAGCCAGGGAGGAGGCTGTTCTAAGGGGAAAATGTTCCTCACGGGGCTTCCTCGCCTGCAAACAAAAAGCACCACGTTCTCAGGGGGACGATGTGCTGAAGCTCACCTGCCTGACCGCCCCGGAGCCCTGGGGCATGTGCTACTCCAGCAAAACTTCCAACTACACCAGTGCAAGACCCTCCCTGGGTCTTACTCCTAAAGGCAACCTCCCTTAGGCAAGTCAAACAGCAAGCTCTGGCTGCGATGGCTCAGTTAGTTGGGCATCGTCCTGTGCACCGAAAGGTTGCTAGTTCGATTCCTGGTCATGGCACATGCCTGGGTTGTGGGCCTGACCCCTGATGGGGGTCAAGCAGGAGATAGCTCATGGATATTTCACTCTCACATTGATGTTTCTCTCTCTCCCCCTGCTCTAATAAATAAATAGAAAATTTAAAAAATCTATTTGAACCAAATGGGCCAAGAAATTTTTAAAAATAAAATTGAATTGGTTAGATCAGTGGTCGGCAAACCGCGGTTTGCCGCTCTGTTGACTAATGAGTTTGCCGACCACTGGGTTAGATGAATGATGCAAATCAACAAGTGTGGACAAAAGCCACGAAACTTCCAATTCTTGTAGTAATAGTGGGTTAAATGGTTGGGACCAGCTCTCCCACAGGGAACCAACGGCTGGATTCACGATGAAAAATGCCTTCTTGGATACACTGAGGAATTAGGACCTAGAGACGTGCACCTGCTTCTGTCCTGAGGGCATTTGCTGACCGAGAAACCTGACTGCGTGGCTGGCCTATGCTCAGAGCTGGGGGACCAGTCAAAGCCAGGGTCTCCCAAAAGAGCAAACTGTGATGAACCACCCCCACTGTAAGCTGGGACCCCATAGGCCTATTCCAGTGGTTGGCAAACTCATTAGTCAACAGAGCCAAATATCAACAGTACGATTGAAATTTCTTTTGAGAGCCAAATTTTTTAAACTTAAACTTCTTCTAACACCACTTCTTCAAAATAGACTCGCCCAGGCCGTGGTATTTTGTGGAAGAGCCACACTCAAGGGGCCAAAGAGCCGCAGTTTGCGACCACGGGCCTATACCTTGACTCCGGTCTGAATGTCTGTGTCTGAAATTCATGTTGAAATTCTACCCCCCTGAGGTGGTGGTATGAGGAGGTGGGGCCTTTGGGAGGCGATTGGGTCAGGAAGGTAGATTCCTCATAAATGGGACCAAGACCTTATAGAGCAGGCCCCAGAGATAGCTCCCTCCTTCCACCAGGTGAGTGACAGTGAGGAGATGCTGTGACCAGGAAGCGGGCTCTCAGCAGACACCAAGTCTCCTGGTCACCTGATGGTGGCCTTCCCAGCCTCCAGACTGAGAGAAGTACACTTCTGTTGTTCCTAAGCCACCCAGTCTGTGGTAGTTGCTTAGCAGCCTGAATGGGGGTGGGGGTGGGGGTGGGGCCTAAGACAGCTCTCAGGACAAGGATCAACTAGGAGGAGGCAGCCTGCAGCCTGCCTTGGCATCACCTGCAGAGCTCCGAGAACCACAGGCCTGGCATTGCTCAAAGGCGTTCTCAGGCCGACAGGCCTAAGCCCTGGCAGAAGCAAACAACCGCCCCCCGCAACCCCCCTTAGGAAGGTACCCTCATCATGGGCCTCGATTTATTCCTATATATAAATTTTCAAATATGTAAATCCAACACACAAAGAAACACAATAGCAGGAGTGAGAACAGTCAAAACAAATGGCAACAAACAGACTTAGAAACCTTAAAATACTGGACTACCAAACACAGTCTCTCGTGCAACCATGCCTACTATATTCAGAGAAATGACAGACAAGCTTGAAAATTTCAGCAGAAAAGTACCACTGTTTTAAAAGATTTGAAAAAGAAATGAATGGAAATTCCAGAGCAACTATCCTGGCCACGTGGAGTCCAGTGGGCAAGGAACTGAACTTGGGAGAAGTGTGGGGACACTGGCTCTGTCTTCCAGTAATGACAAAGGGAAACAGGCCGTTTTCACAATAGGGTGAGTATTCACTGTACATGCTTTTCAGCAAGAGTGAAGACACTGCTAGCTAGACACAAACATACAGACTCCTAAATCCTAACGGGTGGTGGTGGCTGGGTGGACAAGCTCTCTATAGTGAGTTTATAAAGAGAAAAGAACAGGACCCTTGCCCTGGCTGGTTTGGCTCCATGGATAGAGCGTTGGCCTGCGGACTGAAAGGTCCCCGGGTCAATTCCAATCAAGGACACATGCCCGGGTTGCGGGCTCAATCCCCAGTGTGGGGTGTGCAGGAAGCAGCCAATCAATGATTCTCTCATCATTGACATTGCTACTTCGCTCTCCATCTCCCTTCCTCTCTGAATTCAATCAAAATATATTTAAAATAAGTAAATTAAAAAAAGAAAGAATAGGACCCACACCCAATTTCATCCTTCTCCATGCCCACAGGGGTGGAGGTACCTTTTTTGTGTAGCCTTCTGGCCGCCCCTGAATAGAGGCCTCACCATTATAAGGTGAGGGCACCTGCAGGGCACTTCCCAGCATGTTGGCTGGAAGACTCCTGGGTGAGGACAGGGATATTCAGTTGCCTCACGAAGGCTGTTTGCTTCCCGCCCTAACAGCGGTTCTCAACTCCAGTGATGCTAGAAATAACCACCGTCCCTGCACCGAACAGCTGTGCCACATCCCGTTCCCCCTCCCTCCCGCCCGCAGCCACCCTCCATAGCTGCTATCTTTAAGCCACCAAGCAGACAAGAGACAAACAATTAGTCATCCCAGATTCTGCCCGATTTCCCCACGATCCATGTGTTTCAAAGGGCAATCCGGGTAGGAAACAAGGGCTTCAGAAGCCGGGCGGGCACCTACGGGTCTGAACGACTTGAAGACTTTTTCCAAGACTTCCTGGAGCGTCTTCTTGCCGCAGGAGGAGATGTAGTCCTGGGCCAGCTGCAGGAACGGCAGGCAGTCCTCGCTCTCACTCCACACGTGCTGCGCCCAGGGGCGGGGGAGAGGAGAGAACAGACACAGTCGTTACACGCAGTGTGAACCCGGTAAGCCGGGGAGAGCTTTTCCAGCACAGGGACTGGAAGCAGAGTAAGATGCATATGGTCACTGACTTGTCTGCTCTGAAAGGGATCAGAAAAGGCAGACCCTACTGCCCGGCCAGTGTGGCTCGGTGCTTGAGCATCGACCTATGAACCAGGAGGTCATGGTTCAATTCCCCGTCAGGGCGCAGGCTTGGGTTGTGGGCTCGATCCCTAGTGTGGGGCATGCAGGAGGCAGCTGATCAATGATTCTGTCTCTTCATTGGTGTTTCTATCTCTCTCTCCTTCTCCCTTCCTCTCTGAAGTATATATATATACTTCTATATATACTTCTATATATATATATATACTAGAAGCCCGTTGCACGAAGTTTCGTGCAATAGACTTTCACCTGGCTGCCGGCACCAGTTTTCTGCCAGCAGCAGTTTTCCTCTGGCCACCCGCCGATCAGAGCGCCTCCCGCCAGCGCGATCGGCTACCCCTGGGGAGGCGCTCCGATCAGCGGGTGGCCAGAGGAAAACTGCTGCTGGCGGAAAACTGGTGCTGGCAGCCACGCAATCGGCCACCCCGAGTTCCGCCACCAGCGTCTTCCGCCGGCCCCATGGGTCCTTCCGCAGCGTCCCCGCGAGTCCCCGCCCCCCGCTCCTACCGCCAGCCAATCGGCCACCCTGAGTCCCGCACCCCGCGCCTCCAGCCGGCCCAATCGTGGGCGTAGCAGAGTGATGCAATTTGCATATTACCTTTTTATTATGTATGATATATATATATATATATGCCAAGTGACTGGAATGCCGGAACGACCGGTTGCTTTGACACACACTGCGGCCCCAATCGCCTGCCCTCCCCCCCCACTGGTAGCGGGGCTGGCCGGCCAACCTCCCACGTCCCCTCCCCCCCCCCCAGCCAGGTTGGGGCGGGCTGGCTGGACCCCACCTGTGCACGAATTTGTGCACTGGGCCTCTAGTAAAAATATATTTAACGAAAAAGAAAATGCCGACCCTGTGCTCCTGGTCCATAATCTCACCTGCTCAATTCGCAACAGATCTGCTCATAGGTTGTAAACAGGGCAGTGGGGCCGACAGCCCCCACCCACAATGTCCACTGCCCCCCCCCCCCCCCCCCCCCCCGTTCTAGTGCAGGCCGAGGGCAGCTTTCAACCAGGAGGGAGCAGAAACCAAGAGCCTGCCTGATCCTTGACTTTGCCTACGGCTGTAGCTGAAGGATTAATTAAACATAGTTTGTAACCACTAACTTGGAACAAGACATTCTTTACCCAGATTAGCCTGTGAGCGGGGGTGATGGTAAATTTATTTCAAAATGAAATGAATTTAGGAGAACACACAGAAAAGTCATCACTCAGTCACTGGGGGGTGGGGGGTGGGGGTGGGGGAGAGAAGACTTCTGAAAGTTCACCTTCCCTTAAAATGCTTTAAGAAGGCTCACGCCCAAGCCTCACTTCACAATGTGAACCTACACCCAGAGGAGACTGGCTCTAGGTTTTACATTTTTCTTAAGCCTAGACGAGTTCCCCTCCTCCCCCTCCTCCTCCTCCTCTTCTTCCTCTTCTTTTTTAATCCATGTGAGGATATCCATTTTAGCACATCTTTAAGACAAGTCTCTCATAAATGTTCCAGGATTTGGAATAAGCACAAGAAACAGGCGGGAGAGATCTAGATGAGGAAGCGACAGGCCATGGGCTACCAGGATAACGTCAGGGTATGTATCAGTTATCAAAAATCACTGTTTAGAGGGGCCAACTAATGACAGCTCGACGCTGGTTTTTAAAAAGCATAGAAGGCCCAGCCGGCATGGCTCAGTGGTTGAGTGTTGACCAAGGAACCAGGAGGTCACCGTTTGATTCCCGGTCAGGGGGTTGTGGGCTCGATCCCCAGTAGGGGGCTATGCAGGAGGCAGCCCATCAATGATTCTCTCACCACTGATATTTCTTCTATCTCTCTCTCCCTCTCCCTTTCTCTCTGGAATCAATAAAAATACATTTTAAGAAGTGCAGAGGTACGGGAAGAGGGAGACATTGGCAGATGGGAATAAGCAGCAGCAGCTAAGCAGCAGGAGGTGAGATTTATTTGGAGAAAGGGTCCCTGTCAAGCACATACCTACTCCCTCCCATGAATACAAATGACTAGGGCATCACCCCAGACAGTCCATGCCCATCACTCAGTACACGCACTTCACTGTCTTCCTCCTCATGGCGGCGTTTCCAAGGACTGGATCTCCAGACTCCAAATACTGCTCAGACCTGAGGGAGACTAACGAGGTGCGGGGTGCCGTCTTCACAGCCAATTACGTGTGTTTCACAGAAGCAAAGGCCCGTTTCCCACACACGCTGCCCGGGCCCAGCAGACTCCCAGGGTAGCTTTTGACTCGACCTCATAACGCTGTAACTTCTACCTCCTCTAACTGAGAGAACAGTTCAAACGCGATTCCCCCTTAGAGACCCTTCAAGTTGTGGAGCCGCCGAAAAGCCATTTCTGGAACAGCCTCTCCCCGTGTACGGAAGTGGGGCAGGACTAAGCGCTCTCGTGCCCATCATCCAACCTGATTCTTAATCGGCGGGGATTCAGCAAGAACAAGAAAGTCCACTTTAACGCGGGTCAGCTCAGCACCCATGCTCACGCTCAAATTTTAACAAGTGTCTTTCAAATTCGTACCCACGTTAACGATGGGATTACCACCTAGCATCACCCAGGAAGGAGACTTTTAGCCTGACCTCCCTAGACCTGAGGACTAGAGAAAAGGCAACAAGTCTAGTAGGTGCCTGCCACAGTGCCTGGCTGGCAGGCCGGAGTACCCCTCGCCTCTGGAGTGTGCAGGGGAATGGGGGTGGGAGGGTTCCACCTGCCGCCTGGCTAAGGTCACATGCTGAGCAAATCATGACACCCACTGGGACCTCCCCGAGGACACTGTCCAAGGCAACTGGGGCTGTAGCTCGTTCAGAAGTAGGTGGACCCGTGTGTGCCTGTTTCTTCAATTACAAAGTAAACTAAGGCAAGGGCGTCACTCACAGGACCCGCAGCGCAGCGCACCCGCCTCTGCGTGGAACTGGCCTGCTGCTCTGGCGAGGTGGCGTTCGGGCATCTCCACAGGAGACGGTTCAGGTCACAACTGTCACTGCTCCACTTCCCGAGTTGTTGATTTGTGGACATATTTTGGAGAAGGAAGAATTAACACCCACTAAAGGGCTTTCCATCCAGTCTGCCCCAACTTCTCTCATTTGGCTAACTCACCCTGGATTCCCTGTCGTGTTAGTTTAAAAAAAAAACAAACAAAACAGGTTTTACTGAATCCCTGCCCCTAGGATAAGGCGAGAGAGCACAGGGTTTGGAAAAAGACAGACTCAGGTGTACATGGCCCCTCAAAAGACACCACTAATGGTTTCAAATCCACTGTATCTCACAACAAACGTATCCGTTTTAATTTTTTGAAATTGTGTCCTTCCCAAACTAACCAAGGCCATCAGCAAAGACCCACAGAGTACAAAATGTGATGACCTAAAAAACCGCCTGCAGTTGGGAAAACAAGGACAAAGGGGAAACAACGGAAGGAAAAGAAGATAGGACCCAGTGAGATCAGGACCAGCCGTGCAAGGTGGGCGGGCCTGGCCACGTGCTGGAACGGGACACAGATTTGCCTCCAGAGCCCCATGGGAAGGCAGGAGATCAGTGCCCGGAGGCGGTGCCCCCGGACCAAACCGGGCCTTCAGAACGAACGGGCAAGGGGCTGGGGGCAGGATGGCTACCTCTTAGGAAAAAGAGAGGGACCCTTTCCAACACCAGGGCAGGGCAGGGCAGGGCAGGGCAGGGCAGGAAGGACGTCAGGCAGATGGGCTGATGCTCCTGGAATCAGGATGTGGGTCTAGTCGTGTCCAGAGACAAATGGGTCACTGAAGGCCGGAGTCCTGAGCCAAGGGCTTGGGCGGCCCCCGTGACTGCAGCTCGGGGAGTGTGTGAAGCACGTGCAGCCAAACACCCACTTTGGCCGTGAAAACAGGGGTCCGAGAACGCGTGGCTTTGAACAACGTGCAGTGGTCCCCGGGCAAGTGTAAAAGCAGGCACAGATGTCTTGGCTTTCCGATGGGGTTGTGCCACAACAGGAGGAATGCCAGGCCAGGGCTCCGTGAAGGGGAGGGATGCAGGGGTCTCCAGCTTTAGGGTGCATGTCACTTGGAGGGTTATTAAAACACAATGAAATCATGGGGTCCCAGCGGGACTGTCTGATGGAAGCAGGGCTGAGCGTTTGCATGCCCAACTGGCCCCCAGGTGATGCTCAGGCGGCAGGATCTGGGGCCACACCTTGAGAGCCAGAAGCAGAGCAGAAAGGTAATTAACTTCCAAGGTGGTGGGTGGTGGCGGGGAGGAGGGGAGCATTACTGACTACAACCAAGTCCAAACCGCAGGTCAGCTGAAGCTCCAGAGCAGCCTCTGCCTCCCGACAGATTCCGGCCGTTAGGAGCTGCAAGTCCCCGGGGTGGGGGTGGGGGGGCCCTGGGCTTTGGAACAGGCCCTCTAGGCCCTCCCTTCTGTTATCAGGTTGGGCCGGAGTCTATCATCCAAGCTGCCCGGCTTCAGACAATAGAGCGTGTCCTCTGGAACCAGGAAAAAGAGCTTCTTTCTGCTTTCTGCAGCGTAGGCGGCAATATCCAGCGTCTCCAAAAATGGTAAGAGAAGATCAAGGTCTTTCAACCCTACAGTGACCTTCTCCAGCACCCAGGGCCTTGCCACCGGCCTCACTCTCACTGTGGTCCTGACTTGAGAACTTTCTGGCGTCAGCAGTACCAAGGGATCCACTTTGAGTTTTGGCAGCTCCATCCCAAGTGGACTGCGGTCCCCAGAAGAGATGGCATAAGAGACAAGCCAGGAGCCATCTCAGGCATGTCTCTCCTTACCTATGTGACCAAGTAACCACCTTTCGACTCTGGAGAAAACAGAACTTGTTGAAAGAGATGGCATTGTGTTTCCATGGTGGGACAGTGGGGAGAAAGCACTTCCTTGGCTAATTTAACCTCTACCCTCGGACACGCAGACTTCTGCACAGGGCGGGAAGAGCATGGCTGGCCGTACCCATGACCTGCTCCTGACGTCAGCCAGGGAGGTTACCGAGGCTCAGAGAGGTTGCGCAACTTGTCTGTGATCACACAGGGAGCAAGGGGCAGAGCCAGGACATCACCAGGTGTGCATGCCTTCAACCTCAACTCCTTCCTTGGCAAGACACAGAAAACAAGAAGACTCACAGGAAGGTTAAAAAGGTCATAGGAGAGACCCAGCAGACTGACTCTCATTAGCGGGCGTCCAATCAGTGCCTATTCACATGGATCTGAACTCACATTAGCATAACCTTACCCTCCCCGGGATGTGCATCTAAGAAGGAAGGACTTCTCTTTGTTCCTGCAACAGTCTCTCTAGACAGATGCTCGGCCACTGTGGAAAGCTCTGCAGTCTACCACTATTCCCCTTCATCCTCACCATAACGATGCAATGCAGATGCGATTATCCTCACCTGACAGAGGAGGAAACCGAGGGTAGAGGTTAAGTTAGACAAGGGCTCTCTCTCCACTACCCCTCCCCCCAGGTAAACACAGTGCCTTCTCATTCCAACAAGTTCTATTTTCTCCAGAATCAAAAGGTTGTTACTTGGTCACATAGTTAAGGAGAGACACGCCTACAATGGAAATGGAGAAAACGATACAGACATAGCCATACACACGTAAAGTGACGTTAGTTTTCTATAAATAAACTCTGTTAATACTATGACAACTGCGGCCTTTGTTTTTGTATCGAGGAGGGAGGGACTCAACTACACAGCATTTTAGATCCAAACATGCTGTGATGGGTTGGCAGAAAAAGTAGGACAAGGAAGGAGCTGTTTTTTGGCCCTGTCATTAGCGCCCAGGCCCAGGGAGGGGCAGGGCAGGAGACAGCGGAGGGGCTGCCGTGCCCACCTACTCAAGGGCCCCTCTGTCAGGCTGGTACATTACTGGCTGCCAACACCCTGCTCCTCAAACCTGGCAGCGCCCTCAGGACTTTCTGAGTAGGCAGAGGGGGGCACGTGCCACCTTCTGGGATCCCCCGGCCCTCTCCCATTTTAGCCAGGCAGACTCAGCCCTGTCCTTGAACCTCCAGCTTCATTTTATCCCAGGACCTGACATCATGGGCCATCCACAGGGAGGGGCCGGAACCAGGGCAGCAGTTTGGAAAGGGACAGCGTGAACTGGGTGGCCTGTGAAGCGAGAAGGGGACAGAGTGCACAAGGGACCCGGGAGCTGCCAACGCGGAGGGGAAATAAAAGGAAGTCCTTGTTCACAGGCCTCGGGAGCGCCTGGCCTTGATCCTGCCTGTGGGACACTCCGCCGGGTGGGAAGGGCAGGCCTCTGGGCTTGGGCTCAAGTCCTGGCTCTGTCACTTCTTGGTGGCACAGTCCCCACGAGCCCCTTGCACTCACTGAGCCTGTTTCCTCGCCTGTGACGTGGGGATAAGACGACCTACCTCATAGAATTTTTAAGAGGCTCAAGAAGCCGCCCTTGAACCCAGCCTGAACTGGGTCCCCAGCTGTCACTCCTGGGCTGCTGTTTTCAGAGTAGGGCTATGGTTCAAGTTGCTCTACCTCTTGACAGCTGTGGGGAGTTAGTTAACCCCCCTGCGCTTGAGTTTCCTCATCTGTGAAGTGGAGATAATTACAGAGCACCTTACAGATTACTAAGAGTCAATGGGTTCATCTACGCGAAGGATTAGAGCACGGTCCGATACACAGTAAACTGCACATCAGTGGTAGCTGTTATTGCTTTTTGATGCTGTCATTCTTGAAATTTAACGTCTGCACTAGACGGACGTTCATTCATTCTTATAAACACAGACGGAGCACCTTCGCGTGTCTGACAGTGTTCCAAGTGCTGGGGTGCAGGGAAGACCAAGACAGACAAGGTCACAGCTCTCAGGAGGCTGATGAGTCCAGAGGGGGAGGCAGAAAAGAAACTATTTACTTGAAAGAGACTGTGAAGTACGAACCAGTGCTATGGGAAGACTAAAGAAGGTGAGGGATTGTGCCGTCAGGTTTCTCCCAGGCCTGATGGCGGAAAGGAGCTGGCCATGTCAAGTCGTGGGGGGAAGAAAGTTCTAGCAGAGGGCACAGTGATACAAAGGCCTTCTGAGCACGGCGTGTCTGCAGACCGGGAAGGCCCGTGTGGCAGGAACACAGCAAGCAAGGCGGATGAATGGCCCCACATGAGACCGGAAAGGAGGCAAGAGACAGATCACGCGTGGGCTTCAAGTCAGGCTAGGTCAGTGGTCGGCAAACCGCGGCTCGCGAGCCACATGCGGCTCTTTGGCCCCTTGAGTGTGGCTCTTCCACAAAATACCACGTTTTTAGCAAAGGCCAGCTTAGGAGTACTCTAATTAAGTTAATAACAATGTACCTACCTATATAGTTTATGTTTAAAAAATTTGGCTCTCAAAAGAAATTTCAATCGTTGTACTGTTGCTATTTGGCTCTGTTGACTAACGAGTTTGCCGACCACTGGGCTAGGTGAGGGGGGGAGGGCTGGGGGCATGACCTGGATTATATTTTAAATAGATCTGGAGACCCTTCGGAGTCACCCCATTTTAGGCACTTTTCCAAACAGCCGGCGAGTAAGCTACGAATATTGTTGTCCCTGTTTTACATCCGTGGGAATCATGGCGTAGAGATTAAATAACTTTCCCTATGGCATGAAGTTAGAGGTGGGGGGCTGGGGTGCAAACCCAAGGAGCCTGACCCCAGAGCCTGCACGCTCCTAAACACTAACCAACACTGTCTTGGACGGGGAATGAGGGCCGAGACCCTCTTCGTATTCCAGGCAGCCCTGGCCTGGTGCAAAGTAAGCCCTCCATACATGGTCGTTGAATGAAGGATGTGAAGACACTCTGTACGCTGAGAAATGCTATGTCAATATTCTTTTTAAGAAATCCTTCAGGTTTTAGGAATTCCAACCATCTCAAGTTCCTTTTAATGCTGAGCAGACTTTCCTGGGAAAGGGAACCCAGTGCAGTAGGACATGTACGTGGTGCCCGAGGTCCTTTAACTAGAGGCACACAGCGGCTCCACGGACCTGGCCTGGGCAGACCGGAGAGAGGTCTGCGCGAAGAAACCGCCAGGGGTTGGCATCTGGTCCCCGAGGGCCTCTCGAAACTGAGAAAGGAAGTCCCTTTCCCTCTTCTTTCTTCCTCATCTATTTCATTTCATCGTCAGTGAACGAATACAGTCAAGCCTTTCCTTGCCCAGGTGGGAAAACATTTACCATATGGGCGGTCTTGAAAAGGCTGATGTGCATAATGTTTCTGAATGGCTCGAGGTACATATTCAAGACAAGAGAATGGCCTCGCTCTTCCTCCACCCGCTTCATCTCCTCGGAGTAATTTATTTGGATGCGCCTCCTTCTGTCCCAGAGGGAGGCCGTGTGGAACGCTCCCCATAAAATCCAGAACCTCCCGAGTCTCTTGCCCTAGGTCACAGTAAGGAGGGGGGAAGGCCACTGGGGGGCTAGGGAAGCCCAGGCTGGGAGGGACTCCTAACATGGCAGTCAGCTGGACCCCCGTGCCCTTGCCACTGGATCCCTGGGGCTTCCTCTCACTCTGACAATGGAGCAATCCCCTCTTACTGACTTGCACTCCCCTCAGTAACAAGTAACACTCATTCTACCACAGTCCACAGTGAGTGTGCTTCCAAATGTTTATAGCTTCCTTGCTTCACAAGTTCCTGTGATGGAGGCACCCTGACTTACTTCATGTGAGAAGTGAGAACATTGAAGCTCTTTAAAAAAGCAAGACAAGCCCTAGCTGGTTTGGCTCAGTGGATAAAGCGTCAGCCTTCGAACTGAGGGGTCCCTGGTTGCGGGCTCAATCCCCATGAAGGGGGGGGGGGCGTTGCAGGAGGCAGCCAATCAATGATTCTCTTTCATTGACGTTTCTATCTCTCTCTCCCTCTCCCTTCCTCTCTGTAATCAATAAAAATATTTTTTTTAAAAAAGAGAGAGACAAGCTTAAACTCAGGGAACCCCAGATCCAACCTCTGATCCAAATCTGTGGGGCCCTGGCTGTGAGTGGGGGCCGTTAGGTGCTTTATCTATCCAGTCGCCTGGGCCCTGGCTTTATACCCATTTTCTGGATGTGTCAACTGAGCTGGGTGACGGCAACTGACCCGAGTCACAGGGCCAGAACTCCAGTCTGGCTGTCACCCCAGGGCATCCCTCTTCCAGTGTCCAGGGCTGGGGCCCAGATGGGTTCTTCCCAGCTGCAGGGTGGGGTGGAGGGGTGGGCGGAGCCTGCTTTATTGCCAGGGCCACCTCTCTGGGATGAGAAAGGGGATCTCGCTGTCTCTCGGTAACTCCTTTGAGAACTTCCCCTCGGCGGTGGGCGCGCGCCGGCGTGGACCTGGGCACGGCTTTGTCTCGCCCACCTGAGGGCAGGGCCGGGCGCTGTCTAGGCGCCGCCCTGCCTCCATCTGCTGCAGCGGCAGCGGCGCCAGCTCCAGGCTCAGGCCTGTGACCACACGGTAACCCGAGCCCACAGCCACCTCCATCTTACATTTGGGGACCCTGACACCTCACCCCACCCCCGTCCTTACAAACACTTCCTGGAGCGCCCAGTCTTCCCACCCCCAAACCCCCTGTCCTCCTCACCCCCTTCCTAAACTGCCAGCACCAAGATCCCAAGTGGGCGCGGGGTGCAAAGTCAAAGATTTGGGCACAGCAGTTCCAGGTCCCCTCCCTCCGAGCCCGAGCCCGGGGCAGGAGCAGGAGCAGGGGCAGGAGCGGGGCAGGAGCGGGGCTGGGGAATTCCCTCTCATCTGGGCAAACCACAGGCTTGGGGGAGGGGTGCGCGGCGGGCGCCCCAGCCGGACAGAACCCGCTCCGAAGCTCATAGAGGAGCCGTGGAAGCACAGGGGATAGGCGTGCCCGTGTGTGTGTGTGTGTGTGTGTGTGTGTGTGTGTGCATGCGCACGCGCGCGTGCGTTTTTAAGATCCGGGGTGTAATTCCGCAAAGAAGGTCCAGGGGACGGGGCACCGCTAGTGTGGACAGAGGCTTTGTGTCCAAACACGCAGCGCAGGGACCAACCCGGGGAGCGGGTGGGGTTCCCCAGGCGGGGGCACCTGGAAGCCTCGTGTCCGCGCACCGGGAGGGAACGGCATTCCCCACCCGGACGGGGCGAGTGGGTGCAGGAAGCTCCGGACTCTGGATCCTGCGGGAGGGGTGGTGCGCCCCGGGCCGGGCCGGTGCGACGCGGGACACCCGGGAGATGCTCCAAGCCAAGCACCGCGCACGGGCCTTGGGGTCGCGTCCCTGAAACAGCCCACCGCCGCCCGGCCCTCCGGATCCTCAGGGCGCCCCTGCCCGCCGCCCACCGGCCCCGCCCGGAGCCTGACACCGGAGCAGCGGGGTGCGCGGCGGCGCGGGGTTACGCCCTCCCACCCCGCGCCCCGCAGCCTCCCTCGCGCGGATGCGGTCCCTCCTACCGGCACTCACAAAATTGTCCCCGCAGCCGTTGTCCGGGCACAGCACGTAGAAGGAGACGCCGGGGTCGGCGTAGAAGTCCATCCTGCGCTCCGTCTCCTCCGTGGCGATGAGCTCGAAGGGCGTGTTGGAGCACCATTTCTCCGCGACGTCCGCCAGCTGCTGGAAATCCATCCTGCCCGCCGCGCCCGCGCCTCCTCGCCGCCGCCTCCCGCTCCCTCCGCCTCCCGCCCGCCCGCCCGCCCTCCTCTCCTCGGGGTCCTCCTCCGGGCGGGCAGCGCGCGGCTCCGCGGGCTCCGGGGCAGGCGGCGGGCCGGGCGGCGCGGAGTCCTGGGTCCGGGCTCCTCCCGGCGGCGGTGTTTACATGCTGTGTGTAGCGGGTGGGCGGCGGCCCGGCCCGCTGGCCGCGCCCGGCTCCTCCCCGGCCCGCCCCCCGCCCGCCCCCTTCGGGCCGCCGAGGAGGCTGGCACGGACCGGACGGGCGCGCGCTGCGGCGGGGTGGGGCGGGGCGGGCCAGGAGCTCCGCGGGCTTCCCAATACCAACCCCCCTTTTAAATAAAGGACCCCGGAGCGTCCCGGGGCCTGGGCGAGGCCGGGGCCACCCCGGGCCGTGACGTCACGGGCCCCAGCCAATCCCGGGAGCCGGAGGCCTGCGTCCGGGCTGGCGAGTGGGGTGATGTCTCAGCGCGGGCCCCGCACCCGCGGCTTCCCGGCTTACAGGGAAGCGGAGAAAGCGGGCGGTCCCGGTGGCCGCTTCTCTGGAGTGAAAAGGCCGGGAAAGCGCTTTCACGAATGCGGTTTAAATGCAGGGACATCCACAGGATCGCAGATACCTTGTCCCTTGTCTGAGGCCAGCCGTGGAGGAGCTGAGAAAACCTCAGGGAACACGGCGCTTGTCTTTCTCAGAATCAACGCGCGGCCCTCCGATGGCGGTAAAGAAATGTTTCCGCAAATACACCTACTAGACACTGATCTGAGCGTCCATTTGGAGAGGAAAAGGACCCCCCTCCCCCCCAAAACACACACACACACACACACACACACACACACACACACACACACACTTGCATAAAGCTGAGTATTTCTTAGAAATAAGCCTCCTGAGACTGTCTGGACTATTATTCAGCTTCACTTCGTAGTGCATAACCTAACACGAGGCGCTGCTAGTTTGGAGAGCAGAGGTACATTTTAAAACAGGAGTACGTGCCCAACAACCGCACCTGTTGAATGCTCGCTGGCTGCCCGGACTCGACAGGCATGGCTGGATTGCAGAAAATGCGCTGGAGAGAGCCCTCGCCCGCAGGAATTGAATGACTACCAGCAATGACACTTAAATAGCATTCATTCTACAAACATTCCATCAGCTTTTATTTTTAAAGTCTGTCTTCTGAACCGGGCCCCGTGCTAGCCCTAGGGATATAAATATGAATAATATGTGGCTCCTCCCTCCAAGGGCTAGCAGATTCGGCAAGGGGAGCTCATGACATATGAATCCATTTGAATACACCCTTTACTCAGTAGCATAGATGTGATTATGGGAAGTTTATTCTTGCACATTTCTGGAATAGGAATTATTTTTTAAAATATGTTCTTACTAATTTTAGAGAGAGAGGAAGGGAGAGAGATACAGAAACTTCGATGAGTGAGAAACATCGATTGGCTGCCTCCTGCATGCCTCCTACTGGAGATGGAGACCGAACCCCTGCCCTGACTGAGAATCGAACCAATGACCTATTGGTTCAGGGGTTGATGCTCAATCACTGAGCCACACTGGTTGGGAATTCCCCAACCCCGCTGTGGAATAGGAATTCTTTTCTCCTTGACTTACCTTAGTAAATCAAAGCTGCCTTCCTACAGTGAACTGAGGTATGTACCCTTGACCGGAATCGAACCCGAGACTCTTAGTCATTGGGCTAATGCTCTATCCACTGAGCCAAAATGGCCAGGGTGGGGCCTGGTTTTTTGCCATCAAGGAATTTACAGACTGTAAACTCTGCAGGATTCTAAGACTACCTAGATCCCTGCCCACCTGGTGTACACACCCTCCCAATTACTCAATCAAACACTAATTTATAATGTCAGCAATAAAAATAAATTAAAAACACACTAATCTAGATACTGCTCTGAGGGATTTTCCCCATTTAATTAAGATCTCAAATCAATTGACCTTAAGAGAGGGAGATTATCCTTGGTGGGCCTGGCCTACTCAGGTGAGCCCTTACAAGGAATCGGGCTCTGCCTGGAGAGAGGTTCAAAGCACGACGTAAACTCATCATAAAAAACAGATTCTCCACTGATGGCTTTGGAGATGGAAGGGACACCTGGCAAGGACTAGAGAGCATAGTCTCGTATCTGAGAGCAACAGCCAGCAAGGAAATGAGACTTCAGTCTTAACTACAAGGAAATGACTCCTTTCCAAGACCTGAATGAGCTTCCCAGTGGCTTTTCCACGGAGCCTCCAGACCAGAGCTCAGTCTGATTGACACCATGATTTCAGCCTGGGGAGACCCTGAGCAGAAAACCCAGTTATGTTGTGGCTGAGCCAGAACTTCTGACTCACAGAACAGGGAGCTAAGAAGTGGGTGTTGTCTGAAATTGCTGCTTGTTTTCATCTGTCAGGCAGCAGAAAACTAATACATAGGACAAAGGAGGAGGCAGGCACATGACTTAAAAAATTCAATATGCTATTGAAACGTTACAAAATGTCCCCCCCCCCCCTCTCTCTCAACATGAGGACCTCAAGATAGAGCAAGCTTCTTGCAATCTTACCTTGTTGTGTCATAAAGCATACACAGTAGTCTGGAAGTTCCAAAAATGAAGAGATGCCTTACATTTGAGACTAAAATACATACAGAAAATATATAGCTTTTCTTCTTTTTTGGAAAGTGGGGAGTTTTAAAAAATACTGTGTTTTTATTTTATTATTATTATTTTAAAATATATTTTATTGATTTTTTACAGAGAGAAAGGGAGAGGGATAGAGAGCTAGAAACATCGATGAGAGAGAAACATCGATCAGCTGCCTCCTGCACATTCCCCACCGGGTATGTGCCCACAACCAAGGTACATGCCCTTGACCGGAATCGAACCTGGGACCCTTGAGTCCACAGGCCGACACTCTAGCCACTGAGCCAAACCAGTTAGGGCAATACTGTGTGTTTTTAAATCCATCTATCAAATTTGCTTCAAGGGATGGATGACCATAATTACAGTCATATTTATTCAACAAATGCTTCTTGTCAGAAGATGAAAAATTCTCATGATGAAAAACAGAATTCTGGGTATAATGCCATTGCTCCAAGAATCGAACGAATGCTGAGTTTTCCTTAGAAAGACAGTGCGTTAAAGAGCAGACATTACGGTGTTCAGGGTTGGTTCCTGCCTTTACAATGCTAAGTTTTATGTACATCTGCAGTTTACTCAGTTTTCTCTCCTGTAAATGGAGACTAGTGAGGTGCAGTGTGTAACGGCCTGATCCCAGAACCTGGCACATAGCGACAACCCAGGAATTGCCATTATTACTCTTCAGCTGCTTCTTGGGAGGGAATGATTTGTAGGAAGATCAGCTGCTTAATTCGAAGAGTGAAATTCAGGAGTGGCACGAGGGTGTCAGCACGGTGAGTGCTGGTCACAGGTGAAGAGAAGTCTCCTTTTTTTGAATGGAGCAGGGTTTCCAACAGCAGTGCTGTCTACACTTGGGGCTGGACAATTCTGTCTTACGGGGATGGTCCGTGCATTGTAGGATGTTTAGCAGCACCCCTGGCCTCTCCCCACTAGCCAATAGCCTCACCCTCCACTCCCCCCACCATTGTGATGAAACAGGAATTTTAGGGGGATATAGGCAGGTTTAGGAAATTTTAAAAAATAAAGCAGTCCATGGAAAAAACACAGGGCTACAGACTGGGAGAAGTTACATTTCCATAAGGCAAGGGAGACTGGGAGTAGCAAAAGGTCTGTATTTACAAAATAAAGGAGGAAGAAATCCCAGAGGGAATAGGAGAACAATGAGGGAGGAGGGCCCCACACGTCCCATGTGAGGTTTTGACCTTTGAGCTCAGAAGTTACTATAGTGACCAAATCAAAGGGGGATAGTGGCCAACCAGAAGGGTTATGGATGCACATAAAACTGCAGCCTTTATGAACTGTGGAGAATGGACGGGGTGGGACTCTTTCCCCCTCCCCACAGGGGAGTCTGTACTTGTTCTTCAATAAATTGCCACCTTTGCTATTCCATCTTCCGCCCGTGGATTCATTCTTCGACTCCCAACGGACAAAGACTCTGGGGAACCATTCTGCCCAGGGGAACACCACATGTTCCAGTCCAAAAATCCCGTACCACTGACACCCCAAAATGTTTCCAGAAACTGCCAAATGTTCCCTGGAGGGCAAGACTGCCCCCATGAGAGAACCCCCAGTTTAGAGAGGAAAGCCTTGCACAATTCTGCTTCCGTCGCTTTATTAACTAACTAGAGGCCCGATGCAGGAAGATTCATGCAAGAATGGGCCTTCCTTCCCCTGGCTGCCGGCACCGCCTTTGCTCTGGCCAGAGCTGCCTTTCTGCCTTCCCACGCTGCCCAGAGGCCCGGAGTGGCTGGGGTGGTGTGGACTGCCTGCGTCGTCGCCATGGTGATGATGCAAGCATCCTGCCCTGCCCCTGGCCGCTCAACCCCTGCATATGCAAATTAACCTGCCATCTTTGTTGGGTTAATTTGCATACTCACTCCTGATTGGCTGGTGGGTGCCGCAAAGGTACGGTCAATTAGCATGTTACTCTTTTATTAGTGTAGAGTAGATATTAGTGTAGATGGAGAGAGTGAAAGCATGGACACTGGCGGGGAAAGTGCTCCTACAGAAGTCGTCTGCACCTGGGAAAAGTCAGCTGCGTAGACCGGAAGACTGTACATCACTCTGCTCCCTCCCACTTGAACAGTCCTCTGAGGCACCTGGTGTAGGGGTGCATCCAGGCTTCGGGTACAGTTCGTCCCAGAAACTCAGCTGGGTCTTTTGTGTAGCCTGAAGGTGAAGAAACCTCAGGGCCTCTAGAACCCCTTCTTGGGGGTTTTGCCTTGGACCATTGCTTGGAAGTAAAAGGAAAAGGAAAAGGAAAATGCTACCCTGCTGGGTGAGAGCTGGGCCGTCGTCACTGCGTTTAGAGAAATGTCTCTTCCTTTAGGAATCTAGACGTGGCTCTCTGAACCATTGTTGTCTCTGGGAAGAGAAGGACTATTGAAACCCCATGCTGGCTGGGAGATCTCAGGAGCCTGATGTGGAATTGCAAAGCCCACCCTTGATTCTCCTGCTCAAGTCCACTCGTCCACTAACACCCCCTCCCCCAAGTCCTCTGTGGCGTTTATTCTAGTGTGACTTCAACATGATTGTATCTTTTATTTACTCCACATTGTCCTTTTATCAGCCCTGCCCTCTGGTACAGCTGCTTCCCCCACCCAGCCCTGTGGTTATGCAGCCTGAGGAATTAGGCAGAAAAGAAGTGGCCACATTAACCCTCCAAACCCAAGGTAGTGCCACTGTATTAAGAGGAACTGCAGACTCCCAGCTCCAGGAGGTGGTGGGCAGTAGCGAAGGGTGTGATTTGTCATCGGTGGTGATGGGAGGGGTGAAAAGACCCCCGAATCTGGAGAAGCAACACCCAAGAGGGCCACATAGGAGGAATGAGCTCTATGCCCAGGCCCTCTGCCCTTTCCAACACACTAAAGAAAGGCGACACCTGGAGGCGGGGAGGATAAATAGCAGGCAGTGTCCGAGCTGAGCTTATGCCAAAGTTTGCTTCAAAAAAAAATTTTTTTTTTAATTAAATCAAAGAGCAGCACAAATTAAAAATCTACATCCGTAAGTCGTGACCCAAATACTGCATAAAGTTCAGGAGAGGGTTCCCTTCAGCAACCCCGCCCTCCGGCCGGGAAGATTCACTCTGCATTTTGTTTCGGCATCTGCCAATCTTAGTTGTACAAGAGCATTTCTCCCTTGTTACCCGTCTCAGAGGAGGGGATCTGGGCTTTGAAGACATTCTGGGCTGTATAATTTGGCTACATCTGTCTTCCAACATGTCCATCTGGTAAATATTTTCCTTTTATATATGTCAAAAAAACAGAAGTAATTAGATTTAATTTTTTATTCATGCAAACACTTCAATGTCCAATCATTCTCCCTTGGTTTGTTTTTTTGTTTGTTTGTTTGTTTTTAATCCTGTTTCCCTGCCATCAGGCCACTTAGAACCATGAGAAGGCCCCAGGACTTTGCTTTGGCTGAGACCACATTGATCTGGCACCTCGAGCATCATTCTGTTGCCACTCCCTTGCTCTTACTTTCGGCTGACATAGCTTCTGAGCATGCTCCCTACTCCTAATATTTTCATTGCCTTCTTTCAGTACAACACAAAAAACTTCCTCTTCATCAGCATCTCACCGGTGCTGAGGGAGAAACGCGGACTCCGAGATGGCAGGACAGTCGTTTGAGCCTCCTCCTCTGCTCCCTTGGCAATGAAGGTTACAGCGCCGCCTCTCGTATCTGCCTCCCGAGGCTCCTCAGGACCCAGCAGTATTAGCTCACCCCCTGGAGGGGCGCTCCAAGGAGGGTGTGTGTTTCCTTTGGGAACAGGCGTGTGTCCAGGTAATTTGCTAAACCAGAAGCTGCTGCTGTTCTATGAGCGGGCTGATTGCTTGTGACACATACGTCCATTTAACAAGATCTGATGCCTGGATGACGCCCGTGTGCTTCCCTCCGGCCTTGCCCTGACAGAGCAGGGCGGGTGGGGGGGGGGGCAGTGGGGAGACACACCTGCATGCATGACCTCAGCCAAAGGCTGGACAAGCAGCTGATGGCAAGGGTGCTGCTAAGACTTGAGACAGTGGACTGGGTGCTAGAAAGACTTCACATCATGGCTGTGCAGCTTATTAATTGCATGACCTTGGAAAGGTTGCTTGGCCCCTGTGAACCTTAATTTCCTCATCTGCAAAATGGGTTGAAAGTCTACATGTTGTGAACTTGTAAGACTGAGAAAATAAACGTGAGTGTGTGCATAGTAGATGATGCAAAGAACCAACAAGTTTTAAAAAATGTGAGAAATTTGAGTATACATCCAAGGTTCTTGTAATAGTGGTTGCCTCTAAGGTGGATAGAGATATTGATTTTAGATATTGTTAAATCAAGGGTGCATGTTAACAGATTGAAGGTGTATCAGTGAGAAGTCGCATTGAGCTAATAATAAAGTCTTGACTAAAGTGACTGAACAAGATAGAAGTTTGCCAGGCTACAGAGAGCTTAAGAAACAGAAAAGGGTTTATTTATACAACCAGAATACAGAACATTGAAACAAAATCAACAACATTCCCCCAAAAAACCACAGTGAAAGTTCCTCGTGGGTTCGTATGCAATGAATTCCTGTTCCCTGGTCTTGGGGAGCCGACCTCTGGACTAAACACAGTCCTGGAGATACTGACTGTCCACCAGGATGTCTGAAAGTCACCCAAGAGATGCCCGCTCAGGGGCCCGTGCCCCCGAGGCGACGTGGGAAGCGCCAAGGGTTTGAAGTAACTGGGATAGTCCTTTTCTGCAGCGGGGACACACTGAGACCATCCTTCTTGGCTGAAGACAAAATCTGGCCTGCGGCTCACAGCGGAGCCTTCACACACGCCCCACAAGAAACCAGGGCTCCCCGTTGGCAGTGTCTCCACGTGCTGTGCTCACTCTGTGGCTGGCAATCCTCACATGCACAAGGTCTGATGAGGGGTGCAAACAAGAATGACGCAACAGGGAAACACGGTTGTATCTATGGAATGCGAAGAAGGATAACAAAGCCCTTCCAAAAAATAAAAAAACAAAAGGGAAACTGTCCCTAGGATAATGACTAAGCTTATATTGAAAGAAACCTGATTCATAGAAATAGAGAAACATAATGTTATAGAGGAGAAAATTTTGAAACACAATCTACTAAGAATACACTAAGAATATCAGGTATGGAGATCAGGAATGGGACCTACGCATATTTCCATAAAACGCCAGAGGAACGTCTGATGTGCACCCCCATGTGAAAACCACTGGCCCAGAAGATAGTAGACTCAAATTAAAGAAACACACCTGTGGCCAGGCCAACGTAACATGTCACGTAACAACGGAATCTATGACTGAGAGCACTACACCGCTGTCACCATACTGTTGTCCGACATTATCAGGCAAAGGGTTGCCAGGACTCTGATAAATACAGGAAAACACAACACAACTAGTTCATAAGGGTTTTGATCAGTGTTTTCCTTGAGGGTCAAAAGAGTTCGTGGACAGACAGACAGGGCATTGACAAACCTCCAGGGTCTTCCTAGTGAGTGCACCACTTCAGAAGAATTTCTATGGCAATACTTTATCGATACCAATTCGACAGGGGAAGCTGAGCTTGCCTTCTGATTTGACAGCAGTTCTCCTGAGCTCGTACAATAGCTGGAGACAAACCTCCCCTCTCACGGTATTCGGTGGAAGAATAGTCTTCGTGATTCCCAGGTGCCTCTAGGAAACCACAAGATTGTTTAAGGTGTAAAAAATACCTTGGTTTTCTGTACACTTAAAAATGGTTAAAATGGTAAATTTTATGTTATGTATGTTTTACCCCAATACAATCGCCATTTCAGTCCTTTTGGGCACACCCAGGAGTGGAATTGCTGCGACAAGCACAGGGGAAAGGGGAAGGCCAAGGCGTGGCTTTCGAGAAGGCGCGTTTTATAATGATGCGTGAGTTTGTTTGCGTTCTCGGTCACTGGGAGCTGCAAACCTGGTCTCTCAAGAACGCTTTCCGCCCTTCAGCCCTGACCACGTCTTAGAATTTCCAGAATGATCTCTGTGATGTCCACTCTGCTTCCACCATCTTCAGGTCAATCGGGACATGGATGCTGGAGGACAGATGGACAGGTCGTGCCGGAGTTGGACCTATACTTAGAAGGCCAAGTGAGACACAGCGCCCACTTCCCGCAGCCCAGCTGCTGTCGGAGGGAGAGACGGATGGCATTCCATCCACGTACTTGTCATTCCCCAGCTTTGGTTCAGATGCTCTTTATGCCCTGGCCCCCGGGGAGAGTATTACATTCTGTTCTTTCTATATCGCAACGTGTCGGGGGCCACGTTAAACACCCCAAGCTCTACTAGTATTAACAGCGGTTTCAGCAAGAAAGCTAGAATGGGGGAGCATCTGAGATTCATTGCAGCAAAGTGGAGACCAGACAATACTTTCAGAATATAACTAGTTATTCAGAATAGTCAATGAAAATCAGTTCCATGGGAGAGATACAACATCAAGACATTTATCAGTGGCACAAAGTTAGGATTCTGGCTCTCCTAAAGTAGGTATTCCCTTTTCTATGCCTAAGTCACAGGATACAGAAAAGTAAAGTTAATAACTTTAATCATATAATAAAATACAATAGGTGAAAAAGTTAGTAAACAGATGTACACGTGAACCCGGTTATGAAAAACAGCTGACCCTTGAACAACACGAGGGTTAGAAGTGCCAACCCCTGTTCAGTTGAATCTGCATGACTTTTGACTTCCCAAAACCTTTCCACTAATAGCCGCCTACTGTTGACCGGAAGCTTTACCGATAACACAGTCAATTAATACACATTTTATGTATTCTTATCATAAGGTAAGTTAGAGAGAAGAGAATGTTATTAAGAAAATCATATGGAAGAGAAAATACATTTACAGTATTTATTGAAAAAAATCCAGGTGTAAGTGGACCCACACAGTTCAAACCCATGTTGTTCAAGGGTCAACTGTATATAAATACCTACACACACAAGTATGTATATCTAGACACATAGGATAAAAGAAGGAAAGACATAAACAGTGGCCACTTCGAGGTAGTGGTACCATGAACAGTTTACGTTTCCTCCTAACACTTAGACATGACCCAAATTTTATATTATTCTTATCAAGAGAAAATAATTAACATCATAGTCCTTTAAAGGGTTAAATGAGACTTCCAATTCTCATCTTAAGATGAGGGGAAAAGAACAGTCCTTTGTACAGATGGCACTGGGAGAATGAGATATTCTTCATGATCTTGGTTAGCCAATGGCTTCTTAGATAAAATAGAAGAACACACAAGCAATAAAATAAATTAAAATTTTATTAACTGAACTCCATCAAGATACAGATTTCTGTGCTTCAAATTATACCATCAAAAAAATGAAAAGACAACCGAGTGGCTGAGAGAAAATATTTGAAAGTCATATATCTGAAAAGAGACTTATTTGTATCCAGAATACATAAAGAACTCTTACAACTCAATAATGAGGAAATAACTAAATGAAAACTTGAGCAAAGAATCTGAATAGATATTTCTCTAGTGAAGATACACATACACAAATGGCCAAAAAGCACATGAGAAGATGCTCAACACCATTAGTCATTAGGGAAATGCAAATCAAAACCATACCCACTAAAATGGCTATAATAATCTTACAAAACATCTAGATAAGTATTGGTGAGGATGTGAAAAAGCTGGAACTGTCAAACATTGCTGGAAGGCTGTAAAAGACCACATGTCATATGATTCCATGTACGTGAAAGGTCCAGGATAGAAAAACCCATAGACACAGAAAGCAGGTTAGTGGTTGGTTAGAGCTGGAGGAGGGAGGATGGGAAGTGACGGCTCAATATGGGTACAGAGTTCCTTTTTGGGGTGATAAAAATATTCTAAAATCAGATTAAGGTGTGGACTGTCCAACTCTGAAAATATAATAAAAACAATTGAATTTTACACTTTAAATGGGTGAATTTTCATAAATTTTACTCAATACAATTGAACTTTTAAAAATTAAATATGAGGACATTAAATGCAATATCGGATCCTGGATTGAATCCTGGATCAGAAAAGGACATTAATGAAAAAACCGGTAAAACGTGAATAACGCCTGTAGTGTGGCAATAGCATTTGTACTAAGATACTTGCCTTAATGTTAATTTTTAAACAAATGTACATGCCCATGTAAGATGTTAACGTTAGGGAAGAGGGGTGAAGGTTATAAAGGAACTCTGTATTATCTTTGCAACTTTTCTGTAAATCTGAAATTATTCCAAAATAAAAGTAAAAAACAACCACAACAAACCTTTAGTGCACTTGACAGAGACAGACAGACAGACAGGCCCCAGCCAGTGTGGCTCAGCTGGTTGGAGCACTGTCTTATATATCGAAAGGTGTCGGGTTTGATGCCCAGTTGGGGCACATACACACATTTCAGTCAGGACACGTACCACAGGCAGCCGATTGATGTTTCTCTCCTATCGATGTTTCTTTCTCTCCCTCTCTTTCCCTCCCTTTTTCTAACATCAGTTAAAAGAGAGAGACAGACAGACAGACACAGAGAGAAGGCACAAATAAGTAATTAGGAATGACACATGGAGATTTAAACTACAAAACAGTGGAGTTATGGTCATAATTCTAAGAACAATTATGTACCAGGGCTATGCAAGGCAGCTCCCTTCACTGCCACCACCTGTCCGGTGTCTGAGCTCAGGATGAATTCCACAATGTGACCCAGTTTGAGATAAGAAATAGGTTCTGAGGGGAAACCTACAACGCAAGGTCGGCAGGAAGAGACGTGCTGTGTGGCTCACTGTCCTCCATGGCTGTGTGAGAGCCATGCCCAGACCTGGGTGAGGAGCTTGTCAGTGTGCCGACAGACTGCGAGCAGATCTCCATTCAAGGGCTTGCTATTGAGAGCAGTTGCTGAGAAAGCCAGTTGCCCAGCACCTGGAAGACCCTTTGGCCAAAGGAGGGGAGCTACTGGTCTGTGGGAAGCTGGTTTGAGTGGTGGCGCCTGCCCCTAAGAAGGCGGGGCCAGTCTGAGCTGGCTTCCTGTCCAGTCTACCCAGACTATGCTCTCAGGGTCATGTGGGGCAATTCAACTTGCAACCATTAAATTGCAAACATACACAAAATGCACAATATCTTAGAAAAATATAACTTCATAAAATGACTCAAGTAGGAACATAATTTTTGGTTAATTTTTTTACTTAAATCAGAAGTTTAAAAACACCCTTCCTCCCTAAAAAAGAAAGACTAAAATAAAACAACCCATTAAACCCAGAAGATTTTTTCCAGTAGGACCCAAACTTCAAAGAACAGATAATTGTTACCTTAAACAACATGTTCCAGTGAATATAAAATAAGGGAACACTGCCCACCTCATTCTATGAAGTAAAATAATTTTGATGGCAAAATCAGATAAGGACAGAACAAGAAAGTAACAATGAAAGGCTAATCTCACTTCTAAATGGAGATGCAAAAAATCCTAAATTAATCATTAGTCAACTGAATCCAGAAATGCCCATTAAAAGCACATCATCACCCAGTTGGAGTCATCCTAGAAATGCAAGGATGATTAAAATTGGAAAGCAAACTAGCGAGATTTACCATATTCACTGGTGAAAGGAGAAAACCATTTGATCATATCAACAAATGTAGAACAACTCTTGATAATATTCAGCATTGTTTCCTAATTAATACCAATAGCAAACTAGAAGCAGAAAGTACCTTCCTTAGTAAGTGGCAGCTACTGAAATTATAGCAATTAAAAAAATTATATAGCAAAAATCATATGCAACTGTAAAATGTTGAAAACATTCATTTTCAGATCAGAAACACAATGATTTGTTTTATCACCACTTCTTTTCAACATTGTACTGGATGATGCTTTTCACTAGTGCAATAAGACAAGAAAAAGAAATAAAAATTATAAGAATTATAAAAGAAAAATATAAGAAATACAATCCAAGAACCTTGTATGTATATATGCATGGCCCATGGCTACAGACAATGAGGCAGTGAGGGCTTGGGGTGGGGGCGGGCTGGGAGGGTCAATGGGGGGAAAAAGGGGACATATGTAATACTTTCAACAATAAAGAATTATTTTAAAAAGAAAGATTACTTTAATCTGGTTTCCAACCCATACAAAAATAAAAAGAAATATAAACTACTAGAAATAAGGGTTTATCAAGGTTGTTAAATGCAAAACAGATATGTAAAACCAGTAACACTCCTATTCACCAGCAACATAAATTATAAAATGTAATTTTTAAAAAGGATATATTTTTCAATGGCAACAACAACATATAAGGTATATTTATAGAAATAAATATAACAAAAGATGCACAAAACTTTTACCAATCTTACCTAATAATAGACAAACATGTAAATTGACCATACCTCTTCTACATCCACAGCCAATCAGGAGTGAGTATTCAAATTAACCAGGCAAAGATGGCGGGTTAATTTGCATATACAGGCGCAGAGGTGCTAAGGGGCTGGACGCCTGCTATGAGGAGGAGGGGGAGGCGGTGCAGGGAGCTACAGGAGTGGTGCTCCGCTGGGAGCGAGGACTTGCAGGCTCCTGGGCGGCTGGGAGTGAAGCCAGGGGAAGGAAGGCCTCTTCTTGCGTGAATATCGTGCAACAGGCCTCTAGTGAAATGATAAAACTTCAAGAAGAACATAATAGAATACCTAAATAGATGGAAATATAAACCATATTTATTGATGGGAAGATTCAAGTTTGTAGCAACAGCAGTTTCCCCTGAAATCAGTCTAATAAGTTCAGTATCCTATAAAATAAAAGCCCAGCGACCATAACAGCATTAACGACCAGAATGACTGCTCGACCAGTCGCTATGAGGTGCATTGACCACCTTTTGGTCTCTCCCCTCTGGCCCACAGGCTCCTATTGCCAGGTGGCAAAGGGGGAACTGGGGTGGGTGGCGGTGGGGTGGGACTGGGGACTGGTGAGCAGGCAGAAGATGGCCCTGATCGCAGGCTAGGCCTAGGGACACTACCCATGCATGATTTTGTGCGTTGGGCCTCTAGTAATTATAATAAAAATTCCAACAAGATATTTTTCAAAGGTTGACAAAATCATTCTTAAATTCATACAGAAGATTAAAGCATGAAGCATAGCTAAAACTCTTTAAAAGAGGAAACAAAAGGTGTGTATGTAGTGGGGGAAACTGATTCCAACAGAGAGCAGTACTTTCTTTAAAGTATTAGCCCAGAGAGTGACAATTAGGCAAATGGAATAGCTCAGGGTCTAGAATTAAACTCATTCATATCTTACAGTCATGGCATTGAAATGACAGGAAAAGACTTGCCCCAATGGTGATGGAGCTATGCTTCCCTTACAACAGCAACCACTTACCACTGACCCCCACCACCATTTTGGGAACTCCTACCTGTGCTGGACACCATGCCACACACATCAGGCACAATTCCTAATGCTTTTGCCATAACTGTTATCATCGCATGGCAGACCGAGTCTTTCAGCTCTGTAACCCAGTGATCACCGTTCTATGCCAATGAAGTTAAGGATTTCGGATTTTAGAAACCTCTGTGTGTGGCAGAGAGAGGGTCCTGAGTTGCCCCAACAGAATGTAGGACTTCCATGGGTTTCCGCAGACACAATCCTGAGTGGTCCTTCGAACAAACGCTTCCTGAATGAAGGCAGTGCTGCATTCCCTCCTCTGCCACGGTTGGCAGCTGGGTTTGAGCCGCATAAGCCAATACTGAAGTACAGCTCTATTGCCAGCAATGTCACTTGGGCAGAGAAGGCGCTGACATTTCATTTCCAAACTCACAGAAGCACAAAGAGAGTCCTTTCAGCTCCTCAGATGGAGTGCAGCCAATTTATGTGCAAAATTCCCTTGTTTCTGAGTCTTTCTGGCTTCCTCCTGTAAGATGTCTGTCAGCCATCGAAACTTCATCTTTTCCCACTTTTTCATCTGTTTCAGCTGTACTGGGCAAGTCCCTAGGTATCACACTGGCGTACAGTCTCTCCCATTAGCCTCAGAAGAACGCAACACTTACGAGTTATATAAGATGGGATATGAGTAATATCTCCGTGTGTGTAAAGGAACAAAAGCTTATGAGTGAAAAATAACCAGGGGAGGGGGAACAGGAAGTGTGATGAGATTACGTTAAAAATTTAAAGTTATCTTGCTAGGAGTTTTATAACAAATGCCATTACAAGCAGCAGTATATGCCAGCGGTCCACCAACACTCTACAATGCTTCTTAACCTTGTTTTTTGAATACACTCCGCCCTATTTTAAAACAAATAAAAATAGCATGGTTATAAAGCAAAAGTCAAGTAATATAATAAAGTACAAAAAGAAAAGAGTAAAATAAAATCAATACCCACTTAAAAATAATCATCACTGGCTTAGGTGAATATTGTTCTGGACTTTTTTTTTTAACTGATAAAAGGATAGAGAATGTTTTTATAAATAGAGACTTGTTTCATTTATCATATTTATTTATAATCACATTAACTTGTAAAAAATAGCCTTTTTTAGGCTTGTATTTAAGACAAAAAAATAAACTGAAGCAATTACTAAACTTTAAATATTTCTTTATCCCAACAGGAATTTATTTAAAAATCCATTCAAGTTTTTTTTTTTTTTTTTTTTTTAATTACCAAAAAATTCGCCGGGCTGGTGTGGTTCAGTGGTTGAGCATTTGACCTATAAACCAGAAGGTCACGGTTCGATTCCTGGTCAAGGCACAAGCCTGGGTTTGAGGCTCAATTCCCAATAGGAGGTGTGCAGGAGGCAGCCCATCAATGATTCTCTCTCATCACTGATGTTTCTCTCTCTCTCTCTCCCTCTGAAATCAATAAATGTATTTTTTAAAATTACCAAAAAATTAAAGTTAGTTATTATGTTTGCTTTTTTGTTTAGACAATATCAAATCTCTGCTATAAAAATGAGATTGGCACTAGTATAACCTCCATTCCTCCACTTCCAACTTATGTCATATTATTAAGGTTTATAATATTTGCAATATGTATCTATACTATGATTTTGGTCTTAGTTCTTTATATAAACTCAATGCTTCTGCCAGTCATTTTACTATAAGTGTCTCCATTATAGAGTTATTGATTTCATCTCTCCTATTAAATGGCTTTTAAAAAATATATTTTATTGATATTTTACAGAGAGGAAGGGAGAGGGATAGAGAGTTAGAAACATCAATGAGAGAGAAACATTGATCAGCTGCCTCCTGCATACTCCCTACTGGGTATGTGCCAGCAACCAAGGTATATGCCCTTGACCGGAATTGAACCTGGGACCCTTGAGTCCGCAGGCCGACGCTCTATCCACTGAGCCAAACTGGTTAGGGCATTAAATGGTTTCTTAAGAAGAACTCATAGGTGCTTAAGAGTATCTGATGTTATCTTTGACAACTTGGCTGCCAATAATATCCTTGTCACTTTTTTCCTACTCAGAGTTTTAGATACATCCCTCCATTTTCTCCTGTCACTGACTCTTATGGAAGTTTCAGACCCTTTGGTGACTTGCATTTTCTGCCTGAGTGGTGAAGAATTCTTCTAGTTCATTATCTTTTCAGGATACGTTTTAGTGGCAAGTACTTACTGAGAGATTTCCTAGAACATAGGGCACTTTTTTAATCTGCAGGTTCATTTCAGGAAGCTTCATCTCAGAAAATTTTTCTGTATTATATCTTTCAATACTTCTTTAGTTCCTTCCTTTTTCGGGGGTGGGGAGGAGGTCACCAATTACAAGTATGTTAAAATATCTTTGTCTTCTTACAATTATCCACTCAGAGGAAGAAATAGATAGAGCTACCCATCCTACCCAACTCTCCAATCCACTTCTTCCCAAAACCTGTGGTTTTTCTTAAAAATATATTTTTATTGATTTTAGAGAGGAATGGAGAGAGAGAAAATCATTGATCGGCTGCCTCCTGCACGCCCCTCTACTGGGATCGAGCCTGCAACCCAGCATGTGCCCTTGACTGGAATCGAACCTGGGACCCTTCAGTCGACAAGCTGACGCTCTATCTACTGAGCCAAACCGGCCAGGACCAACACTTATGATTTTAATGAGAATTCTGAATTTTGCATATTCCCCCAATGCAGGCAAGATTGGGAGCTCTTTGCATTCTTGCAGGAAAATCTGTTCTTTTCCTTTGGTGATCATCTTTTGAAGTTTAAAGAACAACAACGGCTCCTTGCTTTGCTTCATTGCTGGTGAGTTTAAGTGTTTTTTATTTTTAAGTTGTCATTTATTTTGATAGTTATTTTAGGGGAAGGAGGTTCTGTGATCTGGCCTTATTTACGCTAAGAAACCACACAAAAAACTTTAAGAGAAGCACTTGATAAAATACTTTAAAAATAACTTTATTATAACTAACGAATATAAAATCTGACAGATGTTTTCAAACATTTTTGCAAAAAAAGTAAAACCCTCCCTTGTTCTGCTCTCCTTCCCCAACCCCCAACAAGATACAGAGTAAGAACTTGGACAGAGTTTTACATGAAACACTAAACATGAAATCTTCATTCATTGGTTGGTCCTAAAAAGGCTCCAACATATTATATTCTAAGTAAAGGTCCATCAAAATTAAGAAATCAACAAACCACTTGACACTTGTTTTCTATCGTCATTATGATGCTCAATCAAAACGCTGAAGGACAAGAACTGGGAACAAAGACTGCGGGTGACAGATATTCAAAGTGCATGAATCTATGAGACCACAAACATTTGAGATAAGAATACTGGGGGTGGAATTAAACACTGACTTAAAAAAATTAATCCAAGGAAACCTATGTACATTATAGCCTTTGGCATCTGGCCGAACGTGTTTCTTCTTTATAGAGACATCATTTTGTCTCATCTACTCACCAGATTAAAGTGACCTTAACACATGTCTCATCTGACACAGATTGTCCACAGCCAATTTCACATGAGGTAGTTGGGCTGTTTACTGACATTCTAGTGAAATTGTCATGACACAGGAGACTCATACATCAAATATGCCATGCGGCTGGCTCATTAGCCTTCTGGGAAGCAACAGAAGTTACTTCTAGATCACCTTTGCTGTCATCACCGACTCCATGGACACCTTTAAAGACACCAGCATCTACCGGAGTGTGTGCGGATGAGACCAGCTTTGCAAGGAGACCAACCATCCCGGGTGGTTTCTGTTTATGAAGTGCAGGGAGGGAATACCAACTTTGAAATGTGTGTAGGAGAAAGGAAGTGCTTAAAACAAGCAGTCCCTTTCTTGGGCTCTCACCTAGCTTAGCTGGAAACATTTGTTCACTCTGAAGGAGAAGTGATTCAAAAGGGTAACCAAAGAATGTTTGCATCACAGGTCATGGTACGTGTTGTCCTTTTAGTGAAAGGCTATGTAAGAACAGCAGAGGAGCAAGGTCAATGCGAGCGTCAACTGTACCGTCAACAGCGCTCAGTCATGCCCGGGGCCCTGGCGCAGTGCGAGGAGAAGCCATGCAGGTGCTCTGGCTGCACGGGTGCAGGGGGAGCGTACAGGACGGTCTAGAGAGCAGGGTGCACATGGAGCTTTGAAGGGACCCCGAGCAGCCTGGTAACAGACAAGCAGTCTCACACCACCATTGGACAGCGAGTGACTATTTCATGCCATTACTGTGAAACCCTGAGTAGGCAATTGCAGATCACAAAGGGACCCCGGAGCAGGACGTATTTCTAAGGAAAGTCCTCTGTCCACAGCTCCCAGGACACGGGTTTGCTGCACACACTGACGTCTGCGTACAGGCTGCATCCGATCAAAGGGCAACGGCGCCAGGTCCCCAAGACCAAACACATTAGCTCAGCTAAGAGAACAATGGCTTAAAATATGCTTTACTTCTAAATCTAAAAGTATAAAAAAGGTGACAGGTCACCTTAGAAAGAAATGAAACATGAGGGGGGGCGGGCGGGGAGCTGAGGATTGTAAAACCCATGACTACAATCAGAAGCAACTGATTTTAATCAGTGATTCAGAAATGCACCATTGTGTAACCAACTTCTTGTAGGACATGGTAGTTTAGTAGGAAAAAACCAACAGTTTTCCTTCGAAAGTTTCCTGAATGTTTCACATCGTCTACTGCCCAGGACCCCTGGTGCCCTCTGGCCTCACATGATGCCTGAGATGTTCCGTCGGGTTCAGTTTCCTTAGTAAAATACCCTTTACCCAGCTCTTTTACCGATTCCACGCTGAATAAAGAAACGGGTGCTTTATCCATCGGTCCCCGCCACAAATTTTAAAAATTAAAACCACTTTTCTGAAAACATGAAGGGGAAAGCATGAACTCTTTGGATGTACACGCATGCACAGTCAGTGACTGGAAGGAGAAGGCCGGGGACTTCTCAAGCAGCACCCCTCTAATTCCGGATCACCTTTCTGGGCCGCCACGCAGCCTGGGGGTCCTGCTTCACGGCGACCTTGGGAAGAGGGTTCTCAGGAAGCTCTTGCAGTCTGGGAGGGCGTGGAGTCCTGCTGATGCGGCACCTAAGCCTGGGCGAGGCGGCTGCCAGAGGTGCTGCTGGGAAGGGGCAGAGCAGCTACGGGAGGGGGGGGGGGGGGGCGGCGGCGGATGCTCCGATGGGGGCAGATGGGGGCAGTGCCGGCGAGCGTGAGAAAGGAGAGAGGCCGCCCGGCTGAACCTGAGCTCAGCTGTCCCTCACCCTGGAACAGGCATTGGGGAGCTTTGTGTTCAGAATGGCCATAAACAATGGCAAGCTGCCTCAAGCCACTACCTACAGCTCCTCATGGGCAGGACACAGCCTTTCCAAGCCCCACTTCTGAACTCCCTGCAGAGCTGATGAGAAAACTGTCTCCACCTCACTGTCAATCACCAGTGGGGTTCGCCCCCCAAAAGGCATCCTCCTACTTAATAATTTTCACAGGATTCGCTACAAAATGTCAAATGTGCTTTCAAAGGACAAAGCAGTTGCTGTCATTGAAAGGATTCTGTTCAGTTGGATTAAGAGACTGACCCCTCCCGAGTGTCAAGCCCGGCTCCCATCTGTGGGACAGGCGCGGACAGGATGCGATGGCGTGCGGAACACCCTGGAAGGGCTCAGCCTGGGAGACACACTCCCTTTCCCTTCAGGATCTCTCCAAGGTTCCTCCTGAAAAGGGATCTCAATGTTTGAGCCCCGAGAGCGAGGGGACTGCTCTGTGGCAGACACCGGCGCTCTGCCCTCTCCTCTTGCCGGCGGGCGGAGGGAAGCGTCGGTGTCCTGGAGCCTGGCAGGATTATGGGGGAAAGCCTTAGCTATCTTTTCTCTGTCCCCTCCTGAGACAGGAACTGCGAAGTAGCACAAATTAGGGCTTGGACTACAATGGGCGCAGAGCTGTGGATGCAGGAGGAAGTGCCACGGTGCCCCGCTGCAGGTCAGGCTGAGTTACCGCCTGGCGCCGGGCTCAGCTCCTGGCTCTCTCTATTGAGGGCCTCTCAGAGCTCCACACGCCTTAGGCAGCTTTACCTGCTCCAGGGAGGAAAGTACCTCCCAAAAGACATCACCCTTTCCATGGAGCTGGGAAAGGGTGAGCAGAAAACGGAACTTACCCGTTATCCTACTGGATTCCCAGTGAGCCCAGATAATAGTAAACCTCTTCCCCAGAAAACCGAGGCTGTACACCAAGTACCTACATCAACAGAAAACGGCCACGCCGAGCAGCTTTCTGTGTGTGAATTCACAGCTTCGCGGGCAAATCTGAGGTATGTTCGTGTGCCCACTCCCTCACCTGGCGAGTTCGCCCGTGGTGACGGAGTGCGGCAGGTGGCTGGGACGGACACGTCACCGCACTCCCAGGCTCCTGGTCGCATCCTCTCCCGGGCACAAGGCCGACAGCGTCTCCATCCCAGGGGCAAGCAGACTGGCTGTTGTCTCTTTCCCTTTTAGGAGGCGATGTCAAGGGCAGGACCCCTCGTCCCCCGTCATCGTCACACCAGCCCGACAGGGAGATCCACACTGTTCCTCGTGGGAGGGGGAACAACACCCCCCCCTTGGTAAGTACCAACAGGAAGTGCTCAAGTACAGAGGAACCAGCGTCCGTGCAGCCTTGAAACATCTGATGGCGCTTTTCTAAGCTGAAGCCTTTTCTAGAAGTCCTTATGAACAGAGTACCTGCTCCACTGCTGAGCGAAATCAATGCCCATCTGTTCAGAGGCAGACGGAGGGCAAAATCAACACCCCTCCCCCATGAACCTCCCTAGGAGGGGGGTCTTTGCCCTCGGACAGAGTCATCTGTGGCTGCCCAGGGAGCATTCACCTGTGCTGCTCGGACGAGCTCACCTCTCCCCTGGGAGCCACCTCAAGGTGGGAATGCCCTCAGCTACTCGAGGAAGCGCCTCTCGTGGGAAGGCCCGTGTGCCCTCCCCAGGCACTGGGCGGTGTGGCGGCTGCGAGCAGGGCCAGAGTCCCAGGACCACCCTTCCCAGGGCAACGGCCACACAAGGTTGTCTTCGGAAGGACTGAAACCCGCTGTGAAGCCCTGCCCGTCCCAGAGCTGTGGAGCCTGCCAGCAGCTGCATTTAGCTTGGGCGATGGCTGGTTAAGCCCAGGCTGACCAGCGAGCACACGGGGAGCCACGGTCCCTGCCTGCCACCACTGGCCGGTGCGGACGCTGCCCGAGTTAGGAAAGCTGCTGAGTAAACGTGGTGCATGCCTCCCTCTCCCTTTAACTGTTATTTCCACAAAAGCCTCCTCCTCTTTGGAAAACAGGACACATCATTTAGCTCACGCAGAAGACTGGAAATTCTGGAAACTAGGATTTAATCTCAGAATTCCTCAGGGCTGTGCGCACAGAACCACCAGGAGAGCACTCAGATGCTGGTTCCTGACCCGCCCGCAGGACCCGGCTCTCCGGGCCGGTCAGCCTGGGGCTGTGCTTTCTGACCGGCCTCCAGGTGACTGACGCAGAGGGGTCCCAGTCACGCCTGGCATCACCTGCTTCCTCTGTTTAGAGGCTGTGCATGGTGAGCAGAAAAATCCCTCCACCTCTGAACCCTACTTCTGAAACTGGGTCACAACCCCTGAATGTCACCGTGCCGCTGTGGTGTCCAATGGAGACAATGTCTGGGGAAGCACGGGAACGAGGGTGGGCACCAGGCAGGGCGGGGCACTCAGCTCTGCAGAGCCATCGGCTCCCCACCCTCACGGGGTGGCACCCCTCCGGATGCCGCCACCTCCTCTGACATGTCGCACCCACGCTCTGCCCCTTTGCCTACAGAGGCCGCTCGCGCCCAGAGCCCCGGAGAGAAGATGCTCTGAAGAACGTCTAGGACAGCCCACCGACACCTCACAGCTTCCACCGGGGGCCCAGCTCCCCCCACAGCTTCAGTCTAATCCTAAATTGGCTGAAACACTACCCGTGAGTTAAAGTCCTTGATGCAGAATTTGCTCATTTTCAGCTTGGGTTGGGTGGCCCACTATAACTTAAAGCTAAAAACACAACAAAACAAAACACAACAAATGTACTTGTCAAATCTGCTCTTATAACTTGCTGTTCAAGTCTCCAGGAGGCCCTTTGAACTGAAATATATAGCACCTTGATTTTTAAACACACAGAACATATACGCATTAAAAATGATATATAAAAGCCCTAGGCTTGCCTCCATCTCCCCATGGCCCGGCGGAAGGGGTGGAGAGGGTGAAGCTGCTGCTGGAAATTAAGTGGGGCGGCCAGAGGCGGCGGCAAGCTCTTCCCTGCAGGGGCGGCGCTGTCCGCAGGCGTCACACCACCTCGTCGCTCTCCAGCCCGTGGGCGTCGTACAGCGCGTCCAGGATGGCCAGCTGCCTCTCCATGGCGGGGAGGTAGAGGCTCAGGTCCCTCTGCATCCCAGCACTGAAAGCGGCTTTCTGGTGGTCGCCCTCCTTTATGGTTAACGCGGCCACAAAATCTTCATAGGACGGAGCTGCCCGCAAAGCCAGCTGCAAAAGAACTGCTGTGAGAACGCGCATCACTCTGGCTCTTGCACGCTTTACCCTACGCACGAGCGCATGCGTGAACATGAACACACACACACACACACACACACACACACACACACACAACTGAGTGCAAAAGTAACAATAGGAATATACTTCGAATTCGTGGACTCTAAAATTTTTTTCAAGCAACAAATCAAATACTTTTAAGGCTAGAAGAAGCAGGTGTGTACTTGGGCCATCTGGAGGATGAATACAGCCATCCAGCCAGGGAGTGCTGACAGAAAAGTTTAAGAAAAGCTCCGATCTCATGCCCGGTGTGATCCAGAGGGTTCCCCTTGAGCCCTCAGAATCCACCTGTGTGCGTGTTGCTGCCCATCTTTGTCCCGACCTGGCCAGCCTCCCTAGCACCTGGCTCTTATCGTCATACCTCCGCCTCCCTGCACCACCCATCTCCCCCCACGTGGACAATATTTCCTTCACACTCTGGACTGAATATTCAGTTTGCTTGTGCACTGATGCTTTCATGCATTCTACCCCAGCTCATCTCTCTAGGAACCTGTACAGCTCATATCCTTATTTTGCAGATGAACATCACAAGGCTAACGAGTGCCCGGCCAGGACCTGAGCTTCGGGTCGTCTCTGTGCTTTGCCAACTGCCCTCTCACACCACATCGCTCTCTGATGGAAGAGCTCCCCTCCCTTTGTCGACCACCTGCTCCCTAAGCTCCCTAAAACCCAGCGCCTGGCTCTGCTGAGATCTCCGGAGACGTTTTAGAATCCTGAATTATCATTCTACAGTTTCTTTCTTGAGCGTCCTCACACTTTGAATTTGAAAGCGTTTGGGAATCGACCCTCCCCCTTTGTGCAGCTGGAGAGTGACTGGCATTTCTCTCTCAATGATTGCAGCACAGGCCTGCCTGGGTGAAGAAGACCTAGACTTGACCCCAAATCTTTCACTTGTTTGCTTGAGGAATTTCAGCAAGGTGCTCGACCTCCCAGAACCTCAGTTCCTTGATTCGGAGCAGAGAACAGTACCACTTTCCTTATTTGAAGGACTAATGGAATATGGATGACATACTTAACCCACTGCCAGGCACATATCAAATACTCAAATGATGGTAGGGGTACATGGGAGAGAGCAGAGAATGTAGAGAGGGCAATTATCCAAAATTATAATGTGAGAAAATCTCCCAGAACCGAAGGGTATGAGACTCCAGATTTAAAGACACACCCAAGTGCTGAGTGCAATGGATGAGAAAGATCAAAGGGGAAACGTGATAAAATTTTGGAATGTGGGATAAAGAGAAGATCCTAAAAGCATCCAGAAGAGGAGGAGGGGCAGTTTATACAAAATAGAACAGGAATTAGAATGGCATTAAATTTTACAATAGTAACAGTGGAAGATGGAGGACAATAGAGGTGTGCCTTCAAAATTCTGAGATATTAACCTAGAAGGCTATACCCATCAACACACACTCTGGAAAACAGGGCAGAATAAAGACATTTTCAGGTATGTAGGCAATCAAAAATGTAGCACCCTCGTATCCTTCCCCTTAGGGAGCTGCTGGAGAATGGATTCCACCAAAATGATGGGTTAGATGGAGAGAGATACCTGGTCGCAGGCCCTGGGAAATGAAATGAAGGTGAGGTGGGGATTTAATAATGTAGGAGAACTTGTGAGGAAAAGTCCTCGGGCAGTACAGCACAACAGGCCTGAACAACTAACTCAGACTGGAATGAGTTTAGAAAGTTCTGACAGGGATGTCCCAAGAAAAAAACACATAATGACACATTTGTGAGTTCAGAGTGATGGTGCTTTGAGAGGTCTGATGGTGCAGGGAAAAATAAAAACATATAAGAAAGAACAAAAAACCTGTAGAATACTGGCTCATTGTCATAATGTTAACTTGTGAGTCATTATTTTGGGATGGTGGAGGTAGGGGAAGTGAGGTAGTGACAGCGAGGTCTAAGACAGCTCAATTCTAATCTATAACAGAAAGTTGACATTTAGTGACTATGACTGATCAGGCCACAAAGAACAACAGACATTCTTAGAATCCCGGACGTATTAGAAGAGACAGCCTCTTTGGAGTAAGTCTGGGAAGTAGGGAGCCCAAGCAGGGACTGCTATTTTTTGCTGTAACATTTTGTATAAACCATACGCACATATGTTTTAGTATAATAAGACATTTAAAAAGTTTTCCCGGAGTGGGGCCCAGGGAGTTCCTCAAAGGCTTCTAGAAGATTGTGATGCAGCCACGTCTATTTGGGAACTAAGGACAGAGCTCAACCGAAGAGGAAAGCAAAAAGGCCAAGTGATGATGGTGAGTGACCTCGATGGAGGCAGAGCCTGGACTGGGCATCACTCAGTTCTGCAGACTATGTCTGTTTGAAGAGAAAAGCTAACTATTTGGCTGATGAATGAATCAAATTCCTTGAGTGTAAAAGATGTTTCCCTGACCAACTGAGATCAGTTAAATGCACTTGCCCCTGCTAATTAATCAGCACGTTAGGAAACTCAATAAACTTTCCAAAGCAGGAATGACTTGGAAAGACTGAAAGGGCCAATCTGGCTCCTCTATTGAGAAGGCTGTTGCCAAAGGCTCAACATAATCTATTTTCTTAAGAACCAGCAACTTTTAAAAGTATTGGCAATAATATCAAGGACCTTCAAAATGTCCTTGTTCTATAACTTTGGGTATATTATCTTCCTCTTTGTGTCTCAGGTTTCTTTGTCTACAAGTAAGGAAAATAAGAGAACCTGCTGAGTTATGAAATTAATAACTTCACAGACAGAGAGCACTTAAAACAATGCCTAGTGCACGGTCAATGCTCAAAATTCCAAGTTGTGGTTGTAGCTATTGGCAGTAGACAGAACAATTTTAATTCTAGGAACCTATTTGAGAAAATAAGAAATTTTTTTTAAAGGAAAAAATGCATATGAACAGACACTGTTTTATCTGTATTAAGAAATTTAGAAGCAGCTTAAATTTCCAACACAGAGGATTGGATGGAACCTCCATAGTAGGGAATATTGTACAATCACTAAAAATAATGGTTTTCAAAAACTTATGGCATTAAAAAATGATCATGATAGAATCTATTATGTGGGGAGAAAGAATACAAAATTATACTACAAGCTAAAGTAAAAAAATTTACATGCATGTACAAAGTACAAAATAAAGATAATTATAAACATATAATATAAACATGTCAATATAAAATATAAACACTTGTAAGTAGATACATATTTAGAAATATATAAAACTAAATAGAATAATATTTTAAAGAATATATAAAATATACAAAAATGAAAGTGAGAAAGGTAAATCACAAAAATATTAAAAATGGTTATTATGGAGTGATAAGAATATGGACAAGTTTAATTTTTCCCCTTCCTATTCTTCCATAACTTCTACAATGCATTGTGATGCATCTAAATTACTACATATTAGGGAAATGCCATAAATTAAAAAGTCCTTTTAAAGACTCATGCTTATGATAAATTTTCTGCTATAGCTGCATTCTTGTCGACAGTAACCCTTCGATCATTAATATTTCAGGATTTAACTTTACCTCTACACTGAACCCTCCCCTCCCCCACATTTACGCTTCTTGTACACAGGGCAACTCAATGCTTTAATGCTTTGTCATCTGACAGTATTCACTCAGGGAGACTGAGGAATGTAGCAGCATCTGCTGCCTAATTATTCACCAGCAGCTTCTCGACTCTTCTGTGCTCACTGCAGAGACTGTGTGGGGAGTGAGCACAACCTTTGGAGACAGCAGGTAGCCGCACTTTGGGACTGGAATGAATAGCTCTGAATTTATAAAATAGGGGGAGCCAATGCTGAGGATTACCAAAGGTAAGAAACGGACGTGCCTGGCACAATGCCCAGCACACAATAGGTGTCCAGCAGCTGCACGGCAGCTATTATTCTAACAGGCAGTTTGTAGCTGCAACTAGTCTGGCTCCTGTTATCTCCACGCTTTCAAAAATGATTTCATTTTCACTAAAATTTGATTCCTTCCACTTAAATTCTTCCCACTTTCTTTACCTGCCTCCAAATAAATCATGACCTAAAACAGTTCTTACCTTAGGCGAATGATGTCTCCTATCCTTTCAATGAGCAAAACATCACCTGCGAGGCTGTTTTTAATCACATTCTGCCACGGTTCCCCGTGTCCCCTACGTGTGACAGCCTTTTCACGGCTGCATCTGCCTGAGACGGTGGTCTTAGGAACACATTACTGCTGACCCGCAGGGGCCGCTACTCCCGCTATTTCCCACACCCCCGGGCTCGGCGATTTGTCCCGGGGACTGAGTCCCAGGTGTGTGTTCTTCCTCCGGCAACATGCTGGGAAGGAAGGAATGGGGCGTAATAGGAGCCCAAACCTGTGCATACAAACACCTCCACCACGAAACTAACTGGGGAAGAAGAGACTCCTGGTCCGCGCTGTCCGAGCACCCGATCCAGCGAACAGCCAAGGAGATTCCACTGGAGCACTGGGATGGGTGGGGCAAAGCACTCTAACAGTCTGTTCTTTGTCACCAACATTCCCACACAACTAAGACCTACAGCCTTTAATTAAATGAGCAACACTTTGTTCTTATTCTGGAAGACAAAGCAAACAGGAACACATGCACCCAAAACCAAACCAAACCACCTCTGGGACCCCCAGAGCGTTAGGAGGCAGGAGGATTACTTACCGCGAAAACCCCGCGAACAACCCAGCCGTGGTGCTGCCGTAACGTCTTACCGTACGCGTTGTCTTGAAAAGAAGAAAAGCTCCATGAGCACTGGGTCTCACCAGAATTTGATGTGCTTTTAGTATCGTGTCCTTTCTCATGTATGGTCTTAGGAACTGATGAAAAGCCTCATTGTAAGATTATATAGCCCAATGTTTTGGGTAGGAAAAAAGCCTACACAGATTTTTGTTTTAAAGAAAAATATATATTCCCACTCTTACCCTGTGTCAATATATCTGAACTCCAGCTTATCATCAGGGGGCGGGGGGAGGAAGTTCAATATGTATAAGGAAATAAAGAGGGAGGAAAGGATACTGGAAAAATCGAGATGACCTACATCTAGATACACACTATAAAATATTAAAATGCAGCTATTTGAAAGGTTGTGTGACCCTGAGCCAGGCCCTCAGCTGTCTCCCCTTTTGTAAGATGATCCTAAGGTTCTTTTCTTTTTTTCAAATATGTTTTTATTACTTGCAGAGAGAGGAAGGGAGAGGGAGAGAGAGAGGGAAACACTGATGATGAGAGAATCATTGATCGGCTGTCTCCTGCATGCCTCCTACTGGGGATCCAGCCCATATTCCAGGCATGGGCCCAGGAATTTAACCGTGACCTCCTGGTTCATGGGTTGATGCTCACCAGCCAGGCTAGGGTTCTTTTCAATTGTAACATTCATTCTGGGTTAGCCACACCAGCCAGGCTAGGGTTCTTTTCAATTGTAACATTCATTCTGGGATGTCAAATGTTTATCCTAGATGTCCTAGGACCCTGGATACACAGCATTAGACCCAGAAACCTTAGAACTATTTTGGAAAGAAGGGCTTAAAGTTAATGATCTAGTTATGAAGTAAATGGTGAGGCCCATTAATAAAAATCATTCAGATTCTAGACTTTAAAGATAAAAACCTATTCCTTTTGTGCCATTGTGCTTTAAAATATGACTTAAAAACAAGTATATAATAAATTTTATTACAAAAAAAATAATCTCAAGAACAAGGTGACTGCATTTTTTGCCAGGGATGCATTCTTAAATGCTTTAAATAATTCAATATGTGCAAAATTCAAAACTGATTTTTCCACAGGAATAAGTTCAGCCCCAGGAGGCACAGAGCTTTATCATCGTAATGCATTTTTACTTCAACGCTCCATTTTATTTTCTAGGCACCATCTCCCGTAGTTTACAAAGCGCTTATTCCTAAATTAATACAGAGTATCAGGGGAGTTGTTTGACCTTCTTCAGCATGTTTAGCTCATCTAAATTCTATTCTAAACTTATGTATTTTCATGTGCTAGTTTCAGCACTAGTACAAGTACCACCACCATTTAATGAATGCTTAGGTTTAGCATAGGATATAAAATATTTTAAGTTATAACGAGGGTAGGGAATGACTCAGGGGGCTCAAGATCCCTGGGGTTGGGGACCTTTACATGCCATGAGAGGATTCTGAGCTTCCCCCCTGAGGCACAGGGGCAGTTTATAAAAATATACTAGCTTACTGCTTTTTTCTGATCTCACAAGTAACACATGCTCGTTGTTAAAAATATGGGAAACACAAAAAAGGAGGGAACTAGGAAACCTGAATAACTGTGGCTCTCAGAGAAGCACCGTGGCATCGGGGTGTACTCTCTCCGTCCTTCTTCCTATAAGATAGTGTATTTTCTTCGACTAACGGTCACGACCAATCAGGCTTGGAATTGTGGTAGGGGAGCAACATGGTGAGACTTAGCAAATGTCGCTGCCTGGGTCCCCGAGCCTCCAGCCAGAGCCCCCTTGGCTGGACAAACTGCCTATTTGCAAGGGCTCTGGGTCCAGTGTTATGCCAACCTCAGAGACATTATACTCTTTCTACACTTTACCATTTACTTATTTATTTAAATATGTTTTTATTGATTTGAGAGAGAGAGAGAGAAAGGGAGAGGGAGAGGGATACATTGATTGGCTGCCTTCTACATGCCCCCTACTGGGGATCGAGCCTGAAACCTAGGCATGTGCCCTCACCGGGAATCCAACCAGTGACCCTCGGTTCATGGGACGACACTAAACCACCTGAGCCACAGCAGCCAGGACACACTTTGCCCTTTAAGTCAACCATTCAAAAAAGCCCGAAGCCTTCCTCCATGCCCCCTTCTCTAGGGCAACCAGAAAACAAAGGTGCTGGGGGTCTGCGCAGCGTGGGCAGGCAGCCTGGCTGAGGAAGAGGGAGTGTTTGTGGAGCAGCACGACCTGTGTCCCCTCCTGGCCTTCCAGGAGGCAGCTCTTCCTTACTGTGTCTGCACCTTGCCAGAGAGGAGTCCCACCGGCAGAATGTGGGCCGGGGGGTCTAACGGAAGAAAACGATGTTAGAGAATTGGGCTGGATCCTGACTCAGGCCCAGCAAGACCACTGCTATAATTTAAAATCAACAAGTACAATTAAACTCATTAAAAAAAAAACCACGGTTTGCCCAAAGTCCTTAGCTGACTTCTAGGGCTGCATTACAGCACGAAGTCTAAGCCTGACCTATTTTGGTTACCCAGAGATTAGATAATGAAATACATTAATCTTCACTGTAATACTCATTCGTCATCCTCATGCGTGCTCTACAATCAGGAGGTATTTTTGGCTTCCAAAGACATAAATGATGCCCTTCTCCCAGTTCTCTGAGACGGGTCACTTCCTTTGAGCCCGCGTCAAGACTTCTGAGCAGGAAGCCGTGCCAATAAATCACCTTGCCCAATTCTCTCCTTTACAAGTGAAGGAACAGAAAACCCAGAGAGACTGTGACTTCCCCAAGGTCACAAAGCTCAAAGCAATGAGAACCTGGGGCATTCTGTCGCATTAAGCCATTCTGCCAAAAACTAACGTTTATCCTTCGTGAAACAAAATGATGAGAATGAAAAATGTGCCTTTCCCACCCATTTCCTGAAAGAATTTGGACCTTAGTCTGTTTGTGGAAACCAAACAACTGTGATTTCTTTCCTGGTAACTCAGAAACTCGCTGTGAGGTACTCAGAGACCATGGCTAGACCTACCTTAGTATCTGAGCACGAACCCTCCCACCACAGCTGGTGGACAACCACTCGGGCCAGAAATGGGATCTATGGGAGTCTCTAGCACAGACCTATCATCGGTAAGAATGTGTAAAGTCCCTTTGAAGACAAAGAAGAAACGAAAATCTACGTTTTGAGCGAGAGCTTAGGAAGTAGATAAGCAAGGCCAGGAAAGGTGGAATCCATCCTTTGCTGAGCCCAGGAAGTAACACCGATCGCCGCCCTGCAAACGAGCTAATGTGGCAGCCCTGCCGGAGTGGCTCGCAGGAAGAGGTGCAGTGGACAAACATGAAGAGCAATACCGAGTGAGAAAGGAAGAATGTGCATAGCGTGACACCATGTATACATGCTTAAAACATGCAATGCAGTACTAGATACTGTAACACACAGACACATAAACACATAGAAGTATAAAAACATGCACTGTGGAATGACAAACCGCACATTCTGGAAAAGGAGATAGTCATGGGTCAAGGGGTGGCACATGGGTTCTGTACTGAACTGTTCTATATATTTGGCCAAGTGACCGGTATTTGTCAAATGTCTGAAATACTTAAAATAAAAAGACTGAGCTATTAGGAAAATTCCCTCTGAATTCTTTATAGTGACTAAGCTTCAGGCAGAACGGACTGTCTAGAGAAAAGCCGACTGTAAGCAGCAGACAGGTGAAAGGGGTGCCCAGAGACGTCCTTTGTTCACTCCAGGCGCCGTCTAGACGGAACTTGGACGTGAGCCCATTCTGCCAGCAGAGCCACATGCTGTGTGGCGTTTCGGAGCGAGCACGACTTGATGAACATTCCATGGTATTGTCAGAACGATTAGTCAAGTTATAATTTGACACTGAGTATGTGATTACGAGTGCGGGCTTTCTCACAGAGCTCTCCCTGTCTGTATTAAATATGTGACCGAGCATCCTGGAGATCCTGGGGGGGGGGGGGGGGGGCGGGGCGCGACAGGGGGTTCATATTTATCTGACATTTATGGAGTCATTCCGAGTTGAGGGATGTGCTGCGTGCTATCCCCCCAGAGGGAACATGCTGACACAGAGCACGTGGCATTTAGTACAATGGGGCGTGAGATGCCAGAACAGCTTTTCTTCCCGCCACTTACAGGGCTGGTCTCCAAAAGCTCTGTGATATGGCGCCTGCCATAGAGGGGCTTAGCTATAGGCTGGGCCATTAAACATACCTGCTTTGTGACCCAAATCTTTCCTTAGAATGACTTCTAGAGAATGTCATAGGACATTAGGGGTTCAAAGCTTCTTGGCATAGCACCACCCAGAATATTATCATCATTATGGGGAACCCAAGTGATGGCTCAAATGCAAGGGCGGCAGCGTAAAGCCCGAGGCTCCCTTGCAGGTGCAGGGCACTCATTCGAGGCCACAGGACTGCAGCAATACAGTGACTATCCATGTACTTTCTAGGGAGTTAATAGATGACAAGGTTTCCATCATGGCATTTAAGCCTTTTACATGTCTTCTCCCATTTCCAAGGCCACTAAGATTACACAAGTTCTGTGAACATTTACCTCAAACCCTTTCTTAAGCCGTATTTTCAAATTTGGGAGTGGCATCCAAGGTTTATCTTTAGTTTATCCCTAACACTGTCTTGCTGTTCTTAGGTTGGAAAAATTCTGTCATCAGAAAACTACTAATTCCCATGGAAGGAAGGCAAAATCATCTGATGCTGAGGATAACCAGGTGCGCTTTCATGTCCTAGCCCTAGATGACTGGGTCTCACACTTCAGCAGGGATTAGAATCACCTCAATGGCTTGTTAATGCTCAGACTGCTGGGCTCTGCTAGACTTCTGAGTCAGCAGGTGTCGAGTAGGGCCTGGTAGTCTGCATTTCTACTAAGTTTCTGTGTGTGTGGGGGCGGTTAGGGAAACCTTTCTCCACACTGAACACAGCAGCGGGAAACTAGTGATCCCTACAAGGAGGATATGATTTACGGTAAATCATGAAAACCTCTGAAATAATCCTGAACACTGGATGCAGTCTCACATTCACAGCCCCTCTTCCTTTCCACTGAAAACAGTGCTGAGGGGGGAGAGGGGAAGCAAAGGCTGAGACTGGCTGTGATTATTTCCGTTTTGAAGCAGCACTGCCCTTCAGGCCTCCTCTCTCTTCAGGGTCAACATTTCCTGGTCCACTCTCCTAACAGGTAGGGGAGAAAAAGGGGCAGAGTTAGGGGCGAGGGGTGGGGACAGGACTGGAAGGGTATATCCTCCATTTCCTTTTCGCCTCCAGGGGCAAAGCTTTTCCTTTCACGTGCTGGTGTGAAAGCAGCTGGGTGCTATTCCACCCCAGTCCAGCAGGGGGCGAGTGAGATTAGCATTCCTCTCTGCCCCCTACACACAGCCCTACAAAGCAATGGCATCACCTGACAGACCCCCTGCTGCATTTCCTGCAGGTGGAGCAGTGGTTCCCAACCGGGGCACATGCCCCACAGGGGGGCAATTTGATTTTTAAGGGGGGGGCAATTAGAGATTTCTTATGGTCCTAGGGCCTCATATACAGTATATAAACATATACTGTGACATATTTATACATTTCAGTTCTCTATTATGTTTTGAAACTTTACTATTTTTTCATATCACTTCATATTATTATTTTTAAAACAATTTCTTAGTGATTTCCTCCTCAGTACTTCAACTGTCCTTTTGTTCTTGTATTTTTCTCTTTCATGGATGTCATGTTCTTTGGAAGCTTGTTTAGACGAAGTTCATGGCCTTTTAGGGTTCCTCCACGTTCACTTTTTGAATAATAAGAATTATATGTCATGGGGCGTTTTAGATGCTTAGGTGGGGCATGGCCAAAAACAGGTTGGGAACCACGGTCCTAGTGTGAAATCTCCCTGCTAAGAAGTTACTCTGTGAAGAGAAATGTCTGGCTTGGCACCCAAGCTTTGCAAACTTTCCATTTCTGATTTGGGACAAATAAACCCCATATATCAACGTTATATATCATGATGATAAGAATATAAATAATGATAGAAGCTAATCTCTATTAAGTGCTTATCATGTGCCACTTTTCTGATCTTTTTACATGCATGAAAAGATTTCATCTTTACAACAGCTTTGTTAGAAAAACTGGATCATTACTGCCATTTTATGGATGAGGAAAAGCTTTTCCTCTCACTTGCTGGTGTGAAGCAGAAAGTTAAGTATACATCACCATGGTTAGTATATGTCTATGAAGCAGAAAGTTAAGTATACATCACCGTAGTTAGCTAGTTATTAATAAAGAAAAGAGCAAAGGAAGTCAGACATTGTTGAGCACGGTCACCTGGGAAGCCGAGGCCTATCTGCTCCCCCAGGAAGCTACAGCTTCACACTCCCCACAGGAAACCACCGTCCATTCCCCCACAGGTCACTGGGAGCCAAGCACAGATAGCAATGAAGTCAAAATGGTGCAGGGGGAGGTGCTGGACCATAGAGGCAGTCTAGTCTAACCTGGGAAAAGATCATTGGCTAGGGGTGGAGCCAATGCAAGCCCGGGAAAGTTTGGGAAGCTGATTGGGGAGCACCTGACCATGTGGGTCCAGTGGCCGCCTGGGGCTGTGAAAACTGCACAGGCTCTGAGGACTATGAAGCAGAAACCCTGGGCACTGGCCTTTGCCCTGCTGAAGACACAGCTGTACTTTTTCCATGGCAGGACCGACGGAGATGGGACATTGGGAAGCCAGAAGGATAACTCTTGCGATATTACATCACAAGTAAACCATGCCACCACGCCACAATCTCTCATGCGTGTGTCCTTGGAATGCTTTCCTCTTGATCCCAAGGAAGAGCCTGATACCCACCGACAACAAACTGACCAGGGCACAATGCTCTAACGTGGTGGAATGCAGAGAGCCCATGATCTTTACCACGCCACAGGTCAACAAGTTCCCCAGGTACTGGTTAGGGGCGTGACCCGATATGATGAATATACTTTTAGTACTGAAATCAGGACACATAGGGGAGAACATAACTGAGACTGTCCTGGAAATTCAGGGATGTATGAGAAACCAAAAAATGCAGGTAGCCCAGGATGGTGGAGACATTTTGTCAGGGAAATGAGGACCTTGGAGGCAGAGGTCCTAAAGTGGCCCTGATTCAAACTCTTCGTGGTGAGTTTGCTAATGCTCAGACTGCTGGGCTCTGCTAGACTTCTGAGTCAGCAGGTGTCGAGTGGGGCCTGATTCAAGTATATTCATCATATCGGGTCATGCCCTTAACCAGTATCTGGGGAACTTGTTGACCTGTGGCGTGGTAAAGATCATGGGCTCTCTGCATTCCACCACGTTAGAGCATTGTGCCCTGGTCAGTTTGTTGTCGGTGGGTATCAGGCTCTTCCTTGGGATCAAGAGGAAAGCATTCCAAGGACACACGCATGGGAGATAGCATGTATGTTAATCCTTCACAATCGTGGTTACCTAACCTATAAAAATAGACTGATTTGAGGATTAAGTTGTCTAAATTCTTCATAAAGTTACACAAATACCAGCTTTTACTGTTTCATGGCACATCAGCAAGTTTCTAGACAGAAAGGTCTGGGAAAACCATGTAGGAGTAGAATCCCTAAGGCCTTATGGCCCAGAGGAAGGACTAAGAGACAAACTCACCTGGAGACTGACAAAATGCTGCAATGATCACTGGCTCCCCTGCCCAACAGAAGCATCAAACTCATTCATTTTACTGCTTATAACCATGGCTACTTAGAGCCTGACCATGTGCTTCTCCACATCCTAACAACACAGGGCTTCAAAGTCATAGGGAATTTCACCCCCACACCCCAGGCCTCGGGGCCCCTGCTGGAAGAATGTCCTATAGGACAAGAGTGGGAATTCAGCCACTGTTAGGAGCACTAAGAGGATGCTTCCAAGTCTTTTAATGTTTTTCAAAACTGGTCTGATAGATACATGGATCCATCCATCTATCCACCCACCCCCCATCAGTGTTTACTAAACACCCACCATGTTCTCGTCTTTTGACCTCGGCCTTGACTTCAGTCTCGACTCTGCCACTCCAACAATAGAGCATGTGGGGCATGCGAGGACTACAAGATAATGGCCAATCCTTCATCTCACACCAGAGCAAATTCCCAGCGTTCCCCAACCCCTTCCTTTCATGGGAATCCAAAATAAGCTTCTCTTTGGATACTGATTTTAGAAGACTGTACTGCATTTGAAGATTAACTTAGGAAGAATGGACTTCTTGGAAATGTTAGGTTTTCCTATTAAGATTAAGAAATGGCGCTCCATTAACTTAACTCTTCCTTAAGATACACTGATTTTAATAATTTAGATCTAGATGATCAGGCCACTATCTCATGGGTTCTTTTTAAACCAAGCATGTAAGAAACAAACAATTAATCATGACGAACAAAAAGAAACAAAATCATAAGCTGAAGAGCAGAATTCCCCTCCATCCTGTGTCTTCCTCCGGGGCCTCCATCCCACACCCTGTTCAATCGATCCATCGAAATGGAAAGAACACTTACTCAGGGCTGTCTGGATATCCTTTTCTCCATTTTTCACTTCTGTTAAAAATCCTTTCAAGAATTTGAGACCTCTAAAACAAAAAGGAGGAAGAAATATTAGTTTCAAAATTCACTCCTGTTAAATGGGTAGAAAGCAACGGCAGAGCTCGGCTTACACTACGTGGCCACAAACCTAATGGCTACCACATCGGAGAGCACAGCTTGCACAAATGCAGTACCGTCTTCTAAATCAGTTTCCAGTAATATCTTGGGCTCGACAGCCAGCAGACTGAGTCATGGCAGTCCTTTCCGGTGTCTCCCTGCCTGTTCCCTCCAGCTTGCTCTGGCTCTTCTCAGCTGTATGGCTACACAGGGGTTTTCAAAATGTGGTCTCAGGGCCAGCAGCTTCAGCAACCCTTGGGCACTTGCCAAAAAGGAAAATTCTGAGGCCCACTCCACACTTACTGAGCCAGAAACTGGGATTGGGGTGGAGCAACTATGTTTTTAACAAGCCCTCCAGGTGGCTCTGATGTCCCTAGAGTTTGTGATCTACTGACTAAAGCAAAACCAGTCAACTTTATCATGCTTTAATCTTGTGTATACTGTTAATATTAACCATGTTTATCAACATCAAGAGGAAGGCAAAACAAAACAAAACAACAAAACAAATATGGTGTTTTATTCATTAGAGCTTCCGGGAAAGTCTATGCAAGTAGGCCAGACCCTCCACTCAGTAGCCTCCTTTCCATTACAACTGCTTTGCTGAGTTTTAAGTGCGGCCCCACCCCAGCAGCCTCACCTCTTCAGCCACAAGAGGGCTTCTGTAGCCGAGTTCCTAATGCGGGCTACATCAGCCTCCACTTCATGCAGCACTATCTTCTGGAGGGTGGTAAACTCTTCCTTGTTGGTTATATACTTCTGATTCACTTTCTGCAGGAAAAGCAGGGAAGCAATCTAAGTTCAAAATGCTAGAGCCACCAAGAGAATCAGTATAGTACTGAGACTTTTTTTATTTTTTAATATAATTTACTGATTTTTTACAGAGAGGAAGGGAGAGGGCTACAGAGTTAGAAACACTGATGAGAGAGAAACATCAATCAGCTGCCTCCCGCACACCCCCCACTGGGGATGTGCCTGCAACAAGGTACATGCCCTTGACTGGAATCAAACCTGGGACCCTTCAGTCTGCAGGCTGACGCTCTATCCACCGAGTCAAACCAGTCAGGGCAGTACTGAGACTTTTGAGTTTGTCAAGCAGGCCTCTTAAGAAATAAAAATAAATGCAACCTCTCTATTACTTTCTTCCTTATGTTTTCAGGATTTGCTTATTATTATTATTTTGAGAATTCTTATGAGGCTTAAGCTAGAATTACATAGTTAGTCTCAGCGTTTTAAAGTACTATTTTTTTTTTCCTGCTCCAGAACCTTTCTCACAGCTGTCCTATACTTTCTATTCTGAGATCAAATACAACAATCATCTATTTCTGAATGGAATTTCACGCAACTATTTCCTCCAAGTATAGAGTCTCCCCAGAGACAAGCTGGTATATTCACCTTAATATTTCCAACAAGATCCATTTTAACAGGAGCAAACACTGTAGGGCCAAGTTTGTCTAAAAGGAAAAATTAAAAACATCTTTGAAAAAGCAATATTTTCAAGTGGAAACTATTTTTATAGTAACAATCAATTTAGCAGGCTTTCTCCCTCCTCACCCCCCCCCCAAAAAAAAAAAAACACCTTATAGTTTTTGCTTTTAAATCCTTTTCTAAACATAAACTTCAAAGGCACTTGGGATACTATCATCACCTTTTTCTATTGTGCTACCCTGAGGTGAGTAACTATAATAAGGTCCTAAGTGGCAGGGGAGGATAATCCTATAAACTCCAAATACATATTGTAATCCTTAGGACTATACCACCCAATGTGGTGGCCATTAGATTTGTGGTCACTTAGTGCTTGCAATTAGCTAGTCCAAACTAAAATGTATTGTCAGTGTAAAATATATACCAGACTTCAAAGATTTAGTGCCAAAAAGGAATGCAAAATTTCTTATTAATGATTCTTTTATATTGATTACATGTTGAGATGATATTTTGAATATATGAGGCTAGACAAAATAAATTATAAAAATTAATTTTATCTGTTTTATTTTACTATGTTAATGTACCTGCTAGAAAATTTAAAATTACATATGTGGTTTGAATATTTCTGTTGGACAAGAACAACTAAAAAAATAACACAATTGGGTAGAGCTAAAAAGCCAAAAGAGAAAAGATAATAAAATTCAAAAAAAAAAAATACTTGATAAATCCAAAAGAAAGGCAGGAACAAAGATAGGTAGTTAAAAAGCCAAAGAGGAAATAAAATTGAATACTAAAAAATAACATTAATTGGCTAGAAGTCAAGACAGGAGTAAAAAAGGAACAAAGAACAGATAGGACAAATAGAAAATAAATAGCAAGATGATAGAAACAAATAACACGATAGTAAACTTATATTCATCCAAACAATGTAATTCACTACATTAACAAAGTACAGGGGGAAAAAAACACTTGATAATTTCAATAAATACAGAAAATATGTTTTAAAATGAACTCATTCAACAGGGGGATGGGGGCATGTGTGTGTGGGGGGTTGGGATGGGAATGGGGGGGGTTGATGACAAATATGTGATACCTTAATCAATAAAGTAATTTAAAAAAAAGAAAGCAAAAAAATAAATAAATAAAATTAACTCATTCATGATTATAAAAATTTAATGTACAAAAGTCAATGGTATCTATGTGCTATCAATGAACAACAGGAAAATGGAATTGTTTTTACAATAGCATGAAAACTATTAAAATTCTAAAATTTATTCCTAACAAAAGATGTATAAGACATCTATACTAAAAAAGTGATACAAACATTGTTGTGAAAATAACAAATACCTGAGTAAATGGAGAGATACAGGATGATCAAGCATTAGAAGACTCAATGTTTAAGATACATGTCAGTTCCCTCCTAATTGGCTTAGATTCAATGTAATCTTAATAAAAATATCAACAGGCTTTTTCATAGAACTGGAAAGCTAAAACTTATGTAGACATGCAAAAGACCTAAAATTGCCAAAACAATCGTGAAAATAAGAACAAAATGGGAAGAGTTACATTATCGAATTTCAAGCCTTACTGTAAATGCACAGCAATTAGGACTCGGAGGTATTGGCGTAAGAAAAACCAAACAGACCACTGACACAGAAGAGAGTCCAGAAATAGACCCACGCTTACTAGGTCAATTGGTTTTCTACAAAGCTGCCAAAGTAATGTAAAAGGGGAAAACTGGCTGTTCAACAAATGGTTCTTGAACAACCAGATATAATAATAAAAAGAATCTCAACACTTACTTCACACTATACACAGAAACTAATTCCAAGATGACTTACAGATGGAAACAAAATCAAAATCAAAAGTAAAGACTATAGAAGATGACAAGGAGAATATCTTCATAACCTTGGGGGTGAGCAAAGATTTCTAGGACACTGAAAGCACTAACTATAAAAGAAAGAAAACAGATAAATTGGATTTCATGAAAATTAAAAACTCTGCTCTTCAAAAGACATCAGTAAGAATCGGGCAGCCATAGTCTGGGGGGAAAATACTCATAATGTGTATGTTTACACCGGAATGTTACTCACAATATATAAAGAACTCTTATGAGTCAGTAATAAAAAGAAAATTAACCTTTTAAAAAAGGAATAAAGCCCTAGCCAGTTTGGCTTAGTGGATGGAGTGCCGGCCTGCGGTTAAGGGCACATTCCTGGGTTGAAGGTTCGCTCCCCAGTAGGGGGTGTGCAGTAGCCAGCCGATCAATGATTCTCTCTCATCATTAATGTTTCTCTCTCTCTTGCCCTCTTCCTTTCTCTCTGAAATCAATAAAAAATATACTTAAAAATCCTACATAATAAAAGGGTAATATGTAAATTACCATCACTCCGCTACGCCCACGATTGGGCCAGTGGGAGGCACAGGGGGCGGGACTCGGGGTGGCCGGGGTGGCCGATTGGGCCGGCAGGACGCTGAGCTTACGTCGCCAGCGGCGGCGCGAGCTCAGAGTCTGCGCCATGGCTGCGCTGCGGCACAGAAGGGGCCTCTGGGGCAGCGAGCCGGGTGACTGGTGGGCCCGGCTGATGAGGCGGTGCGGGCGGGTGGGCGGCACGGCTCCCGGGGGAGGAGTCTGGTGGTGGTCGGGCCACAGGAGCGCACAGCGGCGTCTGCAGAGGACGCGGGTTTCCGCGCAGCCCGGGCCGGCTGAGGGAGGGCTCATGAGGGAGCCGGAAGGCAGAGGAGGCGGCAGCGGCCCCAGCCTTCCTGGGCGGGAGGTGAAGGCAAGACCCCGGCCTGGGCTCCGGCCGCCGGAGGACCACACCCCTGCCCCGCTGTGCCCTAGGGGCCCAGGGACTTTGGAGCCACCAGCCACACCGGGTCCCGACCAGCGGACAGACAGCCAGCTCCCCGGCGATTGAAAGCGGGGAGCTGTGTGTCCGCTCCAGCACCAGCGGACCCCCTGCCATCAAAAGCGGGGAGCAGGCTGCTAGCAGTGTCCGCGGAGCGTGCTAGGCTTTGCGGGGCAGTGGATATGGCCTGGATGGCAGGTTAGGCCTAGGGGACTCTACACGTGCATGATTTAATCATGCACTGGGCCTCTAGTAAAAAATAAAAATGGATTAAAGATTTAAATAGATATCATAATGTAAGAAATAGCAAAGACCAATAATTACGTGAAAAAGTGCTTAACATCATTAGTCATCAGAGAAATGCAAATTAAAGCCACAACACGATACCACTAAACACAGGAACGGCCAAAACCCAAACTGCTGACACACCAAGTGTCTGTGAAGATGTGACACAACCAGAATACTCACGCTGCTGCTGGAAGTGTACAATTGAGCAGCCAGCCTTTATAAAGCTAAACATGCGAACCCTATGAATCAGCAAGTCCACTCCTCGGCACTGGCTCAAGAGAAAGGAAAACATATGCCCACTGACACAAAAATGTTCAGGGCAATTTCACTTACAATAGCCTCAAATAAGAAACTACCCAAATGTCCATCAACAGGAAAATGAATAAATAAATGGTTAATTCACTTAATAAAATATTATTCAGCAATAAAAAGAAATGAACTGTTGACACATGTAACAACAAGGGTGAAAACATAATATTGAGAGAAAAAGCCAGATGCAAAAGGGTTTATAACATGACTTTATAGACATGGGATTTTAGACCAGGTGAAACTAATCTATGGCGACAGGAAGCAGTAAAATGGTTGCCCCGGGCTGGGTGCGGGCTGGGTGACAGGCTGGGGACTGACTGGCAGAGAGAATATTCTGGGTGATGAAAACATTTTTGTCTTGACAGGGATGTGGATTACATAAGTAGGTGCATTTGTCAAAACTCACTGGGATCATAACACTTAAGTTCTATGCAAGCTATACCCCAATTTAAAAAAAGATGCATAGTTAATTGGGTCATATAACCAATTTCAACACATTATCGATTTCTGGTACAATTGACTCTATAAAAATAAAGTAAATAAAATTTGAACTTAACAAAAATTATAGCTATAATTCCGTTATCTTTGAAAAAACGTTTTAACTGGTAAGCATTTTTTTCATAATACCAATGGATTTGAAGGTCTATTTCTCAATGACTTTCACTTTCATTTTAAATTATGATTTCTAGAAAACAGAATTCCCCTTTTTCATGACTCTATTTGGAGGTCACTATTTAGTCACAATTAGAAAAGAAATGGGAATATGCAATAATGCTGCAGGTCATGCAGTTTTAACTATGTGGCAGGTGCCATGAAGGGGTAGCTACCAGTAAGAAGGGTCATCTCACTGTCCACTCAGTTCAGATCTCGATGCAATGTAACAGCTGTGAGACAGTCTAGAGACTAGACTTACCCAACACTGGAACCACAGCATAACATGACTCCAGGAATGCTTCTGTGGGAATGCCACTGTCTTCCAGAAGTTCAATGTCACTAAAGCTAAGCCATTTGGTGATAAGGAGGAGGAAAGAATGCAAAAAAGTTAGCACCCTCTGCAGTTTGGAGGCAGTCATGAAAACAGCTGCCCTCTACAGGGAAGTCATTTGGCCGGATTTTACACATATGCCAGGTGTTTGTTTTTCTATTACAACACAGTCTAAATACAACATCATTTTCCAAAGCTAACCATCAAAGCAAACTACAATTTGTCCAGAGTATGCTCTCATAATCCAGCTCCTTCTCGTCCACTGCATCAGACACAGTAAACAGTAAATCAGACCAGTTCTCTATTCTGCTAGAACACACCATCACCTGAAAGGAACCCCAGCATTGACCTCCCAGAAGGCATCCGCCTTCAGTGATGTTAGAGAGCATAGATACCTGGTGTTCATGGTACTGAAGAAAGTCGGGATAACTTCTTGGCCTTCTTCCCAGGGGGATTCCGGAGAGCTACTTGAGGAGTTGGATACGGTCTGGGTCAAGTTGTCATGATTTTCCAAGTTTTCCTCTCCATCTTCCTTCATTATTTCACCTTGGACTGCAGAGCAGAAGATACTTATTATTAATCCATTATTTATTATAAAAACTTATATATACTCATTGCAGAACATTTCTAAAACACAAAAGCACACAGAAATGAAAATCAGTGAAATTCTATACCCAGACACACACATATATATACACACAAAAATTAGGTTTAAATATATGTAGATTTGTATCTTGCTTGTTTTCATCAATGTATCAAAAATACTTTCATTATCATTGAATACTCTTCAAAACATAATTCTAATTTGACCATGTAAAATTGCATCATGTGGGGGGGCATTTAGGTAGTTTCTAAAATTTTAGTATTAGAAATAGTCACTCCTCATTATTCATGTATTCTGGATTTATAAGTTTGCCTACTTGCTGAATTTTATTTGTAACCCTAAAATCAATGCTTACAGCACTTTTGCAGTCATTTGTGGACATGTGCCGAGTGGTGAAAAATTGAGTCACCTGACATATATGTTCCCAGCTAAGGTTAAACAAGTGACACTCTGCCTTCTCATTTCAGCTCCCATACTGTATGCAAGTGTTTCTTTGGTGCCACATTTTGTGCATTTTTGTGTACTTTGCTGCTGATTTCACTGTTTAAAAGGGCCCCCCAGTATAGTGCTGTCTGTGATGCGCCTTATGGAGAAAATGCCTATGTTAGATAAGCTTGACTCAGGCATGTGCTGTAGAGCTATTGGCCATGGGTTCAATGTTACTGAATCCAGTAACATTATATATAGTAAACAAGGTGTCTTGAAACAGAAACACATAAAACAAGGTTATATGTTGATCAGTGGACAAAAATGTTGTCAACTGAGGCTTGCAGGACCCTAACTCTGAATCTCCCCTTGGAGCAATGGTTCAGTATTTGCTAATTCAGTGTCTGCAATGATTTTACAGAACGTAACTACCATGAATAATGAGAATCAACTGTAATGTCATAAACAACATCCTTGTGCACAGAAATTTGTCCTTAAATCTGACTATTCCCTATAGACAAATTCCTAGAAGTAAAATTACTGGGGCAAACAACAGTACTATTTCGATAGAAATTCTCCCGTCTTTATTATTTACTTAAGGGACAAGACTTCAATGATATGTGGATCACCTGCCTTATATTAACAGTTATGAAAATATGTGTTCTTTTCTAAACCCGGCTCATCTGGAAAAATGGAGTCTTTGATTTCAAGAGAAAGGAGGAGGACAGTTTTTTTAAAAAATTATTTTTAAAATATGTATTAAAACTTATAACACAATTAAAAGCTTTACTACCGTTGTCTCGGACTGATCTGAAGTTGGTTTAGGGTAGAGCCAATGGAATTAGCAAATTTGAAAGGGCAGCATTTGAACTGCAGGCTATGACCTGAAATGTGGGACTTTGGCTTGAACACAGAGAAGGCCGGGAAAACCTGATGTGGTTGGTGAATTCTGACATACTCAGGCCTCACCAGAATCCAGGAAGATGGAAACCTGAACTGCCATAACTTCTCACACTCCTAAGTCTGACATCACGGTCTAAGTTCAAAGGACTTCGAGATTCAGAGTAGAAGGCCCACGAAATACTTGCGCTCTCTAAAAGGTAAGTGCAGGCAGCTGTGCTCACTGCAGCCCATGAACGTCACGGCCAAGACCAGTGAGTGGGACAATCCCTCTTCTTTCTGTCATTCTGCACTGCTCAGATGGACGGCAGAATGTTGGCTGACAAGGGCCTGTTGTCCCGCTAATGCTAACTCACCTGCCTCAGGAGCTACCTAGGACACTGTCTTGAGCTCAATTCCCACCAAGTGTCCCATCAGGGGTAATGGATCAAACCGCCAACATCCTAATGTTCAAGGGTTCACTTCAGACTTTAAGTTTGTCTTTACCTGTTATATTATCAACTATATTTTCTTCCCTTGACATGCTGCAATTGATCTCTGCAGATTTCAGATACAAGGAACTCTTGTTTTTCATTGGGATTTCTTCATCGTCATTGATTTCCTTATTTAAAGATCCATTTTCACAATTGTTTAACTCCATTTGCCTGGGAATTTTTTTAAAAAAGAAAAAGAGCAGAAGGTCCAATTATTTGGTCAGAAATAGATTGTCCAGGTATATCTGATTCTGAGGGATGGGGGTAGTGTTTACATCGATTGAAAAACAGAATTGTTAAATCAGCCAAATCTCTCACCCCCATCCCTGTGAGAGGAGCAGGCCAGTCTCCAGGCTGAAGTTGAGAAATCACAGCCAGCCATGGCTCTTCTTGCACCTCCAGGGACTCAAACTCCCTGCTCCCTACCAGCAACAGGAAATAGTCATTGACAGGGCTCTGGTTTCCAATCAGCTTTCTGCAGGGACCACACTTAATGCTTTTTTTCTCTCAGTTCTCAAAATCATTGGCCATTTCCCTGTGTTTGCCTAGCAGGTAACTGTCTAGAAGCCACAAGCTGTGATCAGGGCAGAACAAACATCCCTGCCAAGTATGTGTGACAGATGAAACTTCGGAGGACAGGCAACATCCTGAGGTTCTGCTGCTCTTCGAGGAAACAGAGAAGGCAATTTAACATACAAATGGAACACCTGACTCTGTTAAAGGGACAATCATAACATCTTATTATAAGCGATTAGGATGAGCCAAATTAGAAGAAAAAATTTTCTTCTAATAAAAATAAAGGGAAAGGATCCAAGCTACATGATGACTCCAAGAAATTTTTATTTTCTAAAGAAATACCATATTTCAACTTAGTAATGAACAATATAGTATACTAAGGAAATACCTCAAGAGAAAAAAATGATAAAGATGTTCTTAGTAGAAATATTTAGGACAGGAGAAAATTTTTAACAATCAAATTGGGAACAATCCAGTATTAAAGAAGCAAACAATATATATAAAGAGGTAAAATATTAAATAATAATTTTAAAGGACAAATACACTAAGTAAAAATTTGGGAATGCTTATATCAAATAATAACGGAGTAAAGATCCCAAGTAGTAGGAACATAACTATGTAAATGTGTCCTTTTTTTAAACCAAAGCAGCCTTTGGAGGAAGAAATAGTTTAGCTTTTGATGTTATGTTCCTTTTTCAACCTGTAAAGTCACCCAAGATTTTTATTTTTATGTTAAAAACAATAGCACTGTCCTTCCCAGTTTAAAGCGCACTTAAGTCCAAGCCCAGCTCCTCCACAAGAGAGGCGGTGCCCACCCTCAGTGCACCGGAGAGATGGCTAGTTTCCAGCGGTGATGGTTACGAGCAGGTGGGCAGCCCAGGGGAGTCCCTGCGGAATGCAAGGTCTGCAACTGCTTCAGGCTCACCCAAACGAGGGCAGTCAGATACTGTTCCTTCCGGTATCATCTCAAATCATGAGGAAAACCACCATATGATCAAAATATTTTTATTTTTTTTTACTTTTAGAAAGAAGAAAAAAACAAAGAAGTTACTGTACCTTTCCAAGGAATTATGAATCGGTACAATAGGATGTTTCATCTTTAAAAGAAGCAAAGAGATGAACGTTTACATGTTAAACTTCCAACAGAGCATTTTTAGTTTTGTCACATATGAAAGTGATAAATATGACCTTCACATGCAGTGCCCCGGTTTTAGAACAATTTTAGATCCTCCTAAAAGAAGGGAGTCATTCTTCCCAACCAGCCCTTCATATTTATTCAAATAAGGTACCCAAATTTCTAAGGAAAAGGAAGGTGGCCTTTTGAAGGACCTAGTTATCAGAGCCAAACCCTTGCTGGTTGACTTCCTTATACTTTTAGTTACTCTCATTAAACATTAATAAATGCCAAGCTCAGATGCGGTACTGTATGAAACAGTATGGGGTTCCTGCCCTTCAGGTAACTGCACTGTAGAGTAAGGTTAAAATACAGGTGTGCAGAGGAGTTCTCAGCCCAACTGAGGGATTCAGGGAAGAAGAGATTAAATCTTGAGGTATGGATCGGAGCTAACCAGGAAAGACAGGGGAGAGGCATTCTTGGCACTGGGGAGTGGCTCCGAGATGGGGGCAGCTAAAGCAGTTAACAGGGTTGAGCCAGGTAATGACAGCCAAAGAGGCTGGGATGGGGGAGGGGCTGAGCAGTTCTGACTTTACCCTGTAGGCAGTGAGGGAGCCCCTGCAAGGTTTGGTAGGGTGGTCCAACTTATACGGCGTGAAAAGAACTACTGGCCAGCTGCCTGGAAGCGTCAGGCTGAAGGCGACTGTTAGAAGGCTACCACAGATCTCAGGGAGGCTCACTGGACAAGGAGGCTGGTGAGAGAGGCTGGCTACAGAGACAAGTTTAGGTGGCGAAACTGCCAAAAATAGCTGACTGGACATGGGGAACTGAGGGCAGACGCAAAAATGGACATAAAGGAAAGTCCGCTAAGAAAGTCTTTATCCGCCACCGAAGAGTAATGGAGGCCATAGCCCAGTACATCACTTTCTTAACGTTTCAACTTTTCATTAATCCTGCCGCCGCCGAGCGGAGCGGGCTCTCACCTTGCTGGACTTGAGCGTGGCCAGCTGCGGCGACCCTGGGGGAGTGTGGCAGAGCAGCTCCGAGGTGAAGGCTGCGTTTGCAATCTGCATGCATTCTTCCAAAGTCTTCAGGAAAGTATTGCACGTTGATTTCAGCAGAGTGCCCACATCGATTCCCTCCTACCAAACAACCAGAGTGGAAGACTCCTTTACCTTGCACAACAGCAGCAGCCCAATTGCGGAATGTCCTTAGAGGTTTTATCCACAACCACAATAATACCATTCCCGTCTATTCTGCAGGACGAACACGTACATCAGTTATAAAATAAAAGGACTGAGTCCAGTTTATCTATGGACCATACACGAGCCGTACCCTCAATCTGACCCTTCACAGTCACCCACTGCTCCAGCTGAGAGCAACTACTTCATTCAACTCAACAACACGCTATGCCAGCACCGTGCCAGGTGCTGGGCACAGAGCCCTGCTTCCAGTCCACGGGGTGGCAGATGTGACACGGGGAGTCGCAGAGATTGTAGACCGGTGGGGTCATTGGAAAAATGTCTCCCATGGCCTGAGTGAAAATGAGGCTCTAAAACAGAAGCATTAGAAACCACAAATATTGTTTTCTGGCTTTCCATTCAGATGAGTCTAAGGTTTCAGCAACTGGAATTCTTTTGAATATCTAATCATTTTTTCCCTCCAAGTTATTTTGCTTGTTCAGTGTGTTTTTCCTCTGGACATTGGCATCAATGTGTTGTTCAGAAATTGAGGTCACATCCTGATTAGAGAGTGCATGACCACATCCTAGTAGGGTTAAAGCAACCAGACTGGGCCCAAGATGGAGTCCCTCATGTTACACCTCATGTCAGAAAACCAAAAACGTAACCAAGTCTCTCTGCTGGGCTCTCCCAGAAAAACATCGCAGACTTTGCCAGATGTCTCCTGAGGAGCACCCTGCTCTGGGTTGAGAATCACTGTTCTAGACCATAAACATCCCAAGAACAGGGCTGAAATGGTTTTTTTTGTGTTTTTTTTTTTGGTGCCTCTCTCCTTCCCTTATCCAGCACAATGTCATGTACAAAACAGGCAGTTCCAAATGTTAGCAATTACTTAATTAATCCTGAATTCATCCTAAGAAGGAAAGCTATATGCGTCCATAGGCTGAAATGCACATATCTGCTCTCTCTGTTAAATTTTATTTTATTTTCTCTGAAAAACAGTAAAATCTAAGATTCAGGGATGGAGTGAGAGTAAGCATCACCTAAAAACAACGCCTGGTGCGACTTCGCATGCGGCTCGGAGCAATCATGTTTTACCTCAGAACTGGACGCACCAGCTGTGGTGGCTTCTTTCGTTTTTCCCACTTGCTGAACAAGGAGGTCACAGTAGAGTCTTAGTTCTGACATTTTGGTTTTCAAGTTTTCAGTGTTTTCAGCAAACTCTACGTGACAAAATGATGACAATGTATGTCATTATCAGAATGAATACACAATGTACTAGTTAGGATACTACTAGTATACAGATCATGGAATATATAACCTACGCCTGAAGTCAGGGGTTTATAGTATGGCTTACAGACAGGTGAAGACATGGGAGCAAAGAAAACAGCAGAGGAGATGGCCAGTCTTGGGAAATAATCCACATTATTTTTTGAGCCAGCATATTGCTGGTCAGCGGTACAGGGAGAAGGAGACAGCCTACTCCTGACCCACGTGTGTCAGACCTGGGAGCAGGGTCCAGGCTGAGTTCCAGTCTCAGTTCTACCAGTTTTCCTGTGTGTAAAATGGGGCCACAGCCCTCTGCCTGCTACCACAGTGCCCAGAACTGGGAAACGGTGTTCTGTAACGTGCAATTACCACTGATGAGGCGGCTCATTAATTCCGAGGACTGGTCCAGCACGCTGCCCATCGCGGCTAATAGCACCCTCTGTGCACCTGCTGCTCCCTTATTAGCTCAGCACTCCAGCCACCCTGGTGCTGAGGGCTCAGCAACAATCATTACCGCCTGTTTCCTCCTCCATAAAAATGCTGCACGTTCCCACCGGATCTGAGTCAAAGCTGACAGTGTCTAGAATTTATTCCCGATTTAGCATGCAAAGGCACCAACAAAGCGGCCACTTTTCTGCGTCTACTGGAAGAGTTAAGCACATCTGCCACATTGGTCATGAGAAAGGTTTCCTGAAACACTTTCCCCAGAGGCCCTCCTCTCCCCACAATCTCTTCAGGTGTGGGGTCAGGGGGCGTGAGGGCTCAGGCAGTAAGCCCTGGCATACACGTGACCCAGTCCAGAAAGAAAGTTGTGCCCTGCTTCTCAGACCTAATGATGGCGAGTTAATGAGCACTGAGCAGCAGCAACCTGACAATTAAGCATCCATCCCCCTCCAGGGACAGGGAGGGGAAGCGGGTGCCACTGCAGGAAGCACCCTGGTCCCAGGCTTCTCTGGCTCAGCTACTCTTTACCAAAGGTGAGCTCTGCCAGACGGGGCACCACGGGGCTTCAGTCTCACTAATCCTTGTGGTAATCCTAATGTAGGTCATTTCCTCTTTGTAAAATATTAGGAAACTGAGGCTCCGAGGATTGAGTGACCTGGGCCAAGGTCACAAAGCCAGGAACCTACCTGCAAAGCCATGATTTGCATCCAGTTGTATCTGGCTCCAAAGCCTGCACGCTTTCTGCTCTGACATGCTGAGCACTGGATAGAGACCAGGGTTTGTTTATTTGTGCATTTAGAGCTGATTTATTATACAGAAAAGCCTCTTTTATATTTTTCATACAGAGAAATATATGGTTCATTCCTTTAGTTTTCAGTTGTCCTTTAAAACCTGTTTCTTTAAAGCATATTGACGTTTGAATTGGGATCCCCTAGGTGTTGTACCAATAAATGTAGAAGAGTTCTGTGATTGCATGAAGGCTAAGCCAGTTCACACCTGACAGACATGCAGCCCTGGAACAAGCGGGGTCTTGTGTTTCGTGCCATGGAGACTGTGCTTTCAGGTGTCCGGATACTGTATTTTCCCAGTTACCAAGCCCAAGAGTCTCTGACTTTTTTGGGGAAGTGGCAGCATTTGAAATGTTGACAGCGTCCCCAGTTTTGAAGGTCATGGCATCCATGGCTTCTGTGAGGTTGCACTTAACTAATGTTTTTTTAAAAAATATATATTTTTATTGATTTCAGAGAGGAAGGGAGAAGGAGAGATAGAAACATCAATGATGAGAGAGAATCACTGATGGGCTGCCTCCTACACACCTGCCACTGGGAATTGGGCCTGCACCCCAGGCATGTGCCCTGGCCGGGAATGGAACTGTGACCTCCTGGCTCACAGAGACCACGGTTTAAATACCACTGCATTGTGCACCATTTGCGTGACACAAAAAGCTGGCTAGGTGGTCAGAAGCAAGATAACAAATATGGGACCCAGAGATGACAGTGGGCGATTCCCACGGTTCTCAGACCAGAGGACAATCAGTACTTGCCTTTCTCCTTCTGGGTCCTACTGTCGGTCAGGCAAGCCTTGGCTGAGCCCAGGGCCACCAGCCACCGCTGTCTCTCAGCCACACTTCTGGCTTTCAGGTAGAAATACTGTTCCCCAGGGATGATCAGGTCCATGCGTGTGTTATCTACGGAATGAACTTGGAGCAAAGCAGAGGGAGGTCAGAAACCCAGAAGAACCCTACCTGGGTAGCTTCCACCCACCCACCTTCCTGAGCTCAACTGGTGCCGGTCACTGGAGTCTGCTTCTAAGAGAGGATGCCAGCCCCCACCACCTCGCCTAGCTCGTTCATCTCTTCCGATGCCTCCGCTGATGAGGAGGGAAAACCCTGCATCTGGCTCCAAGGTATCACACCGAGATTCCGGTCTAAAAGCAATCATTCAATTCTCCTTAGGATCTTTTATCAGAATAGAGAGGGCATCTCTCTTTTGGCTGGCGTGTGTGAAATATGCTGCTTGCATGCCAACAAGTAAGAGGGCACTCTATCTCCTTGGGTTTACTGGAAAGTGATCAAGAACACAATGTTTTCCTTTGCCTCTTTCCTTCCCAAGTCAGATCAAAAGTATGAGAATTCCCTCAGAGCCCTCAGAAGGAGAAACAAGCAAACTGCACTCTCCTTTACCCACCATGCACCGCTCCCAAACCAAAAATTCCCTTCTCATCTCTTTCTCTTCTAATCTGCTCTGAGCCACATCTCACGGTTCCCAAAACCAAGAAGTGAAGGCTGTTTGCAGGTCTGTTCGGCATTTGCTTGTTTTGAGTATGTGGTGGTGGTGAGAAGTGCGTGTGACTTGAAGTGTTAGATGCTGCCGTAAACAGATTTAAATAAATAAGCTCTGCAAACAGCCACTGGCCCCAGGTGGGCAGGTGACTAAGGAAGGAGCACTAGATGTGTGGTCAGGCCCACTGCTCTCATTTATTCTGACGACCTCTTAACTAACCGCCTGGTAAAAACTGGCTGGTTTTAGGTCTTACCGCAGAGATTTCTTTTGGGACATAACACTATGTATTTTTGTCTGTAATAAGAGAAGCAGAGAAAAGCATGGAGAGACCAGCGCTTTATTTTGGGGGGTGGGGGGACAGGAGGAAAAATAAACCTGCAACGCCCTTGCCTTCTCACCTTGAATCTCACAGACCGCCATCTGGATGCTCCCTTTGCAGCCTTTCCAGGCATCTTCAGGAGAATCGTAATAGGATAATATCCCCCCGCAGAGAAGGAACCACCGAGGCTGCCAACCTGGAGGCAGAAGAGCGTGGTCTCAGTGACGACCTGGGTGTGAGGTGCCCAGGGCACAGGAATAGGACCCGACAAAGGATGTGGTCCCCGCGCCAAGGAATTGACATTCCAGGGGAAACTAAGGGAAGACGTTGGTTAGGAGAGACCTGTATGTTTGATCACATTAAATTAAATTAAATTAACCCACAGAGGCATATGTTTTTAGTCACATAACATACAGAAAAAGTCTGGAAGGATCAGCAACAAATATTGTGATGATTCTCCAGGTAACAGGATTAGTGATGGTTTTTTATTCCCCTCCTCCCCCCAATATAGTACTAATAATCTGTGATTTTCAATTGTTTCCTGTACATTATTATGACCACACACTTGTTTTCCTCCCCTCTGGTTAAGAAAATTATCCCAAACTTAGAAATGAGGCAAAAGATTATGCTGCCCTTTCCACATCACACAGATGCTGATAAGCCTGCCAGGGTCCTATGACCACCAGGAGAAGTTAACTTTGGCTCGATAGTTAGTACCGATCCACTGAAATGGAGTCATCTTAAAACATTCAAGGACGTAACCACTTTACGTTGGGGAATTTCGGGGGACAGACCATATTCGGTCGCAATAGAGATCTTATCCAGTCCTCGTGCACAACCTGCACACTGGTCAAAGCAAACTCCTGTGCTGTCCTGCTCTGGGCTCCCCTCGGGCTGGGTCTTCGACGTCACCCTGCACCTCTGCATCGGACCCGCAGCCTCCTCAGCCAGGTGTACTTTTCTCTCTGACATGCCGTTGCCCTTTAGGGATATACTTCTTTCCCGGGACTCTTACGTGGCCGGGCCGCCACAGAGAAGGTGGCAGAAGCTCTGGGCTGAGCCCCAGGGGCTGCTCAGGTACAATCCCTTGGGGATGGATTCACACAAACTAGGTGCCTAAGACACCAATCAACGTCAAAATGGTATCAATTTACCACGTTATAACACATGCGTGAGGCGCACCAGCCTGATTATGGTACGGGGACAATACATATGTAGTCACGAGGCTAAAGGGTCAGCACCAAATCTGAGCTCAGCACAGGAGTTAGGTGGCAGCCGAAATGTTCCACTCACTATTTACTCCATCAGGGTCTGCTTTTTTTCATATTTACTTTTTAATTAAATTTATTGGGATGACATTGGTTAATAAAATCACATAGGTTTCAAGGGTACAACTCGAAAATACATCATCTGTATATTGTATTGTGTGTTCACTACCCGAAGTCAAACCTCCGGTCTGCTTTTCTAGGATCAGAAAACTCAGGCCTGCCAAGTTACCATGTCTCTCGCCTTCGTAAACAAAACTGGTTAATACTAACTCTCAACATCCACCCTCCAGTAGTTCATAGCAGTCACTGAAACATCCTGCCGTACAAGCCTTTCTCAGCAAAGATAAGTAGTCCTTCCTAAAGCTATAGGTTACGCTGGTCTCATTATTTTCTTTATACTGAGGACTTCCTTCCCAGGGAGACACGCAGACCTTTTACTGGATGTAAGGAGCCCCGTGGCCTTATCTCAACGTAAGTCAGTTACTGGCTGGTGAAGCTCTTGGGATCAACTCATTAATTTTTATTTCAGAAGGTGATGATTCCTGACCTTGACTACAAAGTCTATGCAAACTCTAATTTGAAGGTCACTGTTCTTTGCACCAACAGTACAACCCAGGAAACCACATGGATCATCAGACTCTGTCTTGAGGCAGAGAATCAGCACCCCTGGATTCAGACATTGGTGATGTTTTAGCCCTGTGCAAGAGAATCCAATTACTTACATCTTAGGCCACCTCCCCTCACTGAAACAGAAGAAACAATTCCTGAGATTTGGAAGAGAACTTTGAAATCACCCAGTCCAACCAGCACATTTTATAGATAAGAAACCAATTCCAGGTAGATTAACTGACCTACCTGAGAAATGGAAAAGGACTTTGAAATGACCTCATCCAACCAGCTCCCTTTACAGATAAGGAAACCAATCCCATGTAGATTAAAAGACCTACCTGAGCTCACATAGGAAGTACACAAATTTGGGAAGAAACCTGTGTCTTTCTATACTGCAACACTCATGGCATAATAACCCCCAAGCCCCGGTTCTAGAATACTAACCTTGTATAGAAGAGTCACACCTTCTCACATACAGTTCAGCCACCATGATTTTTGAGCAGAAGGAACTGAGGATACCCTCAATTACTGCATTTTATTAAATTTAGAACCCCATCTGTATTAGGGTTCTCCAGAAAAACAGAACCAATAGCATGTATGTATTTCTCTATTGCTGTCACTATATTTACGTATTTGTTATAAAGAATTGGCTCGTGTAATGATGGAGGCTGAGAAATCCCAAGATCTGCAGTCAGCAAGCTAGAGACTCCGGAGGGCCGATCCGTAATTCCAGTCCAAGAGATAGCAGGCTTGAGGCCCCAGAAGAACCAATGTTTCCGTCCAAGTCAGAAAGCAGGAAAAGATGAATGTTTCAGCTCAAGCGCAGGCAGGAAGGGTTCCCCTTTTAGCCTTTTTGTTCATTTTAGGCCTTTGACTGGATGAGACCCATTCACATTAGGGGAAGCAGTCTACTTTACTGGATCTACCAATTCAAACGTCATTCTCATCCAGAACCACCCTCATAGATAACTCCCAGAATGATGTCTGGCCAAATGTCTGGGCACCTTCTGGCTCAGGCAAGTTGACACATAATATCAACCACCACACACTAAGGATTTTAAGATATATCATTATTTCACGTGTCACAGGAAAGAAAAAAATAACCTGCTTAAGCCATAATGAAACATTGATGCTAAGCTGTTTCCTGATTTCAGAGTACTGAAATGTGGGGGGCGGGGGGGAAAGTCTAAAAATTTTCCAGCCGGTGTGGCTCAGTAGTTGAGCATCGACCCATGAAACAGGAGGTTACAGTTCAATTCCCAGTCAGGGCACATGTCCCGGTTAATGTCTGTCTGTCTGTTTCTCTCTCTCCCTCAAATCAATAAAAACGTATTTTTCCCCCCAAAAAAAGTCTAAAAATTAAGAAAAATAATGTGGTACTAAACTAGGTTTATTTTACAGGAACCTGAAAAATGTTACCGCCCCTTTCCCCTCAGCACCACATACAGTACAGCTGTAGTAAGTTCTGAAAGTAGCTGGTAAACAATTACAGTGACCGAAACAAAAACTTCCCTGTAACAGCTGCAGTATTTACCTAGAAGTTATAATTATGCTAGGGGAAGTTCAGTATATTGTGACTGCTGTCTGTAGATCAAGCATGTCAAACACGCAGCCCACGGACCACACGCCTCGTTTATTGGCCCGCGTTAGCCTTTGAGTTTGACATGCTTGCTGTAGGTTGTAACTACAAAAACCATGACTAAGAAAAACTTTTCTTTAAAGCACAAAGTTCCTCGAATTTCAGAAGGTACATGAGGAGACCACAGAAGTCCCATTCTCATTACATATATGAGTGTCACTTAAAGACAGAGCCGTGGAGAGTACAGAGTAGTATTGCGACACAGTGTTCTTTCATGGTGTCCAGTCCTGGGAAGCTCACATAGCTCAGGAACGATGAATTAATTGCATGAGAAAAGAGATATGGATGATGAAGAGACCATTAATCCTTGTCTTAAGTTCATCGGCAGTTGCCTTGGCTGGTATTCGACGATTAATTTTATGTATCAACTTGACTGAGCTAGCTGATGACTAAATAGCTGGTAAAGCATTATTTCTAGGTGTATCTGTGAGGGTGTTTCTGGGAGAGATTAGCATTTGAATCAGAAAACTGCATAAAAAAGATGGCCCCACAGAGCAGGTGAGCATCACCCAATCCAGGTGGGCCTGAGTAGAACAAAAAGGAAGAGTAAGGCCAAATTTATGCTCTGCTAGGGACAGAATGGAACTTCTTCAACCTGATAAAGGCATCTACAAAAACCCCACAGGTAACATTATACTTAATGACAAAACACTGGGTGCTTTCCCCCTAGTATAAGGGCAGGTTCTAGCCAGGGCAGTGGGGTCCAAAATGAAATGAAAGGTATCTAAATTGGAAAGGAAGAAGCAAATCTACCTCTATTAGCAAACATGCTCTTATATATTAAAAAATAAACAAACCCTAAGTGATCCACTAAAAAATCATTAAAATAATTTAATAAGCTCAGCAAGGTTGCAAGATATAAGACCAATACACAAATACTGTTATCGGTGGGGTCCCTTCTATGTCCCCACCTGTTACTGGTGGAAGTGGGCATCTTGGGGTGCTGTGGGAACAAGAATTCCCTTAGGCCCCCATGGGCGGATGAGGTCCTGTGGAAAGCTTTATTGATGATGTAAGATTAAGGGAGTCTCCCTCGAAGTCCACCTCCCTCTTCCCACCAAGGAAGAAGTCCCGTTTTGTCTGCAGCAGAGTGAGAATCAAAGCCACTGCCCAGAGCCTGCTCCATACTGAAGTCCAGTCCAACATCTGGGTGGGTAGCTTGTGTTCCCAGCTGCAGGCCACTGCATGTGGGGTCTGCATGGCCACGGGCCACGGGCCTTCTAGGGCCACATGGGAGGCCAGCATGAGTCACAGAGCAATGAATTCAAGGGCAAGCAAGCAAGAGGAACAAGATAGAGAAAATTACTTTGGGGATTTTAACTAGGAGCTCAAACAATGAATCCTTCAGGATTTCACACACTTGCAGTGGCTTCACCCCTCTAGCCACCCCATGGTTCCCCAGGCTCCCCTGACAGACAAGCGTCTTCCCTACGCCACCCTGACTTCACTGCCCATATGCCCATTCTCCCCTTTGCTGGACACCTTCCCCCAGCGATTTGCGGGAATGGACTGGAGGTTCCCGGGGGAGTGTGAGACTGCAGCTTCCTGGCGCAGCTGCCCAGATGGCCATGCTTATGATGTCTGGCCTTCCCTTCGCTCCTTCCTGTTATTAATATTAGCCAGCTAATTGAGACAGTAACAATATCAACTGCATTCCTACACAGTTGCAATGAAAAATTGGAAAATGAAATTAAGCAAATAATTCCATTTATGGTAACATCAATAATTAAAATACTTAGGAATAAACTTAATAAAAGAAGTGTTAATCTTATACTCTGGAAACCAGAAACATTATTCAAAGAAATTAAAGATTTGAAGACTTTATTCCAAAGCTTATTCTTTACTCACATGGTGCAAATGCCTTTTACTGAATTAACAGGAACTGTTTGCAATGAGTGTAATTTTCTTCAAAACAATGAACTTATATTTGAATCTAAAATGAGATAACTCATGCTAATTTTGCACTATATGTTCTTCCTTTTTTCATTCCACATCAGTCATGATTTTTAAATCAAAATGTCTATGTAAAGATGTTCTTATTCCTTTAAAGATCCAAACCAAGAGTGCTTACTTGTGAGTCATACTGTCACTTCCCTTTTTCTACTCAATAGTTTTATGACAAGTAGCTCATCCAAATACACCACTAAAAAAAGCCCTTGAAATTTAAAAAAATATTTATTTTTAAATTTACACACAATAAACTTTCTTTTTTGGTTAGTAGTCCTGAGTTGTTGTTTTGATAAGCACACAGTTCTCTAACCACCATAATAATCAAGATAAAGAACAATCCCATTATCTTCCCCTCAAAATTCCCTTGTGCTGCTCCTTGTAGTCAAGCCCTGTCCCCACACTTTACCCCAGGCCAACCACTGTTGTGTTTTCATTTTAAATTGAAAATATTTCCTAATTTTCTTAGACACTTCCTCTTTGACCCATGGGTTACTTAGAAGTACACTGTTTATTTTTCTAATATCTGGGAATTTCCACATCTTTCTGTCATTGGTTTGTAGTTTACTTCTATTGAAGACACAGAACACTCTTTTCAAGGTGGCAGGTTTGCTCTTCTTACCCTGATGTTTTACGTTTCCCCTAGTATCATTCCCTCAGGTTAAAGAACTGCTTTAGACATTTCTTTATTACCGTTTTCTTTTATCTAAGGATGCTATTTTATCTTAACTCTTGAAGAGCATTTCATTGAATATAGAATTCTCTGTTGACAATTCTTTTAGCACTTTATTAAATACTTTTTAAAAATATATTTTTATTAACTTCAGAGAGAGGAAGGGAGAGGAAAGAGAGATAGAAACATCAATGATGAGAGAGAATCATTGATTGACTGCCTCCTGCACACCCCATACTGGGGATCGAGCCCGAAACTCTGGGCATGTGCCCTAAGAATCAAATCGTGACCTTTTGGTTCATAGGTTGACAGTCAACCATTGAGCCACACCGCCTGGGCTTAAATATGTTTTTTAAAAAATGACTTTAGAGAAGGAGGAAGGGAGAGGGAGAGAAACATCCATCAGTTGCCTCCCATATGCACCTGGACCAGGGCTCCAATCCACAATCTGGGTATGTGCCCTGACCGGGAATTGAACCAGAGACCTTTCAGTAAATGGGACAACACTCAATCAACTGAGCTACACCAGCTAGGGTTTTTCAGAACTTCAAAGATGCTGTTTCACTGTCTCCTGGCCTCCATTTTCTCTGATAAGCAATTCCAGATATTTAAACTATTATTTCCCTATATGCATTATGTCTTTGTACTCTTGTTGCTCTTGAGGTTTTTACAGTTTTCAGCAGTTTCATTATGATGTGTGTGGGTATTTCTTTCTTTGAGTTTATACTGGTTAGAATTTGCTGAGCAGCTTTAATCTGTAAATTTGTAGTTTTCACCTAATTTGGGAAATTTTTCGTTACTAGTGTCTTTCTCCTTTCCCCTTCTCCTTTCTCCAATGCCAGAATATTAGACCTTTCATTACTGCCCCACAGATTCCTGTGATTTCATTTTCATTTTTACCCCCATTTTTTCCTCTCTCTGTTCTTCAGACTGGATAATTTCTACTGATTTCTCTTTAAGTTCACTAATTCTTTCTTGTGTCATCTATATTCTACTGAGCCCACCTAATGAGTTTTTAAAATTTCAAATACCATTCTTTTTAGTTCTAAAATGTCTAGTTCTTTTTAAATAGTTTATATTTTCCTTTCAAGAATCTCTACCTTTTCATTTGTTTCAAGAGTGTTCATCTTTATCATGTTGGTTGTTCAAGTTTTGTCTTCCCTCCCAGTCGGCCTGCTATGGTTTACTTTTCAGAATGATCAGATTGTTGCTTTTAGTACTTTGTTCAAAATTTATAGTTATAATCAGTGGGAAAAGAGGCTCCAGTGGGCTTCCTCTGTCCTGGCCCAGTTCTGACCCTCTTAAATAGAACTGGTAGGGTGCCCACTCAGTGACATGTCAGCCAGGGTGCACCCCTCTGCCTGCAAACCCACCCAAGCTCCTTCAGAGCTCTCCCCAGTGAGGTGTTAGGGGAACCAGTTTACAATCGTACTGTGTAACAGACTAGGAGGACAACATCCACACACACTGTACATTTTAAAAATCCATAATGAAATGCTGCTGGAATGCAGGAAAACATGAAAAGGGCCATTTAAATCCATTTGTAGAAAAGTAAGCCAAAAGTAAAGAAAAAGGTGAAGGCAAGGTGCTTTTTTGTCAACCTGAGGAGTAAAAAATCGTAACCATAATTAAGCAGGTATAGAACGGGAGAAGCAAAAGGAGTGAATATGTCCCTAACTTCTTTAGGCTTTAGTTTATTTTTCAGCCAGGTCAGGCGGTTACAAGTTTGCCGCAGCTGGGGAGCAGGGAAGAAGAGACTCCTAACAGTAACAGAGAGTAACCAAGCACTCGTTAAACGATAAGTTGATTCATTTACCATTAATTAATTCACAAAGCATTTTTTTGAGCACTTTATAATTTGCCAGGCGTGGCGATTTGTAGAAAAGATCCCAGCCCTCAGAGTGACAGCCCAGTGGGGAGTCAGCATGCAGATGGTGAACAGACTACAGTTACAATACATTACCTCCAATTCTCTTCAGAACCTACTGCTAGTGCCTCTCCTGTGTGCTTTAGCTCCTGAACTGGATATGTATCTGTTCTATTCATTTGTTCTGGGCCACGCCTCTCATATGTCCCACTAACACCTTACTCAAGGGAACCCAGACAGGAAACTTGGGTTCAAGTTCAAACTCATAACATCCAGATGTGTCATCCTGACCACATCACTTAGTCACTTACTTCCTCTGGGCATTATTTTCTAATTTATAAACTCAGAGATATGGACTAAACTGAGTATCTAAGGTTTAACATGTCATCTTCCTTCTGACTATAACATCTCTCTTAACAAATCCAGCATCTTCCTACCATCCTAGCTCCAAACCGGAAGGTCAATTCGCCCCTACCCCTCCAGGTGAATCACGCCATTCCCAGCATTCCACTGTGCTACCCTGGGGCATAGAGCGTGAAGTCATGGAAAGGACACGAAGTCAGGCAGACCTGGCTCCATACTTACTTGCTGTATGAGTCTAAGTTACTTATTTATCTTGTGAGCCTAAACTTATTCATCTGTGAAGTGGGATATAAAGTAAAATTTCTAATTTGAGATAGTTTTTTTTGTCTGTCTCAAATCTATTCCTAATGGAATTTAACTGCTCCCATAATTCAGCTTTGCCCCCTCCGTTATCATGTTTCAGCCAGCTGAATCTTCCTCATGTGCGCTTTCTTCCTGCTTAGAAACCCTGAGTGACTCCCTGCCGTACCGATTCTAAACTCTCAGACCTGGCGTGGCTCACTAATCTAATCCCATCCCAACAACACTGAGGACTTCCTCCTGCTCCCAGACAAGAACTCTCCTATTTGGTCCTGCTGGCTTCTTTGCTGAGGGCCCCTTCTGTTCCCCCTCCTTCCCCCTTTTGTCCAGGCCAATTCCACCCACCCTCCGATCCCACATCTTCCATGAAGTTTTCCCAGGCCACTCCTGAAAAAGATTCTCTACGTTTTTCTTGACAAAGGCATGCTGTCTCCTTTGACCAGTTTTACACCTTCCTCCTATTCTTACTTTCTTCTCTCCTAATTTCTGGCTGCTTATACCGGCCTTAGAAGTTGAATGGCTGGTCTCCATCCTAACTGTATATATTGGCCAGCAGAGGCAGAAAAATAGCAGGTTATCTGTGATGTCAAACTGGATGACCAATTTCTTTATTAACATTCCAATCTGTCAGGGGTGCCCGAAACTTGTCTTTTAATTCAAGTAAAGAGACCAGAGAGTGACAGATGATACCTACCTGCAGCTAGAGTCCAGGTATGTGCAATGTCATCCCTCTAGAGTCTAAACCTTGTCAAGCCACAGCCTCGGGGCAACCACATAAAAGCTTAGAGCAGGCGTCCTCAAACTACGGCCCGAGGGACACATGCGGGTATTTTTGCTGTTTTGTTTTTTTACTTCAAAATAAGATATGTGCAGTGTGCATAGGAATTTGTTCATAGTTTTTTTTAAACTATAGTCCGGCCCTCCAACGGTCTGAGGGACAGTGAACTGGCCCCCAGTTTAAAAAGTATGAGGACCCCTGGCTTAAAGGTTGAAATCACGAATTTAGCTGGAAGAGTATTTTCATCGTTGAGTAAAATTTCCAATAGACTATGACCTCCCTTGAAAACAAGGATCATGTCTTACTCAAGACAGTATCCCCAACACCCCACACACAGGGTCTAGTAAGATGTTGATGCTCAGGCTTATTTGAATGAATGAATGATTGATTGACTGACTGGGGACTATTGGATGGTGTTAAAGGTAAATTGTTGAAACCATTCCCCTGGTATTTAAAAATCAAGGCGGAATCATTCTTTTTTTTTTTTTTAAATATATTTTATTGATTTTTTACAGAGAGGAAGAGAGAGGGATAGAGAGTCAGAAACATCGATGAGAGAGAAACATCGATCAGCTGCCTGTTGCACACCAACCACTGGGGATGTGCCCGCAACCAAGGTACATGCCCTTGACCGGAATCGAACCTGGGACCCTTGAGTCCGCAGGCCGACGCTCTATCCACCGAGCCAAACCGGTTTCGGCGGAATCATTCTTGTTTTGGACTACGTAGGAACAATTCTATCGGAAGGACATGAAGATCCTCAAGCAGATATTTTGCTTCCTTTGATGTGATAGGAATACTGAGAAAGGTCAGGCCTCTCTCTGGCTAACCCTATAGATATTATCCACTTCTCCATCTCTCCTGGTACTGCCACATCCTCCAACTTGAAATGGATCCAGAAAGAGAAATGCCCAAGCATCATGGTGTTATTCTGGACTTACCCTCCCTGCTGTCTCACTCATCTGTCTTGTGTCCAACAATAGCTCCATTGCCTGCTTGTTTTTTGTCTGTCTCAAATCTATTCCTAATGCAATTTAACTGACTTTGCTCAAATCTAAACAAGAAGAAGCGGTAAAGATTAAACACTGAGAGTACAGTCTGAGAACTATGGTTCCCAGGCTTCTTCAGTCCACAGACCACTTCAATGACATAAGACTCCATGGATGACTCCTAACATCTCCAACGTCATCACACATCAGAATCAATGGGAAGACTGGTGCTGCTTGTGATGGAGTGCCAATGGGGCTCTATTCTAACATCTCTATGTTCCTTAACAAATATTCATTAGTTTTTGTTGGAAACAAATGTACAGACCAGTGCTACACAGAATTACATGATCTGTTATCACCATTCATCCAAAAATAAAATAAAATAGACTGTCCTAAGACTACAGAGTCAATGACAAAATTCTAATGTTCATGTGCATCTTTTCCTTTGTAAGTTACACCCATCCACTTCCTAAAGGAGGACTTAAGGAATTACAAATACATAGAAGCCACAAGGAGCTACAGACAATGCATATAAACTGAATTTTCCTGGCATCATCATTAAATAACTATCCAACTGACTTACCCTTAAGTAAACTATGTACAAGGCAGGTACATATGTTTTCCATTTCATATTTATAACAAACCTAGTATGGTTATTATTCTTACTGTCTCCTTTAAACCGAGGCTCAGGGAGATTAAGTACTTGCTCACGGTGTCAGCACTAGAAAGTAGCAGTGCAGAGGTTTGAACTCGGTGCTTTCTGACTCCAACCGTTAGCACTTGGGCATTCAAATACACTGGCCCATGCCGCCAATGAGAGCGTGAATAAGAGTTTACCACTGGATATCTACGTGCAAAGAATATACCCTTACATCACACCAAAAATTAATTAAAAATGGATCAGACCTACATAGAAGAGACATAAAACTATAAAAGCTTCTAGAAAAAGCATAGGAGTAAATCCTCATGACCTTCTGTTATGCAATGGGTTCTTAAGATGTGACATTAAAAGTACAAGAAATAAAAGAAAAAAATGATAAACTGGACATAAAAATTGAAACCATTTGTGCCTCAAGTGATACCATCAAGAAAGTGAAATACACTCTACAGAATAAGAAAAAATACTTGTAAATCACATCAGATAAGGAACTCATAACCAGAATAATGAACTCTTACAATGCCACAGTGGAAAAATAAGCTCAATTAACAAATGGGCAAAGGATGTGCACAGACATTCCTCAAAGAAGATATACAAATGGCTCATAAGCACATGAAAAGATGATCAATGTCATCGTCACTAGGGAAACATAAATCCACTTCAACTCCCTAGGATGGACATATAAAAAAGACAGACAATACCAAGTGTGGGTGAGGATGTAGAGAAATGGGCATCTTCTTTCATTACTGAGAAGAATGTAAAATGGTATGGCCACTTTGGAAAAATTTGTAAGTTCTCCAAAAAATAAAAATAAAAAACGGAACAACTCAAATGTCCATCAGTGGGTGAATGGATAAACAAATGGTATCTCCATACAACGGAACAGAGTTTGTTAATAAAAAGGAATGAAGTACTGGAACATGCTACAACAGTGATGAACCCAAAAAACGTTATGCTAGGTAAAAGAAGCCAGTCACAGAAGACCACATAACGTGTGATTCCATTTCTATGAAATGTCTAGAATAAGCCAATTTATACAGACAGATTAGTGGTTGCAAGAGGGGGTGGGGAGACAGTGATTGCTAACGGGTACTGAGTTCTTTTGGGGCTAAAGCAAGTGTTTTAAAATTGACCATGGCAATGGTTGCACTCTTTAAATATAGTAAAGCCCACTATCTAGCATATTTTAAATGCGCAAAATGTATGATCAGTGAATCATTATCTCAATAACGATGTTAAAAAACAAACCAACCAAAAAGGTTGACCAGTGGTTGAGAGACCACGAGAATCTCACTCTGGATCACTCCCAGCCCAGCGATGCTCTGGACACTGTTTCCCCCGCACGAACTTGTGCAGGCCGGTCACCTTCCTCCACCTGGGGGTGGGGGTGAGCAAAATTACAGCACCTCCTCTGACAACCATCTGGTCAGCGTGATGCAAGCTTCTGTTATTTTTGGAATGCGGCGCTGCAATGTGCTTGTGCCCTAACCTGCCGGAGGGGCCCAAGGCGCCTGCAGCTGGCGGGAGGGAGCTCGGGGCAGCAGCCCTCGCATCTGCTGAGTGGGCAGGAAAGGGACCTAAAACTGTAAAGGAGACTGCTCACAGCTGCTCAGAAATTCTCCTGGTGACAAAACATATGCACGACACTGGGCCATCTTCCTCACTCCTGAACTCCTCCCCGCCTGCCACCCCCAATGAGAGTCTGCTATTCTAGGTCAACGTACTTTAAATATCGGTGCAGCATGAATCAACCAGAATTACATAATGATCAAGCAGGAAGGACCTTTAAACGTATTATGCAATGGAGCACTAACTCGGGAGCCACGTACTAGCTGTGTGAGCTTGGGCCACTTCCTCTGCCTTTCCGAGTCTCAACGTCTTCCTCAGGAAAATGGGAACAAAAAAGGCAGCTGCTTCCTAACACTGTTGTGAGGATTAAACGAGTGGATCCGTGTAAAAGCTTATACAGTAAATATTAACTAGTAAAGCTCGTCCTTTTACGGAAGAAGACACTAAAGCTCAGAAACGGCAGTGGCAATGATGGATCTGGTGAGATTCAGGTCTCTGACTCCCTAACTAATGTTCCGCTGCAGAGCGCTCCTCACACCATGGGTATGGACTAGCCCTGGGCTAACTTTCAGGGCTTGTCAGACACAAATGACAAGCACACAGTGCCTAGCGGCTCTGTCTCCCACAAGGGAGGTGTTTGAAACATTTAACCCACTCCCTTTTCTCTGCAGGTTTAATCTTCTAAAGAGAGGGTGCGACACGAAATCCCAGAACATCCGAGGTGCAGGTGCTCCCAGGGCAGGATGGCTCAGGGCTGAAGAAAACACCCGTAGCAGTTCCTCCCCGCCCTCTCCTCTGAAGGAGCACAGGGTACCTGAGGATGTGTGGTGCGTTCGGGAAGAGAGACTTTTCTTCCTTTTTTATATTGTAGTGGCATATTCATGCAAGCAGTTTGGAAGTTATTCTCAAGGCATGATGTTTTCAACTTTTAGTAACTGATGCATATTAATTTAAGAGGCAAGAGAAGCTCACAAACAAACTACATTTGACAAAATACAAGAAATGGAGCCAAGGTAAGCTTTAAGCTTTTAAACAATCTTCTCTCTCTCTCTCTCTCTCTCTCTCTCTCTGTCTCTTTACACACACACACACACACACACACACACACACTCACTCCACAGTGTCTAAACCAGCGGATGAGGCCCTGCATCATCAGGCCTCCCCCACCCCTTGTTGGAGCCTCCCTCTTCTCACCTCTCCAGCCATGCAGGTCTTTCATTTCCTCAAACTCACGGGTCTCCATCCAGCTTTAAGGCCTTCACGCTGACATTGCCTGCACCAGAGCAAGTCCTTCCTTACAGCCTCCATCGGCACCTTGGCCTTGGCCTTGTCACCTACTAGCTTCAACTGATCATTCAGGCTCTCTTACACCTTTTCTTCCAAGAAGCCTTCCCCAATGACCCAGACTAGTCTCTCCTCTCCCCCTCTCCCCAAAGTACACACACTTGGAACAAGCGTCTAAGCACTTACCAATGACTGTCCCCCCACACCCCCCAACCGCTGGTTATAAGTGTAAGCTCAAGGAAGGCGGGGCTGTGTCTGTCTTGTGCAAGGTGCTTACTCTGTGCCCAGCTCAGAGCAGGTAGTGAAGGAAATCAACAACACTCTCCAAGGATTCAAAGGAGCAGCTGCTAACGCTGACTTCCTAACGTCTCCACTCAAATGTGACACAGGCATCCCATAGCAAGGTGTGTCCACGACAGAAACACACAAGCCACACAAGTGGTTGTGTACTGTCTTTGGGAGAAAACCTCACTTCTAACCACACTATGCACGGAAAAGAGGTTCTGGGTACACCCACCAGGGGCACGCAGCTGTGTAACCTCATTGAAGTCACCTGCCACCGAATCCTCCCGGACACACCGTCCCTAAAGCGCCCCAGAGCATCAAGACACCACAGCCTTCAAAAGACTGTCCCGTTGGGAAGGACGGGGACACACGTCTCCTTGACTCTTAGAGAGACTGGGGCTGTTTCTGGTTTCACATGCATCGCTATGGGAATTAAACGCGCCTCGCTCATTTCCCATAATAAAGAGTATAATTCCAAAAAAGGTGCCTAGCACAGTTTCCAGCATACAGAAGGCACTTGTTAAAAACTGGTCGCACAAATGAAAAAAAAAAAAAAAAAGAAGAAGAAGAAGAAGAAGAAGCTTGTTCTGAATCACATTCACCGCTGAAGAACAGTCATGACCTTTTCAAGATGGGAAGGAAGCACTTCCACACGTTGGAAAGGGGCGGGCTACGATTTTTGGTTTTTAAGCCGTTCTGCTCCGCAGGGCAAGAAAACAGCTGCTAATATTTGCACTGATTCTACGGTCGTTTCCGAGTCTGTAAGAACAAAAAGAGATGCTCAGTGAGAAAGCCCAGAGCCTGGCGCAAACCTTGGCGCCCCGACACGGCTGAGATGGAGCTCTGGCGCGAGGTGTGCACGCAGGTGACTCTGAAGGTGCAGGAGGAAAGTGTCTGCCCTGGGGACCCTTCTTCTTCAAAAGCCCGCCCCCCCCCCCCAAACCCCTCCACCCCGTGCAGTACAAGTTACTTCGAGCACCGACCTGAAGCCTTCCAGCCCATCTGCTGGCCAGGCAAGATCAGCTCCTTCGCCGGAATGCAGCGCCTCCCTCCCGATGCCCCCGAGGGCACCGCGCCGCTCCGGTCACCCCGAATCTGCGGACTTCCTAGGTTTCCTTGGAAGCGAAAGGGCAGCTATGGCCCTCACCCAGCCCCTCAGGGGGACGTGTCCGTACAGCCGGGGGGACACTGTCCGGTGAGGGAAGCGCTTTGGGGAGGAAATATCCCCGGTCCGCACCGGTCTCCGTGGTCCCAGGAGGGGCCGTGACCCCGACCCCCGGGAGGCGCGTCCGACGTCGCCCTCCGGCCGCTCAGACAAAGGACCGGGCGCCCGGCGCGCCCCCACTCACCGCTCAGATAGTTGGTCCACTTGTACAGCACCCCCTCCATGGCGCGGGCCGCGGTCCCTCGCTCGCAGCGCTCACTGCTCCAGGCCCCCGGAGGCGAGGAGCGCGGGCCGCAGGGCCATCGCCCGGCGCCGCCGAGCCGCCCACTCCCGGCGCCCGGCCCGCTGCGGGGACGCCCGGCCGGTCACATCGCCGCCCGGGGGCGGGGTCACTGCAGCGGCCTCGGCACGTGAGGGCAGGACAGGGGCCGGCGCGCCTCCGCTCGGGGGCTGGGACCCGGGTGGGCCGGAGGGGCGGCAGAGCCTCCCAAGTGCCGCAAGCGAGGCAGCGGGTCGCCGGCGGCGCGGGCACCGCGCGCTCCCGGAGTCCCCGACCTGCCGGGCCCCGGGGTCCTCTCGCGCATGCCCAGTGCACCACTGGCGCGCCTGTAGCGAAAATCCACTCCGGGTTTTGGCGGTGACGGCGGGGGCGGGGCTGCCGGAGCTAGTGAGGCCCGCTGGGAAATTGAGTCCCGGGAGGCGGGCCGGGGAGGAAGCGCTGGATGCAAAAGGAGGAGGGAAGCCGCTGGGACAGGTGTGGGGCGCGCTCACTGTGAACGGTGCAATGGATAGGTCGGGTCCCACCTCGCGATGTTTGGGGGTTCACGTGGCCCCTGAGGTGGCCCCTGGGTTCTGATCCCCAGTCGATGTCAAGGCTGTCGATTGGTCCTACACACTCGGGGGACCCAACAGGAGGGCTTACGGAGATGATGGGAGGTTCGCGACAGAATGCTGTGTGGCCAGTGTGAATGCAATGTCGAAATGCTAAGGCCTGGCCACTAGAAATGTGGTCCGTGGACAGCAGCCTTGGCATCACCTGGGAGCTCGTCAGAATTGCAGAATCTCGCCTCTAGCCCCGACCTCCCAAATAGAAGAAATCTGCATGGGGTTCCTATGCCTGTGAAAGTGTGAGAAAGTTCCGGGCTAAGGATATCTGAGCAGGGAGAAGGTTAAATATGGATGAGTGGAAAGAGCAGGTTACGAAACAAAGTGTACAATGGGATCCAAATTAATGGGATCCAAATTATTTTAGGCACATGTCACAGAAGCACGAACCAACATGATAAGATTATTTGTGGCGTTATAGGCGATCTCCCCCCCCCCCCGCCCCCGCTTTTCTTTTTTTTCCCTTTAGTATAAGGTTTATTTGCCGTATTTAGCAAATAAAAATACAGAACAATTCGTTGTTTATCTGAAATTCAAATCGAATCCAGCTCCTGTAGTCTAACTGGAAACCCTACTTTAGTGCTTTACAGTTTCTTCCGAATTGAGTATAATGAACATGTACTGCTTTTGAAATTAGGTGGAAAATGTAAAACTAAAACATTTTAAGCTGAGATGAACCTATGTAACTCGTAGGATTACCATTTCTTCTCTAAGCGGAAGTGTGACGTGCTTATCCTCAATAGGAGCTGTTATTGATCCTCTGGAGTAGGAACATCTGAGTGATAAATTATTAGTAGCCATAATGTTATACGGCGTTGTAGAATGCACCAGACCTGATTTGAAGGCGGAGCTCAACTGCTTTGGCGCTGAATAACCTTGAACAGGACTCTTAATCTCTCCTAGCTTAACTATACGTATTTTATATGGGATAAAAGACCCTGCCTGCTGGCTGTGTAGTCAAGATCACGCACGGAACGCGCTTTGGGAACCCTACAGCAAGGTGTAAGTCTTCATCGTTTATACCATCAGTTACCTAGTAAGCAACAGCAGGAGTCTTGGATTGTGAAATTTGGGGGGCTTCTCACCTACGGCGAGAATAAATGAGTATTTCCGGAAACTTCTCCAGTTTTCACAAGTCCCCAGGAATCTTCCCACCTCACTCAGTCGGGGTACTTTACACGTGCAAATCCGCTTGGGGGGGGGGGGGAGTTTCCGGGTTAGCTCGGCGCCCCACCCCTCTTCCAAAATTCCAAGTTGTGGAATCCCTTAATCCGCCGGGCTCTAGGACCACTCCTGGTGGTTCGCCCCCACTCCGGGCGACTCCGGCTCCAGAGGGCGGTCAATTACCTTCTTGCAACGTCATTGGCTGGGAGGCGCCTGAGGGACAGCACTGCCAGCCAATGGGAGGCCGGCATCCTCAGACGCCCACGTAGTCAGAACCACTCTGGCTCGGGGTTTGGGTTTAACCCTTTAGAGGCAAGTTCGCCGGGCGTGGGAAAGTTGCCGGTGGTAAACGTGCCACGTCGCTAGGAAGGGAGAGTCATGAACTTGCCGGAGGCCGTCGTCCTTCAGCCATCAACTACACCCTTAACTCTATGAGGTCCGGGGTCCTTCCTCTGTGTCTGTAGGACTTTCTTTCCTGCTCCAGCGACATGAGGCTTTTCCTGTGGAACTCGGTCCTGACGCTGCTGGTCACGGCTCTGAGCGGGGCGCTGATCCCCGAGCCCGAAGTGAAGATCGAGGTGCTCCAGAGGCCGTTCATCTGCCATCGCAAGACCAAAGGGGGGGACTTGATGCTGGTCCACTACGAGGGCTACTTGGAAAAGGATGGCTCTTTATTTCACTCCACGTAAGTGATTCTACCCCGCAGGCAAAGCAACGAAGAACCCGCCCACCGGTCCCAGCCCCTGGGCCGGACAGCTAGCGTGGGCCAAGTTTTACCGTATTTTTAAAAAAACTGAACTATCTCATTTCCTCCTTTGGGGAAAGGAAACGGGTTAAAGCCGATCTTAGGTAAGGAGATCTTTGCAGGTCTTATGGGGAACATGTTGTCAAGAGAAAGAAGGACCCCTTAGTATTAGAAAATAATTTTTATGACTATAAAAATTAGACCTAGGGTCTTCCCTGTCTCAGAACCAAAAACCTAGGTGGACGACGGTGAGAGTCCTGGGCCACTTTTTAGCAGTTTGCCACTGAAGCCTGGTAACTGCCGAGGGCACTCTTGTCTGCAGCCTCCGTGTAAACAGTCAGGAACTGCCTACCTTGAGAATGGCGAAGAAGTACCATACATGGGCCCGTTTATAAAGCGTGTTTGCCCTTTCTAGAACCATGGCCTATGTGGTAAATAAATAAAGGCTCACATCCCTTTGCCGTGACACGAAATGTGCCCAAACTGCAGTCTGTTGGGTGATAGATTCTTTTTCCCTTTTTTTCCCTATCCTTCCCAGATTTTCTACAATTGGAACAAACGTTCCTTTGATCGTGGGAGAAATGGAGGAAAAGAGGAAGTCATAGCCTTTATCTAGACTTAATGAAACCTAGCAGGGTGACTTCCCTTCTCACCTACTAGATACACTTGCACAGAAGAACCCTTTCCTTATGGTGCCAAAGGGAGCTCCCTGGGATTCAGACTCTCCTCAGCCCTCCAGCCACACCCCCCCCCCCCCCCCCCCCCCCCCGTAGCTCCACAGCTGGGTTTTCTGGGGCTGGCCTTCCTTTAGCTCACAGCCAGTATATCCTGACCATTCTCTTCTTCCTCGGTCCTCGAGGGGTCATTCCTCCAGGCTTTCCTGCACCGCCCCACAGTAACCCCTGCGGAGAGAGGTGGGCCCTGGTTTGAGAGGGGATAGAGGGTGGGATAGGTGGGAGAGCAGCCTTTTCCAGCTGCAGAGCTGTCAGCAGGCTGTATAAGGAGAGTTTGTAGGCGTGTGAGAAGATGCTATGCTCCTGACTCTCGGTGTCTGTGTGGGTATGCACACGTGTGTGGGGCCCAAGAATCAATAACAGCTTCTGTTGAGGGTACATTCTCCCTAGCCCTCCTCCTCCTCCCCAAACTCACCCACTTTTAACTATTTCTCTCCCTCTTCTCCTAGTAGCCTTCCTGGGACAGCATCCCTTTGTGATTAAGACCTTGAACTTTGTAGTTAAGTCAAATACTGGCGCACTTAACCGCAGTTTCCTCACCTACAAGATACACTTGCAGGGGAAAATGGTACTTACCCCATATGATCATTGTTAGAATTAAAAGAAGAAAAGTATTTAGGGTAATACCTGGTATATGGTAAATGCTCAAATAGTTGTTGATTGTTTTAAGCCATGGCCAGGTAGCTTAGTTGGTTAGAGCATCTTCCTGATACACCGAGGCTGAGGGTTACATAGATCCCCAGTCAGGGCACATACAACAACCAACCAATGAATTCATAAATAAGTGGAACAACAAATTTCTCTGTCTCTCTTTCTCTCAAAAAAAAAAAAAAAACAAACCAAAAAAAAAACACAAAACTAAACAAAACAGTAACAAATTTTTAAAATAATAGTTGTTTATTGTTTTTATTGTTATGCCATCTGCACTTCTCTAGCTAAGTCAACAGTGTGAAATTTACATCAAGAAATTTGGGGCAAAAAAAAAAAAGAAATTTGGGCAGTGAATTGAATTATATCATAAATTTGATGTGTGTGTGTGTGTGTGTGGCTGTTTTCATTAACTTCCAAATTTAATCACTATGGGTGGGAATAATGTACTACAACAATAAAAAGGTTACTAAAATGTTCTAATGTGTTTTCTTCCTATTGTAGCCACAAACATAACAATGGTCAGCCCATTTGGTTTACCCTGGGCATCCTGGAGGCTCTCAAAGGTTGGGACCAGGGCTTGAAGGGAATGTGTGTGGGAGAGAAGAGAAAGCTCGTCATTCCTCCTGCCCTGGGCTATGGGAAAGAAGGAAAAGGTAATAATCATTCTACCTTTCTCTGTAGCACTGGAGTTCTTTCTAAATTAGGAGACAGAAGTCAGTGTAGCTACTATGTATTTTCCCCTCTAGCAGTAAATAGAAAATTTGTATTTCTTTGGGAAATATCATTATGTCTTGATTATTCTTTGAAATGGCCGATTAAAGCCATAATATCTAATGGCCAACTAAGCTAACAATGAAAAAAGGCTCTGGAGCCTTCAGCTCTAGTATTATTCACATTGTTCACAATCTGATGGCTTCTTTTGTCTATGGGTGTGTGGTACAGAATCCATAACATAATATTTACCATTTCACCATTTTTAAGTGTACCATTCAGTGGCATTAACCCTTTGCACTCGCTTGCTTTTTTCTCGATTCCTTTATTCTACTCGGGATTTAATTTTTTAAATACCCCAGATTTTACAAAGCGCGGCAGTAGAATAAAAAACTGGAGTTTCTTTTCATACAAACTTATTTATTTGGATCTTTTTATATTTCAAATTATTGATACATTCAAAGAGTAATTTTAACCTCTATAATTTTTCATGGTGTGATATTTTTTGAAACATTCGACATACAAGCTGCTACCGATGCTAACTGTGTCGAGTCACACTCGACATCCGAGTGCAAAAGGTTAAGTACGTTCACACTGTGGTGCGAATATCACCGCTGTCTGTCTCCAAAACTTTTTCATCCTCCCCAACGGAAACTCACCAATTTATTTTAACAGTGCGAAAGGATAGCTCACTCAACATACGTGTGTTGATGAGTCGGACCTTTAAAAGATAGGCTGTTAAGGCATCACATGCAATTTTAGATGCGGGCAGTATGTGATACTCAACTGAAGTTTCCCACAACAAAACTTAGACATTTTTTAATGGTTTAACTTAGAAAACGAGTGGAGTGACATGAAATGAGTTCAGTGGAACCGAAGCAAGTGTGCGAGCGCCCCAGGGAGGCACCTGCACCTTCGGTTGGAGTGGGAGCCTGTGCGGCTTTCTAAAGGGCGGCTTACGGAGGCCAGAGGGTGTTTCAAGCATAGGATGTGCATGTAGCCGATAATTCCTTTGTTGTAATCGAATCTAAGGGAATAAACAGGTATCAGAAGAAAGATTTGTGAATAGCGATGTCCATTCCTGTGTTGTTTCTAGTGGCAAAAAAATTGGAACCAACTTAAGCGTATAATGAGAAGGGTTTAGTGCAATAAAATGTGGCTCAGTTACTTAGAAATGGCATTTCAAAGCTTAAAAAAATTACATCCAAAATGTGTATGATATAATATTATATGTGAAAGTAGAAAATAAAGCTACAGTATATATTATACTATGATAGTAAGTATTAGAAAAAAGTTTATACACATACAGCATGAATCACAAAGAAATAAATAAGAATGTTAACAATGGGGCTGGGAATTATTTTTATTTCTAGTTCTACCTCTTCCAAATCCTCTACAATGGGCACATATTACCTACATAATGAAGAAAAAAAATTTTAAGTAGTCATTAGAATAAAATGAAGAACCACTCGGAGGTAATAGGAATATAGACTTCGCAGTATCCTTAGGTCTAAACCATTTACAAAGTGGGAACCCTAGTCCCAGTTTCCCGGGAAGAAAGTAGGGGTCATATGTGAAGAATTGTATCTTCTAAAATGGGACTTGCACTTGCTGTATAAATCTTATGCATAGAATGGGATGTACTAACAAACTAATTCCGTATTTTAATAATAATCCTCTTAAGAGAAGAAAATCAAGTATCTAGAAAGTATTTCTCTGATGTTCAAATGTAGTCTAGTCTTTCACCTTCCTGTATCTTTATCTTCTCACCTTTAATATTTATACATAGAGTACTAGTCCATTACTCTTTCGCCACCCTGCATTTAACTCAATTTCACTTTATAACAAGTAGAGATCTAAAGAGGAGTCATTTCCTTCCAGCGCCATGAAACTAACTCTGCGAATATGTGTTAACGCTAGTCCTGTAGTCCTGTAGCACCTCGTTTGCATGCCGCCTTCGGAAAGGCACCTGTTTCCCCGACGACCTAGTGCATGCCCCTTCTCTGTCTAGATCTGCACCGGTAAGGCTTCAGCACGCTGCGTGAGTTTTGTTCCTTCAGCACTTACAAATGCCCTTTCGTGGAAATATGTGGGGTGGGGAGGCTTAGAAGTATTTGTAGTGTTTACCTAGACCCGTATGTTAAATATGGTTATAAGGAAACAGTTGAAAAATTGTCTCTACTTCCCAGAAAAAAATTTTTTTAAGGTCCCTGGGACTTTAACAATGCTCTTCTCGCTTTTAAAGATTTTTTTTATCTCCCTTCTCAGCAATGTGTTTTAATTTCTCCCCTCTCCTGAAATTTCTTCCATATATGTGCAACGGCCTAACTTTCTGAAATTGTTAATCCTTTCTGAATTGTTTTTTTACATTTTTATTTTGGAGAGAAAGAGGGAGGGAGAGGGATAGAGAGATAGAAACATCGATGAGAGAGAACGCTGTCTCCTGCATGCCCCTAACTAGGGACTGGGGAGATTGAGCCCCCAACCCAGCCATGTGCCCTGACCGGGAATTAAACCTGTGATCTCTTGGTTCATGGGTTGACACTCAACCCCTGAGCCACACTGGCCAGGCTTGAATTGTTTTTAAAGCCTGCAAGAGAGTTATATCTTAGTAACATATATTGAAAGCTTACTATTTATCAAGCAAAATGGTAAGTATTTTGCATGGACTTACCTTCCTTCATCTTCCCAATAGACTCTGGAGGTAGACATTATTGTCATTTGTGTTTTACAGATTGGGAAACTGAGGCTTAGAGAGAGGCAGAAGTAAGCTGCAAACCTAGATAGTATGACACCAGAGCTCACCCAGTTATAAACCACCTCCATTGGCAGAAATGGCAGTATGATATATATTTCTAGGTCAGGACTTTCTGACTCAAGTTAGTAAATCACTTGTACTATAATTAACTCTGAAATATCTAAATCACTTTAAGTCATTTTTTACTTATAATATGTAATACCTTAATTGCATTTGAAATTTTAATACCCCAGGCCATTAGGTATGTGTGTGTGTGCATGTGTGTGTATGTAAAACAATTTCTAACTGCCAAACCAAAATCAGACTGCTTTTGATCTATTAATTTGGATTATTTCTTCTTTATTCTATTTGTTTGAGTCAAATATGATTATAAGTAATTTCCGTTATATGTGATAATCTTAGGAGGGCTCTTCATTTAATTCAATTAAAAGAATATTTCGTCCAGTACCATAAGTTTTCTATCATCACAATTTGGGATCTTTTAAATATAACTAAACCCCCCCTCCTCATTTAGGTAAAATACCCCCAGAGAGCACACTGATATTTAACATCGACCTCCTGGAGATTCGAAATGGACCAAGATCCCATGAATCATTCCAAGAAATGGATCTTAATGACGACTGGAAACTCTCTAAAGATGAGGTGACCATTCCTTCCTCCTCCTATCTCTTTCTTCCCTTCTTTCAGCGCACTTTTTTTTAGAAATACGTTTTTAAAGAACATTTATTTTTAATTTGGGTAAAATGTTATTTATAAAACTTCTTAAAGTGCCTATGCTTTGAAAATGGACTTTTTCATAGGAAATCATTGTTTTGGAGAGAGAGATATTGAGACTTTAAAAACACCATTTAATCTTTTGCTTTTTTCTCTCTCTCCCCAATGCATAAAATAAGGTTGACTATTTTGTCTTGCCCTAAGTTTTTGAAAGATCCATTTTGTCAAGACAATTCCCATTTTGGAGTTACTGTTTAAGAAACATAGATATCCCGAGAAATAGTTGCCATAAAGCAGTTGTTGTATATCATTAAATGAGCTACCAGTCCAGTCTGTGATATTGACTGACTCAATGCAGGTATCTTACAAGTAAGAAGTATTAACGAGACCATCATTTTGTAGGTTAAAGTGTATTTGAAGAAGGAGTTTGAAAAGCACGGTGCGGTGGTGAATGAAAGTCATCACGATGTTTTGGTGGAGGATATTTTTGATAAAGAAGATGAAGACAAGGATGGATTTATATCTGCCAGAGAATTTACATATAAACATGACGAGTTATAGAGATACATCTGCCCCTTTTATATAGCAGCCATCTTTAAAGAGCGGGCAACCATCTTTTAAAGAAAGTCTTATTTTTTAACATTGTTTTATTCCATTCTTGCTTTGTTTTTTTAAATTTTTTAATATTTTTTTTCTGAATATTATTTAAAGAACCCCTTAGGGTTTCTAAGTGCCCATTTCTTTCTGGTAAATTACTGGGAAGAAAAAATATTTTTATCTTTGAATAAAGAGAATTCTGGACTGTTTTCTACTTTCACCTATAAAGTCTTATTTGTAACTTTAAAATATTACAATGGGGACCTTGCCCAACGTAAGAGCAAGTATATCACAAATCAGCATCCTCTGTTTCTGCTTCCCCCCATTTTCGCTAAGTTAGATACTGACATTTGCAAAGCCTTTTGCAATAACCCAAAGCTTACTATTTTCATGTTATAATGAAAGTGTTATCTGCCTTTGATTCTCTGCTTGAAGCAACAGGAAGATGGTTGTTGAACTTTACTTGTTAACAGTTACTGCTTTACTGAGAAGATGTGCAATGCTGAAGTGATTGACAAAGTTAATGACTTATAAGTGTGTATACATTGAACATTCTGCCCAGGACTTAAGCTATAGTATAAGGCTTGGTTCCTGATTGCTACTGACTTGTCATGATAAATAGAACCAATTATTTATGTTTGTTTCTTCCTAATAAAATGTGTCAAAACATTGTAGATGAGGTAGAAAGTTGTATTTAGTTCGTGTTTACTTTTTTAAGGCTAACCAATTATCCTTCCTGGTTTTTAAATTAATAGTCTATAACTAGTGTATTATACTATAGTAACAATATATCATGATTAGTTAACCAATCAAAATTTTCCCATTTCTGCCCCATCAGGAAATAAGGCAGACCCACAGTAGCTGCTATTGAATAAGGTCAAAAGTTTGATAATTTTATTATGTTTTCTTCAATTGGCTTTTATCCTCAATAGTTTAAAAAGTGTCCAATTCCCCATTTACTAAGAATAGTCTTTAGCCCTGGCCCGTGTGGCTCAGTTGGTTGGGTGTCATCCTATGCACCAAGAGGTCCCTGGTTTGATTCCCCATCAGGGTACATGCTTGAGTTGTGGGCTTGATCCCCAGTAGGGGGCATGCAGGAGGCAGCCCGTTGATGTTTCTCATTGATCAATGTCTCACTCTCTTCCTTCCTATCTCTCTAAAAAAATCAATAAAAAAAGTCTTATCATTTACAAAGTGATCTCAAATGTATCACTGACTTTAACTCTCATTGATCTGAAGTCCATGAAAAAAGCCGGTGGATTTTACCTATTTTATAGGTGAGGAAATTGTCATTCAACGAGATTGTTGTGACTGTGGGCAACAGCTAACTTACTGAACCAGATTTCAGTCCTCAAGTTCATTATCTTTTTACCGCCCGGTACCTATATTGAAAAGAAAATTTTTCTTTGCATTTACTGGGTCTAATTTTCTCTTCAGTTTGCTTTCCTAATTTTCTCTTCAATGTGGGTCCTTATCCTTTGAAGATACTTGACTGGCTATTTCTGGTGCCATAGAATTCTCCCCATGATCCAGAAATGGCTCTGGTTTCTTTGAAAAATCTTGTGGTCAGCAATGAATTGCCTCAAAAACCCTATGTGGTGTGGGGTTCCCCATGTGTATCTTAGTCCTTTTATTCCTGTTGAGCTCTAGATTTTTTCTTTTTTTCTTTAAAGAATTATGAACAACTGTTATATCAGATATAGCCTACTTTCACTGATTCTGTATTGACGTTTTCCTCACTAACACCTTTCTCTGGCGAAATCAGCTATGGCTAGAAAACTTTTTAAGTTCACTGCCCTTTTCCTCAACCTGGAGGAGTTCAAAGTCACCGTACAGAAAGCCTTATGACGCTACTTTGTAGGAACATTACTGACGCTGTCTACTGCAGAGCAAGAGAAGTAAAAAGAATTCTGACTATTCAGGCAGCTTATTCCTTCATCTCATGTGAATTTGTATCAATTCCCATCTAAATAAACATCTAGACACAAGTATGAAATGAAAACATGTCACTAGGTTAGGTTGTCTTTAAGTTAACTGCCTTCTTTGGTTTAGTTACCTCTTTGCACCTTTCCATTTGTGGGAATAATCAGACACCAGCTGTGAATTCACTTGTGTATCCTTGGACTCATTAATCCTGCTAGCTGTGTCCTATTTAAATTTGTACGACTGTGTTATGGTATTCTTTTCAAAAGTAAAGATTATTTGGGAAATAATTGGTTTTCTGAAAAATTCTTCACCAATTTCTTCAGTAGTTTTATTGATTTTCTTAACTGTTCTTCCTAGGTTTTATATAAAAACCGAGTAAGGAAGATGGACGGGTAGTTTGGGGAGATGTATAATGATACTTGGAATGTGTCTGATAACTCTGTTTATTTTTTATTTTTTTAAAAAATATATTTTATTGAGTTTTTACAGAGAGGAAGGGAGAGAGATAGAGAGCCAGAAACATCGATGAGAGAGAAACATAGATTAGCTGCCTCCTGCACACCCCCGACTGGGGATGTGCCCGCAACCAAGGTACATGCCCTTGACCGGAATCGAACCCGGGACCCTTCAGTCCGCAGGCTGATGCTCTATCCACTGAGCCAAACCGGCTTCGGCTGATAACTCTGTTTAGATATAGTTGTAAGGAAAGCTGTGGTTTGGTTCGATTGTTTTGAAACAAATAGGCATTAAACCTTGAGCATTGAAAGCAGTAGTTAATAGTGAATGTTGGGTACTGGAGAAAGTGCATGTGGGGTTTTTGTTTGTTTAATGGTGGTAGTTATCACTATTGTTTTGTGGGTTGTTGTTTTTGTTGTTGTTAATCCTCACCTGAGGGTATTTTTCCATTGATCTTTTAGAGAGAGTAGAAGAGAGAGGGAAAGACAGAAACCGAGATGTGAGAGAAACACATTGATTGGTTGTCTCCTGCACGCGCCCTGACCAGGGCCCGGGCCAGGGAGGAGCCTGCAACCAAGGTACCTGCCCTTGACTGGAATCAAACCCAGGGCCTTTGGTCCACAGGCTGACGCTCTAGCCACTGAGCCAAACTGGTAGGGCTACCGCTGTTGTTTTGGTTTGGGATTTTATTGTGTGTCATGGGTGGGTGTTAGGATGATTAATGCCTACTGAGTAAATTAGTGCTATAAATTACCGTATGTAATTAAATGAAGTGCTGGGGTGCTGTAAAAATAACAAGGAAACGATTTCTGAATCAGATGGGAGACGAGCTATTTGAAACTTTCTTTGTGGAAATGAATTTGTATTTCTCATCTTATTCATGATACAGGATATTGCTTACCTCTGTTCTGCTACTTCAATATCAGCATGCTCTCTCCTCCCTGCATCGAGCGTATGGGTGACTTCTCAGAGTTGTTTAGAAACTACAAAAGGAGAAAAGAGAACTTGGTGCAATGTTATGGAAAAAATACATTTTCCACCTTTTTCTTTAAAAAGTGAAGTATCATTGTATTAATAACCCTACTAGATGAGAGAAAAGAGCCTTGACTTCCCCCAAATTATTCTGTTATTTTTTTTTCTTTCAGAATTACCTATCACCCACTTCTTTAGAAGAATATACAGTCAAGAGATTTCGGAAAAAATAAAACTTATCTTTAAAATACAGAGGTATATATATGTGTATGCATGTGCATATTTGTGTGTGTATACGTAGTGTACTGTATGCCACGTACAAACCATATACGGCACGCACCTAAAGTTTCCTACTAAAGACAGTTATTGAAATGCTCTCTCTATCTAGTACATGATTTCCCCTCTGAAATTTTCTTTCAATTTACTTATTTTTTATTTTTAAAAAAATATATTTTATTGATTTTTTTACAGAGAGAAAGGGAGAGGGATAGAGAATTAGAAACATCTATCAGCTGCCTCCTGCACGCCCCCTACTGGGGATGTGCCCGCAACCAAGGTACATGCCCTTGACTGGAATCGAACCTGGGACCCTTCAGTCCACAGGCCGACGCTCTATCCACTGAGCCAAACTGGCTAGGGCTGTCTTTCAATTTAGCATGAAGTTATAATTCATGTTGAATTTCCTAGTGGTTCTCTAGATAAAACCAACAGTCATCTTTTTCACCCCTTGAGTTTGAGGTTTATCGAAGGGACTGAGTGGCTGGCTTTGACACAGAACGTAGGTGGCAGCTGAGGAACAGGGAAGGGGCACTTGGAGGTTCCGGGAGGTCCCGAGCCCTCTGTCTGTGGGCTCGTTTGTCTGCAGGCTCGTTGTGTCCCTGGGCTGCTGGTGACGCCTCTGGGATGCCATGCCTCCAGTGAGGACAGGTCAGCCATGGATCTTCAAGGCCAACCTGAAGGCCTGTGAGCTAGACGAACGTCAGTTTTATTTTATGACCTAAAGACAAACGACATGAGATGTTTACTGAGGCTTTCCTAAAAAAAAAAAAATCTGGAGTAAAGCAATGCTGTCCCCTGGTCTCTAGTAACAGCTGAAGTATATGCCACTTGGGGATTTCCGGGCATTTACAAGTCATGTCATTAACTCACTGGTAAAATCCCACACTGCGGCAGCTCAAGATAATGTCCTCTTTGGTGAAAGGTTGCAGGAAAAACAATCCCACACACAATGTAAATGGAGGTAGTGAGGGACAGTTTTCATTAATATAAAGAATGAAGAAAGGGTCGGGGGCCCATTGGGGCTTAATTCCAATTTCTTACAGCATTTTCTCATTCATTTGTTGCAGACATGGTGGAGTGCATTTTATGTTAATAGAGCTCTAAATCTAGTTTTTTGTTTTTGTTTTTACCTCTGGTTAGAAACTGGGAATATTATGACATTCAGCCACATCTTTCTATTGTGATCACACACCCTGGTATTCTGTTTGCGACATTCTAGATTTTTAAAAAGCTGTTCTTAAATTTCTAGCTAAATGTAATTAAATGGGTAATTATACTTGTGTAGAATAACCATGAAGAGTAGTACAAATACAGGGGATTTGCCTTAAAATAAGAGACAGCGCTTTACTTGTGGAAAAATCGGGAAGAACTTAAAAGGCTCTTGCAATGAAATCCCCTTTTAATTACCAAATCCCCACAGCATCATAGTTCTAGGCTTTCTCTGGAGTCAGAAATTTCACACGCTCTATCAATAGGTGGAATCATTGTTTAATCACTTATAGAAAGTTCATCTTTATTTAATTCCTAGAGCAATTTAGACAGACTTTTGTTTCCTTCTCTCAAGAACTGAAAAATAGCCTGGGCCAGTGTGGCTCAGTTGGTCGGATGGATGTCTACTGTTGCACCAGGAGCTGCTGGCTTGATCCCTGGTAGGGGACGTGCAGAAGGCAGCTGATCTATGTCTCCCTCTCACATAGATGTTTCTCTCTCCCTCTCCCTTCGGCTCTCTCTAAAAATCAATAAACTATTCTTTAGAAAAGGATCATATTATTTAAAAAAAAAAAGAATTGGAAAATAACTAATAGTAACTTCTGTTTAAAGTCATATATTATCTCAAGTGAGCAGTGGTATTAAAATTGCAGATGTAAGAGGCTCAACTTTGTCAATTCTAGATAAGGTTTCATCTATTAAAGCAATCCACAGGCCTGGCTGGCATAGCTCAGTGGTTGAGTGTCAACCTATGAACCAGGAGGTCACGGTTCCATTCTTGGTCAGGACACATGCCTGGGTTGCAGGCTTGATCCCCGGTGTGGGACATGCAGGAGGCAGCCTATCAATGATTCTCTCTTATCATTTATGTTTCTATCTCTCTCTCCTCTCCCTTCTTCTCTGAAATCAATAAAAAATATATTTAAAAAAATGATCCTCGGGTGTCACAAAATATTAAAGACAAGCCCTATTTTAAACCTGTACATAGTGCCCGGCTGTATGGCTCAGTGGTTGAGCATGGACTTATGAACCAGGAAGTCACAGTTTGATTTCTAGTCAGAGCACATACCCATGTTCTGGGCTCCATCCCCACTGTGGGGTGTGTAGGAGGCAGCCGATCAATGATTCTCTCTTAGTATTGACTAGAGGCCTGGTGCACGAAATTTGTGCACTTGTGGGGGGTCCTTCAGCCTGGCCTGTGCCCTCTAGCAGTCCGGGAGCCCTGGGGGGATGTCCGACTGATGGCTTAGTGGGCCTAAGCAGTCAGTTGGACATCCTTAGTGCTGCCACGGAAGTGGGAGAGGCTCCCACCACTGCCGCTGTGCTTGCCAGCCATGAGCCTGGCTTCTGGCTGAGTGGCACTCCCCCTGTGGGAGCTCACTGACCACCAGGGGGCAGCTCCTGCATTGAGTGTCTGCACCCTGGTGGTCAGCGCGCATCATAGTGACCGGTCATTCCACCATTCGGTCACTTGCATATTAGCCTTTTATTATGTAGGATATTTCTATCTCTCCCTTCCTCTCTGAAATCAATAAAGCTATATTAAAAAAAACACACTGTACATAGCATAAGGTGGACTGTTTCCATACAGGTAAACTAGGAAAACATATCTGTAAGAAAGAATTAGGTAGAAATTCCCAAAGGTCATCACAGAGTCCTCGGGCCTGTTGTTTGATAGTCACAAGATGAATAATCAGCAGTTCCTTTTTAAATTTTCTGTACAGTTGACTGAAGCCACCCATGGCTCCTAAAGGCAGAGCAGTGAGGGTGATGCATACGTAAAAATTTTTTTTAAAAACTAGGTTCAGAACACTGATTAACTGTTATTTGAAATGAAATGGGAACCACTGAAATGACACATTTGAATAATTGAATTTAAAAACCCATCACCTAAATATAATGATTAGGATTTTATAACTTTTGCCAAAATACAATTTATGGTTGTCTAAATTAGCAATCTCCAAAGGGCTTGATGGATCATTTGAATTCTAAAAATAATTTTAAAATACATTTTAATATTTATAATCTCTCCATGTTGTCTATACTCAATATGGGCAGTAATTCTGTAGATTGATTTCAGGGCATTCTAAAGGTTTGTTTCTATGGTAACCAATTCAGAAGACTACCCTCCTAAACACGGTTGTCATGGAATTAAGGCAGGTGGTTGACTAATCTTGACTAATACTCTTCTTTCTTATCTTTTAATGGCTTTTCTGTTAACCCCTTTCTTTGTTTCTCATAAGATTATACACAAGACAAGCCAATTACTAAGAGGAAAATACCTCTATAAGCAATGTACTAAAGGTATTTCTCAATTACACATGTCCTTCAAGCTCCTCAAAATCATTGCATAGGGTTCTTTAGACAATAATACTGGTTAGAAGACAAGGCAACATTGTCATCAATAATATTTTTAATTGGTCTAGGTTTGGGTAACCTTCATTTATGATCATTTTTTAAACTTGTTTACATTTCTTAATATGCTAGAGCAATGCGTTTATCTCCGCATAATTCTTATGTTAACTTAACTTAATGGCAACATATAATAGACACATGTATTACTTCTATACTTAATTTTTTTGCTTGCCTCTGACTTCTTGAGAGGAGAGGCTATGAGATGCCTTTTTCATCTTTGCAGCAATAGTGTAATTCCTAGTATAGGTGTTTGATCATGTTTCTTATTAAATTAGTATGTTGAAGACGTTCTGTAAGTAAAGTATGCATTTGTAGTTCTTACAATTGTGGGTCTGGTTGAGTCTAAATCAAGACACATGGTTCCTGAGGGACATTAAGATTATAGTTCCTAGACTTCCCCATCTGCCCATGAAGGAGAAACTGCTGTGGGACTTGCTATCCTATTGTGACAAGTAGAAAACTGGACAAAATACAGGTTTTCCAAACTATGGTAAAGTAGAGCATTATTATGAAATCCTATATAATAAAAGCATAATATGCTAAGTGTCTTACCTATAGGTTGACCATTGGTTGACGGCTTGACCAGCCACTATGACACACACTGACCACCAGGGGGCAGATGCTCCGGCCGGTAGGTTAGCTTGCTGCTGGGGTCTGGCTGATCAGGACTCTGTGAGAGGGCTGGACACACCCTGGAGCCCTCCCCTGTCCCTCCCTGGCCGACCAGCCCCCATCGCCCTGATCCCTACTGGGGGAGACAGCCCCAATCAGCCCCAATTGCCGGCCAGGCCGAGGGACCATGCACCGGGCCTGTAGTATATAATATTGATATTGGGCTACAGTTTTCCTGGTTGGACTAAATGCACAATAAGATCCCTTTGTGCTCCAAGAGTGTGCATACCACTGCTCTGTTCTACAGCATCTGCACCGATTCCCTCAGCCCTCTCCTACTACCCATTTGCTCATGTGGCAAACCACAAGCATAAGCATAACATTCAAAAGACATGCAAAGAAGTCTCCTTCCTTCCCTCCATCCAGTCACCCAGTGTTCCCTGGTGGCATCTACTATTACAGTTTCTAATGTATTCTTCCAAAGATATTCTATGCAAATAAGAGTACAGGCATATGTTTTTTTCTTCCCACAAATGATAACACACAATGTCTTGCACATGGCTTCCCTCCCCTACTTAGTATGGGTTGGAAATCTCTCATATCAGTACATTAGAGATCTTCCTCCTTTTTAAATATCTGGATAGCGTTCCATCATATTGTGCTATTTGAATAGTCCCCAATTGATGGACGTTTGTTTCTAATCTTTGCTAGCACAACTAATACAGCAATGGATAACTGTGTACTCATATCATTTCACGTCTGTGTCATAACTGTAGGATAAAGTCCAGATGTGGAATCCTCCAAAGACTATATATGTAGCTGCTATTTGGGAGATATTACCAAATTGTCTGTGGAGGTTAGAAAACTTTTTGACTTTTGCTAATCTGACAGGTGGAAAATGCGACCTTGTATATTTGATTTGAAGGGAAGTGAGGGTGAGTATCTTTTCATGTGCCTGAGTGGTGTTGCCTTAGTTTCCCTGTGAACTTTCTCTTTACAGGATAGTCTTTTTTGCTATTTCATAAAAGGTAGAGTCTGTGCTGTGTTAACAGGTAGATGGTTATGTCTGGACCAAATACCTTGATGCCAGTATTCTCTCTCTCTCTCTCTCTCTCTCTCTCTCTCTCTCTCTCTCTCTCACACACACACACACACACACACACACACACACACACAGGCACCCTTGGTGACCTGTTTGTGTTATTAACCCAGGGATGGAATCTTGGCTTTGCTACTTACTGTGTGACCCTGGGAGAGTTCTTTGGGCCTCGATGCCCACGTATCCCGCATAGGGTCTGGCATATCAACATGGCACAGGATGGCATCTTTAAAAGCAGGGAATTGGCTTGGACATGTGAATACAGGACACGTTTCTCCGAGGGGAAATCTCGCTTAGGTCCTGAAGCCCGCGCATAACCACCAAACGGCGGAGCCCTGGAGAGGCCCCGGGAGGAAGCGGGCCTGGCTCCTGCAAGCCCGGGTTTTCCCTTTGGCGACTGATGCCACCCGGGTGGTGACTTAGAAACAACAATCCAGCAAAGAGCCACCTTCTGCCGGGAGATCCGCCCCGGCGGCAGCTCCTCCTGCTGCAGGCACCCTCCCCTCCCCAGCCCAGCGCGAGTGCAGCCCCGGCAGCCCAGACAGGCCCGTGCTGTGCGGCTCCAGCCCCGGGTGGGGGAGGGGGAGGGGGAGGGCACCGGGAGGCGGGGTGGACCCGCATCACGTGAGCCGTGCAAACTGTAAGCGGGGGCGGCGGGCCGGAGCGCCGGGAGTCTGAGGAGGGAAAAGCGCCGACGGCCGCTCCGCCACTGCAGCTGCAGCCCCGGATGTCGCCGCAGTAGCCGCGGCATCGGCACCCGCAGCGGCAGCAGCACCCGCAGCAGCAGCAGCAGCACCCGCAGCAGCAGCATCGGCACCCGCAGCGGCATCGGCACCCGCAGCGGCAGCACCCGCGCCCTCGGCGCCGCAGCATCGGCACCGCAGAGCCGAGCCGGAGCCGCCGCCCGCAGGTGAGCCCCGGCAGGCGCGACCCGGAGCGCCGGGCATCGGCACCGCGTCTCCCGCAGGTTCGCTCCCAGCCGCCTTCGCCGGGCCCGGGGACTCGGGTTTGTGGGCTTCGGGGGCGCAGGACGGGGACGCCTCACCTGGGCGCGAGCACGGCAGCCAGGGGGACCGTGTCCCCGCTCTGCACACCCAGCCCCATCCTGGCCCCCTCCCTTTAACTCTCCCGCCCCCTCCCGCCCCCTCCCGCACACACGCCCCAGCCGGCTCTCCCTGCTTTCCTGGTCTTGATGTGAAGTTGCTGCCCCGCGAGGGCTGTGCCTGTGCGCCCCCCCACCCCCCGTCCCCGCCACCCCTGGGGCCGCTCCCAGGGCGCAGGGCTCGCTGGGGCGCGGAGGGCCTGGCGCCCCCCGGAGGTCACGCACCTGCCGCGGGTGGGTTCGCGGGGACCTGGCTGCCTGGTGCGGCCGCTGCCCGTGGCCCGGCTCTGTCCCCGCGTCTACCGGTGCGGGATCCCGATTCGTGTCCGGGGACTGCCCTCCCCTAAGGGCCAGCACGGCTGCTCACCTCCGGCCGGGCCTTCCAGCCACACCCGGGGCCCCCGGTTCCTGTGGGGAAAGGGTGTCGGGCAGGTTAACGCGATGGCGCTGCGCAGGGGGCTGGGGGTGCGGGGGTTGGAGGGGGGCGGGGTGCACTTATCCATCCTGAGATGCTTATCCGCCTCAGTTAGCCTTTGCGTCCTGGGTTCTCTTGTCTGTCGGGGCTCCGATCGGGGGTGACATCACTCGTGAGGTCTGAGACGCAGGAGCTTGAACTTTAGAGAATAGACGAGAACTCGGGTTTAAGGGTTAAACAGTCCCCTTAACTGCAAGCGCGCCTAAGGAAGCTGTTAGGTGCTGTGATGCAAAACCGAGTCAGGGTTCTGCTCAATAAGATGGGCTCTCGGGATTTGCCGCTGAATTCTGGCTTGCAGGCGTCCTGAATGAGGACGTGGCAGGCTTCCCGGCAGGGTGTGAGTCTGCTGGGTTCCAAGCCTGACCAGACCAGGCATCCCTTGCAGAGGACACCCGTGTGCATTCAAAATGGCAGCAGCAAGAATCAGGCCAGAGGGAGCAGCAGGGACCAGTCTCTCCCGCCGCCCCCTGGCTCGGGCCTGGGTGAGGGAATCTGGGGAAGGCAGGCTTTCCCGGGGGTCTCTGCAGCAGCCCTAAGGGGCAGGAAATAATTTTTGCAGCAGACTAGATTTTAGGCTCCTGGGGAGAATAAGTGGGAAATTTGGGGAGCTGTATACTTTATTTTCTCTAACTTATCAAAAGCTGGCGCAAAGACCCAATTAAAACTCTCTGTGATTCTGATCTGATTTCCTCCAGGTTCCGCTGAAATCGATTTATGTGGCTGCTGATGTCTGTTTGATGTAGAACCTCGGTGTTGCTTTGTACCAACAACTGGCTCTTAAGAGAGAGGGGTGTCTAGTGTCAACATCATCCAGCAATAGTAGACATAACAAATGCCAGGTCCTTAGAGCCAGTCTCATTGCAGAACTTGATTTAACACCATGACCAAGCACCCAGACATCAGAGGATGGTAAATTCTTGAAAGGTGACTCATTTCAGGATTTCTCCCTCTCTCTTAAGCAGCCTTCCTTTCCCATCTCACGGCTGTATTGCCAGCCATCTTCTCATTTAGGGAGAGGAGATGCATGAGGCAGCATTTGTTTGGGGGATAATGGGATGGAGGAAGATTAGCACAGAGGTCAGGAATGGTGATGCTGGATGCAGCCTGAGAAAACACTGTGTTGTCAACTCCCCTTGTACAGCCTGGGAGGCTGAGACCAGCAGGGGATGGTGGAGAGGGCCGGGCGGAGGGGAGGACATGGGCCACGCCCAAGGTCATATAGCTGGTTGGCAACTGGCAGTGAGGACTGAAATCCAGGTCTTGAAACTTCCCCAGTTCAGGGTTCCACATGCCACCCTGAGAGAATAGGGCAAACCTGTCATGAGGGGCAAACAGGGAAGCCCGAAACCAGACTGTACCATGAATTTAAAAACCTGTCGGTTCCCTAACTCAAGCCCATTTAGCTGCTTAAGCTGCCTGCGCCTCCTGTTCACATTTTGTGGTGACTGAACTGCTTCTGTATTTAAACTCCAAAGACATTGTTTTAATCATAATCTTTGAGGTGAAAAAAACGTGTTCTCTGATTAAAAATCAGTTGTTGATGCTTGCGGAGAACCGATAGGCCAATTTTTTTTTTTAACTAAAAGAAAACAGAGTGGGATATAGAATAGCTTTGGAATGTATCGAATTTTAAGTACAAGTAAATAACAAGCCCGATTTAAAATGCTTTGAAGCGGCACTTTCTATAATTTGTATTTGAATTCTCCGAATCATGTACCCGTGACCTGAGATCTACCAAAGGAAAATGAGGAAATGTGCATGGGTTAGTATTTGTGCGGAGGGGGGAGGACATGGAAAACCCTTCTGGTCATTCGGTACTTTCACCTGCGTGATGTGCAGAAGGAGGAGAGGGGGGCGGCTTGCAGGCAGCAGGGAGGATAATTTGCGATGGTGAAGCAGTGAGGAGCCAGGTCTGGCTGGATAAGTTGAAATGAGGACAGATGCTGATGCCACATGTGCCCTTAAAAAAACAAGTTGCGCTAGAGCATGAATGTGAGGATTCAGTCATTGAAATTCCCCTGATATGCCAAAGATGTTAAAATTCACAAGTTTTTAAAAATACAGGGTGTCCCCCCAAAATGTATACACACTTTAACAGCTGATAACTCACTTAATTTTCACTCCTTTTCAGGTTTAACTGATTTGAAATAATGGGTGAAGCCAGACTAAGCTTTGGACAAAGAAAATTTATCTGAAAGTACCCCTAGACTTTTTTTTTTTATGGGGATACATAAAAGATAAAGTTTAGGGTACAAGACTGGCAGCAGTCGACGGATTTAGGGCACGCAAATACCGAACGAAATGATTCTTGATGTTTGCGATTCCATTGCTCCGCATCATCAGCAGTGCCTGGACCAGACTGTCATCAGTTTGAAAACAGGCATTAACAACAACAACAAAATTATTCATTTCTGTGGATTCTTTTAAATGTTGAAAATGAACTGTATATTAATAAACACTGACTTTATAATCATTCCAAGTGTGTATACATTTCTGGGGACACCCTGTACATAAACTCATGCCATTTGTGTTTATTGGAGAACAATAAAAAAATATAGATAATCCAAAGTTATTTTTTAAAAATCACCCATGACCCCTTTATCCAGCACTAAGTAGTCTTTATAAAAGTCTGGGACCACTTCATTGGAGTGAGAGAGCCTCGGTTCTGTGCTGTCCAATTCATAGCCACTGGCTAGTGGCCGCATGTGGCCACGAGCACTTGCAATGTGGCTAGTCCAAGTTGAGATATGCTGTGAGCTTAAAATACACATCAGACACAACAAACTTATATTATAGACTTTAAAACATCTCAGGAATTTTGTATTGATTATAAAGTGAAGTAATATTTTGGTTATATTGGGTTTAAGTGAAATACATTATTAAGCACAGTTTCACCAGTTTCTCTTTACTTATTTAGATGCGGCTACTAGAAAACATAAGATTACTTATGTGGTTCGCATCTGCCTTCCATTATATTTCCCCTGGACTGTCTCGGTCCAGGTCATTAACAGAAAGTGGGGTTGTTGGTTGAGGCGTGTGATTCTGTTCATGGGGCTGGATGTGTTAGGAGAGAGGCCGCACAGAAGCTGGAGGGGAGATGGCTGGATGGGGGGAGAGAGTGAGTGCTCAGGTGACTGGCAGGGGAGGGAGCTGGGGCTTCCCAGCTTGAGTCCCACCTGAAGCAGAGAGGAGCTTGGAGGTGGTTAATAAAATGGTTAATCTGGAGCCCCTTTTTTTTCTGTTGTTACTGGTTAGACATGTAACCTAATCCTCCCCTAAGGTAAGCTAGACATCCTTGAAAGCTCCCAGCATGTCCTATCACTGGGTTAAGTTGGGTGACTGTCCTCCCCGGTTGGTTGTGTACATGAGCACCTCTTACTCTAAATGGTGAAGAACTTGAAAACACGTTTGTAGCTCCTTCTCTCCTTGGGTTGAACAAAGTGCTTGTAGGTGGTTAGGGGCTCAAAATTAACATGCTGTTAATTCATCAGATTTCTTAAAAATCCCCATTAAAATGATGGACCCTTCTGAATATTTTTCGCTTCTTTCACAGTAAAACCTCCTTAGTGTATTTTAAAATTGCACTCAGCAGTGCCCCAGTGACCTTAAAGAATAAATGAAATGTCTTAAGGTGTCCTTTTTAAGCATGAGTGATTAGATTTTTAAAATAATAAAGTCCAATAATGTGAGCTTGCTATAAAGAGATTTAAAATGTATATATCCACACATAGTAATATATTCATTTGCATATATTCATATATATGTATAAATGTTCTTTTCGATTAAAAAAATGGGATAAATTTCCTAATGATAAAACACAGCAAATAGCTGAGGCATAAATGGACATTTACAAAGTAGTTTTTAAGTCCATTTTGTAAGGTATAAAGTAACTCTCTGGTTACTAGCAAGATTTAAATCTTATTGCTACTTTATTTCTTCTGTAGGAAATAAATTTTTAGCTAAATTTTTTTTACAGGGACACAGTGTAAACCACCATTTTAAGGATGGGAAGATATTTAAAAATCCCAGTTTGCAGAGTTAACAGGTACATATCAAATCACATGAATGGGAAAAAATGAGAACACACAATGCAGTATTTACATGGGAGAGAAAGCAGATGGTGGGGAGAGAAAAGCCATAATTTGAAGCAACCCTGCCATATCAGTGGACACACTGGCAGCAATTTCAAAAAGGAGAACAGGAGGAAATGAGAGAGCCCCAGATCTTTCCCATGGAGAATGCCAGGGCAGCTAACCACACACCTGCCCATTCCACGCAATCTTCTTGCTTTATCTCCACTATCATTACATCCTCAGAACCCTGATCTTTAAGAACAAGTTAAGGGAACAAATCTTTTTTGAGTGTTTCTCTATTTTAGATACTCTGCATATATTATCTCATTTAATCCCCATAGACAGCATGACCACATTTTATAGATGCAGAACTTAGTAAGCAGAGGAACTGCACCCAAAATTTGGGTCTATCTGACTCTTTTTAAAAAATATGAGTTTTTTAAATTGATTTCAGAGTGGAAAGGAGAGGGAGAGAGAGAGAGATAGAAACACCAGTGATGAGAGAGAATCATTGATTGGTTGCCTCCTGCATGCCCCCCACTGGGGACTGAGCCCACAACCCGAGCATGTGTCCTTGAACAGAATCGAACTTAGGACCAATGCTCTAGCCACTGAGCCAAAGTAATATTTTGGATATATTGGGTTTAAGTGAACTATATTATTTAGCATAGTTTCACCAGTTTCTTTTTAAATTCAGTCCGCAGGCCAACGCTCTATCCACTGAGCCAAACCAGCTAGGGCTTATCCGACTCTTTTTAAAAAAAGCTTATAATGTAAGCTTTTAGAGAGATTACCCTGACTGTGCAGCTCAAGTGGGAATACTATGGGTTGAGCCACAGCATGGCAGCACTTCGTCAAAATCAGATTTCCCTGCTCTTTTACTTTCACTGAAGATGAACTATAGATACCTCCTCCCCTTCATTTGCCCCACCAACATTTATTGAGTCTTACTATGTGTGGCCCTGTGTGCTAGGTGCCAGGGAAATAAAGATTTACACAGGAGTCCTTGCCCTCTTGGGGCTCACAGAAGGCGGAGCAGAAAATACATTTTAAAACTTGAGGAAAAGAAGTCAGGCCAGGTAGAGGGGACCAGGGACTCACCTCAGGGCACTAACATTGCAAGCCAAACTGAAGTCCCTTCCCATGCCACCTGCCCCAATAATTCTTCTTCAAGGAGATATCTGAGACCCAAATAGGTACTCACAAGTAGTAACTCCAAGTAGTGCCATTTCTAACCTTAAAATAATTTTAAACAGCTTATTATGGGCTTTACTTTTTAAAAATCATTGATTATAGAAAATCTCAAGCATACACCGAAGTAGAGAGAGAAGTACAGTAAACCACCATGTACCCAGCACCCAGCTTCGGCCATTTTTATAACATAGCCAATCCGTATCGTCTGAGCTCCCAACCTCTCACCAGGGGTTACTTTCATTTTATCATTTCCCTTGGAAATATGGCAGTATATATCACTAAAAGATATGGGCTTTTGTTTTCTGACACAACCACAGCATCATTATCACTCAGAAATGAACAATAATTCCTTAATATCATCAAAAAGCTGGTGTTTACATTTCCCTAATCTATATATATATAAAAGGCTAATATGCTAAGTGTCCGACCTGGTAATGATGTCACATAGCAACGCTCAGCTTCCTCTCCCTAGTGACGACTAGCCTCCTTGCAGTTTCTTTAGCCCAGGAACACGACTTGCTTTATAGCCAGGTGGAAACATTTTACACTTTAATCAAATGTTTGTGAAGCATTTTCCCGTGCCTCATCTCATTTGATCTTTACAGGAGTCCTGGAGTAGGTAGATAGGAGACTCAGTAGAATCCTATTTTCATTAGTTGGAAAATGGAGATTTAGAAAGTTTAGAAACTTGACCCAACTGAAAAGAAGTAAGAAATGGTGGACCTTGAAAATGACTTCAGGTTTTCTCACTGCGCAGAATATAGTCAAACACTGCTGCAGTTAAATATTTTACCCTTTGTTGTACCTGTGTGATCTATAATAATAATCTGCTTCATGTTGATATTTACTGCTGTGCTGCTGACAATTACCTGAAAGAGAAGTTGGGGTGCTTCACTGGGCTGGAAAAAGTTTAGCTACATCAGAAAGCAGGTCTAATTAAGCAAGTTTATTCTATATCTATAAAAGGCTAAGTTGACTCGCCATGTGCGATACATATAAAGCTCTCGCTGGCTCCAATCATACATGTGTGTTTCCATCTGTCATTGTCGATCATGAATTTGGTTGACACTTCTATTATAGAGAAAGGGCGAATAGCGATATTAAAATATTTCTTCTAATTAATTTCCTTTCAATGTGCATGAATTCGTGCACTGGGCCACTAGTTATCTTGTAAAATTTTGGTGCAGTTTTTAAAAATTGGCATCTAAATAAGTTCCGTTCATTGTTATTGGCTGATATAACAACTTAATTTTTTTTCTTTGCAGTTTTTGATGTAGTTGTTGAAGAAATCAGTTTTGTCCCAGCAAGTTCTTTATAGTCTGGACTTGACTGATTGCATCCCCACGGTGTCATTGGTGTTCTCTGACAAGTGATGGTTCGATCTAGGGGCTACATCATGCCACTTTGATTCTTGACACACATTTTAGTTACACTTTGGAATGAGAGTGTGTCTGATGCGCTAGGTGCTAACCATTGGTGAGAGGTGAAGAGTAGGGATTGGTACAAAACTGGCAAATCCATCACCATGAGGAGTAGGAGGGAGGAAAGTGAACATTTATTGAGTGCCCACTGTATACCGACACAGGACTAGGTGCTTTTCATACGGTAAACACGAGTGCTACGTTGTGAATGGGGATTGGTCCCATGTTCACATGCAGAAACTCTGGCTCAGAGACAGTTCATAACCTTCTGTTTCTCACAGTCAGTGGGCAGAGTCGGGACCTAAACAAAGGCCCGTTTGTCTCTAAAGTGTGTCATTCCCTTGCCCTGTGCACATGGGGCCAAGCAGGCAAGATGCATGAGTGCAATTGACCTGACATTGACAAAAGGGGGGAAAAAAGCCCCACAATAGCCCAAGGGTGATGTTGTTGTCGCTTCACTGCCCGCTGTCAGGGATGGAGAGGACCGTGAGAGGCGCCCTCACCCTCGTCCAGTCTCCCTTGTTGTGCGGGAATGTGGACCCACTGTTGCCAGACCTTTCAAGTTTTCAAGAGAAGCCAGAACTTCTACAGAAAATCTCTGGATGTTACAATGTTAGCTGCTATATTCAGATGAAAAAACCCACTCCCTATGCCTACACTCTGGGCCAAACCAAAGGCGCAGCCTCCACCCCTGTGCCACCCGCGGCTGCTCGGAGGAATGGCAGCTGACGCCTGGCCCTGCGGTAGGTGCTGCACTTGAAGTTAGAGAAAGGGAATATTAAGCAGCTCTTAAAGGACGTCAAGTGAGAGTGAAGAATATCTTCAAAAGGTGAAAGAACATTTCGACACCGCAAGGGAAAAGTCACATTTCTGGAGCCTGAACAGATCAGATCTTGACAAGCAGCTGTCCCAGGTCCCTTCTCTTACCCTCGTGGTGACTCGGTCCTCACTCTGTCTCAGCTGGGATTCTGAGCATCTCATACTATTTGCACGTTTCCGCCCCTTTAAACCACCCCACAACCCCGTCATTATCTCTGTTCTAGGAAGGTGACGCGGGGCTGAGACTCAGGCCTGCTGATGTAATACAGTCTGTCTCTCCTTAGATAGTTCCTATGTCTGGGCGTTGCCTGTGGGAAGCTGGAAATCACTGGCTCCCAATGGTCCCCTCTAATAAACTCTGAAAGCTGTGTGCTCTCCCCTCTCAAGCCTTCAGGGAAGAACTTTGTAGAGTCTGCCTTTCAGGCAGAGCGTGAGGAGTCTGAGCTGATGTATGAGCCTTTCAGCAGCTGGTGTTGACAACCCAATTTTTAGTTAGACAGTCCCTTCCCCACACTCCTTATTTCTTCCTTCCTATTCCAATAGCAGGCGTGAGAGAAAAATCAATGTATACAGGAGTACCATTTGTCCTATTTTCAGCTCAGCAGGAATACCAATACTTTAAAGAATGAATTTATCAAGAAGTAAAATAATCAAATAATTTCTTCTGTGCTTTTCTGGAAGTTGGGATGTCACAGACATCGGGTGTAAACGTCCGCAGTCTGCTCGGTGATGCTGGGAGCTTGGCGAGGAAGTGGGCCTCGCTGGGCCCTTGGGTTTCATGGCCGGGCACAAGGAAAGGCACCTCGCCACAGTGGTTTGCAAGGCAGTTAATAAGCCCACAGCTGATAAAGACAGTCATTTCTCCCTCTCAGGAGACTCAGGGCTTTCTTATAAGAGGATATGGTGACTGATGAGGGACACTCTGGAGCTGAAAGGCAGGGCAGCGTGGCTGCAGGCAAAGAACCGCCCCCCTGGCTCAGAGCATTCACACCCCTCAATGACTCCTCACTGAACTTGAGGACAAAGACCTTTTCTCCCAGGCAGCTTCCTCCCTCCGGCTAGACATTCTGTAAGCGGTCTCCTGGTTACAGGGGTCCTGTGCTCCAGCCCCCACGCCTGCACCCACCTCCTGTCCTTCGTCGGAGGACGAATGTTGGTAGACGCAGCTCCCGTGCTGTGGGCTCCAGGGAATCTGGAGTCTAATATCCGGGTCCCCAGAGGAATCCTGAATCCTGAAAGGAGTTTGACAAGGAGGACACGGGTGGTTAAAATGGAGCTTGAGGATCCTTTACCCTGGCTGATGGGACGATATGTAAAGCTGTACTGTCTGGTGCCATAGCCTCTAGACACATGTGGCTAATTATTTTAAAAATTACACGTCACATAAAATTTACATTCTGAACCATTTTTAAGTGTACAGTTTAGTTGCATTCATATTGTTGCACAACTAACTTGTAGAACTTTTTTATCTTGCAAAACTGAAATTTTAAACCCATTAACCATCTCCCCCTCCTCCCCCAGTCCCTGGTCATTACCATCCTACTTTCTGTCTCTATGAATTTGACTACCCTGGGAACCTCATGTAAGTGAAATTACACGGGGTTTGCATTTTTGTGACTGGCTTATTCCACTTAGCATGACGTACAAATAAATGTACTTTAAAATATTCTTAACAAGTGCTTTGTAGGAAATGGCTGGCAGTTTGGCCATCTATGGGAGTTCAATGGGAGTGTTTCATTAATTGGAACTGTTAGTTTATTGCCAACCTGGCAAGAATCCTAATGGGTATTTAGCACAAAGAAGCCTCAGTGAGTAGAATAAGCCCACTGCTTTTAAAGAATGTTGCTTGAAACCCACAGTAAGAGAGAAATATTGTATTTCAACCCAGTTTGTCACACTTATATTTTGATAACTGAACATAAAGTTTTTTGTACCAACACGTAATCCTTACTATGTGAAACGCATATATGTTTTTTTTTCTAAAAATGCGTCTCTTAAAAAAATGCTGATCTTATCCACTCAAATGATCTCATAACCCAAGAAAAGGCCACCACATACCGTTTGGGAAACTCTGCTTTTTGACACACGGGGGTTCAGTTCCAGGCCTAGAGTGTGACCCCCTACCCCTGCCTCTGGGCCCCCAGAATTACTCCTCAAAACAAACACGTTACAAACAAAGCCATCAGGCATGGCTTCACTTCTGGTTTTAAAGCTGGTCGAAGTAGGATTAGCTACAGTTGAAAATTCATTCTTCAACGGTTGTGCTCTGTTTCTCGAAGCTGAAAGGCAGCGATGAAAGCACGTTATGCGGTTCATTTTACATGGACGGGAGCACCTTCTGTCATTAGAGTACGTGGGGGACTTCACACCAACTCCTTCTGGGATCACGGGGAAGAGCAGCCTGAAACTCTTCATTCTGGGTTTATTGGGAGGTTGTATCGCTGCTCTGGTCAACGGGCGTCCTACTACCCACCTGCGACCATTTCATTGAACTAATTGAAGTGTGTAATACAATTAAAATCCAGTTTCTCCATCACACTAACCACTTCAGTAGCCACCTGAGGCTCGTGGCCACCATACTGGACAGTGGGGACACAGCATTCCCATCACTGTAGGAATTCCTGCACAGCACTGGGAGAAGGTAGGAAGGAACCAGCTACGTCATCGCTGAGGCTGCCGTGTGTAGAATGGTGAGCCAGGAAAAAGAAATGAACAATAGCTTTGGCTCATTTGCCACTGGATGTGATACACAGGCTTCTGGTTCATCTTCCACTTAAAAACAAAAAAACAAAAAACAAAGTTCTGCTCCCTTTTGGCATTCCCAATCATTCCCCAAATTCCGCCTCCCTGGCCCACATACCATTGCCTACATCCTCATCACGTGACCCAATGACTCAGTCAGGCTGACCAAGCAGGTGTCCTGGCTGAAGAAAGGGTGCTTGGCAAAAAGCCCTGTGGGTTTTATTTATTTTCTACAGACACACCTCATCACTGCCGCCCAGGGGATTCCTGCTATTTTTAAGGATCAAATAAAGTAAGGTTTCCTCAGAGATGAGACAGCAGTACTTTTGAACTGGCCCAGCAATAGGGGAGGAAGGGAAGTCATGTTACAGACGCGAGGCAAACGGGCACAGGTAAATGTGGCCTTTCTCCATCTCCTCTCCTCCTGGTCTGTTTCACTTTATTCGGCTGAGTCAGTAGTTCCTCCCACCCCCAAATTCTAGGGACCCTCTGTAAAGGCACTTTATCTTATAATTATTCTAGGTCTCTCTTACACATACAGAGTCTTTGTTTCTCTCTCCCTCCCACCCCCTGAAGTCTGGAGATAATGCAGTTTTTGTGAACATGGGAAAGGGTAAGGGGAGAAAGAACTGGAGTCTCTTTATCATTCTGCCTTTTCTTTCTCACAAAGCAGAGAGGGCCTAATTCTCTGAGCTGGGAGGGAACTATTTTCAGAGTTAGAGGCTGCCCTGAGCAATGCAGAGAGGAACTCTGACAGCCCCGGGTGTGCAAGTACAGACTAACTTGAAACAGCCTGGATGTAGATGGAGCAATATGGTCCCTCACAACGATGTTTCCAAACCTAGAATGTTGCTGACTCTGCAATTTGATATCTGCCCTGTTATGAATGAGGTGAGTTGGTTTTGATTGGCTTGCTCAACAGAAATTTTGAGATTCGGCTCTGTTTAAACAGCGAAAAACCAAATAAAATATCTTACTAGTATACTCATGTAGCCTCCAGGGTTTGCAAAAATGTGTTCTCAAGCATCATTTCATTTGACACTCCTGATAAACCTGTGGGTTGGGGCACAGCATTTGCAGAAGAGAAAACCTGGGCCCAGAGAGGTAAAGTGACTTGCTCAAGGTCACACAGCTAGTGGGTAGTGGGGCTGAGTTTTGAATCCCAGTTGCTCTTCTGAGAACAGTGCTTTATTTCTCACTTATATTTTGGGTTTGTAAAATAAAATACATTTAAGTTGGGTAAATAATGACACAAATATGACAGTTGGCTCAATAGATAATAGCAGGGGGTGGGGGGGAAGGGTAACTATAGTTGGGTGGCATGGGTCCTGCCCTCAGGGAGCTTTATTTGAAGAGGAAGCAGTACGTGTACAAGCAACAGATACACGTTATCCTAGAACAAACTGGATGCGTTAGTGCTATGAATGATGAGAAAATGACCGAGTTCTTTATAGACCGTTTTCTGAAAGAAAGGGATTTTGAATCAGATTTGGACGGATTTTCATGAAGACTAAGAGCAGGGCGTTCATTCTAGCCAGGGGCAGAGGCGTGGTGGGGAGAACGCATTGCAGAGAGTCTGGTTCCGTTTGGTGGACTATTAAGAAAGGAGAATTGGACACCTGTTCATTACTTATTGAGAATCTACCCTGCAGAAGACATTGTGTAGAGCTGGGTTTACAGTGGCATGCAAAAGAGACATGGTCCCTGCCTTCCTATTGCTTAGACTTTGGGGGCGGGGGGACGGAGGAGAGACTAAGTACTGATTGTTGATAATCAAATAGTTACCCAAATATTTTAGATTTGATTGTGTGTATCATCTGGTGCCTTGAGTGAGCAGGGCATTGGAGCTGGTATGTGCAGGAGCAGTAGTTAACTCGGCACATGGTTTTGGTGCAGGGAGCAGGGAAAGGGGTGCTCAAGAGAGAAGGCACAGCCTGTGCAAAGGCCCTGGGAGTTTGCAGGAGCTGGCAAAAGGCCAGTGAGCTAGCGGTGAGAGAGTGGAGGGGCGAGCGGCTGGAAATGAGGCTGGGGAGGCGGCATGAACTTGATCAGATTTTGGTCTTTAGTCTCAGAGCCGTGGGAAACCTATCAAGGATTTTAAGTAGGAATGACATGAAAAACATCTTCCTGCTAAAAAGATCACTTTGGCTGCAATATCTGGGGCGGGGGTGGGGGTACGTAATAGCTTCTTGGGGTCATCCCTTAGGAGGCTACTGCAGTGAGCCAGAAAGAGACACGGCGGGTGCTTGGTGCAGGGGGTGGTCGTGGAGATCGAGAGCAGTGGTGAGTGTCCACGGAGATTTAGGAGATGGAACCTACAGGGCGTGGTGATATGGTAGGTAACGGAGGAGCAGATGGTAAGATAGCTCCTGAGGTCTTGGTGCTCTTGTGGGCTGGGTGTGGAGCTGGCCACTGCGACGGAGAACCTTGGACATGGGACCAGCTTGGGGAAGATGACGAGGTCGGTTTGGATATCCCGTAGGCCGTTGGGATGGGAGCTCAAAGAGCGGACTGAGCTGCAGTGAAACATGTGGGCCACTGTGTGTAAGTGACCAGGGTAGCTCTGAGCGTGGTGGACTTTTCCCAGAGAGAAAAGAGCATTAAAGGAGGAGAGAAGGATGGAGCAGTGAGGATGCTCCGTGACCAGGTAGAAGAGAAAAAGCCAGCGGGAGAGGTGGGCGGGGAGTCAGGAGGTGCTGGGGCGTTCTGTCATTGAGATGGAGGAGAATTAGATAAAAAGGGGGCGTCCCTTTCCATCTAGACCCATTTCTATCACCACCCCCAAATCTATTACATGGCAGCCATGCACCTCTAGATCCGAGACACTTCCGTAGGGCACTGTGACAAGGTCTATTGATTTCTTTTCCCGGTGCCAGGACAGATGGCAATGTGCGTGCGTTTGCTGCCTGGAACAAGAGCCTCTTTTCCTCTCCAGACGTCATGCACGTTTGGCTGGCACTGCGGATTGTTGCAGATCGGAGCTTGTTTAATCCCACGGAGGACTAAATGGTATCTGGTCTCCGTGGCTTTGTAATTCTACTCCAGGCGCCCCACCGTCACTTGCCAGCTGGGATCTCACCGCAACCAGCCTGCTGCACACAGTTCAATACTAAACCCTTTGAGCTGGTGGAATAGGCTCCATGAACTCGCGGGTGGAGTGTTCCCCTTTCGTTCGCCAGCTCCCATCCACCTCTGGCTTCTGCTCTCTTCCCAGGATGGCTGCAGCGCCTCCCAGCTGCTGTTTGGTGGCCTTCCCACCTCGTGCTAAGGACGGCTTGGTGGTGTTTGGGAAAAACTCAGCTCGGCCCAGGGATGAAGTGCAAGAGGTGGTGTATTTCCCGGCTGCCGATCACGAACCCGAGAGCAAGGTGGAGGTGAGTGATGCGCTGCGGCCTCTCCATTAGCCCTCACTCTCTTTCTCTTGCTGTGCCCAGTGCGCCTTCCTCCGTGAAGTCTGCTCTCTAGTCTGAACGGTCATGTTGGCTCTGTAGATTCCATTAGGTTTGTTTATAGCCTTGAAAACAGGGTCATAGGGAGAATTCCGTGTTTATTGCTATGGCCCTTATTTTATGATTAGGCAAAATGTTTACATGGTTCCAAAGTCAAGTGTACAGAACAAGGTACAGGCATACCTTGGAGATGTTGCAGGTGTGGTTCCAGATCACCACAATAGAGCGAGTATCATGATAAAAGTGAGACGTAATCTTTTTGCTGGTGAAATGCCTGGCCTTCCATTTGTAAAAGATGCAACATCTGTTGAGTACCAGACTGATGGAGGTGGGAGGGGGCGGGGCGTGATCATTTTGTAAGCTAGATAAATGTCTAATCACTATGGGTACACCTGAAATTAATAAAATATTGCATGTCAACTGCAATTGAAAACAAAAAACCAAAAACAAAACAAAGCAACATCTGTGAAGCACAATACAACGATGGATGCCTGTAGATTCATAGAAGTCTAGTTTCTGTTTTCCTCATTTACTTCATTTCCTTTTTCTCCTGTCGGCCACCATGTTTGGGAAGGTTTTGGTTATTCTTTCATTAAAACAATGACACATATATGTAATAAACTACATGTGCCTATCCATGCAGGCCCTTCCCTCCTTTCTCAGGTGGATGGGAGCATGCCATGCACAGTACACTTTTCTCCACGTTGCTTTCTTCAACTAAAACCAGATCCTGGAGGTCCCTCCATATGGTGTACAGAGATGTCCTCTCTTCCTCATTTAGAGCTGTGTGAGGTTCCATTCTATGGCTGTATCGGAGTTTAATCCATCCCATATGGCTGGAAATTTGGGTTGTTTTCCCGTGTGTTGCTATTACAGACAGTGCTGAAGTGAATAATGCTTCGTCTGCCCTGGTTTATATTTTCTTGTTATGTTAAAAAAAATTATCCATCAATTTCTATTTTGAGTGCTTAAATAAAATAGTTTTGTCGGTATTTCTTTGGGATCGGTGCCTAGAAATGGGACGGCTGGGCCACAGGGTAAATAAGTATGCACTGCTATAAAATATAATCAAATTTCCTTGAAGGTGGTCTACCATTTTGCATTCCCAACCACCAATGTTTGACAGCGCGTGCTTCTCCGTATTCCCAGAGTGTGTTGTCAGACTTTCATGATGACTCCTGTATCTTGTTAATTTTACATTTTATTAAAATTCTTTTATTGGCTGTGTCGGCTCTTACCATCGACTCTTGGGGTTTACCAGGCATATGGTTATAACCCCTGCAAATAGAGATCGTTTGGTTGCTCTTAAACCTCCAATTGTTTTCTTGTCTGATGGGCGTATGGCTTGGATTCAGTGTTAACAGGGGTGGACATAGTGGGTCTCTGGGCCTTTAAGGGGCAGCCTGGAAACCTTCCCCATTGAGTAAGATGCTGGCTCTGGGTCTGAGATTCACAGAGCCTTATCACGTTAGGAAGTACACCTCGGTTCCTATTTTGAGTGCTTTAAAAGAAAAACACCTAAGGAAGAGGTGTTACGTTCTGTTCAAGGTCTTTTCGGACGCTTAGCAGCCGTCCAGATGCGGGCTGTCCTGGTCGCAGTGCTTGTGTTCACGGACCCCTTATTGTACTTAAAGCCCCAAAGCGCCGGGGGGTGATGCTGGCAACTCGGAGCTGCCCAAGGGAGGCCGTGAAGTGCTTCCTTCAGGTGAAAGGTGAAAGTTCTCACCTTAAGGCATGTCATCACGTCCATCTCACAGGAAGAAGGGGGGTGCAGTACAATAAGGTATGTTGGGAGAGAGACAGACCACATGCACATAACTTTTAGTACAGTATGTTGTTTTAGTTGTTCTGTGTTACCGTTAGTATTGTTGTTAATCTCGTGCTGTGCCTAACTTATGAGTTAAACTTTCTTATAGGTATGTTTGTTTAGGGCCGTGGTCGGCAAACTGCGGCTCTTTGGCCCCTTGAGTGTGGCTCTTCCACAAAATACCATGGCCTGGGAGAGTCTATGTTGAAGAAGTGGCGTTAGAAGAAGATTAAGTTTAATAAATTTGGCTCTCCAAAGAAATTTCAGTCGTTGTACTGTTGATATTTGGCTCTGTTGACTAATGAGTTTGCCGACCACTGGTCTTGGAGAAAACATTAGTGTCTATAGGGTTTGGTACTATCAGGCATCCACTGGGGGTCTTAGATGTGTCGCCAGCAGATGAAGGGGGACCACTATATAAATGTGTCTGAAATAATTTTAGAAAAGTTTGTTTCCTTTTTTGGGGGATAGGCTAAGTACATTAATATATTAGTCTAATGGTTACAATCATGTCAAGAAATAGATGATCTCACTGGTTAGCCCACGGGATGTTATTACTAAAATACCCTGTAGGTTGAATTTCGTCCCCTTGCATAAATCAGTGTGGTTTGATACGCCCCAGGATTAGTGTCTCAGGCACCCCTGACCTCTCTCTGTGTCATGAGCTGCCTCCGTATATTTCCACATCCAGACTCTGCAGGTAAAACAACCTCACATGCCCGAAAGCAAATCATTTTTCCCATCTCATTTGCTCCATGTACTCGAACAGCTCCACTGTTTGCCAGAGTTTAATCTAGAAAACGATGACCCTCATTTTCGCACTCATCCTGATGCACAGGGACAGCTGTCACTGAGTCCTGCTGCTTCCTCTCCCGTGTCCCCATCTCCTCCCACGGCCCCATTTCACTCAGACCCACCCCAACCCCCTCCGTCATCTGCTTATTGGTGCCCCATCTCTTTGTCCTGGAGTCTGATCCCTGCAGGGTCACCAGAACCACCCCCACCGCCCCCCTAAACACCGCTCTGTCACTGCCTTGTTTAAAAATGTTGCGTTATGTTTGTAGGATGAGAGAGTGATTTGTATGCCCTTCAGAACTCTTCCCAAGTGGCCCCCTGCTCACTCTTCCTTTCTTTTCTCGCTTCCAAATGAATACTTATTTTTAGAGCAGTTTCAGGTTTACAGAAAAATGAACAGAAAGTGCAGAGAGTTCCTATATATAACCCCTCACCACCCCCACCCCGCCCCCAGTTTCCCTCATTATGAACACCGTGCCTTAGTGTGGAACATCCTTAAAACCGATGAGCCAGGATCGACACCTTCCGTAGTCTACATTAGGGTTCACTCTCGGTGTTGTACACCTTCTGGACAAATGTATAATGACACATACCACCATTAATTACGGGACCTTACAGAACAGTGTCCCTGCCCTAAAATCTCCTGTCACTCTCCCGCCCCCAGCCTTTGGCAGCCACTGATCTTTCCCTGTCCCCGTAGTTTTGCCTCTCCTAGAATGTCATCTAGTTGGAATCACACAGGGTGTCGCCTTTTCAAATGGTCGCCTTTCACTTAGTCCCGTGGTCAGCAAACTGCGGCTCACGAACCACATGCCCCTTGAGTGTGGCTCTTCCACAAAATACCACGGCCTGGGCAAGTCTATTTTGAAGAAGTGGCGTTAGAAGAAGTTTAAGTTTAAAAAATTTGGCTCTCAAAAGAAATTTCAATCGTTGTACTGTTGATATTTGGCTCTGTTGACTAATGAGTTTGCCGACCACTGACTTAGTCATATGCATATAAGCTTCCTCCGTGTCTTTCCCAGGCTTGGTCATGCCTTTCTCTCCAGTGCTGAGGCATACTCCTCGCCTGGATGTAGCTTTCTTCACCTGCTGAAGGACACCCTGGTTGCATCAGAGAGTGGCACTTAGGAATGAAGTTGCCAGAGACATTTGTGTGCAGGCTTTTTGTGTGAACATACATTTTTAACTCATTTGGGTAAAGATACCTTTAAGTGTAATTTTACATTTTGAATAGATAACATATTGATGCGGTTTAACGGTTTAGTGATACAAAAAAGGTTTCCAGTGAGAAGTCTTACTCTCCTTTCTCCCAATCTACTCAGATTTCCTTGTTATGCAACACTTTCTATTAATTTCTTGGCCATAAATATGAATACTTGGCCTTTTATGTTCTTCCATGAAAGTAACTTTACATACACTGTTCTGAAACTTGATTTTTAAATATATAATTTTAAACTTCTAGAAAAGGTCTACCATTTGCTTTTTTTTGGCTTGATAACACTTTCTGAAGAGTTTCTATATCTGTTCATAGAAATTATAATTTTTTACAGCTGGTGGTAGTCCATTGAGGAGATAGTCCTTCATTTATGTAATCAGTCCTCTATGGTGGACGCCAGGACTGTTGGCCAGTCTAGGAAGGATAGCCACGAAGAACTCTGCACAGAAGTCATTCTGTACACGTGCGGACATAGCCCTGGATACATTTCCATCCAGGATGGCTGGGCCGGGGGTAACGTTTGTAGTAATTGAACGCCACAAGCGCTGTACAATTTCCTGCTTGCTTTTCTATCGTCCTAGTTTTCCTCTCACAGCCTACACACCATCAGCCCAATGACACTGGGCTGCTCGCCATTTCTTGAACAAACAGCACACCTGTATTTCTCTGTGTTTTTGCTTTTTCTGTCCTTTGCCAGGAATGTCCTTCCTTTCCCCTCCTGCCACCCACTTGCTAGACGCCAGTGCATCCTTCAAGGCCCCATCACCGATATCCCTTCCTCCCTCTGGCCTGCCAATCTTTTGTGAACATGTAGCGCTTAATGCCATTATAAATCAACTGAAAAGTACAATCACCTGCATCTGGGGGATGAGTTCTGGCCCAGGAGGCAGGGCCCTGGGTTCCAGTGTCGCCTTTCCCATTTACTGAATCTTGGGTCTTTGAGACTCAGTTTCCTCATTTGCCAGCTGGAGATCATAACACCCACTGTGACAGGGCTTTTTGTGAAGCACCTGTGAGCTGACATGCGAAAGCACTATGCAGACTCTAAGGAGAACACTGTGCCGAGATATTGGTTCTCCCCCGCCCCCTTCTAAAGAACTGACTAGTGTGAGGGATTCCGTGATCCCAGGTCTCCGTTCCCAAACTCCACCCTTTCGCACCTGCTCCCGAATCGAGTCTGCTGTTCAGACGCCTGCTCAGGCCTCTCATTCCCTTGTAGTCGCACCTGACTCTTGTTCCAAGCGCATAGTGATGGGTTCTTTTCCATGTTTGGGCCTGTGAGCCACAGTAATGATCATGTTACTTTCACAGCAGCCGTCGCTAGCACATAGAAATTACTTTTTCAACTATGAAGAGAACTTCCCACAAAAACCCTCCTATTCCTCAGCCATTTCATGACAATTTAAACATGCACAGTCTGTGGTTTTCCTAGAAATGTTATCCTTGAGGGTTGAGGTCCCAGAAGCTGGATTTCTGAGAATAATCATGTGCAGAAAGTCATCCTGATGACTCACCCACTCACCCACACACCCGCCCAGCTGGCCCCTTTTTCTCGGTGGTCCTCCCTTCCCACCCTCCTCTCAGTCTGTCCACTTGTCTGCCCGTTCACCTATCATCTACTCTATGTCAAGTTCACTTTGCTTGAGACTTCAAGAGGAAGAGATCGGGTTCCCCAGCCCGCAATCCCTCAGTTTCTAAAATTACACAGCTTCTGTTCAGCTGCGCAGTTGGCGGATGGGAGCATTTTATTTTATGTTCGTTAGTCTTTCTCTGTAGATTCTGAGTTTTTAACAACTCCTCTTTGGGTTGCAGAGTAGGATGGATCAATATGTAGCTATTTGTGGAAGCCCCTCGGTCCTCTCTGAGGATGCTGTGCCACCGTGCATCATGGGACACATCCCAACCTCTCCTCAAGCCCGGTCCTCCCTGTGGGTTGGGGGTGGTGGTGGTGGTGGTGGAGGTGGTGAGGAAGCAGAGGAGTAATTTCCTGGATTATGGTGTGTGTGTGTGTGTGTGTGTGTGTGTGTGTGATCTGAGTTTTAATTCTGAAGACTATCTCTCACAGTAGGAAGCTCAGGTCCTTCTGGAATCAAAGAGAGCTGAGCAAAGCTCCGTGGCGCTGGGTAGCGTGTGCACCACTTCTGTCTGTCTGTCTGTCTGTCTGTTTCGTTTTCTTCTCTTCATTCCCAGGGGCAGGAGTTCCCGGTCTTGTGTGGAGGCAGAAGCATCTCCCTCGCCCCATGGGAGCGTGGCTTAGCCAGGTCGTCCTTCTATCCTAACCCCTCTCCCAAGCCTGCCTCTGACCCCGGGCCTTTGCACTGCCCATCCTCAATCATCTTACAGCTTTAGGGAAACAAGATGTGCTTGGCATCTTCATTTGTCTTTATTTAGACTCATCTGAACCTTAAGGGCATATTTTCAAAACCAGTCAAGTAGCAGACAAGACACTGGGATTAAAAAGCACACAACACACACACACACACACACACACACACACACACACACACACACGCACAGGAAACCCCCACCAACGAACTAAGCAAAAACTCTCAGTGATAATTAGCAAGGCTGCTTTAGAGTTGCAAATTTTCCAAAACTAAACATACTTCTCTGAAGCATCCATTTCCCTGCCTTTTCTTCTCCTGCCCTAAGGAGTCTGGCTGACTCACCAGCTCATCTCAGTGGCTCTCGCTGGTGGTGCCAGGGCAGTGCTCCCCAGCTGAGCGCCGGAGGAGAGGCACAAAGGCCGTGTTTCACCAAGTGAAGCGACCATTGTGTGTGTCTCCGGCCCGCCTTTCCCGGGTGAGATCCAGAAATAGTATGCGCTGGAATGTGCAAGGGGCAGGCGACAGCATGAAGCTGATCTTGCGTTTCCATTTTTGAGACAACCACGCACAATACTAGAGGACTTGCTCTGCGGAAGAACTGTCTCCTGTCCTTGTCTCTGGGGCCTGGTCAGGGCTCATCTTTTCATCCTCTGACCTGGCATGTGTCCCCAGGAGCCACCTGAGAGAGTGGCAAGCTCAACTCAGGGAACACCTTTAAAACCCGGTGATCAGGCAGTTCTGACATTTGGAAGTCTGCCCCCATGCCCTCCTCTCTGGGCACGCACCTATTGTTGTGTGGCCCTGGCCCCCAGAAGTCACACCTGCCCGCAGATCTGCTTCATTTAAGGCTGGTTAGGAGCGGACTCACCACTTTCACAGCTTGGTAACTGAAGCCGATGCCAGCGACATCCCTGTAAAGGTTGATCTTATAAGCGGTGAATGTTTTCTTTTTCTTTGCTGAGAGACATTTGGCGAGGGATTTTGACTGGGGGAACTAAAATGTTTTGGGCCCACGGAAAGATTTCGGGTGCTTTTTTGGATTTTTTTCCTGGTGAGACCTCTGCTCCCTCACACCCCACTTACGCTCTGCCTCGTTAATAAGGTGGCAATGAAGGCCGTTTGAAAAACGACTGCCTGCGGTGTTCATGTTCTAGGCCAGTGGTTGGCAAACTCATTAGTCAACAGAGCCAAACATCAACAGTACAACGATTGAAATTTCTTTTGAGAGCCAAATTTTTTAAACTTAAACTTCTTCTAACGCCACTTCTTCAACATAGACTCGCCCAGGCCGTGGTATTTTGTGGAAGAGCCACACTCAAGGGGCCAAAGAGCCGCATGTGGCTCACGAGCCGCAGTTTGCCGACCACGGTTCTAGGCAGCTGGCTTTACAAAGTTCAGCTGACTACATCTTGTGCAAATGCTCCTGGTTTCGAGGTTTGCTCCCGAAGTGGGATTTTACATAACCCATCTATATGCGCCCAGCGGGTCCGTCCTCCCATCCCCACCCAGACCTGGGTGTGATCAGTCAGGTTGCAAACACAATAGCGTGTGTGTGTGAACTGCAGCCACGGAAGGGCCCATGAGGTTCCTGACAAAGGTGCCCTGAGGGGTAGGTGTTCCAGGCTCACCGAGGCTTGGGTGGGGCCACACCCCATCTCCCTGCCCCTGCTCTGTAGCATATGAGGGGTATCTGGGGTGTCGGCTTTCCACCCACTGCTTAGGAGAGACTGACTTGCCCATCTGGCTGCTCAGGGATCTCCTTCCTTCCTCCTCATTCTGAGTTTGGCCTGAAAAGTTGGCTGCATATATTTTGAACTCCCACAAAGACCATATGGTCTTTCTGATTCAACTATCAACATTTTGCTCAGGCATCACGTACTGAGCTCTGGCAGTCCTGTGACTCAGTGACATCCCAGTGGTTGTCCTGAGTGGTACAGTAGGGGCCTTCCCTGCACGGTGAGCACACCTTTGACACCCCCATCTGCCTCTTCTCAGGCTCTGACCTCTCTCTGGAATACCTTGATGTCCGGCCCATTTTTCAAAATCAACGCAAATGTCACCCACGTGATAAAGCTGCTGACCACTAGGCTGTGTTCCCTCTTTCCTTCCAATTCTTATTCTCCCTCTGACCTTTGTTACTCATTCATTCATTCATTCATTCATTCACCCGCTCACTCATCCATTCACCTGCTCACTCATCCATTCAAAGAAAGGTTTATCAATGCCTAGTTTGTACCAGACTTGGGATATAGCAGTGAACTGAACAACAGAGACACCTCCACAGGTGGAGGTAGCATACATCAGTCGCACATGCAATACATAAGTCAATTAGATAGTGCTTTGGGAGGGGATAAATGGAATGGAGTGTGAAAAAGAAAAAGCAGAGCAGGATTGCATTGACCAGAGGTTCAAGGAGGAGGCAGGGGCAAGAGGCCGCACATATTAATAGACAGGCCTCAGTGACACTCACAGAGCCTGGCCTGGGGGTCCTCGTTATGAGCAGTTGTGCCTGCTTCTTTCCCAATGAGAAGGCTGGGGATTGAATAGCTCATTGATTGATCTGCAGCAGCACTCAGCACACAGCGCCTTGTGTGTGGTTGGTGCTCTATAAATAACTGGTGAAATGGAAATGAATGTGTAAAAATGAACTTGAGGGCCAATAAGTAAACCCACTTCCTATTTTCCCTTTTGTTCTGCCTGTAAAAAATTCTGATATCTGTGCTTAAGGGCCTGAGATTCCTTCCCTACTTCCTTATTGTTTCTAAACGGAATTGTCACGGGAGCTCAGCATGCACAGGGGTTTGGGAAAGTGTTGGTCAACGCCTGAACTATTTTTTACATAAAAGCGTGCAATTTTAAGATGTAACCTTCATTTACATGTAGACAAGCACAGAGGACCATAGTTTAATGGTTTACTGCGTTGGCCAGGATTTGCTCTAAAAGAATCATTTTTTTGTAAAGTAAATGACTTCTGGCAACCGAATAAGAGAAAACATTTCAAGGGTATATTTTAGTATCCATTTGCCATGAAAAACTCCAGGTTGTCTTGACAGCCTCCAGATTTCGTTAGCTTTCAGTTTACAAATATCTGTCAAGTGAAATAACATTATCCCAGGGCACAGCAATATCTAACCATGGATGGCGGAGATACAGATGTCACGTGGCCAACGAGTGTGCATTTCAGCTGTTACCTGTGGTTGAGAGATTATGGGAAATCGATGCAGAAGATTGGGCAGCATTCAGCCGATAAAATTGGGTCTTGAGTCAAAAAAAAAAAAAAGAAGATCTTAGGCTGCAGTTGATCCAATGCTTTCAGCTTCCTCATTTAAAATGTAAATGGCTGCTGTGGTTGATAAAATTCTCCCTGGAGAGCTAAAGTGCTCTGTGTAATTTAGAGCCATGATTTCAACACTGCATCCCCCAGAGTGTGTGCTAGACCGCTAGACCGTCCGGGTAGAGGCCCCTCTGGATAACCTGGGTTAGTTATCCAGTCGAGCTCTCCCGTGGGGCCCAAATTGGGGAGGGAAGAGGCAGAACCAGCAGGTAAGGCTCAGAGTTACCAATCCCAGTCCCACCCCTGTTCTTGCATTTGCCTCTCAACGCACTTTGAGCATTTATATTGTCTTCATGCTTCCACGTGAGCCTTTGTGTGAAGGAAGGGTTCTGAGGATGAAGACACTTTGAAAGAAATAGTTTGATCTAGATCGGCTCATTCGTTTTCCAGGTAAAGACATAGCAAGCACCCTGGAGAAGGTAAGACGCACAAACTCCCGTGGTGTGCACTGTAGTTCAACAGCAGTTAGAAACCCACCTCTTTGGGATGGTTTCCTATGTGTCCACCTCACGGGGATCCAATGGGACAGACAGGGAAGCACAGTGCATAAGGGAGTGTGTGTTGAATGCATTAGGGAAATGTAAGGTATTGTCATTTTTCTCTTTCCTACTATTGGAGCAATCGTGTAGGTTGTCCAACTGTGTTCCAAGGCACCCTAGGGGTCATTGCAGGAGGCTTAGGGACCTCCCTTCTTCAGACGAAGCCTCTTTCCTTTTGTCTGTTTTCTATGTCAGGCTTCCAGGTACAGTATCTTTTACAGATAGGGCTCTCTACCGTTAACAATATTTGAAATCTCTGAGAGAGAAGGATCTTTGCAAGCAAGAACAAGTAACTGTTTGTTTGAAATGCTGCTACTCATCTGTGTCTGTTGAAACGACCAGCCACGGAATATTCAGAGTGGCTGACCCCTGGTTCAAGAAGATGACCGCCATAGATATGAGCCTCATGGAAGGACTATCTGGAAACAAAGAGGCTGAAAACCAAGTGGCTGGCAAGACAACAGTCACCATGGAGACCTGTGAGCTGCACTGAGACTTGGGGTGTCTTTGAAGTCCAGTATTCTCAAGGCCTTTTCTTTACTTATTCATTTGGGCTGTCTGTAGCTGATGTGGTGGGTCAGTGTACTAGGTGTACTGGTTAATAATGCGGATTTTTTTTCAACAGGTGGAGTTACACATATGTTGATATATATGCGATGTGATATGCATGCTATTTTGTTGCATTGACAACAAGCTTCAAAACTTCATATGTCAAATTTTCTGAAGGTTTTAACATCATAGATATTTTTACACTTAAAAATGTCGAATTTCGTGCCAAAAAAAGAGCATTTGAGGGAAGTTTTAATTCATTACTTTATTTTGAAGAAAAGTGCTCCTGAATACTTCGGAAAGCTTATGGTGAACATGCTCCATCTCTCAAGATACTTGTGAACACTGGTTTAAACACTTTAAAAGTGATGATTTCGATGTGAAAGACAAAGAACGTCCAGGTCAACTGACTAAGTTTGAAGACCAACAATTACAAGCATTATTGGATGAAGATTCGTGTCAAACTCAAAAACAACTTGCAGAAAGATTAAACATTGCTCAGCAAACAATTTCTGATTGTTTACAAGCAATGGGAAAGATTTTAAAGGAAGGAAAATGGGTGCCACATCAACTGAACAAAAGACAAATGGAAAACCGAAAAGTCATTAGTAAAATGTTGCTTCAACGGCACAAAAGAAAGTCTTTTTTGCATCGAATTGTGACTGGCGATGAAAAATGGATTTATTTTGAGAATCCCAAATGCACAAAATCATGGGTTGATCCAGGTCAACCATCAACATCGACTGCAAGGCCAAATCGCTTCGGAAAGAAGACAATGCTCTGTGTTTGGTGGGATCAGGAAGGTGTGGTGTATTATGAGCTTCTAAAACCAGGTGAAACCATTAATACTGATCGCTACCAACAACAAATAATCAATTTGAACCACTCTTTGATCATGAAACGACAAGAATGTGCCAGAAGACACGGCAAAGTAATTTTACTTCATGATGACGCACCATCACACACTTCAAAACCAGTTAAAGACACGTTAAAAGATCTTGCCTTGGAAGTAGTAACCCACCCACTGTATTCACCAGACCTTGCTCCTTCAGGTTACCATTTGTTCCGATCGATGGCACACACACTTTCTGAGCAGCACTTCAAAACATACAAAGAAGTGGAAAATTGGGTCTCTGAATAGTTTGCCTCAAAACAAGAAAAGTTCTATTGGGACAGTATCCACAAATTACCTGAAAGATGGGGAAATGTGTAGCTAGCGATGGACATTACTTTGAATAAAGCACTTCTGATGTTTTTCTTGAAATTATCGTGTTTTCTTTGATTACAAAATCCGCTATTACTAACCGGCACACCTAGTAAGTGCCAAGGTGAAAACTAGTGATGGCCTTTTCTTTCCTGTCTTCATGTTCCAGTGTACTTACATTTCCGTCGACCAAGTTCCCAGGACCCATGCCATTGTGATAAGCAGACCTGCCTGGCTTTGGGGGGCAGAAATGGGAGCCAATGACCATGGAGTGTGCATAGCCAACGAAGCGGTCAATGCCAGGGAACCGGCCGCCGAGACGGAAGCCTTGCTGGGGATGGATCTGGTCAGGTATGTGTGGTGAGGGGGTGGGAACAGGATTTACCTCCCTCCAAACCTCATACTTCGTAACAGAATCTTCCCAAAGAATACGTGTGCCATCTGATATAAACTCTGAGGTGATGGAAAGAAAAAGAATAGTTACAGTGGAACATTATTCAGCAATAAAAAATGATCAGGTACTGATATGTGCTACAGCATAATGAACCTCAAAAACATGATGCTAAGCGAGAAAAGCCAGACACAAGAGGTCACGTATTGTATGACTGCATTTCTGTGAAATAGCCAGAATAGGCAGATTCATGGAAACAGAGAGGAGATTAGTCATTGCTCAGGGAGTGGGAGTGATTCCTAATGATACGGGCTTCTTTTTGGGGTGTTGAAAATGTTCTAAAGTTAGATTGTGGAGATGGATGCACAACTTTGTGAATATCACGACTGGTAAATACCACTAAACTATATATTTTAAATGGGTGAATTTATGGTATTTGAAGTATATTTAAAATATGTAAAAGAACAAGGGAACATATAAAATAGACAAGATCCAAGGAGAAAAGGTCAGAGCTCACTTCCCTCCTTCCTCCTCTACACTTCAGTCATCTTTCCTTCCTTTTCCTGCTCTTCCAGCCACCACGTGACAGAAGGGACCCACAGGACAGGCGTCCTTGTCTGCTTGGTCACTACTGCGTCACAAGCACCAGGACCCATGTGCCTGGAGCACAGTGGGCGAACAATGACGGAGTTAGGGATGAATGACTAAAGTAGGGGGTGGGCTGGAATGAAACAACGTGCTGAGAGGGCTTTCTTTCTTCTGAGCTAGTAAAACGCAGCAGAGCCTCGGACACAGTTGAAGGAAGGTTAGGTCGGAGCCAGGGTCCAGGGTTTCTGGTGTCGATACACCAAGTTACAGCCCCTCTCTGGGCTATGGTTTCCTCATTTGTCCAATGTGAGGCCTTAGATTGGATGACTTCTAACGAACCCCTCAAAGCTAACATCCTGTAAAAAGGAGTACCGATTTTCACGTTCTGTAGGTTCTGTAGGGAGAAATTGCACATTTACACAGAGACCTCTGTGGCCCACAGCTTCTGCCAAACGACGGATGGGCCTGCTAGCGACACCCTTTGGGTAGCATGTGGCCTTTGTGCCTGCCTCGCCTGTCAGCACTCTTCCTGGTTCTGACAAACTCGGAGGAGCAGGGTCCCCGAGCTGGAGAAGAGGAAACAGCCTCATGTTTACCATCCGTTTTCTCTTAACAGTGAAATTATGGAGTAACAAGTTCTGAGGTTATGTTTGACAGCCATCCCAATATTTTTACCCACCACCCTTCATAGAAATCCTGCACATGGAGAGTTAACGATGAAAAGTCTGCCCCCCCCTCCCCACCCCCGTGTGCGTCATTGATCGCCTGGCATTTGAGTTATCGTAGTATTTGTGGTGTGGGACTTAACAGCACTGGCAAAGGTCACCACTTTAACGGAAAGCCGACCCACTGCAATCTTCTAATGGGTTCATTCTCTCAGGGCCTTAGGGTGCAGCTTCACAAATCATTGCCTTGGCACCAAGTCTTCCTAAATAAGCTTAAATGGAGAAATGCCGAGTGAATTGATATATAATTTTCCGACTATGAAAACAAGCCTGTTACAAGAATAAATCCGTAGCCTATCACCCTTTCTTCTCTCTGGCCGCCCAATGAAATACATGTCCCTTCAGGAAGAATCGAGCTGGGTGAATTTCAATAATGATTGCATCTCACGCTGAACCTTCACCAAGAACTGGCCTGTGCTCCCTTGTGGTCGCTCTAAGACCCTGTCCCGGCCACCAGAGTTGTGATTTGAATGAAGAGATGAATAAATGGACATTTACTGAGTACTTAGCATGTGGCTTCCTCTTTCCAATCAGCCAGAGAGGGAAGTCGTACTGTTTTCACTTTACAGATGAGAAAATCAGGTTCGGAAAGGCTCCGTTACTTAAGGTCATACTGCCGTGGGTAGCAGAACCAGAACTGAACATGGGTCTCTTTATTTCTCAGTCAACTGTTTTTCGGCCATGGTTGTTCACAACTTACTGGTCACTTACTTGGTCCTGGGCACTTGTGCTATAGATTTTCATGTTCGTTATATCATAAAACCCATCCTCCTAGCAACCCAATGATATAGATTCTTATTTTATAGGTGACATAAAACTGAAGTTCAAATAGATTATGTAACTTTCCCAAGGTCACATGGAGGACAAGATCTGTGCCCTCTCTCAGGGGTCTATGAATTGGAAGGGCTGGGAGGAGATTGCTGTTTCACTTCAAGAGAAATATGTGCTTTTTGATAACCGAAGCTATAAGCCGCCCCGGCAGAGATATGCTGATAGGCAGGAGGTGTAATATGTAGAAAAGGATTGATTGCGTCCTAACCAGCAGCCCTCCCCTACTGAGGTCTCTTGAGTCAGTTATATGCACCGAAGACAATGGCTGGCTATGAAACACTTTTATTACTAACCAAACTACCTGATGTAGAATAACAGAGAACAAGGCTGGACGGGGCAGAGATTTCCTTTTGCCCAGAGGCAGGAGAGTAGAGGCAAGAGGGAGAATTACCCAGCAGAAGGGGTCTGCTAAGAGCTAGAGCAGAGCCTGCCAGCTCCCTGGGAGACAGAGCTAGAAAAGAGAAGGGGAGGTGGCTGAGCCACTGGGGTCCTGGCTCTTCTGTCTGTGTGGGTGGGGGATGCCCGAAGACAGAAAACGCCCCGATGATTTTGAACCAAACTGTGTGAGAGCACTGTTCATTTGCCTGCATGTTGGCCTGCGTACTTAACATATTTACACATGTTGGCACACTTCATAGCTCAGCCTCATCCCAGTCTTTGGTTGCTATGGTAATGATCACACGGTACGAAATGTCTGAGCTGTAGCTCTGGTTTCCTTACTTCAGGCTCGGTTTAGAAAGAGGGTCAACAGCCAAGGAAGCCCTAGATGTCATCGTCGCCTTGTTGGAAGAACACGGGCAAGGTGGGAATTATTACGAAGATGCAGGCTCCTGCCACAGCTTCCAGAGTGCTTATCTGATTGTGGATCGTGAGGAGGCCTGGGTGCTCGAGACCGTAGGGAAGTACTGGGCTGCTGAGAAAGTCACAGGTGAGTGGGTGTGGATAGCGAAGAGCTTCCTGGGCAGAAAAGGCTGGGATGGATGTTGCCTGCGCTCTCACGGGACTCATGCTGCTGCTGTAGACCCTCTCTGTGCTGCCGTGAATCTTCTAGAGAGGAAGCTGGAGTCTTCTGAACCCGGAGGGAAGGGAGGTCACCACTTGGGAAGCATCCTCCTAACATGTCCTATGTTCTGTTTGCTTTCTGGGCAGGACCCCACTCAGACTACCAGTGGTTTCATGATCCAAATTGCTTCTCGATGAATTGGCCAAGGGAATAGTGATTTTTTTCCCCCCATTCCATTCACAATAGGTCAATGAATTACTACAACAGGGAGTTGCCTATAGATCTTCGTGCTTGGAATGTTCCTCTAACAGAGGAATTTGGATTTGTCTGCGAACCGTTGAGTTCCTCTGGGCCAACAAGCCATGTCGCTGGGAGACAATGTTTCTAGAAGAGCAGAGGCTAGGAAATCCACCCAGAAGGTCTTACTGCCCAATGAATTATTATTGCTTCCTGCAGCATCTTGTTCTTAGATAGTTCGGAGGAAGGAAATATTGTGTGTGTGTTGGGGGGTGAGGGGAGGGAATGGCTGTCTTGTATCATTGCCTCAGCACCCTCAAATTCTGCACAGGATGGAATCTCATAGTGGGTTACAGGGCTTCCAGAGGACTGAAGAGTTCTAAGAAAGGATTGGCCAGTGAAGCCCCGCTTATATTCCCGAGGCCTGGAACACAAATACAAATCACGCTCACAGCATTTCTCCGCTCCCGTGCCAGTGGAAGACATGGCTACAGAACTCTTCTCTTGTTGAACCGATACTTGGTCTATGTATTTTTCTCAACTGAATTTACCAGGAAGTCTCTTCCAGCTCCTCAGAAATGATGTCAGGGACAAAATCTGTTTGCCATCTCTGCCTGAAGGGTGACTGGAACCAAACCTAAGCTGCGTTAGAAGCAGAAGATCTACTGCAGTCGTTGAGGCAGTGAGGAGGCAGTGAGAGCTAAGCTGTGGTTTCTTGATGAAGCTGTGTGAAGGCTGTGTCTGCCTGGAGGAGGAGGTGATTTCTTCTCATTCTCACAAGGGATTGCACCCTGAGGCAATCTCAGAGCGTTTCTCCACCCATGTACACCCCACACACACCCAGGTGTGCCTGCCTGCCCTACTTCCACAGCAGTTACAAAACTCATGTAGCTTCTGGCCCGCCAGCTCTCCAAGCCTCCTGCGATGCAGGAACTTAAGACTCCCTTAAAAAAAATCTCTTCTAAAATGAAGTCTTACCATTGAATAGTTCCATCAAGAAGGCTGTTGGTCCATGCTGAAAAACAATCATATTGCTTTTAAGTAGAATGTACTAGTAAAACTTTTTGATCTATAATTGCATTCAAAAGCTTAGTCTCACTTCAAAGTACAACTTAAAAACTCATCTCATCAAAATGCATGTTCTCTCTCAATAAATATTTAAAGGGGAAAACCCCCAGCCATTCCTTGGATTCATTGATTTCCTGTCCTCTGATCTCATCAGTCGTGTGACCGAAGTTGGAGTTAATGAACTCTGGCCCTAGAATACGAAAATTCCTAAAAGCAAATGTCTATTATAATCAGTTTTCTAGGAAAATAACATGTGGAGTTATTCACAAGACTTAAAAATATCTTAGTGTGAATAATGTCAAAATCACTTACGTAGGCCAAAGCTATTATTTATTTTCATTAAAAAAAAAAAAACTTTACACTTATGGTGACCTCTAAAAAGATGAACGGCAAAGGACATCGACCAGGCATGCTCACTTTGGAGGTGAAGCGAAGATGCTCACATTGATGAAGCAGAAGATGCTGAAGGAACTCAGCCCAGCCCTGACCCTGCTGCCAGCAGCTGGTTTTCAGGCAGTAATGGCTTCCATGCAGCTTGCAGTCCGGGCTGTCTTCCTCTACTTCATTCTCCAAGAATTTAGATGAGAAACGTGTTTCCTGGAAGCAGCCACCATGAATGACTGTTTTGACCTATAAGTAATAGCTTCCTCGTGATCTGGACATCATGTTGAAGCTTGAAGGTCAGGTTATCCTCGGTGTATTTGTAGCCCAGGCTTTGAAGAAGCCATAGCCAGCCTTCCAGCACATAGGAGAACGGGTGCCCTAACCCACATTCTTCACAGTGGCACCCTCAGAAAGCAGGCAGCTCTGATTCCAGATGTATCTAGCTATACTTATATTTTTATGAGAAAAAATTCCCATAGATTTTTCTCACATGTACATGTGACACAGGTAGGTACATGCTATTTCCAGGTACATTCTGTTAGCTTAACACTATTCATTATCAGTGCCACCCTGTTTTTCTAAATGTTGGGACCCAAAAAAGTAATTGAATGAAGAAGGATCATATTTGTATTTTTTAAAAAAACTACACACATATATGGGTGGAAGGTGGTGGTGGAAAGTGTTCTTCAGGTAGAGCAAGACTAAATTGGGGAGGAAGATTCTCCATGGTTGCGACATTCACAAGTCTTGTTAGCTGCTCAATGCTTCTTTCAAAAAACCTTTCACTTTTCTCGTAAGTAGTAAATGCATGGGTTTATATAGCTAGAAGGAGGGGCCTCACATGTTTCCTTCTGATTATAAATTTAAGATCTTGTGATTGTTGCTCATTTACAATGTGGTAATGCCGGTGAGGATTGGTCAAACCTTCTGGGAGATCTTCTCAGAAGAGGACCAAGGACTGTCTGTTTCTCTCTTCAAAAACGGAATTTATACCATCCCTGTAGTTAAAGTCAGGTTGCAGGGGAGAGGTTCCCTGTAAATTTCCATTCCTTGATTAAGTCTTTGTAAGTGTATTTCCAACTAATTGGGCCTTGCACTCTCTGCAGAGGGCGTCAGGTGCATCTGCAATCAGCTCTCACTCACCACCAAGATTGATGCAGAGCATCCTGAGCTCAGGAGTTATGCTCAGAGTCAAGGCTGGTGGACAGGAGAGGACGAGTTCAATTTCTCTGAAGTTTTTTCTCCAGCTGATGACCATCTACACTGCTGTGCAGGCAAAGACAGCTTAGAAAAGCAAGAAGGTGAGTTATTACATCCCTTATCTTTCTCCCTCAGACACCTTTTGTCTTACAGCTATTTTGGAGAACTTGTCTGAACTTAGGAGGGTGAGCAAAGAGGAGGAGTAGAGAATAGACCTTGTATGGAGAAACCAACTTGTACTAAAGGTCCTGATGATCAGACAGGATGACAACTTGCATTTATTCTTATAGGATGATTTCTCATCCACAGAATTTTCCTGCTGCTGTTTAAACACTAACGTCACTGTGATACTTATTGCAGCCTTTCTTATACCTCAGCATTTGTATATTTGACTTATCTCCTCCCTAATTTTCTCCTCTTATTAGCCTGCTGGGCCTTGAGGGCAGGGGGTTGTCTTTTACTCATCTTAGGACCCTCTTGTGATGCCTGTTACAGTCCTTTGTTCTATGAACATTTATGAAGTTAACTGTGGAATTGAACTTTCTTCCTGAGCCCTCTGTCTTCCACCTAATTATTGACTTAGTCAGAACCAATATTTAGGTAAATATGATGACTGGATAGCTTGTTACTTTGTGTCTGAGTGGAAGCTCTTCCAAATAAACCTCAGTGGCCACATTTTATATTTGCCAGTGATACGTGTTAAGTCAAACCTTTGATCATTTAGAATCAGGGTCAGCATACTATGCCTTGTCATCAGCCACCTATTTTGTAACTAAAATTTTATTGGCACTCAGCCATACCCGTTTATTTATGGCTACTCTGTGAGCAGTTGCAACAGGTAGGTTACAACGGAGATTATATGGCCCATAAGCCTAAAATATTTATCTGGTTCTTTAAGAAAAAGTTTGCTGACCCTTAAACCTAGAAGAACATTTAAAGACTTTTGTTGTAGAACTTAATGAATATATTCTGAGCAAAAAGGTATGAACGTATTTTAAAATGGGGAACTCTTAAAAACAAAAACAAAAACCCTCAACATCTTAATAAAAAAAACTAGCTTGATGGACACATACAATGCCATGTATGAAGTTGTTCTGCCAAAACATCAAACCTAAATCTGATGAACCTCTAAATCTAGCTACTAGTTTCTGGTAAATACAAAAAATGGGCAAACATATTAAATAACACCAGGGGTATATGTTCTGCAAAGTTCAGGCTGGGATCCTATAGGAGACGTGGTCCAACAAATAAAATGTAAGGGAGAAAAATGCGAGGCAGAGATGAAGAGATTTAAGAGTCATTATCAACTTATTGGATCCTGATTCAAGTCAGTAAACTCATGTATGAGACAGTGAGGAGATCTGAATACTGAGTAGTGGAAGAAATCGAGGACTTACTGTGAATATTTTTGGGAGTGATATGTTGTAAATAGAGACATACAAGGACGATGTGGTTGATGCTAGTGAACTTTAAGGTGTCTTCTCCCTAAGAGATGCTTTGATTCCATCTGAAAAGATAGTGTTTTAATGAATTATAACCAGAGGGAGAAAAAGCAGAAATGGATTCAAGGATTTGTTTATTTATCTACAGTCAGAGCCCCACCGTAGTGACTCGGACTATTCTAAACACGTCTCTGTGCATATTTTCCACTGCAGAGAGCATTCTCCAACTATAGTACCGATTCCAACCAGTAGGGGTGCATGAGAGAGCTTGCTCGGTGGACTGTACGTAGATTGCATATACCTTCTTATGGGTATCATTTCCTGTGTTACTGTGCTGGTTGAGGTATTTCTAAGTGCTGTACCAAAGAGACTCTGACATAAATGTGCTTAAAGAAAATGGAAGTATATTTCTCTCCCATGGTGTAGTCCAGATGTCCATGGACAGTCCAGGGCTGGTGGGTTTTCTCTGCCTCAACATAGGACTTCCGTTTGGGATCCACTCACTGGCATCTCCCAGCCAGCAGGAAGTGGGGAAAGGAAAATGAAGGGCAAGCATTTCTTTTTACAGATGTGACAAGGAAGTTGAGCATATCATTCCCACTTGTCTCCCATTGGTCAGGATTTATCCCCTGGCCACACCTAGCCACAAGGGAAGCTGGGAAATACGGTCTGTAGTTAGGCAGTTGTGTTCCCAGCTACAATGCCAGGAGTTCTATTACAGAAAAGGGAAAGGCGTGAACGGATGTTGGTTAGCCGCCTGCCGCAGTGACGTCTCCCCACCTCTGTCTCTACAGAAAGCATCACTGTGCAGACTATGATTGACATCTTACGGGACAAAGCCAGCGGCGTCTGCATAGACTCCGAGTCCTTCCTGACCACAGCCAGCGTGGTGTCTGTCCTGCCCCAGAGCAGAGGTTCACCGTGCATCCACTACTTCACCGGGACCCCAGATCCCTCCAGGTTTGTCTGAGACACAGTCGTGTAAGCAGAAAGCACATGCCACCCTAGAAAGCTCGTCCAACAAGCGCACACCAAGTTCCCGCCCCGCCTTTTGCGTGGCTGAGCCACAGGATTTAGTCGTTCTCAACGTGGCCGGGGCAGCATAAAGAGCTTCGATTCGGGGGTGTTCCCGGCATTAGTCACATAGCATTCATCACAATCATGGCATCCGATGGTTTTAAATTCAGCAAATACATATTGATTATGTATCATGGGCCAGGCATGGTGCTGTATGTGGGGCATGCAAAGCTAAACAAGACACAGTGAGACAGAGAGATTGCAGGAATGCCCAAGACTTGTCACAACCACCAGTTCCTCGCAGTTAGAGGACAAAATGGCCCAGAGGCGAGGCTGATGGAAGCGACTTCACATGCATGGCCAGTACTTTTAGACACTGGATTTTAGGGGTTGCTTTCTGCCCAGGAACTTCAGCGAAGGGGTGGAGTTGCACAGCGGGTAAGAGCATCAGCCTTGAGAATAAACGGCCAGGATTTTGAATTCCACCTCAGTCAGTCAGGAGCTGGATACGTCATGTAGCATCTCTAAGCTTCTGTTTCTGTATTGTACAACGGGGATAACACTAGTCCCTACTTTTATGTGCTTGTTGGGCCTCATTTTTGAGGTTTTATTTTTCAGTTGCAGTTTATATGCAGTATTATTTTGCATTAGTTTCAGGTGTGGGCCTCATGTTTTAAATTACAGCCAATATCAACAGAGACTTCTAGCGGGACCGGACTATTAAATTCGGTTTAAAGTATTCTTAGTTTTTCATTCACTCATTTATTCATTCAACAAGCACTTATTAAGCACCTACTGTGTACCACACAGTGTGCTTTTTGGGAACCAGAGACTGTGTACAAGGGAAGAGATGGCACAAAGAGATGACAAAGAGGAACACTTCACAGAGGAAGGGCCTCTTGAGCGCTGGGCATTGTCGGAAGAATAGGAGTTCGTTAGGGACAAAAAGCAGGAATGACAGTCTGAGTAGAGGGAACAGCATGTGCAAAAGCACAGAGGCATGAAAGCTTGTCTCCCAATGCTGGTGACTCAACAGCCCCTGGTGAGCGCTCGCTGCTGCCCACGAGGGTACACGTGGGCTTTGGGAGATCTGGATGCTCTGCCGAGGTATTGGACATTGTTCTTTAGGGAACAGGAGCCTTCGAAGAACTGAAGAATGACTGTGTCCCCCCCCCCACCCCCCCCCCCGCCCCCTGTGTCAGACGCCTGCTCTGACAGTGGCCAGAAGCCAGGCCGTGTGATGCCCGGACAGTAACATAAAGGGAGTCTGATTCCTCGGCTGAAGTGCTGGGCCTAATACAGTTAGAGAAACAGGCTGGGAGATAACCTTCAGGTTATTTAAAATGGAAAATCTCAAGTAACTTTAAAAGCAAATTATTCATGAGTCCCGTTAATTAAGAAGGCCTTAAAGAAGATTAAGAGCCTTCCGAAGGCATTCGTTTTTGTCTCCCACAGTTAAATGAGCTGTTTCCACGGCGACCGCAGGACGGTCAGAGCTTCCTTTCCTCGTCAACACTTCCACGTTTCGCTGTAATTGGGCAGGCTCAGCGCTCTGTATTTTGTCAGCAGGAAGCACAATTACCTCCCCTTGGGCTTGGAGGGACTAACATGAGGGGCATTGGAGCTGCTTCTGTCAATGCTGAGGGCAGCAGAGAGGTGTGGGGAGCAGTTTCAGGACGGCGCACTTGCAAAAGATCCTGATCAAAGAGCAGGACTGTGGGACGCATCCCTCCCAGGGAGTGTCAGAAACCGCAGGACACGAGCTGGCTGTGACTTCCCCGCCCTCTGCACACGGTATTAATTATAGATCCTCTTCTCAAAACACCTCGATCTCACGTGCTCTTTTCTCTCCTCCTTCCCTCCTTTATCTTCTATGAGCCTCAGTCACCTCGTCTGTGAAATGGGACAGAAGCTTGCCCTGCCTTGTTCATTGCTGTAACCCTAGTTCCTAGAACAGTATTTGGTACTCAGTCAGCCGTCAGCATGTAGTTACTGAATGAGTGAAGGAAGGGAGGAGTGAGTGAATGAATGAATGAGCAGGGGTACCATTCATTATAAAAAATGATAATATTGTTTTCCTTCTAAATGAGAGGAACACATTTTTTTTTTTACACTGGCTTATTGCATTCATCACAAAATTTAGGAGAAAAAAAAGACAGATAAGGCGAAGATGTCCAGATATGCACGCACATATACATGTACACATACACACACACGTGCACGCACACACACGCGCACACACATGCACACACACACACACACAGAGCGATTTCCCTAAAATACACCCACTGGGCCAAAAGAGCTGAATCATAGCGTGTTTGCCTGGCCGCCTCCTGTGCCCAGAGCTCCTCGCCCTCTCACAGCCAGACGTCGCTTTCCCTTCGCTGTGTCCCCTCTGGGGTTCTCTGTGTGTCATCCACCTGAATCTGTCCCCTCCCCAGATCTGTCAGAATTATTCCCAAATCTTTCCAATAAGGTAGGACTTAAAAAAACAGAGAGCCTTCCTTCCCCGGAGGCCACTTCCCAGCAAACCATTCGCGAGAAAGGCCACCTCGCTCCGCGTGAGCAGAGGACCCCTTTCTACTTGCCTCGCTTCATGTCACGGAGGGGCCTCCGCACGGTCTCCCCGAGCAGAGAAGGTCTGTCTGACGTCTCCTCCCTGTGAATAGGAGAAACCGCAGCCTGTAAATGGCAGTGAACTTCACAGAAACCTTTACTGAACCCTGCAGTTGTGTCTCTCTTGGCATGCACCCACCCACCACCCTCCACCCACCACCACCCACCACCCAGCACCTACCACCCTCCACCCAACACCCTCCACCTCCACCCTCCACCCCCCCTCCAACCCCCCTTCCACCTCCACCCTCCACCTCCACCCACCACCTCCCACCCACCACCTCCACTCACCACCCTCCACTCTCCACCCACCACCCTCCGCCCCCCCCCCCCCCCTTCCCGCCGAGGGCTGGCCCCAGAAATGGCTGCCGGATGAAAGCGCTGCCTCTGGGTGCCCTCAGCCCAGCCTGGCTGAAGCCCCTCTCCTTCCTCTCCAGGTCCATCTTCAAGCCTTTCATCTTCGTGGACGATGTGAAACGTGTCCCCAAAGCACAGTCTCCCTGTTTCGGGGATGACGACCCGGCCAAAAGGGAGCCTCGGTTCCAGGAGAAACCAGACCGCCGGCACGAGCTGTACAAGGCCCACGAGTGGGCACGCGCTGTCCTCGCCAGCGACCAGGTGAGCCGGGGCTGGGCCGGGGACAGTGGCGGGGTCAGCGAGAAGGCCCAGGAGAGCAGGGAACAGGTCACCCCCCTCCTCCTCTCCAGCACACTCCTCCCCACAGTCCAGCTCCCAGGGCCCCGCCCAGGACCAGGACACGGTGTTCACTTCCCCATCAGGCCCCTGACGGAAACCAAAGCCCCTGCTTTTGATGTTACTCTGGAGCCCAGGGGGCTCAGAACAGCCCCTCCCATTGACATTTTCCTGGGAATCACCGAAATGTGCAGGCCCCGTGGGGCGGCTGCTTCTCTGCTCCCTGCCGTTCTTTGTATACTTTTGGGGACACAAGGTTGTATGTGGCGGCAACACTTTAAAAATGTTTAAAAAAACGGATTCTTCCCCGAAGTCCTGGAGATGGATAGGGTCGCACAACAATGTGATTGTACTTAATGCCACTAAACAGTACATTGAAAAGGGCTCAAGTGGTATTTTTTGGTGGGATATTCATTTTATGACAATAGAAGAAAGATTCTCAAGTTTTCAGTTAAAAAGAAGTTATTCTTTAAAGTGCAGGCCCCCTGCCCCGCCCAAAGCTTTGGAACTTGAAGTTCTGAGACGTGAATTCAAACAAGGCCGCCCCCAGCCGCCCGGGCATCCTATGCAGCCCCAGCCGGACTTGGTGGGGGGGAGGAGGAAGGACCGGGCCTGTTAGACGTGCATCCACCCCCCAAGCGTTCAGTGCCCAGCCGGGAGCAGGTCCAGTTTCTCCGGAAGAAAGGGCCCCTTTTAGGTGAACCGGGCACGCGTTCTGTGTGGGCCGGGCGAGCGCAGGGGACCAAGCAAAGGGACACAGAGGAGGCGACCCGGTGGCCGCCCAGGGGGTTCCGACTGCCTCTCTGAGCAGGGCAGGCTCAGGGGTCCCAGAGCTCGCACCTCCACCCACCGGCTGTCCCATGCCTGTCCGCCGCCCACCGTCCCCGGAGTCTGCACCGCTGGTGTCCACGGAGCTCAGGGGCTGTTCCCGTGGCTCCTGCCAGCGGTGCTTTCTAGGCGGGGACAGTGACCCCAGGGGGAAAGCGCCCCTTTCCGAGCACCATTTTGTGGGTCAGGCAGCAGGAGGCAGAGGCAGGAAGGGCCGTGTGGGCTGAGCGCTTCTACCCCAAACTCCAGAGATGAGACGGGTGGGGTGGGGTGGGCTTTGAAATGTGGAAATGACCGCTGGTGTGAGTCGGGGGGCGGTGACAGCAGCATCCCCTCCGGGACTTACTGTGCTACCACGTCCCAGGCTCTGGTGCCTGGAGCCACGCCCCATCCTGTCCTCACTCCCCAGGAGCCCAGGGTCTAATGGGGACACAGAGCCCAGAGGAGAGGGGTGCAGAGGGGTGCAGCTGACCAGGCCCTGGGGTGACACGCTGGCCCGGGCGGTGGGGAGGACGGGCAGGAGGGAGGCAGCCGGTTCAGTCTGGCTGAGTAGAAGGGGCGTGGCTCCAGGCCAAGGAAGAGCCTCGTGTGTCCCACCGGCCTTCCTTCCGGGGTGCCACTCAGGATGCATCCTGAAGGCAGTGTAAGCCAGCAGGCATGCCACGCAGAGCAGTGACATCCACGCTAGCATCGGAAGGATCCCTGTGGCGGTCATGTAGGAACATTGAATAGGGTCCCCCACCCCAGGAGGCTTTCAGGGTTCGTGGCAATAACCGCCCCCCCTGCCCCCCCCCCCGCCACTTGTGCTTCCCAGGAGCAGGGCCGCAGGCTGCGGAGGACCATGCTGGAGCTGGAGAGGCAAGGCCTGGAGGCCATGGAGGAAATCCTGGCCGGCCCGGCGCCCCCGGACCCCGCCGAGGTGGGGGACCTGTTCTATGACTGCGTGGACACGGAGATCAAGTTCTTTAAGTGAAGCAGGCACGCCCTCCCCCTCGCATTTCAAGTTTCCCACCGACTAACTTACCGGCACGACCGCCGCTCCCCCGCGGGGGAAAGGCGAGAGGGGCCCTGCGTGGCGGCCGGTGGTCCCCTTTCCGAAGCCAGACCGGACGGACACGTGTTCTGCTGGAACCTCCACGCGTCCCTCTGCCACGTGGTCCCCTCCCCCCACTGTGTGACTGCACCCCGTGCGCCCGCTGTCCCCCGTGTGGCTAACGTGGACTTCAAGCTGCTGCTGCTGTGTTCCTGTGACAGTGGACACATCGGCCTTCCCGGGAGGGTGCGCTCACCAGGCCCCGGAGCCGGCGCCGCGGTGCTGAGAGGGCGGGGAGGCTGAGCCTCCTGGTCTTCCTCCCTGAGCACGTCCCCCCCAGGCTCACAGAAGGCCCGGGGTCTTGCCTGTGCCCTCGGGGGAGGAGCTTCCCGGCCTCCCTTGATGCGAGTGCTTGTCTGTCACGCAGGAGGCCTCCAGGGGTGTCTTCCGAGGGACACATCTGGGGGGAAGGCGAACGGGGGTCCTGTCCAGTCCCAGCTCCGTCCCGCTTCCCGCGATCCTCACAAACCCGTCTTCGGTGCCTGGTGCCTGTGCTGGTGAGCTGCGGGCCGGCCAACTGCTTCCACCTGCGGGAGCTGGACCCGCCCACTGCAGCGAGTCAGAGACAGCACACCTGCGGCTGCCCTGCACCCCCCCCCCCCCCACGTGGGCCGCCGAAGGCACGAGGCTCACCCTGCTCCGCAGTGCCCCCGCCCCCAGGCTGCGCCTGGTGCAGGATGATTCCGGCTGCTGACCTGCCTGGTTCAGGTGAATTACCGGTAAAGGGCCCTGTGGCACAGTTCCACGCGACCAAGCCGCCAAGCTCTCGGTTAACGAGGGGAAGGAAGGGAGAAACTTTTGGCTGTTTCCATTCTAGTTAAAGTAGCTGGGATCCGAGCAGCCACAACATTATCTCAGCAGAGACTTTAATTAGACCGATTTGTTCCCGACGTCGTGTTCGCATGAAGGATCTGACTTACCACCGGAGCGTAGAAGAGCCTGCGAGGAAGACCAGATGGGCCAGCGCAGGGAACACAGAGGGCAAGAAGGCGACAGATGGATGGAGAAGCATTTTGCTCCAGGGTAACAGGCCAGCCCCCGCCCTCCCTGCCCAGCCTGTTACATCCCACAGAGCTGTGTAGGGAGCAGCTGGCTTTCCCGGGCCTGGCCTCCATCCCTCCCACCCCGCGTGCCCCAGCAGCTGCCTTGAGACTGGTGGCTGACGCGGGCAGGTGGAGGTGGTGGGGGGCTTACCTCCAGCCACTGACACTCTCAGCCACGCTCAGAATGGAAGGGGGGCGGAGGTGGCCCGACCAGCGTGGCTCAGAGATTGAGCGTCGACCTATGAACCAGGAGGTCATGGTTCGATTCCCAGTCAGGGCACATGCCCGGTTGCGGGCTCAATCCCCAGTGTGGAGCATGCAGGAGGCAACCGATCAATGATTCTCATCACTGATGTTTCTATCTTTCTCTCTCTCTCCCTTCCTCTCTGAATAAATTTAAAAAAAAAATAAAAAAGGAAAGGGGCGGAGATAGACAGCTAGTGGAGAACAGCAGCTAATAGCTCCTACTGACTCTCCAGAAGCAATGTGTCAGGCCACGAGAGCTGGAAGGGACACGGGTCCCATACGCAGATGTGGCCCGAGGGTCACAGGTTTTATCGGAACAAACCTTTTTTTCCTACCATCTGCCCTTGAAGAGGACCATGAGCTCTCTGCCCAGCAGGTTTGTAGGAAAATGACTGACTACAGGCAGTGACAGCGAGGGAGACCGTGGGGCTGGCAAACTTAGCAGCAGCCGTGCGTGGTGGCTTGTGGTCCCTGAGGCTTCTGCCCAGGTTCAGGCCTTCACTGCAGATTCCCTTAGGGTCTCCTCCAGAGTGGGTGCCATTCTCAGAGTGTCTGCCTACAGCTGCTAAGGGGGCCAGGGTGGGGTTCCAGAACGACAGAGGGACCCCGTTTCCCCCCCCCCCCCCAAGCCCACCTACAGAGTGGTTCTTTAAAACACTGAGTTTCACACCGAGGTCTCACCTCCACCTGTTCTGGAAACATCGCATCAGACCTGTGATGATGCTCAAGGCGATCCAGGGTTTTACCCAAAGAGGCCTGCTTTCATTATTATGGGCCAAAGGTCACGGGCGACCCAGCCAGCCTTACGCCATTGCCCAGCTGTGGTGCAGTGGGAAACACAATGGGTGCTTCTGTGAGGGGGCATTGACCTCAGCCCAGCACTTCAGAGAAGCGCCAACCCTGATGGAGAGTTGTCTGGGCTCACACTGTACATCACCATTGTGATGCCCCTGGGTGACCACTAGAGGGCGAGGCAGCCCTCCGTGGCACAGCCTGGCAGCTGGTCAACCCGGCTGGGAGGCTTCCCTCCGGCCCAGAGGTGGTCTGTGTACAGTCTGACCCAAGACCAGCAGCGGGCAGAGTCCTCGCACAGTGGGCATCGCAGGGAAGGGCAAGGAGAGCGCCAAGAACCTGCCGAAGGGCCCGTGTTCACTTCCAGGGACTTCCCTTCCCTTCGGTGAGCAGCCTGAAACATGCTGTTGGGCTTTGAGCAGGCTGCTGCTGGGGGCACTGCTTGTTTTTTAAACGCTCCGCACAGAGCGTGCTTTTGAAAAATGCGTATCATTACGTGGATAACTCCTTGACCGGGGGATTGCTTTCCTCAAGGCAACGTGGAGAAAACGAATATTCGAGATGAACTGTAAAATCATGTGTAA